>NC_059338.1:11267500-12540833 GCF_018350155.1 Leopardus geoffroyi
ATGCTCTGTAGAGACAGGCTTAGTCCCTCAGTCCCTCATCTTTTCAACATTTGTGGAAAGTAGATCGCTCATGAGTATTATTCTCCCCACGTAGATGAGGGGAAAACAGTTCTGTTCTTTGGATAAAATGAAAACGTGGTAGTAAGAGACTCCCACCCAATTCCCTTCTTAAAGAAAACAACAGCAACAACCAACGGGGGCATCAAATGTCCCTGCAGGAAGCAGCTTCAGAGATAATCAATTCTTTCAAATCCTAGATTGGGAAACAGAGGCTGAGGGAAAGTAATTAACATCTCTGAAGGACCAGAAAGGCAACAACACAGATGATTATTTTTAAGTTTATTTATTTATTTTGAGAGAGAGAGGGAGAGAGATCACTAGTCAGGGAGAGCGAGAGAGAGGGGGGGAGAGAGAGAGAGAGAGAGAGAGAGAGAGAGAGAATCCCAAGCAGGCTCCCCACTGTCAGCGTAGAGCTCAATGTGGGGCTCCAACTCATGAACTGTGAGATCATGACCTGAGCCAAAATCGAGTCGGACACTTAACCGACTGAGCCCCCCAGGCACCCTCAGCACAGATGATTTGTTTAACCAGTCTCCTGGTACCCAGTTCTGTGCTTTAATAACTTTATCGGCGTGAATCTAAGAGGTAGAAAGTGGAAAGCTCATCCCAACCATTCTATTACTTAGAATCACATAGAGCAAAGCAAATAAGTAATGACTGGTTTCCGTTGGTGGTCGATTGTGTTTATGACATTTAGCATCAACACCAAGTCTGTGCTCAGAGTCTGGCTTGGCTGCTCCCACACCTACCAATTGCTATGAACTTGGTGAGGAAGATCAAGGGTGACAGCAACTAGCTGACCATCCCAGCATTTCAGAGGTCTTTCCCAGAGCGACACTCTCTCTTGACAGGAGGACATTGATCATCTGTGTGTCCCAATTACTGGGGGAACAGGGTAGTCAGCCATAATAAGCCTGTGATGTAAAGGCAAAGAGGAGGAGAAAGACAGGACAGAAAGGGCTGCCCAACACCCCCACAAATGTGCACATACTAGAGAAAGCTAATTTCCAGAATACACTGGGGAGACGGGACGGGATGTAGAGATTTTCTCCATGCCCTCCCAACCTAAATCCCACTTGCAAAATGGAGTGTTGTAAAAATAGACTTCAGGATAATGGGGGCCTTGTAGTTGGGGGAACAGGAAGGTAGAGCTGACCAAATTTAGAAATAATAAAGACTTTCACAGTGAGGTTTTTCTATGTTTTCTGATTATCAATGACTACTCTGATTTTTTTTTCCTTCTCAATATTCTCTACAGTAAATCAGAAACCACATGACTCTTTTTTTCTCCTGCTATAATTTACAGAGAAGCAAGAAAAACAAATGATACTGACTCAGATTCCAAAGGACCCAATAGGATCAGATTTCCAGGCAATAGTTGTGAATAGCATTTATCCAGCCATATAATTTTGTTCAATATGTTACTGTGTGTGTGTGTGTGTGTGTGAGAGAGAGAGAGAGAGAGAGAGAGAGAAGAGAACCAACAAACAGAGGATGGAAATAGGAGGCAAAGGGAATAATAACTTTAGTTATCTGAAGAGAGGTATTTTTTTATGCTATACCCAAATGCTATAAATCCCACTGTGTTGACTCGGGGCTCAAGAAGGAGAAAAAGGCGAGAAAGCAAGAAAAGAAGGAAGACAGGAAGGGAGGGCGGGGGGGAGGAGGGAGAAAGAATAAAGAAAGAAAGAAGCTAAGAGAAAGAAAAGAAGGGAAAAGCCTCACACTTGAGTGAAAAACTACCACTTACTTCAGAGAAAAACAAAGCGGAGGCCCCATGTTGGGGAGTAAATGCGTTTCCACATGTGAACGCCAATATATTATTGACTTACCCTGAGTCATAAATATGACAATTTGCCTCATTTCATAGTGAGGTCAGCTCAGCCCAAATAAGCAGCTATCCTCTGCTTACTTAATGTTCCTAAATATGAGCTTTCCCCAAAGCTCTCCGCGCATATAATATAACACCATGTGCGTATGCAGTGGGGAGGAGGGATCGGGGAGGTGACAGAAAGCAAGCTGTGAACACAAAGATACTTTTAAGCTGAATACTTGTACATGATATATAGAACAGAAGATCGTCCATCATGGTTATTGAAACTGTGACCAGCGAAGCTATAAACCTGACACGAAAGAAGAGAAAATATGACTTGTTAGGTTGAAAAAGCACCAAAGAGGGAATTATAAAAGGGAAAATTTCATGACAAATTAGTTTGTATTTTTTGTTTTCATTTCTGACACATGGAAGGAAATGCCATATGTTTGCTTAAGGAAGTGCAAATTTCTCCACTTCATCCATTTAAAATCTTCACCCTTAGGCCTTTGGACTGAAGCATAAGGTTTGGAGACCTTAAATAGTCATAATGCTTCCCTGAAGAATTTGGCCTCAGAAACATATTGCAATTCAGAAGGGCTAAAAAGGAAAACCGTTTTACAGCAATTCTGGCGGGGGCTGCTTAGGACGACTCATAAGGAGCATCAATCCCTTCTCGTGGTTTCTTTACCATATTTGATGAAATATTAGATTCAATTGGAACAAGAGGCTGAAGGAAGAAGGCCATAAACTTGGGAACAGTGCTGTAAAGCACAAGCGTGCTAACGTGAAAGAAGTTTCAGACTTGGGGGCGAGGGGAGGAATGCCCAGCGGCTTGCTCATAGAACCGTCGTGGGTCCCGCAGTGTGGGCTGGAAAGTTACAGACACCCGGAGTGCCAGTCTGGTGCTTCGGACACATTCCCCTTTTGCAAACCACAATTGGGGGCTGATTGGTAACAAAGCCTCCGCTATGGGGAGCAAGTTAAAGGGGAGCAAATAAAAGAAGAAAGCTCAAATTCAAGAGAAAGTCCTGATAATCCCCTATGTTACAATGTTTTGCAGTCCCCGTGTCAGGGGTGGGGACGTGGCGGGGAGAAGTACAACATACAGGTAAGACAAGATGGTAAGAAGGAAACTCTCCCAAAGGCAATAAAATTACGATAACACTGTATCGGTGGGAAAATGGCACAACCTTTCAGTTACCACTTCCATTTAATTTGTAAAGATGTCAGTCTTCCTAAAGATCTGCCAGAAATGCATCGAATTCGAGAATCAGAATCAAAACCATGACAAAACATCCTAACCTGCAAAATACTTCGAAAATTTAGCTGAGAGAATGACAAGCAGAACTAGCTAAGAAAATTCTGAAATGGAAGATGAATTGGGAAAGGGGGATTACTTGCCCTAGCAGATATTAAAATTAATTATAAAATGACTATACCTAAACCAGCCTAATTTTAGAGCAAGAGTGGAACTGAGTATATAAATAGTACCAAGAATACATGTAAATTTAGTGCATACCACACATGGGGTTTCAAATCAGTGCAGAAAACAAAAAAGACAATGCATGCTTAAAATGATGTCAGAGCAATCTGCTAGCCACTTATAAAATAAATTGCTGCATCCCAGCTCATTCCTGATTCCGGTATAAATTTGAAATGAAGCAAACATGTAAGTTTTTTAAAAATGCAAACATAAAAGCACTAGGAAAATATGGCTGAATACTTTCATACTTTTGTGATGGAGAAAACTGTTCCAAGCATGACAGAAAATTCAGAAACTGGAAAACATAACGTAACTTTGCTGCATAAAAATAAGATAACATACTGTGCAAAAGAGAAAACACAAAGTTAAAATACCAACCACAGACTGAGAAATACACACGAAGGTGACGTTTTGGATATTTATATTAGAAAATTATATTTGTAAAAATACATTAATGTGTTTAAGTTAATATGCCTAATATACAAAGAGCTCTCAGAAATCAATAAGGGACAATGCAAAAATGTAGGAAGAATGTGTAGAAGCAATTAGCAGAAGAAACACAGTCACTATAATTTAAGAAAAATATTAAACCTCACTATTAATTAAACTCAAAGAAAATGGAGAGAGACATCATTTTTTACCAATCTGATTAGCTGTGATTTTTCACACAAAGTATCATTGAGAATCTACTAGCAAATGCTTCTTTGTACCACTTCTCATCACCTTTACGGCTACCAACAAGTCCCAAAACTAGCCCTTCCAGCCTCCTGCAATAACCTGGAGATTTCACCTTTGCCCTGCTATAAGCAATTCTTATAAGAAGCATCATTGGAAAACATAAATCACATAAATTTAGGGACGTGGATACTGCCTGTGGGGGGTTGAATTCTGGTGCCGCTTGAGCAGTTCATCTAATTGTTCTGTGCTTCAGTTATGTCGTGTGTAAAATCGGGACGATAGCAATGGTATCTGATTCTTGCACTGAGTGGATTAAACGAGTTAATACATGGAACATTCTAGAACAACATCTTGCATAGAGCCAATGTTACCAAGTACTAGTGATGAGGGATGGGCTGCCCACTGCTGCTGATGTTAATGGAAATGGTGCCACCCCCCTGCAGGTAATGTTCCCATGGCATCACATCAGACTCGGGATAAAAATACAAAATGCTCGTCACAGCCTAGGGGGCTTTACTTGATTTGGCCCCTACCTATCTACAATCCGACCTCTGGGCCTCCTTCATTCAGCTGCAGGCGCCCTACCCAACACCTTATACACCCTTCCGTCTTTGTCTCCTTGTATTTACTTTTTTCTCACCTACACAATTCTTTGCCCAGACATGGCTCATCACCTCAGACCTCTGCTCATTAGAGCAGCGATTTCCCTGACCACTCAATCTGAAATAGTCCCTGCCTCCACCCCCACCATGATGAATATTCTTATACATGATAGATTAAAGCATAAATTAATCATATTTTCCAGGGAGCAATTTCACTACATGGGCTGTAACTTAAAATGAGCATTCCTCTTCATCCAGTGATCTCACTCTTAGGCAAGTATACTAAGGAAGTACTCTGACAAGTATGTGAAGATTTATACATGTTTTTCATCAAAGCAAGGTATATAATAAAGAAAAATTAGAAATGATCTAAAATCTTGTTGATAGGTGCATCGATTATCAGTTTGCTGTGAAAGCAAACCACCTCAAAAGTTGGGGATGTTGGGGTGCCTGGGTGGCTCAGTAGCTAAGTGTCTGACTCTCCATTTCAGCTCAGATCATGATCTCATGATTCATGAGATCGAGCCCCGTGTCAGGCTCTGTGTTGACAGCATGGAGACTGCTTGGGATCTCTCTCTGTCTCTCTGTCTCTCTGTGTCTCTGCCCCTTTCCTGCTTGCACGTGCGCTCTGTCTCTCTCTCTCTCTTTCTCAAAATAAATAAACAAACATTAAGGAAAAAAAAGTTGGTGATGTCAATCATGACCATTTGTGAAGCTAGTGAGATATGGGCTGGCTATGGGGGCTGGGCTTAGCCAGCTGGTTCTTCTGGTCTGAGCTGACCTTACTCCTGTGTCTGCAGTTGGCTGTCAGCTAGGTTTGTTCACGTGGCAATTTGACAGGATCCCTAGAGAACAAATAAAAGTATGCAAGGCCTCTTGACACCTAGGGCCAGACCTTGCAAAATATCAGTTCTACTTTATTCTTTCAGCCAAAGCAAGCCACAAGGTGGGCCCAGATTCAAAAGATGGAACAATCGACCCTACCTCTTCATGGCAGAAGCAGCAAAACCACACAGCAAAGGAGCATGGGTATAGGGAGACATAGAAAATGGTGCCCGTTTTGCCAAAATAAGGAAATGGTTTCATTAATTATGGTAATTATTCCATTGGGCTTTTCTCCCTACTAAAACTGATGATGTTGAGCTCTATCAATTCATTTGGAAAGATGTTTATAGCATACTTACAAATGAAGTGTATTACAGAACTTCTGATTTACATGCTACATGCAAACACATTTATATCATAAAAGATATGGGAAAGGACATTTTCCAAAGTGTTAACATTGCTTAGCTCTCAGTAACAGAATTTGTTCTTCTTTCCTTCCTTCCTTCCTTCCTTCCTTCCTTCCTTCCTTCCTTCCTTCCTTCCTTCCCTCCTTCCTTCCTTCCTGACACCCTGGCATCTTTTCCTACGGTAATGTGAATAGACACTACACCTAATGCCTCATTCTACAGCAAGTTAGTCTAGACATTTTCTTATGTCAGCAGAAGAGCAAAAGCATTAGCAAAAACTTGCAGATGTAGTTCAATTCTATGCTTGCATCAAAACTACCGAAGCAAGTTGCATGGCCAAATTCAGAATCAAGGAGCGGGGGAATAGTCCCCCCTTCTTGATGGGAGGAACTGCAAAGCCCCACTACAAAGGGTATGGATGGGAGGAGGATGAAGGAATTGGGGTCATGAATGCAATCAATTATCACAGGGATAGAGTGGTGATCTAGCTGGGAGGAGAGGGCTAGAGGATTTTGAGGATTTTGTCCTGAAGCTGTGCTTCACGGCAAATATATTGTCTTTGCTTAGAAAAGTTATTTATTTAGGAATTGATTGGAGATGAATGGGGAATTATGAGGGAAAGTATCCCCAACTACCACAGTTTGACATCCATGCCTGCTCAGTGTTACTATAAAAATAAATGAGATAAATTTTAAAGGGTTTTGAAAATCTTGATGCTATGCACAAGTGAGCACTCTATGTTGATTGCTAATTGCCAGTAAATGTCTTCTGGGCTTCCTTTCTTTTCCTTTGAGTATTCAGGCAATGCAAAAAAATCATTTCAATAATCAAGTGAGCCAAAGATGTTGGGTAGATAAATCTGTTGCTACAAAAACAAAGACAACATCACATAGTGTCTACCAAAGCCAAACATAAATTACCTTGGGGAAATTCACAACATTAGTATCTATAATTGAAATTTGGCTAGATTATTATCATTATTCCTTCTAAGACTTGCATTTTATGTCTATCAAAAAGCTTGGTGATACTTAAAAGCCATAAATTGCATCAAACTATTGCTTTCATTAACATGAGTCTCTTTGCTTACAAGGATTCAAAAATGAGTCATTCTTCCTTGAAATGCCTCCAGTTGCTGTAGCAGCTGTAAACTGTAGGAGTTGATACTCCTTAATATTGAGGTTAAAGAGTCACTGAGTCCCACCCTTTGGAAACTACTTTGGCTACAACTCTCATATGAAGTTCAAGGCCTTCATGATGAGGCCTAAAGCCTTTAATTAATCTATTTGCGTCTACAGCTCCTGTGGTCCCTGAGTACCCCACCACTGCATAGCAACAACCCCTTATATTTACTAGTCTCTTTCTCCGAGCAGCATTATGCATGTTTAGATGTTTTTCCCAGAGTTCAGCTGTGGGGGGGGGGGGGGGGGGCGAACTTAGCAAAAATCTCACCAGGGAAGTTTCTGCTGCCTAATAGGAAATATAGAGATTCTTTACAAAGCCCTCCTAAGATGTAAAAAGTCTCTCCCTTTCCCCCAAAGAATCATCTAGCCATCGACTGCTTGTCTTTTCTGTTCATTTTCTGTCATTGATTAATTCAACAAATATTTACTGAGCACTTCCTCTGTACTAGACCTGGTGATAGGCACTGGCAGTAAAACCCATGCCATGGGTTGAAATAAAAGCCTAGGCATACTTCTCAAATTAGTTCATCCGTCTTATAACTCAACAAAATTCATCACATTCCCTCTTCCTGCCACACTTTTCCTTCAACTGTTGCAGAATATAATGAGTAAGGTGCTCCACTCTCCTATTCCTTGTATGAGCAGCCAAGGTGAGCTCTGGATGAGGCAATGGCAGAATTATGCTGTGTCTCACATCTGTCCTTTGGATTTGTTTGTGTTTGTTATAGTTGCCTTTTCAAGAAAGAAAGAAAGAAAGAAAGAAAGAAAGAAAGAAAGAAGGAAAGAAAGAAAGAGGAAGGAAGGAAGGAAGGAAGGAAGGAAGGAAGGAAGGAAGGAAGGAGAAAGGAAAGAAAGAAAGAGAGAGAGAGGGAGTAAGGGAGGGAGGAAGGAAAGAAAGAAGGAGAAAGGAAAGGAAAGGAAAGGAAAGGAAAGGAAAGGAAAGGAAAGGAAAGAAAGAAAGAAAGAAAGGGGGGAAGAAGGAAGGAAGGAAGGAAGGAAGGAAGGAAGGAAGGAAGGAAGGAAGAGAGAAAGAAAGAGAAAGAAAAGGGGAAAGAAGGTAAGGTAAATTGAACAAGCTAGATTTATTTGATTTGAGATTATTTTAGACTAGCTAGCAAAGAATAAAAAGAGCTTCTCACATGGCCCAATATTTCAATTACAGTTTTGCCCTGGAGTTTTAGGGCTAAGTTCTAGCTAATAACGTAGCATTGCTTAATTTCCTTACTTGTCAATGTTCTAAGTTCATATTTTGCCTACAGACATTGTCTGAGATCTGGGGCAATTTGGGATGTTGTATAATTCCACCTATAAAAGGCTCTAATCTCACTGTCATCTCTAACACTACGAAAATAATCTCCTTGAACACACATACTCCCTTCATATGCCATCAGCACCTTTACCTAAAATGTCTTTATTCTACCCTTCACTACATTTGAATGAAAATGTAGCTGTACAATGTGAAACAGTAGTCTTTCCCCCCCATTTTCAAAGATGTGATCCCATTTCCTTCTGGCTTCTGTTGATGTTTGTGAAAAGTCAGCTGCCAATCTAATTGTTCTACTTTTGTAGACAATCTTTCTTTTTTGTTGTAACTGCCTTAAAGATCTTCCCTGAAGTTTAACCATGACATTTGTGTGAGATTTGCTTTTGATTACCTTGTTTGGAAGATTGATGTCTTTCATTAGCTGGGAAACATTCTTGCCTTATCATTTAGAACATTGACTCTCCTGTACAATGTTGAAATTTTTCATCTCATCCTTTAAATCTCTTCATTTGTAAATATATATATATTCTTTTTCTTTTCCAATTCCATTTTTTTTAATCTGTGTGCTGCCTCTGGATAATTTCTTCACATCTGGCTTTTACTCATTCCTTCATCAGTTATATTTAATCTGCAGTATCATTAGCTACTATTTTTACGACTTTTTTTTTAAATTTCTACAAGTTTTACTTGGTTCTTTTTTAGAATCTATTTTGATAATTCTTCATGTGTTTTTTAATCCTTTCTCTTTAATGTCTTTCACCATCTAAGGCATATTTTCTTATCTCTTAAAGATAGTTTTGTTATTCTAGTGTCTCGGTGGCCTAATCCTTGTATTTTCCTTTACATGATTCTTGCTTATGGTGGATTGTGTTTTATAATTTTGGATTATGAGCTGATCTTCAACAGGTATTATTATGGAAATATTGTATAGCCTAGATTAAGAGCTTGTCCCTCCCAAGAGGTACTTTACTCCTGCTAGTCAATCTGGGTATATTCTCCGACCATGTTGATGTCTGGCTATCCCTGGGCCACACTTGTAGTACAAACATTGAACTATAATCCCACGTGAGCACAAGTATCTGTTTTTTTTTAAAGGATACATTTTGGGATTTGTTGTTACTGTTGTGTCTGTTTATTCTCTTGTGAGCTTTCAAACCCAGGCCTTCCAACAACAGATGTTGGCGAGGATGCAGAGAGAGTGGATCTCTTTTGTACTGCTGGTGGGAATGCAAGCTGGTGTAGGCCACTCTGGAAAACAGGATGGAGGTTCCTCAAAAAATTAAAAATAGAACTACCCTATGACCCAGCAATTGTACTATGAGGTGTTTATCCAAGGGATACAGGTATGCTGTTTCAAAGGGACACATGCACCCCAATGTTTACAGCAGCACTATCAACAATAGCCAAAATATAGAAAGAGCCCAAATGTCCATCGATGGATGAATGGATAAAGAAGATGTGGTATATATACACAATGGAGTATTACTAGGCAATCAAAAATAATGAAATCTTGCCATTTGCAACTATGTGGATGGAACTAGAGGGTATTTTGCTGAGCGAAATTAGTCAGAGAAAGATAAATATTGTATGACTTCGCTCATATGAGGACTTTAAGAGACAAAACAGATGAACATAAGGGAAAAGAAGCAAAAATAATATAAAAACAGGGAGGGGGACAAAACAGAAGAGACTCCTAAATATGGAGAACAGAGAGTTACTGGAGGGGTTGTGGGAGGGGGGATGGGCTACATGGGTAAGGGGCATTAAGGAATCTACTCCTGAAATCATTTTTGCACTCTATGCTAACTAATTTGGATGTAAATTTAAAAAAACAAAATTAAAAAAACAATAAAACCCAGGCCTTCAGATCTTGAAGATCAAACTCCTCTCCACAGCCAAGGTAACTAGAGTGACAGTCCACATGTTTACTATTTCTTTGTTAATTGTTTCCTTTTTTTTTCCCACAAAATTTCCTTTCTTTCTTGAAAACTTGACTATACACTTAATACCATGACTATTATATTTTAATCTGTATTTCTAGATGTTTCCAGAAAAGAAGTTTCATTCCAAACTTTATCCAAAATATGTCCAGAAACTAAAGTTCTGCACCATTTTCCTGATGTGGTCAATTCAAACTATTACCCAAGGAGCCTGACATATGTCTGAATATTAACATAAAGCATTTACAAATATGTATTAATGAGTGACTTTTTTATAGTTAGAGGCAATATTTGTGTTCAGTCATGTGCCAGATAGGTGCTTACTACTACTTACTGACAAAATTAATTAATTAAAATGTTCTTACTTTTAAGTTTTTTGTCTATTATGGCAACCCTTTGTTTCTTTACAAAAAGAATATCTTTTATCGCTATTGTTAATTTTATTTATTTATTTATTTTATTATTTTTTTTTCAACGTTTATGTATTTTTGGGACAGAGAGAGAGACAGAGCATGAACAGGGGAGGGGCAGAGAGAGAGGGAGACACAGAATCGGAAACAGGCTCCAGGCTCTGAGCCATCAGCCCAGAGCCTGATGCGGGGCTCGAACTCCCAGACCGCGAGATCGTGACCTGGCTGAAGTCGGACGCTTAAAGGACTGCGCCACCCAGGTGCCCCTCGCTATTGTTAATTTTAAACATGTTAATGAGTGACTTCAAAGTAATGTTGTAGGGGTGCCTGGGTGACTCAGTCATTAAGCCTCCAAATCTTGATTTCAGCTCAGGTCATGTCTCATAGTTCATGGGATTGAGCCCCACATTGGGATCTGTACTGACGGCATGAGGCCTGCTTGGGATTCTCTCTTTCCCTCTCTCTCTGCCCCTCCCCATGCTCATCTCTCTCTGTCTCTCTCTCTCTCTCTCTTTCTCTCTCAAATAAATAAACACTAAAAAAATAAAATAATAAAGTAATGTGGTGAATTCTACAAAGCATGAATGAAAATTCATTTTAGTAATTTGCCTATAGTCACTCCTTCAAGAACAAAGACTTACTAACAAATTCCTGAGACGTACCTGGTTGCTGCAACAAAGACATTTGGAAATGAGGATCGTATTTCCAGTTTTTCACCTTAAAAATAAACCTTAAATACATCCTGAAGAGGGATTGATTTTCAAAGCCCACCATAAAACTTAGATTTAGAAATAAAGATTACTCATCTCTCCGGTAAAGTAAAGACACTAAAACCAGTTCTGTAGACTTGGTCCCTTATTGGCTGGAACCAAAAGGAAGCAATCAATAGTCAAATAAAATAAATATTTTTAAGGTTTTTTTATTTTATATTTATTTTTGAAAGACAGAGAGAGACAGAGCACAAGGCGGGGGTGGGGAGGGAGGGCAGAGAAAAAGGGAGACACAGAATCCGAAGCAGGCTCCAGGCTCTGAGCTGTCAGCACAGAGCCCCACGCGGGGCTCAAACTCACAAACCATGAGATCATGACCTGAGCTGAAGTCGGACGCTTAACCAATGTAGCCACCAAGCTGCCCTTAAAATAAATATTTTAACATCTATGTTGTCTTTACAAAATGTAGGCCCAAAACTTAGTCACTAGGCAAGCTACTGTTTAATTATTTCCTTGCTCTACGTATGTCTAAAAATAGGGCCCTGTGCTTCGAGCAGGGTGGTAAGCAGAATGACCGACGTTTCTACTTCCTGGGGTTGTGGCCCGGCACTTAGTTCACTGCTTCCTTGCCAACAGGATGCAAAAGGGCATAAATTTCCCGCCAAACATGGATGCCAGGGAAACAGGGATGCCTTGCAGGCAATGCCATAGTCCAAGTACGAAATTTCATTCCTTGAGGGAGTACAAAAAGAGCCAAACGAAAAAGCCCAAAGAATAGTGTGTACATATGCAATGTTCAGCTTGCTGAACAACGTTGAGATTCAAGTTGCCATCTATTAAGATAATTTAACAGAGATCATCTATCTCAACTTCATGTCCAAAGTCAAAAAGCATGACGTCCTACTGCGAACTTACCATCTGAGTGAAATTAAGCGGGTCTCTCATACTGGTTTTTTTAACCCATAAAATGGGAATAATAAAAATACCAATCCCATAGGATTGTTGTTACAGGTTTAGCAAGATCATGTCAAACAATTAACAATGTCTGACATTAATAAATACTCAAATATTTGCCCTAAGTATTATACCAAGAAGCATTTGAATACTTACTGATTTTTTGTGCTAAATACTTTGGGGGATGTAAGACAAATCAGATCTGCTAGGAGCTTAGATTCTAACAGAAGAGATGAGAAGGCATGAAATTGTAAACGCCATTAAGCAAGGACTGAATGCGTCTTATTCACATTATGTCCCAAGCGCCCAGAAGAGTTCCTGGGGTATAATAGGTAGCTAATAAATATTTGCTGTATGCAAAGATAAACTAACTCTTTTACTTCATAGAGAATGAGATGGATGTTAAAGGGGAAGAGGAGAAATACAAGAGAAAATGTAGGGAAGCATCAGGACCTTGAAGGCCAAAGAAAGCAATTATACACAGTTTCTCATCTATCAAAGGGTGATAATTAGTACACTTGCCCTCCTTCCCTCACACAGGTTATCGTAAAGTTCAAGTAAGTATACACGTACCTGACCGCAGCAGGGGGAGGAGGCAGGTAACCAAAGGACAATGAATCAACCTGCAGAAAATTAATGATAAGTGTTTACTTATGTTTACTATGTGCTGGAGACTAATACTGTTATAAGCATTTCACCCGTGTTAACTAATTTTACCTTTGCTACCACCTTGGGAGATAGGTATCATTATTCTCATCCTCATTTTTCAAAACAGGAAACTGGGACACAGAGAAGTTCAATTACATGCCCAAGGTCACACAGCTGGGAAGTCACAGAAGAAGGATTTAGTCCCTGGCAGAGTAGCTCCGGAACCTGCACGATGAAAGCAAAAAGGTGCCTCGGCTCCCAGCTACCGCAGCCAGAGGCTGGGACCCTCCTCTGTCATTTTACTTATCAGAGGACACTCTTGTGGTTGTTCTGATGTTTTGCGTTTCTTTGGTTTTTCAAATCAAGCCCTTCTGAACTCCATGCTCCGCATCTGTCTCTCTCTCTCCTCCCGGCAGCCTTCTTCAACGCTTTCTACCACAAGCTTAATTTCATTATCTTGGCCGCTTCCTGGGAGGAGGAGGAAGGGGAAGAGTGGGCTATAAATATCCCTTCCTGAGTGACCCCCGAAGTGGGACCACCTGCCGGCATGGGTGAGGTGGCCGAGCAGAGCCTGGCTGCGGAGAGAAGTTTGCGTCCCATCTTTCAACAGAGGTTTTCAGGACCTCCTGCGGGGCTGGCTGCTGCGAACTGGGGGGAAAGTAAACAATGCGTAAGGAATGGTGGCATTGCAGGGTTTTATCATCTCCCTGCTTAATTATGTCAGTGAGAACTCCAAAGCAAGTGGTGGGCAGATAAAGCATCCTGAGGAAGCCCGGCTCGAGGGTTTTCTGGGCCCCCAAACTACACAGCACTTTCTGAGGTCCTCACGCTCAGGCTTTTCTTAGGAACATCCTATTTTCTTTCCCCACATCTCTGGGTATGGAAAGACACAGAACATGTGTTCTTACGACCAAGGCACGCGGGAGAACAGCACCAGTGGGGCGCAGCGTCCCGTTCCACGGGATGAACAGAAACACGTTCCGCAGGTGTGGAACCCCGTCCACATGGTAAACGACAAGTTACCTAAGGTCAGAGAGTAAATCAGTGATTACACTTGGTTTTCAGACGCCGTCCTCGGTGCTCTTGAACACGCAGCTGCGTAAGGTGGGCGCAGCGATGGGCCAGCCAGCTCTTCTAAGGATCTACTCGCCCTGGACCGACCGTTCCGGAGGTCAGCTCTGGGACAGAGCTGAGTTAGCAGAGGGCTGTTTCTGTTGTTGCCAAACAGCACGATTTCTCTTCCAACACCCGCACGAAATCACGGGTGCGCGGCACACGCACGCACAGACGACCGAAAGGAATTTTTATTTTCTCCCATCCCAATCCAGAGTCAGAAACAGCTGCCAAATGAGTCCCTCCGACAGCACCTCCTACACAATGAGACGCCGGAGCTGCAAACCGTGCTCTGCAGGCGTTTTAATTGTGAATCCAGATGCTGTATCCCTTCGATTCTCGGCACTGACCTTTCACTTGAGAGTCCATTTGTCAGTCTGCTCCATGTGTCTGAAGAAATCATCAAAGCCGCCCCGCCGAGCAGCTCCCCATAGGTTTCGCTCGGTGTGGCTGCAACATAGCTACACAACAGGGGTGGGGTGGGGTGGGGGGGGGGGGAAGCGGGGGTGGGGAGACAGGGAGGGTTGGCAGCTCCCCTCCCCTTAGGACTGGCTGGGTGCGTTCTGTTCCTCAGGGGAGACTGAATCACCAGGGGGTGGACCCTGAGTGTGTTCGGGGAGGGAAGGAGGAAGCAGAGGCAAGGAGCAGCCTTCTCCCCGCCATTCCCTTGCCCAACAAGACCCTCCAGTGAAATGAGAGGAAAGACCCTCCAGAGGCTTGTCCGCTTTGCAGTCTGAGTTTCAATTTTCTGCCGACACAGCCAAGGGCTCAAGTCTGGAGAGAGATGTTCTTTTGCACAGAGGGCCAGGGAGATAGGGATCATCAGAGACTACTAGAGAGGCAAAAGGGGCTGACCCTAAATGAGGGAATGCACATTGGAACCATTCTCTGTTTACTAGAAAGAACTAGACAGGGCCAGTCGCCATAGCATTCCTCCGCCATGAGGATTACCACGAGCTCCCGGTTCTATTTCCAGTGTACCCACAGGAGTAGCACACCATCTACAGATCTTGTTCTTCTTATCCCACCCACAACTACACCTCGCCTGTCACCACACACACACACACACACACACTCACACACACTCACTCACACTCACTCACACCACCACCATCACCACCATAACCAAATGTAACTCTTTCTCAGTCCTACTGAACTCTGTTGAACGACAAGTCAATCTAAGAATGGCAAATTGTTGCTAAGTGAATGCAATGGAACAGCATCCTCTGTGAGTTCAACAGGCAGCATTATAGTTCGTTCTGCCACTACCTTCCGTGTGAGTTGGGGTATTTTCCTTCACAACTTCCATTAATTACCAAACCATACTGGAATGCCCTTGTTTTGCTTTGTTTTGCCCGAGTGGGCGAAGTTAGAGAATGGTCTTGAGCAGCCCTCTTCGCCATGTTAATATACGGAGGGCAACTAAGCATCTGTTGTCCTGGAATTAGTATTTGATGGGGCCTTTTGTTGTTTTTGTATTGCTTGTTTGCTGTACAGAAGAGTGAAGAGGAGAGAGGTAGAGAAGATGGGCCAGTCGGGCATTAGAAGCCCAGGACATTCTAGGAGAAAAGGGACAAGAAACCCACAGCTTGAACACCGTGATGTTCAGCCTGGAAGATTTGGGGGTGGACAAAGATAACCCCAGTAAAGGTCCAATAACAAAGAAGAGCTACAAGGCTTACAAAATAAAATTTCCCATAGGAAGGGGAGAGACTGGGTTGTCCAGGAACACAACCAGTATCTAAGGCAGTGTGGTTCACAGAACTAATGCATTAGAGCCATGAGGGAAAGTGGGAAAATTTGCTCAGAAAGGGGCTTCCTTTGCCGCCAGCCATGACAAAGTCACTGGCACCATACTAGCCCTCACACAATAAAAAGCCATAGAACTAGAAAAATATGTGAGCAACTGTTATCAGGCAGCAGATAACAGGCAATGAAACGCTGTGATTCCTGAGGAAAAGAGGAAGCTGTGCAACTGTACTAGAAAGAAGTTCACAATCTTAGTGCGTTAAGCCGAATGCACACAAAACATGGCGATCCCACTGAGTGGACTAAGTATATATCAGAGTTCAGGGGAGGGAAGTAGCTAGAATCTAAAGGACAGGTAACCAGAGAGGAGGGAACTGTTCAAAAGCCCAAGGGAGGAAAACTGTGTGTCTTTGGCTGACGACTAGGCTAAACATGAATAGGACAAGACTCCTTGAGGGTTTCAAGAGAGTTGCTACTCTGAGTTCGTGACTGAAACAAAGATACTAGAGAATGCACAGTACTTGGGGATGTTGCAGCTCTGGTACAGCCCGAGTAGAGGAACTACCCGAGGTGTCGGAAAGGCCAAGCCGTAAGAGTAAGGGCTATACTCTAGCGTGATTCCTACTCTGTATCTGCCCTAAAAATGCTTCTAACTAGGCTCTGACAAATTCTCAGGGGAGAGAGAATTTGGAGCTTGCGTCCCCCTAGCCTCAAGTAGGGATAGGGGTGGGAAACACTTTAGGCTATCCATAAAGCTGCCGTAATAAAGCAGAAAGCAAAGTCTTTAGAAGTTCATCGCTTCTTAGGAGTCTTTAGAAGTTCCTATGATTGCACTTACATGTGGAATCTAAAAACAAAACTAAGACAAATATCATAGACACACAGATCACATTGGTGGATGCTAGGGGTGGGGGCAGGTAAAATGGGTGAAGGGAATCAAAAAGTAGACGCTTCCAGTTATAAATAGGTCATAGGATGTAATGTACAGTATAGTGACTCTAGTTAGTAACACTCTATTCCCTATTCGAAAGTTGCTAAGAGAGTAATTCTCAAAAGTTCTTATCACACGAGAAAAACACTTTGCAACTATGTATGGTGACAGATGCTAACTGGACTTATTGTGGTGATTATTTCACAATGTGTACAATTATCTTATCAAATCGCTATGTTGTACAATAACACCTGAAACTAATATAATGTCAATTACACTTCAGTAAAAAAGCATGAACAATGGATTTGGATATGAGTTGACTCTCCAAAGCATTATGCTGAGAAGAAGCCAGCCACGTGAGAGTCGATCCCATATGATTATATTTAACTGAAATTCTAGAACAAATATAACTAATTTATTTTGATTAAAATTGGAATAGTGGTTTCCCGGGGGCAAGAATTGACTGGAAAGGGAAATTAGAAAAATTTCCGGATGATGACAATATGTTTTACTTTAACGGAGGTGTTAGTCACAGGGACGTATACACTGACAGATTCATGTGACAGTACGCTTAAAGTCTGTGATTTTGCTGCATGTAAATTTTACCTCCATTTTTCAAGAAAAATTGTACTTGTAAAAAAAAAATGTAGATTGGACAATGTCATTCCTGGGTTCAAACCCTCAAATGTCTTTCCATCTTAAAGTCAAAGCCTGGTCCTTCCGATATTCTTTTTTTTTTTTTTTTTTTTTAAGGTTTTTATTTTTGAGACAGAGAGAGACAGAGCATGAACGGGGGAGGGGCAGAGAGAGAGGGAGACAGAGAATGGGAAGCAGGCTCCAGGCTCTGAGCCATCAGCCCAGAGCCCCACGCGGGGCTCGAACCCACGGACTGTGAGATCGTGACCTGGGCTGAAGTCGGCCGCTTAACCGACTGAGCCACCCAGGCGCCCCTCCTTCCGATATTCTTAAGGTCCTTCCTGCTCTGCTTTCCCACTATATCTAAAATTACCCTACTGCTCACTCTGCAGGCACACTGGCCATTTCATAGTTTCTTGAATATGTGAACATGCTCCTGTCACACCCCATTGAACACACACTCTTTTTTTTTTTTATCCATTTACCATCTGTATCCCCCCAAATAAGCGTAAGATACTTTATCTGTTCATATATAAATCTCCAGTGACTAGGGTAATGCCTGGTGCATAATAGCTGCTCAAAAAATATTTCTTGAATGAAAAATTTAAATACATGAATGATCATTTTTTTCTATTAAAAACATTTTGTGTTTCCTTTATTCTCAATGAGGACTTTCAGATCAAGAGGTCTAAGCTCAATGGTATCGCTGACTGGACCTCTGTCTATCTGAAGCTATATATCAATGGCCAAGGCTCCCAAACTCCCTGTTTTTCCTGGGGGGAGAGTTTAAATGTGTCAGAGTAAGGAACACAAAGGAGATAGAAAGTTTTTAATGTCCCCAAAGGCTTTCTGGGAGGAAGAAAGTTCATTGCCAGATCCAGGAAGTGAATTTACGGTATATAAATGGAAAGCAAACTCGTATAACTTTAACCTGGTGGGAAAGGAGCTTACCTTGAATCAAGGGAGCCAAAATTCATCTAATCAATCCCCACAAACAGCCGGCATTAACTTGAAGGACAGTTTTGCTTGCTTCGTAGGGATGATTTCCTCCTATTTCTCCTAAGTCAGTCCCAAGGAAAAAGCATGCCATGCTCTCAGAGGGAGAGGGTCTTCTCTGCTGAAAGAGGGAGTATAGACAGACACAACATGGAAAGCCAGGGCAGTAACAAGCCTTTGGTGAAAAGAGGAGTCTTGCACCAAGAAAACGACCCACCCCACAGTGACTGCAGTGTCTGAAATTTCCCCAGGAAGCCTACAGTGAGGTTATCCAGGTAGAATGAATAGCACCTTGAGCAATTGTACATACAGCGAGGACTAACTCTGGCCATCTCAAGCAGGAAAAGAATTTATCGGAAGGATAGCGGAAACTCCCAAACCAATATGAAGGCTGGAGAACCTGACTCAGAAAATGGACGGAAACCAAGCCAGAAACATAGCTGAGATCACAGCTGTTGGTGCCAGTCAGCAGCTCTCAGTGATGTGTTCGCTTACATTCTCACCATATCCACCCCAGACGTGAGCTGACCCCACCTCAGAACTCCTTCAGCTCCTGCCAGCACAAATAGCTTCTCACCTGCCCCTTGGTCCGTACCTCAGCCCGTCAGGGTTCAAGGTCCTGCATGGGACCCTAAGTAGAATTGCCCAAGTCTAGGCCAAGAGACACATCTCTCTGATGTCAGGAGCAGAGAGAGGAAATATGTGCCTTTTTTATTTTCCTAATGAAAAGCGGGGTCCCACAAGCACACCTATTTGGAGAATTTGTCCCAAATAAAGAGAATGTTAAGATTCTTGATAGTCAAGCCTACTTTAATCTATTGTAATCAAGTCTCTTTGACTGCCTTACGATCTTATAAACACTTCCTCCCAAACTTACAAAAATATTTGTACACAGTGTAGATAACCCATTTCGTGCAACCAATAACACCCTTACCGTTTCCCGGCAAACAGAGAAGATACAAAGTTTAATTGTTTTCTCCTTCCGCCTTACGTCCAAGTTCCATGGCCATTGCCATTCTTCCTGTTATAATCCCATCTTGAATTTCTAAAACTGAAGATTAAATGCTAATTACAACCACCACCAAAAAATTCTATGTGCAATAGGCATTTCTACATATAGGTCATAGCTAGTATTTGTAGCTTTCCCCCAACTGTCATTCCACGTTTTCTCTGCCTCAACAAACACAGAGAAGGACAACCTAAACCTTAATCTTCACTCTCCAGAAACCTAAGCCTTTGCCTTTCCTGCTTGGATAAGCTTGAAATAGTCTTCTAATCATCTTTACTGCTCAAAATAATAGTGCAAAAGATGCCCTTGGGTGGTCCTTCCTTTCCTTATTTTTACTAGTCAGGATCATTCAACCCACCAAAAATCCAGCTTTCTCCTCTCGTGATTTTCCATGGCATGAGAATTCCGGAATGTCCAAATAGCTGGTGTAGCTCCCAATTTTACAGAAGTACTGTAATTTCTTAGTGTAACCAATTCTCCATTGGGTACTAAACCAGCAGAGCCCAGAAACGGAATGCAAAAGTTTGAGAGTGGGTCATTAGATATAATTCTGCGTGATACCCTCATGATTCTCCTCCCCCAAACTCCTGAATTTGTGTGTTCTAGGACAGGGAGAAAGAATGCCATTTATTGATCATTAATACAAAGTAAATGCTTCATCCTGAGAGACAGCATCACAAATTTGCAAGGTATTGCCTAGCAGCTGGTAGCCAGCTGGTACCATATCTGAGTCTTCAATAGATCATTCTGCCTTTCTGTAAGGTCAGTTGCATCTGGATAGTAGGACCCATGGCTAGACCAGTGAATTCTATGGTCAGCCCGTTGTCTTCTTTCTTTCTCTGTAAAGTGAGTTTCTTAGAACAATCTATTTGCAATTTAAATTTTTATTTTAGGACAGTTTGCTAAATTATTTCAAAATTTTATTTGAATGGCATTATCATGTATTAAAAGTCATCTTAACTGATATTTCAAGAGATTTGGAAAATAAATATCAAGAAAATCACAATGACTACAAAATAAAAGAATCTAGAGTAGGGATTCTATTATGATGTTTAAGAATTTGAGTAAGTTACGGGGCGCCTGGGTGGCTCAGTCGGTTGAGTGTCTGACTTCAGCTCAGGTCATGATCTCACAGTTCGTGAGTTTGAGCCCCGCGTCAGGCTCTGTGCTGACATTTCAGAGCCTGGAGCCTGCTTCGGATTCTGTGTCTCCCTCTCTCTCTGCCCCTCCCCTGCTCATGCTCTGTCTCTTTCTGTCTCAAAAATAAATAAAAACATTAAAAAACAATTAAAAACAAGAATTTAAGTTCCTCTGATGGAAGTGTGAGCAAATGCACAGTGGGGCAGTGAAAACAAACTTCAATTTAAAATAGCTGTCTATTTCAGCGGGTAATTTCTTGCCCTACCACAATGGAAGGGTGCAATATAATCAGTTTCTACCAGGTAGCTGACTGGCCTTCCGGGGCAGAGTACCATCCTAGTGTTCAGAGCTGGTTGCTACTCTGGCCACTAGGGGACTCAGCTCAGGAAAACCAGGTCACAATGATGGAAGGAAGTCCTTGTCATTAGGTTTATGTCATTAGACTCATTCCTGCTCCCTTAGCTGTTTTGTTAATGAGTCCATTGATTGGGTACCAAGCAAAGACTGACGGTCATCTTTAATCAAAGTCATTTTTTTCCTCCTGGTGACTTAAAATTTCTTCACAGTGGAACCATTTTTGGTGAGCATGCCAATTGGGCACAAAAATTCTCATATTCTGGGCTCGTGCCCAGGAGTTTATCCAACTGCTTCCCTAAACTTCTTCATCACCAATTCTCCAATATTTTTTTTCTTCCAACCCTCTGATGGTCCCACCAAATCATTAGCTACTGCCCCAAAAATATTGGCTCTAGATTGTTGCTATGGGCAATCTCTTTTGGTTAACTTGATGTACCACTGAACATCTGCTCCTAGGGGAATTTTTATTCTCCATTGTGCTTTGGGACCACCCTTGAGTGGAGTTAATGAACCACAGCAATCTACAATCCAGAAAATTGGCCCACTGCCATTTGCTAGAGAGGAGAATTTGACTGGCCGTAGGAAGAACACTGAATCTCTCCAGGACGCTGCAGGGAGTCTGGACTGGGATGGAACCTGGGTGCAACACGGTCCTGGGATTCCTACAGTTGCATCTGAAGAAGCCCTGGGGCAAGGCTCCCAACGTTGTGCCTCATATTCCCTTTGGTTCTGCCCCTGCTTCCTGGTGTCACTAGAAAACCCCACCAAACGACTCAACGCACTTGGAGGTGCACCCCCAGTCTTCATCCCAGGTCTACACTCCAACACAAACAGAGGCTGCCAGAATACATCCTGCCTCTGTGGTGGGCAGAAATCTGGAGAAATTCAGTGGGGCAGTGGGGGTGGGGTGGGGAATGCTTTAGAAATGGCTTTATTTCTGAGAACTTGAATTTCTAAAATGCCCCCCTCCAACAACCACATTTTCTTGGAGTTCAAGATCAGAGATAGACTACCCTGGTGGCCTTTTAACCCTAATTAACCCACAAGCCCATGTGGTGTCCCCACCTCTTTTAACTATGTGATGTAGCTTATGAAAAGATGTGGCCTCTAGTCTGTCAAATACTGCACATTCCTCAGTTCTTCCTCAGGCCACTTCCTTCCCTATGGAGCCGCTGCCTGACTTTTCCAAAGCTGATATTAATATCACAGACCATTATAATATAGTTATTTTCATGGAAGGCAGGGAGGAAGTCACGTGGCATTAATTGGTCCCATGGGGTCCTGAAAGTCTCCATTTAGCATGTTGTTTTTACTCACATAAGCAGCAATGAAGTGGAAACAGTGAGGAAGTTGCTATGATTGTATTAAATGAGTATTTTTTTTTCTGGGACTTGTTTGGCTAATGAGTCATTATTCCGTTTTTAATTGTATGAACATATGTAGTAGCTGGGTCAAAGGTACATGTGCATTTTCTAAATGCACACACCCTCCCCCCACCACACACACACACACACACACACACACACACACACACACGCACACATCTAGGCCACTGTCTGTTTGCTTTATTTTAACCTCTGTTGTTGTGATGTTAGCTCATTGAAAGGCTGGGACAGAGAAACTATCCAGAGGATACGAGTTTTTATAGTTTGGGGGGAAAGGAATTCAAAAGCTCCTGAGCATTGAAAGATATATTTTATCCTCTTTAAGTTATTAAACCAGTAGGGCATCATATCAAAATGTTGCTATCACTAGAATCCATTACTTTGTGTCTGTATCATCAATTTTATTCTTTAAAACCCCATCATGGGGGTGCCTGGGTGGCTCAGTTGGTTGAGCATCTGACTCTTGATTTCGGCTCAGGTCATGATCTCATGGTTTGTGAGTTCGAGCCCCACATCGGGTTCTTTGCTGACAGTGCAGAGCATGCTTGAGATTCTTTCTCCCTCCCTTTCTCTCTCTCTCTCTCTGCCTCTCTTCTGCTCTGTCTCTCAAAAAAAATAAATAAATAAACCATTAAAACAATTTTTTTTAAACACCATCATGTACCTCATCCTTTTTGATCTTTATAATGGGCCTGTGAGGTAGGTTGGGCCAAAATTATTGGTCCATTTTCCAAACTGAAACTGATGTCACAGAGGCACAGTGACTTTTTAAAGATCATGTAGCTAATAAGCGATGGCCCACAAACCAAGGGAACCCAAGGAATAAGTTGGGGCTCTAAGGAGATTTTGTGGTGGCTTAGAGCCTTTCATGGGTTAGACCGCAGGCATGGCAGATTTGGGAGGGTGAGCCTGAGCTGTTCCCAAATTCCACAAGCCCCTTCTGCCTCTCCAGGTAACTCTGCATTCTTGGACTGTCTCCATTCACCACAGCAATGGAATTCTCTTTTTCAGCTAACAATTGACATGAATGTGAATATGAAAACAAGCAGATGATAAAAAGCCCTCTTGAAACATTTTTTGTTTGAGGGTACTGATACTAGAATAATGCGTGGGTTCCTTGGACACAGGGAATAATTCTTTTGACAAAGATGTGCCAGGAAAACACTGACTCTATCTCTCTCAATATGGTGGAGGTCATGGATTGTGAATTCTACGTTTCCCGAAGGTTCTGAAACAAGAAAAATAAGATTCTGATAAGAAAAATTACGATTTTTTTTCCTCAGCCCAAAAGAGCTTTATGTGACTCACCCTGAAGGCTAGATATTGATATGGGTAGACTTTTGTCATTCTTTATACAATACTGGTGAAACGTCCTTCTCACAGTCAATAGGTCATTCAGTCTGATAGTAAACAAGTTCCCTTTACTTAATTTAGTTAGATCAAGGTACTGAGAAGGCCGTTTGGTTCACACAAGAGCCAGTTAACCTTATACAGGAACAACCCACAAATAGATGAAAACTACTCCACGAGACAGATGTGACACCTCCTCGAGGGATTCTGTCACCCAACCCTTACACAACCACTCACATGCATCCCCGGGCCAGAGGAAGCATGGCTCCGTGCGAGTCATTGCCATTACCAGAAGCATGACTCAAAGGGACACTCCTACAGGCAATGTTTGGCCACCTCATCTTTGCAGAGTAGAGCGCATCAGCGCATCGAGGAAGTCCAGAATCTCCGGCGGGACTGCTTGACACGAAGCTGTATACAAGCCACGGGGAATGTAGCACAGCTTACTGATCCGGCTTGTGAATGGACCAAGGCCGTCGATTCTCCTCCTCCGTCTCCTCCCTCCTGGTCATTTGATTGCTCATAAAAGCTCTATGAGGTCAGTTGGAACAGTAAGTGAAAAATGAGCTCATATGGTCTATTTAGCTTCTTTTGAGTCATTCTAGTTCAAGTGTATTTAGAAGAGAAGGTTGAATCCATTGGCTGGCTTGAGGTTTGGGAGTCATCTGCGGACTTTGATTGCCCAGACTCTCCCCTTCCAAACTGAAATGAGAGTCACAGAAGCAGCGAATGTGAGGAGCTACAGAAATGGAGTAGAATTATTTTTTAGTTCCTCACATTTTACGTAGAAACGGATGCCTAGAGAGCTTAAGAGACTTGGCCGATGCCATAGAACTTATTAGGAGTGCTCGAATAAAGTACAAAAGCCATTTAATATTTGATAACTAGCACTGATTATATTGAAGGTATCTGTGTCTACTGAATATAAATTCCGTATATTTTTATTAAACATATATATTCAATAAATCTCCATCTTTGGCTCAGGTTTTAAATAACAGTTGTTTTCCATCACAGAACTGCAAGGACGATTTTTATAAGTCATCTGTTAATAATATTTTGTTTCAGGAGCACGCTATCCATCAGGCAATCATAAAGCCTGCTATAGGGTGGCAGGCCATTTGTTTTACGGAAGGGAAGGGAGTGAGATATATCTGATGACCAAAGCATGAAAATGCCTTGGAGCCATTAGCCAACCTGCTACTGTTTCTGCGGTGAGATCTTAAAGGCTGCCCAAAGTGAAGTCAACTGTTCCACGTAGAAAGTTGGGGGGGGGGGGAGGGAGTGCGGGGGCAGATGGGAGTAAAAATAATGGACCCCTCCAACCACCTGTGTTCTCCTCACTGTGCAAAATCTCCCCTCTTCCATCCAGAAGATCCGATTTTAAATTTTTCCAAATCTTGAAAAAGGAGAGGTTCTCTGTTGATGCTGGAAAGGTTAGCAGGGCTTGGCATTAGGGGAGATGAAATTCTAGTTACACTAGGGACAGCTTTCATTTCAATTTATAATAAAACTCTAAGTCAAGGCCACAGACAGTCCATAGAAGATTCCATTCAAGAGCAGAAAGGTCTCCGGGGAACAGAGTGGGCACAGGAAGTGACTGTCACGCAAGAGGAGGCAGGAAGACTCTAAGAAGAGGAAAAAAAATATCAGCCTCCAGCAAATAAACCAGGCTCTCCTCAGCCCTTGGAAAAATCAAGAAAGGAATATTAACAGGACTGTGGATTGAAGAAGAGCCAAATAAACAATCCTTAATGATAGCTTGCCCTATAGATTCACAAAAAGTAACCACTGGGGAAAATGACAGGACCAGAGTAATTCCAGAGGAAGCTGAAGTAACAAACATACCTTTCATTTTCTCTGACGGGCCCGGAAAAATATGTTCTGGCAACATGGAGTTGTCTCAGAAATCTTATTGGCCGGATTAATTCTTCTCATTTAAATGTTGATATGTGTGACACACGGTATTTTCTGTTAATTAAGCCTCTTCACATAACTTTTGTGGGAAGAGTGCTTGTCTGGTATTTCAGACATTCCTAAGATTCAAGGGGAGAAGATTCTAAGCCCAGCAAATTTCTAAGACGCTAATTACCTAGAAGAATTCACCAAACTGTGCTCCCTTGGCCAGGCTGCTGCACTATTTCAGAGCAGGAGAGAAATGGTTTTCTGTTATGTTTTGCTTTCCCTTCTCGTCACCCTACTTTGCTTGGTGGCGAATTGTGGAAGGTTGGAGGGAGAGCCAAAGAGTGTGGAGGGACATCAGGGAGAGTGTGAAGGTGCAGGGGAGAGGGAGGAAAGAGGGCATGTTGCAGGGTGTCAGGCGGTGGGTCCGTGCCAGGTGGGTCACAGCCTCATGGGAAGCCACTGGTCTCGCACATTCACTCAGTTTATCACGTCCAGGAAAAGTGCCCCGAAGGAAGAACAAGTAATGGTTCCAGTTTCCTTCAGTCTTAATATAGAAGGCCCCCAAAGGTCCAAAAACAATTTTAGAAAGAGAGCTGGAGGGTGGGGAGGAAAAAGTATTGTGCACCCCTGAGGAAATGGGGGGGGGGGACAAACAATATTGTTTTAATGTAACTGTTACAATCTTTGTGGGCTCTCAGCTCTGACCAACCGCATCCTTCTGACCCTGAGACATTTATTGTTAAATTTTCTAAAGAGAAAAAAAAAACTGTTCTGGGCAGAAGTCTCTGGGTTATTCTATTTTACAACAAACTATTTAAGGCTAAGCTATTAGCCCTTTGACGCATTTGTGTCACTGAGGGGAATGAATAGACAAAATCACAAGTCTCATTTCCCTGCCCCTTGAGTCTATATATAATTAAAGTTATTGAAGAAAGCCAATCTGACTTGACTTAGTAGAAAAGGAGTATTTTTTTTTTTTTTTTTTTTAAATTTTTTTTTCAACGTTTATTCATTTTTGGGACAGAGAGAGACAGAGCATGAACGGGGGAGGTGCAGAGAGAGAGGGAGACACAGAATCGGAAACAGGCTCCAGGCTCCGAGCCATCAGCCCAGAGCCCGACGCGGGGCTCGAACTCACGGACCGCGAGACTGCGACTTGGCTGAAGTCGGACGCTCAACCGACTGCGCCACCCAGGCGCCCCAAGGAGTATTTTTTAAAAGCTCAGAAAAATATACCTCTGGAAAAGTCATCAGGAATCAATTGTTTTAAAAAAAAAAAAACTTCAAATAAGGCTTTCCTTCCATTTATTGTTCAGCCATCTTTCCTTTATTTTTTTTAATTTTTTAATTAAATTGTTTAAAGTTTATTTTTGAGAGAGACAGAGACAGAGACAGACAGACAGAATGTGAGCAGGGGAGGGGCAGAGAGAGGGGGAGACACAGAATCTGAGGCAGGCTCCAGGCTCTGAGCTGTCAGCACACAGCCCGATGCGGGGCTCGAACTCATGACGCGCAAGATCATGACCTGAGCCGAAGTCGGACACTTAACCGACTGAGCCACCAGGCTCCCCCATCTTTCCTTTTCTCATATGATTTTGAGAATGACCTAAATCTCATGTGAAATGAGGCACTGTCGTTACATGTGCACAGAACCCACTCTCTTCTCCCGCTGGATGGGGCCTGGCCCATCATGCCTGCCAGAGGATAGGGATCCTTGTATTTAATAACTGCTTAGGAATAGTTATTCTGTGACATTTAACCACCAACAGGGTAGAAATATATATTCGTTGTCAACTGCTACCCAACAGATTATCCCAAAACTTAACAGTTTACCGGAAGAAACATTCACTCTCACAGTTACTGCGTGTTGGGCATCTGGGCTCGACTTTGCTGAGAAGACTCTGGTTCAGCATCTCTCACAAAGCTACAGAGATGGCTTCAGGTGGGACTGCCGTCGCCTCGACCGTGGACTCAGGGTGGATCTGATTCTATCTCACTCTTGAGGCTGTTGCCAGATGCTTGCTGGTTGTTGACCAGTGCTTTGCCATGTGGGTTTCTCCACAGAGCGGCACACAATATGGCTGCGTGATTTCCCTAGCGTGGGGGTTACAAGAAAGAGAGCAGGGCAAGACAGGACCCAAGATGAAAGCCACGGTCTTTTTGTAACCTCATGTTCGTGTCAGCCCGAGGCTTCTGCCGTATTCTACTCATTGGAAGTGAGTCAGTAAGTTCAGTCCACACTGAAAGGGAGAGATGTGCACAGAGGCATCAATACCAGGAGGCGGGGATCGCTGAGGGACATCTTAGAGACTGCCTATCATGCAGGATGTGACCCACAAGAGCAGCCTGAGACATCGAAGCTTCAGAGGATTAACATACAAAACCAGGTAGCTTCTATTCACATGGGAAAAAATACCAGCTGAACTGAATTTGTGGTGATTTATACACAGGTAACTTATGAAGGCCATAATCTGAATGGCCTGCCAAATATTGGAAACAAAGTATGACAAATTCCCTGTTATCATCACTATCAAATTAAGAGACTAAAGAGAAATAGTGTATTCATTCTGATGCATTGGTCATGCTACATTGGTTATGGTTACACTTCAGTCATTTGGTGAATGTAGCAACTTGACATATGAACTGCCTTTGAGGGAAATTTGGGTTAGAAGCCTCAAAACTTCATCTCGGAACAATTTATCACTGAACCTACATGGTATAAATGTAACTAATACTACCTCAAGTCGTGTGTGTGAGTGTGTGTGTGTGTGTGTGTGTGTTTGTAAGAAAAAGATGAAAAGGTTACCCATGTTCTGTATATGAGTTTGAAGACCTTTGCAATATATTGAAGCCAGAAGCTCCACGTTACGACAAAAGCTTGTTGACCACAATTCAGAAATTGTGGATCTTGGCCATGTCCTGCTGGATTAACGGGGGCTGTAAAAACCAAATGGAATTTAGAAGCAGCTAAAATATTATTTTTTAAAGAAGAAAGAAAAATAAACAACTACAAAGAACTTACCAGCCTATCAGAACATGATTTCTTAATCTAGGAAGGAAATTCACTCTCTCTGATTTGATTTTCTACTCAGAGTTTGTGACTCGGAATTCGTGTTCTCGTTATGCTCCAGAACGTTTTAGGATAAGGCTAGTGTAAGTAAAATACACTTTTGCACAACTCCAATGAGATTGCACATTGATAAAGTAAAGTGTAACGTACCAGGCGCTCGTTGTATTATCTCTGAGTAGCCCAGGTGCACAAGATCATTTATCCAAAGTGACAACGTCGTTACATGTGCTAAGGAGCAACCATTTTCTATAATCCACACGCACACATTTCCCTCAGCCAGGAGACTGGCTGCCTCTACTTCCGTAAGCGTGACACGATTACAACTCAGAAGGCTTTTGTTCTCCAGTCGTTGGGACCCCTAAAATTATGTGAAATTGCACAGTTATGAAAATTGTTGGGAATATTAAGGCATTTGGCTCCTTTCCCTGATCCAGAAGGTACTGTGTGTTCTTTGGATCCCAGACAACTTTTTGGGCAGTTCCAGATAAGGTATCCAATAACTTTACTCTATGTCCCCGTTTTTCTTGCCCTCATTCCAGAAAAAGTTGGATAGCTGCCTCCCAAATAATTTTATTGTGAAGAAAGTTATTATGAAAACGTACTCCGCTGGTTTTCACTGACCTCCAAAACACACTCCCTAATTAAGTGCAAATGGGAAACTGACTTGGAGCAGGTTGTCTCTGATTTTGGACTTGGGAGAAGTATTAAAGTTTATGAACTCGATATGCAAGCTCCATCTGCCAAACGAGGAATTTCTTATTTCATTTGGTCACTGCACTGAGATTATATAATGCTTCTCAGAAAGCTCTGAATGCTGAAGATGCGTAAACCATCTGTCTGTGTTGAAAAGTCAGAAAATACACTACTCCCACAATGTGTCTCTGGGCTCGACTAATTATTTATCCAGAGAAGTTTCATCAGAGAGTTGTTGTGTGTATGTGCGTGCGTGTGTGTGTGTTTTTAAACGTTGTGTTCTACATAACCATAAAATTTTATAGTACTAAAGAGGCAATGATTACATTCATGCTCTCACATCCTTTTATAGGAGGCTAAGGTTGTTCAGCTTTAATATTTCAAGAAATCCGAAGACCTGGCAGAAGTGAGAGACAGGGAGTAGGAAGGAAGACACGTTCCAGTTCAACCTCCGCCGGCACCTCTTTCCCTCCCCAGCCAGCAGGGGGCAGTAGTAACAGAGGAAGTGATGCTTGCTTTCTTCTCTGAAGATGCAGACCCAGAAACAAGGAGAGAGGGTCCAAGTTGCATGAGGTTCCTCTGCTCTCCCTCCAGTGGCCTCCTACTGGCAGGAGGGAGCGTCCTGAGTTCCAGTTCTGTCAAGCACTAGCTTGAGTCATAACAGTGTTCTGTGATAATAATGGTAACTAAGGCTTGGAGGCCATACTTCGAGCTGGGCGCTGCATTGAGCAGTTTGTATGCATTATTTTATCCCACCCTTCGGCAAAGTAGGCTGCCGTAGCTTCTGTTATTTGTTTATAACACAAATAAACAATGCTTAACAGATGAGGAAACTGAGGCTTAGGACATTAAGGAATTTGCTCCAGGCTGCATAGTTAAAAACTCTAAGGGCAAGCTAGGGAGAATGGGAATATTCACCTTTAACCCAGACATCACTTCTTATCCTTATATGATTTGGTTTTGCTTCCTTTGTTCCTTCATTTTCGTAACGACGTATTTTTTTGTTGTTTTGTTATTCCCCAAGCTGTAATCCAGGGAATACACAATTATCAGGTGAATTTGAACGTGTCTGTGTTGCCCATGAGAGCAATTCAGGTTGCCAAATTGGCTAACAACAGTGATATTTCTGAATAATATTTTTCATTTAGATGTTATTCAGTCTCCCTTTATTTTTTTTTAAGTTCGTTGATTTATTTTGAGAGAGAGAGTGATGGCAGGGGAGGGGCAAAGAGAGCGGGAGAGAGAGAATCCCAAGCAGGGTCCACGCTGTCAGCACAGAGCCCCGGGGTGGGGGGTGGGGGGCTCAAACTCACGAACCGTGAGATCATGACCTGAGCCAAAACCAAGAGTTGGACGCTTCACCGACTGAGCCACCCACGGGCCCCCAGTCTCTCTTTCTCTAAAAACTGTAGCCACAAAGTGGGCATACATGTGCTCCGATGCTCTGTAGTTGCTTCCGCAAAATAAGTCGAGTGAACAGCCCAGAGTTTATAATCAAACAGACTGAATTCTCCCTCCAGCTCTGTGCTTCTCTCTTGGAGCCTCGGAGCTCTCGTCTGTAAACCAGTTGTACTCGTAATAGAGGCCTCACTCGATTGTCATGAGGGTTAAACAAGCTGATGCAGGTAAAATATTTAGCCTGGCTCTAGCACATGGGAAGGACTCCATGGCCATGATTATTCTGACACAATGGTCACACTTGGCGGGGAAAAAAAAGTGGAGAACTCAAACAGACGTCCAGATGGTTTGCTTCTGGGTGCCAAACGTCCAGATGTTTGAGAAACTCCAGATAATTAATTGTCATTGCTGTTCACTGGTATAGTTGGCACAATGTGATCCCAGATCATGTTCGAGGGCAAATGCAGGTTAATGTCCCCCCATTAATGCGCAGTTGTCCTTTGTTAGGAACTAAAAATACAAAGGTATAGAGGCTCTTCCCTTCCATGTCTGCCAAAAAGATTACCGACAGTCAAAAAGAAACTTGTTTTCTTTTTTACAGGCACTTAAATTCCTTTTAAAACATTAAGCTTTAAAAAAGCATTTATTTATTTCTTACACATACGTCCTTTCCAGCTTTCAAGTGTATCACAACAGTCTAACAATAATCCAGTATTCTTTTCTTTACTCTTCTTTACTCCTAAATGGCTCAGCATTGAAAATAAAGTTCCAAGATTTACTGGTTTTCCTTAGTTAAGGCTTTGTTGTTGTTAGTACATGTACACATAATTTTAAATAGCCACCTCCTAACTCAAAAACTACATTTTTTTTTTTTTTTTTACAGAGAAACAGAGAGTAAGGAGTGGGGAGGGGCATAGGATGAGAGAGAGAGAGAGAGAGAAAGAGAGAGAGAGAGAGAGAGAGAGAGAGAATCTTAAGCAGGCCCCACACTCAGAGTAGAACCCAAGTGGGACTCGATCCCATGAACCTGGGATCATGACCCGAGCTGAAATCAAGAGTCAGACACACAACCGGCTCAAGCCTCCCAGGCACCCTCAAAATACAAAACTTTTGTAAACTATAAATTCCTTTAGGTAGAAAATTTCTTAAAATTCTGCCTCATTTGATAAAACCCGACACATAAAAATCAGAACTTGCACGTTAGAAGGCAATTCTGTGTATGATGGAAGAATTGGCCAAAGGGCATAATTATACAAATCTTTCTCTAATAATTGTAAAAACATGACACTATTTCACACCCTTAAGTTTCCTCAAACAATTCTGGATTTGGGCTCTATTTCTATTTTCCTCAATCTTCTTACTTACTCCACATAATTTTATAACTTTCAGGACACACATTAACTTCACATTTTTTTTCACATTCAAATGAGACAAATTTATTCCTTTTTTATAATGTTTTGGAGTATAGGAAAGACAAAATGTAGAATTTTCCTAAAATCTGCCCCAAATCCTAGACGATATAGATGATATAGCTAATCAAAGGGAGGTGGGCGTATAGCTTTGAAATTAAGGTTTAAAATACTGTTTCCTGTGAAAATGATTGAGGACCCTGTTCTTATGAGCTTTGTCTTTGTAAAGTTAGAATCCACTACTGTTTCTGCTTTTAAACCTCTATGAAGGACTTTTCTAGACAAACTGCCATGCTGATCTCAAAGTCAAGCAATGAGCTGGAACGCCATCGTAGAATGACACAGCAGCACTGTCCAGCCCCGGATCAGTCCTTAGTAAGTTGGCCGAACCTGGACCCAAGTGTTCAATTCACCTCAACTATCCTTCAAAATCACTTTATCGCTGATTTGCTTCATCAAGACTGGAGAGGAAGGCCCAGTCCACCTCCTGTGGTTGTAGGTCAGTGTAGAGGAAGAACCAACAGGGCAAGGTTGCAGGTCAATGGGGTATTAATCATAAAGAGTGTGTCTGAGGCATAGCTCTCAGTTCTCTTATACCCTTAGCTTAGAGTGCTCCGTGGGAGTATTTGTGAACTTGCTGAACCGATTTGTCAACTCGCGGCTAGCACCTAGCATGTAATAGGCGTTCAATAAAAGTCTGATGAATTAACAAACTGAGTCCAACCCTGTCATTTTCCTCTCTTGATGGCCTCAAAAGTTTATGTGAAGTACCCGGCCAATCATCTCCTGAGTCATGTAGCTGTCTCCAGGCCTGTAGTCTAAGACTTGTAAATTCTCTCCCACGCCTCCATTTTTTTCTCTCCCATTGAGACTGGCAGAGAAGGACCTGGACCGCAGGGAGGGCTTGCCAGCTCACTGTGAAGGCCAGAGCCACATCAGCCCCTCTCTGCCCCTTCTCTGGGTGGCTTCCTCGCATGCTGATGCAGTTTTAATTCCCCTGAAGAATTCTAAAAACATCAGTGTCACTTCTGAAATGCTGGAATCCAAATCATCTGAAATGACCCACAAAGAAATGCCAAAAAATACTGTGTTTCAAGATAACTTATACTGAAATCCAAATAATTCTATTATATAAGGAAGGATGATCATAGTCCTTAGTATGATGTAATATGTAATGAGAAAGGGGGACACCTGGGTGTCTCAGTCGGTTAGGCATCCAAATTTGGCTCGGGTCATGGTCTCGCGGCTTGCGAGTCTGAGCCTCGTATCGGGCTGTCTGTTGTCAGCCTGGAGCCCACTTCAGATCCTCTGTCCCCCCCCCCCCACCTCTATGCCCCTCTCCTGCTCTCTTTCTCTCTCTTAAAAGTAAATAAACATTTAGGGGTGCCTAGGTGGCTTAGTAGGTTAAGTGTCCAACTTCAGCTCAGGTCATGATCTCACGGCCCATGGGTTCGAGCCCCGCATGGGGCTCTGTGCTGACAGCTCAGAGCCTGGAGCTCACTTCAGATTCTGTGTCTCCCTCTCTCTCTGCCCCTCCCCTGCTCGCACTCTGTCTCTCCCTCAAATCATGAGAAAGGCAGTACATTTCCTGTAAGACTAATAATCATAATTTCATTGAGATTAGGCCACCTGTCACAGGAGAAAATTTCAATGTTAGCAATTTCCCCATTTCCCAAATTACCCAGCACTTCTATCTAGGATGATGTGTTAAGTACAGGGCAGGCACAAAAAAACAAACAAAAACAAAAACCACAAACCCTACCCAACAAATCAAACTAGCCGACGAACGGAAAGGTACGATTATTGATATAATAGTTCCCACCACTTTTTTCCTAGCAAAAATGTGCCAGGAGCTTCATAAGCATTATCTCTAATGTTTGCAGAAGCTTGTGCAAGGATCTCGAATCACTGTTGAATCATTATTCAAGTAGAAAAATGGGAGGAAGAGACACTCACCCTTTGCTAAAGGTGAGATGCAACAAATGTATCTCCGACTCCTTTGAACTCCTGGCCACAGGAAGAGGAAAGAGAGGTGGCTGGTTTCTGCGTATAACCTACCTGCTCTCTGACTGGTGTCAGCACCGCCTACGCTCTCAGCCATGTTCAAGTAGGACTGGAGTCAGAGATTCAGAGGCTAGTCTTGGTTCTATGGCCTTGAACAAGTCCTTCAAATTGTCTGGGTCTCAGTGTTTGCACACATAAGAACCAAAGAGTTAGATCATAACATAACTGCTGACAGGGTCCCCTCAAACCCTTGTCTTCTATAACCAAGCCATGTGGCTGCTTAGTACAGTGTAGATGAAGTCAGTGTGGTACCTGAAGTCCATTCCTCTGAGGACAGTTCACAGGAGCGACATCAACTCTATGCTTTTCAAATGAGGTGCACATCCCCTCTCCCCTGTGTCTTAGGCGCTCTGGTAACAAATATGCAAGCCCCAGGTAAGCATGAAGTATCTTTCTGGTGCATTAATGTTTCCTGAAAATGTTTGAGGAAAATCCATTCTTCAGTGTGAAAACAAAGAATGTCCAGTGTAAAATTTAAAATTCTCACAGACATGAAGATTAAACAAGAGGCAGCAAAGATGTCTGTCACCAGGGGTGTGGCTTCTTTCCATACCCCTCGCGTCCTCTACAATAGAAGGTTTTTGGTGAAAAAGGTGTATTAGGTTGTCAGTGGTGATATTTGGAGGGTAAGTATACAATTAGCTTAGCTTTCTTTCTGAGTCCATGGCGGTCATTGAGTGGGAATTTTGTGTTAGTGCAGCTGAGAACCCAAGGATACAATGGAGATCTACCAAGGCCCGGGTAGTGCTGTGATTAGTAAAGGCCATCAAAACAGAGTTCTTGATTTTGTTAAAGGCAGATTCTTGGGCAAGATGTCTGGCTTGGAAACCCCATTCCCTGAGACTCTTGGCTAAACCTAGATTTTATCCTGACTTGGCTTTTAAATGAATTTGGTCATCCCCAAGACCTCATATTGATATTTCACAAAACCATGGAAACCATCTTCTGTAACTGAACCACGACCTTCACTGGCAAACTGCAAGCTCATATAGTTATTTTTTTTTTTCCATTCCGTTCTCACCATACTAGGCAAACGATCCTACATCACCCAATGTCCAGATCAAACTCTCTCAAGATCTCAGACCTGTTTCCTTGCCTGGTAGAGAGGGAAGATGATAAAAATGCTGCTGACAAGTATAAAGGAAAAGAAGTGTGTGTTCTGCTGGTTGCTTCTAGAAATCTCCCAGTGGGAACAGGGGAAAAGAGGAAGGTATAAATGCGGTGGAGGAGGGGGCTGGGCTCCAGGCAGGCAAAGCTATACAAACTTATACACCCAACCACACTATTCGTAGGATTCCAGTCCTGTAGGTCCACTTGCCAGGTTTCACCAATCATTATAGGTCTGCAGCCCTTTACCCATTTTCCAAATCCACAATGTTTTTTTATTACTCATTTGATGGCAATACTTAACCTCATCCAAACTCATTCAGTGGTGAAACCTGATCTGAACCGATGTTAGGCTATTTCACAGTCTTCATTTGTAAAGCCCAGTGAGAACATTAATCGATGCCACCACAGAAATACCCATGTATTTGATTACAGGCTGTTGCATCAAACGCCCCTGAGGGCTTTCATGCAAGACAGCATATATGCAAGCAGGTTAGCTTTCTAAGGCCCCCAAATTTTGACTTCTAAAATCCATCTGGCCCATAGGTTTTGTATAAGAAGCAGCGAGCCTTTAAAAGCATCTCATTTAATGCCAGGGTGCTGTCATAAGGGCAGGAGATAGAGACATGAGCTGAACGCAGGAGTGCTCAGAAACTAGCATCCACTATCAATCTCATTCTCTCCCTGCGGCCAAATCAGCATGGAAAATCAATTTTAAATCAGAGCATACCCATCAGCCTTTACCCGACAACCAGGACCTATAATAATCTGGTGAGCTTCCCCCCTGTTTTTACTTCACCAGTGAAAGACACCAAGTAGTTCAGAAAACCTTTTTCTGTGATCAGACTTATTTAAGGTCCTTGGTCCCTTGATTCTAATAATAAAATCATGATAATTTAGTATGTATCACCAGGCACTGTCCTAAGTGTTATTTGTTTACTACTGCATTTAAACCTCATAGCAATCCTATGTAGCAGGTTGTACAGAGTAAGGAAATAAGACCCACTGAAATTAGGTCACGTGCTCAGAGTTACCCAGAATTAGAGTTGCATCCACGTAGACTCACGCTTACGCACTTTGCCATCCTGCCTCTTGGCGTAGCTGCTTTCTTGTTTTTAAATAGGAAAGACTCAGCGGTGCCTGGGTGGCTCAGTCGGTTAAACGTCCAACTTCAGCTCGGCTCACGATCTCACGGTTTGTGAGTTCAAGCCCCGCATCCGGCTCTGTGCTGACGCCTGGAGCCTGCTTTGGATTCTGTGTGTGTGTGTCTCTCTCTGCCCCTCTTCTGCTCATGCTCTGCTTCTGTCTCTCAAAAATAAATAAACATTAAGAAAAGTTTTTTTTTAATATTAAATAGCGAAGAATCTAGATTACCACTAGCCGATGATGAGCTGGTAAATATTTAATAAATGTCTCACTCACATAATTTACAAATAATGATAAAATATGCGATATTCTTCATTGTCATTTCCATACAGACAGTTGAGTCTCACAGAATGCTTTCAGCGAGATTGTTGCTAAACTTTTTATCCATAGACAACCTATGGCTTCCATTGATCAGTCAGTATATTTTTCACATAAACGTTGGTTGAATTCTCCTTTATGTTATTAACAAGTTATTAATGAGTAAAAGGAAAGTTAAAGATGTGTCAGAACTTCACTCATTTGTCAACTATTTGAGTGACGGCTTTGCTGAACTGGATTACAGTTTTCAAATCCTGGAATCATTATTAAATCAACTTTGTGTACTATTTAGACTGTAACAGTGAAGACACTCTGTACTTGTCATCTTGATCCTGGCTCAGGTCATGATCTCAGGGTCGTGGGATCAAGCCCTGCATCAGGCTTGATGCAGAATGTGGACCCTGCTTAGGATTCTCTCTCTCCCTCTCTCTCTCTTTCCTCTCCCCTCCCCTGCTCCTCCCCCACTCTAATGCACACTCTGTCTATAAAATAAAATAAAATAAAATAAAATAAAATAAAATAAAATATTTGGAGGTCAGTGGAGGTTTCCAAATAATCCTCTTTGCTAGGATGCCTGGACTTCAATAGATGCCTCCTTACATCTATGTACAATATGTTAAAAGATATGGATGGACTTAATAAACTATTTTGTTCAAATTTGCTCATTGCTAGAAAGGGGCCACTCACTGTTAGAGGGGGGTTACTTGCAACATAATCTGGGCGAAGCTTCTTTCTTGTGGTAACTTTAAAAGAGCCTGACATCCTTAGTGAGGCCCCTCTACCACCCACTCTGAGCCAGAAGATGTCACTAGAGCCAGTTTACTTTCTAATTCAAAGTCCCCTGACACCCTCACCCTTGACTTCATCACCTCATAAATGTGTCACTTCCAGCACCACCTTCCTTCTTAAGAAAATGTCCTGCCCACCCTGAAGTATCTCAGAAACATTGAACCTGAGCCAAGATAAAGGAGTGAATTTACTTGACCGACTTACATTAAGTGGCTCTAGTATGCCCAGCCCTGTGATGGGCCTGGGAATAACAAGGAAAATCCCATCTTCAAAGAGTTGACAGACTCATCCAGTGGTTCTCAATCCAAGCGGCACATTCAAGCTTTAAAACCCACCAATGCCCAGGCTCCACCCCAAACTAATTAGGACAAAATCCCTCTGGGTGGGACCTAGGCAATATAATTGTTTAAAGCCTCCTCCTGTGATTTCTAATATGAAGCCAGAATTGAAATCCACTGGAATAATAGTTAATAGCTCCCTCTTACATAAGCGCAATCAGCCGTATTGTTCTGGATCCCCAAAGCACAAAAGAACACACAAAAAAAGGCTTCCTGTTCCTTGTGGGCCAAGAACCAGTGCTATCAGCATGATTATGGGAGCTTGTCAGATAGGCAGAGTTTCAGGCTGGTTGGTGGAGCAGTCAGAACATAGGCAACATTTGCCAATTAAGTTCGCCAACTTATGTGAGCACCATTCTTGGTGTCCCAAAGTAATTCCAGTAGTAAAACCAAAGATCACTGGCCAGAGATCGCCACAACGAATATTATAATAGTGAAAAGGTTTGAAATATTATGAGTATTACCAAAATGTGACACAAAGACACAGAGTGAGCAACCACTGTTGGAAAAAATGGTGCCAATAGATTTGTTCAACATGGCGCTGCCACGAACGTTCCAATTTGTAATAATGGCAGTGTCTGCAAAGTGCAATAAAGCAAAGCACAATAAAATAAGGTACAAATTGGTGGTTGCCAGATGTGTGGGTTAGTGAAGGGCAAAATAGGTGAAGAGAGGCAAATGTACAAATTTCCGGGTATAAAATAAGTAAGCCTTGGGGACGCAATATACAGCACGGTAGCAAGTTAATAATACTGTTCTGCATATTTGAAAGATGCTAAAAGTGTAGATCTTAAAAGTTCTCATCACAAGAAAAAAATCCATAACTACGTGTAGGGATGGATGTGTTAACCAGACTTATTGCGGTGATCAGTTCACTATCTATACAAGTAGAAAATCATTGCGTTGCACCCCCGACGACAATAGAATGTTGTATGTCAATTACTCCTAGATTTAAAAAAGAAGAAATACAGAGTCTCAGGCCCCACCTCGGGCCGACTCCACGAGACCCTGCTTTTTCACAAGATCCGCAGGTAATCCGAATGCATGTTAATTTTGGAAAATAGCGAAGGGAGGCAGAAGTTTTGTTCTTAGGAAGTTTCTGGTCCACAGGGGACATCGTATGTAAATACAGATAACTACCAAGCATCATGTAAGTTCCGCGATGGGAGGAATGCGGGTTATTTCAGGAGGACTTCTCTCCAGGACGATTGACGCAGTGGATGGTATTGGACAAAGTCATACACAAAGAGTACAGATCAATCAGGAAGATGAGCTGATGGCAAATACTCCTGTGCTGCCCAAACATCTTTGTACACAGGGAGTGTGGGAAACATGGGCCACACTCACCAGGCCCGATGGTAGCCCCTGGTTCTGAAAGAGAACCCGCTTCCAGGCTAGTGATCCTCAAACCTGACAGGGTAGAGTCTGCTTGCAAAATGTCTTGGAAATACAGAGAAAGAAACTTAGGTTTTTTAAAAAAAAGTAGTGGAAAAATGAAATAGGCCTGGTCCACCAGTGATGTTTTCTCAATATTTCCTTATGCTGCTTGGACCAGCCAACCAGGACTGCGACAACCACAGGTTGGAAGGCTTAACCAGCAGACGTTTATTTTCTCCAAGGTTTAGAGGCTGGAAGTCTAAGATCAAGGTGCAAACAGGGTTGGTTTCTGGTGAAAGCTCTCTCCTGGGCTTCTAATGGCTGTTTCTCACTGTGTCCTCACATGGCCTTTCCTCTGTGTGAAGAAAGGGAGAGGCCTCTGATGCTTCTTCTTCTGAGGATGCCAGTCCTATCAGATTAAGATCCCTTCAAGTCTATCCCCACACATATTCCCCAGATTTATATTTCCTCTTCTGTGTATTGCCCATTTCTATATTTTGCCCATTTTTTTATGTTGAGATGTCTGTACTTTTTGGATTGTTGATGTTCTTTATATATTTAAGGGGCAAACATTTTGTCTGCGAAATATGTTGCAAGAAACTTTTCTTTATCTGTTGCTTGTATTTTTTTTTCTTCACTTAAGATACTTTGTGTTATATAGAAGATTTCTTTCTCTTTTTTTCTATGGCCCAATTTACCAATATTTCTTTTGCTTTTTGCTTTTTTAAATACATTCTTCCCAAAGTTTTACTGAATATATGTAAACATTCAGATTTATAATCCATTTAGTTTTGGCGGGGGTGGGGGTGGTTCTTTCGGGTCTTTTGCACCAGAGGAGGTTGGAATTTTTTTCTAAATGGAGAGATAATTGTCCTAGTACCATTCTCCCCTAACCGTCACATATCACTTTTTATTCCAAATTCTTATACCTGCTCCCCATCCAGGAACAGGATGTGACCAATACGCATAGATTCGTTTCTTTATTCTAGTTTCTTTATTACTTATTCTGAACTATTTCTCCCATGATGACCCATACCAATACTATAAACTCTTAATATGTCTTGATATATACTAGGACCAGTGCTCTTTGCTCTCTTATAAATTTTATCTTTATTAAAATTATTATACATGAATTTGAGAATCAGTTTCTGATGTTCTATGAAAATTCTGGTAGGGGTGCCTAGCTGGCTCAGTTGGTAGAGCATGTGACTCTTGATCTCAGGGTCATGAGTTTGAGTACCACATTGGGTGTTGAGATTACTTAAAAAAGAAAAAAGAAAATAAAGAAATGGCATCTTGGGGCACCTGGCTGGCTCAGTCGATAGAGGATTTGACTCTTGATCTCAGGATGGCAAGTTCAAGTCCCACATTGGGTGTAGAGCTTACTTAAAAAGAAGGAAAGAAAGAAAGGAAGGAAGGAAGGAAGGAAGGAAGGAAGGAAGGAAGGAAGGAAGGAAGAAAGAGAGAGAGAAAGAAAGAAAAAGAAAGGAGGGAAGGAAGGAAGGAGGAAACTTCTGGCAATCAAATTCAATTTATAAGCTAATTTTGAAAGAAGTGACATTTTTACAATATTGAGTTAAACTCCCCACAACCAAATTACTTGAAATATACTCACTGACACCCATTACACTCTGAATGAATCCAGCTAGAAAAACACTTCCAGAACACTTACATATTTTATTTCTCACCAGTTGAGTTGAAAGCTTACACACCTTTTCATGATATCTGCACTAGTTAGTAGTGGTATTTGCATACCCCTGGTTTGCATAGTATTATTATACAATTTAACTAAATAATACACAAACCAGTGATATGCAAAAAGAGAATTGTTTCTACCAAAGCCAAATGGAGTTCCTTAGAGAGACTCATGAAAAGAAGTTGCTAAAATTACATGTGAGAAATTAGTCAAATATTTTGACAAGCAAATTGTGAAATTCTAGAAGGATGCTGCCTTTTCAGACATGATTTATGAAAAAAAGTCAATGAGGAACTCCAGTCAATGACCTTGCTTAAAGAAAACACTTAAAGCTCAGCTCTACAGAAAAATATTGAGGAAAAAATGTAAATTTATATGTTCAAATCTGCAATAAAATATTTTTGTTTTACATTTATCTTGTCTTTAATTGTTCCATGCCTTAAGAAACTTTTATCATCAGTTGACCAATTATCATTCCCAATAGTGACAGAGAGGCTTTCTACAATATTCTCTCTACTTACCTAGGCCTTCTCCAATATTCTTCAGTAAAAAGTGTTGTCATTTTTTCAAAGAGATCCTGTGTATTTTTGTTAATTTTATTTGCAATTACTTCATAGTTTTGCTGCTATTGCAAAAGCAATTTTTATTGATCACACTTTCTAATTGTGCTTTGCTGATTAAAGGAAAGATACTGTTTTTTGTACATTGATCCTGTTATTGGCCTACTGGTCATTTTGATGGACCATTTTGTCAGTCTTATTATTTTTCTGGTTAAATCTGGGAGGGGTGGTGTTTCAGGTCAATTTCCCTAGAAAGTTGGTTCTGAGATGGAGATTTTCGTGCAGACAGTTTATTAGGAAGATCTTTCCAGATTCACTCCTGTTGAGGACGGGGACACAGCAAGATTGGGCAGAAGAAGAAGTTGGGCTATGATGCTATCACTTACAGAGGCCACAACGCTCTCCCCTGGGGACATCCAGAGCTGGGGTGGCCAGGCAGAGTTGCAAAGCAGAGGCAGTAGGACCAGATATTTATATTCTCACCTTATCCAGTCTTTGCCCATGAACCATATCCAGGGACACATTGTGACCTTGAGTAAGGCAGCTTTCTTCAGCCAAGACTCACTGCCACAAGGAGAAACTCAACCATAAGGTGTCATCCTTCAACACTCTTAGAAGTTTGGGAGAATGAGCATTTCAGCCATGAAATGGGAGGGATCTAGGTAGCATAGCACAGCACCCATTACAGTATGAAATAAAAACTTTGTTCTTTTTTTTCCTCAACTATTTACATCTCATTTAATTTTTATGGCCTTCTAGAATGTGGCTAGGCCTTCCAGGATAATGTTAAATTAGTAAGGACAGGTACTCTCATCTTTCACCTGTGATTTAATTGGACTTCTGATGGTTCCTTGTTACATGGTATTTGCTGTGAGTTTCTAGAAGGCACTCTTTTTGGATTAAGGAAAGTGTCTTTTATTCCAAAAAAATTATGATAAAAATTCTTTTATCATTAATAGATATTGTAATGTATCACATGTTTTTGTAACATCTAATGGAATGAATGGGTAGTGTTCTCCTCTAATCTGTGCTTGGTAATAAATCATATTAGTACTTTTTAAAAATATCAAACAGGGGCGCCTGGGTGGCGCAGTCAGTTAAGCGTCCGACTTCAGCCAGGTCACGATCTCGCGGTCCGTGAGTTCGAGCCCCGCGTCAGGCTCTGGGCTGATGGCTCAGGGCCTGGAGCCTGTTTCCGATTCTGTGTCTCCCTCTCTCTCTGCCCCTCCCCTGTTCATGCTCTGTCTCTCTCTGTCCCAAAAATAAATAAACGTTGAAAAAAAAAATAATTTAAAAAAAAATAATAATAAATAAATAAAAATAAAAAAAAATAAAAATATCAAACAGGGGCACCTGAGTGGCTCAGTCAGTTAAGCATCGGACTTGGCTCAGGTCATGAAGTGGTTCGAGTCCCACTTCAGGCTCTGTACTGACAGCTTGGAGCCTGGAGCCTGCTTCGGATTCTGTGTCTCCCTCTTTCTCTGCCCCTCCCCTGCTCACACTCTGTCTCTTTCTCTCTCTCAAAAATAAATAAACATTTAAAAAAATTTTTTAATAGCAAACAATCCTTGCAATCTAAAATAAAGCTTACATGGTCACGATATTACTCTATTAAAACACTGCTAGATTCTTATTTCCTAATGAACTCACTTAGGGTTTTCATACCTGCATTGTAACCGAGATTAAACTATAGTTTTGCTCTCCCTCTTTACTATCTTTGGATTAAAGTCATATTGGTCTCATTAAGATAACTGAATAACTTCCCATCTTTTCTATGCTCTAGAATAACTTTTATGATGAGAATTAACTGGCATTTAGATTTGTAGTAAAACATAAAATTATCTTGGTGTGATATTTGAAGATTAGTAGGTGAGTGCATCTTTACTGTTTCAATTCCTTTTAAGGTCATGATGATCACAGGTTGTTTTTTTTTAAGTACTTTTTTTAATGTTTATTTATTTTTGAGAGAGAGAAAGAGAGAGAGCAGAGGAGGGGCAGAGAGAGAGGGAGACAGAGGATCCGAAGCAGGTTCTGTGCTAACAGTGCAAAGTCCGATGCGGGGCTCAAACCCACAAACCATGAGATCATGACCTCAGCCAAAGTCAGACACTTAACGGAGTGAGCCACCCAGGCACCCCTGATAACAAGGTTTTAAATTCTCCTTGGGACAATGTGATCGTGTGTGTTTTCCTAAACTGTTGACTGATGCATCTAGGTATTAAATGTATGGTGTAATTTTTTTTATTCTTAGTAAACTCAAGGGGTTTTTAAAATTTCTTTTGGATGTAGAGCTATATATTTTTCATTTATTTCTTGAAATAGTTTATAAATTTTCTTTTTGTTTTCTTATCATAGTTGCCACAGGCTTTGGTTGCAGAGATCCAGCTTCTGGGATATTGATCAACTCTATTTTGACTCTTTGACTTCTCCTCTTACCTTTACTATTTCCTTCTTTTCAATCAGTTTGCATTTGTGCTTATTTTGTTGTTTGTTTGTTTGTATTTTTCTAACTTTATAAGTTAAAATCCTAGTTCATTTATGATTTTCTTCCTTATAAGTGCATTTCAGCATATAAAATTTTCCCTAAGAGTCATTTGACTTCATTTCCACAGATATTAGAAACCCCATTTGTTTCTTTTACTTCTGTATATTTTATAACTTCCATTTTTTCTCTTTGTTAATGAATTTATTACTTTTTCAAAAAAATATATAGATAAATGATGCATGGGAAAAACAGATTTGGATATGTCTCTCGTTTACTTCTGAGTGTTTTGAATTGTAATTTGTTTTGTAATTTTTGAGACTTTTGTGACCAGGACATATTCGATTTATGTAAGTAATCCATAGAGGTTGAAAAGAATATGTATTCTGGCTTGGATGCAGAAATGGATATGTATATATATGCATATGCGCATGTGTATACATGCATATGTATACATGCATGCATACATACATGCATGCATATGTATACATGCATATGTGTATACATAACTACACGTGCATAACTGAATACACACACCTACAGAGGTCAAAGCAAGAGAGAACCCTTGTCCAGAGCAATGATAATAATGTGCCATGATCTGAAGATTAGGATTAATTCTTCCTTTGCCTCTAAGGTCAGAAAAAAGAGAAGGAGAACCATCATCTGAGGGCTTCCTTCCTCCTTATTCCTGTTGACACTGTGCCACCTGCCCTGCCTCCAGGCGTGATCTAGGCTTTCTGAGCTCCCCGCCACCACTATCCATTCAAAGCGAGCTTTTCCTCAACTGCTTCAGACCGATGTACTTCTCACACAATGTGCAGAATCATTGCTGCTGGGTTCCCTCCCCTTCACCAGCTTGAAAGTAGATTACTTCTTGACCACTAGGAGGTATACCTTTCCTGCTAGTCAAAGCCCTGATGACTAGAATGTAGAAGCCAAGAGAGGGAGGCGAGAGCTGGACCTGACGTAGGGACGCGGTGGGTGCCAGCCCCAAGGACCTGCCTGCAGACTGCCTGCGTGGCTGTCTCTGACTCCACGGGGTCTTTGCACACACCTGGTTACCTCTACTCATCCAATTTCTCGGGTCCACTGTCGCTTTGTAGTAAGAGACATCTTCCCTTAACTCCTTGACGATTTTACCGTCATTCTGTTTGCATATACACATGTCAATCCTTCAAAGAACTCCTCGTGGATCCACATTTATAGTTTCTTTCTGTGGTTGTTCGAAAGTTATCCTACTAGGCTGTAAGCTCCACGAAGGCACAGACTGTGTTTTCCTCACTCTTGGATGTGCAAGTGTAGCCTAGTACCCTGCGCTTAGTTAACACGCAATAAAAGTATATTGACCAAATGAATGTACTTATTGCTGGTTGGTTGGCTGCTTGATGAGTTTAAGTTCATGGCACAGGAGAGGGGTAGAAAGCTGGCTTCACTTAAAGCAGACTCTGAGCCATCATCTGGCATTCTTATAAGGCCATGCGTGTGCACAGACGCAATTCAGATTTACACATTCTAGTGCTGGGCTTTGTTGTTCACAAAATTACTGACAGTTGTGAAATAGGCACTGTGCTTCTCTCTGTATGCTTTCTTTTTCTCTTCCTTAACCTCTTCCCTTTGCTCTCTCTCCTCTCCTCTTCACCAGACTATGAAGACGCACTGCAATTAGTTTTGTTAATAACCCTTCAGGGTAGGGAGACTAAATTGTAATCAGCTGAATACCTCTCTATCCAGGAGATGGGCCACCTATTAATATAACGTTTCTAGACACATCATTTGATGACTGCGTATCACTTCTTTAATGTTCCTGCTAAGAAAATTACAAATGAAATCCCTCTCTGTTAAAAAAAAAAAAATCACTATTTCACTAAGCCTGCTGTTAAACTGAGATTAATGTTCTATATCTAAAGTATAAATTACCTAATAATTCCTCCCACCGCACAGCTCAGGAATTTAGAAATCCCGTATCAGGGTTTCCTCTGTAAATGCGTTGTCATGAATCTCTGCCTCCTTAGGACACATACCAAAATGGCATTTTAAGGTTGTTGAGTACAGCTAATTCCAGCCCAAATGTCTCAGCTTTGATAAAAATCACAGGTATTAACACACCAGGATCCTTTCCTCCCCATGTTTCCTTTATTCTCTCTTCTTGTTTATTTCTTCAGGACACAGAAAAATATTATCTATCTATGTATTTTTAGTTCGCCTTTTCTTTTTAAAAGTAGTTAAATATCCAAAGTTTTTAAAGTACTTGAACCTATCAATCATTTCTATATAAACCAGATCGTAAAATTAAAAAAAATGATAATAAAGAGAGAAAGAACCTTTTTCCATTCTTGGTTTTAAAAAATCCAGGAAGGCACTTCCTGGATTGGATTCAAATCCTACATCCAAGGCTCTCGGGGATTTAGGCTCAGAATTCTACTATGATCTGTGAGAAACAAATCAATATGATCTCACCAAAAAATATTTAAGTGTTAATCCTACCAAAATACATACTGTCATGAGTGACCCATGCACGTTTTTGCCAAGATTATCTTTTATTTAGCTTATCTATACACCAAGAAAGCTTGCTTTGAAAGCTGGTGCTGAATCGTTTGGTAAAATGAGGAAGCCTCAGAGCACATGGCCAAGGGTGACCAGGCTTGCCCTTTGTGAACACTTCATGCCCTTGGTGGCTATACACAGGGGCTTTCCTCTCAGCTGAGCTGAGGCCTGGTCCCTCCACATGATTCCAACAAGTGTAAAATGATTTTAAATAACCTCTGGCCCTTGGAATAAAGTTCTGTTTTCTGTTTTAAAAAAAAAAAATCACTTTCCAAACACGGCCAACTGTTCTATTGATTGCTATGGAATAAACCAACAAAACGAAGTGGCTTGAAACAAAAATTTAATATTATCTCTCAGAGGCTCTGTGGTTTGACTGTGGCTCAGCTCCATGGCTTTCCGTTGAGATCTCTCATGGGGTCGGTTGAATCAGTTGTCAGTTGGGGCTGCAGCCTGACAGCTCAACCAAGCTGGGCACACAACATGGCTCCCCCCGAGGACTGGCAGTTGATACTGGCTGTTTTAAATGGAAACCCAGCTAAGGGGCCTTGATCTCCCCTCATGTGAGCCTCACATTGGAGCCTTGGGCTTTCTCACAAGAAGACGACCCCCAAGCCACCACACGGTCCAGAATTCCTTCTGGAATTCTGCAAAACTTCCATGGGACTTGGCATCAGAAGTTGCAGGACAGTAATTGTGCTGCCTTCTATTGAGTCATGAAGAACAGTTATGACTGATGGAGAGAGGAATAGATTTTCTCTCTGGGTGGAGAGTGGCAGAGCCCGGAAGAACATCTGGGAAGGGAGATGCTCCGGCAGCCATCTTTGAAAAATAGAATCTGCTTCACCAATCTGCTTCCACACATCTTAAACCTGAATAAGGTAGAACTTTTTCCCAATAAAAACACAGACTGATGGATCAGAGGCAAACAGTGTGACCACTGCATTTTATCCAGGATGACATGGAAGGGTTATGTTATGAGGTAAATTGTATTCCTCAAAAACTCATATATCGATATCCTAACCCTCAATACCTCAGAATGTGACCTTACGTGGAGGCGAGTCTTTACAGATATGATCGAGTTAAAATTAGGCCATTAGGTTGGGTCCTAATCCAGTATGATGATATCCTTAGAAAAAGGCAACTTCAGCCACAGAGACGGACACACACAGAGGGAGAACACTGTGTGAACCCGACGGTGAAGTCTGGGGAGATGCATCTACAAGCCAAGAAACACCGAAGATTGCTAGCCCGCCACCAGGAGCTGGGAGCGGAATTGAACAGCTTTGTCTTCACAGCCTCACAAGGAACCAACGCTGGTAGCACTTTGGCCTCAGACTTGTAGCCCCAGAGCTGTGACAGAATAGACTTCTGCTGTTTAAGCGACTTGATGTGCAGTACTTTGTTACTGTAGTGCTGGGAAACTACTACCGGTAACAACAGTAGGTCACAGATCTGACCTTTCCCCAGGAAGTACAAACATTCACTAATATTGACACTTCTCTGTAGCTGCTAATCACAGGCAAACTCAAAATGAAGCACGATACTTAAAGGTGTTTTCTCCTGAACTCAATAAAAGATCTAAAAATTGTATAGCTACATTCACCCACTAATACTGAATTGTATGGTTCTGTTTTAAATTTCTCGTTCTTTTTTCTTTCAGTCTTTCTCTTTTCCTCTCTCTCTCTTTCTTTCTCTTTCACCCTCCCTTCCTTCCTTCCTTTCTTTCTCTCTTTTTCTTTCTTCCTTCCTTTCTTTCTCTTTCTTTCTTTCTCTTCCATCCTTCTTTCCTTCTTTTCTGTCTCTCTCTCTTTCCCTCTTTCCTTCTTTTCTTCTCCCTCCCTTCCTCCCTTCCTCTTTCTCTGTTTCTTTCTCCTACGTATTCTTAGAAGAAACTCTTTTTTTTTAAGCTTTCGGGCTGTTGTCATTAATAAGGCCCTTTTGGTTTTCCTAATTGCCTTTCACAAGATGACTGTGAGCCACAGTAGGGCAACCTGCAGAGACTCAAAAGGACTCAGCCTGGATTTCATACACCAAGGTTTGTGGAATCAACATTAAACTCTGGCAAAAAAGATCAGAGCCTCCCAAGAATGTACATTTAGTACCTGGCAGTTTCCTGAGGGTGAGTTGTTTGGATCTTGTCTTAAAGTTGAGACTCCCCCCAGATGTTAAGGGGGCAGCATTCTCCCAGGACCCGGCATCATTTCAGCTGGAGATTATTAAACGTTGTTGGCATGTGTGTGTGTGTGTGTGTGTGTGTGTGTGTGTTGACAAGATTTTGCAGGTGTGTTGATTAGCACCTGCAGGCAATTGCAGAGACACCCTAAGGGAAGACCTCGGCGGAATGCTTTCCAAACCCTTCCTCCTAAAGCATGGGAGAAAGCTTGTCTTGGCCTAGATGCCCCAGAGAAACACCTTCCTTCTTCTCAGCCCCACTCCACTATTACGTCAAGGTATAGTGGCTGCTTCTGATAAAGCAACCCTTGTCAGTTCATCCTTCTATAGAATGGGATGACCGAACTGCTGGAAAACTATATATTAAGGTGACATAGTTCACCAGGACCACTTGTGAACCTGTTCCTTATAGTCATTGAACCCAACAGGACCTGAACTAAGTATTTCAAGCATGAATGGCAATTTCGCATGTTCGGATGACTTAAGAGACTTCTCTCTCACACAGGAAGATCATTTCTCCCCAGTGAGCTGGCGGAGGGACTCCAACATGAATCAGATCATCATAAGCCATCAGAGTCTCACACATGCTCTTCTCCAACCTCCCCACTTTACAAATAAGGACACAAGGACCCCCGGAATGAGGTAATCAAGGTTACAAACTGGTTGATGGCAGAGTCCTGAGGGCTGGGAACTTCCACATGTAATAAGATCTTTCCCAGATGAACTCGGTTAGAATCCCATAATGTGCACGATGTCTGCCGGCATTGAAAGTCCTGTCTGGACTAGCCTGGGTGGCTCAGTCTGTTAAGTGTCTGCCTGACTCTCGATTTCGGCTCAGGTCATAACCTCATAGTTCATGGGTTCAAGCCTTGCATCTGGCCCTGCACTGACAGTGCAAGAGCCTGCTTGGGATTCTCTCCAGCTCTCTGCCGTGCTCACATGCACATACTCTCTCTATACAAATAAATACATGAATAAACTTAACAGAAAAATAAAAAGATCCTGTCAGGAAATTCAGGCGGTTTCACTACGCTCTGGGAAGCTGCTACCACCGCCCAAATGGAGGGGTGTCAACACTGTCACAGCTTAGAGGTGGCTTGCTGTGGCCGTGACAATGTGGACCTTCGAGCTCAAACCCCCACTGGGCCTTCCACGTTCATGAGCAGGGAGCAGGGGAGCAGCCCTCGTCAGGAGAGAGCGCTATCCTCGGATGTTCGTTGTACTTCATTGTTTCATTCGCGGAACTTCACTCATGGGGTAGATCTCAAAGATGAGCCTCTCAGAGCCCCTCGCGCTGCGGAGAAGATGAACACGTGGCCTTTGTGGGTTTTCGTAAATGGAGAAAATGACACCCTTCGACTGCTGGGATCAAAGGAGCCAGAATAATTTTACGGTTTGTGCTTGTGTTGTTTGAGTTCTTTTGGAAATCCTCAGCCCGGGTGTCACTCCTGGGCTGGGACTCCTCTACCCTAAGCATGATTCTTCTTTCTCCCTGGCTAAGGTTCTCGCCCATAGTCAAAATCAGCAGATGGTTAAGAAAATATTGCTGGTCCAGAGCAGTGGCCCCTCGACTTGAGCTGAATGCGTGCCTGGGGGGCTTGATAAAACAGGTCCCTGGGCCCCACCTCCAGAGTTTCCATTTCAGTGGGTCTGGGGCAGAGGCCAGGAACCTGAATCTCTAATATGTTTCTAGATAATGCTAACGCTGTTGGTCCAAGAACCACACTTTGAGAACCGCCGGTGTAAGTGATAAACCCAGAAATCACAGGTCAAACTACCCTTTTATACACATTGATCTGCTTCCCACATACACATCTACCTGAAAATGGCACACACTTACCCCTCATTTTTTTCAGTGGCCTCTTAAAGAGACAAATTTGTAGAAAATGAGAGGGAACAAAAGAGAGAGAGAGACACTTTGGAATCCTTCCTGAACCAGGAAGGTCAGGTATCAATTTGCTTCGTGTTCTATGAGAGCATTCTGCCCGCCCCTTAAACCGTCCAGTCCAGATTACAAAAGAAATCTATTCCGGGAGCAGATTCACTCTAAGCAGTTCTACAACCCTGCCTGAATGTCTAGTGGAAAAGAGATGGGAAGGAGAGGCAGCAGAGACTTCATTTCTCCCAGGCTGACTTCCTCCACAGCCAGCTGAGCGTCAGCGAAGCCTTGAGCGGGAAGCACAGGACCCACCTTTCGTGTCCGTAAAGAGCAGGCTGCCTCTGCCCTTGAACCTCAGCGGCGGCCAAGCCGGCCTCTGCCCACCTACGGCACACACTGGCTGTTCCTGGGCCTTTACCGTCTTCCTGATATTTGCCATTTGGAATCACACTCTGCGACTGGACAGGAGCCGGGGCCACCCAAATAGCTATAAATAAAATAACAAATCTATTTCAAAGGGACCTACTTCTGCTTCTGCTGGTATCCTGATAGAGTAACGTGAGCTCCTTCTGGGCCGGGGACCTGCACCGTCTGTCTTTCTGTGCTGTCGCGGCCAAGGAGCCCCGTGCATATTACAATTCAACAGGTGCACTGCCTAGGTTGTTTTTCTTCCTTAGCTCCTGAGGAAATCATAAACCAAATATATTACTGGAGGACGGTTTCTGGGGTGCCCTGTGAGCAAACGGAGAGGAAAACTGGATCAACAACTGGCCAACAGGGACAGTAAATCAACAGACGAAAGGAGGAGTTTGAATAGACTCTCACGGGCCTCCAGGGCTCAGCCAAGGACAAGTCCCCTGTCAGTCAGGACCTGAGCACTAATGTCAAAGCCAGCTGGTGCCGGGAGCCCGCTGGCCCTGAGGAAATGATTGAGCCGTCCGTCAGCTGCTTGAGAGCCACCAGAGGCCGGTGCGATGCCGATGGCGAGGGAGGGTGGCAGTCCCCGGCCCTGAGCTGCCCTGCCCCCTGAACCCCTGGTCCGCATTCCCGTCCATCCCGTTTGCTCGGTGCCTGTTACCCTCAATTCCTCAAAACTCAGCCGGGAAAGCAAAGGATCACCATTCCTACAGCAGAGAATGTGACAGCCTGAGATTGATTTGTTGAGGTCACACATACTCCTTCCAGGCACATGAAAACCATTTTCTCTCCAGATTTTAGGGGAGCTCGGCACAGGAGGTTCCTGGAATTAAGGGAAATTGAGAAGACGACCAGAAGAGGGCTTTCCGGAAAACCTTCTCCCTAGAACGTGGTGTGAGATCTGACTATGTGAAAGCTGTTGGCCTCCTGGAAAGAACTTTCACACTTTTCCCGTCCGCAGAGATTCTCCCCCAAATGTTGCCGGAGGAGAGCAGACAACATCCAAGTCAACCTGATCGTTCCTTTTATTCTTTTTATTTTTATTTTTTAAATTTTATTTAGAGTGTGGGTGTGAGGGTCAAAAAGGTGTGTTCTGGGTTGAGGCTAAATTTGGTTGTAATGTGTGCATGTCTTTGAATCACTCACTGTTTTCCCCAATGCTTTCTGTTTTAGTCAAAGTCTTTTTTTTTTTTTTTTTTTTTTTTAATTTTTTTTTTTTTCCAACGTTTATTTATTTTTGGGACAGAGAGAGACCGAGCATGAACGGGGGAGGGGCAGAGAGAGAGGGAGACACAGAATCGGAAACAGGCTCCAGGCTCTGAGCCATCAGCCCAGAGCCTGACGCGGGGCTCGAACTCACGGACCGCGAGATCGTGACCTGGCTGAAGTCGGACGCTTAACCGACCGCGCCACCCAGGCGCCCCTCAAAGTCTTTTTTTAAGTGATGATCTTACGATGGATGGATAGCAACCTCGGTTTTACGTGTCATGTTGGCAAAAGTCAATTTCAAAGTGAAAGAAATGGGGAAGTATGACGAATTGGGGCACATCAGGAACCCTAAAGACATTGCTTCCTAGTGTAGCAGCATAAGCAATGTGTGTGTGTGTGTGTGTGTGTGTGTGTATACATCTCACACATATGCACGCACATACCACACCACCTACACACATCGTACACATAAAAAGCACTATAGCACATATACGCGCAAAACACACATGTACACATGCATACACATATACACACACTACAACCCACGTCACACGTATATAGCACGCCACACACACACACTTCACACAAAGAACACACATATGTGCACACACATGTACACTCACCATCACATACATCATACCACTCATATACACACAAAGTGCGATTCTTTAAGCCTGTTCCCGAAGCATTAAGCAAGTTCTTGAGCTGTCCGTATCATTCCCGTCAGAGTACTTTTGGGGATCAGGAGATCATAATATCAAGGGGCCACGTAAACATCACCTTTAACAGCCCCAGTCTTTGGCTCATGTCCATTTTGAAAAAGCTTTTCAAAAAACTGGAGCACATTTCTCAAAAGCCTGAAGGAACTGAGCCCAACCGTACAGGTCTTCATTCTTCCATTGTGTGTGGGTGTTTAGGGGAACTTGGTTATAAGGAGCTGTCAGCAATAAGGCTAAAACTAAGAAAAGAAGGAAGTCTTGATTTATGACCCACAGTGTAGAGTCTCATTTCAGAAATGTCAAGAGTACAGGCATACACATACCACGTATACATGTGCACATGTGCGCACACATCCACTCATGTACTAATGCACACACACAATCATATGCCACTCCCCCGTCCACCCACATATAAACACACAGACACTTCCCACATATGCCCATACATACATATATGTATATATACACACACATACTCAGAGAATATACTTTGCTATATTCAAAAAATATCTAGAGTCAGTTAATACTCAAAAAAAAAAAATGAACTACTCAATGACAGGGATGCAAAGCTTAGCCTTAGTCTTTCTTTGTGACTCCAAGTGAGATTTTTAAAAAGGCTATGTTATAAGACTGTCTCCATGAAAGAGACTCTTCTGTCTATAACTACTAAAACAGTATCCTTTGGAGTGAAAAATACAACAGTAGTTATCATTTATATAACCATTTACTGTGTGCCAGAAACCACTAAACTGAGCTAAGTTTGTTCTTGGTTGTTCGGAGATTTGTGTTATATAAGGAGTGTTGGACAATTATTTTCAAGGACTTGCTGAGATAACTATCTTGTAAATAGGATAAAGGAGATGTTACTGTATTATCTGATTCCTTGAGGCTCACAAGACACTGACCATGTTGAATTCTGAATTACTGATCAAAATCAGGGAAGAAGTTCCAGAATAAGAAGGAGAGATTTCTCAGGGCACCTGGGTGGCTCAGTCAGTTGAGCGTCCAACTTGGGCTCAGGTCATGATCTCGCAGTCTGTGAGTTCGAGCCCCACATCGGGCTCTGCGCTGACAGCTAGGAGCCTGGAGCCTGCTTCGGATTCTGTGTCTCCCTCTCTCTCTCTGCCCCTCCCCTGCTCATGCTCTGTCTCTCTCTCCCTGTCAAAAATAAATAAACATTTAAAAAATTTTTTAAAAAAGGAGATTTCTACCTTTTTGCAGTATCAGTTGTGTTGTGAGATCTTGAAATCCTAAATTTCTTTTCAGTCACTTTTTACGGTTTCCTATTTTCATCTTCAAGCTTCTTATTTCATATTATAACTTTGTAAGCATAGTTGTTTTATAATCTAGGTCTGATAATTAAAAAATCTGATATCTGTGCTGACCAATTTCTGCTGCTGCCTGCTATTTCCTCTAGTTCTCACTCATTGCCTTGTTTTGTTGGGTGTCTAGTTATCTTTGAGTGCACACTGATCATTGCTTTTGAAAAATAATCTCCAACCTAGGATAAACAGTTCCCTCCACCACAGAGGCTTTGTTTTGCTTCTTCAGATATGTGGGGAGCTTCTACACAGGAACCACTTCAAACCAAGGCTTGAAGTTCTAAGGCTCATCCAGGTTATATACGTCCAGGGTAATAATCTGTACCAATCTATAGCCATCTTTGGGATAACTTATTTATTCCCTCCTTCCCTTCTCTTCTCCTGCTATGCTTACTGCTAATTAAGTCTTTTCTATACTCCCTAACATTAAGGGAAGAAAATGGGTTTAGTTCTGGTTTAGCCCTAAGTATATGGCTCTTCGGGGACCCACTTAATTACTGAGGGAATCCCATAAAACTCCTAATCTTCATCTTGGACCTTGACTTATGACCCCCTTACTCCATGAAGCTGGTGACCCTAAATCCAAGTGAGCTGCGTATGCAAATACTCTAAGATCAGAAGCAGCCTGGGTGTTCCAATATTCTACCTACATTTCTGGATACTGGCTTTCATTCCTAAGTGGACCTGGAATTTCCTCCTTATTTTTTTAGATCTTCCAAGATTTTCAGTTGATTTTTTAAATAAAAATTTTATTCAGTTTTTATTATTTTTAAAAAAGAAGATACATTTTAATAACCTATGCTACAATTACCAGAAATAGTTTACAAGAGGGAATTTTCAATTTGGAAGTTACATGGGAAGTCTACTATTTAAATGAATCTAAACTGTATGTCTTCTCCAGTATTATGGGTCTCATCAGAGAGCTTTGTGGTATACTATACATAAGTTTACACTGGAGTTATTACCTAAAACCCTTACCTATACTAATTATAAATTATTTATAGATAGGGGCGCCTGGGTGGCTCAGTTCATTGAGCACCTTTCTCTTGATTTCAGCTCAGGTCATAATCCCAGGGTCGTAGGATTGAGCTGTGTCAGGCTCTGTGCTGAATGTGAAGCCTGCCTCAGATTCTCTCTCCCTCTGCCCTTCTCCCCCACCCACTCTCTCCCTATATCTCTAAAATAAGTTTTAAAATGAAAAAAAAAATAGATTATTTAGAGATAGATGGATTGAGAAAAACAAAAACACAACCCCCCCAAAAATCTCTTGCATTTGCTATATTTCACACATTGTGTATCACTCATCATGCAATATCTAATTCTATTGACAGAAACCCTCAATTTCATTTTCCAATATGGGAGATTTTTGAAAGCACAGTGTGAGCATTTTACAAAGTGCCCTGTTTTAGGGTAACTTCTCCGTTCAAAGTTTTTCCTGCATTTGTCTTACATTTTCTCATCTAATCATATGGTCCAATTAGACTCTGTCGACTAGTAATTCATTGAAAAGGCAGGCACTATAATTTTACCGTACAAGGAAACACTGGTGGAGTCGTCTGGTTTCTTTAAAAATAAACTAATTTTGATTATTTGTTTTCTTCCCCCAGTTCTAATGTCAAAAGCAATAGCCCCTGAATAAAGAAAATGCCAAAATGTAAAAACAGGCCAATGCATTTAAATTGTAGAATGACTTTTTAAAAATAGGACTAGACTGGAGTGCAATTTTATAACGGAACCACATTTTAATTCTATCGTGCACAAGGTCATTGCACACATGATTTGAGTTCTCCTTAGAGCTTTCTCATCTCTTCCTAGGAGGCTAAAGAATTTATAGAGACAAAATAGGCAAGAACATTTCTTAGAGAATATGCAATGCAGTTCATCCAGAATGACATCTTGGAGGTTATTTTGTCCTCCCTGGTCTCATATAAGTCATTCTGATGCAGTAAAATATTTGTAAAATTCATAACCAAAGTGTTCTGTTATATAAAAAAATTAAGTACTTCCAGCCAAAGTCCTAATGAGACCAGTCCCAGCTTCACATTCCCCATGAATAATGAAAATGCTCCTCTTGAGAACGTATGAGATTTTGATTTTATTTGTCCTGATACTAGAAAAATCCCCTAATGTGCTCGTCCTCACTTTAAGGCACCTTTGTGATTATCATTAGATAACTCAGGACTAGGCATCTGAAAATACAGTGCTTTTGCTTTTCATAAAGTAACACGCTCAGCTCTTTAATCTGCCCTAGTTCTAGCTTCTAAATACGGCGGTCACAAAAAGACAGATCCCGTCAATATGACATATTAGAAAAAAAGAAACTCGTTTTCTTTTTTGATTTACCTGCTACCACTGAGCATTTCCAGAAAGCCATGCTTTTACAGAGCACATTAGGATCATAAACGTGTTAATGCATAAAACATCCCATTATTCTTGCTATCTCTTCCAGAGAAGGAAACGGTGATAGAGAGAGATTAATGGATGGACCAAAAGCCATCCAGGAAATTAGTAGCAGGTCTGGGATTAAACTTCGGAGTTCCTGCCACCCACTGTTAAGTAGAAGTCAATAGTACACGCAGCCTCTCCAGATTCCCGTTTACAGCCGTAGTAGAAATGCGGACCGGGAGGGCCCTGTTCACTAGCCCTGGCAACTAGGTATGCAAATCATCAGCTAAAACACAGTTGTGAAAACAGCCATAGAGCCTGTTTTTATTCCATACTTAGAAGCCTCCTGCTGTCTGGAAGATGTCGTCCCAACAAAGGAATCCGAGAGCAGAACAAGGAGAAACGCTGGGGCTATTTGACCTGCAAACTCCCAAACTATATTATTTCCATATCCTGCAGAACAATGCTACGAATTGTCTCACAGAGGAGGAAGTGCCCTGAGAGTCACATTAAAGTAATAAACAGAAGGTAGGACGTGGAGATAGGGGCCCGCGATTGCTCGAACGGCTTCTTTATTTACTTTTTTTATAATGTGGAGACGGATGGCTGACAATGGTCTCCTATCAGTCTTGAGGTACATGGGCTGAGTGTCTGACACAGAGAGCTGTTTATGAAATAGCAAAGAATAGGAAGACCTGGAAGAGATTACATTTTCCAGCAGGATGACCTTGGACAAGTTGCTTGCCTTTCCACGACCTCATTTTTACTATCTTTGTCTGGAATCCAAATTACATAAGCTTATATACTATATAAGGCTACTGTGAAGATAAAATGAGATGGCAAAAGGTACAGTTGTTTATCAAATTAAAAGCCTTAAGTTCATAAAAGAAATAAGGGTATCCAGAATAATTCATTAAAACTTAATCTCTTTAAGCAATGTGTATATATAAGTATGTGTGTGTATGTATGTGTGTGTGTGTGTACATATATACACATACATACACACACACACACACACACTTGTATATCTGTGACGAACTGAATGTTTTATTATCAGTTGCTTGCTTTTAGAACAGCAGTGTGTTTAGGGGCAGGAACACAGGCCTTGGAGTCAAAGAGACCAAGTTCACATCCCAATCCTGCTACTTTCTAGCTACGAGTCCTTTGATTACTGACTTCGTCTTTCTGAGACTCAATTCCTTCACTGGTAAAATAGGAACGTCAACACCTACCATAAAAGGTGTTGTAAGAAAAAGTGATAATTGTATCTGTATGTGTGCTTTGGACCACTGCATCTAGTAGGTACGTAAAATATGTCAAGTATGATTACTATCAAAATGAGTTCTACAGAAATGTATTCATTCTGGACACACCGACATGTCAGTGTAAGTAGGGCCATGGTCCATCCAGCTCAGGGTTCTGGATCCTGTTAAAGATTCTAGTTTTGATGGTCTGATTTACACCGGCCTGCTACACTAGGCACGTGAGTGCAAAACTCCCACCCCATGTGATGGGAGATTCACTCTGGCGTACATCTGAGAAGATGGTATTGTGGGGACAAGGTATGGGGACATAGTGAGTGCATGCTAGCTTGGACCCTCTGGGAAGTGAGGTTATGATATGACATCAGAGCCTCCAATCTAAAGACGTCTTTCTTTGAATAGTTAAGTATATCATACATACCTTCTATATACTGTGCCAGCTTCGGAGAAAGATTTTTAAAAGTATCATAAATGTTACGTATAAAGCATGCCCCTACCTGCCAGAAACTCGTAATCTAGTTGGTCAAACAAGATTAACACTCACGAAATGGCTAAATAACAGCCTGCTGCTGTCCTCGGCCCGCAGAACGAGACCCAGCAAACCATTGGCTCGCTCTTTTTGCAGACCAACTGCAGAGTTCAGACAGACATAATTATGCTGTCCTTGTGGTGCATATCAATGTCTCTCTTAATCCACGGACCTAACTCCAGCTCCCTGGAGAAGTCAGCAAAATCCATATATTCTTAGCACACCGCCAGTGGGTTGTACAAAAGATTTCCACTTTATATCAATGATCATCCAGATAAAGAGCTCCTGAGGAGTGTGGGCATCATTCCAAATCAGGTTAAAGCACACAAATACAACATAGAAGCGTGCACGCACACACAGACACACGCACCCGCTTCTAGCTGCTTCCTTCAACATGACTCAGCAAACACTGGAACACCAGGGTTCAGTCCCTCCAATCACGTGCTTTCTCCCCACTCAACGATAACCAAGCACATCCCACTACTTCAATGGATCGCAAGCTTGGCCTTCAAAATAAGGGACTCCCTTGTGTTTTAATTGTATTTTAGTTATTTTCTGTATCAATGGCGGCAGCTTCACTGAAGCTTCCCAGTTACAGCTGCTTCTCCCCCCATCTGCTCGCCAAAATTCTCTCGATTTCCCTCAGTAACAATTCTTGGCATTGAATTACTTACCCTTATCAAATACCAACAAGGGGCACCAGGGTGGAGTTGAAAGGACCAGAGCATTTGGGGAAGTATAATCATTTGCTAAGCCTTACATGTTAAAGTGATTAGCCAAGGTTTGAGAAATTTCTCAGAGTGACTGTAGTGTGGAACCAAATAAAAAACCACAGAGATATTTGTAGTTTAAATGTTCTTTAAGTAACTGCATTATTACCACAGCACCTTTGAGGCTTCCCCTTTCTGCAGATTGCACATTGTCACCACTTCCTAAATAGCTGGCCTTATTAAAACTCTACAGGCTTTTATAAAAATATCTCATGCTTTGAATAATTTAATGACTGTGTTGAAAGGGGAAGGCCTAGTTTTGTCCTACAAAATCCTATCTTTGGATTTACCAGCTGGAGGAAAGAAATCGATTTAAAACACGCATATGGAGTTTGTGCTGTGTGCCCAAGACCATAATTGACAGAAGGGCAAGTAAAGAAGAACTTACAGAGAAGATGGCAAAGATCCCCCTCCAGATGATATAATGAGAAGTTCTGGGATTAGATTATTCAAAGGGTCAGAAGAAGGAAAAGCCATTGAACACCAGCCTCCTTCCCAAGCTTTTGTTCGCTATTGTTCCTTTTAGTTACCGGCTTTACCTTCAACCGTTCTTATGAAACCAAGTCTATATCTATCACAGTCTATAATGGGATAACGTTTTCAATTAGCTCAGTCGTGTTGTTCTTGTGTAACTATCATTTTGATACTTGTTGGTTTCCCACCAAGATATGAAAGGTGGTCAATATGCTCAGTTACGTCCCTGCTGTTGTTGGTCCAGCATTGGCTATTGGAAGGTAGTCGCCCGTTGATACACAAAGAAATGTTGGTCCTTTCCCTGACAACATTGTGCCCAAGTTAAGGATTCTACAGTGCAGGTTGGTTTCCTAGGAGAAAATGTCCCCTTAGAGCAGTAATTAAGGGCTGGAGGGATATTTTCCATCTTCATAGAGTATTTTGCAGTAGGTTTTTTTTTTTCCTTTCTACTAACTCTCGGCCTCAGCAGACAAGTAGAAATAAGTCTCAGGTAAGTTAAAAACAACTTTAAGCACTTCTCCCAGGGGCAAATGCTGCCTAACAGGAGACGCAACCAGAATACTTATGCCTGAGTCCTGGCTTTGGTCTTGGTTCCATAGCATGCTAGTTAAAATTCTTATCGTCACCCGATGACAATCAGTCCCTGGGAATTCTGGAATGGTTGCAAACCCGCCATTTCCTGCAATTCATCAAAACTTAGTCTCCAAATGCTTTTGACTTTCTTCAGAAATATCATCATATATCACAGTCACGGGAGGCCCCTGTGCTCCTCTTCCCCACCATGCCTGGGTCACCTTTCAGAGTACTTTTCACTGGAGGAAAATGTAGGATGTAATGACCTCTGATGAGACATGTCTAATCTAAGAGAGATGGTTGTTCATGATCGAAATTGCAGATAAATTGAATGAGCTTATCTCCCAGAAGGGCTAGAGCAGGACAAAACAACACAAAACAACCAAAGACCTCAGCGAGCATTCAAACAGACTGTGGGTTGTCAGGAGAGAAAACAACAAGAATTCGAGATTGAATGGAAACGGGGTAAAGATTAAGGTCAAGCTAAGCATCCTTGGGGTGATGTAGCAAAAGGGACATTGGGCTGGAGAAATGCAACCATCAAGGCTCTTGTTCCAACTTACTGATAAGTTCCCTCTGCTCTCAGCTTCCTCAGCCCCATGGCCTTCCTGTACTAACATTCTGTGATTCAAATCAAGAGATCACTGTAAAATCTGTCCAGAGGCTCCATCACCTCTTTCCTCTAATCAAGGGAAGGAAAGAAGACAAAAGCAGATGCTACACCAACTGGCTGGATTCTTCCCATTGACATGGCCATTGCTTCCATCTTGTCTGCCATCATCCCGTCCTGTGGTTCAGAACCTCCTTGGGCTTCATTGAATAAACAAAAAGCAATTCAAATCCCTACTCTTCCAAAAGGGTACAGAGCCACCTCCCTCTAATTCCAAGTTGAGAACAACCTGTAGCTCTTTTATTCTTTCATCCTGTCTGTATACCTGTTCTGTTTCATTCCCTCATGTTGGTACATGGTCACAGGTCAGATTGGAGACCTCTTAGAGAGGCATCCCAGACGTTATGGATAAAGGTCAGCCTGTTTGGCCTTTTTTCTGGTCCAGATCAGAGACTCCATTCCTTTGTTCCAGGAACCCTTTTTTCTGCCCACTGTGTGAAGAATCTCACCAGACACACTGGAAGACTTGGAACGTGCCATGAGGAGGTCGCCATCCAGTAGGAGGGAGTAAGCAAAGAAGATAATGACCTCTGTACAAGTGGAACATGTATGCAAAATGCCAGCTGGCAGGACAAAAAGCCATGAGGAAATATGTGAATTGTACTTCTGTTTGTTTGTATTCCCAAGACTATTGAAAGTCATTAGATTCAGTGAATTGGAAGGGTCCAGAGACCATCCAGTCATCTCTTTCAAGTAAGAATTCTACTATAATTATGGGATCTCACTTATATGTTCTTAACACAAATTCATAACATTTTCGAATATGCTTGAATTTAATGCTTCTAATTCACACCTGGGAGTCAAGTTGGGTGATGATTTAATGTACGTAACTCTAATGTAATGAACGATAATTACACAAACTACTATTTCAGGTTCAGAATAGAAGTATAGCTAGAAACTCAATAATTATTGTTTCCTGCTAACATAAGCTATAGGGAATATTAGACTCCAGAGAGAAATGACACTTTCTCATATGAAAATCTGTGAGTTATATGAAAATTAGATCCCTTTGGCTGCTTCTGCTTTATTTCCTAATTGTCCGGGTTTCTCAAATTTGCCTTACTTCCTTTATTTTAACTTATCCCTAATTTCTTACTTCTATAAATTAATAAGTATTCTGATTAATAATTTTTTAGCAGAGCTCAAAATTCCAGTGTCATGAAAGAGAGCTTTAAATGTTTTATTTATTTTTATGGAAAATAGTTTTTCCCTGCTTGACCTTTTCATGTTCACACGTAATGCTACCCGAACTGTGAGTCACATATCTAATCCACTTTGCCTGGCCCCCCAGGATCCCCCTCTCTCTGTGTGGAAAATCCCTGGGCTACATAAGACCTTTGCCATTGTAATTTACTGGGTGATAAATTAGAAAGCTGAAGCTCTGGCTTGTATAGTCCCTGACTAGGAAAGGGGAAGTTTTACTTGATTAAACCAGTTCTAAAAAAAGGAATACTATCTAATCTGTATTGCAGTGGGGCCCTAAACCCAGCTGGGGGACTCATCTACCACAAGGCTTGTTTCAGGAAATCACATCACATACCATAGCAACACTTTGGTTGGGATTTCATTGCCGTCATTTTCATAAGGCAGGCTGTGAAAAAAAATGAGCATTTGTAGCTCAGAATAAAATTGTCTAGGATACTGATCCACTTAAGAACTTTAATGGAATGCCACCATAGGACACACTACTGGTTGCTGGGGATACAGAGATGAATCAGCCATTAACCCCAGGGAGTTTACAGCTGAGGGTGTCCACCCTCTCCGGGAAGGTAGGCACACGCCTGAACTTACCCAATCAGAAATCAGTCCTTAAGCAAGGTTAGGTCTCATCATCTCTTGAAAGAATGGAAACAAAGATTCTATAAATTGAGACCAGTTAACAGAGAGCAAAAACTTATCAACCAATAAAACTTTTATCATCATCCTTTTTTCAGGATATCCCTTGTGTATTAAAACTTAAAAACAGAAATACAGGAGCATCTAGGTGGCTCAGTCAGTTAAGTGTCTGACTTCGGTTCAGGTCATCTTCTTGTCCGTGGGTTTGAGTCCCATGTCGAGCTCTGTGCTGACAGCCTGTTTCTGATTCTGTGTCTCCTTCCCTCTCCACCCCTCCCCGGCTCATGCTCTGTCTTTCTGTCTCTCAAAGTTAATAAACATACAAAAATTGTTTTAACTTAAAAACAGAAATAAATTTATTTTCCTACCTCTACAAAACACAATTTCTCCTTCAACCATGATCAGGTGAGACGTTTTTTGCAAGGATGAACCACGTAGGTCGAAGCCTAAATATTTTAATTCCCTTCTCGATTTTGGCTGAGCCCCAAAGAGGTGGGGGGGTGTTGATCTCGCATACGCTTTTCAGTTTCCTTATTTGGAAAGCAAACAAATGGCTCCTTCCATATAATTGCCAAGTATTCTCTACCTTCTACCAGAAGGTAATGTCCTATGGAGACTTCCGAATTTGGAACTGAGAGCCTAAGGTTCTAGTTCCATCTCTGTTGCTAACTAGCTTGGCGGCCTTTTCATGAGCCACTTCACCTCTCTGCGACTCAGCTACATTATCCGTAGAATAATGGGTTATTTTATACAAGTTTTTCCTTCTTTTCCATCCTGTGAGGATAATATTTGGAAATTTTAAAACAATTATATCTTTGGGGCAAAGTACAAACGTTCTACTGTCCACACTAACCTATCAAGTGTTGGTAGACAGGGACAGGGGACTTTTAATCTCTATTCATATTATAAATAGACATATAATTAGAATTCTTAGCTTTGTCTAACCTATCAGAGCTACCATCAGTTTTTTTTTTAATAAATACTCTTAATGACCAGAGAGTCCCAGTCTGTCCCTTTCCATCTCTCTTCATTCCACAAGCCCCTCTGCTAACAATTTTCTTATTTTTGGTGTTTGTTTGTTTGTTTGTTTGTTTCAAGCTTTCATTCAAATTCTAGTTATAGAATTTAACTATATATGTATAGTTTTATATAGTGTCATATCGGTTTCAGGAGTAGACTTTAGTAATTCATCACTTACATACAACACCAGTTCTCATCACAATAAGTGCCCTCCTTAATGCCCATCACCCCTTTAGCCCATCCCCCCACCCAACACCCCTTCAGCAACCCTCAGTTTGTTCTGTATAGTTAAGAGTCTCTAAGAGTTTGCTTCCTTCTCTTTTTTTATTCCTGCCCCTACGTTCATCTGTTTTGTTTCTTAAATTCTACATATGAATGAAATTATATGGTACTTGTCTTCCTCTGACTGACTTACTTCACTTAAAAAAATATTCTGGCTCCACCCACATCCTTGCAAATGGCAAGGTATCATTCTTTTTGAGGGCTAAGTAATATTCCATTATATATATATACATAAATATACATATATATACATATATAATATATGTATAATAAGAATAAATATTTTTAAAATACAGATTTGAAGGGGTAAATGCACCCCAATGTTTATGGCAGCATTATCAAAGATAGCCAAACTATACAGAGAGCCAAAATGTTCATCAACTGACGAATGGATAAAGAAGATGTGGTTTGTGTGTATGTGTGTGTGTGTGTGTGTGTGTGTGTGTGTGTGTGTGTAATATTACTCAGCTATCAAAAAGAATGAAATCTTGCCATTTGCAATGACATGGATGAAGCTAGAATGCATTATGCTAAGTGAAATAAGTCAATCAAAGAAAGACAAACACCATATGATTTCACTCATATCTAGGATATAAGAAACTAAACAGAGGAGCATATGGGATGGGGATACAGGGAAGAGAAGGAAATGAACCACAGGAGACTCTTAATGATAGAGAACAAACTATGGGTTGACAGAAGGAAGTGGGTAGGAGATAGGTTAGCTGGCTGATGGGTATTAAGTAGGGTACTTGTTGAGATGAGCACTGGGTGTTGTGTGTAAGTGGTGAATCACTGAATTCTACTCCTAAAATCAATATTGCACTGTATGTTAACTAAAATTTAAGTTTAAAAAAAAGGAAAAAAATTGTATTTCTTTCTAACACTAAAAAAAATAAAAAAGAATGAATATTTTTTAATGTTCTTGGGTTTCCTGGAAGGAAGAACCTGAGAAACTATGAAATCTCACTCCACGGTCTTTTGCTAATGCTCTTAGACATCAAGAAAATGCACAGGACTTAATTTGATTGGTGGCACTATTCAAGGCTGCAATAGTTCAAAGCCATAAACGAGTTCATGGTCTATATCTTGTTTGAATCTCAGTTACTTAGGGTCCTGTACCCAGAAGTGACTTAGCCCTCAAGGTGAACCAAATGCCCAGCAGACATTCTGGCGTGAGACTTAGAAATCTGATTTTGTATCTCCAAAAAGCTATCTTCGGCCCCATTTTCCTTCTTATTTCTTTCTTCCTTCTTTCCCTCCCTCCCTTCCTCCTTCCTTTCTTCCTTCTGTTCTATTCCTTTCTTTTACGTAAACACAATCATGCTGCTTCATTTGGAGTCTGCCCCAAGTGAAAAGGAAGTGAAAAACTCCTGCAACTAGCTGACGATTGGGCTCCAATCAATTTCGCCAAATAGTTTAAAGATTTACGGATTCTGATAGCTCATCTTCCAAGCCTTCATCATGGAGTCAGCCACGTGACAGCAAAAACAACAAATACGCTCACGACCGAGCAGCCAGGAACACTTGGACTTTCTGCATTTTCAATTATTGAGGCCAAAATGAATCACTTGCTTTCTTTTCTTTTTTCTTTTGGAAACAGTTCTACTTCCCATTTCCTCACTGGACACATAATTTTGATTTATAAACCCCACAGTCTTGAGCAAAGGGAAGTTTTAAACAAGGCTGCTGCCCCTGCCTTCAGTTGTTTTTCTCCTTTCTTTGCAATATTTTCAGAAAATGCTTTGACTGCCCTTCTTGAAGATGCAAATCCAGCCTGTGCCTAGCAAACCTCATGAGTCTGACTCCCCAAGGCCTCTGAGGTCTTCTCATTCAAGGGCTTCGTCTTGCAAATTCCACTGAACTTGCTTCAACGGCAATGCACTTTCAACTGGGATAAATCTGTCTTCCAATATTACGTCTTGTAAATCTCACTTTGCAGAGGTATTTACAATCCAGCTACTGCTTGCTTACTTTATTGACTGGGAATGAATAAATCAGTTTTCCATTCCACTCCATTCTCCAGTGCTGATATTTTGATTTGGGGACTGTTCAGAAATCTCTGATCAAAGCACATGATTATAAAAACATCTCTTGACCTGAAAATTATTTAAGAAGCAGACAGTAAACTTACATCTCTTTTTACTATATTCCTAAAATGAATCTCTCCGTGTTGAAAACAAAGAATGGGCAATTTGCCTTGATAGTCTAGAGACGACACATCTATCCCCCCACGCCCAGATGTTACAATGGATATTGCTTACAAATAATATGTATTGAGTGCTTAGTATATTGGCATGTATTAGCCAATTAACATTTACAATAATCCTACGTAGGTACCCTAATTGTCCTCATTTTACAGATGAGGAAACTGAGGCACAGGAAGGGTAAGTAACTTGCCAAAGGTCACATGGTCAGGCAACGGAAAAGCCTGAACCCAGGCATCCTGGCTCCAGCATGCCTGCTCTTTAACCCCGACACCAAGCTTTCTTTCTCCTTTCAACTATACAACCTCAGTTCCATGAGTTTGAACATTATACTTTACAATTACTGAATGCTTTTCAGTCTCTGGAACACTATCTTATTTTTGCCTTATAACGTAGGTGGCAATATTATCTCCATTTTACAGATGGGAAAACTAAGGCCAAGAGAAGTTTAGTGACTTCCTCAAAGACTAAATAGTAAAGTGGTTTGCGAGCTCCAGTTTTCTGGCTTTCAATACGGTACCCATCCTTGGGAAGGAGTGTCTTCACCTATATGCCAAGTAGCCAAGGAATCCTCAGCTCTCAAAGGCTTGGAATCTCTGTATTAAGTATTCTTCCACTTGTTTTTTGAACACTTTCTCCAGACTGTAAACTCCATAAGAACAGGGCCAGGACCTAAGTCATTGCCTCTGGTGACCTTTGCATCCAACGCGAAGTGGGTGCTCAGTAAGTATTTGTTGTAAATATAAATGCGCCGGACACATTGCTAAGTGTTGGGCAGGCAAAGATGAATGAGTCCTGGCCCTTTAATCACAGGTGAGGCACTGGAGAGGCCCCTTGCAGTTACGTGGACCCCGCAAGCCCCACAGTCATTACATGGACAATGGCTCCCACTGTGTTAAAGTCCACCGGAAGATAATTGACCGTGACGTGAGTTATGTGTCCCACGCTGAATGGCGTCAAGGTCGATTACTTTATTTTAGAGGCCACAGCAAAGAAGACCATTTGCAACGTGAGGCTCATATCATTAAAACAACATTTAAGGATTTTATTTTCATCTACGTGACGGGTTTGCAGTGCTGGCCGGCTATCAAAGTAGAAGAACCCGTGCTCTAGACATACCTCCCCACTCTCAACAGAACTCCAAGAACAATGTGGTTGCAATTGATAGAAACGCCATGCCCCATATGTTTACCTCCAGCCCCAGACAAATTTGACCAGCATTTTGTCTCCAACTTGACAAACCTAAGGCAAGTTTGTCGAGGCTTTTTTTCCCTACCATCTCCAAGAGATGAAAGATGGATTTTCATGGCGCTGGCATTCAGGTTTGAAGCTCAGCTTACTTGCGATTGCCAGATAAAATACAGGAAGCCCAGCTAAATTGGAATTTCAGATGAGCAACAAATAATTTTTTCATGTAAGTAGGTACCGTGCAACACTTGGGACACACTTATACTTTTTAAAAGTGTAATTTTTGCTTATCTGAATTCAAATTTGCACAGGCACCCTATACTTCGGTTTGCTAAGCATAGAAACCCTAAGCTTATTGCAAAAAAATCAAGCAAATACAAAATATTCCTTATATGATCAACCTCGCCTATATGAAATCAGGTATGATATAGAAGCCATGGAAGAATGGGACATTAGGCCCTGAGTTAGGTCTGTCTCTTTGAGGACGTGCACATATTTTCCCAGATGCTATCCCTGTCATAGCGGAGGATCCTTTTGGGGTATTTAAAGGCCATCATTAAGAAGTCAGCTCTGGAAAACAAAAAGAATGAAATCTTGCCATTTGCAACTACGTGGATACAACTAGAGGGTATTATGCTAAGCAAAATCCGTCAGTCAGAGAAAGACAAATCTCATATGACTTCACTCATATGTGGAATTTAAGACACAAAACAGATGAACATAAGGGAAAGGAAGCAAAAATAATACAAGAACAGGGAGGGGGGAGACAAAACATAAGAGACTCTTAAATACAGAGAAGAAACTGAGGGTGGCTGGAGGGGTTGTGGGAGGGGGATGGGCTAAATGGGCAAGGGCCATTAAGGAGGACACTTGTTGGGATGAACACTGGGTGTTAGATGTAGGGGATAAATCACTGGATTCTACTCCTGAAATCATTATTGTGCTAACTAACTTGGATCTAAATTAAAAAAAAAAAAAAAAAAAAAGGAAGGTGGAAAAAAATAATAAAGGCAAAGTACCTTAAAGAAAAAAAAAAAAAAGTCGGCTCTGGAGTCAGACTACTGGGATTAAAATGAAGCATACCAAAAAAATATATAATATTATACTCTGCAGAGATTAAAAATTCTGTGCTAGAACTGTATTTACTGACATGGTAAATATTCACCATATATTATTTAGTAAAGGAAGCAAATTACCAAATGATTGTTATCCTATGTTTGCAAGCAAATAAAACACCAAAGTAAAATCTCACATGTGCAAGGAAAAAAAAAAAACAAGTAAAAACAACCTCCCATGCAAGAAAGAAAGGAAGAAAGAAAGAAAGAAAGAAAGGAAGGAAGGAAGGAAGGAAGGAAGAAAGAAAAAAGAAAATGAAACATACATTAGTAACTAGCTGTGTGACCACAGACATGTTGCTTCCATTTTGCCTCAGTCTCCTCATGTGTAAAATGAACATCGAAATTGTGCCTATCTCATTGGATTTGGGGAGGATTAAATGATTTATCGGACGGGCAGCAGTGAGCACTCAATAAATGGTGGTCATCTCCCATTGTTACTGTCATTCTCAGTTCTGAGAAAATCATTCAAATTGGTCTTCAGTTAGCAGTTCAATTAGCCTCAACTTTTCCTGTGGATGTCTCTCTGTTTCCTTATTTTATTTAAAAAATCTTTTCGATGTTTATTTTCGAGAGAGGGAAAGACGCAGAGTGTGAGCAGGGGCAGGGCAGAGAGAGAGGGAGACACGGAATCTGAAACAGGCTCCGGGCTCTGAGCTGTCAGCACACAGCCCGACGTGGGGCTTGAACCTACAAACTGTGAGCTGATGACCTGAGCTAAAGTCGGACACTGAACCAACCGAGCCACCCAGGCACCCCTTTCTGTGTCCTTAATTAAAGCATCTAAGTAGTAAGGAATAGCTGATTCCGCTGTTGGCTAGTCTCAGAAGTCAGCCCTAAAACTCCTCACAGAGGATGGTGATGATGGTTGGGTCTACACTGCACTAAAACAACCCGGTAAAAAATGAAAAGCTCAGCTAAAAAACTTCATGGGAGATAGCTGTCTGGAACGCTCTCAATCTCCCGACATAGGTCTTGGTGAAGATTTAGCATGTAGTGAACTGGGTTTCTGAGGCCAGACTCAGCCCACGAGTAAGTCAAGCCTCCACCCGCACATCACCAAAGACAGCTAATATATTGCCGGCATGTTCGTTCATGCCTTTAAACTCACACCTTCTGTTCAAGTAAGTGGAGGCCAGGAGTAATTCCCACCGGAAGGCCGCAAACGTGTGGGAAGGAATATCACTTTAAGGGGCTCCGTTTATGATAGAAGAAGCCGTTGCAGCATGTTGTTAATTTAATGCACGCGGTGGACTGCTGAAAAGCGAGGAGCTCCCGTGGGAAGCCGGGAAAAGATCTCCCGAGATCACTCCACTAGGCGATTGAGGGTCCTCGCCTGGTGCTTTTCAACAGGCACGACTGGCGGGATACGCCAGCTGCCCTGCTTTAGCCCTTCCCCCTCCACAACTCCAGCTTTCCCAGAATTCTTTAGTAGACCTCATACACAGGTCGTGAGGTGCAGGAGTCTTTTTAGCCCAAAATACCATATTTGCACATCATGGAAGATCTTCGGGCTGCCTCGGGGGAGAGTATTTTGTAGTCTCGACATCTCTAAGGGCTTTTCTAAGTGCACTTGAGCCCCACGATATTTTACTCTATTCCGATCGTACAGCTCTGATACCTTGTGAAAGAGATTTTAATTCATTTTCAAGATCATCTGAAAATCACTTTACGATCATTCACAACAGGATGCGGGCTTGACTAGTGTTTCTTGTTTAGACTGCCATGGTTTGAAGGATTGGATGATTACGAGTGTCTGTGAAAGTGTTGTTAATGAATAAGCGGGTCCAATAATATGAAAGACGTGTGTAGTCTTTGCAGATAAGGGTCACTGAGGAATCACTCACGTGTTGCATCATTATCTCTGCGAGAATTACAAAGTGAGAAGTGGTTTATAATTTCCCCATTTTATTTTGATATGTACTAAACACTCTTTGCATAACCCCAAGTAGATGTTCTAACATTTTCTTCTAACACAGTATTTTGCCAGAAGCGCTCCTTAATACTGCCAGAGGCTTAATGGGGTCTCTGCCAGAGAAAGAAAATATTTTTAAATATGAAAAGCCCCTAGAATAGATTACAAGACAGATCTCAGTGCCTGCAAATACCTCAAACTAGCTGTGCCATTTTGAGAAATTGCCCGGGAGACGCTATCTTGCTTTCTTCAGCTATGGTCTGATTTTGGTTTTGTTTTTGAGGTAGACCTGAACTGCTCTTCGTGAAGGCACTGTAAGCATGCTGTCCCCACTTGCCCTCACCCCCACTATTCAGAAAACGAATTGCCTCACTGACAATTCATGGATCGCACGCCGTTTAGCTTTCTGTTGCAAAGTTTGGCCATTTAAGACAATCTTGAAGACAGCCATGGAAAGCTGGAACACGCTTTCAAAAGAAAAAAAAAAAAATAGCCTTGATCTGTAGCATGTGCTGATTTCCATGGTGTAAATATTCCCAGCAATGCCAACTTCAAGTCAACGATCGCTTCACAACTAGCTCCAAATAGTCCTGAGTATTTAATAATCCACATCCTCAGGTCCATACAAACTGGAGCCAGCGCATCAGCCGAAGCTTTTGTCAAGAACTTTTCTACAGACGATCTGCAAAATTGTGAGTTATTTCTTTACGCGAGACATCAGCTGACATTTGGTCCTTAATCACGGCCCAGACTATTTATTTTAATTTCCGTAACGTGAAAGTACGCCTGCTATGTACGAAGGGCTGTGTTAGTTCTGCGGGAAGTGCAAAGATCCCAACACGATTCCCCGTTTCCAGACAGCACAGCCCCTCACAAAGGACAGATCACACACAAGAAGCTCATACGAATCTGGCCCTGAGAAGTGCTACAATAAACACATGAATTTAAACAGGAAAGGAAGACAGGCCTGTAAACAGCGGCACAGGGAAATACCACTGGTTCTAATAGTTGTAGATCAACTACAAGCTGGTCAAGGAACTCTTTAAAAAAAATGAAAGTAGAATAGGAGTGGATACTTTCAGTTCAAAGTACGAGGAAAAAAAGGGCAGTTTTCAAGCAACAGAAAACTTTTAACCAAGTCTTCCAAGATATGAGGTGGTGATTCTGCCCCAGACTGGATGACAATCACCGTGGGCCGAACATTCTTTTTTCTTCTTCCAACATCAAAGTCATATTTCTTTCTCTGTTCCTGCAGCTGAACATGAAGCACCATGTGACTAGATCAGCATGGGAGTGTTTCGCAATCTCCAAATGTTGCAAAGTGTCCCTAAACCAGCCTCCCCAAATACCATCTGTAATCAACCAGTCCTGACCAGTGCTAAGTAATAAACACTTAACACGTGGCCGCCACAGTAACGCGCTGCATGCACGTTATCACATTTATTTTATGTTTGTAAAGTTTATTTATTTATTTTGAGAGAGAGAGAAAGAGACAGAGAGCACAAAGCGGGGGAGGGCAGAGAGAGAGAGGGAGAGAGAAAATCTCAAGCAGGCTCTGCACTGTCAGCACCGGGCCCAACAGGGCTCAGACCCGTGAACTGTGAGATCATGATCTGAGCCAAAATCAAGAGTCAGTCACTTAGCCGCCTGAGCCACCCAGGCACCCCACGTTACCACATTTCAATGGGTGAGGTCCTACCCTTTCTGTGGCTCCTCTCTCCCTGAAGGACTACTCGGTAAGAAATCTCCCTGGCAATATCCCCCTGTGGCCCCCAGAAAGAGGAATAGCGCCCCCTGCGATAGTTGTGAGGTAGAAACGCCTCACAAGACTACGAAGAGCCAGGGCCTGCAGGCTGTTGGCGGAGGGGAGCCAACGAGAACAGAGACGTCCTAAGAAGAAGCCAGAGTCCAGGCTGGAGATGGCATTAAGGGAAGACAATAGCATATAACCTACGAGTGAGGGAAAAATCTGGTGCAGGGCCAGAGAAGAAATGGAGTGGTTGGTAAAGGAAAGAAAAATACAATAAAAGGAAATTATGCCCGCTGCCTGAAGAGTTTTCATGGTGCAGAACCAATACATCCAAGATGGAAGCAGCAGATAGGACACTTGTCAAAATCTCTACTCAAAGAAAACAAACCCCGGATAAGACGATAAATGATGTAGACGTGAAAACAAAATAGGAAAAGCGAAGAGCAAAATGGGGGCAGGAGGATAGAGAAAAAGTCAAGTGGGAGGCCACTAAGGTGATCCATGAAAATTTCAAATCAACAGAAACAAGTCAGAAGATGAATGACAATGGAGACACCCCAGCAAGAGCAGCAGACATTTTCCCTCAAGGAACAAAGCCGATGGGAGAGCCTACAAGAGGTGGCACGGGGAACATCCGAGAGCATCTGTCTTCCTCAGCCTGGCAGACAGCAAGGGCGGCAGAGGGAACAGAACAACCAGTCTCTGCCCACCTCGCCCTCCTCACTCTGGGAGAAAAACTACACGTCTCCACCAGTAGGAAAAGAGCAAATTTCTCAACTGCCACTTTCTCCTGCCAAGGAAGAGGAAGGAACGTCGATAGGACTTCTTTTACATTTGTTAGTTCCCACAAGCCTTGAAATAGATGCGATTTATGTCCATTACAGAGATGAGGGCACTACAACTCAAAGGGGGTAAGCAATTTGCCCCCAAGTTATTTCCAACTGGGATTCGAACCCACATCTAACAAATCTAAGGCCCATCATCTTTCAACAGCACACAGCTTCCCAATCTAGCACCTGATAATATTCAAAGCCATTTTGAATATTGGCTTATATTTACTCTCCTAAGAGCTTGTGAGATCCAGGACAGGTACCATAATCCCTTTTTGAATGGTCGAGGAAACGGAATCGAAGAAAGTCTGGGATCAGTCTCATGGGGAAGCTGGGAGAGGACAACCAGCAGGATCTTCTCGTGTCTAGGCTTTGTTCTTTCCAGGATAACATATCTTCCCTGTTGCAATAAAGCTCAGTGTACAGCCATACCCAGAGAACCCACCAAAACACAACTAAACTGTATATTTCTTACCTGAATTAAAATGTCAAAGTCTTACTGAATATCCACCACATTCCTGGGGGTGTGCTAGAGAGAGTCCGTCCCCCCTCACTAGTACCAGATAGATTTCACTGACATCTGACATGAGAAGACAGACACTCTTGGGACACCTGGGTGGCTCAGTTGGTTAAACGTTTGACTTCGGCTCAGGTCATGATCTCATGATCCATGGGTTCGAGCCCCTCATTGAGCTCTGTGTTGACAGCAGAGCCTAGAGCCTGTTTCAGAGTCTGTGTTTCCCTTTCTCTCTGCCCCTCCCCCACTCACACTTTGTCTCTCTCTCTCAAAGGTTAAAAAAAATCTTTTTTTTAATTAAAAAAAATTAAAAAAAATTTTTTTAAAGAAGACAGACATTCCTCCACTTTGAAAATAACCAAAGGATACAGGAGTGCTGATTCATAGGGGCACATGTACCCCAATGTTTATAGTAGCGCTTTCAACAATAGCCAAATTATGGAAGGAGCCTAAATGTCCATCAACTGATGAATGGATAAAGAAGATGTGGTTTATATATACGATGGAATACTACTTGGCAATGAGAAAGAATGAAATCATGCCATTTGCAGCAACGTTGATGGAACTGGAAGGTATTATGCTAAATGAAATAAGTTGGTCAGAGAAAGATAGATATCATATGTTTTTACTCATATGTGGATCTTGAGAAACTTAACAGAAGACCATGGGGGAAGGGAAGGGGAAAAATAATTACAAACAGAGAGGGAGGGAGGCAAACCACCAGAGAATCTTAAATACAGAGAACAAACTGAGGGTTGATGGGGGTGTGGGGGAGAGGGGAAAATGGGTTATAGGCACTGAGGAGGGCAGTTGGGATGAGAACTGGGTGTTGTATGTAACGATGAACCACGGGAATCTACCCCAAAAACGAAGAGCACACTTTACACACTGTATGTTAGCCAGTTTGACAATAAATAATATTTAATTTTTTTTAACATTTATTTATTTTTGAGACAGAGAGAGACAGAGCATGAACGGGGGAGGGTCAGAGAGAGGGAGACACAGAATCTGAAACAGGCTCCAGGCTCTGAGCTGTCAGCACAGAGCCCGACGTGGGGCTTGAACTCACGGACCACGAAATCATGACCTGAGCCGAAGTCGGCTGCTTAACCGAAGTCGGCTGCTTAACTGACAATAAATTATATTTTAAAAAATTTAAAAAAAAATGATACTTAAAAAAAGATAATCTTTTTAATGATCATAGATGATTTTTATAAATTATCTTCTTCCTAAAGAAATGACCACTTTTCTATCATACAAAAATCAGATTGCTCTATGATTGTATTTTATCAAACATGAAATATTTTTCTTTCATTTCTATCCCCACTGCCACAGCCCTGGTTTAGACTCTCCTCACCTCCCAGCCAGACTCTCAGCTGAACTCCTGGAGATCTCATGCTTCTACCTGTTATCTGCCTCCATCTATTATCCATAGAGCTCATGTAACTGTCTCTTTTTTTTTAATGTTTATTTTTGAGAGAGAGAGAGCATGGGAAGAGCAGAGAGAGAGCATCCCAAGCAGGTTCCTCACTGTCAGCACAAAGCCTGACATGGGGCTCGAACCCACGGACCGCGAGATCATGACCTGAGCCGAAGTCAGACGCTTAACCGACTGAGCCACCCAGGTGCCCCCCAGCATAGGTTTGATATTGCTCTGATTTTCAACCACAAGCTTATACCTCTGTCCCTTACAACTCCTTGAGGATTAAACTGTCCTCTGTCTGTCATCCAAACAGCTTCTCCAACAAGTTGACTACATGCATGTATCAGAGTTTTCCCAAATTTTACCCAAGGGAAGAAATTTTCCCCAAAATTCCATTCAAATATATGGAGAAAAGAATGAAACGATAAATAAATATCTGATTACTTATTTTTTTTTCAATATATGAAATTTATTGTCAAATTGGTTTCCATAAAACACCCAGTGCTCATCCCAAAAGGTGCCCTCCTCAATACCCATCACCCACCCTCTCCTCCCTCCCACCCCCCATCAACCCTCAGTTTGTTCTCAGTTCTTAAGAGTCTCTTATGCTTTGGCTCTCTCCCACTCTAACCTCTTTTTCTTTTTTTTCCTTCCTTTCCATGGGTTTCTGTTAAGTTTCTCAGGATCCACATAACTGAGTACTTATTTAAAAGAAGTATCCGATTAGTTAGCTCCTAATTGGGTACTTGTTTAAAATAAATGTGTGATTAGTTAGCTTGTAATTAATGGCCAACCGGGAGAGTCAGCAATGCCTAAGCATTTTCATCAGGTATACCAAAAAACATTTCAGAGGAAGTGAAAATATTCCATCACGCAAAACATGCTGTCCTAGATTTGTTTCTCAGTGCCCAGCAGGATGGCTATAACAGAGTAAGCACTGAATAAATATCTGAATGAATAGAAGATGGGTCCAGGACCTAATTTAGAAAAATCCCAATATAATTGAAACATGAAAGGTTTGTTACTCCTTTTATAATGAAAATAATGAAAATCTTCTTGTGTTTTTAAAGTATCTGATTTATGACAACCAAATTTCACGCTAACGTTGAGTTGTAGCCCTACCGTGTAAAGCAAAGTTGCCCGCTCGACCCTTTCATAATAAGAGTGACCCCTTGGTATTTGCTGACACTAATTTATAAAAGCAACCAAGACTCAAACTCTCCTTCTAGTGGATTTCCACCTAGTTTTTCATGAAATGTGGTAATTGTATGAAAACTTACGTAGGATTTCAGACTCCCCCTGCGTTAGACGGAGGAACAACAACAAAAGAAAATTATTGGGCCCACCAGCATGACTCAATTTCATAGTTTTGTTATTAGGGGAGACCGTTTTCAAAAATGCATTATGGGATTTGACCTATTAGAATATGGTTAAGGTAGGGGCACCTGCGTGGCTCAGTCGGCTAAGCATCTGACTTCGGCTCAGGTCATGATCTTGCAGTTTATGGGTTTGAGCCCTGAACCCCACGTCAGGCTCTGTGCTGCCAGCCCAGAGCCCAGAGCCTGCATCAGATGCTGTGTCTCCCTCTCTGTCTGCCCCTTCCCTGCTCACGCTCTGTCTCTATCTCACTCAGAAATAAATAAAACATTAAAAAAATAAGAATATGGTTCAGGTAATCATATAACATATAATCAAAATCAGAGCTGTGCCCTGACACCTGGGACATATATTATCATTGTACACGAAACAGTAGAGGTTTACACATTTCGAGGTGGACATCTTATAATTTTTAAACCATTATTTAAAGCCAAAGGTCATAATTTTTATATGGTTATTTTCTAAATGCAAGTTTCCTATTGCATCCTTATCTCAAATTTGGAGCTTTAGCTCACACAGGCCACCTCCATCAGTGTAATAAAGAGCAAAATGGCTCTGCGATCATCTTAATGAACATTATGATCAAGAAGCCCATCATAGTGACTCCTAGTTAATAATTCATCCGTTACATATCAACTCATATTAAAAGAATTCATTCAGGGGCACTTGGGTGGCTCTGTTAAGCATCCAACTCTTGATTTTGACTCAGGTCATATTCCCAGGGTCATGGGATGGAGCTCAGGCTCCACACTGAGCATGGAACATGCTTAAGATTCTCTCTCTCTCCCCCTCAGCCCCTCCCCCAACCCCACTTGTGCTCTCTCTCTCTCTAAAAAAATAAGAATAATAATTCATCCAGTAGGATATTTTGGGTGGATGATAGAAAAATCCCCACCATCCAAAATGTCCATATTGTAATTCCTAAGACCCGTGAATATGTAACCTAACATAGCAAAAAGACGTCCTTAAATTAAGGATCTTGAGATAAGGAGATCATCCTGGGTTATCAAGGAGGGCATAATGTAACCACAGGGGTCCTATCTAGTAAGACAGAAGCAGGAGAGTCAGAGTCAGGTACAGGTCATACAGAGATGGAACCTATTAGCTGCTGGCTTTGAGGATGGAGGAAGGGGCCAAGAGCCAAGGAATGCAGGTAAGCCTCTAAAGGCTCAAAAAGTTGAAGTAACTAATTCTCTCCTAGAGCTTACACGATGAACCAGCCTCGCTAACACCTTGACTTTAGCCCTGTGAGACTGACTTTTGACTTCTGACCTTCAAAACAACACATTTTATTGTCTTAAGCCACTAAATTTGCAGTAATTTATCACAGCAACAATGGAAAACTAATACATTGAGAACTTGTAACAAATCAGAAAACACATTCAGTGCTGCTGCCCCCAAAATCAGCAAAATGTAATCCCTGCTTTCAGTGTTCTTGATGATAGTATTTCATTTGGTGATTAGTATGGGCCAGTCATCAAACCTCAACAAATACACTACATAATTAGAAATCAGCAGACAAATGTAAGTAAAATGCATTTTTTAGAAGAAAAGCAATTTTGACTTGAGCATGGCATTTCAATTCTTAGATAAAAGCCTGGATAGATTGGTGCTGAAAAAAAAAAAAAAGATTATTATCAAGTCATAGGAATGCTATGTTAAGAAACAGAAATGGGATATGAATTCAAGACATACCTACCCAAAATGGCCACACTTTCTAATCAATCCAAATAATGCTAAAACCACAAGAATCTCTCCATATTGACAGACCGGGCTGTTAATGACCAGAACCTCACTTTGGTCCAAAGGCTTTACAATATTTTGTTCACCTGGAATTCACCACCCCCACCTGGCCATCCTTTTTCCAATCTACCATCCAGAGTATAACAAGAGTGAAAACACAGATATTACCATTTGGCTTCTATATTCAGAAACTCTCAATATCTCTAAAACACAAATTCTTGTCCTACTAGTTTTCCATAGCCTTTCGTCTCTATTTCAGTTTTGTTAGTTATACTAATTAAGATACCAGAATGTCTTATTCATCATGTTCTCTCCCTTACCCTACACAGTATTTGGTACATAGTAGATATAGGGTATTAATAATGTCATTTTTGCTTATTAGGCAACAGAAGCTAAAGTGGAACTTGATTAAGCAGAAAGTGGAATTTGGCTTATGGACCTGGGAAGACTTCAGGCACGTCTTCTGGGACTTAAACCTTGTAGTCAAGGCTTTATCTCATTCCACTATCTGTTGCTTCTTTTATATGTTGGTTTCTTTCCATAGATAGGCACACTGGGGGGGGGGGGGGGATGGCTATATGTAACCCTACATTCATATCCTCCCAGTGACAAGTGGGCTTCTTTGTGTTAATCCAGGGTAGTAATCTGACCCTGCTTGAGTCACATGTTTTTGATTAGCCACCATGATTGGCCCAACCTGGATTATCGCCCACAGCTTGGCTGGGTCCAGGGTGGGACACAACTCACCTCTAGAACCAGGTACATTTGGTGAGAGGAGTTTCCCCAAAAAAGTAAATGAGGTACTGAGCAGATAAAAATAGCAAATATAAGTTAAGCTCAGGTAAGTTTTTAAATCTCAAATCAATGCTTTAAGAGAGTGTACCCACATATGTTCAGTAACTATATATTGTGACCAGGATGGAGACTAATTACCATTGTATGTTTGAACTTGACCGTTAATCTCAAAAAGGCTTTACTTGGGACAGAACCTACAAGAGCTTTCCTTGTGGAAAAAAAGCCTGTTGACAACTCTCCAACAACAGCCTTTGTTAGCCAACACCACAGACAGCTCATGCTTTCCTCAAGAAAGCCCACAGAACCTAGCTCTAACTTCGAACATTGTGAATAAAGTCCCTCAGGTTGGTTTCCTGGTTTCCAACAAACATCCTTTCCTGGGTTAAAGATCTATGCGTGGAGAGGTGACTAAGGTCTGACTTAGCAATTCCAGTCTAAGCCAAATGCCTCTGAATATTTAATTCCTGCTGTCAGGGGAGAAGAGCGTTTATAATGCAGAAATGCTAGGGTTCCGAGGCTGAATCTGGCAGCCTGCTCAGCCACCTCTGAATAGACCTTCCAGATGAGGATGTATGGTCATAGAGTTCACAGAGGTGTTAAATACAAAAGCATTCCTGAAAAGAGATTATTTGGAATGCAAGTTTGAAAATTGCACTTATTTGAAAATCGAGGGAAGCCTTTTTAAAGAGAGACACCAGAGCCACCTTCTTGTGGCAGATACAGCAAGATCGTCTGTTTCTGCAAGGACAAGACCCTGGGAGCAGTGCCTTTGTCTGGAAGTAGACTGTCTCCAGTCTACTGGCTCCCCAGGAGGCTCCCCGGCCTCCTGTGACCGCTAAGCGAGTGAAGGACACTCAAAGAAGGGACAAATGACCATCTTGCTTGATTCTCTGTCTTTCCCAGCAGCAACCAAAAGTTTATACGGTCAGAAAACTTAGAGGTAACACATATTTTCATAAAAGATTCTCAGAAGTCAGACATTTTCTAAAACTGACTAGCTCAAGATGATAGATTTGGGCATCTTAAAAGGCATTTTTCAGACTGTAGCTCCCTAAGCTATCTTTAATACCTTCATTATCTCCATGAAGACCTGACGGAGAGGACAAGGAATAAAGATTCTCCATGGAAAAATCCACTAGACCGCTTCATTTTGTCTGTTTGTTTCCCATGAAGTAAAACTTGGATCATTGCCTTCATTCAACGGTATCACAGACCATTATGGTGAACAACTCAGCTTTGGTGCACAAGAGACGAGATTTCAAATCCCAGTTCTAACATACGCTGGCTCTGACACCTTGGACCTGTAGCATCAACATTCAAAACTTCAGTGGCTTCATGTGTAAAGTGGGAGCAGTAAGCCTACTTCACACAATTGTTGTGAGTAGGAAGCTAAACAATGCGTATGAAATACTTAGTACTGTGTGTAGCATAGAATATAACAACCAGCATATGCCACCCTTCATTGTTTATTCAACTAAACCCTGCTGAGAGCTCCTTGCAGAAGAATGTGCAGAGAATTTCAGCTAGTTCAACAGCATGTTCATTCGGTGAAAATTTGTGCTTATGATTATGATTTTATCCTACATATATATGATATATGATTTTATCCTATATATATATATATAGGATATATGATTTTATCCTATATATATAGGATATATGATTTTATCATATATCCTATATATATATGTATATATATATAGGATACATATATACATATATATATATACATATATACATATATATGTATATATATATACATATATACATATATATATATGATAGTCACATTGTCTGCTGCTGCTCTATTCCTCAATCACGTGGTAGCAATAAACATGCTATCTGACACTGTTCCATAGAAAGTGTGGAGTCTCACCAAGGTTTCCATGATTTCCAGGGACTCTGCCTCTGTAAGAAATCAGAGTACCACCAAGTTAGGGAACTAAATGGATGACCACTCTCCTTCTAGAGCAGGTGGTAGTGATTTGAGTAGAAAAGCCCAACATGAAAAACTGGAAGCCCTTTTGGGAGGCCACACTACAAAATCCTTGTCCTATGAAAGATCGCGGCAAGGAGAGGAAGTTAGAACTCAGCCCCACTGATGGTTATTCTAAGTACGGAACAACGCCTGTCGGAAGTCAGGAGTATCAAGTCACCAGTATCAAGGAATGAAAAGTGTGTGTTTTCCTTCAATAACTAACTGAGATCTTCCGTAGAATAAGATAGGCAGGTAGGCAAGAAGCAAGGAAACTAGTGGAAGAGGTGGAGGATGCAAGGAGGAGACCACAGACCTTTTGCAGTAGGACAAAGACTTGCTTCTTTACTATTGGCAATAGAGTTGCAGGACCCCATTGGTACCTTCTCAGCTGAACTCCACTGCGATCAACAACACAGAGCAGCCTGTGTCTGTGAAAGATTTTTTTTCTGATTTTGTAGACCATATTGGAAACAAGGTTCAATACTTGAGTTTCACTGGCACGTTGCTCTATCTTGCTTGGTCAAGTGTGATGGTTAAGAGTATCACAACTGGTACTCTCCATCACCATCCTGGGGTGTTTCCATGGAGATATGGTCTTCTGATCCTTTCTCACATGGGAAAGCCACCTGCTCCCATAGCAGGTAACCTATCCTCGTGTTTCTTCTTGACTTACTGCTACCAAAGTGTCCCTGTTCCTTCCCCTAAGACCCAGGCCAGTCTACCGGGAGTCCAGGACAAATCCTGGGTCAATCCAAGTCCTGGCCTCTCATGACTAGATTAATGGAGTTCAGGGACAGAAAGGGAGAAGGCAACCCCTAGCCATTCCTTCTATTCCCTTACTTACAATGTCCTCACCTACCAATGCTACCTCTAGGTATAACAATCATAGTTTGAAAGACAATAAAGCTACAGTAGTCAAGATGGTATGGTATGCCATAAAGAGGGAACTATACATCAATGACAGAAAAATAAACCTTTAATATATAGTGAATTGATTTTTATAGAGGGGCCAAAGCAATTTAATGAGGTAAGAATAGGTTATTCAATAACCAGTGCTGGAATAATTGAATGTAAGAAAAAGGACTTAACCCCTTACTTCAGACCATACCAAAAAATCGACTCAAACAGATCATAGGCCTAGATGTAAGAGCTCAAATCGTAACACTTCTAGAAGAAAACATAGGAGACACACTCTTTGATCTTATGTTAGGCAAAATGTTCTTAGATAGGATACCAAAACTATGATCCATAAAAGAAAAAATGACAATTTTGACTTCATCACAATTGCAAAGTTTCATTCTTCAAAATAACCATTAAGAAAAAAGAAAAATCATGGGCGCCTGGGTGGCTCAGTCGGTTAAGTGTCCGACTTCAGCTCAGGTCATGATCTCACAGTTCGTGAGTTTGAGCCCCGCGTGGGTCTCTGTGCTGACAGCTCGGAGCCTGGAGCCTGCTTCGGATTCTGTGTCTCCTCTCTCTGCCCCTCTCCTGCTCACACTCTGCCTCTCTTCTGTCTTTCAAAAATAAATAGATGTTAAAAAAAATTTTTTTTAAAGAAAGAAAGAAAATGAGAAAAATCACAGAGTGGAAGAGAATACAGTAAAACCTTAGTCTGCAAGCAGGTTTTGTTCCGGAAACAGACTTGTAATCCAAAGCACTTGTATATCAAAGCAAATTTCAAGAACCATTGGCTCAGTGGTGATCATGTGATGTTTGGTGTCACATACGACTCACCTTGAAAGATACCACTCATTTATCAAGTTAAAATTTATTAGAAATGTTTGCTTGTCTCGCAGAGCAAGTTACCCACAATCCAAGGTTGTAATGTATTTGCAACTCATGTATCTGATACAGGATTGTGTTCAGACTATATAAAGAAAGCTTTCAAATTAATAATAATACTAATTTTAAAATGAGCAAACATTTGAATAGATATTTTATCAAAGAATATTTATATATGAAGAGTTGGTGTCATATGTAAAGCTGCACAACATCGTTAATCATCAGGGCAATGCAAATAAAACAAGATACCACTTTATACTCAATAGAATGGCCAGATCAAAAAAGAATGCTATACCAAATGTGACAATTATGTGTAGAAATAGTATAGTTGAATATTTCTTTAAAAGCTAAATATATACTTATATGAGTCAACAATTCCTCTCCTGGATATCTACTCAAGAGAAATGAAACCATATGTCCACGCAAAGTTTTCTATGAGAATATTTGTAATCGCCAAAGCTGGAAACAATCTAAGCATCCAGCATCCAGCATAGATGAACAAAATACGGTGTATGCATAAGTACTGGGCTCAGTAACTTCCCCCAGAATTCATGTCCACACTGAACCTGTGAATATGACCTTATTTGGAAGGAGGGTCTTTGCAGGTGATCAAGTAAAAAGAGGTTACACTTGAATAAGGTGGACCCTAGTCCAATGATGGGCACCCTTATAAAAGGAGAGGAATTGGGAGACAGAAACAGAGGGAAGATGGTCACGTGAAAATGGAAACAAATCGGAGTCATGCTCCCACAAACTAAGCAATAGCAAGGATTGCCAGCACCCCTCTGAGGCCAGGAAGGAGCAAGGAAGGATACTTCCTGACAGGCTTCAGAGACAGCCTGGCCTTACCAACACCTTGATTTCAGACCTCTACCCGCCAGAACATGAAATAATAAATTTATGTTAAGCCACATGTAATATGAAGTACCTGGGTGGCTCAGTCGATTAAACATCCGACTCTTGATTGTGACTCAGGTCATGATTTCACTGTTCATGGGATCAAGCCCTACGTTGGACTCTGCACTGCCAGCATGGAGCCTGCTTGAGGTTCTCTTTCTCTCTCTACCCCTCCCACACTCATGCTTTCTCTCTCTCTCTCTCTCTCTCTCTCTGCCTCTCTCAAAATAAATAAATAAACATTAAACAAAATTTTAAAAAAAGACATGTAGTTTGTTACATCAGCCCCAGGAAATGAATATAAGCTACAGTGAGACTCACTATTCAGCAATAAAAAGGAATGAATGAATGATATAAGTAATAAGGTAAATGAACCTCAAAAACACTATGGTAAGTGAAAAAAGCCAGACATCAAGAAGGCTACATCTTACACACTGTACGTTTACTACATGAGGTTTCTGCAAAAGATAAAACCTGAGAAACAAAGCAGATCAGAAATTGCCTGGGACGGGGGTTGGAGTGGGGATTGACTGCGGGCATGAAGGAACTTTCTGGGGTGATATAGTTGGTTCTGAAATGCACTTGTAGAGAAAGGTAAAAAACTGTAAAAATGTATTAAAAATTATCCAATTGTACATTTTCAGTGGGTCGATTTTATGTTATCTAAATTAGACCTCGATAAAACTATGAAAAGTGATTCCAGAGAATATTTGATCTTTCTGTACTTTCTTTAACAACTAGTATAATACAGAATTTACTATTCCTTGAAATTTGGGAAAACTTACTATTCATTGAGAACTGAGGGTGTTTTTGGTTTGTTGTTTGTTTATTGCTGTTGATGTTGGATAGTTACTTGAGAATCGTGTCAATTTAATATTTATTTGGTCTATGCAAGTTTTCTCTTGTGACAATTTTTCTTTGTGACAAGCTTCTCAATTCATCTGGGATCTTAAATGTCTGTTTCAAATCTCTTTTGTATCTATGGTTGCATCATTTTTCTTTATGTGTCTTGTTTATTTGCTTCTTTTTTTCTTCATTAATCTTATCAGAGGTCTACTTTGTTAATCTTTTCAAAGAATCAGCTCTTGGTTTTGTTAATCTTCACTATTGTTCTGTTCTCGAATTTTCTTGATTTCTGCTTTTATCCTTATCATTTCCTTCCTTCTTGTTTCTTTGCATCTGCAGTCTGCTATTTCTCCAAATTCGTGAGCTGAAAGCAGCTCATTTACTTTTAATCTTGGTAGTTTTAAACTACTAGTTTTAAACAACAAAAACTTGTTGTTTTTAAAGCCATAAGTCTTTTCTGCTTAGTTTCATTCACAAATTTTGACATATAATGTTTTCATTTTTAACATATGGGTTGTTTCTAAATATTTAGCTTCCAAATACAGGAGATGTGCTTTTGCTATTGTTTTGGTAATTAATGTTTCATTTTATTACATATAAAATTCAGAGAACTTATGGTCAGAAAACTTGGGCAATGAAATTGATCTATAGCCTATTTTTGTAAATGTCCCATGTGTGCTTACAAATAATGTGTGTTCTCTGTCAGATGTAGAAGTTCATACGTATGTATTTCTGTATATTAACGTGAGCTTATTTATTGCATTATATTGTTCAGGTCCTTGATCCCGCTGCTGCTCTGTGGTGTGTGTGTGTGTGTGTGTGTGTGTGTGTGTGTGTGTTCACACGCATACATGTGCTTGATCAATGAGCTCTTGAGAGGTGTGTAAAGATCTGTAGCCACACCTGATGATCTATCCATTTCTTCCTGAAATTCTTCTTATTGGTGTTTGATACTATTTACAGCTGTATTACTAGGTCTGCAATGGATCAAAGTACCTATATCTTTCTGTCCTACTGCTCCATTTACAACCTCTGATATCCTTCTTGGTCCTTTTTGTTTTATTTTGTCAGTCATGAATATGTCTGCTCCAGATTTCTTTCAATTCTTATTTTCCAGATGTATTTTTTTTATCTTATTTTTTACTTTTTGTATCTTGTATCTTTCTGTATGTTTTTAAATCAATACACTGTTGTATCTTTTAAAAACCCAATCAGAGTGTCAATAAATGTGTTTTACCCTTTTACATTTAATATAATTATTGAGTTTTGTTTCACTTCCTTATATTTGTTCTTTGGTTTCATATTTTCCACGTGCTGCATTTCTGGCCTCTCTTTCTTCTTCCTGCTTCCGAACAGATCAGCTTATTTTTCCTTCCGGTTTAAAGGCCATACATTCAATTTTCGTTCTTGCATGATAGTTCTTAACCTAGCCACATAATTATTCACCCTTGTTTGTTTCGAAAACTTGCAATATTTAGAGGTGATATTGAAAAAATATAGGACCTGGTAATTGTCCTGACACCAACCAATCAGAATAATCGTTGGCCAGTATGCTTATGGATGTGTTCTGGAAGAATGTCATCAGTATTATAGACTGAATTTTATGCTTCCAAATCCTATGCTGATGCCCCAGCCCTTAGTACCCCAGAATGTGACATATATGGAGATAGGGTCTTTTAAGAGGTACTTAAGGTAACATGAGGTCACTAGAGTGGGCTCTAATCCAATCTCACTGGTCTCCTTATAGAAGGACATGAGGACACAGACACAACTGCACACAGAGGGAAGACCATGTGAGGACACAGGGAGAGGCTGGCCGTCTACAAGCCAAGGGGAGAGGCCTCAGAAGAAAAACAAACCTGCTGAGACCTTGGTCAAGCACTTTCAGCCTCCAGAACTGTGAGGAAACGAATTTCTGTTGCATAAGCTGTCCAGTCTATAGTGCTGTGTTATGGAAGCTCTAGAAAATGAGTAAAATTAGCCTATCAAGATCTCTATCGTCTCCCTCAATAGAAAAGGGGTCTGGCAAGCTCACAGTCCCTTATGTCTGTATGGCCCCTTCTTGTCCTGCTGGCCACGCCCCACATCACATTAATACTGTCGAGGACCCCACCATCTCTTATCATTCTTACTTTCAACATGCCTCTTGCACAATCTCCTGAATGCATTTCTCTTCTGAAATGAATGCTTTTCCAAAAAATATTCTCAATGTGTGCTTTCACAAGACAAACTTTCTGAGGCCTTAGACATCCCTGGGGATATTTTCATTGCCCCTCACATTCGAGTGGTAATTTTGCGAGATGTCAAACTCTATATTCAAAATTACTTTCCTTCAATACTCTAAAAAGATTAAACATGTTTAAAGTTAGGGTTTTTTTTTAATTTTCAAATAAATTTTAAAAAGCATTAAAAATGTGACCTCATTGCCCTCCCGCATCCAGTATTGCCATTGAAAAGTCTGACATCATTTGATTCTTGCTTAGTTTCGGATGATGACCTTCCTCTAAAACTAAGACTAAGATGACCTTAATTTTAGATGACTTTCTCTCTGGAAGCTTGTAAAATTTTTTCTTTGTACTTCATGTTCTTAGACATTATCATAATATATGTTGATGTGGGTTTTCTTTTTGTGCATGTTTGGCAATCTATCAGCCCTTTCAAGCTGAGGTCTTCCTTCTTCTTTATGCATGAGTAATCTGTCCTCATTGTTCCTTCAGATGATTTCCTTCTATCTATCTTCTCTGTTCTTTTGGGGTGTCTTTTAGGAGATGCCGGCCCTTGTACATCTATCTGCCATACTTATTAATTTCGCTTATGTATTTGTTTATGTATTTGTTTTCTGTTTTTTTATGCATTCCTACTCACTTCTGGAAGAATTTCTCAACTTACTCATCTAGCTCATTAATTTATTTTGCAGTTGTATTAACCCCTACTTAGGTTTTTTTTTTCACTTACATTAATTTATTTTAAATTCTTAGTCTACCTCGGGGCGCCTGAGTGGCTCAGTCCATTAAGCAGCAGCTCTTGGTTTCGGCTCGGGTCACCATCTCCTGGTTCGGGAGTTCGAACCTGCTTGGGATTTTCTCCCTCTCTCTCTCTGCCCCTCCCCTGCTTTCTCTTTCTTTCTTTCTTTCTTTCTTTCTTTCTTTCTCTCTCTCACTCTCTTTTTTTTCTCTCTCTCTCAAAATCAATAAATTAACTTTAAAAAATAAAAACAATTCTTAGTCCACCTCTTCCATTATTTCTATTTCAGAGGATACAGGTAGCCCTCCAAAGTCTAGTTATTTTGGCCTGGGAGCTCATTCTTCCATATGGATACCAGCTACTCTGCCCGGTTTAGATGAAAAGCCTCAGTGTAGAATGCTCAGGTAACACCAAGCCACCATGAGTTACTCTGATTTGTAGCCAACTTACCAGACAACGCCACTGGTCAGGACTCTGCCTTAAACGTCGAGGGCAAGATGCTTTAGGAAAGAGGCAGTAATCCATGAACCCTGTGGGCCGACGGTGGGGGAGTGAGCCCAGCTGGTCAGTCAGCACCTGCTTTCATGAACTGCTCCCCCTGCAATGCTTTCCGCTCTCAGGCTACTAATCCGGGGTCATCTCTGCAATGAAGGAGAAAGACAAGGCAAAAACAAGAGCAGACTTGAAGAACTTCACTAACCCCCTCAGGACACCTTCCTCCTCTGTCTGCAGCTGACCTGTACCAGTGCAAACAGTCTTCTGTTCCCTCAGGGGGTTCTCAAAATTGGTTGGTTGGTTGGTTGGTTGGTTGGTTGGTTGGTTTTATTCATTTTCCGGCATTCATGTTTCCCTTCTGTTTATTTATGTTCTTTCCTCTAGTATTAATCGGGAAGAGAGAACCATCTTGGCGGGAACCAGAAACCTTCCTACCAAGGTTAGACACAGACTTCCCACCATTTATAAATGCAAGTGAAATTATTTGCTCACCTATAAGGTTTATAAATTATTAAGTTGAATGATGATTAGACTCCACCCCCCCCCACACACACACCCCCCACAGATCCTAAATGTCATCACCAGCATCATTTCTTTTCTTCTATTTAAAAATCAAGTCCTAAAAAGTTCATGTCAGTCTGTGTCATTCCTTCATTGCCTCCTTGTCAGGAGCTCCACTGGCCACATTCCTGACAGGATTTTGACAGGTTCTAACATGTCAGACATGTTTCTGAGCATTAGTTCCAATCAGTCACTGACATGAAGTTGTCCACGTCCTTTCTGATATGGCAATAATTTTCCTCTTAGATCCACTTCAAATGGTCATTTCCTCAGTGCTCAGTCTCAAGCTCCCTCAGTATTGGACATATTCACTTAACACAAAATGGTTCTCTCAGTTCATACCCCATTAACTGAATTCCTTCACCCACACACTTTCTCTAAATTAGTTTAAGGATGTTGTGAGAGGAAACAGCACTAAACCTCAGGGTCAAGTTCTAATCTGTGCTATTCCAGAAACTAGATGTGTGACTATAGCAAAATCACATCATCCTCAGCTTTTTCACCTACAAAATGGTGCTAAATTGGAGAGTGTTATATAAATCATTCCAAATGTTCCAAACTCTAAAATTCTATGAATTGGTTCCAGGTTATCCAGACTCAACGTATGCTCGCAGGTATTTCCCTAGATCTGGCTAACGGTGCTTTCTACAGGCTCCTTCAAGCTGTCCTTTTCCCTTGCCACAATTCAGTGCATCTCACACATCGATAAACAGTGGAGACGAAACATCCCTATTCAGAATTCACTTTCACCAGTATAAAATCATAGGTTTAAAAAGTTAGTCAAAGACTTACCCACCCCCAAAATACATAATAAATTCAAAGTTCGAGCTTTTATTATCATAATTAAGCAGTCCATTGGCTCTAACTTACAAGCCAAGTCCACCATTAAAAACTTTATTATGGCTAAGCATTATCCCAGCATTGCCCATTATCTCTGTCCAGTTCAAAAATCTTAGGAAAGCCATATCTGACTGTCTTCACTTAACCTTCACCATTGACTCAGAAATCAGAGGAACCTGCTTGCCTGGCAATGTTCTTGGAAATGCATTGAATTATTTTGAAACTTCTTAAAGAAGGTTTGGGTTCAGTGTCAATTTGGGCAAAAGGTGAGATTGGTTCTTATTTTAGTAAAGGTGGTTGCCTGTTTCAAGTATGACTGAGCCAAACTACCACACAGAGTTCAGTATGCCAGGCTCTCAGCACAAAGCAACTATTATTGCAAGTAATATATTTTTTCAGGGACATAATGCTTTGTAGCTTCTGGAAGCTGTATAGAGAATTTCCTAAGCCAAGCGGTCCCAAAGCACAGTTTCTCTTTGGAGTCTCTCTCCCCAGTGGTTCTTCAGACCAACTCCTTGAATTCCATTGCCAGTTACGTTTTTAAACCCATGCTTCAAAGTCACGATTTTTGTGTTATGCTCTCTGGCTACAAGCTTACAAAAATTAATAACTCTCTTGTGACTTTAATAGACAAAATGTGCACACTGTCTATAATATTTGGACTCCCATTCTGATTACTGTAACTTGTAAACACCAGAATTTCCTCATCTTTGCTTAAAACATATCCTTCCCGAATATGGCTATATATGACTATATCATATGACACACACACTTTTTAGTGTAGGCCAGGAGTTAACAAACATTTTCTACAAAGCGCCAGCTAGTGAATATTTTTGGCTTTGTGAGTCATGAGGTCTCTGATACAACTACTCAACTCTGCCATTGGAGATTGGAAGCAGCCATAGACAGTATGTCCATGAATGACCGTGGCTGTACTCCAACAAAAGTTTATTTAGAAAACATTCAGCCCATGAGCTATAGTTTGCTACCCTTTGTTTAGGCAGCCTTTCCATAAAACAACCAGGTCAAGTAATCTACTCTAAAATTTTTATTTAGCAAAGTATTAAACTCTCTCTAGTGAGAGAGAATATTTTGTACTTTTATTGCAACACGAATAAGCAAGCAGAGATGTATTCTGTATCTAAGATTATAAATTTAGAATTTAGAATCACAAAATCATTATTTTCTCATAATGATTGAAATTTAAAATACTGTTTAATACTGGTTTTGCTAAAGTGCAATGTTGTCTATTATTTATATACGACTTTATAATTAAAATGTTTGTTGACATACTCCACTGAATCGAATCATCAAAAGACATTATGAAATCGCTTATATTTTTTTTTCTCCTTCCTTTAGAGCTGAGAACAATCAAAGTCTCGTTATTTACTTAGAAAGTTCTACAGCCAGTATTTCAACCCAGGCCTGACATCGAAAACCATACAAACTTCACTATTCCAAAACTACAAGATAGTAACAATAGCAATCTTGCTTTAAGCAATGTGCCTATGTACATCTTCCATGAGCTCTGAATCCACCAAGTAAGATCGCCATGCACTTAACATTTCCCCATGTAATGTACAAATCAACAAACAAAACTGCAGAGCTGTATAAAGAGGCAAATCAACATATGCTTGTGTGGGTAACGATATTCACGCCACAACAACACGCCCCTGATTTTCATCTGATAATGCAATCAAAAATTCAAAGTCAAGGGGCGCCTGGGTGGCTCAGTCGGTTAAGCGTCCGACTTCAGCTCAGGTCACGATCTCATGGTCCGTGAGTTCGAGCCCCGCATCGGGCTCTGGGCTGATGGCTCAGAGCCTGGAGCCTGTTTCCGATTCTGTGTCTCCCTCTCTCTCTGCCCTTCCCCCGTTCATGCTCTGTCTCTGTCTCAAAAATAAATAAACGTTAAAAAAAAAAAAAAATTCAAAGTCAAGTTAATCGCAATAATCTGTTTTCGTAAACCTTTCCTGGTTCCCCGTGATGACCAATTCCTTTTTCTAAATATTAAAATAACCGTGTCCTAGTAGTTTCAGGGTTTTTATCTAGCACAGCATTCAGATGCGTATTGTCCATAGTTCCTATATGGTAGGTTTATGGGTCAGAACTTCAGGGACTCCTCACATCCTCAGAGTAAGTTGAAAATTACTGAAATGATTCTTTTATCACATCTTTTAGTTTCTCAAAGGTGAGTGGTGTCTTGGCCTGAGATGGGAATGCATTGTGAGCCGCTTAAATTATGGTTTAGTGGCCCCTCTCCAAACTTGTGTCAATTTCGTCTTAAGCACGCGAGTGCCCAATATTATCAGTTGAAGACTGTTCTCCTTGAAGAAAAAAGAAAATGAAAGAGAAAAATTCAAATGGTTCTGCTTTCTCTGATTTGGCAAACTTTTAAGCCATCGTCCCCAAGCAGGAATACCATTCTTTTCTTGTCCTTCTTCCTGTAAAGATAATCATTGAAATTTTTTTTTCCTGTGGTTTCAAAAATTTTTAAAGCAATCTCAACTCATTTCCCACCCTTGCCTCCCAAAAGTCATTTTTATCGGCTGTGCAACTTCTATTCATTCACCCAAAGATTTGTGCCTCTGCCCCTGTCTTTCCAAATTATGCTTTATAAATCTAAGGATATGGGGAAAAAGGTTGTTGGGGGGGGGGGGCGGTTCTCACTAATCACTATGTTTGCCTTTTTAAAAATTTAAATAAAGTTGTTTTTCAGGTCCCTGCTTGTGTAATCCACACAATGGTGTGTATTTCAACAGAAAAGGCTTGTAAAACCCTCTGCCCCTCAAGTGCTATGACCATACATGAGCCTCTTAACTTCTGAGAGTCTCACTGTCTTATTGGGGTCATCCCCAAATCAGATCCGACACCAGGATATTGGTGCAAAGAGCTTATTTGAGGTGGTGGCCCTGGGGCGATCCCAGAAAGCGCTAGGAGCCAGCAGAGATGACAGAATAGGGAGCATTAGTGAGTGGTTTACTGCTCTGGGCAACTGGGACTCAGTCCACCCTCCCAGCCTGCCCACCTCACCCAGAAATCTGTGAAGCTGTGTAGAACTCAGCTCAGAACTGTCCCACCAAGGGGGAAGAAACTCTCATATTTACCCATCTACTCCTGTCCCTCATTCGTCGGGCGTCACTCCTGAAATGTTAGCTCCTCAGCACATCTGGCCTGCCCACAGGACACAGCAAACCCTCATGCCCAGAGGTCCAGGAAGCTGACCAAGTGTAAGAGAACTAACTGCCTCTGACTTCGCGCAGGAGAAAAAGTCATATAGCTGGGCACAAAAGGTGCTTACTACACTCCAAGTCTCCTTTTCAACGGGGATATAAATGTTTTCCTAAAACACCTCATGAAATGGTTCAAAAAGATTAATCACAAGTAATATTTGTGTGCTAATCCGTAGTTCACAAAGTGCTCACATAGGCATTTTGTAATGAATTCCTCACACACTCCTGCAGTACATGATTATGATGATGCCTCCATCTAACACGTGAAACTCCTGAAACTCCGAGGCTCAGAAAGGATGAATGATTTGCCTCACTTTACAGAGCTAGCAACTGACAAAGACACGAATTGAAACAGAATACAATGATCAGCCCCAGGCTCTTTCCACCCTTTGTATGTGTGAATGTCCTTTGTCAAGTGCAAAATACTTTAAGAATGTAAGGCATGATTATTCCCCAAGAGGGGTCACACCAAGGTAACAAATCCATAGGTAGAAATTCTTATTTATCAACTAGATAGATGATAGATAGATAGATAGATAGATAGGTAGATGATAGATAGATAGATAGATAGATAGATAGATAGACAGGTAGATAGAAGAAGGCATTTTTTAAAAATCAGTTAGTAAAATAAATAAAAAGATACAGAGAATGGGGATTAAAAAGTACACTTATCAGGGTGCCTGGGTGGCTCAGTCGGTTAAGCATCTGTCTGATTTCGGCGTAGGTCATAATCTCGTGGTTCCTGAGTTCAAGTCCCACTTTAGGCTCTGTGCTGCCCACTCAGAACCTGGAGCCTTCTTCAGATTCTGTGTCTCCCTCTCTCTCTGTCCCACCCCCACTCACTCTCTGTCTCTGTCTCTCTCTGTCTCTCTCTCTCTCTCTCTCTCTCTCTCTCAAATAAATAAACATTTAAAAAAAAACATTTAAAAAATACACTTATTATGATGAAAAAATAAAATGATAATGTCTGGTGATAAACAAATACATACATACATAAATAAATAAATAAATGGCAAAGAATTCTTCACCATAATTCTCCCTTCTAATACTTATAAAGAGTACAAAGAGCAGAAACAGGTCTCTTCTTCTTGAATTTCCTGCAAGGCCTATGGTTGTGAGTCCTCAGTAATTTCTGGAAGGCGTCCAGGCAGAGATGATCTTGCACCCAAGCTGTGCAAAGGGTTGTCCTGAAAGATAACGAGCAGCAGTTTGCCCTGGGTCCAGAAAACCAGGAGACCTTCTCTTTTGGGTGGGGGCCAGTGGGAAAGACAGGGTAGACAGACAGTGACACCCACTATGGTAACTGCTTCCATGATGGAGGGACACGAAAGGCTGTTGGGAGCGCACAGGAGGGGTACATGTGCCAACTTTGCTGGTGGTGTATCAGGGAAGGCTTCCTGGAGGAGAGGATGTGTATGTGAGGTGCTGAAGGAGGAACAAGAATGAATGATGTTGGGACTTAACAGTGACGAAGGAGAAAGGATTTTCTGGTCCAGAAGCTGCAACAGATAAAAGGCCCAGAAATAGGAGAGAGCATGGCTCCTTAAGGGAGTTGCCAAAAAAGAGCTGACTGCAGTTTGGGTGGTGGGAAGGAAAGGCACGAGAGAGCTCTGACTATCGGGTATAGTACCTCGTACATGGCAAGTGCTCAGTATGTCCTGGTTCCAGGAGAAGAGTATACTTTTCAACAGAAAAAAAAAACTGCAATTAGGAAAATAAGTAAAGGACACAGGTATGAGTGCTTTCTGCCCCTGGCGTGGCCAACTGGGTGAAAGTGTATCCACATGAGCCGTTGCTCAGGGAGCCACTTAATTGCATCAGGGAGGGAGCAGAACAGAAATGAAGGCCACCAACGCACATCCAGGGACAAAGTCAACAATGAAAGAAGGCTTTACAAGCAGATTGGGAGCGCTCCCATTTGTGTTCACTCGACATGCTCATTACCGTACTCAGAGGAGCCAGTAAAGGAAAATTAAATTAGTCCACGGCCTCCTTGGTCACCTGAGAGCTGAATGTAGGAAAAGGCTGACCTACCTTGGCTTCTGGTCAAGGCACTTTATTCACCAGAAGAGGGTCATAATGATGCCTCTTATAAAGCAAAGACCCAGGAGAAAGGTAGAAAGCACAAACCCAGTGTATTTACTAAGCAAAATGTTTTCATTAACTTTGTTTATATTACTGACTTGTTCTAAAATTATTCCTGTTCTAGCAAGCAAGCAGTCACTTTGGGGTTTTTCTCCGAATAGTATTGGCCCATTTACTTTTCACTCTGTACATTTATTTCCTTTCATTTATTGGATTTCTTAAACATGCCCATTGCCCACAGGCCTCTGGGCACAGGCTCAAAACTAAATGCTACAATTACATGAAATGCAATGGCCAAAGAATATAATTTTATGTAAGAGAAGGGTGAGTGGGTAGAGAGTGGAAAGGGTTTATCAGGGAAGCCAATGCCAAACCAGAAAGGTACACCTTGTATCACGCCCTGTACGCACGAAGCACAAGGAGTTATTTGCTGGACTCAGTAAATTAGCAAAGCTCCTAAAAGTCTGAGGTTGGACTTAACGTCAGATGCTAGCAGTTGAAAAGGGATATAAAGCTGGCCCAAAAATCATCCTCTCCACTGGCCTGTGGTTATATATCTATGTTCAGGAAAGCTAAAAATGAGTCCTGGGGAGAAAGCCACTGAACTCATCACATACAGCTAGGGCTGATGGGGACCAAATGGACAAGGAATGGTACAATGAGTCAACATGTATTGAACACGTACTCACACCAAGCACCATTCTAACAGATACAGATGTGTATCAATATATTTATTTAATCCGTATAAGAACGTTTTGAGGGGTATTTGATCAATGAGCAAATTGTGGCACAGAGAATTCAAGTGACTTGCCCAGAATCACACAGCAGGTAGGAGGGGGAGCCAGGATTAAACTCAGTCTGACATCGGAGATGGCTGCACTGGCTGAGTGTAGGGACCGAGTATGATATCCATATGCAAGTGAAAGAATTAACCATTCAGATGGCACTTTGGGGCGGGGGGCGGGGAGAGGGGGTACGGTTCCCAAAGACATCATTAAAATGGATTCAAGAGTGGAGAGAGCAGTTTCTCCAGACTGCTATTTCTCTCTTCTTTGTGGGTGGAAAACAGCAACACTTCTCACTGGCTTTTATTCCTTTTATTCTTTCCTTTTTACTCCTCCCTTTCGGTTTCTGTGGTCTCTTTATATCTTAAGGGCCAACAAATTGGCCAAACAAGGAAGGGAAATCCTACAATAAGAATGGAAGCAGGGGAAACATGTTAGGGCTTGTCTATTCCTACCTGGGGCCCCAACCTTGGTCTTGACTCCTCCGGCCTGAATATCTGTATATAATGTAGATGTCGATATTTTAAACGACCTGTGGTCAATTTAGTTCAATTTAAACAGACTTATTATTGTTGTAAGTGAAGTGGCCCCAGACTAGGGATTTTTGTCTCCAAACTAGCAGCCAACTGACCGTGAGATGCCTGAGCAACCTTCTTCATGTTTCTGAACCAAGTTTTATATGGAATATAGTCAAATATGGTAAGGAGGCATAACTTCATTCTGTACCCTAGAGATGTTGAGTACTATTTCACCAAGAGTTTGAAATGGTTCGAACGTGCAAAATAACATGGAAACTTCTAGAGTTTCAGCTCTAACGCATAAAGAACTTAGAAGTCATCACTCCCGTCTTTACAACAAGAAAAAAGATGGAGAAACTGAAAATCAAGAACTTTTCTTGGACCCGTCAGAGAATTGAGGTTGCAAAGCAACCAGCACCCAAAATCAAGCGCTTCCTAAACTCGGGAGAGACAGGTGGCTACAATCAATCACAACCAAGATCTGCTTACTTCCAGCAAAAGCCACTGGAGCCATAAATTGGGAGAAACCCGTAGGTGGTGACTGAAAAAGTGCTAAGGCTAGTGTGGACCTTCATGGCAGTGAGAAACCCCGAGGGGCTGAAGTCTTCGAGAACAACGTACACTTTCGTGAGCTTTAGCTCTAGGAAGCCTACCAGGTCCTCATGGTAAGGAGCTAAGGAATATGTGCCTTGGCTTTGGGGGGCAAGGGAGGACAGAGGTCAAAGGGACCATGTTGAAATACACCCAGAACATTCTACCTAACAAAGTCCTCCTCTTCAGGAAAGAAGAATTTATCAGAGTATTATCCCACCTAAGCAGAAGAAGTGGAAGGCTTTTACCTAATTCCACCACTTCTAGCCTTTCTGCTTCACCTAAGGGGATATGGAGGAGCTAAGAAAGGTGGAGGAAACAGCTCAAGGTCACAGGCCCTCAAAAAATTTTTAGATTTAATCATAAGATTACAGAATGTTTTCCCCTTCCCCACACCATATCAGCACATCTGTCTACAGATATTAATAGACCCTAAAATTTATATGGGAAGGCAAAGAACCAGAAAAATAACAACAAAAAAAAAATACTTAAAAAGGAAAAGAAAACATATGATAAAGCCACAGTCATCAGGACAGTGCGATATTAACAAACCAATAGATACGCAAAGATCAATGAACAGGACAGAAAGTCCAGAAACACACCCACACAACTAATGGACATTCATATGCAAAAAAAAAAATTAATCTAGATACAGAGCCTACACTTTTCATAGAAATTAACTCAAAATGGATCCAAAAATAAAATGTAAAATTCTAAATTGTAAAAAACTCCTAGCAGGTAATGAAAAGACAAGCCACAGATGTAGATAAAATATACATGACACAAATATTTGATAAAGGACCTGTATCTATAATATACACATACACAAAATCTCTTAAAACTAAAAAAAAAAAAAAAGAACACAAAAAATTCAATTTAAAAAATGGCAAAAGATACAATATATCATCAAAGAAGATGTACAGATGACCAAAAAGCATACAAAAAAATGCTCAATATCATTTGTCATTACAGAATTACAATTTAAAACAATAATGAGATATCACTACGCGTATTAAAATGACTAAAATCTAAAACACTGACAACATCAATTGCTAGCAGGATGTGGAGCCACAGGAACTCTCATTGCCAGGGAGATCCAGCCACTTTGGAAGACAGCCTGGCAGATTCTTGAAAAACTAAACATAGTCATCATATGATCCAGCAGTCAAGTTCCAAGGTGTCTACCAACTGATTTGCAAAATTATGTTCACACAAAAACCCACATGTGAATGTTTACAGCAGCTTTATTCATAAGCACCCCAAATCGGAAGGAACCAAGATGTCCTCCCACAGGTAAATGATGAACAAATCATGGTAAATCCATGAAATGGGATGTTATCCTATGGTAAACAGAAATGTACTATCAAGCCATGATAAAACATGGAGAAACCTTAAATTTATATTGCTAAGTGAATGAAGCCGATCGGAAAAGGCTACATGGCCCATGGCTCTAATTATATAACATTTTGGAAAAGCTAAGATTATATACAGCAAAATTGCAGTGATTGCCAGAGTATTGGGGGCACAGGGGGAGGGTCGAATAGGTGAAACTCAGGGCCTTTTTCATGGCAGTGAAACTATTCTGTGCGATGCTATAGCTGTGGATACATGACATCCTTTAACAAACCCACAGAACTTTATAGCATGAAGAGAAAACCTTAATGTAGGCAAATTTTTAAAAACTCATTTAGGAGATCAGAGATCCTAGAAAGGAGGGCAGACTGTGATAAGAGCATCAAATTGTATTACAAATGTATGACACAACCTCGCTGTAGGGAAGAGGGACAATAGTGCTGATGTAAGTAACTTCAGAAATGATTTGAGTCCTCAAGACGAGAGATAAAAGGAACTGCACATAATCACTGAACTCTACTAAATTATTTTCCGTAGGAGTATGAATCAACAAATCTGATACTCCTATCCATGTACTCTGCATCCGAACAATTAAGAAAATGGATTGTGGATGGTGGGGACCGGGTGTCTGACTGCTGCAGTGGGATTTTACAGATTAGTAAAGGAAGAGGCTAGAATGATCCATGTGGTAATGATTATCATTGGAAACATCAGTATGAACTCATGTTTACCGTAACGTAGATACAAATAGTTACATATAAAAATATTTATGGGTGTGTGTCTATACATGGATTAGTATTCAGTGCACATATATTTCCTTACTCTGTTAGCTGAGAGGGCCTGGAAGCACCCTCAGAAAGGAATACACCCAGCACTCAATGTTTCTTTCTTTTTTTTTTTAAGTTTATTTATTTATTTTGAGGAAAAGAGAAAGAGAAAGAGAGCAGGGAAGGGGCAGAAAGAGAGGGAGAGAGAGAATCCCAAGCAGGCTCCGCACTGTCAGTGCAGAGCTCAACGTGGGGCTCAGTGCCACAGAAGGTGAGATCCTGACCTGAGCTGAAATTAAAAGTTGGACGCTTACCCGATTGAGCCACCCAGGCACCTCTCGGTCTTGCTTTCTACTACCATGCTGCAATAAAGGAACAGGTGTTCCTTGAAGAAATGGTTGATTCTAGCACTGGAGCAGGAAACGTACAAGACCCTGAGGCATTTTGCAGAGCCCAAAGGTAAATGCTCAAAAAATAAAAAGAAAGAAAAAAATGATGGGGGAATGCCAAAGGAGTGCAGGGGCCAACTGAGAGAGCTTTTAATGGCCAAAGTCGGAATCATTTCTGTGACAGAATAAACAAAGCAGCATTGGACTATAACCCAAAGCAGAAAGTAGATATCCATGAGTCTGAACTGATACAAATAAATGATTGAATAGATAAATAAATGAGGAAGAGACAAATCTTCCATGAAAAATTCCAAACAATTTATGTACATACTCCACCCTCAAGAAAGGAGAGCATAAATCCCCACTCCTCAACTACGGGCTGGTCATGGTGACTTCTTCCAAAGAAAACAGTGTAGCAACGGGGGCAGGGGAGGGGGTTGGTGAATAACTTTACAACGGAGAAACCTGACAAGCATCACTTCAGCCAGATAATCAAAGTCAATGTCATCGCTGATCAACCTCCGGTCCAATCATGGGGAAAAACATTAGAGAAATTCTAATAAGGGGACGCTCTGCAAAATATGTGACAAATACTACACAAAACTGTCAAGGTCATCAAAAACAAGGAAATCTGTGAAACCGTCACTGCCAAGAGGAGCCTAAGGCGACATGACAACTAAATACAATGTGGTGTTCTGAATGAGATATGAGAACAGAAAAAGGACATTAGTTAAAAACAAAGAAAATCTGAATAAACTATACATTGTAGTTAATAGTAATCTATTAATATTCATTCATTCATCATAACAAACTATACTGATGGAAGATTCAATAATAGAGGAAATTGGGTATGGCGTATATGGTAAGTCTCTATATCTTTACAATTTTTTTTAACTTTAGACAGAGAGGGTCGGGGGGGGCGGGGCGGCGCAGAGGAAAAGAGACAGAGAGAGAATCCCAAGCAGGCTCCACACTCGGCATGGAGTCTGATGCGGGCCTTGATCCCACGACCCTTGGATTATGACCAAAGCCAAAATCAAGACTTGGTGCTCAACCGACTGAGTCAACCAGGCGCCCCTACAATTTTTCTATAAATCTTAAACTGTTCTAAAAAATAGTCTGCTTTTAAAAAGACAGCAACATGGATAAACAAATAATATAATGAATGGGTTTTAGACTAGGGGGTACTGAAATGACTAGTCTGTTGGAATTAAACTCTGCTGATAAATTAATTACCTGACTCTAGTTGACTTAAGACCTTTAGACTCGATCTAAAGCTGTACTCGGAAAAAAAAGTAAGTCCAAGGGGGTCACTACCTAAGTTATTCATGAGAATGAGAGGCTAGTGAGGAAGAAAGTCTCAACTTGGCTTATCCTGATCATCCACAGCCACTGAAATCATCAAGCAATGGCTTGGTCTTCTCTGCTTCCAGTCGTCTTCAGAATATGCGGTGAGTTGGTCTAACCATCCCTCAGCCACTCCCACTGAACTAACAGAACAGCAGTAACCGCAGGTTGAATTAGTCACGATTCACACTCCTGCCGACTGACACGGATACATACCCACAAGATGGCTGCCTTGGACCTTGAAAGCGATGTTTCCCCAGGAAAAGGAAAATGGATGTAACAGGACTGTGGCTAGTGCCACCGAATTCATTAGCCTCGGGCTCTAATGAGCTCACGGAGCCACGCTCCCCATTACCACCACTTTGGCAGGCAGTCCCTAACAACTCAGGATTTACAATGGCAAATGTCAAGTTCACCGTTTATCCCCCTGCCCCTTCCAATCTGGTGTTCCATCCCAAGGATGCTCCTCCTAAATTACAGACATAATACAGTTTCCAAGCCACGCTAGACCATGGAGAAAATGATGACATATACTTGCTGCCACATGCAGAGTCTGAGACACTATTGTTTGGTAAACGGGTGCGAGGTGCCCAAAGGCAAAGTGATCTGAGATTTCCTGCATTAGCCATGTGGACTCATTTTTTCCAGTCACTTTCTACTGAAGCCAGAAAACATTACAAGAGTTCCCTCAGGGTCTCTAATTGCCCTGGCGGCTTTGGTAATTGCTCTGGACTCTTTCCCCTGAAGAGTAAACAATGATGTGCCCTTTTAGTTTTCCCACATCCCTTAGTCCCCACTCTCCTCGAATCAGTCTGTACCGAAGGAGACAAAGACCCTGACCATTTATTTGCATAGTAGTTGGTTCTTCTCCACATAGTGTCAAGTGTTTGGGTGTTTGCTTTAATAATCTAATTTTCCTCTAATTATATACCCTTTACTCAAGAGAGCAAAGAATTCATATCGTTTTAGATTCATAGAGGAATATCAAAGAGGTAGTTAAAATGTCTCAGGCAACTGATTATCCCATACGTAGATATTTAAGAGCCTTAAAACCTATCCCTCTGCCCTTAAACCTAGACACCCCTTGTCAACAAATTACCGTCTACTCTCAGATATATTACTTGGCTTCCTATATACATCCTGGGTCAAAACCTGGTCTCATTGCTCTCCTCCCTCTGAAATGTCTTCCATATTTGACGGACAACTCCTGGATGTGGGGAAGAGGCTCTTCACCATTGCCTCATTTTTCATCTTCTGCTGGATTAGTGGACAAGAGTTAACTGTGCCCCTGGTGAAAAGAACTTTAACTTCTTACCTGGCCAAAGCAACTTCGCACTGTTAAACTCTTTTGCAACAGGCACCAGGCCCAGAGGCAAGAACGGAATTTATCGGGGCACCTACTGAAGCTGGAATAGAGAGGAGAAAGGAGTTCTGAACCAGAAAGAAGGAGAAAGAACAGGAGGCACTCAAGTAGAAATGCCATTTTCTGTGCAGACCCTGCTGTCACCTCCCTGGAGGGTGTTCGAAGCCGTTCTGGGGAGTGACAGACCCAATGAGCGGAGATCATTGAGTGGCCCTGGAGACCGCCCACAGGCTGAGTGCCCCCTCTACCGTTAATTGGCTGTGTTGTTCAGGACAAATAATGAACTCTTCTAGACCTACATTCTCTCATCTGCAACACGGTAAGAATAATCATCATCTCAGGCTTGTGCAGAAGATGAAAGATTATAATATGAGTAAAGTGCCAGATAAATGGTCACATGCTTACTATATGTTAATAGTTACTTTTTCCCCAGCTTTGTTGAGAGATAATCAACATATAATATCGTGGCTTCACAATACAGGAGGCTTCAGTGTTATTGATTGGTTGGTTGGTTGACTGATTAATTGATCGACTTTATCACCCCCCCCCCAAATTTTAATGTTCTCAAATTTATAATTTCTAGTTTAAAAATCCAAGTTTTTTGTTCTGTAGATTTCTGTTAATCTTCTGGAGCGGCCATAACAAAATACCACAGACTGGGTGGTTTAAATAACATTTATTTGGGGACACCTGGGTGGCTCAGTCGGTTATGCGTCTGACTCTTGATTTCGGCTCAAGTCATGATCTCACAGTCATGAGATTGAGCCCTGCATTTCTGCTCTTAAAACCCAGCTGCCAGGACAATAAGACTAAGCCATCCTGCCTGTGAAGGGACAGCCCAAAGGATTGCTGAGGCACCCAGGCTAACAATCAGGCAGCATTCAGCTAGTCTAACAAGTGATTGCAGAAGCATGAATAAACCCCAGCTGAGATCAGCCAAGCCTGGCACAGATAAATACTGCTACCAAAATAGCCCCATCCTAAATCGCTGATCCACAGAATCACGAGCTAAATAATTTTTTGTCTTGTTTTAAGACACTAAGTTGTGGGTTGATTTGTTACACAGCAATAGCAAACTGATACATCTACCAAGGATTTGCTCTACTCTTCAAGAAATACAGAAGAAATTTCAAATACAATTGTAAGTGAGAAGAGGAGGGATAAGCATGTGGTCTACATCTTGCAGCTATTCATAAGGAGGAAAATTTTCACTTGTAGTTGAACGCAATGTGATAATATTGCACACCAAGGTGTGAAGAAGTTATCCACACACTGAAAATGATCATCTTTATGTAATTCCAGCATTTTGCATCTCATTTAGAATGGAAAGCAATGCATTTCACAAGAATGGACAACACAGGAAAAAGATATCTGAAACTTTTATTTTGCAGCCAGGGAAATTCTTCCTCTTTCTCTGGTTCAATTCACGCTTTGAGAAACGAGTCAGATCACTTTTTCTTTTATCCAAATTAGTTTGCCCATTCCTTGAAATTGCATATGATGACATAATCCGAGTCGAACTTGGCAAAATAAAGAATTTTCAGCTCAAGTCTGGTTTCTCTTCAATTTTCATTTCCCCTGGGTCCCATTCATATTTCTTACAGACACTTTCCCTTGCGACCCAATCTAATTTGATTCCCTACCACATCTCCTCTACCAAGAGCATCTAAAGCTATTTTGCAGAGATCCTATAAATAATGGTCTGACAATTTTAAAAGATAATATACAGGGGAAAAAAGCTTGGAAAGGGGGATGGAAAAAGAAAAGGCTCTTTTCAGGACAGTGTCTGCATTGTACCTGTGCATTACCAACCAATCTGAGCGTTCTACTTTCCCAAGTGACTTGACAGAACTGACCTGCTACTTTGGCTTTATCCAGAAACAGCCACACTCAGGTAAAAGAGGAAGGAAAAGCTGACCAGTCAGAATGAAGTTCTGGGGATGGAGGAGGCCTCTGGAGAGGGCCGATACTTGATGAAAAAGCAAAATGACAAAACTAAGGATGGTCATCTGCCATTTTATACCGATGCTCCTCTGCCATTTTATGAAGTTAGAGAAAGAGCTGGTGTTCGTCTTCGCAGTGAGATCCGGCATCTGGGAAATGGCCATTCTTTGACATTTAGATAAAGAATTTTGAAACTTCTCCCTCTGTCTTCTGGCTCCATGGCTCTCTTCCCACTGGCCCTGCTGCCTATCAAGCTCTAGCCTTAACTCATAACACATTAGAGTAGTTGGCGAGGGCTGCCATAACAGAGTACCACAGACTACAGGGCTTAAACAACAGAAATCTATTTCCTCACAGTTCTGGAAGCCAGAAGTCCTAGATCAAGGAGTGAACAGGATTGGTCTTCTCTGAAGGCCACTCTTCTTGGCTTATAGATGCTCTTTTTCTCTTTGTGTCTTCACATGGTCTTCCATCTGTGTGTCTTAATCTTCTCCTCTTATCAGGATACCAGTCATCCTAAATAAGGGCCCACCCTAATGATCTCATTTTATCTCTTTAAAGACCCTATCTCCAAACATAGTCACATTCTGAGGTACTTGAGCTTAAGACCTCAATATATGAAGTGACTTGGGGGGGGTGGGAGGACACAATTTCGTCCATAATATACATTTACCTCAGAAGTCCTTTACCCTAGGAGCACCTGAGGGGCTCAATCAGTTAAGCATCTGGCTCTTGATCTCAGTTGAGGTCTTGATCTTGGGGTTGTGAATTCAAGCCCCATGTTGGGCATGTCCATGTTGGGCATACAGCCTACTCAAAAACAAAAAAGAAAAAGAAAAGAAATCCTTTTCCTACTGACCTTTTCCCTTACTTCCTCAGTATTAAATCAATTTGATCAGTTCCATAACTGTGCAAGGGGGATGAAAACACTTCCAGGTGAAATGTACATATCAATTGATTTCAAGGTGCATCTCAATTTTAGAAGTGTAAAATGCAAGAGAAAAAACCGTCTTAGAAGAAATATGGGAGCAGATGACTTTGAAAAACTAAGAAACTCCTGCAATATCCAAAGAACGGAATCTCTAATGGTTAGAATTAAATTAAAATCATTATGGTCCATGAAAGAGGGACCCCACTGGAGATCCATTCCGACCAGTTAGCTACACATTCTAAACATTCCTAACATCACTGAAGAGATTTGCGGTGTAGGTTGGACCAAGAGTGGGGAAGGAAGCAGGGGAGCTGCTCATACGCACACAGAATTCCCTCATTAAGAAACAAAGTACTGGGGGCACCTGGGTGGCTCAGTCGGTTATCCGACTTTGGCTCAGGTCATGATCTCACAGTTCGTGGGTTCAAGCCCCACGTTGGGTTCTGTGCTGATAGCTCAGAACCTGCAACCTGCTTCGGTTCTCGGTCTCCCTCCCCCTCTGCCTCTCCCAGTTCTTGCTCTGTCTCTGTCTCTCTCTCAAAATTAAGATACATATTTTTTTTTTAATTTTTTTTCAACGTTTATTTATTTTTGGGACAGAGAGAGACACAGCATGAACGGGGGAGGGGCAGAGAGAGAGGGAGACACAGAATCGGAAACAGTCTCCAGGCTCTGAGCCATCAGCCCAGAGCCCGACGCAGGGCTCGAACTCACGGACCGCGAGATCGTGACCTGGCTGAAGTCGGACGCTTAACCGACTGCGCCACCCAGGCGCCCCTAAGATACATATTTTAAAAAGTTTTTTAAATAAGGAACAGAACACTGTACATTGACCACTCTATTAGACATAGGCTGCTCTTTTGTTTTTTGTTTTTTGTTTTACCAGACCCTTCTTTTTGGATTCCTACAGTGCCCTTAGTTCCTCCTTACATAAATACCCAGTAGGCAGCCAGTGGATGTTGACTGACTGATCTGGTAGCATCATTTCAGGGATATTAACATAGAAACAATATTAATGCCAAATAGCCTCCATCTTTATTTCTGAGGATGAGGATGTGAGGGTGTGTTCCCCTGCATTCTATTACCCACTTCTAATTGAGAAGAAGAGTTCCCTGTAAGGACAGCCACCTCCTAAGGGTAAACGTGATGCAGAAATTACAGTCTCGTTCAAGCACTTCTCCGCCTTTGACTTCTGCACATCACCCTCAAGTAAATAACTTTAATGTTCAAATTGAACATGAAACATTGAGCAAATACAAACTGAGCTCTAAATGCTTACCTTGATCGATTTCCCCCAGACCGACCGACAGCCTCCACCTTGCCCTTCAATCTCTGCTGGAGGTTTTCACTTACCTCCCAAATTCTCCCACCCAGTCCACGTTCCTGCCATTCCCTTCAGGAACGTTGCTAATGACCGACGGCAGGTGAATATCATAATCGCTGTATTCTCTCCTGCTCAGAGCATTTCCTTGCTTGTGCAGTGTCTAAAATAACCCTTTTTGGAAGTCATCTGCAAAGGGTGTCATTCTTATTTTGATATTCCTAACCACACAACCCACGTCGGGACTGCCCTATAATTGTTTTCCTTTGGTGAACTGATCAAAACTCCCCTGGCTAATTATATCATCTGGGAAGCCGGGGGAGGTCATGGAGGAAAGCGAGTGCCATTCATATTAGGTTGGCTTCAGCCACGAGGTGGCCACTGTGCAAAGAGGCTAATTCTTTGGACGTTGACCAAAAAGAAACAAGGGGGAGAACCAGTGTGAGCAAGACAAACAGCCTGCTATTCCTGGATCCATAAAAATATACCTTTGGAAGTGGTGTAGGGAGGAAAAAGTATTTTTTAATTCCCACCACGACATTTGTCAGTCTCGTCTCTTCCTGAATAAACAGTGCTTGGTCGGAGCCAAACGATACACGAAGTTTTCCAGCTAGATGGCTTTTTTGCCTATTATCGAGGCTATCTACCCATGTGGACTGTTGTCCTGTCACTTGCTCCTCCAGGCTTAAGGCAAAGGCATAAACTGTGCCCATATAATCCCTTCTTTTTTAAGAGCAGGAGGGTTCAAGGACACTCCTGAGCCATTTAAGTGCTGGGAAACTTCTTAGCCTGAGTACTCTTTCTCAGGAGTCAGCTTTCTCCACCAGTGCCTCTATTCATGTGGGATATAATGTTATTTCATTTTCCTCTGGTCGTCTTACATCCCTGGAGAGAGCTTGACTCATGATATAATTATATGCTCGGCCAGTTCCCAGTGAGAGTCACTCCAGACTGCCACCAGCCTGCCCCCCGCTGATCTCCCACTCCAATGCCAAAGAGCACAGAACTCCGCCAGAACAGAGCGACACTTTTTGCGGAACGGTTAATGATTAGGTTCTCGGAGGGCCGTTTGCAATGGCCATCCTTTTTCCTCCAAGGGGGACAGAGAGCCCTGGAGTTCAGTGACTCACCACAGACCCAGCCCTATTTGTGGTCTCTGGGGCTGGTCAGCACGACCTGCCCCGTCCTCTTTGGTGGTTCATAAAATGGCTCCTGGAGGACAGATTTTCAAATGTTTGGGAATGTAGGCTTATTTCACAGAAATTTTGAAGACGACCATTTGAGTAGCAGCGTAGACTTTGGTAAGGCCGCCTTGGGGATGATCGTGACAGCCCCCTCCTAGCCAGTGGTTTGTTACTTGCCCCTAATTCCATCTGTCCTAGATAAGGGTTAATCAGGGCTCTGGAATCCCAGCTCTAGAGGGGACACAGGGAAATCATCATTTCTGGCTGCTTCACTTCACATGCCCAAATGGTCTTTGTACTTTTCACAATTATTTCCAGAGCTGGAAGCTCCTTAACCAATGCATTTGAGAGTCACAGCAGAATTTTATCTCCCAGCCCTCAATGTCGTCTTCTTCTCTCATGCCCGGCACAAATTCAGGCTGTTCCCATCTGATCTAATTGTTCTGGGGTCCAAGTCTTTAGTCAAATCTTATGCCTTTCTTGACCCCCCCAATCTAATTTATATGTTCCTTATTTTTTTATCATAACACCCAGTTCTTCCTGCATAGCTCTTACCATTATGTGTAATTTTATATTTACTTGTGCACTTATTATTTGCTTAAAGTCTGTCTCCTTCCACTAGGTTGCAGAATCCATGAACAAGCACTTACCTGGTTGTTTGTTAATTCACTACGATTACACCCAGGGTTTCACATAGAACCTGACACAAAATTAGCCTTTAATATACATCAGTTATAATTAACATTATCATCATCATCATCATCATTAACCAAATGAATAGGCTTTTGAGCATCTACTTAACAAAATTCTTCGTGCTTTTGAAAACAGTGACCACTCTCTAGTCACTGTTTTTTTTTCCCCCATTTTTCTCTTAGACTTATTTCCACATGTGTCATAAAGGATCCTGGATCCTGGATCCTGGATCCTGGATCTAAAGTGAAAACCATAAGGAAAAGAAGCTCGTATATTTTTCTGTCATTTTAATATTGTGTTCCCCTCGTGGCCATAAGGTCATGGGGCTCATCCGAACTGCTTTTTCCCAGAAGGTCTCAGAAGCTTCATATTCCTAGTTCAGTTGCATTAAGAAGACCCAAAAGCTGTGCCAAATAGAAATTTCTCCACCCAGTTGTCCTGTTTACGCCAATGATCTTGCTGAGTTAGTTGGAAAGCATTCCACTGGATGGCCCTGAATGGCTACTACCTGAAAACCAGGCCATGGGGTTCATTAAAAAAAAAAAAAAAAAAAAAAAAAAAAGGAGCCCAATGGTCAGAAATAAGGATAATGTCAGCCCAACCCTACTTCTCCTGGGGAAGGTGGGTTGGGAGTAACTGGGAAGAGCCTGTTGCTTGAATGCAGTGTGATCGTACACCCTCCACGGCCCTATTCTATTTTTTTTTTTTTTCAACGTTTATTTATTTTTGGGACAGAGAGAGACAGAGCATGAACGGGGGAGGGGCAGAGAGAGAGAGGGAGACACAGAATCGGAAACAGGCTCCAGGCTCTGAGCCATCAGCCCAGAGCCTGACACGGGGCTCGAACTCACGGACCGTGAGATCGTGACCTGGCTGAAGTCGGACGCTTAACCGACTGCGCCACCCAGGCGCCCCTCCACGGCCCTATTCTAATTGATGTTTCCTATCACAGGTTTCGTGCCAAGACCCCGGAAGGAAGAGATCTTACTGTGCTTTCGTTCCAACTGGTCTTCCCCAAACACAGCTCTTAAGGTGATCTGGCACTCGTTGTACCTGCCTGTTTCTCAGTAGCTACTATAAAAAACTCTGCCCTTGGCATCAGGATACCTTGGCTCCCATCTCAGCTCTGCCCCTTATCAATTGTATATGTTTAAACAAGGATGTCACTTCTCTGAGACTCAGAGACTATAACTGTGAAGTGAAGATACTACTCATAGGGTTATTGTGAGCATTTAAATAATAGTAATTATACCGATAACAACAGCAATAATAATGTTTCCGGAAGCACAGTGCCTAACACCCCCTAGAATCCTCATCAGTATTTACAGGGTCTGTTCAACCAAGGGACTGAGGATACTTCATAAGTTTATTGAAATGTTTTAAATTTTTTTAATGTTGATTTATTTTTTTTTTAATTCTTTTTTCAACGTTTATTTATTTTTGGGAGAGAGAGAGACAGAGCATGAACGGGGGAGGGGCAGAGAGAGAGGGAGACACAGAATCGGAAACAGGCTCCAGGCTCTGAGCCATCAGCCCAGAGCCTGACGCGGGGCTCGAACTCACGGACCGCGAGATCGTGACCTGGCTGAAGTCGGACGCTTAACCGACTGCGCCACCCAGGCGCCCCTTGATTTATTTTTGAGAGACAGTGAGAGAGAGAGGGAGACAAAGCATGAACAGGGGAGGGGCAGAGAGAGAGGGAGACACAGAAACTGAAGCAGGTTCCAGGCTCTGAGCTGTCAGCACAGAGCCGCATGCAGGGCTTGAACCCATGAACTGTGAGATCATGACCTGAGCCAAAGTCAGAGGCTTAACCGATTGAGCCACCCAGGCACCCCTGAAATGTGATTTTTTAAAAAATTTTTATCAATATCATCAAATAGTTTTTGAACTACCACCCTTGTCAAAGCAATTGGAATGCAATTCAGAAAGAGGCCTTGCCCTTAAAACGCTTCTGATTTAATCAGAGATGCACAACAGAAAATTAGACGGTGCTTGGCAGTCAAAAGAAGTGTGCACTGAGCATCAAGTGAATGTTCTGGAAAGCAAATCCCTCCAACCTCCCAGACGGCAACTCGTCCTGAGAGTGGGGCTATGGTAGAAGTTTTCCTGGGAAGACACAGACAGCATCATTTTCATTTCAGTTAACTTTCCTGTGTAAGAAACCACTCCAAAATTTAGCAGCTTCAGAGAAACGACTGGTTGTTTTTCATGATGCCATGGGTTGGTGGGGCCGTCCTTCTGCTCATCTCTAAGCTCAGCCCCAGCACTGCCTCAGCTGCAGGGTCTGCTGGCAAACTAGCAGTTGCTAAGGGCTGGTGACTGGAGGTCTTGGTTCTTTTCTGTGTGACCTCAGTCCTCCACAGGGCTACTCTGCAGTCCTTGCGTGGAGACCTCAGATGGCATCGCAAGAGGGCAAAAGTGGAAGCTGCAAGTCTCTTAAAGGCTCAGGCTGCAAAACTCACAAGATGTTTCCCCTTCAGAGGTCCAGTCCAGATTTAAGGGTGTGGGGAGGGGAGGCAGTCACGTTGCAAAGAGGCATAAGTACCAAGGTAAGAATTGGTGACCGTCGGGGCGCCTTGGGTGGCTTAGTCCGTTAAGCACCTGACTTTGGCTTAGGCCATGATCTCGCAGTTTGTGGGTTCAAGCCTCGGGGTCGGGCTCTGTGCTGACAGCTCAGAGCCTGCTTCAGATTCTGTGTCTCCCTCTCTCTCTCTCTGCCCCTCCCCCACTCACAGTCTGTCTCTCTTTATCTCTCAAAAATGGATAAATGTTAAAAAAAATTTTTTTAAAGAATTGGTGACCGTCAAAAATTCTGCCAAACCTTAGTTTTGTAATTATCTGTATATAAATTTGCCTTGTCGCTATACTGACAATTTCTTCAGAGCAGGTAAGATGTCTTATTAACTGTTTGCAGTGACTGATGTAGTCTAGGACAGAGCAGGATCTCAGTAAGGATTCACAAATAAATAAGGGAAGAAACAAATTATAAGCAGATGTAACACTATGTGTAGGCATACTAACAGTGTAATAATGAAAGTAGTTTTGCTGACTTCCACTTCTGGCATAAGAGACGAACAGACTAGATTAATCTTTCCAAATTAAGCAGTGAAATAAGTGGAAAGATACATGAAGAAATCATTTTCAGACAGCAAGGAGGACAGGATCGTGATCCCTGGAAAACGGGAAATGAGCAAGGTGAGAGCTACAGGTGCTCCCAGTTATGGCCTCTAAAGAGTTCCCAGGGTGCATTGCAGGAAGGGAAAAGTCAAACAGAGGCTGCTGGGCTCCCTGAGTTGAGAAGACAGAAGTCACAGTTAGAGGAGTCCAAAGTGGCTAGAACTCACAGAGAAGAACACCAAAGAAGCAGAAAAGATTGCCTAGAGAATGGGAGCCCTGAGTGCCTTAGATTCCCCTTGAATCTTTTACTGAAGACTCATCAGCAAAACTTTGTGAAGAAACTACAAGGCAAGGTAGGGGGGAAAAAAAGGTGAAAAAAAAAAAAAAGCAGGCAGAACAATCTCGAGCTCACACAAGACGAGATAGTGGTCCCACTAACCAGAGTGAAAAGAGTTTGCTATGGGATATATTGTGTTCGCCTAAAATTCATAGGCTGAGGGGGTGCCTGGGTGGCTCGGTTGGTTAAGCATCCAACTTTGACTCAGGTCATGATCTTGCGGTTCGTGGGTTCAAGTCCCACATGCTGACAGCTCAGAGCCTGGAGCCTGCTTCAGATTCTGTGTCTCCCTCTCTCTGCCCCGCCTGGCTCACTCTCTCTCTCTCTCTCTCTCTCTCTCTCTCTCAAAAATGAATAAACATTATGAATAATTTTTAAAAAGTGCAGCCATCCTTGAAAACAATGTGGAGGTTCCTCAAAAAATTAAAAATAGATCCACCCTATGACCCAGCAATAGCACTGCTAGGAATTTACCCAAGGGATACAGGAGTACTGATGCATAGGGGCACTCGTACCCCAGTGTTTATAGCAGCACTTTCAACAACAGCCAAATTATGGAAAGAGCCTAAATGTCCATCAACTGATGAATGGATAAAGAAGTTGTGGTTTATATATACAATGGAATACTACTTGGCAATGAGAAAGAATGAAATATGGCCCTTTGTTGCAACGTGGATGGAACTAGAGAGTGTGATGCTAAGTGAAATAAGTCATCCAGAGAAAGACAGATACCACATGGTTTCACTCTTATGTGGCTCCTGAGAAACTTAACAGAAGACCATGGGGGAGAGGAAGGAAAAAAAAAAGAGAGAGAGAGGGAGAGAGCCAAACCATAAGAAACTCTTAAAAACTGAGAACAAACTGAGGGTTGATGGGGGGTGGGAGGGAGGGGAGGGTGGGTGAGGGGCAGTGAGGAGGGCACCTGTGGGGATGAGCACTGGGTGTTGTATAGAAACTAATTTGACAATAAATTTCATATTAAAAAAAATTCATAGGCTGAAGCCCTAATAATCCCAGTATCTCAGAATGTGCATTTGACTGAACTTGATGTTGGGCCTTTGACTAAGTTAAACTAAAGCCTGTAGGGTGGGCCCTAGTCCAAGATGACTGCTGTCCTTATAAGAAGAAGACACTGGGACACAAAACAAGACATCAGGGATGCATATACATGGAGGAAAGACCGTGTGAGGACACAGCAAGGAGGTGGCCATCTGCAAGCCAAAGGGAGAGAGATCTCAGAGAAAACCAATCCTGCTGACATCTTGAACTTGGACTCTCTGCCTCTAGAACTGTGAGACAGTAAATAGTTGCTGTTTAACCCATTCAGTCTGTGCCATTTTATTACGGCAGCCTTAGCAATCAAATGCAGACCTCATAACATATGAGGCATTGGACTAGATCCTCAAGAGTATTTATTGACTCAGAAGTGGGTCCAACTTAGCCATCGACTGAAGTCTGCTCTGGATCCGTCTGACAAAGCCACAAACTATTTCCAAATAACTTAAGTACACCCCACTATGAAACTAAAAAAACACTTAGAGGGATACAAAAGAAAAAGAGAAAGAGAAGAACTCTAGGACCCAACACTGTAGGACTCACGTTTGACATCCCATTAGAAAAATTACCAAGCATGTGAAGAAACAGGAAATGAATCCAGAATGAGGAATAAATTCAATCAGTAGAAACAGATCCAGAAAGGAAGGACACAGATAATAGAATCACTAGATAAAAATAGCTATTATAAATAAACCCCAAGTGTTTAAGATGGTGGAGAAAAGCAGGAACATCATAAGGATACTTATGGAAGATATTTATGAAGATAATGGAATATAGTTGTGGAAGGACAGTTATAGAAGATATTTTCAAAGGTCCAAATTGAACTTCTCAAACGAAAAATACAATGTCCAAGATGAAAAATATACTGGACAGGGTTACCTGCAGATTGTACATTGAGGAAGAAAGTGACCAAATTATCACAGAACTGTAGGACAACATGAAGTGACCTATTACATGTATAATCAGAGTCCCAGGAGAAAGAGGAAAAGAAAGGAATAAAGAAAAATTATCTGAAGAAATAATGACTAAAACTGTCTAAATATGATGAAACTATTAACACACAGACCCAAGGAATTCAGAAAATCCTAAGCAGAAGAAAAATGAAGACAATTACATGAGCATCTGCTGTAATCAAATTATTCACAATGAGTGATAAAGAGAAAATCCTTTTAAAAGCCTTAGAGGGGGCACCTGGAGGCTCAGTCAGTTAGGTGTCCGACTCTTGATTTGGGCTCAGGTCATGATCTCCAAGTTTGTGAGATTGAGCCCCACATCAGGCTCCGTGCTCACAGTAAGGCGCCTGCTTGGGATTCTCTCTTTCTCCCACTGCTCCTCCCTCTCTCTCTTTCTCCCTGAAAATAAATAAATAAATGTTTTTTAAAAACAGAAAAAAAGCGTATTTCATACAGAGGAAAAAGGATAATAATTACAAGCTTCCTGTCAGAAACAACGTAAACCAAAAACAGCAGCTTTAAAGTCCTGGGAGGTGGAGTTGGGAACAGGGGTCTCTATCAACCTAAAACTATATACTCAGACAAAATACCCTTCAAAAATGAACACAAACGATTTTCTCAGACATACAAAATCTATAAGAAAGCATCACCTGCATACTGTATTACAGGAAATGTGAAAGAAATTCCCTCAGGCAGAAATAGGATGGCAGGTAGACATTTGTTGTATGTAAAGGAATGAAAAGTGACAGAAATGCAAAATATATGTTTACATATAAACGATTTTTATTACTTTTTAAATTTCTTTTTAAAAATTGGTTATTTAAAGCACAATTCATTTTTTTTTTTAATGTTTACTTATTTTTGAGAGACAGAGAGAGACACAGAGTGCAAATGGGGGAGAGGCAGAGAGAGAGGGAGACACAGAATCCGAAGCAGGCCCCAGGCTCTGAGTTGTCAGCACAGAGCCTGACGAGGGGCTTGAACCCCAAGATCTTGAACCACAAGATCATGACCTGAGCCAAAGTCAGGCGCATAACTGACTGAGCCACCCAGGTGCTCCCCAAAATCATTTTTAAATATAGTGTTGGGTTTACAGAATATGTAGAAGTAAAATGTAGGATAATAATAATACTAAGGTAGGAAAGGGAGAAATGGAACCATAGTCTTGTTAAGTTCCTATACTTGATGTAAAATGGTATAATATTACCTGTAACAAGTGAAAGATAGACATAAGTTATAAAGCAATCATTAAAAATATTTAAAAAGAGATGTAATAGACCAATAAAAAAGATAAAATGGAATCATAAAAATATGCAATTCATCAAAAATAAGAGGACAGAGGTGGAGAAGCAGATGGAACAAACAGAAAATAAACAGCAATCGTATCAATAATTACATTAAATGTAAATGAGCTAAACATAACAAGGAAAAGCAGAGGTTATCAGATTGGAAAACAAAGACAAAACTTAAAAGAAATAAATTTAATTGCTAACTACAAGAAAGAAAATTTAAATACAAAGACACAAATAATTTGGAAGTAAAAGGATAGAAAAAGACAAATTATTTTAGCATTAATCTAAGAAAACAGAAGTGACTATCTTAATATTAGACAAATTAGATTGCTGGTAAGTAATATTACAAAAAAAAAAAAAGGATGTTGTTTCATAATAAGAAAGCAGTTCATTTATCAGGAGTACATAGCAATCCTAAATGTTTATGAAGCTAGTAAGATATTCATAATATATGAAGCAAAAACTCAGACAAGTGAAAGGAAAAATAGGTAACTCCACAAATATAGTGTGATATTTCAACACCTCTTTCAATGAATGATGAGACAAGAACACACACACACATGCACACACACACACACACAAATTAGCAAGGATTTGGAAGGCAAACATTATCAAACAACTTTCCAAATTGACATTTATAGAACACTCTACCCAACAACAGCAAAATACACTTTCCAGAATATTTGTCAAGATCAGCCATACTTTAAGCTATAAGATGACTCCCAATAAATTTAAAAATATTCAAATTAGACAAGGTGTGTTCTCTGACCACAACAAAATTAAATTAAATAAGAGTAACAAAAAGATCTTTGCAAAACTCTCCCCATATTCAGAAACTAAACAACGCACTTTTTTTTTTTTTTAATTTTTTTTTCAACGTTTATTTATTTTTGGGACAGAGAGAGACAGAGCATGAACGGGGGAGGGGCAGAGAGAGAGGGAGACACAGAATCGGAAACAGGCTCCAGGCTCTGAGCCATCAGCCCAGAGCCCGACGCGGGGCTCGAACTCACGGACCGCGAGATCGTGACCTGGCTGAAGTCGGACGCTTAACCGACTGCGCCACCCAGGCGCCCCTAAACAACGCACTTTTAAATGCATGGGTCAAAGGAGGAATCAACAGAAAATGAGGAAGTATTTTCGGTGGAATAAAGATGAAAACAAGATCTATCCAAATTTGTCTGAGTGTGAAATGCTTGTTTTAGAAAAGAAGAAAAGTCTCAGATCAGCTATCTTAATGTCTACCTTCCGGGACGAGGAAAAGAACAGCATATACAAATTAATAATAATAATAATTAATAATAATAATAAATCATAATAATAGCAACACCTGGATGGCTCAGTTGGTAAAATGTCTGACTCTTGATCTCAGCTCAGGTTATGATCTCATGGTTTGTGAGTCTATGCCCCGTGTCAGGTGCCGCATTGGGCACTGTGCTGACAGTGTGGAGCTTGCTTGGTTTCTCTCTCAATCTCTCTCTCTCTCTCTCTCTCTCTCTCTGCCCCACCCCTGCTCACTTGCATGCTCTCTCGCTCTCTCTCTCAAAGTAAATAAACATTTAAAGTAAATAAAGAATAATAATAACAAGGCAGAAATCAGTGAAACAGAAAATGGAAAAATAGTATAAAAATTCACTAAACTAGAAGTATGTTCTTTGAGCAGATAAACAAATTTGATAAGCATCTAGGGGAAAAGTGAGAAAATATAAACCAAGATTAGAAATCAGAGAGGGGGCATCACTATAGAACCTGTAAGATAATAAGAGAATATTCACTGGCAGATACTAACAAATAAAATAATTTTAAGATGCAAATTCTTCCCAACTTCACATGTAGATACAACATAGTCACAATCAAAATCCCAGCGGGCCATTATATGCAAATTGGTAAGCTGATTCTGAAATTCATCTGGAAATTCAAAGGACCTAGAATAATACTCTGGTATTACCTTTGTCTGACATTTGTACACACACATTTGTGCTTAAGAGTGAGGTTGAGCATTTTTTTCCATTTGTGAATATGTATTCATATTTTGTTTCATTTCTCTATGAAGTCCCTAGTTTTAAAAATATTTACACAAGTTTATTTCATACTTATGGTTACGTGTCCGTGGAAATACTTTTCCCCATAGTTGTTTGTTTGTATTATGAGCTTTAACCTAGAAAATTTTCCTTTTGTGGGGGGAATTTTTACTTATATTTAAATAAAAATATGATCTTTGTGTGAATTCTAATTACTTTCTTTGCAACTTTTCCCACTGTTTTTAAATTTAGGATTCTCTTCCTCAGAGGATTTTTGTTTCTGTTCTCATTTAGAAGTATTCAGAACTTATTTGGATTTGCTGACTTGAGTTTAGTTTTCATGTTGACTTTTTTTCCTGCCTTATTGGTTATTTTTTTTCCTATATTACTGTTGAATAATCAGTTAATTTCCAATTCTTATAATGTCTTTGAAAAAAATCGTATGCTATGTTCTTATACACCTAAGAACACGTATTAAATTTGGAAGGAGGTGGTTTCTGATGCTTCGTCCATATTTAAGGTTATTTATAAGTTTCTGTGTGTAATAGGATTTTTGTTCTACATTAGGTCTTTACTTTAGCCGCACAGAGACGGGCAGCTGTCATTGTCACTAGCATCACTTTTGATTATACTGGGCAGTAAAATATAATACATTTTTTAATGATTTATCCTATGGAATTATGTACTGATAGCTACCATCTATTGAGTTTTCCCATGTCCTTGGCACTCTGCTAAATATTAATCCTTACCACAACTCTGCGTGGTGAAACTGTTATCCACCTTCACAGAAATGGGTTTATTATATTTTCATATTGTTAACTATTTTTTAGAATTTTCAGTTTTAATTTCCAATATAGTGAGTACTGCTAGATAAAACTCACATAAGCGAAAGCTCTTTGGGGATTCCCAATAACACAAAAAAGTCCTGAGATGAAAAAGATTGACAACTGCTGCTCCAGCTCATTGTAGGCTCCATATAATTATTGGGCATTAATATATTTTTAAAATTCAATTTAATTTTTTTTAAAGTAAGCTCTATGCCCAATATGGGGCTTGAACTCACGACCTTAAGATCAAGAGTCAGCATGCTCTACTGACTGAGCCAGCCAGGCACCGCTATTAGGCATTAATAATATTAATTTTTGAATCTTTATTCAAGTATAATTGGTGTCTAATAAACTGCATTTATTGGAGTGTATAATTTGATGAGTTTGACATATGAATACACCCATGAAACTATCACCGTAACTGAGATAATGAACATCTCCATCACACAAAAGTGCTTTGGAATTCATCCCTTCTTCCCTGCGGTCCCCATACCCATCAGACCCATCAGTCTGCTTTCTGTCCATACAGAGTGGTTGGCATTTTCTAGAGCTTTATATAAATGGAATCATACAGCATGCACTCCCCTGTGACTGGCTTTATTCAACACAGTATAAATTATTTTGAGATTTATCATGGTTGTAAATATTAAGAGTTAGTTCCTTTTTGTTGCCATGTAGTATTCTCTTATATGGTTATACCAATAAATGTATCCATTCACCTGTTAATAGACATTTCAGTTGTTCCCAGTTTTTGGCTATTCCAAATAAAAGTACTGTGAACATTCATGCACAAGTCTGTGTAGATACATTTTTACTTCTCATAGATAAATGCCTAGGAGTGGAACTTCTGGGTAATGAAAGTTTAACTATTTAAGGAACTGCTGTGTTGTTGTCATTTCTATTTGGAGAAGCCAGGGAGGAAGTACCCTACCTGATGGCACTTGGTGATGAAGGTGACATTGTATAATAGCAACCCCAGGTGAATCACAAGGTGTGAGGGACAGCAAGTTCTCAAAAGGAAAGGATACTTGCAACAAACTCTTCCCTATAGGAGAATGGTGAATTGATCCAAATTTCTGGAAAGCAACTTGAAAATCTGTATCAAGAACTTTAAAATGTTCCTGTCCTTTAACCTAGCCCAAGACGGAATCTCCTTGAAGACAGCAATTATATATCTATTTATTTTTTAACGTTTTTAAATCGCAGAGCCAAGAACATTATTATAAAATATGAGAGCAATAGGGGCGTCTGGGTGACTCAGTAGGTTAAGCGTCCAACTCTTGGTTTTAGCTCAAGTCATGATCCCACAGCTTCGTGAGTTCTACCCTTGCAACGAGCTCTGTGCTGACAGTGTGGAGCCTGCTTGGGATTCTCTCTCTCCCTCTCTCTCTGCCCCTCCCCCACTCACACTATCTCTGTCTCTCTCAAAATAAATAAATAAACTTAAAAAAATAAAAGAAGCAGAAAGTAATAAGTGATGAATGGAAGAACAGGTAAATAATTCCTCTTCTTGGATTAAATCTTAAGGAAATCAATCAAAACTTTTGTGTATTTAAACACAAAAATACTTATTGCACCCAAAATGACAAACAAAAAGGGGCGTGTTAGGTGAATTAGCACAAAAATATCAGTGGCCCTTAAAATAATATTTACAGGTAACTAAATGGGAAATGATTATTATACGTGTTAAATAAAATACAGGATAAAAATATGTACTATGTCTATTAACATATTATTGTTTATTTATTAATAAAGTGTTAATTATTTTTATTATTTAACTATTTATTGGTAAATATATTAATATGTTAATATATTAATAAATATACAACATATATTCATACACTAGAGGAAAATACACAAAAATGTTTATACTGGTCATTTCTCCATGTATGGATTTCTTTAATCCTTATGTTTCCCACTACTGTATTTTCAGTTTTCTAAAGCTAGTAAGTGCCGTTTTTAAAACCAGAACAAAAAAAATCTCCTTAAAAAAAAAGCTGACTAAACAACTGCTCTCCATAATACCAGCGTGATCAGAGGGCGCCCAGATCTCACTGGAGATGCACCAGGTAGGGCGCCATTTTCAGAATAGCCTCCAGGGGCAAAGGGGCGGAAAAGGCAATGGATCGAAGGGGGAAAAAAACGTTGCTGAAGGCTGCCTGAGAGGTGCTCTAGGGCGGAGAGTCCAAACTTTAGAAGAACGGAAGCTCTAATGAACTAAACAATAAAATGGGTCAAATCTAAACGTCACAGAAAAAGACGATGGCATCGGGAGGTTTTGTGGCGGAGGAAGCGATCACTTCCTAAAGAGGCCACTTTTGGTTAAAGTGGCAGTGCCTCCACAAGCAAATCCAACTGAATGTTCCACGTTTCTAAAGCCTGAAATGATTCAGAAGGAAGGAAGAGATTTGTTTTCTCCTGACTTGGAAGGAGAAAGACAGAGATGTGCTTGCTGGCTCCTGGTGTATCTCTACCCCGCATCTTGTACTGATTTTCTTTTAGAATGGGGCATAATCAGGGATTGTATCCGGAAGATAAAGGGCCCTAAGCAGTCATATGACACTTGGAGCGCAGGTGGCAGAAATGGGTCCATGATCCAGGTGACAAATTTCAAATCAGACTAGATTAAAGAGAATCGCTCCACCCTCGCTGCACCTCTACCCACAGACCACTGTATGGTTTTGGCTGAAAGAGCACAGGCTTTTGCACAAACTCGTTCTCTAGCCAGAACCTTCGTTGCTGTCCCCTTCACCTAGTTAATTCCTGCCCAAACTCCTCACTCAACTCTATCGTCACATCCTAGACCTCCCTGAGCAGGCTAGATGCATGGCAATGTGCTGTGCCAAGAACTTTACCTTCACAGAATTGGCCTCACTTGCAATTTGTAGGTTTAGGGTCACTTGATTAGTGTCAGCTCCTCTGCAGATTAAAATTCCATTGGAGGGACGCCTGGGTGGCTCAGTCGGTTAAGCATCCAACTTTGGCTCCGGTCGTGATCTCGCAGTTCATGGGTTCAAACCCCGCATCCAGGCAGCTCAGAGCCTGGAGCCCGCTTCGGATTGTGTAACTCCCTCTCCCCCTGCTCCTTCCCCACTCACACTCTGTGCTTCTCTCGCAAAAATAAACAAACGTTAAAGATTTTTTTTAAAGCACTGTAACTTTTTTAAAAATTCCATTGGCTTCCTGGTGCCTAGTGCAGTGCCTAGAATACAGAAGCCCTGCAGCAACCGTAACAAAAGAATTTCCAGTGAATGAATGAAGGTAGGGGAGAACCAGTAAGTTTTCCCTGTAAAGCAGGAACGCAGTTCCTTTGTGGAAGTTCCCAGGAACAGGGATGGTGGCAGGTCGCCATCCTCAGTAGCTGGCAGGTAGCTCCTGACAAGGCACTCCAACAGAAAGAAGGGGATCGAACATCACAGGCACCCTAGACTCCATGGAAAAATTACCAAGTCACAAAAAGCACAGACATACAGCAATTCACCCTTCTGCAGTAACAGAGGACACGACCTAAGATCTCTGCTGATAAAGCCTATTGTTCCTGTAATCAAATGAATCTAGCCCGTAGTAGGAGACAGAAATTCAGACTCACCGTTGAGTGCACTGTGCTGTCTTCTTACCGTTCTCATTCTTCTTCCCCTTTCCACCCAGTGTCCTCATACCTTTTCTGTTTTTTCACAAAACCCTCAGTTCTAGGGCATCTCACTCTGTCGAATTAAGGAAGGGGACTTCTCAGGATCCTTGCGCTATATAGCAGGAGGCTCCAAGGACAAACCCCCAAAGTCCCCTATGGGAGCCAGATCCAGGAATACCTGCCAGTTAGCTCTGCACCTGCTTATCCTACTGTAGCCAAGCCCCTCACACATAGACGTTTGTGTGGGCTCCCATGGGGACTATTTCTGAACTCATAACTTCTTGGTTTGGGCTCTTGAAAGAGAAGAAGAAACTAGCGAAATCGGTCAACTCATGTTTTGCCTTGGTGAACCACTAAGTTAGTCCCTCAGGGCAAGACATGAATGTGATGATAATGATGATGATGATGATGATGATGATGATGATAATGGTGATGATGATGGTGATGATGATGATGATGATGATGGTGATGATGGTGATGGTGATGAAGGTGATGGTGATGATAATGATGGTGATGATGGTGATGATGGTGATGGTGATGAAGGTGATGATGGTGATGATGATGATGATAATGGTGATGATGATGGTGGTGATGTTGATGGTGATGATGATGATGGTGATGATGGTGATGATGGTGATGATGGTGATGGTGATGGTGATGATGATGATAATGGTGATGATGGTGATGGTGATGAAGGTGATGGTGATGATAATGATGGTGATGATGGTGATGATGGTGATGGTGATGAAGGTGATGATGGTGATGATGATGATGATGATAATGGTGATGATGATGGTGGTGATGATGATGGTGGTGATGTTGATGGTGATGATGGTGATGATGGTGATGATGGTGATGATGATGATGGTGATGATGGTGATGGTGGTGATGGTACAATGAGGAAGAGGAGGGTAAGTGGCAGGAGGTAGAAGATAACAGGTATCAACACCCAGGTAGCACCTCACCATTGTGCTCTCTCTGGTCTGCTTAACAGGTACTCTAGGCAAAGCCTTAGTCAAACACCAAGTGAGTGGAATCGCTATCATGACAAATCTCAAATTAAAGTCTTGAAATGGACCCGCTTGAAAAAAATGCCACAGAGACCGCTCCTCTGTCACTCCTGGGCCAGATCTGTGTCGTTCTGACTTCAGGGACACTTGTGCTTTCCTGTGGCCCAGAACACAACCTCACTCTGAGGAGGGCCTGACTAAGGACGACTTCTAGATCACTCCTCTGTAACTGGCAGCCAAACTGTCGGAGAACCACCTATAAGATTCAGCCCATGTCGCCAGGCATCTGAGCTTCTACTACACAGAAACAGGTTAACTGAAGCCAACGTTGTTGGTAACTGTGGTGTTTTTACTCTATTGTAAGTTAAGCCTAAATCTAGACTTAATAACCCTGCTCTTTGGAGCTAAAAAATACCACCCAGTTGAGGCAGCCTGACTAGCTTAACTAATACTTTCTTCTTGCATCATCTCTGATGTCTCAAACCCTATGGACAATCGACAGGCATTGAAAGAAATATGGGAAAAGGCCACAGAGGCGATGGAATCCGTGTCTCAAGTCAGTCCTGGGCTCCAAACTCACTCCCTTGGAAGGAAACAGCTTGGCAGAATACAGAAAATTGGCTATTTACCCTCCAAATTGATTTTGTTTTTATTGACTTGACTATTGAAGCCAAAATAAAAAGCCCACACCAAAAACTTTAACTCTGTGGGTCCACGTTGCACCAATTTCAGGGTCCCCTGCCTGAATGTGCCAGTATCAATGGAGAGAAGCGGCCATAAAAGGAAAAATGAAAACATATTAAAACACACGCACAAAAAAATCTCTTTGCAAGAAATCTCTTTACTTAGTAGAAAGCCACAACTTTATGACTTTTTCAGCAGAGACAGAAGTGTATTTTTTAATTCTCTCCTTCCTTTGGGGCATTAAAGACACACTGTAAATCAGTGGACTGTCAATCAGTCATGAAAAGCTTAAGAAACGATGACATAAATGACAAGAATATGATCTATAGGCATGTTTTTAAACCATAGACTAATTTTTAATTCTCCAAACTTCACATAACAAAAAGCACTTTCTGAACAACAAGGGAAGAGTTAACATCTTAGCGAGGAGAGGGAACACTTTGTTAGTTTCCAACCCCCATCTCGTCCAAGCTGAATATTGCATACAAATCTGTATTTGTGAGACACCCTCATCTACCAGTTAATCAAAGCCCTGGAAATTCAAGGAAACCTGTGTTTATGGAAATCTGGCATTTCTGTAAAGTTTTGAATGAGGGCTAAATAGAGCAGTTCATCTCATTTTGAAACTAATGATTCCTGCCAAGTGGTTTTCCAAAGCTGGGTCTTCTGGCTCAGTCAGCATTTAGGAATTCATTTATGAGTTGGGTTAGTCGGAGACTCTGGAATTCAAATTCATGTCTGCAACTCACTAGTGTGCTCCTGATACGTCTCTGAAAAGAGATTGTAATCAATTCGCCAAACCCAGACTTCAGGAAATTTTCATATCCCAAAAAGAAGTTCTGGTTTGGAGTTTTGTCCCCTCTCTGAATTAGCCCCTCCCCTTCACTCCATGCTAAGAACTGAGTCCTGCTGGGAGCGGGCTTAATTGTCTATGGCTCATTCCCCATAGCTCATCCCTCCATTCAGGCAGCCTCACTGGGTGCTAGAATTCACCTCCTTTAATAGACTTGCCAGCGGTTTATAAAATGACAGAATATATATGTGGTTTGTCACCTCGGACAGTTTCTGTGCTACCCGTCTGTTTCTTGATGGAAATAGCAAAAGCTCTGATGATTATTCAGTCGATTTCTTTTAAAGATTTATCTGTCCAGAAATGTTCCAGGAAATTAGAATATGGGAATGGGTTTGGAGTGTGTGTGTGTGTGTGTGTGTGTGTGTGTGTGTGTGTTTCTCTCAGTCTAATAAGCCCACACTAGACTCTCTCTCTCAAGGCAAGGACCAAGCTTAGAGCAGCCTTTCGATGTAACCATAAATTCACTACTTAAAAAAAATTTCCTTTGAAGGAGTCATCAAATAAATTAGCAAAGCTGGAAATGTGCCTCTAGTTTGTGTTGGCTTTGGGTTTTAGGGAGTTACTTAATAAACAAAAGTCAATGAATTCAAACAGTAACAAAGTAATTTCAATGATTAATCAAGTGTTAAAACTAGTTTAACCTCTCCTGTTTTACAAACTCTATATCACCCTGACTAAACTAATAGAGGAATAAGACACCCATCTGGAAATCTCATCTGAAATATTAGATTGGGAATCTAAAATTCAGCCAAATAGTGTGGCTTGTAGGGATATCCTGTCGGATAATAAATTGCATTAATCTTACTTAAATTTTCCATCTAAATCATGTCCTGAGGCCATATTACTCTGAGGAAACTATGCCTTACTTTAAATGCATTGTGCTACTGAAAACGATATTAAAAGAAGAGGGGAGGGGGGAAGAACTTACGGGCTTTTTTTTTTTTTTCTCTCCTGACTGGTTTTTCCAACATTAAAACATTCCCGTGAAACCTTCTGGCTCTTCTGGAAGAACCAAGGCTGGCTCAAGCCGGCACCAGCATTTTATAGTCACCAGCAGGGAAGGGTGTTAGTCACAGGGCACGTTCAGGAACTCGTCTCTAATTTATCTGTTTTTTCCCATGTGTGAGCTCTGAGCCATGGTGGCTGATGGCAAACAGTTGGGGGGTGGGGGGGGAGGGGGGAAGACATCCTTCTCTTAGCTTCTTTCTGACTTTCTCGTACGGAGAACTGCAACCCGTGTCTCTTGGAGATTCCGCTGTTTGGCTTCCTTATTCCTTTCATTTTTTTAAACAGAAAACATCTAAAGCTGTTAAAATTTTCAACTATAAAAAAAGTTGCCGAAGGGGGGGGTGCGGTGGGAATCTCATTGTGGCTTTCCTGGAGCTGCAAGGAGGGATCCTGCTGGCAAGGAAGTCGCTCCCGGCTCTGCCGCCTACTATACACTGTAAATGTTAAGTGAACTAAAAGGTGTTGGAATAATGTTGACTTAAAGTTAAACCCATAAACAAACCCTCAGAAACGCTGAGTCGTCTCTCCTGGTTCAGAGGGTCTGCTCTGTTAGCATTCATCGTGAGAGCCCCACGATTCCCCCACACCCTGGGACACAGCGGCGCAGAGAAAGGCGTGGGGAGCCATGGCAGGAACAATGCCACCCACTAGGAGCACAGCCCTCCAGCATCCCTCACCTCTACCTCCAGAGTGGCCCTAACAGCTCTCCCCACCGCCCGGGGCCAGGCTCCACCATCATCACCTGCAGATGAGGAAGGCGGAAACAGTGAGCCCCGCTCCCCTCCCAGCGATGGAAGGAGCCAGAACCAGAGCTGAGCTTCCAGACCTCGGACCATCAAATGGCTAGTGGGTGGAAGGAAATCAATTCACTTCCGGGCTCCTTTGAGAATAGATGCCACAGAGGCTCCTCCACGTCCGGCCTGTCACACCCCTGGGGACTCAGAGGCAACACGGTGAACTCAGCCATCCAAGCTGGAAATCTCACCGCTCCCCCCGCCCCGACCCCCTTGACTCCTTCCTCTTTGTATTCCTCCCTGTCCCAACAGTTCCAGCACCCTCAGAATTTTAAATGAAAAATGCTTCCAGTGTCCATCACTCCCCTCCATTCTCACTGCCGGGCCCGGGCCAGGTCCGCAGACCCCCTCGCCTAATGCTAAGAGCATCAGCCTCCCCAACTCCCTTCCTCTACTTCCAGAATGATCTTTCTAAAGTCCCCCCTGCTACTGCCTCCCTCAGGCCCCTCACAGGCTCTCATTACCCGCAGGATCGGCTCCCACGGTGGAAATGCGGCCTCTGCCCTGGTCCCAGCTGCATCTCCCACTACCCAGCCATCCCCGTTGGACTTGACGATCCAGCGGCTCAGACTTGGTAAGAAACACCACGTGGTGACGTATATCCTCATGGCGTCTCTTCAAACTATCTCCTCCACCTGTAGGAACGTTTCCTGCTCCCTCACCACCCCTCACCACACACGGACTTCCTGATTAGAATGAATCTTATGCCTCTAACACTCACCTGTGCTCCCCCCATCGTCTCAAGGTCAAATTGGGTCCTACACCTCTGTGCTTCCATAGTGCCCTGGGCGCGTATCTGGCCCAGCACTGAACGCAGCATATTGAAATAATCCAGTCACAGCTTGTCTCTGACTAGATGGAGATCCTTCGGGGCAGGACCACTTCGTACTCCCCTCTGCCCTCCAACACCTAACCCTGTGCTCTGCACGATGGCAACTGCACAATAAATGTTGGCTGAAGTGAGCTCAGACTCTGCTTCTGTTTTAGTGCCATACCTAAGAGTCTTTGGTGATTCACAGATCATAATGACATTTCCCCCCCCCACCCCCCACCCCCGGAGGGAATCTTAGCTGGCCTGCTTATCTCATGGTTTCATTTCCCTTCCATTTCCCACAACTCATTGTTCCTTCCTCCTTCACTTCCCGTATGACCTTACCCAGGCAAACTGGAACATTCGCTCCACTCCTTTTTGTTGACTATAATTTCTAGTCCTTCTATTCACGAATTCAGGGCATATCTCCCTCCAAGTATTGTCTGCTAACCTTGCCTAACTCCATCCTGCCCCCGCACAGCCCCACTCATCTGACCATCCTAAAGCTTCAGCTCTGCCTGGTCGTATGCTTGCTTCTGGGCCCCTGCCATTTGCAGTCTCGAGTACCTTCAGCGGCTTGTTCTGTTATCTTAGATTGAGTGCTCTGTGAGGGCAGAGACTGAAGTTCAGCTGGGTGTCCTTGAAGCACACCCGGGAGGCACAGGCTCACCCCACAGGCGACTAAAGCTGACTCCAGAAAACACTGCACTGTTCTGAGCCACCGAAAATTCCTGGGTCTAGTGTGGCAAAGCCGCGTTAGATGTGACCGGCTTAAAGTAGAAATATTATAGACCACCAACATGGAAGAAACCATCTCTGCTCGGCTATCACACAGTCCTGCCAGTAGAGGATTACTCAGAGCCTCCCGTCCATTACTCTGCTTCAACAAGCTACTCTCATAACATTCTTTGAGGTCAGACGCTCCCACTGAAATGAATAACGGCATAGTTTATGGTAAAGGGTGAACTGGGAAAGAGCGGTGTCGTTATTGCTGTCAGTACCCACAAAAGATGTTTATTATCATACACGGCCACGGCCACAGACACACAACTCATTGCTAATAAACTCATTTGTTTCCACATCAACTTGCACAATGTTGTGCAATCCAGCAGAGGGCTGAGGGATGTCAGCAATTCAGGCTGAGACTATTTGTCAACAAGACCGATCCATTTCACCAGCTTCAGCAGACCATTGCGGCAAGGATCACCTTTTTTTTTTTTTTCCATAGAAGAAAATGGTTACACACGGCCTTAAATAGAAAGGGCAGACGCTCATAACCACACAGACAAAGGAAACGTCGCAAGTTGAGGTGATATTCAAGGGAAACTCGGAGGTTGTGAGGTGGAGAAAGAAGGCACCATTTTGTTGCTTGAGATGTCCTCACCATCGTTTTATCTTTCATACTAAAAACAAACAAAAAAAAAAAACACAACAAATCAAAGAAAAATTAAAGAGAAAAAAGTAGGGGAGAGTTCTCACTCATTACAAAACCGCTTTTTTTTTTTTTAAGAAACCTGAGTTTGTTTGTTTTTTTTTAAGGTCCTACACACATTTATTGTGGGATTACTATACGCCCGACACTGTGTTAGGGACTTGACACATAAAAATAAAGAAAGCTGAGCTTGAAGACTAATGAGAGAAAGAAACACAGGCACAGATCATGATAATACAAGATGACTGGTTATGATAGAGATATGTCATTGCGAACTATAAGCTTAGAAGAGAGGCATTTCTAGTTTGCCTCCGGTAGACTTTTCACTCAAGCCACAGCCTGTCTGCCTAATTTGTTTTTCTTACCATAGTCCTTATAGGTCTTGAAAAAAATACCCGAAACTATTTGAGAGCAAAAAAAAAAAAAAAAAATACATATGAAAAGCAAATAATTGTTGCCATGACTCAAAGAGAAACAAGGTCATTCAGAGGAAAGAGACCATGAAATAAAGCCAGAGAAATTTGGGAAATGAGAACACCCCAGGGGCTGTCATTTCACTTGTAGTAATGAGAATTCAAGAATCAATAGAGAGAGAGACGTGTCAAACTTGACTGGAATAAGGTCGTGACAAGAAATAAAAGCGGCCTCTCAGCTTGATTCTCTCCCTCCCTGCCCCACCCCCCATATTTTTCCTTTTCGATTCATTCATGCCCCTTTCCATCACTTACTGGGCTTGGGTTACACATGAGGAACATTTTGCATTCTCCATCCTTCCAGGGTTCAAACTTAGCTGGGGAGATAACACTAAAATGTATAAAAATCAACATGACATGGATGTGAGGGCCCCGGAAGTTTGAGAACCAGGAAAGAACACAGCTAACTAAAGCTATCTGTGAAAAGGAGGAATTGGATACTCTTCCTTCTGAACAAAAAGACTCAGAGTCCAAAATTAGCAAAGTTGAAAAAAACCTTAAAAAGTTGGAATCAAATCCACTCAAAGCAGAGTTCCAATTAGGGACAAGTGGAAATTGCTGTTGCGAAGTCAGGGGCGGGGGGGTGGGCAGATGAAGAAGAGTCCAGAAAACCAGCCAAAGGGCTTTGGGGAGGTAGATCTCTGTCCCCACTTCTAGCAATAACCAGTCTGCAGAATCCACCAGACCAGCTGAGGAAGGTGATCAAAACTGACCTTCACATGTTTGAAATCTGGGTTTTGATCACATCCAGTAATTCCCACAATAAGCCTGGGTAAAAAACATTTATTCCTATTAAGCAGCTTCCTACAAATGAGAAAGAAGGTGCTCAAGGCCCAAGAAGAGACTCTTCAAGGTACGAATCTGATTTTCACAATGTTTCTATTTCTTTCAGACATTTAAAGGATGGCTACAACTTTCCTCTCCCCAGATCGTGCAGCACACTCTTGAACATTGGGCATCACATGGGTGCCATATTCGGAATGGTGTGGTATCAGAGCCACGTGGAAAGAACCGAGAAAGCCAGTTTCTTTTCTGTTCCCAGCTCTGCCAATGGCTGACCACACGGCGTAGAGAAGTTCTCATCTCTCTGAAGCGGATTCTGTCTTTGCGAATTGAAAGGGTTAAGCTACTGATCACTCCATATCTTCCAGAACTCAGATTCCATCATAAACGGTGCCATAGAAGATTGAACTAAATCTTCCTGGCCCGAAATTATATTGCAGAGGTTGCATTTCCATAAATCCTGCTATCAACGTGTTTACTTGTCAAGTGCAGACGGTGCCCTCAACAAATGCGGTCGTTTGAGCTTCCCAGATGTTTAGGTTCCAAATAAACAGTAGTAGGTAGTTTGACAATGACAGTAGAAAGTCATCACTCGAGGGGAAGGAGCTGAGCTTCCTAAACCATAGGCTGGGGAGAGGGAGCACTCTTCAAATGCCTTGGGCAATGCAGCTCCAGCCCAGACAGCACTGTTAAGAGAGTCTGTCTGAGCTCTGTGCGCACATCCGAGGGTGATCCGAGCTGGATGCCCCCTAAAGGAGCTAGATAAGCTCAAGATATATGATCTGTTTTCCTGCCAAGAGCAATTTGCTTGGCAAGCCTCCTGCTTATAAAATCCGAAGGCATTCTTTTCAGTATTAAAAAGTTTTCGTCTTTGTAAATGAGCTATCTCTGCAGCGGAAAAAAAAAAATGGAATAGTTTGATTTTTAAAAGGACAAGGTAGATAGTGAGCATACTTGATAGGTTTCCCAATTGAAGGAAATGAAAATCAGTTGTAGTCTTCCGATTCTGGTCTGGGCGTGTCCACAGGAGAGGAATTTTTATCTTCATAGGGATCGAAACAGTCTAACTTTTAAAAATATACACGTTTTAATGTTCTCAGAGGCATTGAGAATTCTATTCTGTTGTGGATTCACACAACAACCCTATGATATAAGCAGGGAAAATATTACCCCCATGTTAAAGAAGAAGGAATAAGATGAGAAATCTTAAGATCTAAGATTTGCCCTGCTCAGGACTTCACAGCCAGTAAATGTGAGTGTGCCCTGACCCAAGTTCAACTTGCTGATGTCCTTCCACCCTACGCTGTGCTACACTTCAACTTTTGGTTCTCCTTTTGTATTGATTTACAAGGGAAATAATTTTGCTGTCATTTATATTAAAGTGATGTTACTAGGACAGTTCCTCCCAGGTTAATACATAAGCATAAGACACCAACAGCCAAAATCCCAACAGAAACTTTTTTTCTAATGTAGTTTTTAAAAATCTATTTTAAACTAATTTGGAGGGGCATCTGGGTGGCTCAGTTGGTGAAGCGGCCAACTCTTGATTTGGGCTCAGGTCGTGATCTCACGGTTGATGGGATCAAGCCCCACGTCAGGCTCTGTGCTGGCAGCGAGGAGCCTGCTTGGGGTTCTCTCTCTCTCCCTCTCTCTCTGTCCCTCTTCCCCCCTCAAAATAAATAAATAAACTTAAAAAAAAATAAAGTATTTTGGAAAAAAGTAAAGCAAGTTAAACCACCCAGCTTTAAAATGGGAATAATAATGAAGGAACTAACACTAGAAGTTGTTAAAATGTTATGTCTGTAATAATTAAGCAAGAATGGTACTGACACAAGCCTAGACAAAAAGCTAAAACAAAATCAATGTTTCAGAAGCAGACCTTACTCTCAATAAATATTAAATACATGAAAACTGGAACATCACAAATTAGTGGATTTTAACCACTAATGTTAGGATAATTCATTAGATATCAATCCTTAAATTATACTTACACACTGAAATCAACATTAAACAGTAAACACTTAAATGTTAAGAAAATTAAATAAGTGCATAAATGCAGATGAGTATTTATCCAATCTGAGTGGAGAAGTTGCTAAGCTTACATTCAATGGAAGAACTTACAAAAGGAAAGTATAAATAAAATATAAGCAAACATTTTAATTTCCATATACCACAAGAACATGCTAACCAATATCAAACAAAAGTAAAATGGGGAAAATATTTGCATCAAATACAAGAGACAAAGGTACACACTCTCACTGGATACCAAACCCAATCAAACCAATGCATAGTTCAACAGATGAGCAAAGGATGTGAGCAGATAACTCATAGAAAAGGAAATGCAAATGAGAAATGAACAGACCAAATATATTCCACCCCACTAGGACTCTCAAAGCCAATGAAGACAACATACCACATTTACCTATCAAATGAGTAAAGTTTTAAAAATTATAATTATTGATTCTGTGCGGTAACAGCCTAAGACTCCACAGGTATGTCAGGACCATCTCACTGAACTGCAATCTGACTCTATGCTTCCAGAGTCCTTCGACTGTTCATATCCTTGACCAGGAATCTCACCTAATGAAAAAATCAGACACATGACCAAAGATTTCTAAACAAGGACATCTCCTTTATAATAAAAGGAGAAATTAAAAAATAAAATAATAAAGATAATATAATATACTGTGAAAAACCACCCAAATGTCCAAAATTGTAGAATATCTAGGAATATGGCGGTTCGCACAGAATCCAAACTATTATGTATCTATTGAAAAGGTAGCAAAGAGTTTTACTACATGAGGAAATACTTTTAACATGGAGTTTGCTGAAAAAAATTAAAAAACAAAATCTATATGCAATATGAGTTCAACAACTTGTTTGAGTGTCTAAAAGTGCACAGAAAGGAACTACACACACACATACACACACACACGCGCACACACACATTATAGAAAAGCTGCTGACCTGTCATCCAAGGGCTCTCCCTTGATTTTTCTTCCAGGAGTGCACATGGATTATACTAATCCATCAATTCCCTGTTACTCATTTCCCTTATGACATTACAAGATGGCTGGCCTGCCGGTAAAGGCCAGCTTTAGCCATGCAACAGAACACAGAGTACTGAACCCCAAACCTTTAACTTTAGTAGACTAACTCTGACCAGTTGCTGGGAAGAACGCACCTACGGTGATGAATGACACTCATTTCAATACTGTAACACTTCTAAATGAACTACCCCAAAAGGTACATACTGGTCAATGGTTTGTGTCTAATGGGTAAAAATTCATAATTCCATTTCCATCTTATTTTCAAACATCCAATTACGTGGTTGAAAATTATGAACAAATTACGTCTCTACTGATCAACGGTAGTTGACTCATAGGGTAATCAGGGTTGATCATGGAAATGGAGACAGTGCACAAAACTAAATTAAAACATCCAGGTGGTTTTTTTTTTTTTATTCTAGTTGGTTAGAATTTCAGTTTATCAGCTGAATAAAGAAATAAGTCAAACAATCTTAGCTTTCTCTGGAAAGTTAGCTGAATTTTTCCATTCTCACCTGGTACGGATATATGTATCTCCAAGGTATGTGACACACTGGGTCAGATAGGGTCAGGGGTGGGCTTAAACTGGCTCACACCGATTTGGGAGAGCCAATTCTGCTCCCCTCTCTCCAACTTTGTGTTCAGCGACATTACACTGAAAGCAGGAAATCAGCCACGGGGAAGGTACACACCCAGCAATCAGTAAATGCCAAAAATCAAGGCTTTTTGTTCCAAAGAGTCAGCTTACCAGGACACCACTGCATAGTGGGTACTTAAAAATATTTTGATTTGAACAAATGAGTTAATGAATTAGCTGAACATGGTTTTTTCTTGCCATTAATAATAGATCCCTTAGAGAAAAGGGCAAACATCACAGAAAGGCTCTTCCACTTACTAGAATTTTCAAGACAAGCAGCTCTAAATAAAAACTCGAGTTCTCTGAGGCAAAATTCAGGAACTATTGGAATCTAACTTCTTAAATTTTTCATCTAAGTGAGTGGACAAAACCATGTCCCTTTTGAATTTAGCTCTCCAGGAAAGGAAGCCTAAAATGTTCGTGGGTCCAAACCAACGGCTTATGAAATGGAAAAAATACACCACCTCTCTCCATACATATCTGTGATTGTATAATGTTCTCTCCATGGAGACTAAGACAAGAACCACCAACATTTATCACCTTTTCAAGGTTCTTAAGCGTCCTAAACTTTGATGTCAGAGAATGTTTGAATAGCATAAACTTTTTTTGGCAAAAAGAATAAATCTCTGCCACACTATAGTTATTCAGTTTCCAGATGATTTGATGGCTAATCCCAGGGTCACTTCCACCGCTATGGTGTGATGACATTTTGGCAGCCGTAATTGTAGGCTATAGTTTAATACGATTAATTATAAACTAACCATTATCAGTCGTTATGCTTTTTAAAAATTTTTGAAGGTTATTTATTTATTTATTTTTGAGAGACAGGAAGAGAGAGAGCACGCATGCAAGTGGGGGAAGGACAGAGAGAGAGAGAGAAAGAAAAAATCCCAAGCAGGCTCCACACTGCCAGCACAGAGCCCAACTTGGGGCTCAAGTCCACAAATCGTGAGATCATGACCTGAGCTGAAATCAAGAGTCAAACGCTTAACCAACTGAGTCACCCAGGCACCCCTGTTCCTAAAAAAAATTGTTAATGTTTATTTATTTATTTTGAGAGACAGAAAGGGAGAGAGCAAGAGCACAAGCAGGGAAGGGGCAGAGTGAGTGGGAGAGAGAATCCCAAGCACGCTCCACACTGCCAGCCCAGAGCCCAATGCAGGGCTCAAACTCACAAACTGAGATGGTGACCTGAGCCGAAACCAAGAGTCAGACACTGAACTGACTGAGCCACCTAGGAGCCCCTAAACTTTTTTTATGTTACTTCTGAAATATTAAAATTCAAAGCGATCATATCAAGCGATTCTGTAATGTTTCAGGGCAGCAAATAAAAGTTAAGTAAGAAGGACAAGCACTTTTAAAGATTTACTATCACAATGAGATGGCATACAGAAAATAAGGCAACCATGCCACGGCCCAGGTAGCCAACGGAGTTGGCTGGGCCCAGCTCCTTCAGTCTTCAGCAGGTGCCTCCCAGAACACATGGCGCAGCTGTGTGACTCAAATAGAGCCTCAGTTTAAGTCACTTAGCCCTCGGGGCCTACGTTCTATAAACTCAGGGTCACTGACCTCTCTCCAATTTATAACAACAATAACTGTTCCCAATAAACTGAGCACCTGCAATGTGCCCAGTAGGATGCTAAACATTTACCGAAAACTCATTTCTGTAGCGCCCATACGTGGCAAATACCATTGCCTTAATTTTTATATGAAAATAACTAAAGTTCAAGTACGTTAAATAACCGGTAACAGGTCACATAACCGACAATTGTTGAAGCTGCGATTCCTCTCTGGGACTGCTTGACTCTGAAGTCAAGACAAGACAGCCTATAATTTACAGGGACGCTTTAAGGAATGAATAAAACCCAAATGGGGAATGCACTTCTAAAATTATGAGTTGGCGCGTCACGTTTTCCAACAATAAAGCAATCCCTTGTTAATTACACACAAAAATATATTTGTTAGGCAGCTGAGATGGATATCCAGTTGTGTCTCTATTCTGTTCAATCAGCTTGTCACTAATTTGTTACCTGAGAAAAAATAGGTCACAGAATCGTAGCTTTTTTTCTGATCTCAAACACAATAATATGATAAACTTTATTGACAATTCCAATGCCTGGTAGAGTCTGTTATGTATTTAATAAGCATTTATTAAGTGTTCGCTGAATCTCAGAGTGATTTCTGAATTATCCTAACTTTCCATTAGAGCCTTCAGCTCCAGTCAAATGGATTTTCAAGCAGAAGGATTAATAATTTGAGTCCACATGGCTCATGTTCCCCAGTACACTAGTAAGTTTGAATTTTTTTTTAATTATGACATCTTAGCACTGAAACTGCTTCCTCTCCCAAAATCCTATATGGTAGAGGTTTCATTTTTAGAAATATTAAAAATAGAGGACAAAAGCTACCATTAATTGAGCACCTTCTTGCAAAGAATACACAATGGGGAAAAGATATTCTCTTCAGTAACGGAATCTCTACATGCTGAAGAATGAAACTGCAACCTTTCTCCACACCATATGCAAAATCTAATCAAAATATATTAATGACTTAAACGTAAGATCTGAAGCTGTAAGACTACTGGAAGCAATCAGAAGGAAAAAGTTTCTTGATATTGATCTGGGTAAGGATTTTTTGGATATGACCCCCAAAACACAGGCAACAAGAACAAAATAGACAAATGGGCTTGCATCTAACTGAAAAGTTCTTGCACAGCAAAGAAAACAATCAAGAGAGGGAAGAGATAACCTACAAATTGGGAGAAAATCTCTTTAAACCATGTATCTGATAAGAGGTTACTATCCAAAATATGTAAGGAGCTCAAACAGCTCAACAAGAAACAAATAACCCAATTGCAAAGTGGACAAGGGACCTGAATAAATATTTCTCAAAGAAGATACACCAGTGGCCAACAGGTACACAAAAAGGTGGTCAACATCAGTAGCTATCAAGGGAATGAAAATTGAAACCACTATGAAATATCACCTCACACCTATCAGAATGGCTATCACCAAAAAGATAGGAGATAAGTGTCAGTGAGGATGTGGAGAAAAGAGAAGCCTTGTACACAACTGATGGGAATACAAATCGTTATAGTCACTACGGAAAACAATGGGGAGTTTCCCCAAAAAATTGAAAAAAAAAAAATAGGACTCTGTATGATCTAGCACTCTCACTTCTGGGTATATATCCAAAGGAAATAAAATCAGAATCTCAAAAGAGATATCTGTACCTCCACGTTCATTACAGCCTTACTCATGAAAGTCAAGATATGGAAATAATCCAAGGGTCTATTGACTGAGGAACAAAGAAAATGTGATGCACACACACTAGAATATTACTCAGCCTTTAAAAAGAAGGAACTCTTGCCATTTATGACAACATGGGTGAACCTTATGCTAAGTGAAATGAACCAGACCCAGAAGAGCAAATGCTGCGGGATTTCATCCACACGCGGAATGTAAAAAAGTTGAACTCATAGAAGCAGAGAGTAGAATGATGGTTGTCAGGGGCTAGGAGGCAAGAGAAATGGAGAAATGTGGATCAATGGGTCCAAAGCTCTGGTTATGCAAGATGAATACATTCTGAAGACCAAATATGTAGTGTAGTGACTATCGGTCATAATACTGGATGGTATCCTCAAAATGTGCTGAGAGTAAGTCTTCATTGTTCTCATACCAAAAAAAAAAGGTATCTACGTGAGGTGATGGCTACGTTAATTAGCTTGATTGTGGTAATCATGTCACAACACACAGGTATATCATAACATCACGTTGTACACCTTCAATATATACATTTTTACCTGTAAAGTATACCTCCATAAATCTAGAAAGAAAAACATAATAATTGAGCACCTCCTATGTGCCATTCCCTGTGGTATGAGTGTAACCAATATTCTGACCGATCCCATAACAACCCTGCAAGATCAAAATTAGTAAATGGTAATTATTGGGAGGTGTTGAAAATCGAAGCAACCTAGAATGTCAGAACAATGACAGAGTTGGGAACGACAGGTGTACTGAAACTGTGGCCATCAGCTGAAATGAAAGCAAAAGCTGACAAAGTACCGTGAGCCACAGAACAAATTTCCTATCAAAACGGCTGTGTTTTGACTCTCAACTGACTGCAAAACACACAGATTTTCTCCATCCCCCACCCCCGGCCTCCAATGTGCTGAATTTGGGTGCATTTTATCTGACCGCTTTTTGCATATACCAGAAACAAAGGAACAGCAAGCCTTCCTTGAGGCTTACCTTTATTTGAAGAATTGGGTGAATTGTGAATACATGTTATCTTTAAGGAGGTTATAACCCTTCCCACCCTTGAGATAACTGGAAAGAAACCCTATATACCAAAATCCAGGCTCTAGATCGCAAGGCTGAGGGTGCCTGGGTGGCTCAGTGGGTTAAACATCTGACTCTTGATTTTGTGTCAAGTCATGATCTCACAGTTCCGGGGATCCAGCTCTCATGGGACTCTGAGCTCAAAGTCTGCTTGGGATTCTCTTTCCCTGCCCCTCTGCCCCTCCCCCACCTCAAAATAAACAAATAAACTTAAAAAAAAAAAAAACAAAGCTGAAGACTGAAGTCCAAATATTTGCAAGAGGAAGCATATTCCTCAAACAGTTCCTAAAATTGTCTCTGTCGTTGGTTCTCCCTCTGCTCACTGGCTCCTGGAGTTGCTTAATTATTAGAGCAACCAAACACAAATATATTTCCTCTGACCATCCTGTCTCTCTTTGCTTTGAAGAGATAGAGACAGAGAGAGGGGGCAGTTTTCCATCACTTGGGGCAACACCAAGATGGCCAGCCCTAACCGGACAGCAGAACCTTCATTGCGATGATGGCGTCAGAAACAGACGGAAAGACTGCGGCTGGTCTTGACGTCCCATTTGGAGTTTGATGTGCCTGCAGTGGGAAAAGTTGCGCTTTAACTTGCAAAATGAGAAATGTGGTGTAACAATGTTAGGGGAAATGATAAATGTGAGCTTCGCCTAGACAGCAAATTTGTATACAAAATTACAGCTCAATAAAACCAACAGAGGGTGACATCTATTCACTTTCGCTCCTTAAACCACCATAGTTTAATAGCTTCCATCACTTTTAATCAAGTTGCAGCCCTAATAAATGTCACAGCCCAGGGGCGCCTGGGTGGCTCAGTTGGTCAGGAGTCTGACTCTTGATTCCGGCTCAGGTCATGATCCCATGGTTTGTGAACTCGAGCCCCACGTGGGGCTGCACACTGACAGTGTGGGGCCTACTTGGGATTCTGTCTCTCCTCTCTCTCTGCCCCTCCTCCCCTGCCTGCTTTCTATCTCTCTCTCTCTCTCTCAAAATAAATAAATAACAATTAAAAACACATACATATTGAAAATGTCACAACCCAAAGTGGAAACCTAAAAGCTGTGCTGGGTCCCAGCAGTTAAAACAGCAGTGAATGTCCACAACTCAATCCTCCAAAATTCAAGAGACCTTATAAACCAATCCAATACTGCTCTCTTGAGCCAATGATATCACTTGTTAGACTTGTCTAATGAATCACTTGGTCAAATTTAATCTCCACGTGCGCAAGTTTATTTAGCACCTCATACATTCTGATCTCTGTGTTGAGGGCAATTCGTTAGTTAGACATTGTCATTTCTACAGAATCAGGGTCTTGCTTGCCATCTCCATTTATGGCACAAGGAAACAAAAGAGCTAAGATGTCTCTGCAGTAACGCATTAGACCGACTGGCAGTTTGCATCCTGGGTGCTGTGCCCTGCGCTTGGCTCTGTTATTATGTTAAAGATCTCTGATTCCCAGGCAGATTTCTGGGTGGTGGTTGTTATTGTTGTTTTAATGTTTTTCGAGCTGAAAAAGAAATCGTAAAATCCAGTGGGACAGAGTTTCACAAAGGGAATGGTGAACGGTGCAAGCACACTAAAGAGATCGATGCTTGAAAACTGAAACATTCTCATTAGATTTGGTGGGCTGGAAGTCATTGGTGGTTTGGATAAGAGTCAGTGAGGTAGACAGGACAAATGCCAGCAGCTAGAGCAGTGATTGAGATGAAAGGGATGACAGTGAACACAGATTACTGTTTCTGGAAGCAAGGCTGTAAAAGAAAGAGAGGAAGGGTCCGGGTTCCTTGGCATCTTCGTTATTCTAGTCACCCACGCTCAAAAACTAGTCCTCTTTTGACACCTGGTCTCCCTCCCCACTACGTTGCAATCGCCAACTTGCTGAGATTTTTCCAAATTAGACCCCTGTGAAATTAACAAACTCCTTTCAATGTCCACTAGTACATCCTAATCCAGACGTGACTATGGGAAGAGCTTCCTAACTTTATGGGCCAGCATTCTACGCGCTCTGCGATCCGTGACCTTGCTACCTCATCAGATTTATCTTGAGGGTCCCATCTGAGCTTCTGTTCCAGCCAAGCTCTCCACCAAAATTGCCCTGTAATTTCCCCACAGCCTTGCCTCTGTTTGTGTCCTAATCACCGCCTGTCAAACGCTTCACCATCCTTCAAGATCCATTTCAAGTATCATTTTCCCCATGAAGCTGCCCCACCCTCCCCAGCCAGAGACGAACTTCCCAGTCTCTGGCTCCTTAGACCAACATGTCACTCATTCATCTTACGTTACCTCTTCAAGGCTTCTTAAGTCCCTTCATAACAGGGGCCACATCTTGTACTCAGCTCTTATAAACACCTGAATTTGAACCGTACTCTTTGTATTATATAAAAAGTTACTGTCACAGGCTTTTAGAATGATGTTTCTTATTTGCACCTATGTGACAGAGACAGCTTAAAATGTGGCTTCTGGTTTTTGACCCACAGCTATCCATCTTACACACCCGGCTCCAGATCGCAAAGATATGATGTCTCAGAGAAGAAACAACAACCTTCCTAAGACTCCAGAGAGAACAGGCTCCTGTAAACAAATTGCATTCATCACTTGAGTGCACGGTAATAACAAACTGAGTTTAAAAACCAGTCAGGTGGTTGGATGCCTGGGTGTCTCAGTGGGTTAAGCGTCCGACTTTGGCTCAGGTCATGATCTCATGGTTGGTGGGTTTGACCCCACATCGGGCTCTGTGCTGACAGCTCGGAGCCTTGAGCCTGCTTCGGATTCTGTGTCTCCCTCTCTCTCTACTCCTCCCCTGCTCATGCTCTCTCTCAAAAAATCAATAAACACCAAAAATTAAAAAAAAACACAGGTTATCATTTGAAGCAATAATATTATCAGGTCTCAGTTAATGATTTTGTTAATAAAATATTATGCAGGAAACTCTGTGTTCTTAACAGAGATAACATATTAGCATCATTTAAAGTAATTCTCTCAAATGTACTCTATTCAATCAATTTGTATTGTTTGCATAATATGTGCCCAGCAGCATATTTGATGCCATTTTCATCTACTTTTTCCAAGGAATGCTAATGCAACCTCAAAATGGGGCAGGGGAGGGGGGAAGGGTGCAAAACCTAGTTCCAGGAGGCTCGGCTTCAGGTTACGGGGTCCCTGAACTGACACCTAACTGCCTCTAACTCACAGCCAGCTCAGTACTCCTTCTGTGTTTCCCTTTCCCCTTCCCCTTGCTGGGATGTGGAGAAAAGAGCCAAAATAATTCAACTGTTCAACATAAATCAAGTATCCAGTACCCATAAGTATAGGTGTACAAATACTGTATTTGGAGGCAATCTGTAATAATCACAGCAAGCCTGTCTCAGGTCAATCAACAAAAATAAGAACATTTTGAAATGGTATATTGCAGGGGAGAGAAATGAAATGAACATAACGTAAATAAAAGAAGAATTCTTGATCTTTGAAGCCTACTATTTAGTTGAGCAAAAACATATATATATATATATATATATATATACATATATATATACATATATATATATATATACACACATATATATATACATACATATATATGAGAACCTGAAAGTAACTTTAAGACCACAAGCTGTTCCTTGTTAACGCTCATGAAACAATGGCCAAAACCAAGCTAATAACCTAGGAAGCTTTAAGAAACATATAGATTCCTTTTAGAAGTCAAGCTAGAGGCTCCCTCTTTTGCTCTTAACTTTCTATTTCTTGATCTGGGTGTTGGCTGCAAGGGAATATTCATGATGAAAATATTCGAGTTGTCATGATTGGTGCATATTTCTATATGTACATTATACTTCAATAAAATGTGTTTTAAATGTGGCTTCCTTAGTCCCATCAACAGAAGGCAGCCATGAATCTTCATGTACATATCTCCCCAAGTGATTCTAATGATCAGACCTTTTTAGATCACCTTCCCACCGAGGCCTTGGCAAAATGGTGCAAACAACTTCGTTTGAGTGACTCAGTGAGGAAGTTCTTTAGCAGAGGTGGAGGAAGCAATGACCTGATAACAGCGAGGTCTTGGAGTCTTAGTCCATCAGTCAAAGATGTGAGGTGAGACTGGGGGAGATTGGAGCCAGAGAGACAAGAGACTAAGCTGTTTTTATAACACAGGTGTGAGGTGACAAGGGCTGAAATGAAGCTAGTGGCTGTGGAAAGAGAGAAGAAGGGCTGTTCGAAGAGACATTGCGGGTACATAATAAATTCCAGAAGATATATTGGCAGATGCCAAAAGACAGGGTTTCCCAGAATTAAATCCCAATGCTCATAAACTCTGGTATGTTCCTTTATCCCACAGTTGAGTGTGTGTGTGTGCGTGTGTGTATTCTGTGTGTGTGTGTGTGTGTGTGTGTGTGTGTGTGTGTGTGAAGTCTGAAGCTTCACCCCAAAGGATCAAAGCCTAATCACCACATAAACAAACACACACCACATAAACACAGAACTGTCTCTGTTAACTGAGAAGTGTTGAAGACGTCCTTTTAACTTAGTAACTTTCATAATTCTTAGGTAGAGTCCAAAATACAAGCCTTTACTTCTGAAAACTTTATTCCAAGATGAGATAAGATACCCTATTTCAATCAGGAGTGCATTAAATCAAAGGAAGGGAGACTTCATATGCTCTTTTCTGAAAAACTGATGTAGAGAGACACTATGAAAGCTTCCCCACACACCTCGTTCCTAACACACAGATTATATCGCCTACCATTCTGGAGGCCTCTCCCAAGAGGTTAGGACACCATGCTGAGACAAGCAGTGGTTTAGTGAACTGAACAGATGTCTCAGAAGAGGATGAGACCACTAGACATATTTCCACCAGGAAGCCAAGCCAGGCTTTCCAACGAAACCTCCAGAGGCAGGCAGCTGGCTGGGTGTTCACCCACTATGCCACCTACAATAGCCCTAATAGGATTCTTCCCATAAATGAGTGTGTTCATTGGCTCTCATTCATGTTTGTTGAAGAAAAATGGGGCCGTTCAAGTGATGGAAGTGATTCTGTAGTCAACTCAATAAACACAAAGATATGATAGTAGATCACAATCCATCTTCAGAGAAGTTGTTTCAGAAAGCAAATGGAGTCATGGAATTCTTGAGAAAGGGAGTCCAACTAAATCTTTTTCTAAACTTGATGAGAAATAACCTCTACTATTACCATCATGAAAATTTAAATGCAGAAATTGTTACTCTCTCTCGTCCTTTTACAAACCACATAAGTAATATTTATGATCCAAATCTGCCAAATGAAACATTTCATTCTTAAAGCTAAAGCCTGATGGGTATGAGTTCTTTGTGACTTGTGCTTATGTGTGAGTGTGTGTGTGTGTGTGTGTGTGTGTGTGTGTGTGTGGTTTTGCTTGTTCAGTAAATTAACTGCCTGGGGGCGGATACTAGTTCCCTGCTCACCTGACTTTGGACCTGACCATATTGCTGGCTTTGGCCAATGGAACATGAATAGATGTTACATGAGTAAATCCTTTAAATGTGCTTGTAGGACCTGGTCTTTTGTGTTCCAGTGATCTTCCATAAGAAGAATATGCCTTGAGTAATCATTGCACCATCATCCCAGGCCCAGGACAAATGCATGTGGACAAAACCTGAACTCAATCTGTTGCCTGGATTCAAGAAATATAGGAATGGAGGGAAAAGGAAAAAACTTCCCAAACTACTATCAATATCTCAGAGAGATAAGTAAAGATATGAGCTTGTAAAACAAAAACAAAATACTATATAATGGGGAAGGTGCAAAGAACAAGAAAGAGCTCTTGAAAATTAAAAAAAAAAAATCACAGCAGAAATAGAACATTCAATAGAAGAGTAAGATAACAAAGTAAAGAAATTATTTCAGAAAAGAAACTGAAAGATAAAAAACAGGGCATAAAAGATAAGACAAGTAAAAAATCAATTCGGGAGTTTCAATTTCTAACTAATAGAAGTTTCAGAGAGAATAGAGGAAATACGATTGACTAAAGGAGCACAGAACAATATGGGGGAAATATCCCAAATCTGCAGTAATGAGTATCCACAAAGATCCTAATAAATTAATAAAAAATGACCCCCAAGAATCTCATTGTGAAATTTTAGAACATCAAGCAAAACAAAGAAGATCCTGAGGTACATGGCTGACTTAGTCAGTAGAATATGTGATTCTCGATCTTGGGGTCGTAACTTTGAGCCCCACGGCAGATGTAGAGATTATTTAAAAATAAAATCTTTTAAAAATCCCAAAAAGTTCCAGAGAGTAGACAGTAGTTCTTGGGAACTATCGTACTAGGAGTTAGATTGGTATCCGACTTCTCAATAGTAACCCTGAATACCAGAAGACAAGACAAAAGGCAGTGTCTTTGGAATTTGAGGCAATTTCCTCAAATGCTATGTCCAGGTGGTGACTGGGAGTAAGATATAATTTTTTCAAGTAGAAAGAAAAAATTATAGTAAACTACTTGACCCAGCAATCAACACTACTACATAAACATTATTATGTTAAGTAAAATTATATTAAGGAAAAATCAAATGTAACTATGAAGAAGGGGGGGGGGGGACAGTTGGGAGTAATGCATGAGACTTATATTAATAGCAAATAAACAATTCATGTCTGGAAGCGAGTCAATCTGGCCTATCCACCAAGCCCAGGAAACACCAAAGGACCGTAAGTAAGCTCTTTCTGTCTCTTACTCACCTGAAGCTCCGACCATGGGAAGAGTTTGAAACCACAACAAGCATGGATAAAGGGGAGATGGACAAAGAGAAAAAGCCTACCATGGTCTCTGCTTGCTACTGCAGAATGACTGGGCAACCGTGGCATTTCTCAAGTACACTGGCCCCGGGACAGGCTTGGCCAGGTAGCGAGGCACCACAGGCGTGTCCTGTTTGCACCCTCTGGGGTTGTGCTCCATCCATCTGTCGGCAGTGGGAGAGCCTCAAGCAGCAGAAGCAGAGAAAAGAAAGGACCCGAGGGGCACGTTTCGCCAGGCATCCTCCGCACCCTGCCTCCACTGATGGCCATGGGACAGAACTCAGCTAATCGTGCCATAAGGAATGGAATCCAACGCTGCCATGTCATTAGCCTGTGGGCTCTTTCTCATGATCTGTGGAACACACGGACAGATACGGCCCCACCCAAACTCTCCTGAGAAAGGGAAGCTCCCCAACTTTTCTACCAGACTTCAGAGGAGGAGACAGAAGAAAGAGGACCCAGAGCCTCGATCACTAATACAGAGGAAGCTGAAGAAATGAAGTGATGAAACCTCCCCACTTCCAAAAATACCCCCCTCTACCATCAGAAGAATGAAGACGGGGAAAGTAGTGCTTGCGTTTTCCTTTGTGAAGGGCACCCGGGTGGCTCCGTCGATCAAGTGTCTGACTTCAGCTCAGGTCAGGACCTCATGGTTTGTGGGTGAGCCCCGCATCAGGCTCTGTGCTGCCAGCTCGGAGCACAGATGGAGCCCACTTTGGATGCTGGGTCCCCCTCTCTCTCTGCCCCTCCTTTGCTTGTTCTCTCTCTCTCTCTCAAAAATAAATAAACATTAAGAAAAAAAAAAAGAAACAAAAAATTTAAAAAAAAAACCCTGTGTGAAAAGAACTGCACCTTCAGGGAGGGAGAACTGACCTATCCTTGACTGGCGTGTTGGTTCATTTTATGTATCAACCTGGAGAGACTATCGTGCCCAGTTGCTCGGCCACATATCAGTCCGGATGTGGCTTTCCAGGTATTTTTTGGATCTGATTAACGTTTACGTCAGCAAACTTTGAATAAAGCAGATTGTCCTCCATAATGTGGGTGAGCTGCATCCAACAATTCAAGGCAATTATTGGCAAGTCTGAGTTTCCCAGAAAAGGAATAGATATTGCCCCCCGATTTCCTTCAGACTCAAGACTGCAACATCAACCCTTCTCCGGGCCTCCACCTGCCAGCCTGCCCAGCACATTTCAGACTTGCCAGCTCCAACAATCACATGAGTCAGTTCTTCCAAAGAAATTTCCCTCTGTCTCTGTCTCTATGTTTATATACATAGCATTTTATTTTATTTTATATACATATATAGTATTTGTTTATTATTATGTATATACACATACGTTTTGTAAATGCATTTCAGTAGGCGTTCATGTATGCATTTATGTATGTAAATGAAGAATCTATACATCAATATATATCCCATAAGATGTGCATATATATACACATATGCCTCATTGCTTCTGTTTCTTTGAAGAACCCTGGCGAATACACCTGGCGTTGTATTAACATCAATCTCTGAAGGAGACATCTGACCTCTCGCCATTGGTATAATCCTACATACCAAATCCTGGGAAGAAAATGCATTATACGAGTTCCAAAGGCCCTGATGTTTATCCTCAAGACCCAAGAACACTGAATTTAGAAAGGAGCAGAGAAGCCGAGCCTGTGGCAACCTGAACATGACTGTGTCTGTGATTCCTCAGAGGTCAGCTTTGCTACCAAGGCTGGTCCAGTTTCACAAGATTTACCTCAGTGTGACCAAGAATTCATTTCAAAAATCCCTCCTTCCAGGAAAGTGAGTTTGGGGTATATTTTGTCACCCACAAGAATGTTAACTGAGCTTGTTTTTCCTCCGACCTCAAGATTTTCTTTCTTTCCTTCATTGCTCACCTTTTAAAAAGATACTTTTTTGAGCACAACCGTAAAAAAGGAAAAAGAAAAAAAGGGAAAAACAGCTGTGGGCCACTTATGGTCATTGGAGAGCAACACTGAGACCTCAGTGTTATCCAGGGTCAATTTTCCCTCCTCAAACCCCCTTTACCACCAATGATTCTCGTATGTTCTTTCTCTGAGAACCTTTTCCAGACCATCATGGGAGACTTCCCCAGTGTCATCAGCCCATGGGATTCGATTCCTTTTCAAAGGGATTAGAAAGACCCCATTTTTGCCCTAGGTGGAGTACTGCTTGTAAAACTACTTATCTATTGTTTAATTGGGTTGATTTTTAAATCAGTTGATTATTAAAATTTTAAAATAATTTTTCACTGGAAAATACATAAAAACACAAAGTAAGTAAATCTTACCAAAACCATGCCGGTTTTTTTTATAAGAGAGAGAGGGAGCAAATAGCAAGCAGGGGAGGGGGAGAGAGAGAGGGAAAGAGAGAGACTCCCAAGCAGACTCTGCTGTCAGCACAGAGCCCACTGTGGGCCTCGAACTCATGAACCGTGGGATCACGACCTGAGCCAAAATCCAGTCGGACGCTAAACCGACGGAGCCACCCAGACGTCCCTCAGGCCACCTTTTCAAATGATATGAAACATAAAAGGGCTTCTCTTCAGGAGACATCTTGCTAACTCTTTACAGTATATGCTTCATTTCCTATCCTACTTGTAAATTTATGTTAGGGTTTTACCATACACCTTACATCTCAACTGAACAGTATGGTTTTTGAGGGGCAGACGATGTCATATACACCACAATGTGCCCCATCATTTTACAGTGACCTGAATAGGTAGTAGCAGCTCAAGAAAACACCTCTTGTTGAATGAAAACAATCAGCGTTCTCAGTTTACCTACTTCTCCCCCACTGCAGGGCTAGTCTTTCGACATTTGGACTTTGGTTCATGGGCAGATTATTGCAGATAGGCTAGTTGTGTTGTAAATCAGACAATTCTTTCTCGCAAACAACAGGCTTCCACCATTGGCCCATCTATCAGCCGAGTCTCCAACTCAGAAGAGATCCCCTCGTTGTCATGGAGATCACTACTGATGTATTATTCTTCGTGGAACTCTCGAGTGAAATGAATCCAAAGTGTATGTCAAACTAAGGTCCACATTCTCTTTCTGCCCCAAGTCTGTGCTGCCTCCTCCTGGCCCCGTGGAGCGGCTGGCTGCCTTCTCCTTGACAGAGCAGTGATCCCATCATCCCCAGGGGGCTTCTCTCCAAGCCCCGGATGTGCGGGACAGTTCTAGAAGGCATAACAAGAAGATAGAGGGCCCAGGGAAAATGTCAAGGCAAACACAATTTGAAAGATTTTAACTGAGACCAATGGAGAGTTTCCCAAGAACCTTAATATGACCAAATCATAAAGCAGCCTCCAGATGGTTATAATTACTATCCGGCCTTGTTCTCCTCACACCCCCCTCATGAAGGAAAAAGAAGAGGAACCGTTACCAATCTGCAAGGTCTGCTGTGGGTTTATGCAGAGAAAGATGAGGCCTGTCTGGGCCCAGACGGGACAAGTTCATCCAAACGTGGCCAAGAGGTACTAAGAGCCTAAACGGAAACCATACAGCGTGATTTTCTCCCAGACTCCAACCAAAGCCCAAGTAATTTAGGGGAAAGTAGGCAGCTACTTCCACACTGTGTGTTTGGGGGGAACACTAAGCAACAAGTTGCCACCAAATGTCTCCCTTAGTCTCCTGCCACGGTTCTAGGCATCATTCTGATAGAAAATGATTCCCTGCATTCCTGGGGCTTCCGGGTCCTAAGAAGCCCCCTGCTGTAATGTCCCCATCACACCGAACCCCTCTCTTTCCTGGCACTTCCCACACCGTTGGAAGCACCGGAAATAGCAAGTTGTGGAGAGAGGGTGATGGAGAGAGAGATGTCTAACGAGGGTGGGCCGGGAGTGCCACAGAGAGAAGGGATGGCCGGGGGAGGAATCGGATAGATTTACAATGCAGTTAAGGACTGACTCTGGAAGTAGGCTCTCCTGGCTACCTGCTTAACTCTCAAGGCACTGCTTGAGGAAACACAACAGAAGTGTACTAGGTAGCCATTCCATGAGGCCAGGAACCGTGCCTTATTTCTTATTTGTATTTTTCTCCAATCAATACGTGTAGATGAACGAGTGCAATATGCACGAGATGAAGTGCAATATGATTCCAAATACCACGGAAGTAGGCTTTAGGGAAGTTCGGTTCTCGTGTTCCCATTCCACATCTAGCCTGGCTCAATGACTCTGAGACACCCCAGAGAGACTTCTTTCCTTCAACCAGCTCCTCCCATGGTGCATTATCTGGTAACCCTGTTTCTGAGCCCTATCTCCCAATGGCCATCTAGATGTGGGCTCCTTGAGAATGAGGCTGCCTCTGAGACAACCAGCCCCTTTGAGACACCCAGCACCTGATGCGTAGTTGACTTTCAATACCGGTTTGTACAATGAATGTGGCCCGCAACCACCTTCCCAGAGTTCTTGAGTCCGCACCAACAACACCACAGCTAACCTCATGCTGGGGAGAGTCACCATATCCTTCAGAAAGCTCCTGTTTGCACCAACGGTTCTGTGGTGAAATCAGGGTTGACATGGGGCCCTCACGATGTGGAAGGTTTCTGTGCTTTGGAACCCCGTGAACTCCAAAGGCTTCGTGGTTGCACGGTGGCTTCAGCTGTAGAATAAAGGGATGGAGAATCCAGGGGCCCCTTCTGCTCATGCCTTCAGCTGCCGTACAGCTCCCACCTCCTGTGGCTCCCGGGACCACAGCCTGTCCGGCTCCTTCGAGAAAATGCTGCGGCTTCTCCATAGACGGTTGGGGGTGAGGACACGCGAGGAAACACAGGACCCACAAATGAGATATTAGATTCCTATCCAAAATATTCTGTCCAGTTGTCCAAACAGATATCGGGTCTCGGATATCAGTTTTTGGTTTCAGAGGTGGTCAGGGGTTAATGTGGTGCCAGATACTAAATAAGTCAGTACATCTGGCTACGTTACCAAATGTATTTTCCCTCTGGAAGCAAAAAGCAATATGGCCTAGTGGGAAGGGCACAGGCTCTACAGCCCAAGACGATCTAGTTTCATTTTTAGCCCTTCTGTGTACTAGTTGTGCAGCCTTAGGCACGTTGTACCATTTCTCAATCTCAGTTTCCTCATCTGTAAACTTGAACAGTAATAAGATTGTCCACTTCACCTGTAGACTAGAGATCATATACATAAAGCATCTCACACTAATTAGACATTTCTTAGTCTCATTCTATGTCATTGAATCTAACATACTGTCCATTGTAAGATGCACCTTTATTTTACACATCCAAAAGAACGAAAAAAATGTTCCCAGTTAAACTCTGCCACGTTACTTCATCCTTTTTTTTTTAATGTTTGTTAATTTTTGAGAGAGAGAGAGAGAGAGTGTGTGTAAGCAGGTTAGGGACACAGAGAGGGAGACACAAATCTGAGGCAGGTTCCAGGCTCTGAGCTGTCAGCACGGAGCCTGACACAGGGCTCAAACTCATGACCTATGAGATCATGACCTGAGCCGAAGTCGGACACTTAGCTGACTGAGCCACCCAGGCGCCCCGTACCCTTTTTAATTTCCATTTCCTACTCATTATGAGTTCTTTAGACTTCTCTCACATGGGTTTTTTAATCCTAGAAAACATGTGCAGACATGAAAATACACACAAAATAAAATGTCAAGGTGTTCTTAAAACTTATTCACATCAGTTCTTAGAACCCAGTTTTCAAAGATTTTAAAATATGAAAATAATGGATTTTTTAATGGAGGCACTGAAGAGCTGTTTCATAGGCAGACAATAGGGCACAGCAATTTCTCTGCAATCCCCAGCCCCATAACTAACCATGGGGCCTTCTGCAAAGTACTGACCGTCCCTAGACTCGGGGTTATTGGAGGATTGTGTAAAACAATAGTTACATCAGACTTTGCACATGGCACAGAATAGAACTTAACAAATATTCCTTCTTTGCCAAGAGCCAACAATGTAGTCAGAAACAGCAGCAACAATGGGGCGCCTGGGTGGCTCCGTCAGTTAAGCATCTGACTTCCGCTCAGCTCATGATCTCACAGTTGGTGAGTTCGAGCCCCGGGCTGGGCTTGCTGCTGTCAACACGGAGCCTGCTTCGGATCCTCGGTTCCTCTCTCCCTCTGCTTCTCCCCATCCCTCCCATGTTCTATCTGGCTCTCGAAAATTTAAAAATTTTTAATTAAAAAAAAAGGAAAGAAACGGCAGCAACAGAAGCCACAATAATTGCTATCTGTATCAGCAACTTCACCCACATTCTCTCATTTAACATCCCCAACAGCCCTGCCAGATGGGGAAAGTAAATGTGACCCCCCCCCCCGGTTCTGTATGAGGAAACAGAGGTTCAGAGAGATCAGGTCATTTGTCAAAGGTCACAAAGCTAGTTAGTAGCTGGGCCAGGATTCAAACCCTGACCTCTACCTATTTGGGGCTATTTCCATCATACTTGGATGCTATTCTATGTGCACAAAATATTCTCCCATGTTCAAGTACAAGGAGAACATCTCTCTGACTTTTGAACCTTTGCAGTATGTGTAGGATAGAAGGTCTGATCGACTTGGATTCACATCCCTATTGACCCCCCTCCCCTCCTTGAAGGAAATGAGCCACAAGGAGGCAAAGTAACTCTCCCAAGCTCCCATGGATAACAAATATGTAACTAGACTGTAGAGTGCCAGAACCCGAACTCTTAGCCACTCAGCTACACTGCCTCTTCCACATAAGGGAAAAATTGTACCTGCTTTTCAGAGTGGTCAGAATTTAAAGTAATTTAGATAAAACATCTAGCCCAATGGCCAGCATACAACAGGCGCCCAACAAATAGCACCTATAATCACCTGTAGTTAGCAATAGTAATATTTGAACAGCCCTGCAGAGGCCCACAGGCCCAGGCCAGCCATGCAGGGGGACAGAAGGACCAAACGATCCTCCTTGAGAGGACCACATCTTTTCACACATCCCCTAGCTGCCTTGTCTCCTTTCTAACTACAGAAATAGACTGGAAGCTACATACAGAAGAAAAATGGCCAAAAGATGTCTTTGACATTCAGGGACTAATTGATTTTGTGTTTCAGAATTAATTTTTACCTTCAGCAAAAGTCTTCTGCTGAGGGAAGAGTATTAGTCTTACTCAGGGCGAGTGCGCTGGCAAATTCAGCTTTCCTACAGGAAATGCAAGCCTCGTGACAAGGTTCTTGTGAAATCCAAACAAGGTTTCTCGCTCATGACTGCTGTTGGCTCGTAACCAAGGGACGACCATCAGCTCAACAATCTTCGGAACTGACATGTAAACAGAAGGGCAATCTGCAAATGTGCTAATGGTTCCTCTTTACCATGGCCTAAACCTAGATGCCAAGAAAAGAAAAACAAAAGCAAAAAAAAACCTTGGTGCCTAAGGTCCCAAAGTAACAAATGTCTAATTGGCCCATTGGTCTATAGATTCTGAGTGGCTGAATTCTTACTCAAAATGCCCCATATGCAGGTACTAATTAAAATCAGTTGTGATGTTTTAGAATGATGTTTTAGAAGAGAGCCTCTTTACCTGAAGGATCTACCCATCCATTCTGAGAATCTGAAATGTTATCCAAAATTCTCTGGGTACATAGAGTTTTCCTGGAAGAAGCCCTCAAAGCTTTCATTACTTTCTTGAGTGAGCTCTGTACCCCCAAAGCCATGGGGAGAATTATTGATGTGCACGTAAAGTGTACATAGAAAACAATGCTCACAATCCACTGTTAAATAATAACAACAACAAAAATCGGATGGAGTATTTTTAGCTGTCATGCTATTCTTGTCCAAGCGTGTTTATAGAAAAATACTTGAAACATACACCAAAAACAGACGCCAAAAATATTAACACTGGTCACCTGTTTGTCAGATTGTTTTTATTTTGTTCTTTATGCTTTTGCGTGTTTGCTTCTTTTTCTACAATGAACACGTGTTCGTTTTAGAATCTGCAAAAGCCTGATACATGTCCTTTTCAAACTGATTTCACAAAGTCTTTCTATCCTCCTCGGAACCTTCCTGAGTTATTGCTCACAATTCTCTGTCTACACTGTGTAACAAGTGTAGGTAACTAGAATCAACACTCCAGTCCAGGAAGGCCATCTGTGTTCAGATGCCCACTCCTGAGCAGGAAAATCTGGATGCACAAATGTTAGGCCAGTTCAGATTTGAACACAGTAGGCCATTACTCTTGCAAGAAAAGGGGACTGGCGACTTTGAAAAGAAGAGGAAGGACACAGAAGAAAAGCTGTGTAACCCAGAGAGAGTTGAAGCTGTTTGTTAAGTCTGTGAGCAAGCCATTTGAGAAAGATGGCTGTGCCTTGTAGGATGTTTCCACCTCTTTAGCTCTGCAGACAAAACAGGAAAGTAAGGTTTACATCAAATACCCTAGTAGAGTTTTTCTGTTCTTTGAGGTAGAGCTGACATACAATAATACATCAGTTCCAGGTATGCAACATAGAACATAGGACATATGAACAACATAGTTCAAGTATACACCAAACCCTAATTCTCCATGGTTCGGGGATTGTGGATCTCATTTCTACACGTTACAAAATGCTCACCACGGTAAGTTTGGTTACCCGTCTGTCACTATACAAAATTGTTACAATATTATTGACTCTATTCCTTATGCTGAATTGATACTTTGTGTTTGTGGCAGAACTGAGGAACCCATCCAAATGCTAGAAAGCAAATACGGTACTCAAAGAGAGTCTGGTAAACCGTCCAAAGCTTGGCTTACTATTGGCAGTTCTGTCCGTGTGCAGGATTTAGAAAGCAGGGACCTTAGGGGACTAGGGATACAGAAAGCACCCACACTAAGGTTGCCAGTTTAGCAAATGCAATTCAGGATGCCTAGTTACATTTAAATTTCAGCTCTCCAACAAAATTTTTCTTAGCGTAAATATGTCCTGAGAAAAACGTACACTAACAATTATTTATTGTTTAGATGAAATTCGAATTTACTTGAGCATCCTGTAGTTTATCTGGCAATCCTACTCCACAATGAACAAGGAAGCACCAATCTATGGGCATATTTTCTCCCCTTAATCAGACCGTGTACATATTGAAGAGAGAGAGGGTAGCAATGCAGGAAGTCCGGGGGCAAGGAAGGATTCTTTAAGGAGCCAGAGAAGGCTCCAGGAAATAACAGTGAAGCAAGGAGCTATAGAAAGCCTCTCTGTGCTCCCATGTAAGAAAATTAGATCTTTCTAATGTTGTTCTTCTGGTGGTTAAACCAATATTACCCCAAAAGCAGAAGGTAGAGAAACCCAGGAAAGTCCCAGGGCATACAGTACGCAAGAAGGCAGCAAAAGGAACGTGTTAATGGCAAAGAGTAAACCTCAGAAGTGCTGTAGTTGGGGTTGAAGTAAGTGTTGGTTGATTATGCTTAGCTTTTCCTACAGCCAAGATTTCAACACTTCATCTGAGTAACTTGCACCTTGCAAAATTGTTTTCCAGAAAAATCCCACTGAAAAATAAAAAGATACATTAAAAAAAAAAAAAAAAAGGAAAAGAGACGCGTGTTGATGCCTAGATCTATATGACACCAAATGAATGAAAAATGGCAAAATATCATCCCTCCAGATGTTTCATCTAGGTAATAACAGAGAACACGTTTGCATTCCACACACAGATGTTTGGCTCATAAATGCAGACCGTGGCAAAGATATTGAAAAGCATTGATTAGAAAATCAGAAAATCGTCCTTTTTTGCATTGTTCACAAACGGCCATGGAAACTTTTTTGTCAGTTTATTTTTAGCCCCTCTTAAAGACAGAATTAGCTACAAAATAGCCCGGCAATCTGTTAAAGTAAATTAAAACACTGAAATGACTTCTCAGTCTTCTGTTTTGCATGGAGTACCTCACCCACCTTTGTTCTCTGAGCGGCTGATTGAGGAAGTCCTTAGGTTCCCAGAGGCCAAGGGTTCAAATCCCACTAAAACCAGCCTGCTCTCTCCTGCTATCCTTGTGGGTGCAGCCTACCAGACGGTTGGAGTCTGAAGGAAGGTAACTGCTACAGTTGGATGGCGGGAAGCGGAACCACCATACGTGACGTGAAATAAAGAGTTCATTGTAGGCGCAAGACCACACACGATTGTGGGAGCTGGTGACAAAGCCTGTTGGAGGCTTCTGCCTCTGAAAGTGGCCCTGAAGTCACTACAGGTCGGCAGAGTGACTTTAGGAAGTCAGGAAGCTGAGTCAGGAAGTGACGTCAGGAAGCTGAGCTGAACATGAAGCAGGGAGACGAAGGATGAACCCAAACCCATGTCTCATTCCCATGGCCTCCAACCTGGACACTATAGATAACCTGTAGAAGCAGCCGGGCCCTTTGCCACAAAGCTGCATACGGCCCAGGATTCCAAGAACCTAGAGGAGGGGCTCTGCTGGGATCTGGGCTCTGGAACGAGATGTCGCCCCATACCCACAAGGCTGCCGTCTTACTTCCGCCTTCCAAGTCCCCTGCAAATTCCTCTTGTGCCAATCCCTGCCTGGAACCACACAGAGAAAGGGGATTCTGGGGCACAAGGCCCCCCCCCCCACAGCATAAAACCTTCACACAGTACCAAGCCTAATTCCCAGTACTGCCAGTATCTAGCCGGGTGAATCTGACAGAGTATCGAATCTCCCTAATCCTCTGTTTCTTCATCTGTATGGATAATGTTGATTAAGTCATTCAGAAAGCAAACGTACCAAGTGCTCAGCGTATACGAACGAACCCAGGTTCCTGCTTTCATCCTGTTTATATTCTTTTTTTTAATTTTTTAATTTTTATTTATTTTTGAGAGAGAGAGAGAGAGACAGAGTACAAGCAGGGGAGGGGCAGAGAAAGAGGGAGACACAGAATCTGAAGCAGGCTCCAGGCTCTGAGCTGTCAGCACAGAGCCCAACACGGGGCTCGAACTGGTCAACCACGAGATCATGACCTGAGCCAAAGTCAGCCGGCTTAACCGGCTGAGCCACCCAGATGACCCTATATTCTTTTGATAACAATATCTTCACTGAAAAATCATTGTTTTGGATTTAATAAGATAGTAAAAAGGAATCTAGAACATAGATAGGCCTCAATCTATGTTACTGACCCAAGTTCATGATCTTGAGTGCTTCTGAGAGTCAGCCCTCCTTCAGACTTCCCCACCCACAGACTTGGAGAACCACCATCAGGAACAGCCAGCTCATGAGTGGACTCCCAATGCCATGTATGGTCATTCCTGGCTTTTTAAAGGAGCGCCCCACTCTGCTTCCTTACCATCAGCATTCTAGAAGGCCCTGGCTCCTCTTTCTTCAGGGTCACACACAGAGAAGAATCTGCCAGGGAGAAGGAAAAGGGGGTGAGATCTGCCAGGCAGAAGGGTTCAGGCGGGGAGGAAAAACGCTCACTTTCCAAACGGCTGCCGTGGTACTGTTGCGGAGACCGCCATGGTCATTGTCACATTGGATGGTTAACACGAAAAGAAAAAGGGTCTCCAGCCAGGTCTGGGAGGGTTGGAAGAGAACTTTAAGGGGAGCATAACAAACACCCCACACCCCCACCACTCACTTCATTTGAAGCCTTGTTCCTGCCACCGATGCCAACTGGGCAGCGACCACATCTGCCTCCTTTCTGTTTTCTCTACTATCTTAGTGGCAAGCTGGCGGTTGGGTGTTGTATGTGGCTTCTGTGCTGTGGTTTTCAACATTTTGTAGCCCGGAGCCTAGCTCTCCCCTCTGCGTGGAACAGTTGTGACTTACCATCTGTAGTTAAGTAGTTCCCCAACCAGGGAGTATTGGGAACAAGAAGAGTCTCCCTGAATAACACGTCTGAGTCTATCCTGTCGCACAGGTGCACCCCACCGTGAACATCCATACACAACTCTGGACTACAGGGCTCAGTAGGAAATGCCATGCTTGAACGTATCGTGAACATATCACGCTTGAACAAGTCACTTACCTGCTAGACCAATACCTCTTTAGTATCAGTTAACCGACTACAAAAGGAGAGATCTTGTCTAACTCTTCAGTCTCTGATCTTGTCATTTGAAAAGTCACATATGCAGATATGCATTCTCTCTCCTTCCTTCCCCTCCCCTCCCTCTCACCCTCTTTCTTATATGGTCATGTTCAATCTCCACACGGGGAGGTTCAAACTGCTCGTTTTTGGTCTACAGTCATATTTACGAGCTCAGATCACTATGACAGATAATTATGCTCTGGAAATGATACAATATTTGGGTGTCAAAGAGAAGTCACCGTTCTTCGAAATAGATGGCTGCTAGCTTTCTCAAGAACTCATTTTATGAACTCAAGTAAAAACAAATGAATACGTGTTCCTCTTTTTGCTTCCTCTTTTGAGCAATTTTATGATTGAAAAAAAGACATTTTACCACAATGGAAAATACCTCATTTTTCCATTAAAATGTACTCTCTTTTTTTTTCTTAACAGTTTTCAATCCACTTCCCTATCCATTGGGTTAAAAGGAGCTGTTCCTAGGAGACCAAGTCAACGTCTCAACAAGGAAGGTAGAAAAAAGAGGTGCTCAGCAAGGAGGACTGTGAACCACCCAACACCAGGACGACCATGGCTGTGTGAACAATAGCACCGAACCAGCCAGGTGGAAAATGAGAACAAATCACGCTCTTGACTGACAGTTTGGTCTCCTCTGTGCCAGACTGATTTTCTCCACAGTTGGAGGCACGGGCTCAGTCAGCCCTTTTGATAGCCTGTGGGCCCAGACCGGGGGTGTTCTTGGTGCATACACTACTTTGTGTCATCAAAAGGAAAGAGTCCATGTGGCCCAACACCTAGTTGCAACTCAGTTGAAAAGATGAAAGTGAGATTCCTGGTGACGTGACCAGCGACGTTCAGTTGGTTGAGTTTTAAGCTTTTTGTATAATGGCTCCCATCTCTTCTAGTTAGATATCAACTTCCTCCCACTGAAGTCTTCCAAAGGCAAATAAGAATTCAATCCATCAAGCATACTGATATTGACTATAATGTAAACAAATGGTTTGAAGGACCGATCAGAGGCTTTCCTCTTCAACTTGATTTTTTTTTTTTTTGGTCACTAGTTAGGAAGTCACAGCATTGCCAAAGAGAAAACAGGGAAGCTATGGAGAGTTCAGGATTGGGCTCTGTGCAATTTTACTCTCGCAAAGTAAGATTTCCTTATCGACAATAAAATTCTTCCTGTTTTTAAATTCATCTTTCTGGAAGGCTTGTAGGTCTTCCCAAAGCCTGAGATATATCCACAGACAACTTCACCCCTACAATTACCTCAGGTTTATGCACGTGTGGTGTGTTATCATCACATCCAGATGCGTCTCCCTGTCCTTCATAGTTTAACTTTCAAAAGTATACGATGGATAAAATGCAGCAATCTCCTCATGATCTGCCCTAAGAGGTGCTCACGCAGTCCAAGTAATTCAAATTTATAGGTAACAGAAAATATCACCAATACCTCTCAATTCTCTCTCTTTCTCTCTGTCTCTCTTCCTGTCACACACACACACACACACACACACACACACACACACTATTATAAAAGCATCTAGGTGGTGCTTCTCACAAGAAATTAATTACTTAAATCCCACTGATCCCTCTTCGGGAATGCACTACAAAGCAGTACCTTCTCCCTGAGGTGAAGAACTAACTAAAGGTGAAGAGGAAAAGCAAATATTTGGGATAGTCTTCATGCTAGATTATAACTTAAACCCTAAGTAACCTGGATTTGGCTAAAATTCCTTCTTTTTTTATTGTTTCCCCCCCCCCCCAAATAAACGGCATGAGATTGTGGTGCTAAAATAGAAATACCGTCGAATCGTGTTATTACAAAAATTTGGCAAAGCTACCAGTGAAATCATGTCCCTTGAAACATAACAACCACACACAGTAAAAACACAATTCCTCTCAACGCGGCCATAAACAGGGTGTTAGCCCTGTTCCTCAGGGTCAACACTATAAAAGGGTTCCCGCATACTTAGTGAACCCACATTCAACTCAGTAATTCTTATCTTGCCATTAGTGTCGCATGCTAAAATCCACGTCCCAGTAAATTGCTGTGTGTGGTATGTGAAATGTATTAAAAGTACATGAGGTAAAATTGTTTTCATGAGATCTCACTCGAACGCCTGATCATTAGAAGATCATTTTCTCATCCCCGTTATTGTAGTTATTGTATTCCTCTGAGGCGTTTGCCCTTGACTGTGGAGGGGTGGAGTGGGCAAAGGGGCGCAGGACTTTTTTGAGATTTGTCAAAAGAGTGATGGAAAAAAATAGGGCTGAGAATTTTTTTAAAGCCCCCACACATTGTACTTAGTGGGGCCAAGCCTTGTCAATGCCACCCGGTTGCTGGCACTGGGCCTCATTCGTGGCAATGCTCACAGTCTAGTTACCAGGCCCCAAGCACGATTGTACAAGGGTCCCACGTGGAACATTTGGTCAACAGGCGAGGACGCTCCAGGCCAGCCTTCACTGAGGCTCGGGGCCATGGGAGTTTCCCAGTCAGGAGAGTGTTCACCGCTTGCCTCCAGTTATATGTTGCACAGCCCCACAGCGTCTGCTGGCACAGCCCAGATCCCTTCCACTGGGCGCCATATTATTTCACTCAGTCGGGAGCAAAGGAATATATCTGAGAATGTGTGAGGAGCCCACAGATTTTTCCAAGACTGTGCTTTAAGCATTCATAAAGGTAAAGAGAAGTGGGATGGCTTAACATTTTCCGTTTCAGTGATGTGAGTCTGTCCGAGGTGATGGTGGGGCTGCTCCAGGAGAGAAGGGGAGTGAAGCACAGGCACCGACCTCTCGTCGCCCTGTGTGTCTGCCCGGCCCAGAGCCCAAGACGTGTCAAATAGCGACATCCCCCATTCTTTCTCGTGAGGTGCCCCAGAGAGCTGATTTCAAGGAGTGGGTACAATTACAAGTGGGATGGCGGCACAGTTTAGCACGAGGAAAGGAGAGAAAAAAGAAGTCATTCTCGCTAAATATACCTGTGGTTTAAAGAAGATTTGGTTTTGGGGCACCTGGGTGGCTCAGTCGGTTGAGCGTCCGACTTCAGCTCAGGTCATGATCTCACGGTTCGTGGGTTTGAGCCCCACGTCGGGCTCTGTGCTGACAGCTCAGAACCTGGAGTCTGTTTCAGATTCTGTGGCTCAGTCGGTTGAGCGTCCGACTTCGGCTCAGGTCATGATCTCACGGTTCGTGGGTTTGAGCCCCACGTCAGGCTCTGTGCTGACAGCTCAGAACCTGGAGTCTGTTTCAGATTCTGTGTCTTCCTTTCTCTCTCTGCCCTTCCCCTGCTCACACTCTGTCAATCTCCTTCTCTTGAAAAAGAAATAAACATTAAAAAATTTTTTTAAAAAGAGAAGATTTAGTTTTGGGGTGCCTGGGTGGCTCAATCGGGTAAGGGCCCAACTCTTGGTGGCTCTGGCCAGGATCTCATGGTTCGTGAGTTCCAACACCGCATCAGGCTCTGCATTAACAGCACTGAGCCTCCTTGGGATTCTCCCTCCATCTCTCTCTGCCCCTCCTTTCTCTCTTCCTCGTTCTCTCAAAATAAATAAATGTAAAAAAAGAAAGAAAGAAGATTTAATCAGATGCTTCAAAGACTGGACACCAGACAGAAACTAGGTCCTTTTGGAGGCTGACAGAATCCAAATGGAGAGGAGGCACTCCTGCAGGGAGAACGCTGTGTCTTTTGCAGGCCCTGGATGAGACAAGAAGTAAACCGTTCATGGGAAAAATAAAACTGATTTTTCTGGAGTCGGTGCCATGAAGAGACAAAAACAAACAAAAAGCTATGGCTATTTGAACATTTTGTATATTAAGAGCTTAAGATGATGCCATTGGGCACAGTCTGGCATTCAGAGTCTCTCAGGAGAATAGAGGATGTTGCCAGAAGGTGAGTAGATCGGGTCCAGAAATCACAAGACCTGCAGAACATTTAGAGGCAATAATATACAAAAGCCACAAGGCATGTGCTGATGTCTTTCCTAGAATTCAACTAGAAAGCTTCATTTCCCTTCCTGAAAATAGCCTTTTCTAGTTTTATTTCTCCAAAATGGAATCTTCCTTCCTTCCAAATCTGCTTCTCTCCTCAGAGGCAGCACAACTTTTCCTGGCATCAAAGAATACCAAAAGAATTTCCCCAGGAGATATGGATTTATATAAAAGGGGGTTCTTTCAAATTCAGCATGGGTAATCCCACACCATTCATTCATTCATTCATTCATTCATTCATTCATTCAGCAGTTAACTACTATATGCCAAGCAGTGTGCCCAGGGCAGGACTGAGGTGCCACCAATGGCAAACTCTTCTAATATCTGGAGACTTTGTATTAAATCAGGTCTGTGTGCTTTCTATATATAAAGAGAGAGTTTCCTTATGTTTGTGTCATATTATCTGTGTGGGTATATATATATAGAGAGAGAGAGAGAGAGAGAAAGAGCGAGAGAGCAAGTCTTTAATTGTCCTTAGTAGGGGGAATAGAGAAAAGTAGGTCTTTTCCACCTCCCCAAAACAGAAGTTCTTATTAAGTGGGCTTGTTCTTTTTTAAGTAATTAATATTGAGCGAACAAAAGCTACTTAATTTCTGAATGTCTTAAGCTATATCTGAATGGTACCAAAATACACGATTCTTCTAAAAGTCTAGTTAGTCATATTTAATTACATAGGGAAATATTTGCCAAATACACTTCTGTGAAAAAGCAGGCCACAGGATAAAATGTGGACCATGATTCCAAACACATAAAAATTATACATATATACATATATGCATAAAGATAAACAGATAGATAGATGGATAGGTAGGTAGGTAGATATAGATGATAGATAGGGAGATAGATGATAGATAGATAGATAGATAGATAGATAGATAGATAGATGATAGATAGCTAGAAGAAATGTACCTAAAAAGGTTGAATGAGTGAGAAGTGATGGAAAGTTATAGATATTTTTTAGGTGTCTCTTTCTATACTTTCAAAATCATGTAAATTATTACAATGTCCACAATACTCAAAGCTATCTGTAGATTTCATGCAATCCCTATCAAAATTCCAATGGCGTTTTTCAAACACATAGAAAATACTGTTCAAAATTCTATCTGGATCTATAAAAGCAATTCTGAGAAATAACAAATCTGGAGGCATCACACTTCCTGAGATCAAATTTTATTATAAAGTTACAATACTCAAAACAGTGTGGTACTGGCATAAAAACAGACACATAGACCAATGGAGCAGAATCAAAATCCCAGAAATAAACTCAAACACATACATCAAGTGGTATTTGACAAGGGAGCCAGGGTCTACGGCCATACTACCCTGAACACAGCCAGTTATGTCTGACAAGGGAGCCAGGTATACTCAATGTGGAAAGGACAGTCTCTTCAATAGATTGTTCTGGGGAAACTGGATATTCACATGCAAAAGGACAAAATTGGACCCCTATCTCACCTCACTTACAAAAATTAACTCAAAATGAATTAAGGACCTAAATGTAATACCTGAATCTGTAAAACGACCAGAAGAAAACATAGGAGAAAATTTCTTTGATATTGGTCTTCGCAGTGATTTTTTGTAGTAGTACAGAAATCACAAGGAACAAAAACAAAATTAAACAAATGAGACTACATTAAAGCAAAAAGCATCTGCACAGCAAAGGACCTAGCACAATGAAAAAGGAACTTATGAAATGGGAGAAAATACTTGCAAACCGTCTATCTGACAAGAGGATAATGTCCCAAATATATAAGGAGCCCATGCAACTCAATATCCAACAAGCAAATAATCTGACTTAAAAATGAGCAGAGGAACTAAACAGATATTTTTCCAAAGAAGACAAAGCAAATGGCCAACAGGTACATGAAAAGATATTTGTCACTAATCATTAGGCAAATGCCAATCAAAACCATGATGAGCTATCACCTCACGTGTTAGAATGATTATTATCAAAGAGACAGGAGATAACAAGCATTGGGGAGGAAGGGAAGAAAGGGGAACATTCGTGCACTGTTGATGGGAATGGAAATTAGTACCCCACTATGGAAAACACTGTCGAGTTTCCTCAACTTTTAAAAATAGGACTCCTTATAATCCAGCAATCCCACTTCTGGTTATAAATCTGAAGGAGATAAGAGCACTATCTCGAACCTTCATGTTCATTGTAGCATTATTCACAATACCAAGACATAGAAACAATCTAAGTGTCTATCAATAGGTGATTGCATAAAGAAGATGTGATAGTTATATGCAATGGAATATTACTCAGCCAAAAAAAAAAATGAATGAAATCTTGCCATTTGCAACAACATGGATGGACCTAAAGGGTGTTATGCTAAGTGAAATAAGCCAGATAGAGAAAGGAAAACACTGTATAATATCACTTGTAGGTGGAATCTAAAAAAAAGGTAAACTCATAGAAACAGAGAGTAGAATGGTAGTTGCCAGGGGCTGGAAACTGAGGGAAACAGAATGATATTGGTCAAAGGGTCCGAAAATCCAGTGATAAGGTAAATAAGCTCTGAAGATCTAATATATAGCATGGTACTTATAGTCAACAATACTGTATTATACACTTGAACATTGCTAAAACAGTAGATCTTAAATGTTCTCACCACAAAAAAAGAAAAAGAAAAAAAGCATGTAAGGTGATGGATGTGCTAACTAACCTTATCATGGTAATCATTTCATGGTAGATACACGTACCGAATCATTGCCTCAGACGCTTAAACTTACACAATGTTATTTGTCAGTTATATCTCAGTAAAGCTGGGGTGGGGCGCCTGGGTGGTTCAGTTGGTTAAGCATCCAACTCTTGGTTTCGGCTCGGGTCACGATCTCATGGTTTGTGGGATCGAGACCCGCGTCGGGCTCTGTGCTGTCCTGCTTGGGATTCTCTCCCTCTCCTTCTCTCTCTGCCCCTAGCCTCCCCCCTCATCTCTCTCAAAATGAATAAACTTAAAAAAAAAAAAAAAAGGCTGGGGGAAAAATTAGCAATTATCTCTAAAGACTGGGATTAGATGAAAAAGACATTTTCACTTTTTATTTTAGATTCGTTTGCATTATTTGTTACATTATTCATACTTTAACTTACTTTGTTTTTACTTAAACCAGTTAGTTAACATACAGAGTAATATTAGTTTCAGTTATACAGTTTACTGATTCAACAATTACACACAAGACCCAGTGCTCGGGGCACCTGGGCGGTTCAGTCAGTTGAACATCTGACTTCAGCTCAGGCCATGATCTCGCAGTTCATGAGTTTGAGCCCCATGTCAGGCCTCTGCTGTCAGCTCAGAGCCCACTTCAGACCCTCACTCCCCCTCTTTCTGCCCCTACCCCCACTCATGCTCTCAAAAATAAACAAACAAACAAACAAACAAAAAAAGGCCTGGTGCTTATCACAGCCAATGAAACAAACTTAGCTTTAACTTAAATTTAAGTACTTGAAAATTGAATTTATAAATTCAAAATTCAAATATGTAAGAATGTGATCATTTTGACCATATCTGTGTAATATAATCTTGAGAAATTAAAAAAAAATAAGTCAATAAAATCTGACTCTACATACCAAATAGCCAGTTCTTCTGTATTTTAATTTAATTTTTTCCATTTTGTTCACCAAATATGACAGTACTACCCATATAGTGTAAATCTGGCCTCAAAAATTAGGTTTTAGGGGCGCCTGGGTGGCTCAGTTGGTTAAGTGGCCGACTTCAGCTCAGGTCATGATCTTGCAGTTCGTGGGTTCGAGCCCCGCATCGGGCTCTGTGCTGACAGCTCGGGGCCTGGAGCCTGCTTCAGATTCTGTGTCTCCCTCTCTCTCTGCCCCTCCCCCACTCATGCTCATCTCTCTCCCTCTCTCTCTCTCTCTCTCAAAAATAAACACTAAAAATTTTTTAAATTAATTAGGTTTTAATATCATATTTGAAAGAAGCCCAACTCTAAATTCCCAATTTTAACAAATTCTCCATTTTTAGAACACAGAATAGTTCTTCATCCTTGGCAATTAAATTCCAAATGCTATTTTGGGGGCTATCCAGGGGCTTCAGATCACAGAAAACCGTACAAGCGCTTGTGTGCCTCGCTCAGAAAGTGGAGACTGAAATAAAATTCTCCAGAGTGACTTCCTCCTGGCCCCTGATGCTTCAGTCACCCCACAGAAGCCTGACTGATGCCATGTGCTCCAGAAAAGGGGTCTGCCAACCCCAACAAGATGGGGATCTCAGAAGTGCTCAAATTCTTGGCTGGGTCAGCTGGTTTAACAGCCTCTTTATAGAGGATGTTTTTCTTTTTGATCCTATATCCCAGAAATTTGAGTTTCTGGGAATAGAAAATGTGAATGTGGGTGGGCCTACCCCTTTCATACTCCCTCTCTCTCTCTCTCTCTCCCCCACCCTCATTTCGCATCCTTCAGTCTTTTCCCCCAAGCACTTTCTTCTCTCTGTAGGTTGTTCTTTCTCCCCATTCCCTGCAGAGACATTCTCTCTGATTCTCTCTTCACTCTCATGGATGGTTTTCTCTACCCTAGACCTAGCAGTTGCTTGAATCACTTCATGGCTACTCTAATTCAGACACCAAGATGACCAAAATACACAAGCAGGATGAAAGTCTTCCTGATTTTTCAAACATCTCAAGGATCAAAGGAGGCCAACTGTGGCAAAATTCATCCGTTACTTCTAAATGACTGCTCTCCAAACCGCCCCACCACCCCCCCCCAGGTCTCCCCCACAAAGGACAAGAAACCTGTAGTGTCTCTGCCAACTAAATCGAGTCTCTGGATACAATTTCAACATTTTTCTGCACCTTCAATCTCTTTCTACCTCTCCTTTCTCACTTGGCCAAAGACAGGCTATGAGCCGATTTTATTTTCAAAGATTCTATTCTGGCCGCTGCAGCCTAAAAACAAAGCAAGGAGTCACAAAGTGAATCTCGTCCCCAGTTACAGCCTTCCCTCCAGCCATACTCTCTGAGTCCCCTCGGTTTGCGTGTAAGGCCAAATGTGGGTCACGCAGAGGACAGGGTGGGCTGAGGAACCACGCTAGCTGTGAAGGCCTCTGGAAGTCACATCCCCCCTGTGTGCCTTAGGTACCTTGTAGTTACTTATTAGAGCCACTCACAGATATCACTCTTCTCTGCTCCCAGTTATGTGCTAGAATTTCCCTTCCCTACCCCCTCTGTAGATAAGCATAGCCATATGACCTGTGTTGTTCCAATTAAATGTTAGCAGAAATGCATGGATGGCTTCCAAGCAAAAACTAAGAGTCAGTCACCAGATTCCTTTTTTCCTTTTCCAGAGACCATAACAAACATATTTCAAGATGGAATCTCCATCACCCTGGGTCCCTGGATGACTTCAATGAGTAGCACTCCCTCTGCCACCCCATGTAGAATGGACCCTATAGTAGCACGTACACTATAAGCCACTGAGATTTGACAGTTATTTGTGATGTATCATACCAATAACGTTCTTCCACTTCTTCTTGGGATGTCTTCCCAAACCAATCCTGAATCCTGCAGGTTATCCCATATTATACAGCGGACCACTCTTTCTACTTAGGTTTCCCTAAAAGTGTCTTTTGTTCACTTCGTCATTGTCCAATTTTGCTACAAGGACAGGAGCTATGTCCTCTGTTCCTCTGATGCAGTTTCTATATTCCTTCTGCAGTTTCCAGATTTCCCCACGTGCACCCTTCTCTCTTTCTCTTGCAGTTTCCACAACCACCCCATATGTATCCTAACCCCCACCGCTCAGGACCTGTGGCAGGACTTGCATTTAGCAGATGCTCCGTTAATGTTTTTTGCTGACTCGTTTTAACCCGTGCCAAGATCTACAGAAAAGGTGAAACAAACAACGGCTTGCCCAGGATGGGTCATCAAGGTGATTGCAACTCCTCCTTCACCTAAATGAGGATTTCTTACAATTCGAACATGTTTTATTATCCAAAGGGGTAGCTGCATAGGCTTGCAAAGCATTGCCCCAAGAGGCCCAAGTGGTTTGTCATCTTGCTCACCTGATTACAGTCATCAAGAAAGTACATGAGAACTTGGGCTACCCAACGCATCCAAGGGTCCCTCTGGGTTCACCAGAGAGGCATGGGAATCACAATAACCCACTTCCACAGCATGGCCACCTCTCCCTGCAGGAATCTGCTGTGTAGACAGACCTCTTTGGGTACTTCCTGCCACGAAGATAAATCTGAGCTTTCTCAGAGCAGAGCAAAGGCGCTATGAGACAGGGCATGATTCAGTGGCTTTCCATACATCATTGGTTTGTCTATCTGTTTGGGTTAGCAAACCAGCTCTCAAAGAGCCACTAAAGAGTGGATCAGGAGCAGAGCAGACAACAGAAATCCAGAGATAACTGCTGAAGCTGACTTCAGTCTTACACTTCTCCTTTCTCCTTTAAATAGGCAATGCGCTTTGTTTGTGTTTGACAGCTCAGTGGTGGCTAAGCATGTGGGGCACAGAATCTCTTTCAGTTCCACATTGCCTAGTTTCCCAGAAACCAGCCTTAGATCTCTAAGCCACAACAAAGAGATGCCCATTTAGCAAACTGACCTCCTTTATCCCCACAGGCGCTTCTGTATTTTCAAAATGGTAGGCTTCACCTGAGGGAAACGAAAACATTTTATACTGCCTGCTTTCAGCCTGGACATCGGTCCCTCTCAGACGCGCCTGCTCACGGGGCTGCAAATAAACTGGAAAAATAAGAGCCATAAACAGCCCCACCCTCACATTAGCCAAGCCTTCAACATGTGCTCCCGTAATTAGAGTACTTACTTATGGGAGATCCACTTCCTCCCTTCTTCGGTGAGGCCCCTTCTCCAGACAACCTCCACGCTTCCTTTTGGTTAACACAAAGCACTGTTCACGTGCATAATCTGCTTCCAAGAAATCCAGTGAATAGATTCGGCTACACGGGTACTGTGATTGCAAGAGACACAGAAAGAGAAGCATGCGTTCACACCGTCCACGTAAAATTGAAGTTAAGCTATTTAGGAGAATGAAACTTAAAATTTTGCCAATCACATTTCATCCCTTTAATTTTTTTTTAAGTTTGATTTTATTTACTTGAGCGAGACAGAGACAGTGCAAGTGGAGGAGGGACAGAGAGAAGAAGAGAGGGAATCCCAGGCAGGCTTTGTGCCACCAGCGTAGAGCCCCCGCCGGGCTCGAACTCACAAAACTGCGAGATCGTGACCTGAGCCAAAACCGAGAGGCCACGGGTGCCTGGGTGGTTCAGTCGGTTGAGCATCAGACTTCATTCAGCTCAGGTCATGATCTCACGGCTCACGGTTTGAGCCCCAGGTCCAGCTCTGTGCTGACAGCGTGGAGGCTGGAGCCTGCTTTGGATTCTGTGTCTCCCTCTCTTTCTCTGCCCCTATCCCGCTGTGCCCCTCCCCCCACTCACATTCTGTCTCTGTGTCTCAAAAATTTTTTAAAAAAATTAAAAAATAATGAAAATTAAAAAACCAAGAGTTGACGCTTAATCGACTGAGCCACCTAGGCACCCCCTATTTTGTCTCTTTAGAGACTCCCTCTTGAACCACCCCATCTAAGTTTATGTCCTCCTCCTTATCACTTTGTGTATCCTAGCCCTGTTTTTTTAACAGACCTTATCATTTGAAATTCTTTTATTTATCTCTTGGTTTGTTTGTTTATTGCTTGTTTGTAATATTGGAATGTAATCTCCATAAGCAGGAATTTTGCCTAGAACATTTCCTAGCATGTAGTTGGTGCTAAGTAAATGTTAGCAGTTTTAGGTAGAGAGAGATGCTTACACAAACATAAAAAGTTCCCAATTAGTAAGGGAGAAACTATTAACACTGATTCTGTTGTGCCCAGAATTCGTGATCCCCAAAGACCACCATGGAGCCGAGGCCGATGCAAAAGCAAAGAGCCTTTATTGGAGCCAGCTCGAGCTCAATCCCCTACCTGCACTGACGCAGTGGTGAGATACCGGAGAGAGAGAGCGGGTTCCAAGAGCACAAAGGTTTTATAGGGATCATGGCCTCAGCCGATTGGCTGGGGAAGGGTCGTGGCCTCAGCCGATTGGCTGGGGAAGGATCAGCGTCCCGTCACGCAGGTTGCCGGGTGTGGTTTGATCGGGAAGTTTGAACAGGTGAGCAGGAAGTTACTCAAGGGGAGGATACAGAACAAGATGGAGTCGGCCGGCCTAGGTCTGTTCTTTCGTTCCCCCCTTGTCATGTATCTTGCAGACCCAATCATGGGACCGGCTGCATTTCTATTTTGTCCTCTCCTGTTATTAGGGGCTTGTACTGAGCACGGAGGACCATTAGTTGGATGGCCCTCACGCAGTCCCTGAGCTGGTGTCTATGATCTGCCAGGTAATGTTTTGGGGGCCGTGGGGACTCCCGGCAGCATGAGCAATGACAAGCAGAGTTAACAGCGAAACCAATATCAGGTGGGTCGAATGCGCTGTAACTTGACCTCGAGCGGGTTGTGTTGGTCCCGATTGACGGCCCATTCCTTCCCGATCCAGGAGGGGTCCTCTGGCCGAACGTGGGTGTGATGGACCCAGGTTGCGATGCCGTCTACTTTGAGAGCGGTGGGGGTTGTCAGCACCACGCTGTAGGGTCCCTTCCAGCGCGGCTCAAGGGTCTCTCGGTGGTGCCTCTTGATGTAGACCCAGTCTCCCGGCCTGTACTGATGAGGTGTCGGGGTTGGGCCAGGTGCGTAGATGGCACGGTGGCGCGGCCAAATGTCCTCGTGCGCCCTCTGCAGCCCTCTCAAGGAAAGAAAAAGTTCTTGATCTTTAAACTCAGCAAAAAGTTCAGCTCGAAGTTTGGGAATGACAGGCGGTGGCCTGCCAAACATGATCTCGTACGGAGTAAAACCCGGAGTGTAAGGAGTGTTTCTAACCCGGTAAAGGGCGTACGGTAGGAGAGTCACCCGGTCCCCGCCAGTCTCCATGGTTAATTTGGTAAGGGTCTCTTTTAGGGTTCTATTCATTCTTTCTACCTGTCCTGAGCTCTGGGGCCTATAAGTACAATGTAATTTCCAGTTTGCCCCCATAGCCTTGGCTACTGCCTGCGTTACCTGCGAGATAAAAGCTGGTCCACTGTCTGATCCTACCATGGCAGGAAAACCATACCTGGGTAAGATGTCTTCTAGTAGCTTCTTAGCCACCGTCTGAGCCATTTCATGCTTGGTTGGGTATGCCTCCACCCAGCCAGAGAAGGTGTCTGTAAATATTAAAAGATATTTATAACCATACTTTCCTGGTTTAACTTCAGTGAAGTCGACCTCCCATTGGGCTCCCTGTCTGGTGCCTCTGAGCCTGGTTCCTTTTTTATTTGATGTGGCTCTCGCGTTGGTGAGTTGGCAGGTCTTGCAGGCAGATACAACTTGCTCTATTTTGGTGTCCTGTTGGTGAATCTTGATGCCCGCATGTCGGATTAAGTCTTTTAATTTTCGGGCCCCCATGTGAGTAGACCGATGCATGTGCTCTAATACTGAGACTCCGAGCTGGTCTGGCAGCACGAGCTCCTTGTTAGGTGTATACCACCATCCCTTTATCTCCTGGGCCATGGGGAGTTTCTTGATCCGCTGTACCTCCTCCTGGGAGTATTTGGGCTGGTCTGGTAAAACTGGGTCTCCCGGGTCCGGTAGTTGGATGGTCATGGTGGGGACTGAAGTAAGGCTTCAGTCTTGGCTTGGCTGCCTGGTCAGCCTTTCGATTACCTCTAGCTACCAGGTTATCAGTTTTCTGGTGCCCTTGGCAGTGGATAATGGCCAGCTTGGCAGGAAGCCATAAGGCCGTAAGCAGGTCAAGTATCTCCTGCTTATTTTTTATAGTCCGGCCTCTCCTGATAAATTGCCCCATGGATATGAGCTGTGGCAAACGCATAACGGCTGTCTGTGCAGATGTTAAGCCATTTTCCAGCTCCCAGCGTTAGTGCCTTGGTAAGGGTGACGAGCTCTGCTCGCTGGGCTGACGTTCCAGAGGGTAGAGTCTCCGCCCATACAATGTCTGTTTCCGTGACCACCTCTGCACCCACATACCTGCGTCCGTCCCGCACAAAGCTGCTGCCATCAGTGAACCAAGTAGCCTCGGCATCGGGGAGGGGCCGGTCGGTCAGATCTGTCCGGAATCCATGTACTTGCTCCAGGATCCCCGCACAGTCATGTAGTGGAGCACCTAGGTCAGGGTCAGGCAGCAGGGTTGCAGGATTGAGGGCTGCACTGGGGTGGAACCGCACCCGTGGAGGGTTGAGTAGGAGGCTCTGGTAATGAGTCATACGTGTGTTGCTCATCCATCTGTCAGGAGGCTGTTTCAGGACCCCTTCAATGGCGTGTGGGGTCATGATCCAGATCTCCTGTCCTAGGGTCAGTTTGTCTGCGTCCTTGACTAGGAGTGCTGTCGCCGCAATAATTCTTAGGCATGGCGGCCAGCCGGCAGCCACTGGGTCTAGCTTCTTGGACAGGTAAGCCACTGGGCGGTTCCAGGGGCCTAAGGCTTGAGTTAGAACCCCTTTTGCTATTCCTTTGTGTTCGTCTACAAAGAGGTGGAAGGGCTTCGTAATGTCTGGTAGGCCCAGGGCTGGGGCACTTAGGAGGGCCTTTTTTAACTGATTAAACAGTTTCTTCTTTTTCAGTCCATTTAAATGTTTGCCCCTCTTTGGTAGCTTCATATAGGGTCCTGGCGATCTCAGCAAAACCCGGAACCCAGAGGCGGCAGTAGCCGGCCAATCCTGGGAATTCCCTTACTTCCCTTCGGGTGGTGGGAGTAGGGATCTATAGGACAGTTTCTTTTCTGGCATCTGATAACCGCCACTGTCTGCCCTCCAGGCTGTATCCCAGGTAACTTACCCTCTCCCTGCGTATCTGAGCCTTCTTCGTGGATGCCCGGTACCCCAAGGCCCCCAGGGTAGCCAGCAGGTCCTGGGTCCCTCGCTCGCAGTCCTTGGCCGTGTCGGCAGCAATCAGGATGTCATCTACGTACTGTAGGGGGGTGAGGCCAGGGTGCTCCCTTCTGTACTCACCCAGGTCCTCGTGTAGTGCCTCGTCGAAGATGGTGGGCGAATTTTTGAACCCCTGAGGCAGTCGTGTCCAGGTGAGTTGTCCACTGTAGCCCTCCTCCGGATCATGCCACTCGAAGGCGAACAAGGGTTGGCTCTGGGGTGCCAGTGGCAGACTGAAGAAGGCATCCTTTAAATCTAGTACAGTATACCAGAACCTGGAGGGTGCCAAGGAGCTCAAGAGAGTATATGGGTTGGGAACAGTTGGGTGTATGTCCGTGACCCTCTTATTTACCTCCCGGAGGCCTTGTACCGGTTGATAGTCATTTGTGTGAGGCTTTTTGACCGGCAGTAGGGGGGTGTTCCCCTGGCAAGGAACTAGTACCCCTAGGCTTTGTAGTCTCCGGACATGTGGCTGGATCCCCTTCCAGGCCTCCTGAGACATGGGGTATTGTTTGATCCTTACCAGACCTTCTCCTGGCTTGAGCTCTACCAGGACCGGGGTCCTGTGAGCAGCTAGTCCTATCCCCCCAGTCTCTGCCCAAACCGAGGGGAATTCTTGTAGCCATCTGTCTATATTATCCTCTCTCAGGAGGGCCTCCTGGTGGAGGTGGTATTCATCCTCTAGTTTCACGGTCAGGACCTGGATGGGGTGGCCCTTGCCATCGGTGACCTGAGGCCCCCCCCCCCTTGTGTGAAAGTTATCTGAGCTCCAATCTTGGTCAGTAAGTCCCGTCCTAACAGCAGGTAGGGGCATTCCGGTATTACCATAAAGGAGTGGGATACCCGGCCTGTCCTCAAATCTACCGTTCTTCGGGTAGTCCATGAATACTGGCTCATACCAGTTGCCCCTTGTACCCAGGACTTCTTGCTGGCTAGCTTTCCTTGTGGGGTGCGGAGGACCGAATGTTGCGCTCCAGCGTCGACGAAGAAGTCAACAGGGGTCCCCTCCACTTTAAGAGTTACCCTGCGCTCGGGGAGAAGGTCCGAACCCTGACTCCCCTAATCACTCAGTTCATCTAGCTCTAAGACTTTTATTCGATCAGTCTTGCTTCCCTTCCCGCCGGCCTTTTTCGGACACTCTCGGGCCCAATGCCTTATCTCCTTGCAGTATGCGCACTGATCTTTCTGCAGCCTCCACTTCCCCCCCCCTTGGTGGTTCCTTTACCTCCTCTTGAGTCGCCCGCCAGCTGCCGGAGACGGCGGTCTCATTCCTCGGGGGAGTCAGCAGTGGTAGCTAGTAGTATTCTGGCCAGGTCTCGAGTCTGCTTACTGCTGGCAGCCACCATGGCAGGAGCCTGCTTATCCTCAGGAGGCTCCCAGTTATTATATACCTTTTCAGCTACCACTAGTAAGTCCTGCAGACTTTTTTCTCCTGGCCTATCTATTTTCTGTAATTTTTTCCTAATGTCTATGGCCGATTGGTTTACAAAGGCCATGATAACAGCTGCTTTGCTTTCAGGAGCCTCTGGATCCATGGGGGTATAGGTACGGAATGCCTCCATGATCCGTTCTAAAAAGGCAGCCGGAGATTCATCTTTTCCCTGTTGTACATTTCCTACCTTGGCCAAATTGGTTGGCTTCCTAGCAACCATTCGGAGACACCCCATTAGAGTCTGGCGGTAGACCCGGAGCCTCTCCTTACCTTCTGCCATGTTGAAATCCCACTGGGGCTGAGTTAAGGGGAAGGAGGCATCTATCTGAGCCTGGTTGGTGGTGGAATTCCCATCTGTGCCCAGAACTAGTTTTCAGGCCTCATTGAGGATTCTTTCTCTTTCCTCAGTCGTGAACAGGACCTGCAAAAGCTGCTGGCAATCATCCCACGTGGGCTGATGGGTAAAAAGAACAGAGTCTAATAAATCAATAAGCCCTGCCAGTTTCTCAGAAAACTTAGGATTCTGAGGTTTCCAACTGTAGAGGTCACTAGTGGCGAAAGGCCAATAGTGATGGGGCTGATTCCCCTCTGCATCTGGGGGGTCCGGTGGCTCGCAGGGGCAGAATAGTGGAGTCAGCGGCAGAAGCGGATTGCTCCCTCTGAGCCCTTTGTCTGGTAAAGGGCGGGCTTCCCACTGGAGCATTTCTGCCTCCCGCTCTCGGAACAGCGTCTGCCTCCCCCAGAGGGGGAGGATGGTGTTCTTCCAGCATCCTAAGGGGGTTATACGGGGGAGGAAAAATTAATTCTTCTTCAGTCCCCCCTTGTAGGACAGGGTAGAGGGGTGCTGAAGGCTGGGTAAGACTTTTCTTGTTCTCCTTCTCTGTCCCCTGTAAAGCAAGAATGGGTTTTGGCTCCAGAGGGCGTGGGGCTAGGAAGGGCTTAAGCCAAGAGGGTGGGTCTTCTGCAAGGTCCTGCCAAGTGATAATGTAAGGGAGCTGATCAGGATGGCCCGTCTTAGGCCGAGAGATGATACCCCTGACTTGGTGGATGGTAGGGAGGTCGAAGGTCCCCTCTGGTGGCCATCCGACATTGAAAGCTGGCCACTCGCTAGAACAAAAAACCTGCCACCGACCCTTTCAGACTTCCACACTGAGGTTGTTCGCTCTTTGGCTGACATCCTTAAAGTAATCAATCATAATGGTTAGAGGGATAGTCTGAGTCTGTCCCATAACGACCGTCCAGTAAGTCCACAGAACAAAACAGAGAAACACAGAAACAGACAAACAGAGGGCCCTTAGAAACAGTCTTCCACCTCCGTGGAAGCAAAACCGAAAGCTAGACAATGGCCTCACGCCGACCGGCAGGAGCGACCCACCTCGTCTCAGACCTTTGAGGGGATTCCACATCCCTCCAGAAGGGAGGATCGGGACGTCTTCCAAAACTCCCAGCCCGTGGTCCTCCAGTGTGTCCACTTAGACCGCGGCGGGCACTACCAGAATTTCAGAAATGAGCTCACACAGAAAAGACAGGGAACGAACAGACGCCAACCGTGGCCAATCAGTCTCTCTGGGTTGGGAGTCCCTCGGGGGTCTTGGGGTCCCAGACGAGCCCCAAATGTTATGCCCAGAATTTGTGATCCCCAAAGACCACCAGGGAGCTGAGTCCAATGCAAAAGCAAAGAGCCTTTATTCGAGCTAGCTCGAGCACAATCCCCTACCTACACCGACGCAGTGGTGAGATATCGGAGAGAGAGAGAGGATTTCAAGACCACAGAGGTTTTATAGGGATCATGGCCTTAGCCGATTGGCTGGGGAAGGGTCATGGCCTCAGCCTATTGGCTGGGGAAAGGTCGTGGCCTCAGCCATTTGGCTGGGGAAGGATCAGAGTCCCATCACGCAGGTTGCCGGGTGTGGTTCGATAGGGAAGTTTGAACGGGTGAGCGGGAAGTTACTCAAGGGGAGGATACAGAACAAGATGGAGTCGGCCAGCCTAGGTCTGCTCTTTCAATTAGCATGGCAAAATTGTCCTAAGAATTCCAAATATTGGGAAAAAAGGCTTTTGCCTCTCAATCTGTACCCTTTTGTACCATGTGCATTTTTACTATGAAGATATATTTCTTTCATAATAAAAACATAAAAAATAATAAATTTAAATATATGACTATATAAAACTTTGAAATTTGATATGACAAAAAAAAATACCACAAAGTTAAAACATAAACAATGTATTAGGAGAAAAAAAGTTTCATCACAGATACAAAGTAATATAATTCCTAATATACATGGGAGCATCTAAAAGTTAATTGGAAAAAAAAAGTCAATAGAAAAAGGGGTAAAAAACATGAATAGGCAATTCAGAGGAATGAATTTCCAAGAGGCAAATAAATCAATAAAAATATATTCAACCTCATCGATGGTTAGAGAAATGTTAAGATGAAATACCATATTTCCATGCATCAGATTAACAATAATTAAAAACAATCAGCATGAATGAGGCTGTGAGGAAATCAGCTCCCCCACATACTTATGGATACAGGGGTGGAGAAAAGGAGTGTAAATTGCTACAATGTTTTGGAAAGTAATTATGCAATATCTATCAAAATTTAAAATATACATGTCCTTTGGTGATCAATTTTATGGTTTGAACTCTTCCTGGTAGAGATAAACATATAGATAAGAATATGTTTTAATATTGATGCAGCCCAGTTTTTAATGCCAAAACAACCCTAAAATCACATCAATAGAGGACTAATTAAACAAAGTTTATATACCCACATAACAAAACTTTTAAAGATATTAAAAATAAGTATAGTCTTTATTGGCTAGAGAACTGTTTATAATATGTGAATAGGAAGTTACAGGGCAAAGTAACTAATGTAATTAATAATCCCATTTAAACACACACACACACACACACACACACACACACTATTCCCTTCAAGACTCTAAGCACAGTGTTCTGTACATATACATACATACAAACATGCACACATATGTATACACACACAGGCATATGTTTTTACTTTTGCATGAGTGTGGAGAAAAACAGGAAATGATATATAAGGCATTGCTAACGCTGGGACATTGAAGAGATCCTGGTGTTAAGTAAAGGAAAAAAACATTAATTTGTTTATCTCTTTGATTTAACCTATTAAAATGAGTAAAAGCAGCATAATTAGATGCAAAGAAAGCTGATGGCTTTCCCATTCACTGCACAGTCCTTAAGTCTACCTCCATGCCTTAATTTTCTCTACAAAGAAAAGCCAGCCCTATTATGGGTCTGTTTGTTCCTTAGGAAGAAAGACATCTACTGACCAGGATTTACCTAGCCTTGTTCATCCTGAGTAATTGGAACGTTGTGGGACTCCTGCTGTCACACTACAAGGGGCCAGGCCCTGATCAACCCAATCACCCGACACTCTCCTTGAGGCAGCAGCAAGGCCCACGACAAGCCCGGAAGGGGAAAGAAGTATAATTACTAGCCTTCTTGGGCGACCCCTGTTTCCTGGTTCAGGTTGGGTGCATACCCTCCGTGAGACTCCAACCTTGCGGGAAACTGCTCCTGGGAACGCTATGACTTCTGACTATGAAGTTCCAAGGCCAAAGATTTGACTTGATCCAGGACTCCGATCCAGAGTTGCATCTAGCCAGTCCTGAAAGGTCTCTCAGTCTCCCCTCACTTTCTTCTCCTTACTCAGTCTCTCCAAAATCATCCCCATTAGAAAATTTAAGTCCTGGTTTTTTTTTCTCCCTGGAAACCTCTCCAGAATGTAGCTCCCTAACCCCCCCCCCCCACACACACACACACACACGAGTCAGACAAATCCAGAAAGAAAGATAAAATACACCTTTGAGAAGAAATGATGATTTACGAAGTAGAGATAAGGAAGCCAGGGAGGGGTTTGGCTTAACTAGATTTGAATACTCTAGAGAATTGCAAAGTATTGTGTGTCTCTACCAGTTTTTTTTATCTGATTTATCACCCAGAAGGAGAGTTACCAGATAAAATAAAGGACACTGCTATATTTAAATTTCAGATAGACGATGAAGGATTGTTTTAGTAGAAGCACATCCTGCATATTACATGAGTCCCATATTTTGATTTGCTGGCTCTGGCCACTCTCCCCAGAAGGGAGCTGTTTATCTTCTCACCCTTATTCTCAGGGGTATCTTTATTCTCTGTATCAATATTCTTCATTTACAAATGCCTTCGCTCCCCGCAAGCATTCACAACAGCTTCATTCCCTTTTATTTCTCAGAAGCTTAGAAATCCTCACTTAGTAATAGGAAATTCCAGTCTAGTTTCCTTTCTATGCAATGTTCCATCAGAAGTACCAGAAGCTTGTCTTGCTCAAGTTACCGACTGACATATTGCATCAAGTTACTGATGGCAATGCAACCCGCTAACTTAAGGACCATTTCTCAGCAAAACGAGCAAGTATTTATTTAGATATCGTGTTGTAAAAACAAGCAAAAGCAACATAAAACATAAACCTCTTCCACATCCTGGGGAATCCTGATAGAACTTGGTACTTGGCAATTATGGATTTTTTTTTCTAAACACTGTAAAGAATTTAGTTAGTTCGTTCAGATTGCAAAGAAGCGCATAAGACCTACAGTGGCCAGAAGCGAACTCTGATGTGCTTTGTCATCTCACATACTATGATCATGATCACAGTCCACTGTCAGGAGCACCTGCTATAACCTGATAACAAAACCAGACAAAAAACAACAACACACACCAAAAAAAGAAAAGAAAATTACAGGCCAATATCCCTGATAAACATAAATGCAAAAATCTTCAACAAAAGTTAGCAAACCAAATTCAAGGATACATTAAAAGGATCAAGTGGCATTTGTTCCAGAGATGCAAGGATGATTTCGCATCTGCAAATGAGTCAGTGTGATGCACCAGGTTAACAAAACAAAGGGAAAAATCAGGGGCGCCTGGGTGCTCAGTCGGTGAAGCCTCCGACTTCGGTTCAGGTCATGATCTCGCAATTTGTGAGTTCGAGCCTGCATTGGGCTCTGTGCTGATAGCTCAGAGCCTGGAGCCTACTTCCCATTCTGTGTCTCCTCCTCTGTCTGCTCCCCTGCTCAGGCTCTGTCTCTCTCTGTCTCTCAATAATGAATAAACGTTAAAAAAAATTTTTTTAAGGATAAAAATCACATAATCATCTCAACAGATGCAGAAAAAGCATTTGACAAAATTCAATACCCATTTATGATTAAAAACTCTCAGCAAAATAGGTATAAAAGGAACATACCTCAATATAAGACAGGTTGTATATGACAAATCCACAGCTGACATCATACTCAATGGTAAAAAGTGAAAAGCCTTTCCTCTAAGATCAGGAACAAGACAAAGATACCCACTCTCACCACTTTTTTTTTCAATGTTTATATATTTTGAGAGAGAGAGAGAGACAGAGAGGGAGCACAAGTGGGGGGGGGGGGATGCAGAGAAAGAGGAAGGGAGAGAGAATCCCAAACAGGCTTTGCATTGCCAGTGCTGACTCTGATGTGGGGCTTGATCTTACAACCATGACATCGTGACCTGAGCTGAAATCAAGGGTCAGACATTAGCTGACTGAGCTACCCAGGCACCCTAGCCCTCTTACCACTATTATTCAATATAATTTTGGACATTCTGGCAACAACAATTATGCAAGAAAAAGAAAGAAAATGCCTCCGGCTCGGAAAGGAAGAAGTGAGGTAAATATTATTTATTTGCAGATGACATGATACTATATAAAGAAAATCCTAAAGACTCCACCAAGAAAACTATTAGACCCAAAAAACTGAAGACAATACAAATAAATGGAAAGATGCTCCATGCTCACAGGTTGGAAGCATTGACATTGTTAAAATGTCCATATTGCCCAATGTACTCTACAGATTCAGTGCAATCCCCATCAAAATATCAGTGGCATTTTTCACAGAACTAGAACAATGAATCCTAGAATGTGTATGGGACCACAAAAGATCCTGAATAACAGACAAAGCGATCTTGCAAAGAAGAACGAAGCTGGAGATATTTCGCTTCTGACTTCAAACTATACTACAAAGCTATAGTAATCAAAATAGTGTGATACTGGCATAAAAACAGACCTGTAGATCAATGGAACATAATGAAAACCTCAGAAATAAACCCATGCATATATGGTCAATTAATCTATGCCGAAGGAGCAAAGAATATCTAATGTGGGAAAGACAGGCTCTCCACCAAATGGTGCTGGGAAAACTGGACAGCTGCACACAAAAGAATAAAACCGTACCACTTTTCTACACTCTACACAAAAATAAAATCAAAATGAATTAAAGACTTGACTGTAAGACCTGAAACCATAAGACTGCTAGAAGAAAACATAGGCGGTAAGTGCTTTTAGATCAGTCTTAGCAATATTTGGGGGCCAGTCTCCCAAGGGAAGGGTAACAAAATCTAAAGGAAACAAGTGGGATAATATAAAACTAAAGCTTTTGCAAGAGAAACAACCATTAACAAAACAAAGAGGCAAACTACTAAATGGGAGAAATATTTGCAAATCATACATTCAATAAAGGGTTAATACCCCAACTGTATAAAGAACTTAGAGGGGCGCCTGGGTGGCTCAGTCGGTTATGCATCCAACTTCGGCTCAGGTCATGATCTCACAGTTCGTGGGTTCGAGCCCTGCGTTGGGGTGTGTGCTGACAGCTCAGAGCCTGGGGTCTGCTTCAGATTCTGTGTCTCCCTCTCTCTCTGCCCCTCCCCCCACTCACTCTCTGTCTCTGTCTCTCAAAAAAATGAACAAACATTTAAAAAAAATTTTTTTAAAGAACCTATACAACTTAACATAAAAAAAAAAACACCTGATTTAAAAAGAGGAAAAAGGCTTCGATAGACATTTTTCCAAAGAAGACAGATGACACACAAGCACATGAAAAGCTGCTCAATATGACTAACCATCAGAGAAATGAAATTCAAAACTGCAATATCACCTCACACCTGTTAGATTGGCAATTATCACAGAGACCAAAAAAAAAAAAAAAAAAAAAAACCACAAATGTTGAGGATGTGGAGAGAAGAGAACCCTCATACCTGATTGGTGGGAATGTAAATTGGTGTAGCCAATTTCCATACATGGAAAACAGCATGGAAATTTCTCAAAAAATTAAAAACAGGCTACCATACAGCCCAGCAATTCCACTTCTGGGTGTTTATTCAAAGGGAATGAAAACACCAATTTGTAGAGATATATGCACCCCTATGTTCATTGCAGCAATATTTACCATAGCCGCGTTATGAAGCAACGTGTGCTCATCAACAGATGAATGGATACAGATGATGTGGTATATGTAGTGTGTGTGTGTGTGTGTGTGTGTGTGTGTGTGTGTGTATACACACACATACAATGGAATGCTACTCAGTCATAAAAAAAAGAATGAAATCTTTTGCCATTTGTGACTACATGGATGGACCTAGAGGGTATCATGCTAAGTGAAATAAGTCAGACAAAAAGACAAACACCATGTGATTGCACTCAGATGTAAAATCTAAACAACAAAACAAATAAACAAAATAAAATAGAAATAGACTCACAGTTACAGGAAACTGTTGATTACCAGAGCAGGCAGGATTTGAGGGGTGGGCATAATAGGTGGGTTAAGGGGTGCCTGGGTGGCTCAGTCAGTTGAGCTTCCGACTTCAGCTCAGGTCATGATCTCGCGGTCCGTGAGTTCGAGCCCCGAGTCAGACTCTGTGCTGACAGCTCAGAGCCTGGAGCCTGCTTTGGATTCTGTGACTCCCTCTCTCTCTGCCTCTCCTCTGCTTGTGCTCTCTTCTCTCTCAAAAATAAACATTTAAAAAAAATTTTTTTAAGGTATGAACTTCCAGTTATAAAAGAATTAAATCATGCAGATATAATATACAGCATAGGAAATATAGTCAGTAAATTGTAATAACTTTGTATGGGGACAGATGGTAACTAAGGGATTATTTCATAATGTATAAAAATTCAAATCACTATGATGAACACCTGAAGCTAATAGGATATTGGATGTCAATTATGCTTCAATTTTAAAAAGAGATATTTTCCAGTAGTCATAGTGCATTGCAATGAGTCCGCCCCCACTCTCTTGTTGGATCTTTCTGTGACACAATTCTAGGACCAGAAGCTGGAGCTAAAGTAATTCTCTTTGTGCAAACCTTCCAGATCCTCAAGAGAAAGATCTGGCTCTGAGATTTAACAGACTAAGTGAACTGGCTGCCACTTGGACCATACGAATTGCTTAAGTAATTAATGTCTATTTTCCCTTGTCCAGTGGGCCTTGTTGATTTGCTGTTACCTATTTATACACCATATTCCTTTGATTTCAAAAGAAAATTAATAAAATTATTAATTGAAGGAAGGGGAAGAATAGATATGAGGTAGGAAAGACGGTAGGTAGAAGGGATGAAAAAATAGGTTAAATACCAAACCTCAGTAGAAAACAACGCTTGTTTAACCATGCCCACAGACACTGTGCTGCGGCAACCTGCCCTCCCCTGTTCTCTTCGGGTGTTCCATGTCTGCCCCCAAGTGAATAATGTGAATAATTATGTCAGTTCAAATAATATGCATGGTAAGATTTTGTTAAAGAATGTTGAGGGGCGCCTGGGGAGCTCAGTCATTTAAGCGTCCGACTCTTGGTTTTGGCTCAGGTCATGATCTCACGATGGTGAGGGCAAGCCCCACCTGGGGCTCTGCACTGGGCACAGAGCCTGCTGGGGATTCTCTCTCTCCCTCTCTGCCCCTCCCCCACCTCTCAAACTAAGTAAATAAACTTAAAAAAGAAATGTTAAAAAAAGAAGAAGAAAAAGAAAAAGAAATGTTGAATGGGTATTTCCAAGTTGAGTTGAGTTAATATGGATAACTTTAACTTCTTGCTCATCATATGTTTTCTAAATTTTTTCAAATTTGTTTGTTTATTTTTGAGAGAGAGGAAGATGTGCATGCATGCATGCATACACACACATGAGTTGGGGACAGTCAGAGAGAGAGAGCCCCAAGCAGTCTCCATGCTGTCAGTGCTGAGCCCAACAACAGGCTCGATCCCATGAACCACGAGATCATGACCTCAGCTGAAATCAAGAGTCAGATGCTTGACTGACTGAGCCATCCAGGCACCCCTAAATTTTTCATTTCTAAGTAAACATGTGTTGCTTTTTCATTGGAAATATATATTATATTACCATTATATATATATATATATATATATATATATATAGAGAGAGAGAGAGAGAGAGAGAGAGAGAGAGAGAGCCTCAGTAATAAACTCAGACTTGGATTGAAATTCCAGTTCCGCTTCTTCCTTCCCCTCCCCACCATCTCTGTAAATCCCAATTTCCTCACCTACATAATGGATAACAACCATATGTACATCAAAGGGATTGAGGAGAACCGATCCATGTAAAGTAGTGTGCAGCACATAGCACGGGCTCAGTGGATGCCAGTGAGGAATTATTAGCAGGTAGCATCATCCCCATTTCACTGATGAGGTCATTAGACTTGAAGAAGTTAAATGGCCCTTGCTCAAAGTCACATGGATGTAAGTAGAAAATCTGAAACTGGAACCCAGTCTTCTTTTTGTTTTTTTTTAAGTTTATTTATTTTGAGAAGGAGAGAGAGAGGAGAGAGAGAATCCCAAGCAGACTCCACACTGTCAGTGAAGAGTCTGATGTGGGACTCAAACTCACAAACCATGAGATCATGACCTGAGCTGAAGTCAGATGCTTAACTGACTGAGCCACCCAGGCACCCCAGAACCCAGTCTTCTAATGTCATATGCAGTCCTCTTCCTTCTATGATTCTCTAATTCACAGTTTAAAAGCAAACATTTTGGGGCGCCTAGGTGGCTCCGTCCATGAAACGTCCGACTTCAGCTCAAGTCATGATCTCACAGTTTGTGAGTTCGAGCCCCACGTCAGGCTCTGTGCCGAGAGCTCAGAATCCGGAGCCTGCCTTGGATTCTGTGTCTCCCTCTCTCTCTGCCCCTCCCTGGCTCATGGCTCATGCTCTGTCTCTCTCTCTCAAATAAACATTAAAAAAAATTTTTTTTAATAAAATAAATCAATAAAAGCAAAACTTTTATGATACCATTATTGCAATTTGATTGAGTTTAACAGGATCAGATACGAAGCGGTAACTCATGTCAGAAACCCAAAGGATACTTATACGGATCCTTCATTTCACTGTGCCTGGACTAGACTCAGAAGGACGAAGGACAATCATCTGAGTAAAGACACTGAGAAAAACACACAGGATTTCGGTCCTCTGGGCTCCTCCCGCTCCTCAAGTGTTATTTGGAACCAAGGCTCCTCTCGTGTCACTTCCTGCTTCTGAGTCATCATCATAGATTAGTATCACTAACCAGAGCTGTGTTCCAGGACCTCAGGAAAGAAAATTCTCTGAGCTTCACTTTGGAATTGGCTCCATCTGATAATAAATACTTTCTGAACTCATCAAGAGAGGTTATAGAAGAATTAATGTCCCCAAAGAACTTCATTTATTTTACAGATTTATGAAATATATCCTCTTGCCAAGACCTTGTGCACCCTTCTTTTTTCAGTAAAGGTGACACAGAGTTTCTCCCAAAATAAAATTGACTCTTCCAGAAGCTTAAATTGAGGGTCATGACTCATCCTGGCTGCCCAGTATCACTGAGGACACAGGGTAAGTTCTTAACATAAAAGCCTTAATAGCATTTAGGCACAGTCCCTTAATATACCTGCCAAAAGAGGCTGGGGTGATGGGCTTTCCCACTCCCATAACTGCTTCTGGTCAGTAAAGTTTAGTGAGTGCCATCTTTTCTGACTAATAGTTTTTACAACTAACCTCTGAGTTCAATCAGGGTTTGTCATTCAACAAGTCCTGAGCACTCATTATGGGTAAGCACTTCATTAGGCACTGGAAAAGTCCAGATCAATAAGCACCTCTGTGTCCTTGAAACTCTCAGTCCAGGAGAGAGGTGAGATGTTATTTTTAAGCTTCATTGGCTGCTTTAATAAATATATAAGCAAGGAACTGGAGAACCTACTCTGTCATAGGGGCTTTATGGAAGAGATGACATTCAGTCTGTGTGGTTTAGGAAGATTGCTGGGAAAAGGGGAATAGAACATTCATGACAGATGGAACCGCATGCAAAGAACATGGAGGTAGGAGAGAGAATGGGGGTGGGCGTGTGGAGGGGGTAGGACAGCATTCCAATATGGGGAAAGACGGTTGGACGGTGGCTAGAGTTGAGGCTAGTGAGGACCCACCTGTGATAAGCTTTGCACGTTCCACTAAGGAGTTTAGATGTCACCCTCATGCTTTCCAAAAATGGGGCCCTTTGGGTAATAATAACACAGCGACCGGTAAGAATCAGCTTATTGATAACCCATGTTCGTAGCCACTGGCCATCCATCTCCCACAGCTGTTCACCCTAAGGACACTTCTCCTTGGGTCTCTCTCATTGGAATAGTACTCTTCACACCCTCTCCCACACACACCCAACACACACACACCCTTCAAACCCTTTCCACTCAGGACTACAGCTCTGCAGTTTCACTGTTTCAACCCAGTGGTCACTACTTTCCTGACAGAGACCTATGGCCCCACCCTCACCCCACGTCACTGCAGCACAGCTACTTTGCTCTGTGACAGAGCCACTAGTGCAGGACAGAGAAATGTGCTCCTGGTCTCCCAAACTGGAATTTGGATCACCAATATCCTCCTATCGGCTAAATCCAATGTATTTCTTAATCTTGGTATCTATACCAGTGACTCTTTTTTTTTTTTTTTTTTTTTTTTTTTTTTCTGTCTTCCCTGAAATCTTCTACTGTCTTGACTTCTGGGCAAGGTTCTCTTCTAGCTATGATCCACCACCTCTGACGACCCCCTTTAAACCCTCCTCCTTCTCACCGATCATATCTCCTGCCTCTATTGTTCCCAAGTACGTCCTTCATCTCCAACCTTCTGAGCAAAGTAATGATTCCAGCACACAGACTTGTAACTGAGCTCCTGCCCCCAGGTCTATCCTCCCCTTTCCTTCCTCCCTTCCTTCGTTCCTTCCTTCTTTCTTTCCTTCCTTCCTTCCTTCCTTCCTTCCTTCTTTCCTTCCTACCATCTTTCCTTCCTCTCTTCCTTCCTTCCTTCTTTCTTTCCTTCCTACCATCTTTCCTTCCTACATTCCTTCCTTCCTTCTTTTCTTTCTTTCTTTCTTCTTTCTTTTTCTTTCCTTTCCTTTTCATTTTATTTCTTTCCTTTCCTTTCACTTTTCTTCCTCTTTTCATGTGTGTATGCATAGTATATTCCCATTCTTTCTCTTCATCTCTAATGTTATCTTATTACTAAATCAAATCTGTCTTCAGGTCCTGGCAAATTTACCTCCTTAGTATCCCCAATCCATCCCTTCTTTCCCACGTAGCCTCCCCTCATGCCCTGGTATTTTTTTCTGACCTAACTCCAACAGCCCCCTGCTCCCTCTCCCTACCCTGGGCCAATGGCCTAGCCCATTCAGTATAACAGAGTGGCCAAGCGAACTTTTAAAGTGCAAATATGAACGTGTCAATCCCCGACTGGAAATCTCACCTCCAAGTGAAGCAAACAAACCCCTATTTGCCAAGCCCCATTGGCAAGGCCCTTGCTACATGACAGTCAACCCTCCCACCTGTTCTTAACAGGCTAAGATCTTTTAAGTCTTCATGATGATTCCCCTTCTCACCAAGAGAAAATTCCCACTTCCACTCCTTTCCCTGACTCCATCCTTCTCTTCTAGCAAAAAGAAAAAAAAAAAAAAAACCTCAGACATCCTCTGAGAATCCTGTTCTAACCCCCCGCACCTTCACCTTATGTCCTGGGTACTTGCAGAACATACTACTTTATCTCCATGATGGCACTCGGACTGAGAAACAAGCATTTAACTGCCTGATTCAACCAACACGTTCTTACCATCGGACACCCAGGTTGTCTCTGAATTCCCACCAAGTAAGCACTCAATACATTTTTGAATGAATACATAAATGCTTGTATCCCCAGAAAATTTATGATCAAGTTTTTTCATACTAGTTTTTAGCGGCATATGGGTTGAGCATATTCTGTGGGCTGGCTAGGAAACTGACCTACCAGTGATAAATTTGTTTAGATGGGAAAATATGCCCACAGTTCCAAAAGAAAGACTCACAAGTGGACTTTGGAACAAAACCCATGAGGAAACTGAAAATTGATTATATTTATCTCTTTGCATTTCTGCTAGCTATGAAATTGGTCCATCGTTGTCTGCTCTTGGATAGTGAAGTATTAGAATAGAAAGAATGTAAATAAACCTCTGACACTAAGTATTCTTTGATTACCTCTTTTTTAGTAAATAAAAACTCATAGGCTGGATACAACGGCATGGACCACAGGCACACTTCCCAAGTAGTTGCTTAGACATTTCTTTTGTTTTCTGGCCCTGTACTCATGTGATCCTATTTAGGAAAACCTGACATTTGGAAATCCAAACATAGAAACCAGATACATTCAGGGGTTATGACTCAGGTTACAAAATAATTTTTCACTTTCGAAACTGAATAGTGACTTACTCTGTTCATTAAAGAGTAATAAAAAATTATCATGGCCCTCTGAAAAGAAATACAGAATTTAAGAACAGAATTAAGCCCGGTTATATTTGCAGTCATGAACATTTCTTTTTGAAACGCCATAATTTACCCCTCCCCACTCGGGATTTATTCTTGCTGCATTACAACTCTCCCTCTACTGAGAAGCACAACAAAAGACCATTTGAGTAGGAAGCAGATGTGTATCTTCTGGAGCTTAACACCCCTGGCTCAAATCTGACGGTGAAAATTTACAGCCCTTAAAATATACTACGCTGTGGTGGCTGTGACTGGGAGGCCTCCTCCCCAGCTGAGGGAGCAGGATTGCTAAAATGTTAGTGGCCAAAAGGGGCTGGTGGGGGCGGGGGCGGGGGGGGGTGGGAAGAAGGAGACTGAATCTTCACTGGGAGGAAATGAACCCAGAGATTATCAGTGGATGATATAATCAAAAACTCATATACCGGTATCCAAGTTTTATTACACTACTGAGGAAAACAGTTCATTTATATTGGATTTCCTGTACTTTTTTTTCTTAATAAGGGGAATCACATATCTATGAGTCATCGTGATTATTACAGATTTGCTGGGACGTTTTACCATGATAACACACATACTTTTTTGGAAAGGGATTATAAGCCACAAGAACTGCATGCCTCTTAATTTATTGACAGAATAGTAAAAAGATGAGTTGATATATTTTCCTCATTTTTCATGTTTCTTGAAATAGCTTTGACTATTTCCAGTAGGCACACATATCTGTTTAATGGTAACATACAAAAATTAATAAATAGGAAAACGGCACTACGGGAATAGACCATAATAAAGACAAATGGAATCCATATTTCAAAAGTTGGCAAGAGCTAACAGATACGCTCTCATTTTTTTTATTTGTGTAATAAAATGTTCTGTATCCAGAGTCATTTCTTTCCTTGTTATTTCTCTTGTCTTGAGTAAGAGCCATAAACGCTTCAACAAACAGAAAGTAGATTGAACGTTCAGTTAGTGTTGCTAACGTCTTTTTATGATGTACTACTTAATGCCGAAATAGCATAATAATCTTTCAATAGGAAAGTTCAATTTGTTTTATAACAAGACCACTTACACAAATATTCTTTGGAATATTGCAACCAGCAATTAGTCCTCATTGAGTATCCAGTACTTGGGAGCCATACTGAAAACAATAAAGGGGTAGAATGAGCAGGACGAAGATGGAGTTATTTTTCAAAGGGCAGAAGCATACTTACGAGACAAAATGAAGAATCGAGCATTTTCAAAGCTGTATCACAAAGGCAAAACGAAAACCTGACTGGGATTTCAGGGTAGTATGCAAATAGCCCTCCAACAATTGGCTTCGCGTCCCTTGCAAACAAATCTAGAATTGTTCTCTAGCCTCACGGCGTTGTGGAGTGTTGATAAGTGAGTCCCACTTCTGAGAAAGAACAGACCTTGGAAAGTATCTAGTGAATAGAAGATCTGGTCAGCAGACTTGGAAACACAGACATTAACAATGCCTTCTGGTCTGTACCCAAAGAAGGCTCTATTATCTATTAGCAATAGAGTCTCTGCTTGGATTGGTTTTTCCAGAACTGAGATGGACTATCAAGGTCAATGCCACTCTTCACCTGGTTTGGCCTAAGGTGGTCTCCCATGCTTTGTCTAGGGAGCTGGCCAGTGCTGACCGCTGAAGAAAACCACCCCAGTAAGTAGCGTGAGGATGAAAAAACTTACACCCGGAAGCCAAACCATTGTCTATGGTCTCACTTACTGCTAACCAGCAAGGACATATGGACAAATCTTTGAGAAAAGGGGAAACATGATACCAAATGAAATAAAAAGAAGTCACTACCCAAGAGAACACGTAGAGACAGCCAGTCAATCGATGTGACACATGTAGAAAGATTACTCTACAAACTCACAGAACATGATGAAATCCAGATCAGGTCAAATAAATTTTTCCTGGTTGAGTCCCAACTCTTACATCAGAAGGTCCATCCTCAAACTGAAGATGTTATCAGCAAACCCGTAAAGAAAAATGATCAGCAGAACAGATTACTTCATTAAGGTTTTGTGTACACACTATTGTCAAAGCTAATCGCTTGCCTAAGTCAGATGCACTGGCTTCCTTAGAGTTGCTGATACTCACTATGAAACCATGACTTAGATTCCACAAAGTTAAATCAATTTCATATAATAAAATTTCCTTGAGAAAATGAATGAATGTCACCATGGATCAGTACCCACAATAATGACTTCTCCCATATACAAGTGATCCTCATCACTTGATACAGAAATTGGTCCAATACCTGGGTCCAAGTTCATCACGGGTTCTTCCAAACCTGATTCCCATGGGATGATAACATTTACACCACATATGCGTTTTGCAACTCCTCTGGAGTGAGTTTAAACTGTTCTGGATGCCTTGGCTGGGGACGCAGTGGACGCAAGCATGTCCTATACAAAAATGCTCCCGCCCCTGGTTTATCCCAATGAGCACAATTAACCACAACCATAACATTTGAATTATTAATGCTCCCTAATAGGGTGGATAAAGTGTCTCTGGAGCAAAGTTGTTTGTAGTTCTGGTAAAGCTCATGCCAAATTTAACTTAAAAGTTCATCTTGAAGAGAGACAATGCTGGCATTGTGTTACATTGATTTAAAACAAGTCTGTCCTAAGGATTTTCTTCATCCTTATCTGCAGTAATAGAATATGAAAGAGAGGAGGGGGGGGCGGAATATCAAGTGCTGGAAAATATCTTTCTCAGAAACTACAGCAGACGGGTCACAACATTTTTAAACAATGATAGTAACATTTATTATATCAAAGCCATTTTATGTTTTATTTGGAACTCTGGCGCCTTTTTTTTTTTCAGTTCCCATAACATGACAGTAATTATAGCCATCAAGATGTTCTCTAGAAGATAGCAGTCCAAACTCCAGATGCGGCTGCCCCATTGTCCCATCACTGGAGCTCAGAGTGTGCACATTACATCATGGCGTAGTTTATTTTAAAAGTGCTTTAAGAATGTAATGATAGTAATTGTAGACAGGGAAAATTAATGGGGAGCATTGCCGGTCTGCAAATTCCATTTATAAAACACTCCCGCTGCTCAAAAAGAGAGTGCTTTCTTGTTAACAGAGGCTTCAAACTACAATTTGGAGGATGTATTAAATAAACTCTGTGCTAAAGTCATTTTCAGCTGGGCCCTGTGTGTACATATTTCCCTCTCATTTCGCCACCAGCCCACCACACGACTCTCCCTGAGAGGATACAAGATTCTGCAGACAAGCAGAGGGTACATGGTCCCAAGCAAAAACTACCATGGCTGTGGGGGCAAGGACAGGTTAAGTGGTAGAACTGGTCTGGGGCCAATGAACACATACACAGTGTTTAAAACAGAGAGAGACGATGAGGTCCACACACCGCCTCCACCCATACACGCTGCTACGGCCCGTTAACATACTGTGCCTGGGTTTTAGGGATTTGGAGGGCTTCGTATTTCATTGATGGCACGTCGTGAACAACCAAACCAAGAGCACGTCTTTCCTTCTAGTTTGATGGCTCACAATACATGTCCCTGCTCAATACTCCTTCTTTCGTGGTCCTGAAATCTATCAGCTTCTTTCCCTTTTCTAACTTTAGCAAAAATAACATCACCTCCTCAAGATCGCTCTCCAGATCCCGCTGATGATGATGGAATGGGCTGCTCATAATGGGACAAGTTTTGTCCTATAAGGTGGCCAGGGAAATTCCAGTTGTTTCTGAAGTCTCAAGAGAGAGATGAAGAACAGAACCAAGATGTGTCAGGGGCGCCTGGGTGGCTCAGTCGGTTCAGTGTCTGACTTCGGCTCAGGCCATGATCTTGCAGTTCGTGAGTTCGAGTCCTAGGCGTCAGGCCCCGTGCTGACAGCTCAGAGCCTGGAGCCTTCCGTTTCTATGCCTCCCTCTCTCTCTGCCCCTACCCTGGCTCCCATTCTGCCTCTTTCTCTCTCAAAAACTAAATAAATGTTAAAAAAATTTTTTTAATGTGTAAGCCTCTCTTTCATTCGAATTTTAACAAAACAAAAAAAAGAAAGAAAAAGAAAGCTGCTCTGTGCATCCAGAAATGAGCTTTAAAAATGTTTCATGATGAGATGATGAGCCAATGTTTATACTCGGAGCATGACTACCTGGCTCATTATGTCACGGCATCACACCTCACACCCAGGAAGGGGGTCTCTGCCCTTACTCCGGCCTCCGTGGACAGATGAGTAACTGGAAGCGATTAGTGCTAGGGAAGGGAAGTCTGAGGTAAACGTACGTCTTCTTCGAGTGCAAATACATTTGTTGATTTGCCTGCAATAGTCACTGGTAACAACAGTAATTTTGGAAAAGGAGAAATCAGTGCCTGTGGGTGGGGAAAGGCAACACAAGAGAAAACTTACGGTATTCTCAGGCATAAGAAGAGAACAAACACACTACTCATTGCTGGGCCATTGGCCATCTATGGCCAACTTACTGCATATTCTGGGGCCACTTTTATATTTCCTAGCCCTTCAAGCTTAGTTCAAACACCTGCATATCTGAGACTTCATTTATTGACAATCCTGGGAAGCATGTAACACCAGCCTCACTGCTCCCACTTTGCAGATGAAACTATCAAGCCGCAAAGAGGCTGCTCAAGAAACTAGAACTGTGGGGCACCTGGGTGGCTCAGTCGGTGAAGCATCTGGCTCTTGATTTTGGCTCAGGTCATGATCTCATGGTTGTGAGATCGAGCCCTGCATCAGGCTCAACGCTGAACGTGGAACCTGCTTGGGATTCTCTCTCTCTGCTCATGCTCTCTCTCTCTCTGTCTCTCCAAATAAATAAATAAACTTTAACAAAGGGAGCTAGAAAGCTAACACAGCTAATGCAATGGCTACTAGCCACAGCACACTTAAATGTGCTCCAGGCCCTGCTCTAAACTTTTCCACCTGATGGAGACACTCTTCATCTTAAACCTGTGTAGAGAGTGTCGTTATCAATTTCTCCATTTTATAGGTGAGGCAGAGGAGGCACAAAGATGTTATGTACCTTGTCCTAGGTTGTACAGCTAATACATGACGAGCCAGATTCAAACCCAAGCAGACTAGCCCCACGGTGCCTGTTCTCAACAGCCCTTCTACTCCAGCTCTCGGTGACAAAGCCAGGAGCTGTCCCGGGACAGAAATCTTTCCACTACAGTATAAAGTTCCAAGGATGTATTCCCCAACCAAGCAAAATGGGGCTTCAACAACCCTCTCCTTGAAAACATTCTGCGGCACTTGCGTGGCCCAGTCGGTTAAGTGTCTGACTTCAGCTCAGGTCATGATCTCACAATTCATGAGTTCGAGCCCCGCATCAGGCTCTGTGCTGACAGCTTAGAGCCTAGAGCCTGCTTCGGATTCCGCCTCTCCCTCTCTCTCTCTCCCTGCCCCTCCACCGTGCATGCTCTGTCTCTCTCTCTCTCTCTCTCCCTCTCTCTCAAGAATAAATATTTTAATAATAATAATAATAATAATAACAAATAATTTTTAAAAAGCATTCTAGTACCCCAAGCTTTTCTCCCTCAACTTTTCTCCCAATGCAGAATGCCCACACTCACCCAACCCTTCATTCCCCCACCAACCCCAGATCACTATTCCTGTCTACAGCTTGCTTGCCTTACCCACGGGAAATTTGTGTTCTCTCTCTAACCTCAAAGAAGCAGCTAGACAAGGCTGAGCCAGTGAACTGACCTGTATTAATTGGTGTTGGTAGAAGAAGATATGAAAACCAGCAGTGGTTCATTCCCACGTTAATATTGAGAGCTGGGTGTAGAGTAATAAGCCAGTCTCTTCAGTGTCAGACACTGCATCCAGTCACTCATCAGAAATTTACATGAGCCATCTCATGACGTCTTTATACCAACTCTGAGAAGTAGGACTTCCTATGCTCATTTAAAGTATGAGAAAGCTGGGGTCCATGTTGTTTGGGTAAATTACCCAAAGTACGAAAGCTAACACGGAGCTGAGGTTGGGTCAGACACTGGATAAACTAATGAGCTAATACCCAGAGGAATAAGCCCAAAGCCTCTACCTGCCCCACTATCCCTCTCATTCATCCATTCAACAAGCAATTTTTGAGCATGTTCCATTTGCCAGGCGCTCTTAGGCACTAGGGATACCATGGGTCCCTACACCACATTTTGGGAGACAGAGGCAGAGAATAAATAAACAAGCCTTCTGGCCAAAAGTATCAGCTGGTTGTAATTACCATGTGGATAAGTAACATAAGGTGTCAAAGGCTGGTGGCAATTGCACATTGATTAGTCTGGATTAATGCTGCTGCAAGGGGGCAGCTGTGTGTGGTTCACGGGAAAGCATTCGAAGCCATGGGAAGGGCTGCACAAAGTCCCTAAGAAGGAAATGAGCTTTAACCAAAAGAAAATTGGTGAGCGAGGGAACTGGAGAGGGTGCAAGTCCCACAGGGTGTGGTAAGCCGGAGTAGGAAGTCTGGAATTTGTTCTAAGAGCAGTAAGGAGCTCTGGGAAACGTTTTAATCAAGGGAGTATTGTGACCTGATTTCTTTTTTAAAGTCTCCTCTCTGCCATACCACCTGCTCTTCGGGATCCCGTGTCTTTCTTCTTTCACTTACTTCTCCCAAAACAAAATGTCCCAGATTCTACATTTTATTGTCAGGGCATTTCTTCACTCTGATGGCTGTAAAGATTGGAAAGTAGCGGGTAAACCACTTCCTATGTGGGAGTAGTTGATAATTCCTTAATGTGTCCCCCCTCCTGGGGGTACCCATGTTATATTCAGGGATAACTGTCCAACACAGTGACATGCCAGTCAAAGCCTTCTGCTGCTGTCATGTGCAACCACACAGGAATCCTACTGTACATGCCCCTAAGCCAGCCTTGACCCCCTCAACCCTGATGCTGATTGCCTGATAGTCCCTACTCCACTAAGGATCACCATCATGACCAGGGATTCATTCGAATGACACGTTTGAAGAGCCCCCACGCTCTGAGGAAACCCCAGACCAAGAGAATTTCTTTTTGAACAGGATGGTTCCTTTATGTTCCATAAAAGAGAAAATAAATGGGAGATAACGGGATGAGGACTGGTCTCTCGTGAGCATAGACCTTGAAGCCAAGAAACAGAATTGAATTGTGGCCCAGACACCAACGGTGTTTACCTTGGGCAAATCATTCACAAGCCCGAATTTCCTCATCATTGAAACAGGATCACACGACTCCATAGCTTGTTTTGTGGAGGTAATGAACAATGACTGCTGCAGAGTATCTACGACAAGACCACATGGGTTCTACCTGTTAGTAGGGGCTCAGTAGATGGTGTTGGAGGTTGTAACAGCAGTTGTTGCTGTCGTAGAAACTGCTGCCTCTGTAGTCATGGATATTGGATGAGCAAGCCATGAATGGGTCTCCATTCTCCCCTTTGAAAAATGAGAGGATCCGATGGTCCCGAAGACAATTCTGTCTCCAAAATGATTCGACATCCATTGAAATGACAAAACTCTTAAATCTGTAGGCGAGACTAACAGAGTATGAGAAAGCACACCCTGAAAATAAAAAAGGCAGAAGATTTTTGTCCAGGCTGCACTTCTGCAGCCCCAAATGCCAAGTGCTCCCACAGATGAAGTTTCTACACCCACAAGTCTTCACTGGGAGCAGCCATTCAAGACACGGTGGCCCTTAGTGTCTCCATTCTCCATTTACTCCTGCTTCATAATCGGAGTCTGGAGAGGTCAGAATGTAATATCTCTAAAACTGAGTCTACTAAAGCTGTTCATTTCATGGGAGTTTATCTCTATGATTTTTTTTTCTTCATTGGCATCCCAAACTTTCCCCCATTAGTGATCGTTTATTTATTTTTTTAATGTTTATTTATTTTTGAGAGGGAGAGAGAGAGACACAGAGTGCGAACAGGAGGGGGGAAAAGAGAGGGAGACACAGAATCCGAGGCAGGCTCCAGGCTCTGAACCATCAGCACAGAGCCCGACATGGGGCTTGAACTCACCAACCATGAGATCATGACCTGAGCTGAAGTCAAACACCTACTGAGCCAGCCAGGCGCCCCCAATTAATCATTGTTTAGAGCAAAATACATTTCTTTTTTCTCCACGATGTCAAAGAAAGTATCTGGTCCCTGAGTTTTGTACTCGACACACAGTCAGGCTCTGTAGGTTCCGGAAGACACTTCTTGGTACTTAGTCCAGCAGACCCTCAAGAGTAAGGATCAAAAGGCAGAAATGGAGAGCTTTCCCTAGGCCTGGTCCTGAACAGTGACTCACTACTCAGTAAGCTCCCCTGCAACTCCAGTTTTCCATCAGCAAAGAGTCCTTCAATGCTATTGCAACCACCTCGTCCCTGAGGCTGCTCAGGGTAACCCAAGTACTTAGCTAAAAGGTGCCTTGAGTCACCACTTCCCAGCCAGTCCCAAAAGAACTAATTTTAATATCATATATGGATTTATTACTTTAAGAAATGAGCATTTCCTGCTTCAAAAGGAAGCTTATGCATGCCCATGGGACATGTCTACAGAGTACCAAGAACCAATATAGAGAGAAAGTAAGTCATCCTTCAAGATCCCCCAGGGAAACTCCCCTTATTCTCAGGGAAGCATGTGTAGTGCTCAAGGAAATGAAAAGTCTGTAAGAACATTCTTGGGAATTTCATCATGGGGAAGTTTACTAATAATTTTCAAGGAACACTTTCCATTAGAAATAAATGGAGCCACAGTCATTTTCCAGTTGCATGTTTGATCATCCAGGCCAACCCTTAATGAGGCTCTGAGCCTCGAAGCCTGTCACCAAAGCAGAAACTTCCAAGGGCACAAATCAGGGTATTCCTCAGATATTCATCAGGTCACAAGAAAGCAAGTATATTTATTTCATAGAAAGGTCATCCATAGCACATCTGCCAACAAGTTGAGGTAGACTGATTTTTAAAAATCCAATTTCGAGGGTGCTTGGGTGGCTTAGTCAGTTAAGCGTCCAACTCTTGGTTTCCACTCAGGTCATGATCTCATGGTTCATGAGTTCATGCCCCAAGTCAGGCTCCACGTTAACAGTGCAAAGCTTGCTCGGGATACTCTCTCTCTCTCTCTCTCTCTCTCTCTCTCTGTATATATATATATATATATATATATATATATATATATATATATAATAAATAAAAATTCAATTCCACATACCAGTATCACATACCATATCACAAGATGATAGATGCTATAGGGAAACAAAACCCATAGTAAAATAAGAAGGTTTGGGAGTGCCATGAGGTGGGTTACAGTGCGAAATAAGATGGTCAAGGCAAACCTCATCAAAAGGTGACATTTGAGCAAAGGTTGAGAAAACTGAGGAAGTTAGTTGGGTGGATAGTTCAACAAAGAGGCTCTTAGGCACATAGGCTCTGTAGGTTCTAAAGACACTTCTTGGTACATAGTCCAGCAGGCCCTCAAAAACAAGGATCAAAAGACAGAAATGGAGATTTCCCAAAGGGGAGCATGTCTGACACCCAGATATTCAAGAAGGAGGCCAGAGAGGCTGGAGCACAGTGAGAACAGTTGGGGGCACAGTAGGAGAGAAAAACATGGAGGTAACTAGTGGGGAAGAGTACAGACCCTGAGGGCCCCTTACCATTGTAAGGACTTTGGCTTTCATTCTGGAAAGGTGGAGAACACTGGAGACTTCTACACAGAGCATCGATGTAAACTAACTATTTATTTTACAATAATGACTCTGCCCACTCTGCTGAGAAGACCATGAAGGAGACAGGGAGGAAGCAGACACTAGTTAGGAATACTTGGGACAGTCAAGACAAGAGATGTCAATGCTTAAACCAAAGAGCAGCAGTGGAGATGGCGAAAAGTGATTGGATCTTGAAATTATTTTCAAGATAAAACAAACCTCTAGGATTTCCTGATGGATACTGGATATGGGAAGTGAGAAAGAGAAGCATAGATTAGATGTCAATGCTTTGGGCCTCAGCAACTGAGAAAAATGAGGATGCCAGCAACTGAGATGGGGAAGACTGTGTGAGGGTTTGAGAGGAAAACTGGAAGTTGAACTTTGGGCATGTTAAGTTTAAAATACACTGTTGACATCCAAGTACAGATGTAGAGTAGGCCGTTTTAGAGATAGGAGACTGGATCCAGGAAGAGGACTGAGATGGAAATATAAATGTGTAGTTACAAGCATAGGTGGTAGTTAAAGCAATGAGACTTGGCTCGTAAGACTGGATGAGCTCGCCAAGTAATGGTTGTAGATAGAGAAAAGAAGGGATCCAAGAACTGAGCCTTGGACATACCAATGTTCAGAGGCAAAGAGGAGAGGAGAAATATTCAAAGGTGGTTGCAAAGGGGTAGTCAATGAGTTTGGGACAAAATAAAGAGAGTTCTATCCAGAGAGAAGACCTTCCAGTGTCAAACAGTGCTGAAAGGTCACCAGATTTAGCAAAATGGAAGTCATTAGTGACCTCAACAAAAGCAGGCTTTTGTGGAATGAAGGGAAAATGTCTAACAGAATGGATTTAAGAGAGCATGAGTGGGGCACTTGGGTGTCTCAGTCAGTTGAGTGACCGACTCTTGATTTCAGCTCAGGTCATGATCCCAGGGTCGTGCGATCAAGCCCCACATTGAGCTCTGCACTGAGCGTGGAGTGTGCTTAAGATTCTCTCTTTCTCTCCCTCTGTTCCTCTCCCCTGCTCTTGCTCTCTCTCTCTCTCTCTATCTGAAAGAAAGAAAGAAAGAAAGAAAAGAAAGAAAGAAAGAAAGAAAGAAAGAAGAAAGAGAGAGAGGGAGGGAAATAAAGAAAAAGAAAAAAGAGTATGGTAATATAGTCAGGGTATTGTAATAGCTATATATGGGGACAGATGGTATCTATATTTGTGATGAGCACAGCATAATATATAAACTTGTCCAGTTATTATGTTGGACATCTGAAATTAAAGCAACATTGTGTGTCAACTACCCTCAGATAAAAATGAGACAGAGAGCGGGGCGCCTGGGTGGCGCAGTCGGTTAAGCGTCCGACTTCAGCCAGGTCACGATCTCGCGGTCCGTGAGTTCGAGCCCCGTGTCGGGCTCTAGGCTGACGGCTCAGAGCCTGGAGCCTGTTTCCGATTCTGTGTCTCCCTCTCTCTCTGCCCCTCCCCCGTTCATGCTCTGTCTCTCTCTGTCCCAAAAATAAATAAACGTTGAAAAAAAAATTAAAAAAAAAAAAAATGAGACAGAGAGAGAGAGCATGACAGAAAAGAATACAAGGCAGCAAGGAGATACAAGACTTTCTAGGAGACTCTCTGCTGAAGATAGCAAAGAAATGGGATGCTATGGGGTGGGGAGTGGGATAGGGGATCAAAACAAAGATTTTTTAAATAAGAGTAATGACATGTTAATAAGCTGACGAAAGTGACCCAGATGAGAGAAAAAATGATATTTTTTTTGTGGGAGCAGCACCTTGATTTTGCATGGGGGCACCAGTGCATAAGCGGACAGGCTGGCTCTAGAGAGGAGCACGGATAGTTCACTTCCGACGAGAGGCAGGAAGACAGAATGTGGGTGAGGCAGACACTCTGTGGTGAGAACTTACAAGGGTTACCTTCTAGTCCTTTCCCTTATCACCTGCCACTGCCCCTGGAGAGCCTCTTGTTAATATTTACTTGTTCCAAATCTAACTTCAAACCTAGATTTTGTTCGAGAATCCTCTATAGCATTTCCTCCCGCCATAGGCCTGTTTCCACAGGGGAGGAAGGTGATAAGTGAGGATAGGGGCAAAGAACAAGATGAGCTCTGGAAAGCCGTCCCTCAGCACAGCCATCCTGGGCATCCAGAGTCACGTGTTGCAAAAGGAGGTTGAAGAGAAACAACTTCAATCCGTGCACAGTGCTCCCAGGATTCGCTGTAAGAGAGTCCCAGGTATCCACCCAGAAGACTTCCCCTGCCGTAGCCGCCATTTTCCCAAGCTACACGTGGTTTTTTTCTGCTAGTTTTCCTGACCACAATACCAGCCAGAGGTGTTAACTACATTATTAGTTGTCTCAGGAAACCCCTGAATACATTTTTGAATGCACAGAAAAGACATGATGTTCCTTCTCGGCAACCTGGCTCCCTACGGTAAAGCGGAGGCCAGATTATTTTTCACTTGCTTCTGGAACATAAAACCGCCCCTGAGCTTGGCCAAAAGTGCACCACAGAGGGCTGAGTCCTCAGGGTGTGTGCGTGGAGAGGGGAGGAGGCCGTGGGTATAGCCAGACACGGATCTGCGGTGGCAAAGTATGTGTTACATCCTAGGAATGGTGTGCAGGGAGGGAGTCTGCCCCCGGGGGATTTATCCCTGCCCGGGTTCCAAACGCCCCACGAGCAGGTCTGCACTGTACTATTAAGAACCAATCTAATTAAGGAAAAATGCACTGCACTTAGGGAACAACCACCACCCATAACTCATCAGCTCTAAGAGCTGGAAGTAACACGGCAGCAACTCAAAGAAAGGGGAAGAGTGGAGAACGGGGGGAACAGAGGGGACTGCAAAGGCTAAAACTGCCCAGAGCCTGTTGGGCCTCCAGCTCTCTTTGCCTGCTCTACGTGCCATCCACACATCTGCGTCCTTAAACTTGCCTCGGCCTTGACTGCCAACCCTTTCCCAGCACGCTCTCTTTCCCGGTCCCGAGAACTCTCCATAACCATCGGAACCTTGCGATCTGACGTGATCTTCTAGATTTTTTTAATTATGGTAAAAAAAAAAAAAAAAAATGCGTGTCGTTACAATTACCATCTTGACCACTTGTAAGTATGCGTTTCGGTAGCGTGAAGTAAATTCGTATTGTGGTGCAACGGGGTCTCTAGAATTCTTGCATCCTGCAAAACAGAAACTCTCCACCCATCGGGCGCTAATTTCCTCTCCCTCCTCCCCCGGCCCTTGGCAACCACTTTTCTACTTTCTGTTTCTGCAATACTTCGCATGAATGGAATCACGCAGTATTTGTCCTCTTGTGCCTGGCTTGTGTCAGTTACTATAACGTTCTTGAGGTTTGTCCGTGTTGTAGCACGTGACAGGATTTCCTTCTTTAAGTCTACGTAATATTCTATTGAGTGTGCATGCCATATTTTCTTTATTTATCCATCCGTGGATATGTGGGCTGCCTGCATTCTTGGCTATTATGAATAACGCGGCAACGAACAGGCGTGTGCAAATGTCGCTGCAAGACGCACTTTGAGGGGCGCCTGGGTGGCTCAGTCGGTTAAGCGTCGACCTCAGGTCACCATCTCATGGGTTCGTGGGTTCTGGCCCCGCGTTGGTCTGTGCGCTGACAGTTCGGAGCCTGGAGCCCGCTTCGGATTCTGTGCCTCCCTCTCTCTCTCTCTGCCCCTCCCCCGCTTGTGCTCTGTCTCTCTCTCTCTCTCAAAAGTAAACATTTCAAAAAATTAATTTAAAAACAAAGATGCACTTTGAATTCTTTGCGGCATATATCCAGAAGTGGGATTGCTGGCTGGGGTGACAGTTCTATTTTTTCATTTCTTAAGTAGTGTTCTATGCTGATTTCCACGGTGGCTGTCCCACTCTCACACACCCACCAACAGTGCACAGGGCTCCAGTTTCTCCGCATCCTTGCAACACTTGTATTTTCTGTTCTTCTCCTAGGGTCCATCCTAACACCCGGGTGTGACGTGATATCTCAGTGGAAATTTGGTTTGCCTTTTTCCTATGATTCATGATGTGGACTATATTTCCTTATGCTTGTTGGCCATCTGTATAGATGGCCATCAGTTTAGAGAACTGTCTATTCGAATCTTTTGACCTTTTTTAATGGAGTTTTTGGTTTTGTTTCTTGTTGCTGATTGTGTTGGAGGAGTTCCTTCTATATTCTGGATATGAACCCCTTATCAGATGTATGATTTGCAAATATTCTTTCCCATTCCATAGCTGTCTTTTCACTCTGGTGATTGTGTCCCTTGATGTGCCAACGTTTTTAAGTTTGATGTAGACCCATTTGCCTATTTTTGCTTTTGACTCAACAAGAGGTAGAATTGGCAGGTACGACACTGATCTGACCGAAGCTGTGTCTCCAATGTCTTCTCTTCTTTCCTGGGTAAGGATGGGTAGCAGCTTGGGGTTGCCGGGAGCGGCGAGTTCTCGAAGTATAGTCTTCAAACTGCTTCTTTCCATGTATATTTCAGGGTTCTTTATCCTTTTCAGTGCTTACAAGAGAACAGTGCCTAATCTCACATTCCTGGCATGCATCACAGATTTTTAATCAAACCAGATGAGCTCTCGATGGTGGTTCATGAACCAATGATCCCAGCATCTTGTTTGCACTGGGGCAAGCTTTTCTTGGGTGACCCACTAAAGTAGACGGTCCAGATTATCAGACAAAGTCATCCTTCCCTCACCGACACTTGGCCCCCCTCTTCCACGGTTATTGGCCCCCTCTGTCCCAGGCTGACTTTCTTTCACACTGTCTTTGCATATGCGGCTTCATCTCTCTGGAACATTCCCCGACTGCCTCCCCCCTACAACTTTTTGCTTCCATTCACCTGTAATGTCTAGTAACATTCCAGGCTCAGCTCAGGGCCTTCTCCTCCTTCATTCACACAGATAGACTCTCACGTCTGCCCTCTATCTGAGATGGCCTCTCTTTTTCCATTCCCATAGCATCCTTCGCCTTCTCCTTAGTACCTTCCACACCATCTCTGATTACGCAGTTGCTCCCTGCTGTCTCCCACCACGTAGGAAACACTGTGAAGATGCGGACTATCTTCCCAAACTTCACACCCTTGACACTCAGGCCAGTTCTTGAAACAGAGTAGGGTCTCGTTCATTGTTGAATGACTGGAATGAGAAATGCCAAGGCCTCTATTTGTCTTAAAGTTTCTACACGTCGTTGAACTGACAGAATGGAAACAAATTTTTTTTTCCATTACAACTAACACCGCAGCCTGAAGGAGAAAGATGGCATTGGTACCACATGACCACAGTTGTGAGCAGGTTACACAGGAGAGTGTGTCCTTTCTTCCTGCTCAGGTACAGACTCCTGCATGATCCACAGTCCTTTAGGTGAGATTCCAAAATACAAAAGGCCCTCGACCCTACAGGTTTTTTTGTAACTATTTGGCCACACAATCTGACCTGATTTCCTTCTGTGTAACAACAAAACTTGACCCGAACAGACGTAACACTACTTACAGTCTTCATTTATTTCACTTCCTAAAAAGCATTTGTGCATGTTGCTTAGGAAATACGGTGTTTGTTAAAAAGCGCTGCCCTGGGCCGCATGAAGGGTGTTATTTAGGGGCGCCTGGGTAGCTCAGTCGATTAAGCATCTAACCCGTGATTTTGACTCAGGTCATGACCTCATGGTTTGTGGGAGGGAGCCCCGCGTCTCGCTCTGCACTGACAATGCAGGGCCTGCTTGGGATTTTCTTTCTGTCTCTCTCTCCCTCCCCTCTACCCCACTCATCCCCGCTCTGTCTCTCTCAAAATAAATAAATAACCATTTGGAAAAGGGTGTTATATAATAGGAGGTATATGCACCCTGTTATCCTGGTAACAACTGAAAAGATCCAGAAGCATCTCGTCCTTAGTATTTTAGGATTAGGGCTATGAATGCAAATTAAATATTATGCATCAGCGCAAGGAGCTTTGGATTCTCTAGTGAGAGGACCAGTGAGACAACAGCACTTACCAAGCAACTATTTTTTTTAAACAGCGGGGGAGGGTCTTCTTCATTTCACTGCCCTCTCCATTTTTCTTCACTAGACGGATTCGGGGGCCTGTTTTTAATTTAGTCTCCAGTCTTTGTTTATCCTACTGCTTACATCACAAGAACCCTGCTACCGGCAGGCACAATTCTCCGGACAGCATGGAGCCCAGTAGTACCTACCTCAGTTTCCCAAATCTGGCTACTTTTATTGTCATTCCCTTGTGGTCCTGACATCTTTACCCACGTAGCGCAAGAATTTTATAAAAGGACAATTTACCGCACTATAAATGTTTATTGTTCTCCCTATATTTTTGTCGGGCGAACACACCCTTTGGGTTTCCTGGCGTCTGCGAGTTTAGCGGAATTAACAGCAGAACGAAGAACAGAAGCATCCTGAGGCTGAGATAGCACTACGAGTACCAAGCAGGTCAAGGGGTGGAAACGCTTTCGAATCCTCGAGCCATCCTGCCGGGTCTTGGGAAGGGAAGGGGGGGGGGGGGGGCAAGACCTGGGAGATGTGTAGACCTTTTTACTCTCTGGGATGATGCTTGAGGAAGCGACACATGGTCTTGCCAGAGCCGAGAAGGACTTCAAGGGGAGGGATCCCAGGCCCTCAGGATCCAGGCTCAACAGAAATGCCTGTGCCCCATACACAGCATGGAGGCAAAGAGCAACCAGATACCGAAGACTCCATGGTTTAATCATAAGGATATCAGTGTGTATATAGGGGTCCAGAGGTGAGGGGCCTTGTACCCATTTACTTGGGCTCACTAGCCTCCCAGATCCTAGGACATCCCTGACAAAAGTAAACAGAGCCCAACAAGTGGCCACGATGGAATTTCTGCCAGTAGGGCAAATGGGGACTCGTGACGTAAAGAAATAAGAAAGTAAACATCCTTTGCCATTTGGCTGGTAGACCAAGATTTTACCCATTCTACATAATTCTATGGGAGAGTTTCTGTTCTATACACTTACTTCCTCTCCTTGCCTCATTCTGCCCCATTACAGACCCTAAGGAGGGAATTCTAAGTAGGTCTCTGCTGCTTGGCTCTTGATTCGGGTCCGTGGAAATGCCCCCAAATGAAATTATTTTTTTTTAAGTACCAACAGAGCATAAAACATGCAAGTACAATATAACCTATGAGTGCGAAGTAGAATTTACACTTAAACAATGTATATTTATGATGTTCCTCTCCTTCCTCCATTGGGGAACAGAATCACTTCTGTATACTTAATCAGAACACATTTTAAATCACACCGTGCAACGGGCCTTGTGGCAATCCATGATGGCCAAAGTATATAAAATATGATGAAGTTAAGAATTTGCAGCTGAACCAACAGTATATCCTCCTGGAAAGGAGACATTAAATAAATCTTCGCTGTTTTTTGATAGCCTATTAAAGTTCCTTAAGAGCTCCAGTGCATTTGACTACATTTTTTTTAGCCTCAATGCCTTAAACAAGCCTTTGTAATCATAAATATAACACTAAAAAAAGCAAAAACAAAGAATTAGCAATTACATGTGTCTCTTTTTGGGACTAGCCAATGAACAGGACCTTCCTCCAAAGGGAAGTAAAGGATTATGTAAAAAGCCAGGCTATATGGGAATCGGGTTTTTTAATTTCTTTATCCATTTGTGGGGAGTTAAGGCCTAATTTTATTCTTTTTTTTTTTTTTTTTTTTTTAGTTTATTTATTTTGAGAGAGAGGCAGAAAAAGAGGCAGAGAGAGAATCCCAACCAGGCTTCACATTCAGCACGGACCCGGACGCAGGCCTCAATCCCACAACCCTGAGATCATGACCTGAGCCCAAATCAAGAAACAGACCCTCGGCAGACTGAGCCACACAGGTGTCCCACAATATTTTTAATTAAGTGGATAGACACTGGGTAAAATAAAGGATCCAAAGCTTCTCTTGACGTGAAAATTTTTTATGGCCAACTTTCTTTGCTTATGTTTGTGTGGTCACAGACAGGTATTCGTTACAGCTGAGCACCACAGAAGTTAATAACATTGTGGCAACAGAAACTTCCAGATACAGGCATAGGTCCTAATGGAACTGGGGCAGAAGGTAAGGGTAACAAAAGAAGAGGCCCCCGGGGCACCTGGGTGGCTCAGTCAGTTAAGCGTCCGACTTCGGCTCAGGTCATGATCTCATGGTTCATGAGTTCGAGCCCGGCACCAAGCTCCATGCTGATAGTTCGGAGCCCGGAGCCTGCTTGGGATTCTGTGTCTCCCTCTCCCTCTGCCCCTCCCCCGCTCACACTCTCTTTCTCCTACAAAAATAAATAAGCATTAAAAAAAAAGAAGAAGAGGGGCATCTGGGTGGCTCAGTCGTTTAAGCATCCGACTTTGGCTATAGTCATGATCTCACGGTTTGTGAGTTCAAGCCCCGCGTCGGGCTCTGTGCTGACAGCTCAGAGCCTGGAGCTGCTTCAGATTCTGTGTCTCCCTCTCCCTCTGCCCCTCCCCTGCTCACTCTCTGACTCTCTCTGTCTTTCAATAATAAATAAACGTAAAAAAAAAAAAAAAAAAGGAAGAAGAGACCGCTACTTTCAGCCAGATAATATCGGCGAAGGAAAATAGAGCTTGAAATAAATACAAATGTAGCCCAGAAATACAAATGAATCTCTTAAGAGTGACTTCAAATTAGTATAGCATTCCTGATGGGATTCAGTGGGAAGACAGGACACGGGATGAAAGGTTAACAAGGGATTTGTGCTCACAATGAAGTCAGGGATGTAGGAGCCAAGGTGCTACCTTGAGCTGGCTGAGATGCTGAACTTGGGAGGGTCTGGGGGGAGAAGCTCCAGTCAGAACCCCAGGCCACTCTGACTCTTCCAAAAGGGTCTCAAAGGCCATGGAAAGAACGCAGGGCTACTGGTAGGCTGGAGCCACTGAGGTGGGGAAAGGGAACTAAAAGAAGGAAAGGAAGAAAGAGAAAAAAAGAATTTTTTTTTTTTTTAATTTTCCACCATAGCGGAAAGAACACTGGCCTGGATGCTGAACACTCAGGTCTGGCTCTGGCAGCCATCGGCTGTCTCTGGGCCTTTCACTGAGTCCCTGAGTGCTTGCCTGAGCTTCCTGGTCTATGCAACAGGAACGTGAGCTCATCACGCAACTTTCTGATGTGAATTTCACAAAACCTTGGACCCATAGGAAATGCTTTAAGAATCTTTTTAAATTTTTTTTTTACATTTTTATTTATTTTTGAGAGACAGAGAGAGACAGAGCACAAGTGAGGGAGGGGCAGAGAGATAATGAGACATAGAATCCAAAGCAGGCTCCAGGCTCTGAGCTGTCAGCACAGAGCCCAATCAGGGGCTCGAACTCACAAACTGTGAGATCATGACCTGAGCCGAAGTCGGACGCTTAACCAACTGAGCCACCCAGGTGCCCCTAAGAATCTTTTTAAATAAGCCTTGTGAGACCAAATATATTTGGAAAATTCCACACATTTTAACCCAAGCAAAAATGCACAATGCGTATTAGTACGTTAAGACTCTGTGAAGTCTCACAGTAAAGAAATCTGGTAAGAAATTTTACTGTTTCCTAAACCGACTTGATCTCGGAATGCTTTTTTTCCCCTATGAAACATTTTTTAACATAAAGTGTCCCCTTTGTGAAACACATAGGACTAGATATTTCCAAATTTGTTTCTTTTTTTTTTAACATGAAATTTATTGTCAAATTGGTTTCCATACAACACCCAGTGCTCATCCCAACAGGTGTTCTTCTCAATACCAAATTTAAGTTTCTATGAGGCTCTGAGCAGAGACGCATAGAAAAGGCTTGAAGCCCAAACTTACAGTTCCTATCCCTACCCCAGTGCTGTAAGATGAGTATAGACTGGTTTTAATCTAAAACTCCCATTCGAAAGTATAACATGAGTAGCTGATCAGGCAACTGAATAGAAATCAATGAGCGAGGGGCCACCTGGGTGGCTCTGTCGGTTAAGCATCCAACTTTGGCTCAGGCTATGATCTCATGGTTCATGGATTTGAGCCCCACATTGGGCTCTGTGCTGATAGCTCAGAGCCTGGAGCCTGCTTCAAATTCTCTCTCTCTCTCTCTCTCTCTCTCTCTCTCTGCCCTTCCCCAGCTCATGACCTGTCTCTGTCTCTCAAAAATAAATATTTAAAAAAATGAATTGAAGACTACTCTTGAGAAGATACATCTGAAAAAAAAAAAAAAAAGAAAAGAAAAGAAACCAATGAACAAAAACTCAGCTCTTGTGACCTATCCAAGTTCTGGTGAGCTACCCAGTCAATTACACGTGAAAAGAAATGCCTCTCATGCACCCACTCTGTGCTGAGTCCTGACATGTAAGACCTTATTTTGTATCCCAAATAAACATACTAATTTATAATCCCAAAATTACAATTTTAAGCCCCAGGAGGACAAGGGATTCCCTAATGTATCCCCAGAGCCTATCCCAAATCCGGACATAAAGTAGATTTATTCACTTGTGAATGAGCATTCCAATGGACAAATATTTGTAGAGATGCACTAGGTATAATATCATCCCCCAAGGAATTTAAAGCCTGTTTCAAGTAATCTTAAAATAACTTTATTTATTGCCAAAGTCAATAACAATTGATGCTGAATGAAGACATATCAGTTTTCAGCCAGAACATAATGCAGTGATTGACTATCTCCAGGTGCAAAACTATGTCCATCATGTATTGGTACATCTAGAACTTTACATAAATGATAATATATTAATAATCCAGGATGGGCTTTTACTCTAATAATATAATGGACAATTCAGAACAGACCAACATGTTACTAATATAACTCTGGCTACAGAAACAAAATAATTATAAAAGGAGAGAAATAAAGGACCCAAATATTCATCAGTTTCATTGAGAAAGGTTTTCTATAGGAAAACTTGAAGATGCTTTTCAGAAAAAAGAAGGGTGGGGGGGGCGGTTAAAATAGGACTGGTTTAAAAGGTATTCCAAGATTCTTTCTGTTATTGTCTTTCAAAATAAGAAAAATGCAGATTCTGGTTTGTTTTGCAAATAAAGACTCCAAAGAGGTCCCTGACTTGTCTGCAGGCACACTGGGAACAGCCTAAGTAAGGAATTCACTGAGCCCAATGACTGAGCCCCCAGCTAGGGACACAGCCCAAGCCCCTTCACAACGGACCCAACCACGATGCCTTCGGTCACTTGCTTCTGTTCAGAAATGGGCATCTTTGGATGTTGACAATAAAGTTATTCAAACTAATTATTATTTCTGCAATTTCTTGATCCCTTTGGCTTTTTCTTCAGCCTAGAGTGTGTGGACACCTTCTCTTCCTCCCTGTGTCCCCAACCTGCTCGTCAGCCCCCCACCTGCGTGAGCAGTGCTGATACACGCCGTCACCACATTCTCAGCTTTATCTCAAAGCCAGTTCCATTTGCTCTCTGCCCCTGTCAAGCACTCTGCTCCAGGTCTGCCTCCAAATTCAATAGGAAAAGCAGAGCAGATATCCCTATAGGACACTGTCATCACCTCATAAGGCCTGCAGCCTGGAACGTAAAATACTTCCGACTTCTCAGCTCTCTCTCAGCCTGAGCAGATTACAAGTAGGGCACTTAAAATCAAAAGCCAAGAGGGACCAAACCATGACTTTTGAATGAGAAGTAGAAGCAGAAGCCATGAACCACTTCCAAAAATTGGGAGTTTCAGATTCAAAACTCTAAGTGCCCTGGAGAGCATGTGAGTTTGATCATCAGAATGTTCCCAAATACAAAAAGCAGGAAAGCTGGCCTAGGTTTAGAGCATGACTTTGCAGCATATGGGTTTTGATCGAGCATGACACAAGACAAAAAAATAAGACAGAGAAGCTTGGAAGGACTGCTCAATTGTTCTCTTATCTGTCACCAAGAGAGACAGACAGTATTTCTCCCTTCCAAGGCTTGCAACTCAATAACAGACCACGTAGAACTCACACCATAGGCAATGCAAAGTTTTTTCACTTCTCAGGGTACTAGCATCCCAGATCTAGAAGGATCATTCCAAAGCCACACCCTCAGCACTTGTCTACGGATGTACTTTAGAAGACCCCCGATGCTTTTTTCTTCAACAGAATTACAATAGAAGAATAAGCTAACATTTTGAAGAAAGTTACTGGTAAGTTCCAGAATGACTTACCCTCCTATCCGTCATTCTCCAAGTCATGCTCAATCACTGAACCACCCTGCCACCTGCAGAATAGAAGAAGACCCAGATTTTTCTACCACTCACTGTTCAGTCAAAGGGACAAACTCTCCACGTTGTTGCAAATGGCAGGATTTCATTCTTTCCCATTGCCAAGTAGTCTTCCATTGTTTATATAAACCACATCTTCTTTATCCATTCATCAGATGATAGAACTGGAGGGTATTATGCTAAGTGAAATCAGTCAGTCAGAGAAAGACAGATATATGTTTTCACTCACATGTGGAACTTGAGAAACTTAACAGAAGACCATGGGGAAGGGAAGGGGAAAAAATAGTTCCAAACAGAGAGGGAGGGAGGCAAACCATAAGAGACCCTTAAATACAGAGAACAAATGGAGGGTTGATGGGGGTGGGGGCAGAAGAGATGGGAAAATGGGTGATGGGCATTGAGGAGGGCACTTGTTGGGATGAGCCCTGGGTGTTGTATGTAAGCAACGAATCACGGGAATCTACCCTCGAAACAAAGAGCACACGGTATACAATGTATGTTAGCTAACTTGACAATAAATTACATTTTTTAAAAAAAAAGGGACTGGGGCGCCTGGGTGGCTCAGTCGGTTGGGCGGCCGACTTCGGCTCAGGTCATGATCTCGCGGTCCGTGAGTTCGAGCCCCGCGTCGGGCTCTGTGCTGGCAGCTCAGATCCTGGAGCCTGTTTCAGATTCCGTGTCTCCCTCTCTCTGCCCCTCCCCCGTTCATGCTCTGTCTCTCTCTGTCTCAAAAATAAATAAACGTTAAAAAAAATTTAAAAAAAAAAAAAAAAGGGACAAACTCTTTTTACCAAGCACCTCTCTCTTTCTTCTTAATCACTCCAAAGAATAAGACTAATGATCCTTTGCTTTTATAAAGCACCCTGAGTTTAGAAAGCAGTTTAACATCCTTAATCTTTTCTTCCAGGGTAAATGACCATTATCTATTTTCTCTCCCCCTGTGATTGGCATTGTGCATCGATCAGATAGAATTCATTCACATCATGCCTTCGATGAGGCCTGTACTGTTCTGCTAGGTTGATTACTTGTCAGTTGCACTCCCCCAATATTATATTTAGAGTCTGTCTCTACTTTATGTAACCTGCTTAAATTCCTGCTGAAGAATTGCAGAATCCTAAGATCTAAGGCTAATTCCATTTACTGCCTCTGCATGTGAAAAAAAGAATAATTATTAACAGTGCGAGAATTCCACCTTTCCTCCCTGCCCCGCTGAACAGCCAAAAGACTTCCAAAATTGGTCAAAGTCACAAATCTTGCTTGGGTCCGTTCCTTCCTATGAGAAGAATAACTGGGGGAGAGGGCAACAAATCAGGAAATATAATATTCCTAGGCAGACTTTCTATCATCCATTAGACCAGACCTCACAAACTCAAATGCCACAGAGGCCAGACAGGTCAGTGAGTGAGTGAGCAGGCATGAAATATTCACAGTGGTGGGGATTGTAGCAAACCAACAAACACATTGCCCAGTACCTACAGACTCCCCATCGTTCAGCTCCAGCCCGTTGTGGACTAGAAGTACAGGTCTAGGGGAGGCCGATCCTTGGATTTTTCATGAGGCTCCCAAAGAAACTTCCCAATTTGTAAATGTTGGCAACTAATTAAAAACATTTCAAAACAGTGTGAAGGCCAAGGCAAACATGTCCACGGGCCAGATGTGGCCTGTGAGCCGTAGTTTGCAACCTCTGTGATAGGCTGACGAGCTATTTAAACGCAGTAAGACAGTTGGGGTGCATAAGGGAGGAAAGAGAAATGGCATAGCCTCCTGGCTTCGGATGGAAGTTTAACAACCTGTGTGGAAGAAAGGTAGGCCGCGGGGGAAGCACTAGGCCAGCAGCCAGCGCTGGCTGGCCCAAGCCTTTGGGTTGACAATTGTTTCCCTTTGTCCAAGAAATAATCTCCGCAGAATAAGCTAAGAGATGGGTTTGGGAGTCTAATTTAAAGAGCACACCAGTGAATAGATAAATAAGAAATACATGTGTTTCCATTCGAGGTACAAAAGCAAACGGGAGTGAGATTCAGGTCCCAGTTTTTCCAGGACGGAGAGAAGAACCGTGGGGAGCCAATGAGTGATGTGCAGGTGTTTGGTGACAGAGAAGTGGGGTGAGAGAAAGGGCACAATGCCCGGTGTAGACCCTGGGGTAAGACAGAGTGGACCCCACGTGGACACTATCTCAGCCCACCTCCCCCAGTGCCCTTCTCTAAGCACTGCAAAGGGCCAGCCAGCCTGAACTGTTTAAATGGATGAATGTAACGAGGGCCTCTGTCTCTCTCTGGGTCTGTCTGCATCTAACAGCTGCCCACATCAGTATCCTGGGACCTACACCTTTAGGGAGCCCTGCGACGGATTCCTATTACACCAAAGGGAAAAGCCATGTGTGCGGAACCGAAAAACAATATTTGCTAATTTACAGCTATTAATTAAAAGCCCTGTCACCAAGCCAGGCGCTCCAGTGTGGTTTTAAAAGGTCCAACTTCTCCAGGGAGGTTGCTGCAGAGAATGTGAAGTGAGCGCACGGTGCTTCCTTCGGCAGGCAGGCTGGGGAGCAGACAATGTCTTTAGGCTTTGGATTTGCACAAAAAGACCCTGCCTCCTCAGAGCCCAGACAATGCCCTGCATTCACGGGGATCTCGGGAGCTCCAATGCTGTGCTGAAGAGCAGAAAAAAAGGAGACCCGAATTGAGAATAAATTGGTATTCACTAAATGGCACTTCTGAATTTACTGCAGCCTTCACCTTTGGAGGGAATTGCCAAGGTGCTCATAAAAGAAGAAATGATGAATATTCAGGATGTCTTTTGAATCCATTAGGCAACCGGGGATGAAGTCTCCATATGTAGACTTCTGGTTCTTTCCTTAGGCTGTTAAGGAGACTGCCAAAATGGCCGTCTGCAGGAAAAAAATGGACCTTGGGTTTGCCAGTGGGGAGAAAGTCTACACGCCAAAGGTCAAGTCCATGGAAATAAACCTGGTTTAGGAGTTTCTGCAAAGGAAGAGATCTATAAATTTTGGATTTCTGGATACAATGAACGAGAGAATGTGTCTTTTTGTAGGAACACGGATCAAAATGTAGCAGCAATCTATTCATCGTATGTGAGCTTTTGTTTCACAGAATCAGATGTTCTGCAGATCTAACTGCGGCCACGCCACACGGGAAAATCCCGGACAATCTATACAAAAGCCTCATGTAGTTTTTTTCAACTGGGTTCACCAGGCACAGAACTGTTTGTTCATCTCTGAAGAGGGCACTGTTTGATCCCCAGTCTGCTTACTTACGTCCCGAACCCTTGCTCCTGTAACCTTACACAAAGAGGCATCGTGGGCTCTTTGTGCTAAAAAGAATTTTAAGAAATAATATAGCAAAGACCATCAAAGTCTTTGATGAACTTTGGTTGAACAAAGATCAACCAATCTTCAGGAAAAGGGAATTTTTGAAAAAAGGATGATACCTGTCACTTACCATCAGTTTCTTTGCCTTTAAAGTAAAGGAGGGAAGTCAGATTCAAAGCCACAAGCGTTCATGAAAGCCGTCTCTGCACCTGGCCCCGGGATGGAGATAGCACTCTTTTTGTCTTCCAGGCACTGATGCTATAGTAAGGGACATTTACATACAAGGATTTCTTTAACACAGTCTCAACAGCTACATTAAGGTGTTAAGTCAACTCAAAGGAAAGAGTGATTCATTTCTGTAGAGAAGGATGGAAGGAGAATCGGAGACTGGAAACTACTCAGGCAAAGAGACATTTAAGTTGTCCCCTACAGGAGAAGTTTAGCAGAACAAGGAGAAAAATGAGGGAGAGGGGACCCCAGGTAGAGGACTCTGCCCGGGTCAAAGATATGGGGTAAGAAAGCACAGGAAGGAATGAGTTATCTGGTAGAAAATGCCTCTAATTATTTTGTAAGAAATACAAAATACCACCACCCTCAGGGAGATCATATTCCTGCCCCTATTTCTAAATCAGGAATCAAAAAATATAGTCATGTGTCTCCAAAGTCTCTTCCAGAAATAACACTCCATGATTTTTATAATTCGAAGTAACAGGGAAAAGTTGAACAACCCAAGAAGAGCCTTGTATTGAACGGTCTCTTTTCTTTGCTCTTTTATGACCAAAAGTGAAATCAGTGGTGGTAAGTGGGATTACCACCTACACCGTCTATCACCGTCGATCTTACATGACTTTGACATCAGACAAATGCAAATTTGGGGACAACCTAAAAAATACTTGACCAAAGGTGTCAAGGTTGTTAAAGACAAGGAAAGACCAAGAAGCTATCACAGATTGGAAGAGACTAAGGAGACGTGACCACAAAATGCAACATGGTAGCCTGGACTGGACCCTAGAGAGAAAATGAACATTATTGGAGGCATTGAAGAAATTGCATGAAGTCTGTAGTTTACCTAATAGTGCTGTACCAATCAATATGAATGGCTTAGTTTTGATAAATGTGCCATGGTTATGTGAGATGTTAACATTAGGGGAAGCCATGTGAGGGGCATACACTCTCAATACTACCTTTTCATGCTTTTTGTATTCTTTCAAAATAAAAAAAAAAGTCCTCTTACGTCCAATATAATATCGACTACCAATATAGTTGCTAATCTTCTCTCCTCAGGCCAAGGTTATAAAAGATTTCCCACTATATCATTATGGAAATGTTGTGGAACAAAAAAAGAGAAGATTGGTAGGAAGCGCCTTGGAGGAAAAGGAGACTAGAAAATGAAATGCTAAACAAGGATGAGAAAAGAAAAACTGGCAAGATTGGTGCTCCCTCCGACCTAGAACCCACCAGACCCCAGCCTGACATTGCCACGGTTGCCCATCATTTCACTCCCTGCTGCCAGAGCCAGATCTGTTAGGGCACAGGCTAAACCGTTCTAACAAAAGCACTGACACAAAGATTAAATAAGACTGGAGTTGATTTTTCTCTCATTTTGCAGTTCGGAAGTAGGTCCAGTGCTTACAGCGTGATTGTGCCGTCCTGTCTGTGGTTTCAGGTTCAAGTTAACTGCATGAGGTCTCACCCTCGTCCAACCCCCGGGAAAGGGGGGGCGGGGGGGGGGGGCAGGGTCCATCAGGCACTTTCCTTGGCACATATCTTCTACTCATATCCCACTGCCCAGAAATAGGGCACATGGCTGGACTAATCTCATCTCTAACTGAACAGCCATGTGCTCAGCTACGGCTCAGCAGATGTACTACTCCAGAAGAGAATCAGTCTTTTTTTTTTTAATTTATTTTTATTTTTGAGAGAGAGAGAGAGAGAGAGTACGAGCAGGGGAGCGGCAGAGAGGGAGGGAGACACAGAATCGGAAGCAGGCTCCAGGCTCTGAGCCATCAGCACAGACCCCAATGCGGGGCTCGAACCCACGAACTGCAAGATCATGACCTGAGCTAAAGTCAGAGGCCTAACCGACTGAGCCACCCAGGCGCCCTGGAAGGGACTCAGTCCAGGGGGACAAGTAGCAGTCTCTGTCACTACTCCTCTAATCCAGCCTTGTGCTGCAGGCATTTTCATTCTATTCAAGGTAATGGCAAAAGCAGAGTTTCGATCTGACAGCATAAACTTAAGTTGTAGAGGAGGCAACGATATGACATCGTGGCATGTGGGATAAGGGCAACACCACAACACAGACTGAGTTCATCTGAGGAGAACCAAAGGCAGGATCCTAGTGTGACAGGATGTTTGAGAAAATGCACTCAATTCTCCACTCCTTCCCATACCTTCACCTGTTTGCAATGTGATTTAACATCTACTCCCACCAGGAGAATCTATTTCCTTGCCTTTGAACCTAGACTACCCTTGTGACTCACTTTGTTCACTAGAACGCAGCAGAAGTGGGGCGCCTGGGTGGCTCGGTCGGTTAAGTGCCTCTTGACTTCGGCTCCGGTCATGATCTCACGGTTTGTGGGTTCGAGCCCTGCATCGGGCTCCGGGCTGAAACAGCGCACAGATTATTTGGGATTCTGTCTCCCTCTCTCTCTGCCCCTCCCCTACTTGCTCTCTATCGCTCTCTCATAAATAAATAAATAAATAAATAAATAAATAAGCAGCAGAAGTGACACTGTGTGAGGTCCAAGCCTGGGCCCCGGGAAGCCTTGCACCTTCACGCTCTGTCTCTTGGAATACAGCCACCATGCGAACACGCCCAGGCTGGCCTACTGAAGGGCAGGGGCCATGTGGAGTCAACAAGGTCTTGCCAGCTGAGGCCATCCGACCCCAGCCAGCCTCCCACCGATGTGATGAGCCTGAAGTGCCAAAGGTAGCGGAACACAGCCAAGAGCAGCCGAGCCTGACCTGGACCAGCAGAACTGCTCGGCAGATCCAAGGCCCACGGCTAAATAAATGGTCACGGTTTAAAGCCACTAAATTAGGGGGTGGCTTGTTATGCAGCAGTAGCCCCTGATGACATCAGTGGGGCTCAGTTCTCGATGAAGAAGCCGGCCAAAAGGAGTTAAAGAGATGGCAAAACTCGGGGTGCCTGGGTGGCTCCGTTGGTTAAAGCCCCAGCTCTGGATTTTGGTTCAGGTCATGATCTCACTGAGTTCATGAGTTCAAGCCCCACGTTGGGCTCTGCGCTAACAGTGTGGAGCCTGCTTGGGACTCTCTCTCTCTGTCTCTCTGTGCCCCTCCCACATATGCGCACATGCTCTCGCTCGCTCGCTCTCTCTCAAAATAAGTAAAAAATTTTTTTCTCAAAAAAAAAAAGGGATGGTAAAACTGGAGAAACTAGTCAGAGAGCTGTGAGGAGAGCAGGGAGCGTGCATCACGGGGATCAGAGGAAACCTTTCAAGATGAAGGAAGTGGTCCTCAAGCAAGACGAGGCTTGAGAGAGAGAACTTTTGAGGACAACAGAAATCACAGTTGAGAGGCCATTCGGGTGATGAAAACCCAGATGGAAACATGAGCTGCCCAACAGCGGCACAGAACTCAGCTCCTCCTTTCGCTTAAGCACATACCCCCGCATCTCTGTGTACCTTTCGGGCCGGAACTTGCTTCATACTTTCTACACGAAAGACACATGAAACTCACACGACCCTACTGACCTACTAGGATAGGAGTGTGAGGAGCTGAGGCTCTCGCCTGTGAATTGCAAACTAATTTATATCCGCTCGGATCTCCGTCATTTCACATGCCCCAGGTATGGACGGTTGGTCACACAGCCACAGCCACCTGGTAATATGGGTGGATAATACTGGTTTGAAGTGGGCCGGAAGTCTCCTCCTGTGGTGACAGTCACGTGCAGTGAGGAAGAACACAGCCTTTAACGTCAGCCCTGGATTTGAGCTACGGCTCTACCACCTGTTAGCCGTGTGGCCTGGGACTTACTCCACCTCCCAGAGCATGAGGTCCTTCATCTGTAAAATCAGGTGAATAATAATCTCTACCTTGAAAGGCGGATATGAGCCTGCGAGGATATGAAATAAGCTAGAACGTCAGCGTTAGGCCAGAGTCAGAGACGGCGTAAGGAAATCACCCAGAAGTGCCCAGGGCACGGGGGCCTCAACAGTGCTTCTGTCGGTGCCATCCGGGCTTGGTTTCCCACAGCCTTGCTCCACTGGCCTGGTGAGACCCTGTAGCCTGTGTTAGGCCTTCCCAAGCCTCGTCCCTGACAGATTACCACCTGTTCTGCCTACTGGACTCGATTTCCTCCAATCATCTCCTTCCCGGCCTGGTGGGCCAAGGTCGGCCCCCTCCTGCTGGACCTAACCAGGCTGGGCCCGCCTGGGTTTTAAAGAGGCAGTTGGTTCCTCAAAATGATTCTCTCGATAAGTGGAATAAGACTGCAATGGCAAACAGGGAGAGGAGGGGAGGGGCATGCGTAAGAGGACACGGCATCTTGACAAGCACATTCAAGGCCATAAATAGGTGGCAATTGCTTTTCTCATCCAATTCTCTTATTTTGAAACTTTCCTGGAAGGGACCTGGTATCATTAAGCATTATTACAAGTCACCCAATCACGGGCATCCACGTAGGACTGACAACCAGCAAGGAAGATGATGTCATTCTCAAAGACAGAGGGAAGAAGGGGGGGGGGGGCGGGGAAGAGGCTCCAGTGTAGACAGAAATGGGGGGAAGGGTATTTCAAACACCCATCAGTGAGTCATCATGCTTTTAACAGCCTGAACTTAACATCGGTTAAGGCCTCCCGGTCACCGCTTATTTTGTGAGCTGCGCGGTAACGTTTCAAGTCTACCTTTCTAATCCCTAACCACCTAGATGGTCGTAAAAGCAGATAACTCAGAGAGCCAGGAGGAAACACTGCACATGTACAAGCAATGGCACCACAGATCACTGTTCTTGCCCAGTGTCCCCGACAGTGCTCGGAAACCTCTCATGTCTTTGCTACTCCACAAGGTACCGGGGGTTCGACAGAATCAAAGACAACACAGATGCATTGCTCTTGTGCACCGGGCATCCCTCCACGCGGTGAGTCCCCCGCCCCGCCTCTGCACCGAGGCCCACGTTGGCTGATCACACCCTGTTCGCCCTGTTGTGGGTGCAGCTGCCCCTGCGCGGCCCCGGGTCCTGGAGCCCCCAGCTGAGGAGGGCCCCTCCTGGCCGACACCCAGAAACTGTACCCCACGGCACGACTCTCCTCTCGCTGGTCTTCTTGGGGATGCAGAGAGCCCAGGATCGCACTGAGGGCCAAGACTTAGAGCTGGAACCACCTGCTCTGTGTCTAAGGAGCTGGTCTCTCTCTGCCTGTGTCAGGGGGATGAGCCAGTGCCCCCAGCCCCCACCGGATTTCCCCCCCAAACAATCCCTAGATACCCCCCTTGCCAGCCCCTGGTGGGGGCAGCTGAACTGGCTGCTCCCATTCTCTGCCTCTCTCTCTTTCTCCCTCTTTCTCAGTCTCTCTCCCTCTCTTTCTCTGTGTCAGATAGATAGATAGATAGATAGATAGATAGATAATAGATAGATGATAGATTTCCATTCACATCACATTCTGATTGAAAAAACAAAACAAAACAGAACGTTCGCCGTCTTCTCCTTGCCTTCAGGACAGAGCCCGCCCTACCGAGCCTGGCATCCAAGGCCCTCTGCAGCCTATTTTTCCTTGCTGGCTCCCGCCCCAAATCCCTGTGTTGAGCCCACAGGACCTCCAATCCACCCCCAGAACCATCCTCCAGGTCAAAATATTACCACTCTTGGCAGCCAGCACCACACACAGGTCCTATTTTCCCACCTAGAAACAGATTTCTCCCCTGGTTGATTTATTCACTCATTCAACGTGCCTTAGCTGGGCACCGCTGGAGCTTGAGTCAGGCCCGGCGCGAAAGCAGGTGACTCTCATGTGCTCACCGTCAGGTGGCTTTTGCTCTTTAAAAAACGGCAACCACACAAACATGTCACGGTATCACAGGGCAACAGCCATGGTCCCCGCGAGGCAGGGATGACGGCGACACGGAAACACAGGGCCTCTCAGACGCTTCACGGCCCCCACAGATGAGATCACTGGGCGTGGGTGTGGAGGTCACCTCTTGGAGTTCGCTCTCAGAACTCACGGCTTCTTCCCCCTCGATCCTGTGTGTGCCCTCCGGCCTCACGAACCAAACGAGAAGACAGGCGAGGAGTCCCCCCTCCTCGGAGATGCTGGTAACTTTGTCAGGACCTCCCGGGTCGGGAGGTGGGACGAGGTCGCCCGCCTGCCCAAAGCAGTCAGGACCGGGCGGTTGGAGGACGCAGACGCTACCCAAACCCGGGCAAGGGAGGGGAGGGTAGGGGGGGGGGGGTCACAGCAGCCTCTGCAAGAGAACTCTCCAGAGACAGGCCGCAAGGAGGACAGGTCCCTGCAGCGGCCTGTGGATAGCGTGTCGGAAAATTTTGAGCATTTCATTTCACTTTATTTCTGTTTTGAGATTTCTGCAGTGCCTAGTAGATAGTAGATAACGCTGCACTGTATTTTGCTTTTTTCTGGCCGGCTCTCCGATCCTGAAGGTAAAGCATTTTGGTTCTGAATTCCGAGAAAAAAGATCACTCATTTCCCCGCATTTTCAGGGCCTGTGCGCTAGGGTTTGGCTGTTGGGGCAGCGAGACGGCCAGGGGCAGACAAGGTTGAAACGCCCGTGCGAAGGTTCCACCAAACTCCAAACACGTTCCGGCAGCCAGGCCGGAGCCCAGCTGCACCCTAGAGTCTCCGCCGTCTACCCCCGTGTCTTCTGCACTTCCGCTGACCCACCAGGGTTTTTCAGGGGGGCTTGATTTAAATTTTCCCTTGATGCCACATACCAAAATGTGAGGGCGAGGACCCCCGCTAACAAGTACCACTGGCAGGGCTAATGCTTTCAAGTTTGCAAATTCTTTCCCATCCTTTATCTCATTTAATATCCACCATACTCCTGTGACCTACTAGCCCCAGCGGCCCCACTTGCCGGGTGAGAAAAATGAGGCCCAAGTATCCACTGACTTGCAAAGGGTTTCGCACCAGTAGGCGGCAGTGAGAAGAGTTTTTCTGCCCCACAAAGAAGTCCGCTTGATAGCTTATTCTAGTCTCCACTAAGTGGCCCCGTGGGCATTATTCCTGGGGCTCCTACTCAAACGGCGTGCTCTAACCTCGCCAATTCCAGTGTCTTTTAGAGAAATAAAACCTGCCCGCCCCCCCCCCACCCCACCGCACCCGCAGACCCACACCTATTTCCAGTCGGACCTTGGCAATGAGGAAGCACCTTAGACTTCAGTCTAGGTTAAGTGCTGAAGCCGTAAGTGGGATGGAAAAAGCAAATCTCTACAATTCCAAGGGAGCCTCCCCCAGTTGGGCCCCCTGAAGTTAGTTCTTTTTTTTTTTTAATTTTTTTAAATGTCTACTTATTTTTGAGAGACAGAGAGAGAGAGAGAGAGAGAATGAGTGGGGGAGGGGTAGAGAGAGAGAGGGAGACACAGACTCGGAAGCAGGCGCCAGGCTCCCAGCTGTCAGCACAGAGCCTGACGCGGGGTTCGAACCCACGGAACGTGAGATCATGACCTGAGCCGAAGCTGGACCCTTACCCGACAGAGCCGCGCAGGCGCCCCCTTTTTGCTTAACTTTAAATGGCACTAGCCAGCTGTACCGTGCACCGTTTTTCCAACAAATGAGAAACAAACAGCCGAAGAAAATTTTCTGAGGTGTCTCCCTGCTGAACGAAACCAAAATCGGGTAAGAAGCACCAGAGAGGTTTAGCCTGCCTGCCATTTTCAAAGTTTTATCAGAATCATTCATCAGGGCTTCCTCTTCACCTCTGACCCAAAATTCACCAGATTTCCTGAAGTGCCATCGTAGGTCACTAAACTTCTTCCCAATCGTCTCTCCAGCCCCACCTTGTCCCACGCTGGTCATCTTCTGCTTGCCTGCAGTAGTTTGGCGTATTGTTTATTTGTTTTATGGCCTAATCTGAAATATGAGTGTGACAAGGCTGCTCCCCCCCCCCTCCACCCGGGGGTTAATGGATCATATCATAGCAACGACAATCGGGCATCAAATTGTATTATCAACATGGCTCCCCCCCCTTTGGAGGCATGTTTACAACTGCTTTGTCTCTTTCGAGTCACAACCCTTCCTGGTTTGTATGACCTTGAGAAAGCCTCTCGTCCTCTCTCTAAACTCCAATGAAAGAAACATAATAGTAAATTCCTCGCAGAATTCTTGAGGGCGAAAGACAAATTAACGGATGAAAATGTATTTTGAAACCAGTAAGAGCTACAAAACATGCCTTAGAAACCTCACTATTTCATTGAGGCCTCTATCTCCTTGATAGTCAAATGGTGGTATTGAAAACAACACGTGCTTCATACAGCTATTATAAGGATCTAATGAAATAATACGGGGAAGGTGCTAAGCTCCGTAGTCAGCTCGTAAGACGTGCTCAGATGGGCGCTTGCGGGGGGCTCAGTCGGTCGAACGTCCGACTTCGGCTCAGGTCATGATCTCCAGGTTCGTGAGTTCAAGCCCCGCGTCGGGCTCGGTGCTGACAGGCTGGAGCCTGCTCCAGATTCTGTGTCTCCCTCTCTCTCCCCTTCCCCCACTCACGCTGCAACTCTCTCTCTCTCTCTCTCTCTCTCAAAAATAAATAAGCGTTAAAAAAATATTAAAAAAAAAAAAATGAGTGCTCAGAAAAGCCAGCCCGCAGCAGCAGCCACAGGCCAAACCTCGGTGCTAAGTCCGGCAGGTATGACCATCCCCATTTCATAGCTCAGGAAACTGAGGTTGGAAAGGTCAGGGAGACTCGGGCAACATTGTCGGCGTTACTGTTTCAAACCTCATTGGAAAATGTGTACATCCACATGGCTGGCTGGTTAGCAGGTAATTTTAGGTGTTTCTGCTTTGAAAGCACATGTGGGAAGCAACAGGCTTCTGGTTCCTCCAGACCCGTGGCTAAGGAGCCACAAAAGAATTTACCAGCCCTTTCTGGATTGTTGGCTCATTAGCAGCGGCCGTTCAACCAGATGCTCATGAGAAACGCAAACTCAAAGAGAATGAGGAGACTCGGGGGGAAAGACCATCGTGGCTTTTACTTTTCATCCTCATTTACAATCAGTAAAGAACCCAAGGGAACAACAGTGATGAAGTTTAGGGACAGACACTGAAACTCCAGACTTCCAGGACAGAGATACCAGACAAGTCACTTGCGAAGCGTTTTCACCCCTCCGATCATTTCACAGTTTGGGTCCACAGAGAAGCTGGTCCCCACACTCGGGCGGCAGAGGCGGAAAGAGGTAGAAAGATCCGAAAACCTCCAGCCAATTCTGCGCACATCATCACGCTCCAGGTTGTGGAGCCTCTCCTGGGAAGAAGAACACGGCTTCTCAAGGAGAGCGTCTTGCCATCCAGCTTTAGCTTCTCCAAAAAAGAAGAAGGAGGAAAAAAAAAATAAATAACCCCAGTCTTCAGCCAAGAACACCAGTTGGGGAGTTAAAGAGCTGGGCACACAATAATTTTAAGTCACGTCGGAGGAGACTTAAATAGCACACATCAGCAGAAAAGAATGAGGGAGCCTTAGCACACTGACTTCATTGATACCCCATTTATCAGCAATTACGGACTCCATTAAAGGCCGAGTTTACAGCAGAAAGAGAAGCAGAGCCTAAAATATGTCCCAGCAGATGGACGGAGAGTGTCTGTGATGCCGTATTTCAAAGGCATCTGCAACGTTGTTATCATTGAACGTGGAGTCAGAGAGGCAGCAAAAATACAGCGGCCCGAGAGCCAGCAAATGATTTACTTGACCTTTGGATGGGTAGAACTGACAGCAGAAACCTCATTAATTCCTCAGGTCACTCTGGAAGACATTCATTTGGTTTGGACTCGACGAGAGGAGATTTTCCAGACATACACTAGGAATTATGAAATCTCCATGGCCGGCGAAAGTATGCCCAAATCACTTTTTGCATAAATCAAGCTGACTTTCTGAAGAAGGATAATATGCTTAATCAAGGGAGTTATGGAATTTCTGGTGCTTATTAGACAGAAAATATAACAGGATTTTATTTGGTTATCAGTTCTGGGAGAGAGATTTTTTTCTTTTCCTCTTTAAACTAACAGTCTTCTCCTGCCAGAGTGGAAGAGAGCCTTTGTAAGCGCTGGAAGAAACGAGCCGTGTAAATAATTTGTTCACACAAAATAATTTGCCTTGCTTTGCTCGTTCTTGCTCTTATCGAGTGGCCACATGCATCGTGCGGGCATCTCTGCTGAGTCCCAATCGATGTGCCAGCTCAACCTCCCCTGCCTCCCCTGCCTTCCCCCTTTAGCTAGAGCTTTCTTGATATAGACACATCTCTCTAAATAACAACCACGGGTGACTGGTGGCTGTATTCTCTACATTTTGGGGGCCTGGGCCAAAATTAAGAAGTCTGGGATCGAGGCAACTTGTGTCAAAATACAAAGCGTACAATGCTAACCAGAAAAACCTCTCTGCTGTGTCTCCACGTCTGTGAAAGTCTACACACACACACACACACACACACACACACACATTGTTCTCTGGTCCCCAAAAGGAATCCTTTCTAATGGTTGTAGATTAATGACTTTTAAGCTCTATGACTTTCCCAGAAATGCTGCTTCTTTGTTTCTTTGTTCACTGAGGAAGAAAAAGGTGTGGAGTCCTTGGGAGGTGGGGGGGGGGGGGGGGGGGGGGGAGGAGGGAGGGGGGGGTTGATTAAATCCAGAACAGTCATCTGGGTGATTTACATCATTTCATTTTAGGGACAGTGACAGACAGATGGACTATTCAAAATGGTCAGGGGAGAGAGAGAGGGAGAGATGGAGATAGAAATGCTGCTAGGCGATGAGCTTATACCCAAGTGTCTGATGGATAAGCCGCAAGCCCCCTTCTCGATGATATCTTCTCTCGTAAAAGTTGCATTCATCATGTTTAAAGCAAGGTTATCTCTGGCTAAAGAGAACATGCATTAGTACGTTTTACTCATTCAACACTGAGCACTCCCTATCAACAAGCGTCTGCCTAAAGGGGAGCAGGAGAACGAGAATTAATCACAGGAAGACAATTTAAGGGAGTTGGGCTATAAAACGGAATTCATTAGTAACCATAAAGTATCACTGCTCTAACCTGCTTTCCCTTAGATTGCTTCCTCTGCCGGGGGACTGCGCCAGCTTGTTCACCTGACAACCTAGAGCCCCCCACCCCCACCCCCTCTGCCCCCATTCCTCTTCCTGCTGGGGACAGAAAGAACAGAAGACTTGCTGGTTCCTGGCCAGGAGCACAGTGTGTGAAGCCACAGAAACTCCTGGACAAATACCGAGTTAAAGCCCAGATGAGTCCAGTTGGGACAGAAATCCTTACATCTAAGGTCCTCTGTTCATCCCACCTGCTGACTTGGAACAGCATGAGCTCTTTTTATAGGGGACTGTCACGTATGAGACAGAAAAACATCCTGGTCATAAACACAGGTTCTGGATTTTTGTAGACCAGAACAAAGCAGGATCCCAAAGAGCTATTTGCACCCCTGAGTTCAGAGCATCATTATTCACAAAGGCGAAGATGCGGAAGGAACCCAAGTGTCGATCGATGGGTAGAGGCATAACAGAATGTGGTATATCCATACAATGCAATATTGGGCAGCCTTTGAAGAGAAGGAAATCATTCACTTGCCACATCGTGGGTGAAGTTTAAGGAGACTATACTACGTGACATAAGCCAGTCACGATAGAACAAACACCGTCGGATCCCACCTAGGTGAAGCACCTAAAGCAAACAGATTTATAGAGACAGAAAATAAGACAGTGGTTGTTAGAGGCTGCAGATGAGCAAACATGGGGCAGCTGCTGTTTAATGGGGACAGAGTTTCAGTTTTGCAAGATGAACGCGTTCTGGAGATTCGTTGCATGACCATGTGAATATCCTTAACACTACCCACTTCAAAACAGTTCAGGTGGTAAATTTTATGCTCTGTGTGATTTAAACAAAAAGAAACAAAGCATCCATAATTCATCATACACGTATAAATCACGTTCAAATTCTGATGTTGCAGTTAAATCTATCTTTTCCACTGCACCACATGTTGTTAGCATTTTCTCAGGACCTTGCATATTCTACAGCCATGCCTCAGTGGTGCATAATATCCCATTGTCTTAGCGATCCCTTACTATTGGACATTTAGGTTACTTCCGGTTTGTTGCTACTACAAATAAACCATGGTAAACTCCATTTTTTATGTTTATTTATTTATTCTGAGAAAGAGAAAGTACACGAGCAGGGAAGGGGCAGAGAGAGAGAGAGGAGAGAGAGAGAGAATCCCAAGCAGGCTCTGCACTAACAGCCTGCACGGGGCTGGATCTCACGAACCGTGAGATCATGACCTAAGCAGAAATCAAGAGTCAGTCACTTAACTGACTGGGCCACCCAGGCATCCCTAAACCCCATTTTTGCATGATTTTTAAATTTCATATTGTATTCCTTCCAGTATGTCTTTATTTTCTTTCGCGGTTGAGACAGTATGGGTGCGGTATTTAAGATGTGTTTGTTGGGAAACCTCTTGGATTCTGAGAGGACATGTGTTGCAATTACAGGAGAAGGAGGAAAATTGAGGGAGGTCAAATCAATCTTTCACAGAAGTAAAACTCCCAGTTTGAAAACAGCGATGATTTCGGCATAAGGATCATCAGAACTGGGCTCTCACAAACTGTCCCTTCCCCAGAGAACATCTGTGAGATCGCAACTGGCACCTGTTTGCAGAACACCCACGGTCCTTCATGCGCCCAGGATCAGACTTCGGACCATCGGCACCCAGAGCACACCCTCAAGGCCTTTCCTATAGAAGAGAATTATTTACTCAGACCTTGTTCCCCTTGTAAAGTAACTTACAACATTAATTTAGGGTCCGTGTCATCACTCCCAAGTCATCAGTGAGAAAATTGAGGCCCGGCGAGGTTGAATAACATGTCCCTTACACAGCTAACAGCGGCAGGGTCAAGGTTCAACCCCAAACTTCCTGTGCTTTCCCCCCAACACGACTCCGCTATGTTGAATATTACGGTCGATCACGGAGCTCCGCGTGCAGAGGAACATTTGATTTGTAGGATTTCTCTGGCTCCCAGTTTTCCTCATCTATGAGGGGGCCAATACACGTTACCGGGGGAGACTAAGGGACCAGTTTCAGACAAGGCTTCCTATTGCCTGCTCCCCTCCTGTCTCTTCCCCATGCTGGACAAACCCTACTCATGAAGAAGAGTATTTCTGAAAGAGGCGTAAGAGAGTATTTGGGGGGGGGGGAGTGGAAGAGCCGCATTTAGGAATGTTCTATTCTAGGAGGAAATGGGGCTGTAGATCGTATTCCCATATGGCAGTTGCATGTGCCCTCACGGAAAAGACTATTGAAAAGCCGCTGTTACCACGGAACAGTTATCTTGCGCTAAGTTCCTGGGATCCAGACACGGGCTTTTCTAACAGACTTGCTCTCTGCAGTCGTCTGTGGCCACTCTCAGAGCCTTTGTCCTCGGAATTCTCCTCCCAGAATGGCTGTTTCTGTAACGTGAGTCCCGACGAGATGACTCACTGGGGCCATGTTAACTTTTATCTTCATCTGTTTTTAACAGTAATTAGGCCAGAGCGACTTTTGGGGGCAGCACAGGAGTCAAATTTCCAATCACTCCCTGCGCTGGAAATCCTGGTGGTTATTATTGGCATTTTGTGACCATGTTATTCACATGAGCTTGGAGTGGTGCTGTGTAAGGTATCTGGTCAGGCGATTAGGGATGCATTGTTTCTTTTATTTCAGTCAGTTCAGATCAAAGGCCTGCCAAAATCCATCCCAAAACCCCTTGCTCTAACCCAACTGCGGCTGCTACCATGTAGATAAATCCTTGAAGACAGAAAAACCAGCCATTTGCAATGGTCTTTCTTACTACTGTGAAATTCCACACGGTTTCCAATATTCGTCTGGAGGATGTGCCAGGCTTTCATCTTTTGAAGGCATGGAGGGTGTGCCAACTATTAATTTTTTAATGATTATGACCGTGTGGGACAAGCCCAGCGTCCAAGTGCCCAGGCCACACCCTCGTTTTTGGCAAAACATTCACCACATTTCTTGCTGCCTGGATCCCTGCACGGAGCTGCGGGGCTGAGCACGACTCTCCCCCCTCCCCCGCCACCCCCACCCCCCCAGTCCCACTTCATAATTCTCAAATGTGGCCTTGGCTGAATATTCATCTCTGAATCCAACTCACTCCAGTTTTTAAATATGTACATATATATATCCTTTTTTAATTCCAACAGATTCTGCCTTCCTAGAGCCCGGCTTTTCCAACTTCCCAGATGCAGCCGTACTTAAGACATCACAAAGCCACAACCCGACTCACCCGCTGAATGCCCAGCGCCATGACCCGGGATAACCATGAAGGAGAAAGGAGATCGGGCCTGGGGCCTGGGCTGGTGTTTCGCATGACAGAAGAAGCAGGTCGTAAGTAAAGCAAAATGGACGAAGACACATTCTGCAGAAGAGGAAGTGTGGTTTACAGACTCTACAAAGGGCAGGAAGGGAGGTAGAGGTGGGCTAAAGAAAACATAAACAATGAATAAAAATGCCAAGGAGCAAACCAGGACTCCCTTTTCACACGGATTTGGAGTTGGTTGATCCTGGGTCTCAACAGGATTTAATCCCTTGCTCAGTTACTTCAGGAAATATTCCCCCTGCATCACTTTAAAGTTCATCTCTCTTGGGGATCTGTAGTAAAAAATACCGACATGGACCAGAATGATACGTTCCTGTGGTTCATCAGAATAAGGGTTCCTTTTGGGAGCCAGGGACACACAAATCATTTCGAATGTATTTGTCACCACGTGTCTCTTAAGCTGGTGATAGGTACATTGATACTCTTGTTTATCCCTTTTTTGAGTGTCCAGAAGATTTCAAAGAAACTTCTAGATAAACAAATAAGTAAACGAAACATCAGCCAAACCCAGTACTTGACACCTCCCTCAAGGAACACCAGGACTCGTTTCACGGGGCAATGTGAACCTTTCAAGGCACACAGGGCCCCGGCTCAGAAGGGCCCCACACGGGGTCTGACGCTTTGCTGTCACTCCCTTAAATTTTGTCATAAGTGTTTAACAAGGGGGCCACATTTTCATTTTCCACTGAGCCCCGCAAAGCACATAGCCAGTCCCAGGTGGCGCTTACTGGGTCAAGACAAGAACATTTCCAGGGGCGCCTGGGTGGCTCAGTCAGTTGAGTGTCCGACTCCTGATATCAGCTCAGGTCATGATCCCAGGGTCAGGGGATCAAGTCCTGCGTCAGGCTCCATGCTGACCATGGAGCCTGCTTAAGGTTCTCTCTCCCCCTCTCCTTCTTCTCCCCTGCTCACTCTTGCTGGCTCTTGCTCTCAAATAAACAAAAATAAAATATTTTTTAAAGTTTTGATTTTTTTTAAACTTCCGGCCACCCTCCCTTTGGAAGTGGTAAATCTCCTCCAGTTTGTCTAGGTGGAAACATCCTCCAGACCTTCCCTCTCTCATCTTCCCCTCACCTTCTCCTCAAAAACCAAAGACACACGAGACGCAGAGGAGGGGAAGGCTGGTCAGGGCGGGGCGGCAGCTCTCAGGATTGGCGAGAGGAAGTGGTTCCAGGTCTGCTTCTGCTCCCCACTCGGCGCAAACGAGGGAAGTGGCTTCCACTTACCGCGGTTCCTCCCCAGCAGACACTCTTTTTAAATTTTGGTTCGCGCTTAATTTCCCACGTGGGGACAAAAGAGCTCTCCCGTCCGATTATTGACAAAGCATGCTTTCACTCCCCAAAGGGGGACTGAGCCCCAGTTATGTGCAGGCCCTGTGTGAGGCCCTAGAGGACACAAAGCTGCAAAGTCGGGGGTCCCTCCCCGCTGGAAAATGTTTAAGTCGATTGAGAAAACAGCAAGCAAACGATTCGAATACTGCAACCCAGAACCAATGCCACTCAGGGTAAGATAGTATAAATATACTACTACCGGGGCGCCTGGGTGGCTCAGTCCGTCAACCGTCCGACTTCGGCTCGGGTCATGATCTCACGGTTCGCGAGTTCGAGCCCCGTGTGGGGCTCTGTGCTGACAGCTCAGAGCCTGGAGCCTGCTTCAGATTCTGTGTCTCCCTCTCTCTGCGCCTCCCCTGCTCACACTCCGCTTCTCTCTCTCTCTATCTCAAAAATAAATAAAAGCATTTAAAAAAAGATGAAAAAAAAGTATATGTGTACCTCTACCATCCTGGAGATGAGCGCTAAGTGCTGTGGAAGCAAGGGAAGAGTGCCAACATCCACCTGGGTGGGGAGGGGGCATCATGGAAGGTGCCAGGAAGGAGTGGAGTGGAGAAAAGCATTTCAGACAGCAGAAACCGTATGTGTGTAGAAACATCTAAGAGTGTATGGTGTATTTATTCGGAGGACTGCTGTTCATCCATTCATCCTTTCTTTACAAATCATGTGTAAGTCACCATGCCTCAAAAGCAATTTAAGGGAGATAATGGCAGAAGTTGAACGGGCAGGAAGAGGCTAGATCACGAAGAAAAGGTTAGATTTTGTTTTGTCGGTAGAAGGAATCATGGAGGAATTTGAGTCGGAAAGTAAAGATAAGGTTTGTTTGTTAGGAAGAAGACTCTGGCTTTGAGAGATAATTTCCAGGAAGGTGAATTAAAGTTTTATGACCGGTCAGAAGGAGTCTATCGCAATCTTCCTGTCTCTGTATAATGAGGGTGATGACGAGAGGTAGGAGACAGATTTTAAGAGAGTTTACTGGACTTGGAGACTGGGTAGGAGCAGGGAGAAGGAGGAATTTAGTGTAGCTCTCGGGTTTCCATTGGGAGCAATTGAGGAAAGGTGGCATCATTCTCCAAGTGCTAGAGGCCAAGAAGGAAAGCCGGTTTGGGGGACGAGGTGAGGTGTTTGGATTCGGTGGTGTTGAGTTAGAGAAGTCTGTGGGACCCCCGAGTGGATTTATTTTTCTTAGGCCAATGGAAACCTATCAAGAAAGAGTTTTAATCTAGAAATAGACTCCGGGGAATCCTTCATGCACAGGGAGTTGTTGGAGCCGCAGCCTTGGAGAGCCTTCACAGGAAGGAGGAAGAGCATGTAGAAAGAGAAGTATCCTGATGATAGGAACCCTAGGGCTAAGAGGTACAGTTAAGTCTTTAAGGGAGACTGAAAAGAACTACCAGAAATTACAACTTAACCAAGAAAGAGTGACATTATAAAACCAAGTTTTTCCAAGATGAGGAGAAAGAGAGAGGGCCAACCAATCAGGGTTATCCGTGACTGCAATCCTCACTCTCTCACGAAAGCAATATGCCTGGGGCAAATCAAGTCCACTCGCAGACAAGTCCGACACTTACCACTCAACTCATTAGAGCGTGATCAAAGTTGAGCACCCCTCCACACTGTCAGGCTTAGAAGCGAGACGTAATTAACAGCCTTCCGTGGTTTCATCAGCAAAACCTGGTAATGAAGAGTGAAAACCCTATGATATCAATGGAGGAAATGGAGAAAAAGACCAAAGTCTAAGGACAAAAGGAGCAGGAAGGACACCAGAATGAGGTGACTCTCAGGAGATCTAATCTTTCCTAGCAGACCTATTACCGTAGTGATGGGCATATTTGCTAAGGGTTACTGAATCACGTCACTTACAGAATGAATATTTCATTTAGGACTTTCAATTTTCTTTCTTCAGTTACAGCTGTACTATAGAGCTTTACCTTCTCTACCTGAGACACAGAAAAGAGGTTGGTCCCTTGACTTGAGCAGACAATCATGAAAAAAACAAGAAAAGAAAAAGAAAAAGAAAATACATACATATATGTCAAGTTTTTCACTGAATTAACCAGGTGGCTGGTAGAAAACCACTAACAGCATTTCGTAGGGTTGATTCATAACATGGCAACTCAAATTAAATAACGCGCAGTATTTCAGATCAATTTATTTAATATTTTTAACAGACTTGGATCGATTCAAAAAAATCAATTCACCAATCCCGTGTACACACTGAGAAGTATCTTAATTTCCACCAGTCAGCACAGGGCACAGGGGAAGAACAAGTCCACCAAATTGGAACATAAGCCCAAGTTTCCGCCAATGAATTCTGATCATTGTTTTCAATTAAGCCAAAGTTTCCTCAAATGAATTCTAATCATTTTTTTTTCAATTTATATCAGCTCATGGAGCTAATCAATTCAAAAGTTTAAGGGAGAACTGAGCAACCTATAAGTGATATTTGACTTTATGGGAAATGGTAGGAGCTTTCTTTGACTAAAATGCAGCCAACAGTGACTTACATACAACGAATTGACTTTCACTTCCAGCTAAGATGGAGTAGCAAGGGCTCGAATTGCCAGCCCACTTGAAACAACTAATAAAGGAAACAAAAGACGCGAAAGGGTAACTTTCAAAACATTGGGCATCATGTGATAAAGGGAGATGATCCCTGAGAGACAAGAAAGGAAGCAGGCTCAACAACTGCTCGGCTTACTTCCTGGACGGAGTTTCCAGGCTGCAGCCTGGGGAAGGGAAACCCACGGACACACAGCATCATGCCGTCTCCCTGGGTCAAGGAAATGGAGCTCGGAGTCGGCCAAGGCATCTTTATTTTGCTGAGGTTGAAAAATCTGGAGCTAAATAAAAAATTGAGCATGTTAGATAGAAATACGGGCAATATGAGGAAAATAAAATTTGAATTTCCAAAGATGAGAACCAAAATGTCTGAGATTTAAAAATTACACTGGTGAAATTAATAATAGTCTAGCTTTTCAGAAGAAAAAGTTAACGAGCTTGAATACATAGCAATAGAAAGTATTCAAGATGAATCACAGGGGAAAAAATAACTAAAGAGAAACGAACTCAGCATCAGTGAGCTGTGGATCAACTTCAAGAAGCCTAAAAGACGTGTAGTTTGAATCCCAAAAAAAATGGAGGACAGATGCGAGACCAAATTAATATCTGAAAAAATAATGACCAAAACGTCCAGGTCTTATGAAAACTATAAACTAACAAATCCGAAAAGCTCAATGAGCTTTTTGGCACAAGGGACATGAAAACTACACCAAAGCACGTTACAACAAAATTGCATAAAAGGGGAGATACGGAGAACATGAAACACAGCCGGAAAGGGGAGGGGGGGAGAGAAATTATATACACACAAAAAAGAGACATCAGACTTCTCATTAGAAATCATTCATGCCAGGGGCGCCTGGGTGGCGCAGTCGGTTAAACGTCCGACTTCAGCCAGGTCACGATCTCGCGGTCCGGGAGTTCGAGCCCCGCGTCAGGCTCTGGGCTGATGGCTCAGAGCCTGGAGCCTGTTTCCGATTCTGTGTCTCCCTCTCTCTCTGCCCCTCCCCCGTTCATGCTCTGTCTCTCTCTGTCCCAAAAATAAATAAACGTTGAAAAAAAAATTAAAAAAAAAAAAAAAAAAGAAATCATTCATGCCAGATGACACCGGAGCTACATATTTAAATTACTCAAAGAAAAAAGTTGTCAACCTAGAATTCTATATCCAGCAAAAATATTGTTTTAAAAATGAAGGCAAAATAAAAACTTGTTTAGGCACACAGAAGCTGAATGAACGCCTCATACCCCAATTTTCCTTCTGCTTTTTCACACAGAAAGAAAATGAAACCAGATGGAAATCTGGATCCGCACAAAGAAAGGAAGAGCTCCAGAAATGAGCATTGCATGGAAAATATGCAAGCCTTTTATTCTTTTTATTTTTATCCTCATTCACCATCATACAATGAAAATCAGTGCCTGCCCAGAAGGCTTTGAAGTATATTGACCATGTGAAATCTACCGTTACAAGATAGTAGGAAATGATGGGAGTAACTATTAGAAATTGAGCCCCAAACTTCTAGACACTGATGACATAAATATGCCACTAGATCAGAAAAACTTGAGTATCTTAGCAGTGAATATTTTAATGATTGAATTGGGTAAAGTCAGGCTAATTAAAGAAAATATGCAGACGTCAATCATTATATAAAACATGATTGAAAAACATGACGTTGCCAACTCAATTTTCTACAATAACTGTCCTTCACTTACCCTGTTCCAGCTATATCATGCTTTCCCTACTCTGGCAGAGTGTCTCATAGCCTGCTAGACTCTTAGTTCCTTGTTGGAACTTAGCTTACAAATGCAAAAAAAAAGAATGATGGAGAGAGAGAGATGCAAAGCTAATGCCAAATTTATTCTCTTATGGTTTAAAATTCACACTTTTTCATGGCACCTGGTTGGCTCAGTCGATAGAGCATGCAACTCTTGATCGTAGGGTCATGAGTTCGAGCCATACACTGGGTGTAGAGATTACTTAAAAATAAAATCTCTGAATAAAATAAAATTCACACTTTTTCTTAAATTTGGACTTATGAGGTAAGGCAAAAAAAAAAAGTTTTTAATCATGGGGAATGATTATGTAATTATACTTCCAGTTACCATCACTCTTCAACATTCCTGTTGCTTATTTATGCTCTAAGGGACTTTATTTGACGTCCACAGAGTGTCTTAGACTGTCTTCAAGCATGCCACACATTCTGCGCGAGGCCAGAACATACTAACTTGCCCAAAACAGAAATTACTCTTTGGCTTTAATTGTGGTTTGCTTCTGATTTTTCTTTTCAACAGAGTGGGTGTGTATGTATGTGTGTATGTGTGTGTGTTTAGATATGTCAACTTATATACAGTAATGTAAGGCAAATCGCATTTTTCACGTTGTAACAACTGTGAAATCAGAATGCACTAGACAATCAAAGGATCTTAGATTAATTGAAATACAGGAATACTCAAGGCACATCATGAAAAATGCCAGCCTTCTCTTTCACACCACCCTACCCCTGAAGTCTATTCCCCACAGGCAACCACTTCTTACTTTTTAAAAGTTCCTATAGATAATTACCTGTATATTTTAAATGACGTACTTAACATAGCTATTGTTTTATTCTCTACGTTAGGTTTTATCTGGTTTTGCTCTGCAAGGGAAGAAGGCATTTCATCCCTCTTAACCATCACCACCACCCCCTTCTCTTGCCAATATGCTCTTCCTTTCCCAATATAATTGTGGTAGGCAAGATTCTACGACATGCTCCAAGGCTTTTTTGCCCATGGTATGCATACCTTACATAATTCCCAGGACTGTGAAAAATGATGTATTTTACTTCCATAATTAGGTTATGTTGCAGGACATGTTGCAGGATAAAGAGATTATCCAGGTGGGTCTGACTTAATCCCGTGAGCCTTTTAGAAGTGTAGAGTTTTCTCTAGCCAAGAACAGAAGAGGGGGACAGACAGATATACTCCAGCTATCCTAGAAGGAAGCAAACACCCATGCTGTGAACTGTTGGTGGGAAGGTGTGGCCTCTAGGAGCTGAGAACAGTCCTCAGCCAAAGACTAGCAGAAAAACAAGGACTTCAACCGTACAGCCACTAGAAAATTAATTCTACTAGCAATCTGAATAAACTTCATTGGATTCTTTCCCCAGACCCTCCAAAAAGGAACACAGGCCAGCTGCTACTCTGACTTGGGGCAGTGTTGGTGAGGATGTAGAGAAATTTAAATAAGGAACAAATCAATTACGTAGCTGTATCACATTTTCTCATTATATCAATATTTAGCATTTATGTTATTATGGATCTATGAATATTATTCACAGGTAAGCCATGTAGTACACTACGATTACATTTCATTCTCGAACAAGTTTGCTTCCCTGGCGTCAATAATTACCCAGATTTTTCTTTAGTTACTATGCTTTGTATTTGTCACTAATTCTCCTTCAAAATGTTCATTTGTTCAGAGAAGCATATTAGGCCATCTATTAATTTCATATTTTTGTCAAACATCACCGTTCTGGAGCCTTCTAACCTTCTGCTCAATCTGGGCTGATTCCTTTCTACCTAAACAAAGTTCATCTCCCTTCACTGTTATACTGGAATGCCCTCTCTCCCACATTTCTTGGATTCCTTGTTTTGCTTTCTTGGCTTACTCTTTTGTTTTAGAGAAACCCCGTTTTTAATACCTTCCTGCGAAAAGAACCTTGGAGATCATTTTTTTTCCTTTTTCCTTTTTTTTTTTTTTTGGATTGTGAGAACAGTTAACATGAGTTAACATGAGATCTTACCTCTTAATTTTGTAGGTGTGCGATACACTATTGGTAGCTATAGGCACAATGTTGTAGAGCAGATCTGCAAAACTTGAACTGAAACCCTACGCCCATTGAACGGCAACTCCCCCTTCTCCCCTTCCTCCACCTTTTTTTATTCTTCTCTGTCAAAGTTTTTAAGAACCTCTCTGTGTCCCCGGTGTTCTGACATTTAACAGCGATGTTTAGTGTGTCTTTCTAATGTGCACTCACTGGGTCATTTTAATTTGGAACCTCATATCCTTCATTGTTTCTTAGACAATTTCCTCCCTTCTGTTTTCTCTGTTCTTTCTTTTTGGAACTCCAGTTAGGAGATAATTTCCTCCCTTCTGTTTTCTCTGATCTTTCTTTTTACAACTATTGCTTCCTGGCCTGGTCATTTAATTTGATCTTTTCTTTCATATTTTCTATCCATTTACTTTTTGTTCTGTTTTGTAGATTTCTTCAACTTTGTTTTCCAACCCTCATATTGACCACTAATATTTTGCTTCTTAATTTGCAAACGCTCTTCCTGTTCTCTGAATGTTCCTTTTTAAGTAGAATGCTATTCCTTCATGATAATATGTTCTTATATATTTCTGCGGGTATTATTTTAGACAGATTTATTTTTAAGTGTGCGTTGCTTGCTTACATTGTCTTTCCTTCCTCTGAGTTCCCATTTTCTGATGTTGTTATTGGTGTTGTTGTTGTTGTTGTTCTAATTATAGTCTCTATTTTCATCTTAGAGGCTTTTCTCAAATGCCTGGTGTCCCTTGATTATTCTTTCCTATGTATGAGTGAAATATTAATTTTATTTAGAAGCATTTTTGTTTTGAAGTCTTCTTCTCATTTGTGAGTTTCATTATAGGTGGAGACTTGGTCGTCCCTTGGGGAACCTCTCAGAGTTGTGTGTCTTTAGCTCTTCTCTTCAGCAAGTCTCCCCAAGGACAAAGCATTCTGTTCCCTGCCAGGAGGGTATAACCCTGATTATACACATTCCAAAAGCTGCTTCAGAAAAGGAAGCTGGGGATATCAATGGTTGGTATGTAAACCTTTACTTAATCCTCCTGATTTCTGTGTGATGCCCCCTTCCACTGCTATGCCTGGTATGCTTGAACAGGGCCTCTCTCTTCCTGCCTACCCTGAGAATAAACTGTCAGTGGTCTAGAAATTAGGGGATGGCAGGAGCCTGGCTTCCAAGGTTGGTGAAGAAGATCCGGGGCTCTTTATTCAGACTGGTGCCTCCCATTTGGGATTCTCCCCAGGATTCGGAGCTCACTTTTTTTTACTGGTTCTTCCTGCCAACAGGTGTTTAATTTTCAACTCTTTCCACACTGCAGCTTTTTACCACTGGTCTAGTCACTTTCCAGTTTTCAGATTTTGTTCTTTTCTTACCTCTTATAAGTTTACTCCTTTTTTTTTCTTTATCATCACTTTAGTGGGATTTCAGTGGGAAAAAAGCATCATGTTTAGCCAGAATCTCTTAGATATCGATTGACTAGAAATCTCCCTCTATTTGTCATTACATCAGCTCCTAAATGTGAAGGATTTTAAAACATAAGAATATCATTATTACTTTCTTTTAGCACTTACAGTGGATTTTTCTTGTTTAGATTTTCTGTGTACTTGTATAAATTTGCCAAGGATTCTGGAATTTTCATGATAACTAATGTGAAAGAGACCAAGCTGGGAGAATACTTCCCCAAACACCTGCTCTCTCATGCATATACACCATTTGGTATGTCTGGGTATATGCATGCCAACCTTCCAATTCCTCAGTGTTACCCTCTTTGAAATGGCCAGAGGTAGAGTAGGCAAGGCCTGCCAGGAGTGATCTGGGGTGTGGCAGGTGTGACAGGGAGGCCTAGCTCCTACACAGCCCTCCTCCTCCCTCACTTATGGCTGTTGGGCTTACCCTGCCCCCAAGTCTGGTCTCTGACAAGAACGATCGAAGATACCCCAAGTGAGCATCAAGCCAGTCCTCCTATAACTTGCCTTGCCCTGCCCCTGTCCCCAGGTGGAAGAAAAGCAATTGTGCCCCAGCCCTTTTTTACATGCCGTGCTGGTAACTGAGTCCAAGTCCCCACCTGGTAACCTGCATCATGTCCCAATTTATGGAAAATTGGATCGGGGCTAGGTTTCCGCAGAAGCCGCAGTGTGGTATCTCTCGTGTGCCTGCCCACTCGTCCACTGGAGGGCTTCCAGATCTTACTTCCTCCTGGGCAGCCTCCCTGCAGCGGTTAACCTGTCCATGAGTTAGGACACCGTCTACTCCCAAACTTCCCTAATCAACTTGCTAATGCATGAACTGTTCTCCACTCCTTGACGTGAGCCATTTAAACCCCTTGGTTGAACAAATTCATGCAGTCTGTTCATGAGGGTTGCATTTGAGGGGGGGAAAGGAGACAGTTCAGGGACGTAGGGTTTGAAAGAGGGACAAACGGAAGCCAAAGACTCAACCCGTCGCCTCTTCGTAGCTTTAAAACCAGCCCTTCCCACCCCCTTCACACACTGCCCATCTTGGGTGATTGACCCCCACTAAACTGCCTGAATCCTGTGGTCGCCCTTCTGACGATATCACCTCTGAGCTTGGGGGTTACTCTTATTTCTCCACACGTGTCTCAGTGTTAAGAGTTTCATACCTGGAAGGCAGACGTGTCCAGTTCACTGACTTTCCATGGCTCCTATCCCAGGACAGTCGTGGCATTTATCAGTCCGATTCTCCAGCCCGTAGCACTGAGGTCACTCTGCCAAAAAATCCACAAAGACCCTAAGGGTAAGCTCATTACCGTCCTTCCACTGTGGGTGGCAGTGAGGAGGTCTCTCTCCTACATTATGTCAGGGGAGACACCATGACTGCCTTCAAATTAACCACGCTTGGCCTCAGTTTCCCTCCTTTTTAAATGGGTATGCTAACGTGTGACTCACAGGGAGTCGTGAGGAGCAAATGAGAAAATGTGATCAAAATGCCAAGCGCGTGTCTCACGCGTATTTGGCGAGCCGTAGGCGTGAATTCACAGACTCTCTCCCCGCGGCCCGGGAGGAAGAAGACGCCTCTGGGGAAGCCACTGGAAGCATCGCCGGAAGGTGGAGGGGAGCACCTGAAGAGGGCACCCTGCGCCGTGGAGGGTGAGGATTGTTGATTCCGGACAAGATCGTCCCTTCCACGTCCACCCGCCCAAATTCCAAAGCCTGGAGAAGCATTAAGGGACCATCCGCCTGGAGCCACGCAGGAGCTTCCTGACCTAAACAAGAAGGCGCTCTGGGCCTGCAGGAAAAGCAGGGCCGGGGTGGCTGTATTTCAGCAGGCCTCCCGACCTCTGAGTAAATAAATGTGCGGAACAGATACAATCAACATTTTCTCTGGGCCTGAAATCAGATCTGCAGAGGCCTCCGTCCCTCTGTGCCGGGCAGACTGTAATTACAGGATATGTTAAATTTTCTTTATAGCTAGTTCTGATGGTCGCGAGGTGACCACACCAGCCCGTCCAGCGCCCCGCTCTGGTCTGCTGCCACTGGTAATGACAACCAGATGTTTGTCTGAAGTTAATCATCAATAGGGCTCTCGCCCCAGAGTCAAGAAGGGCTCACCGTTTGCTTGGAGAAGCCGTGTAAAGCAGTGATAAGCGGGGGTGGCCTGCAGCCTGCCGTTGGGACTGCCGCTCCAGAGGGAGATAAGCCATCTGACACCCTCCGAGGCGACTGAGGGGAGAGCAACTGACCAAAACCAAAGTTTACCCGGCGCGCGAAGTGTCTCTGGGAGTCGCAGCCCTTCCCTGAGGTGCGGGAGAAGGACTTCCAGAGATAGGGCAATTTGGATAGCTACGGACGTCTTTGCTGAGAATCCACAGATCTCACTCAGCCTGCGGACAACACTCTCCTGGGATTCCCGAGCAAAAGTCTTTTCCTTTTAGGGGCAGCGCTCCTCTCTGGCTGAGAAATTGTCATATGATATGTACATCAACGAATGTATAATTGAATCACTCCTGTTAGCGTCTAACACGGCAAGTCTGAGTTCGAACCGGTAACAGCGGCATCCGTACTTGTAATTATTAGAAGAAAGCATCGACACCGGGATTCTGATTAGAGGTATGAGCTAAGCCCCTGGCATCTGCACTTTTGATGAAACCCCCAAGTAATTCTCCTGCAGGGACATGCCTTTTTTTAAAACTCCTGAACCAAACTAGTTTGGAGACGCAGAGGGAAGAAGCCTGGACGGCTCTTTTCCCCAGTCTTAGAACCACGAAGACTCCAGCAAGAGTCACTCTCTGCCCGGGTCTGTAGCTTCTCAGCCCGAGCACTGCCCCCAGACAGTGCCCCAAGTCTAGGAAAGGGGGTCCGATCCATTTCAATGTGATTGTTTCAAGGAATCAGGGATTTTTATCAGGAATGAGTTGGATGTTCTGGCAAACTAAATGTCATCAAAAAGTCCTATGTTTTCGAAAGTTTCCCAACTCGGAAACTTCTATGTAAGGTGTCTGCTGATTCTTTTTTTTTTTTTTTTTTTTTTTAATTTTTCTTATTTGAGTAGAGTTGGTGCACAATGTTACATTAGTTTCAGGTGTACAACACAGTGACTTTACTTTTCTATGCTTCCCACAAGTGTAGCTACCATCTCGTATCTGTTCATTCTTTTCTTTAATTTTTTTTTAACGTTTATTTATTTTTGAGACAGAGAGAGACAGAGCATGAACGGGGGAGGGTCAGAGAGAGAGGGAGACACAGAATCTGAAACAGGCTCCAGGCTCTGAGCGGTCAGCACAGAGCCGGATGCGGGGCTCAAACTCATGGACCGCGAGATCATGGCCTGAGCGGAAGTTGGACGCTTAACCGACTGAGCCACCCAGGCGCGCCATCGTTATCTGTTATTCTTGAGGAACGCATTTGTTTCCTCGAATTTTCTCCTCAAATTTACAATGATCATAGTCAGTACTCGCATTTACCAAATATATTTGCTTTGCTTTGTACGGAATTTACTTTTCCATTTGGTGCACACCTCTTTCTTACAGGTGCCCTGATTTAGAGTAACACATTAAACATTGGTGGGAGGATATCCAAGCCAAAATATTATTCTTATTCTTAAGTCCAGACAGCCCGGGAAATTCTCAATTGAGTACTGTTCTGTAAGTACTGCTCTAATGTGAAATATTATATTTCATATAATTAACTTCCTTTATAGTAATGGTTTAGGGAATAACAACTAGTGTGTCCCCAAAAATCCAACCCAGTCCCAGAGTTTAAAAACACTTCTTGTTTTTCTGGGGCCCCTGGGTGGCTCAGTCAGTTGAGCACCCCGCTCTTGGTTTCAGCTGGGGTCATGATCTCAGGGTCGTGGGATCGAACCCCACATCAGGCTCCATACTGAGCATGGATTCTCTCTCTCTTTCCCTCTGCCCCTCTCCTTTGCTCTTGCTCTGTCTCTCAAATAAAATATATATATATATATAAATATTTTTTTGTTTTTCTGGATATAATAATGTATAGTTGTAAGAAATTCAAACAATACAAAAATGAACTAAGTAGAACGTGATAGTTGTCCGAAAAGAGATTGGAGTTCGATTCGGAGTAAGAATCAAGAGTGTCTGTTACACATATTACTGAATAACTAATCCAAAGCTTATGCATTTTAATCAGGACATTTGATGCCACCATCAAAATGGCTTTCTCAAAAAGCATCGTCTTCACAAAGATCAAAACTCACCCTCTAATATTCCACCTATTCCCCACCTGGACTCTCTAGCTCCCTTTTCTGCTTTATTTTTCTCCATTTCCCTTAATACTATATAATATAATAAATATTTATTAATTGTTATTTAGTGTTTGTTCACCGCTGTTATTATTATGTATCGTTTGCTTCTTTATTCACTGCTGTATCTCCAGCATGAAGGACAGACCAGATTCATAAAAATGACTGCTCGATAAACAATCGAAAAGTCGAATGAGTACATTCAACTCAGGTGCCATCGCTACTCTGACGGCTTTGCTCATTTCTGTTATTCTTGACTCGAACTTACCGGAAAGTAACTTCCTTTCTTTGTGCTTCTATTTCTGTATTATGTCCACACTTCTGCAGTTACATTTTTCACACAATTACAACACGCTGACCCTACCAAAAACCATGAGGCCGCCATTTGAGGGCCAGCGCAAGGCCATTTATCTCTTTATCCCCAGTGCTCATCTCCACAGCTGTCTCCTGTCTCCTTGTTAGTGTGACAGTGAAGAGACTGAGGAAAGTAGAGTGTAAATAATAAGACTGCTGATTTGATTAGAAAAGTACCAGAGCAGGGAAGAGCCAAACCATATATATATATATATACTTTTGTACATATATGTGTGTGTGTGTATATATATATTTATATAGTATACAGTATAAATATACAGTATACAGTATAGTATATAGTATAAATATATATATACTTTTGTTATGGGATGGGATAGAGTATAACTTTCAATCCAAGCCTCAGATAAAACCTAAGTAGGGCTTAGGGCGCCTGGGTGGCTCCATCGGTGAAGCATCTGACTTTGGCTCAGGTCATGATCTCACAGTTGGTGGGTTCGAGCCCTGTGTTGGGCTCTGTGCTGACAGCTCAGAGCCTAGAGCCCACTTCGGATTCTGTGTCTCCCTCTCTTTGCCCCTCCTCCACTCATTCTCTCTCTCTCTCTCTCTCTCTCTCTCTCTCTCCCTCCCTCCCTCTCTCAAAAATAAATAAACATTTTTTAAAAACCTAAGCCAGGCTTCATTTTAGCCTAATATGGAAGGTGATGTGGAATCAATGTGTGCCAGCTCATTAAAAGCATGCTGGTTGAACTCCTGGAATGCTAGGTTGTCCCTGGGTTTCAAAGATCAAGCTGCTAACTTCACTTCTTTCCAAAAGACCTCACCAAGTGACCAACAGGCAACAGAAAATATGATGCATCTAGTTCAGTATTTAAAGATTCACTAAAAATGGATAAAGAAGATGTGGTGGTGTATACAATGGAAGAGTATTCAGCCAAGAGAAAGAAGGAAATCCTGTTATTTGTCACAAAATGGGTAGACCTTGAGGGCATCATGCTAAGTGAAGTAAGTCAAATAGAGAAAGACAAATATTGTATAGTATCACTCGTATGTGGAATCTAAAAAAGTCAAACCTGCAGAAACAGAAAGTCGAATGGTGGTTACCAAGGGGCACCTGGGTGGCTCAGTCGGTTAAGAGTCTGACTTCAGCTCAGGTCACGACCTCATGGTTCGTGAGTTCAAGCCCCGCGTCGGGCTCTGTGCTGACGGTTCAGAGCCTGGAGCCTGCTTCTCATTCTGTGTCTCCCTCGCTTTCTGCCCCTTCCCTGCTCATGCTCTGTCTCTCTCTGTCTCTCAAAAATGAATAAACATTAAAAAAAAAAAGCCAAAGAGTGTCAAAGATCCACCAAGCTCACCCCCTGAGTTCTCTACCCAAAACTCTCTGCACATTAAGAATGACTGCTCACTGCACCTGAGTCTCCCATCCATTCATCTTCAATGAGTTAAAGTATAATTAAGTGCATTGAACTCCCACTTGGTGCCTTGCACTTTGGTGAATAATAATTTCATATATATGGGGCGCCTGGGCGGCTCAGGCAGTTAAGCTTCCACCTTCAGCTCAGGTCATGAGCTCGTGGTCTGTGCATTCAAGCCCCCCCGTCAGGCTCTGTGCTGACAGCTCAGAGCCTGGAGCCTGCTTTGGATTCTGTGTCTCCTTCTCTCTCTCTCTCCCCTTCCCTGCTCACACTCTGTCTCTCTCTGTCTCAAAAACAACGAAACACTAAAAAAAAATTTTTTTGAAGAATTTCAGATATGGGCGCCTGGGTGGCGCAGTCGGTTAAGCATCTGACTTCAGCCAGGTCACGATCTCGCGGTCCGTGAGTTCGAGCCCCGCGTCGGGCTCTGGGCTGATGGCTCAGAGCCTGGAGCCTGTTTCCGATTCTGTGTCTCCCTCTCTCTCTGACCCTCCCCCGTTCATGCTCTGTCTCTCTCTGTCCCAAAAATAAATAAACGTTAAAAAAATAAATAAATAAATAAATAAATAAATAAAGAATTTCAGATATAAATGTCCACTTAACTCAAAAGTGTCTGTGACGTATGCTGTTCTTTCTAGACCTCCTTAGTGGAAGTTTATCGGTTTGCCCAGTTGATGCAAGTTTATGCTCAATTATTTATGGACTAGTTTACATACTTCCAACTCACCTCCAACTTCCTCTTCAGAAAATGAATCAAGCTAGGTTCAAGTACTCCTTCTATTTTTTCTAGGAGTTTAATTTTGTAGAGCAATTTTAGGCCCACAGCAAAATCGAGAGAAAGGTACAGAGATCTCTCATATACCTCTTGTCTCTACAGGTGCACAGCCTCCTTCCTTACCAGTATCACTCACCTGAGTCAAGGTCTTTTTTTTTTTTTTAATTTTTTTTTTTTAACATTTATTTATTTTTGAGACAGAGAGAGACAGAGCATGAACAGGGGAGGGTCAGAGAGAGGGAGACACAGAATCTGAACCGGGCTCCAGGCTCTGAGCCATCAGCCCAGAGCCTGACGCGGGGCTCGAACTCACGGGCCGTGAGATCATGACCTGAGCCGAAGTCGGACGCTCAACCGACTGAGCCACCCAGGCGCCCCCTGAGTCAAGGTCTTAATAACAGCATAATAACATTTATGGAGTACTTACCACAAAATCTCATTTATTGTGCACGATAACCGAGGTAAACAGTAGTATACCCTTGTTGCTTTTATGTAAACTGGCTCAAGATCCGTGTATCTAGAAAGTACCTGTGGTGCTATTCAAAACCAAAGTTATCTGACTCAAAAGTTGTTTGGTTTCCTCAACATCACCAAGAAGACAACGTCTTTCCTCGTTATACTGTATTTCCCCGTAATCTGGTGTAGGGGCGTCTGAAACAGGACATTTAGCCTTCCGTGTCAACAGAAGAGTACAGGGCACTCCATTTATGGCGTAGTGTTTTGTACGGTCATGGCAAGTAAAGCACTGTTCTTGCCATCGCTGGGAAGGATTTTATCCCACCCTCTCTGGTCCATCCATGGGCTCCACCCTTCCAGGCCTGTAGAGATACTTCTAGTCCTCTTTGTGGCTTCAGTGCTGCGTCTGAAATTGATCTCAATTCTGGGAACATTAGGAACACCTGCATGCCAATGAAATGCAAACATTAATCAAAACCAAACGTAAAAGATTCCAGGGTTGTGTGTCATCTGTATCATCCACTCTGTTTCTCTCTCTCAGGAGGAATGATTGAGAGTTGATTACAAGTTCTTTTTGATGCTGCTGCTAAAAACCGTTTGAAAAACATCATCCCCTCTGTTCACAAGATGGATTATCTTGGGCAACATGAAGTCATGATTATATGGCACTAATTTTAGCTAAGTCAGACGTCTTCGTGAAGGCATTGCTCATGCCTGTCAACCACCGCTAACTGAGTCAAAGTTCACCCAACTTTGGACAAAAGGGGAAACAATCAACCACCCCCCCACCCCTGCCCCGTCTCTGTGAAGGAGCTTATCAAGAATAAAACCAAGCCTGAGGCAGACGGGTCATTTCTTTTCTAGATCTCACGAATTCTGCTGCCTCCCTTGGGGTGCCCCCACAGCATCCCACTCTCTGCTGGCTTTTCAGTAACACAGGCAGGGTGGAGACAAGTGAAGCTCTTTTGTGGTCCCCTCCCTTCCCTTCCCCCAACGCCTTCAACAAGGAACCTGGCTTCAAGGACTCGTGATGCTAATACACCACGTGAGGCCTCCCTCACAGTTTCCTCCTCTCCCAAATTGGAGCAGATCTTGTCATTGCTCCTCTATGATCTGCTTTGAATTACCTTGTAATCCTGAAAAACATGTTGTAATGTTCCAAGACAGCAATGCCCCCAGAGCTCTTTCAGAGTCTCCGTGCTAGATGGATTGTTTAGCAGTTGGATTGTTTAGTTGGTTGTTTTTCCATTCGTTATTCGTTGAAGACTCTGAGAAGTTTGGAAGGGGATGTCAACCACTCCATTTCTAACAGTTCTAATTCCTAATGGATTTGCTATAAGGTAAACAGACGCAAGTTATGATGATTTGCCTTCGATCGGGGCCTCCACATCCAGCCTTCAAGTAATTTATGAACACTGATGAAGACTACCCACGTGATGAGGTACCATACTGTTCTACAGGTATTTCCTCAGCCCTGCAGGTGCTTGATTCAAGGGGACAACGGGAGCTCAGACAGTCATCTTTCTTCCCCAGTGACAAGAACCATGATTTCATTCCTTCCAACTTTCCAGATCCCCTGGAAGCTAAAAGAACGCTGATGACTGGTGAGTAGGCAGAATCTGGGTCCGTTGAGAGACCCTGGGATTAAGGCTAGATTCAAATCTCAGCTTTGCCATTTACTGTATGAGTGAGACCTTGGCTGATGTTTCTTAACTTCTTCACGGCTCAATTTCCTCATCTCTAAAATCGAGGTAATTATAATTAACTACTTCTCAGAGTTTGTGTGAACCTCAAATAAGTGAATTGACATGACGCTTCTTTGTACAATGCTAACCCAATAGCGCTTGTAGGGGTGAGGGGAGCCTTTAAAAGTTTGATTCTAACGTCACCTGTCAAGGTTGGCAAGGAATTGTCATTTTCAGCATTAGTTTAGAGACACAAATGAAGACCATATGGCTCATAAAATTCCTTATGTTCTTTCTGCCAATCTGTAGCAGCACCTGCTAACAAATGAATCCAGATATTTAGAGCCAGTCTTTCGGGCCACAAGCATCGTATAAATGTGCAGCACCTATTATATGCGCACGTCTAGGCTAGATTCTCTGCGGGAGACACTGGGAGAAGCAGCAGCTGCAGATACCAAGAGTTTTGTATCTTGTTAAATTCAATCCAATTAACTCAATCAACGAATCAACCAGCACTTACTGGAACATTCTCCAGGCCCAGTTCCACCAAGGCGCAGCAGGAGAGACATTTCTGCTCCGTAGGAATTTGACGTCTGAATCATTTCATGGCTTTCCTACCCTTAAAAATGGGGAACAGAAGTTATCATAAGGCTATTAATAATAGAAGGCAGGAATCTACCTGGAAATGAGGAAGCAGGCCTCACCAAAAGCAGACTGGAAGGTCAGTCATTACCTCAGGAGCTCCAGGACAGGATTACCACATGTTCCTCACTACCAGAGCTTGGAGGCTCTGGTCCTTAAAGAAGACAATGCCCGCTCATGTTTCAGTCAAGCAGAACCCTCCCGTTCATTCGGCATGGAGTGCCCCTGTTTAAGGGAAAGTCTGCTTTCCCCAACAAGGACCGTGGATGAGTTTGGTCTGCCCCACAAGAGGCTGCCATAATAGTCCTCTTTAGAAAATGACCTTTTTCCCCTCTTTCCCCCTCCCCCTACCCCCATCCTCACGTTTCAACAACAAGGGTCAGAAAAACAGCCCAATGGACTAGAAAACTTGGGGGACAGTTTATCAAAGAGGTGGGGAAGAAACTGAGTCTTGATGATGTGGTGACCCCAGATATCCAAGAAGCTGGAGACGTTCCAGGCAGACAAAACTGGTTGAGCCACGACAGGAGTCCCAAAATGAGCTTCTCCGTAAGTATACAACTCCCTTAAGTACAGCAGCTGGGACTCACTATTTCTTTTTTAAAGTTGGGAATAAAAGAGCAAAGGGAAAGTGACCACTTCGATTCTGTGAAGGAGTGACTTTCTCTACTGCTAGATATTGATATATGTACCTAATGAAGCTGAAAGTATTTTTCTAGACTCATCCGCACTCTGAGGTAGGCTTTCTTCATTCTGGTGATACCTTTTCTCCCTTCCCAGGGCTTGGCCTGCTGATACCATTCCTAAGAATAATAATAGCGAATTATAAAACTAACATATTTATAGACAACCTTAAGTTCCGTATGTGTCTCATCTTATGTAATCACCATTATATAATGTGTATTGTAAAAGGAGACTTTACAAAGCGAATCATCGCCAAGAGAAGGAAGACCTTGCCCCCCACCCCCACCCGCCCCGACAAAGAAGTAATATTTAAACTGAATTTTCAAATACGGTGTAGGAGTTCTCCCGGTAATCAAGTCTGGGAAAAACATTCCAGGCAGTGGGATTGGCATCAAAGAGACAGGAACAATCATGGGACGTTCCAGAAAAAGCAAGCGGTTCACCAACATTAGATGATAGGGTCCTTGTGGGAAGGGGTAGAGTTGGGACCAGACACGCTGGAAAAAGTCAAATTGTGGGGAGATTTACATGCAGCATTTTGTCAAAATGCAACAGGAACGCATAACGCGCTTTAACAAGGGAGAGGCTTTATCTTATCTCATCTCATCTTAGATTTGGGGCAGCGTGGAGCATGGATTCACGGAGCAGGGAGACCGGAGGTCGGAGCAGCCAGCTAGGAGGCCATCACTACAGTTATTCAACTGAGAAAAGGAGGAGAAAGAGGGTCGGCCTCAGTCAAGAAGTCTCTGCCCTCTAAGGCTTAGAACCAAAGAGGACTGGAAAAGCTAGCAAACAAATGCCCGTTGCAGCCGGCTGTGGATGCGTGAGGCCAAGGGGACGGTAGCTAGCGTTGTTGCTGGGCAAGTTCAGAAGAGGGAGTGTTTCTTGCTTGGGGACTCCAGCAAAGCTTCCAGAAGGGATGATATTTGAGTTTCATAGCAACAAACGAGTAGGATTTTAATAGACAGAGATATTTTGAAGAGCATCCCAGGAGGGAACAGCAAATGCAAAGATTTTAAGCGTGGAAAGCATGAGGCTGGTTGGGGAGATAACAGACAAAAACACACTCAAGGGCCAGCCTGCCATGCCGTCCCAGCCATCAGAAGCCTGGAGCAGGATGCTGTCAGCTCTCTCAGGCTGGTAGACCCTCAGTAATAACCCCTTCCTGGCAGGGGTGGAAGAAGTGATCTAAGTCTTTATTCCAGAAAACCACAGATAATAGCCTGGATGTGTGTGCTCGAGGGCCTGGAAGAGCATTTCCTCAGCAGCGCCCAGAGCGAGGCAGTGGGATAGACGCTTCGTCAAGAGGGGTTTCTGTTACAAATCTGTTAGGCTTTCTTACACTCCATTCCTAGTTTCTTTTGGGCCAGTGGCCCTGCCTGTCCCAGCGCTTTGTTGTCCTGAGTCTTCTCCTCAAATTGTTTCAATAACGAGGCTTCCATCCACAGCAAAAACCAAATGGCAACGCAGGGACAGTGGCCGTGACAGTAACTCAAGTCTCCAGCTTGGCGGCAGCTTGGGGATCCCCGTCTGGGGACTCCCTGCCTCCCCACCTGGGACTGGGGGCCCTGTTCCCGCCTCCCCCCCCCCACCTCTCTTGATTCACCGGCAGCCCAGAAAGCTGTTTAACAGTAAGTGAAACATTCCGCCTTGAATTCTCAGATGTATGTGATCTGAAAAAAAAATAACAGAGAAGAAAATATCCTGAGGACGTCAGAGGAAGAGAAATGTGGACAACAGATGCCGCTATTTGGTTTTGTCCCCGTTTTATCTTTTAAAAATACATAAAACATGAATAACTAGAGAGAAATAGTTCCAGCTTTTGGTAAAATCAAAAAAGGGGTGTTTGATTGTTTGGGTCGTGCCTCTTCCATTGTAAGTTGTTTGGCTACTCAACGCACTTCACGAAATCGTACAATTCTGGTGCAGGACTAGAACTCCAGAGGTGACTCACTCCAGTTCCTGGTTTTTCGGTTGAAGAGTGAGCATCCAGCCTCAAAAAAGCCATTTTCCTTTTATACTTAGTCTAGAAAGTCCCCCTGTCTGCCATGCTGGCCTCGTCGTACCATTAGGAGGGTCTAAAAGGTGTTCTTCTGTACAAATGCTCATCCGTACGAGTACTCATTCGTTGCTTTTACTCATTTACTAATGACTAATTCGTTATTCGTGCTAGATGCTCTGCGGGACAGTGGAGATGCAAACATGATTCCTGAGTGTCATTTGTATGACAGTGTCAGCGTAGAGGGCGGGATGCTATCGCAGAATATCCAGAAAACACCTTAAGCGCGTGGAGGGTGAGAGGGACTGGTGAGAGAGAAACTAAACCAGATTGAGGATGAAGTCGTGGGAGGACTGGCATCATTTCAGCTTACACAGTAGGAATATCTAACCATTACAACATTTGTGTGTCGTTCTTTAGGTTTTTTTTTTTTATTTATTGAAATTCAAGTTCGTTAACGTACAGTGTAGTCTTGGCTTCAGGAGTAGAACCCAGTGATTCATCTCTACGATGATGCCAGTGCTCATCCCAACAAGTGCCCTCCTTAATGCCCATCACCTATTTAGCCCATCCCCCCACCTATCTCCCCTCCCCTCCAGCCACCCTCAGTTTGTTCTCTGTATTTAAGAGTCTCTTATGGTTTGCCTCCCTCTCTGTTTTTATCTTATTTTTCCTTCCTTTCCCCTATGTTCACCTATTGAGCTTCTCAAACTCCACATATGAGTGAAATCATATGATATCTGTCTTTCTCTGACTGACTTCTTTCAAAGGATGTCCAGACAACCTCCTCGTTGATTTTCCCAACAGTCATGTGAGGCCGGTCTTATTATTATGCTTGGCTTGTACATTAAGAAATGGAGGCCCGAGTTTTCAAAAATAGTAGGTGACTGACTTCGAAGTCAAATTTGGACCTCAGGGCTTTAGGACGCTGGCTCTCTTCTCTCCCGGACATGGCCTGGCTTTTATTTCAGGAAATCAACTAATACTGTGGAGCATCTCTGGGGTCAGGCACTGTGGTTTACGTTCGGTGTGAGGGGAGAGGGGCGGTGGTTACAGAGATGAGTAAACTTTCAGAATCGTATAGTCTAGGAGAGGAAGAAACACAGAATCATACACGAAGAGAAAACGTGTTTGTTTTTCAGACCTGAGTGCACAAATCAGTAAAACAGGCAGCCATTGGAACAGGAGTCCAGGGAGGGAGACGTCACCACATCAGGGGCTAACGTGGTGTCGCGAGAAGGACGGGCCAATAAACCTTGCTGCTTGGATGCAGAAGTCAATTAAGTGGGGAAGAAAGGAAAACCACTCATTGCTTGTGCAAGTGGTTGAAAGCATGGGCTGTGGGGTCAATCAAAGGCACGCTTACGCCCCAGTCCCGTCTCTATGTGGTAACTTTGAGGAATTCATTCAACCCGTCCAACCATGTAAGCATTCAGTGAGATCACCCCATGAAGCACTTATCGCAGTACCTGGAAGTCACCAATTCTGAATAAATGCTGAAGATGGTGGTGGTGGTGACATCACGGTTAACACCATCACCTTCCACCCTGGTACTCTCAGACACCCCCGAGAGGGTCTCTCAGGCCACCCCAACACCGCTCCCGGCCACTCACCCCGGTGCTAATCTACAGGCGTCTTATGAAAATATGGGGCTCTCTACTCATCTCCCCTACTGTCTTCAGTCTCCTGTGCCTGACTCTTGCAGAACATGTCCACAAAATCATCTTTCCCTCGGGATTTCCCTGTTTTCTAGAACTTTCTGTGGAATTTACATCCCTCCAGAAAGTCCTTCTTCTCAAGGACCTGGACAGTGCCTGCTACAATCCGCAGCAGCCCCCCACCCCCCGCCAGCAGATAGGAGTCAGGGGTACCCCTAGGACTGGTCTGCTCTCTCCCGGAGGTTCTCTCTCCCGGTCTGCTATTACTTACTGCATAACTCTGGGCTGCGTTATTAGCAGTCAAAGCTGTAGGGGACCCAGCTGCCATGAAACAGACACAGAAAGAAAAAAAACGCGAAGCCAAAAATGATGTACTGTGGCTGAAATCTGTGAAGGAGGCAGTGTTTCTATTTAGAGTCCTCCAGCCCCCCCAGCGGGCCTCCATATACCACTCCCCCCCCCAGCCCCCGCCCTAGGCTCCCTCAGCCTCCTCCTACCCTCCAACAAGTTGTCAACTATTCCCTGAAGGAGAAGCCAGAAAGTGTGCCAAAAAAAAGGGCCTTGGCTGGGAGTCAGGACCCTGGGGTCCAGGTTCGATTCTGCCAACGATGAGCTGTGGGAACTTTGGCAAAGGATTGAATTTTTCTGAGCCTTCATTTGTAAATGACTAGACTAACACTCCAGCCCTAACCCTCGGTGATTGTACCGCTGTCCTTGTTCCTCAGCACATATTTGATAGATGCACACACACACACACACACACACACACACACACACACATGTGCACGTGCACACACACAATCACTCATCAGTGAATTCTATGATTCTTAGCTCTCATAACAGTTACCCAGCTGTCTGTTGGATGTTAAGAGCAAAAGAATTTCTATATTAATACTGTGGACAAAGGTCACTTTCTGTAAGATACAAAGTTTGATTCAAAATTATAAGAAAAAAAGGGAAGCTATAAACATAAAAACGTGGGGGCGCTGGGGTGGCTTAGTCAGTTGAGCATCTGACTCTTGATCCCAGGCCATGATTCCAGGGATCAAGCCCCGAGTCGGGCTTTGTGCTCAGCAAGGAAACTGCTTGGGATTCTCTCTCTCTCTCTCTCTCTCTCTCCCGCTGCCCCTCTACCCAACTCGTGCTCTCTCTATCTCTCTCTTTCTCTAAAATAAAAATTAAAAAAGTAAATAAAAATGTGAAGACAAGATGAATAGGTAATTCACACAAAAGAAGGTATAAATAGTAAAAAAAAACATTGGAAATTAATATCTACAAATTAATAAATAAAATATATAACATAAATATAATAGAAAGTAATAAGGTAATAAACACAGGTCAAAATAATATTGATATATTAAGACATATTATAAACTCCTATTAATCAAAGCAGACACTTCTGCATCGGGAACAAATAGATCAATGGGACAGAATAGAGAACTCGGAATTAGCACGCATTGTGGGTGTGTGAGTAGGTAGGTGGCTGGGCGCATACTTAGCATGTGATAAAGACAACAACACAAAACAATAAGGGACTCCTACGTATAAATCCCAAAGAAGTCCATGAGTGTGCCTGGACAATAATGTCTCCCATGACATTGTTTATAGTTGCAAGCAGTCGGAGACAAGCTAGTTTTTGATCACTAGGGTAATGAATAAGTTACATGCAAGAAATACATGCTACAGCATAATGTGCAGTAATAAGCGAAAAGGCAAGAATAAATCTCAAAAGATACACGGCAAGCGAGAAACAAAATGAAAGTTATAATGCAATTCCATCGATGTATGGATAAAAAGAAGAATACATCACATGCGTACACAGAACCACACTACATAGTTTGCAAGAGCACACATTCAGGGACGCATTAGAATGGTCTTCTACCAAGAGTACCCTGGTGAGAAGACAGGCAAGAAAATACAAACCTCCAGGCAAGAAGGGATTTAAAGCAGGGACTGAGGTGCACTCAAAATCGTTGGAGGGGCTGGAGGCGTGAGAGGCAGGGACGACCACCGCTGGTTCCCTAGTTCACTACCAGACTTCAAAAAAACAAGAAGTTGATACAGTCACCCTTAAGGACTAAGGAAGTGCCACCAAGGGTTACAACTGCGTTAGCACTGAGGCAGGTGATTTATGGGAGAAGCCCTGAGGTTGCTGCAAGATCTCAGATCTGCCAAAGCCCACACATCTGCTACAAGGAAGGAAAAATAATGTGTTCCTAATTCGAACGAGGGCATCTCTCACCAGTGAAATGTAAACTAGAACCTTCTGACCGTGGAATCTGGAACACGTGAGCTTCTAGCTTAGCGATGCAGGGAGCACTCAGAAGGGCAGAGGAAAGTTGCTGAACAACAGACATTCTTCTGGCTGCCCGGGACCCATTCGCACCCTTCTGTATTTAACTTCCAAACAACAATAGTATGAGCATCACACTCTCTGCCTCATGTGATGCTATTACCCCTCATACAAATAAAGTGGCCTTCACCCTTTCCACAAAGAGGTTTCCAAGTCTACCATCGTCATTGCAACCATTGTCTCGTTCAACCACAATCCTTCTATCGTTGAGTCGATCTAAAGACATGTACTTAATCACCAACAGCATACCTTATATAAAATACTAGGGGAAAGGAAGAGGGAAGGTGGAAATTCCATACTGCTTAACATAGACAAAGACATACAGCTAAGAAAATACGAATAGCTGCTACAGTCATCATGTCTAAAACCGATCCCAGGACTATAGTTGGTATTTTAACTCATATTCCAGTACCTATTCCGTGATCTCTTTGTCCTCAATAACCACTTCCGCTGGCCGTAGCTCTTGATCTAGTATAGTGAGCCAACACTCTATTCCTGAAGGGCCGGAACCCTTGGTGGCCCTGTCTGTGTTGGGTTACTATCGTCTTCCATTACATTTTTCATTGGCACGAAAGTACCAGCAGGCACCCCTAATTCCCCCAACCCACATATATGCTTTCTGACTCTGTTTTAAAGTAGTAACCCTATTATATTGGAGGATTGGTAGCTTTAGACAACACAGGAACCCCCCCTTCTGTGTCCCTTGGTTCGGTGACATGAGGAGAGCAAAGTGGAGAACCTTCCATTTCATTGTCATAAAAACTAAAGACAAGAAAAAAATATTGAAAGCAGCCACAGCTCTCCTGTTGGGAAAAAACAATTTGAACGACAGTTAACTTCATAACAGAAACCATGTAAGTCAGCAATGAGTGGCTCAGTATTTTTCAAGAGCTGGAAAAAAAAAAAAAAAAACTCTCAACACAGAATCTTGTAACTAGTGACAATATCCTTCAGGAATTAGGGGAAATCAAGACATTCGCAGGTAAAGAAAAGCTAAAAGGTGTCCCCAGTAGACCTATCTTAAAAGAATATCTAAAGGACATTCTCTAAACATATAAGGAACTTTTGGAAGATCAAGAAGGAAGAACAATGTAAGAAAAAATATGGGTAGGGGAGACTTGGTGGCTCAGGCAGTTAAGCATCTGACGCTTGACTTCGGCTCAGGTCATGATCTCAGGGTCGTGGGATCCAGCCCTGCATTGGACTCTGTGCTGACAGTGTAGAGTCTGCTTGGGATTCTCTCTCTCTCTGTCCCTTCCCTGCTCGTGATCATTCTCTCTCTCTCTCTCTCTCTGTCTCCCCTCTCTCAATAAATAAATATTTAAAACAGAAGAGGGGCAGCTGGGTGGCTCAGTTTGTTACACATCCAATGCTTAACAGCTCAGGTCATGGTCTCACTGTTCATGAGTTAGAGCCCCATGTCAGGCTCTGTGCTGAGAGCTCCTGCTTCGGATTCTGTGTCTCCCTCTCTCTCTGCCCCTCCCCCACTTGTGCTCTGTCTCTCTCTCTCTCTCTCTCTCTCTTTCTCAAGAATAAATACACATTTAAAAAAATTAAAATAAATAAATAAGAAAAATATGGGTAAATTACTATAGGCTTTCCTCCTCCTCTTCGTCCTCATCCTGTATTTTCTGAATTATGTCTGATGATTGAAGTAAAGATTATAACACTGTCTGGTGTGGTTGTAAATATACATGTTTATATGTATGTAAATATATGTGGAGGAAAATTGCTGAAGAAATGTCTTTCTTGGATGGGTGAGAATAAGGGATATCTAAAGACACGTAAAATACTTCACTCAAACTGGTGGAATGATGACACCAGTAGATTGTAATGTCTCTTTGGAATATTGAGAAAAATATTTATAATCCATACTTGGTGTCAGGGGACCTGCCCCACACTTCATTCTGAGGATTCTAGGTCCACAAACGTGGTTAAGAATGGAAAGTGGATCAGGGCGCCTGGGTGGCGCAGTCGGTTGAGTGTCCGCGAGTCCGTGAGTTCGAGCCCCGCGTCGGGCTCTGGGCTGATGGCTCGGAGCCTGGAGCCTGTTTCCGATTCTGTGTCTCCCTCTCTCTCTGCCCCTCCCCCGTTCGTGCTCTGTCTCTCTCTGTCCCAAAAATAAATAAACGTTGAAAAAAAAATTTTTTTTAAGAATGGAAAGTGGATAAAGGGGGGCACCTGGGAGGCTCAGTCAGCTGAGCGTTCCATCCGACTTTTGATGTAAGCTCAGGTCATGGTGTCACAGTTCATGGGATCGAGCCCCCTGTTGGGTTCTGTGCTGACAGCACAGAAACCTGCTTGAGATTCTTGATTCTCTCTCTCCCTTGCTCTCTGCCCCTCCCCTGCATTTTCACTCTCTCTCTCTCTCTCATTAAATAAATAAGCTTCAAAAAAGAAAGAAAGAAATTGGATAGGGCCATAACTCCCTACTATGGTGACTAAAATGAAGACCTAAAATATTTTCATTTATGTATATCAAGTAAGATTTGTACAGCTTCCCTCCTATTGGTTCTTGGGGAAACATAATCAATGAAAGATTACTGAGGGTCAAACCAATATTACTAACTTTAAGCCTGCATCCCATACTGATAATCTGCTCACTTGGTTTCTGGTGGTTGAATGTTGGGTTTTGGTCTCTGCTGTTTGGGAAGAAGTGAATTTCAATGGCAGCACCTCCTGTCTTCATTCCCAACTTTCAAAGTCACTGCAGAGCTTTCAAAGAAGGCAAGTGCTCCCCTCACCAATATATTTTGTTATGCCTTTCGGAAGGAAGTGTCCTTTGGAGTCTTTCCAATGACCCAGTACAGAAAGAGGTAAGTGAATTTTGGCATCTCAATTTATTTTCTTTGGGACAGAGTTAAATCCAGGCTTCAACCTGTATCAATTAAGCTCTGCTGCATAAACAATATTTCACAAACCACACATTAAAACTGCAAACACTAGGGCTCCTGGGTGGCTTAGTGGGTTAAGCATCTGACTCTTAGTTTCGGCTCAGGTCGTGATCTTAGGGTCGTGAGATTGAGCCCTGTGTCCGGCTCCACCCTGGGCTTGGGATTCTCTCTCTCTCTCTCTCAAAATAAATAAATAAATAAACTTTTTAAAAGCTGCAAATACTATTTCTCTGATTCCCTGGGATTATTGGGCTGTTCTTTGGGTTTAAGGATGAATGATTTAGGATAACCTCATTCATATATCCAAAGATTTGCCTGAGATGGTTGAGACTTTTCTCCAGGTCTTCAAGTTATCACTCACCCACCAGTAGCTAGTAGCTACTAACCTAGTCTAGCCTAAGCTTGTTTAAACGGAGGCAAAATGGTTCCCACCAGCGGGAGAATGCAAATCCCAACATACATGCACTTTTTAAACCTCTGCTTTGATGTTTGCTAATGTCCCATAACCAGAGCAAGTTACATTTCAAGTCCAGATTCAAGAATCGGACAAACAGCGAAGTTCTTTTGATGGTGAAGTCCCATTACAAAGGGATGGGTATACAGGAGTGGGAAGAACTATTGAGTAAATTTTGCAAACAAATCATTACAGAATCAACCAACAGAGAGAACTCAAGAGCCATTCCCAGCTGCTGAAATTGACACACTGAACCCATAATCTTTTGATAATCCCCCCAAACCAATAACTTTAACAGATTTCATGTTTGTTTCGATCTCTCTTGTAATGGGGGCGGGGGAGGGGGGATTAAGGAGCATCAGCTATCTCTTCCCCTTGTACTTATACTTGGACTTATCCCTCTGGGACAGGCTGGGCTCTGACCTGAGTTACAGACTTATAGGTAATCAGGAGCAGGTTTTGAGGAACACTAAGATCCACTTATAAGAGAATTGTTCCAGGCAGTTCCAGCAAGCTTGCAGACTTTTCCAGCAAGCCTAGCCTCCTCAGATAAGGGAAGAGCTGCTGGGAAGAGGGTGCCAGTTAGATGTGAGCTTTAAGGTAATCAGACCTGCCCACCCTTTCCCACATGTTCCCAATTCACTTTTTATGGTGTCTCCCTTTGCAAAGCAATGTCATAATTTTCACATGTGACACAGCAAGGCTGTGAATTCAACCTGCGATGTAATTCTATAAGATGCAGGATCAACATTGTGGATCTGACTTTTTTATACGTTGGCCCAGCAGCCACCACATCTAAGGGGTTCTTTTGGTTCAGTCATCCAAGCCCTCTGGTTCTTCGACTGTGATTTAATCAGATAATTTAAACCTCTTTCACAGTCATAAGACATTGTCGCACCCCACGGTCCCTGTAGCCTTTATTTCCGTACTTAGAGTTGACGGCAACAGGCACTTGGTCACTCAATGTCTCGCCTTCAAAAGAAAATTTGTAGGCACCAACAGGTGATAATTTCAATAATGCTTTTGTTATTGCACGCCGTGGATTATTAATATCCATGTCACTGGCAATTATGTCACCACTGCTTTCGAACATAACGAGGTCAAATAACAAACCCCAGCTTCCCACATAGAAATATACGCGCAGTCACTACCGGCACCAAATATTTTATCAGCCGAGATTCAGTCCCGGAAACACCAGCACGCAATGTATTTCAAGCAAGGATTTAATACAGGCAATCAAGTACGTAAAAATTGCTTCCATTGATGGAGGAGTAAAGGTCAGGGAAGGATGTTTCTGCCTCTCAGAGAATGAGGAGGTTTCTGTCAACCAGGTCGAAACCCGCAGGAACTCACTGTTGCGGCTGATGCGGTAAAATGTTGTAAAATCTCATCTGTCCAAATCCTGATGTCTGCATGCCACAGACGGAGGAAAATTAATGACATCTACATCTATTCCGCCTTCCAAATCCTTTATGAGAATTTTGCATTGGCGACATATAAAGTAGAACTTTACTGTCAAGAGATTCCGAGAATTGTCGTTCCCAAGGATACTCCGGGAGAACATACAAGAAAGGTGGGATTTTGAGACTGAGTGGGAGTAGAAATTGACAAAGAAGGCAAAAAATAAAATAAAATAAATTTAAACAAGAAAGAGGTCTTGTACAGATACTGGCAATGTGCTCTAAATTAAGGAATATAAATAAGACAATTCTCTGCATCTGAGGTCCAGTGGGGGGAGAAATGAGGAAAAAGGAATAAGGAAGCTCGTCCACCACATGTAGATGGAGCTCTCTGGGAATTTCACGTGTATATTCATATCAAAGTAAAAAAATTATATCTTCTTACTTCTTCCTTATTCAGAAGAAATTACTCAAAAGAAAAAGAACATATTGTGAGCATTAAAATCCTTTTTAGTATTACGTATGAAAAAAAATAGTTGACATTCTCAAAAGCTTATCCTGAGAATTTTGAGTATTCCACATTTGCAGATTTGTTTACTTTTCCCTTTAATTTGGTCATTTTGGAGGGCACCTATGGCTCAGTCGGTTGAGCGTCCACCTGGTGATTTCAGCTCAGGTTGTGATCTCACGGTTTATGAGTTTGAGCCCTCTATCAGGCTCCACACTGACAGCTCGGAGTCTGCTTGGGATTCTCTCTCTCTCCCTCTCTCTCTGTCCCTCTCCTGTTCGCTCTCTCTCTCTCAAAATAAACAAACAAAATTTAATTTGGCCCTTCGTTGTTTTATGTATTTTGAGGCTATGTTATAAATTCTATGCAACTTAATAATTGTTCTGTATCCTTTGTGGATTGGCTTTCTTTTTAAGTTTATTTATTTTGACAGAGAGAGAGAGAGAGAGAGACTGCATGCATGTGAGTGGGGGAGGGGTAGAGAGAGGGAGAGGAAGAGAGAATCACAAGCATGCTCAGTGTTGTCAGCTCAGAGCCCAATAACAGGGCTCGATCCCACAAACCCTGAGATCATGACCTGAGCAGAAATCAAGAGTCAGATGCTTAACCAACTGAGCCACCCAGGCGCCCCTGTACCTTTCTTTTGGAGAAGTGTCCACAGTATCTTTCTTTTGGAGAAGCGTCCACAGCTCTCTTTTGAGAGCTAAGCATAGCATATGCAATATGCCGCAGCAATTCCACTCCTAGGTACATACCCAACAGAAACTTATTACAGATGTACACCAAGAGATATGTACAAAAATGGTCATAACAACACTATCTGCAATAACTCAAAACTGGAAGTAACCCAAATGCCTATCAAGATTTAGACAAACTGGAGTAAATCTTACAAGAGAATACTATGCAGTTGTGAAAACGAACTGTTACACGTGGCAATGTGGGTAAATCACACAAACATAATGCTGAATGAAAAAAGCCAGAAGAAAGAGTACACACCAGATGACTGTGTGTGTGTGTGTGTGTGTGTGTGTGTATAAATATATATATATATATTTCTATATATATATTTCTATATATATATATTTCTATATATATATTTCTATATATATATATTTCTATATATATATATATTTCTATATATATATATTTCTATATATATATATTTCTATATATATATATTTCTATATATATATATTTCAAAAGAAGCACAATTAACCCATGGTGTTAAAAGTCATGATCGCGGGGGCACCTGGGTGGCTCAGTCAGTTGAGCGCCCGACTTCAGCTCAGCTCACGATCCCTCAGTTCGTGAGTTCGAACCCCGCATCGGGCTCCCTCCTGTCAGCGCATAGCCCACTTCAGATCCTCTTTCCCCCTCCCTCTGCCCCTCCCCCGCTTGCACTCTCTCTCAAAAATAAATAGAACAGGGGCGCCTGGGTGGCGCAGTCGGTTAAGCGTCCGACTTCAGCCAGGTCACGATCTCGCGGTCCGTGAGTTCGAGCCCCGCGTCGGGCTCTGGGCTGATGGCTCAGAGCCTGGAGCCTGTTTCCGATTCTGTGTCTCCCTCTCTCTCTGTCCCTCCCCCATTCATGCTCTGTCTCTCTCTGTCCCAAAAATAAATAAACGTTGAAAAAAAAAATTTTTTTTAATAAAAAAATAAAAAAATAAATAGAACATTAAAAATAATAAAAAATCAATAAAATTCATGATCGTGACCCCTTGTGAGAATGAAAGGATGATAGTAAGTGGAAAGGGGGCTGGTAATGTTCTACTTCTTGATCTGGACATTTGTTATATGGGTGTGTTGACTTTGTGAATATTCATCAAGCTTTACAATTACGATTGTTGTACTTTTCTGAGTGCACAATCCCAAAATCCTATTAAATATAAGATATGAAACATCAACTCAGTGGACTAATTTTAATTATTAAAAGTTGTATTTATTTCAAACTGTGGAAAATGTTTATAATATACTCGTACATAAAAAAGAAGGTACAAATTTCATCTGCATTACAACTACAATTATTGTATAGGTGGCTCAGTTGGTTAAGCGGCCAACTTTGGCTCAGATCATGATCTCACAGTTCACGAGTTCGAGCCCAGTGTCAGGCTTGTGCTGACAGCTCGGAGCCTGGAGCCTGCTTCGGATTCTGTGCCTCCCTCTCTCTCTGCACCCCCCCCCCCAGCTTGTACTCTGTCTCTCTTTCTCTCAAAAATAAATAAAACATTAAATACATATATATTACAATTATTGTATAAATAAGTACTAAGTGGAAAGTTTCGGAAGAAAATAAACCAAAATGATGAACGGTTATGTTATAGCGAAGACTCAATAGGAAATTTTTAAAACCATTTTCTTTAATGTCAATTCCATCTTTACAAAGTAGAGCACTTTTATAGGAAGAAAAAAACAGCCAAATTTTGTAAACGTTGGCTTTTCATTTTCTTAACACTAGTAAAAATCTTAACCTTCTTCTGAGATTATCTTTGGAATAGAAAAAGCAAGTAGCAGATGAGTATCAGAATCACCTGTTGCTTTCAAAGACTCCCAAGCTCCTACCACTGCATTTTGATTATTTTTTACTATTTTTTAAGTTTCTTTATTTATTTTGAGAGAGAGAGAGAGACAGTGGGAGGAACAGAGAGAGAGGGAGAGAGGGAGAATCCCATGCAGGCTCTGCACCGTCAGTGTGGAGCCAGATGTGGGGCTCAGACTCACAAACTGCGAGATCATGATCTGAGCCAAAATCAAGAGTCAGACGCTTAACCAACTGACCCACCCAGGTGACCCTTGATTACTTTTAAAAAAAATTTTTTTAACGTTTATTGATTTTTTAGAGAGACAGAGCACGAGTGGGGGTGGAGCAGAGAGAGAGACACACGCACTCTGAAGCAGGCTTCAGGCTCTGAGCTGTCAGCACAGAGCCCGATGTGGGGCTCAAACCCACAAACCGCGAGGTCATGACGTGAGCCAAAGTCAGCTGCTTTTTTAATGGACTGAGTCACCCAAGTGCCCCACCCTTGATTATTTTTTTAAATGTTTATTTACTTATTTACAGAGAGAGAGTGTGAGCAGGGGAGGGGCAAAGAGAGAGGGAGAGAGAAAATCCCAGGCAGGCTCCATGCTGTCAGCACAGAGCCCAACGTGGGGCTTGATCTCACGAACCATGAGATCATGACCGGAGCGGAAACCAAGAGTCATATGCTTAACCAGCTGAGTCACCCAGGCTCCCCCTCCCTTTTGATTATTAACTGAGAATGTAAATTAGTCACTAATCTCAGTGAGCTTTTTTGTGTTGTGGGTCACTTGAAAATCTACTGGAAATGATGGAGCCTATCCCCAGAAAAATACAGATTCCTACACACACGTCAAATTCGTAAACAATTTCCTTGAATTTATGAAACCCCTTGAGAGCCAAGGACACAGATCCATAGTCACGAGGCAAAGTCCCCTGCCAACTGAGAACTGAATCCTCTAAGCATGGGAGAGTCCCCATATGTCTAGAGCCCTGAGGAGTTTCAAGAATCCAGCGTAAGAACAACCACTCTGATCCAACCCCTCGCTTCACACACGAAAAACACGAAACTCTGACAGGCACGTGATCTGTGCACGGTCCCAAAGGTACTCAGCAGAAACACTGGAACAAGACCCTTGGATTGACATTTGATCATTATCAACCAACCCTCTTCTGCTACAGTAATACTTCTGGACTTCGTCTTCTTGGTCTACCAGCACAGCTGTTCCAGCTTACTTTAGATTATGATGACATCACATCTCTTCCCACCATTTTATTTGCAAAATGTCTGTATCTTTACAGTTAAGGTCTGTTTCCTATAAGCGTCATATGGCTGGTTGTGATCTTTAATCCAGCCTCGTATCTCTGTCTTTTAATAATGTCATTTAATGTATTTGCATTTAATATACCTACCAATGTGTTTGTACTTAAACTACCATCATTGTACTATCTGTTTTATAATGTCTCCCTTATTATATTTTCCTTTTACTCTCCTTTCTCGCCTTCTCTGGGACAAAGCTTCAAGGCTTTTTTGAACATTTCTGTTCTCCACTACTGGCTTGTGAATTATACATTCTTTTACCATTTCTTTTTAGTGGTCACCCTGAAGATCAGAACATCCATCCCTGACTTTGTAAAGTCTGACATAAATTAGAACTTTTCTTTCCCACAATAAAGCATGACGTAAAAACATTTTAAATTCCATTTATCTTCCTCTCTTGTTGAGCTTCGTTGTCAAGTATTGTATCTACATATAGTTCATACCCACAAGACATTATTGTTACCTTTTATGAAAATAGTAGTTTATATTTTCACCATGTATTTATCCATTATATTGTTTTGGGTTTCTTTCTACAATTTTTTTTTTTCCAATCCGGGATACTTTTCCTTCTGCCTGAAGAACTTACTATGGTATTTTTTAGTATAGATATACAGCTAAGTTGTTTCTGTTTTTATAAAACGTGACTTTATTTTGCCTTCATTTTAAACATTTCCTCTGGGTGTAGAATTCTAGGTTGACAGTTATTTTCTTTCAAAAATAAATACCCTACACCATTGTCTTCTGGCTTTGATTGTTTCTCTTGAGAAATGAGCTAGGTCTTATTTTCTCCTTTTGAAGATTCCTTTCAAGATTTCTGTAGTTGCTTTAAAGTTTGTTTGGGTTTGGGGCTTTTTCTTTTGTTTTGTTGGTTTTGTTGTTGTTGTTGTTGTCGTCGTCATCTTAGGTTTTTTTAAGTCTGACTATGATATGCCTAGGAGTGGATTCCTTTAAGCCAGTTTGGGATTTGTAGTGATTCTTGAATCTGTGGCTTGATGTCTTTTGACCGTCTGGAAAAGTCGGTGGCTTTTAAGCTCTTCAAACATTTGTTCTGCGTCATTTGCTATCCCTCCTCTTTCTGAGGTTTGAATTACAGTGGATTTTTTCAAAAATTTTTCAAAAGTTACTCACAACATTATTGTCTGCATTATTTTCTCTGCTCTATTCTTAAATCTGTATGTGTTCTGCTGACATATATTCTAGTTCATTAATTCTCTCTTCATCTGTATTTAATCCATTATTAGTTTGTTTCTTAATTTCAGATATTGTAGTTGTATTCTCAGATTGATATTTGTTACTTTTCTATAGATTACACTTAACTTCTAAACTTTTACTCATGTATTCTTTTTTCTTGAACATACTAATCCCAATTCTATTACATGTCTGTATGTGATCATTCCAAACCTAGATACCCCAGTCTCTCTATTAACTGATTCTCTCTCTCTCTCTCTCTCTCTCTCACACACACACACACACACACACACACACACCATTAATCTATCTGGCAATTTCTTATTAAATACTGGGAGCAAATGGACTATCACTGCTCAAGTGGAGCAAGTGTATTAGAGAGTGAAAATTTTGCACAAAACTCTAAGAAAATCCCATGATTTTTAAAAAATATGGTGAACTTTCTGAGAGTCACTATTAATTTTAGAGCCAAATCCCCCAGAGGTGCATTTTCATTCCGCCTGCCCCACATCCCTCCACACAGGGCTGTTCCCATGCCACTGCCTCCAAGAAGTAGCCCAGATCACCAGCTGTGTGACTTTTTGCAAGGCGCTCAACCGTCCTGTGCCTCGACTTCATCGGCAAAATGGAGACGATAGTGGTACTCACACCCCCAGACTGTTGCCTGCAACACTGCAAACTGCCCGATATGTATTATCATTGTTTTTGCCATTAGTACAACTGATTTGTAGAATTACTGTGCTGAATATAATTAGCCTGCGAAATGATACGTATGAGTGTGCTGGGTAAACGTCAAAGCATCTTCCATGTACAAGGCATCGTTATTTTTTTTAACGTTTATTTGTTTATTGTGAGAGACAGAGCGTGTGCACACACTAGCTCGTGCGTGCCCGTGAGTCAGAGAGGAGCAGAAAGACACCGAGAGAGAGAATCCCAAGCAGGCTTAGGCGGGCTCCATGCTGTCAGCGCAGAGCCTGACTTCGGGTTCCATCGCACAAACGCTGAGATCATGACCTGAGCCAAAATGAAGAGCTGGATATTTAAGTGACTGAGCCACCAGGCACCCCTCTAAGGCATCATTATTAACATAGTTGGCTCAATAACTATGCAACAGTCATAGGTCATAAAATGAACATGGAAGGAATATTTACCCTGTATGAAGCCCTGACAGTTGTTCTCTTTGGGGAATTAAAGAGAGCTGCCCCAACAGAATCCCAGGGGAAGAAATCTGCCTGGAAGAAAGATGACCCCTAGACAAACAACCATAAACAGATTTCAGTATCATCATTAGGGCAACAAATCATCCTTCAAACCCGCCAGCTGACAGCTCTGTGATCCAGTACTGATGGGAAAGTAAACCCTGCTGGGGTCAAATAATTGAGGGAAATATGGCCAGATTAGATGTCATCCGATGAGTTTACATTCTGTAATAATTGAAACAGTCATCGGAGCTCTGACCCTGCCTTAATCCAGCTCTGCAATACTTAATGTTTGTGGCTGCTCCTGGTGGCTCTCCCTCAGCCCTCGCTCCTGGTCCAGGATTTGTTGAAATAAACTGGATTTCCTGGGTGAGATTTGAAATAAATTAGCCACGTGACGGCCACCTTCCCACCAGGGGCCCACTGGGTTCCATGTACTGCATGATTCTAAGCGCTTAGAAGCACTTTTTAACAGCAACTCAGTTGCGCCAAGAGAAAAGAACGAATCGTTCATCTGCTGGCCCCAACAACCAGGAGGAATCGATTAAATTACCAGACTGTGCCATGGGCCTTGTTTGCAGCACGAGAGACAATTCTAGCATTTGAATCAGAGCAAAAGAGGCAGCCCCGAGAAGGGCTGAGCCCAAGGCCGTCCCATGGTTTGTTGTGGTCCACTTGGGCCGTCCGTCTCCCTGAGATCATACGGCAGCCGCTCCCCTCTGTCTGGTTGCCTGGATTCCTTCACGAAATTTCACTTCATATTTTCATATTTGTAAGTCCGCATAGCTGCTCCCCACCATTCATTCTTGCCCTTTCCCCCATCTGTTTATATGAGGCAACCACATGAGAGGAAAAAATAAGACACCCTAGAAATTAATTCCACGAAGTAAGAATTTACTGTCTCTGCCTCCTAGGGGAGCACAAAAGAAGGGGAGACGTCATTCTGTAATTCACTCCTGAAAACGTTGACAGCTGCTGGTTGTCTCAGGTCGGGGGGTGGGGGCACCGTGTTTTATTTTCCAGGACCCAGAGTTTGTCTCTCTTCTTGATCTGTGCAGTGACAGTCTTCTTGAAAGATCAAGTTCATCAAGCGTTCCATGGGAGTATCGGGCTGGGTGATTCACTCAGTGTGCTCACTATCATTGAGGATAAGAAAATGTCAACGTTTGAAGGGAGCTGAGATATTATCACATCCAACCACGATATTTTACAGATGAGGAAACAAAGACCAGGTGGGTAATTGTTCGCCTGAGGCCGTGTATCAGGGTATGTGGCACAGTCGAGACCAGAAGCCTCAAAATCTCTTCACTCCCCAGTCCGGAGAATATTCCCCGCAACGTGCTCCCTGAGTTCTGTGCATCCCTACCTTGTATTGAGTCCCCCATGGAGCTCAGACTCAGGAAAGCCCTGTCAGTGACAGAGAGGGCACTCTACAGGTGTAAATCCATATAATGTTTCCAGATGACAGGAATATCCCCTGTGATTCCAGAAAAGAATTCACTTCACAATATATGTTCTAAAGAATAGAGATGTTCATAAAGTTGTATGCAAAAATAGCTTAGCAATTAATAATATAGAATTCATATTATAGACAAGATCTCAAAATTATATATATGATACCAATCTTTCAATTATAGAGAAAGAGAGATTTGAAGGACACTACCAATTGAATCGTAAAAAGGGTCTTCCTCTTTGTTGCTTTTTCTTTTTTTCTTTTCCCAGAGAAGATGAATTTATTTTTTCGATGCAAATATACCACCCTTCAAGGCATATAAGATAGTTATAATTTCTGAAAGTTGTATCTGCCAGCGAGAACCACAATCTTGTTGATTCATATGCCTCAATCCTTCAGTGCAGAGATTCAGTGCTTTATGCTTAAACGTGGCAGAAAAGGTGTCTCGAAAGAGGAACCACTCTCAGCTCAGAAAAGAAGAGTTCCTTATTCATTCTGGGTTTATTGGGATGACACAAGATGACTTCTCTTGTTTTGCATCAGACGCTAAATCTAAAATAATAATCTTAACAAATAGTCCAGTTCTGGTTTTCCTTTCTTATCCGTAGTATCGCTCTGATGTGACAGAACATAAGGTTAATGGCCCGATGTAAACTAATGTTGCAGAAACATCACGTCTAATTTTTCACCTGAAATAAACAATATAAAATGTATTTTGGTGATCTGAAATTAAAGGTTGCAAGTCTTAAGGGCTCAGAGAACCCTTTCCGAGAACGATCAACTAGAAGAAAAATATATCAAATACTGTATTTTTTTCATTCTTCTAAAACATAAGGTCTTTGTATAAATTAAAACAGTACTTAAGTCAAACACATATACAACACACTCATGAATTGCATTAGAAATCCTTAAAAAGTTTAGGGGCACCTACGTGGCTCAGTCAGTTGAGCGTCCAACTTTGGCTCAGGTCACGATCTCACGGTTCTCAGGCCCCGCGTCGGGCTCTGTGCTGACAGCTCAGAGCCTGGAGCCTGCTCCAGATTCTGGGTCTCCCTTTCTCTCTACCCCTTCCCCACTCATGCTCTGTCTCTCTGTCTCTCAAAAGTAAATAAATGTTTTAAAAAAAATTTTTTTAAGTCCTTAAAAAGTTTAAATGCTTAAACAAAAATAAAAGTAAACAAAAGTAAAAAATCAAAGCAAAAAATACTGCAAACAAAAATAATCTATGACCCTATCACATTACAGTTCTAGATTTACAGTAACAAGTACAGCTAAAATGAACACTGAGGTCACTTGATGTAAGTAAGATGGTCCTCCCCTAGTTGCTTTGAACTTTTGGGGTTTTGGCTTTGCAATAAATGTGTAGTAAATATCTATAGTGCCTTGTACATGCTAAGTGGGTGGGGAGTAGGGATTCTGCAGCGTGTTTATTAACAAAACGATCTTTGTATCTGTGTACTCCTGAAGTTTATATGTTCGCAGATCAATATATTCCACAAGAGTTTTTCTTCCATCAGTTCCATATTTTTAGTAAGAATCTTTTCCAAATAGGAGCACACAGGTTGCTCTTCCACTGCAACACCAACAATGACCAAACGTCAGCGATGTCTTCCTGCCACTTGGCGTGAATGTCCCACGCGGAGATGGTTGACCAGACTACATAGGTTCTGAAGAAAAGACAGCAACTCGGAGTTGGAAATATGAGAGTTGTCACTTGCTTTCTTTGCTAGGAAAGAAGAAATTGCATTTTTAAGGTCATTCTCAAGGAGAGGGTGGTTTTGTGGCACAACTTTACACTCTAGGGTTTGTAATATTTCCTCCACCAGGTTGCTGCGGACTCTTCTCAATGGAAGCGTTTAAGTCTCCAGTCATGGTTCCAGATGTCAATCCAGTTCTGAAAGGAAAAGGAAAAGGAAAAGGTGTGGAGGGTGACTCGCGCAAGGCTCCTGAGGTCGATGACGATTGTAGGTCAATCATACGTTTGGATCCCTTATTTCCCAAAACCGGCCGATGCCGCTTTCCAATAGGAATCCAATTATGCCGTTGAAACCTAATCATATTCATCAATTGCTGAGCTCCAGGTGACAACCTTGACCCCGGAAACTCCACGACAGTTTGGACCCTCTGGAGGTCTAGCCTCGATCCTAAAAAACAAAAAATACTGCAAACAAAGATAATCTATGACCCTATCACCTTACAGTTCTAGATTTGCAGTAACGGGTACACTTTCAATGAACACTGAGGTCACTTGATGTATGTAAGATGATCCTCCCTTACTGGCTTTGAACTTTTGAAGGAGAGCTCGTTGAAGAATTTGCTGAAACCGGCCTCACGTGTACCATAACTTTAGTGATGAACACATATTGCTTTTCACCAACGGAGAGCAACTTTACTTTACAAGCGTGGCTGGGGGACTCCAATTTTCTATATTTTTTGTAGAAAATAATTCTGTGCTCACCCCGTTAGGGCCACATCTCAGGTAAAAGGAGCAGGGGTGTTCATCTTGGCTGTTCAGGCTTCTCTTCAAAATCACCAGATCTCGGCCCCAGGACAGGAGGCACGCGGACGAGCCTGGGTGCGAGGAAGGCTCTGGGCCAGAGTTCCACCTGCAGCATCCCAGGAAGAGGCCAGCATCGGGCGGCAGGTCAGTCCCTTGTCCTCAGGCCCGGTCTCCATTCTGCCGCCGCCAGCCCAGGCTAACCCCGGAAGCTCTCTTTGTGATTTTCTGAGTTTTTTTCCAAGTTGTATACACTGATTGTGTTTGTACTTTACTATTTTAATTGGGACAAACGTTACTTAAAACAAAGCAAATGTTTTAGTAAACACTTCTTCATCTTGTTCTTGAGCTACACCTCCACTGAGTGCTTCTTTGAAATCAATTTTCTGGTCCATGAAGTGACTGGACCACCCCACCCCACCCCCCCCGCCGCCCACCAAACTACCATCCCATTCTGATCCCCTCCCCTGGAGGCTACATCCCACTTCCTGTTCCTCCTGCAATATACATGCTCTCTGGTCTACTGAGCTCCTGCCACAAAGAGAATTCTCACTCTAAAAGCCAATATTTTAGTCCTGAATTCCGGCACCCCAACGTTCCAGCATCCGATGTCAGACAGAACCATTGGGCCAGTTGCCCTGAGAACCACGCCGACATTGATTTGAATCATTCCTACACCTGGTGTCCCAGATATGTGCGGAAGTCTGGCCTTCTCTTGCCCTTGCTGGAATCCCTGCTCAAGGCCTCCTTCCTGGTTCCAACATCCTCTGGTGGCTTTTCAAATCCAGGGGTTGAGAACCCAGCAGGCTTTGAGTCTGTATCCACTGGAGCCATGACGTCTGGAATCAACTGAGGTTGAGGTTCTCCTATGGACAGCTCCCTGGAAGAGATCCTCATCATCTAACACTCATAGCATGGCAGAAAGCAAGCAACAGTGTAAGGGCTTGTGTTTAAAGAAACATTTAGCAAGGGTGGTTGAGCTTTAGATGAATACATTCCATTTCACCATAGACACAAGCAAACCATGGGGGTCTTGTCGGACTTGGCACTTTATGGTTCCCAGAGATGGCACCATATTTCTAAAAGCTGTTTCTAAGGAATCTTCAAAGAAAGCAAGCTCAAGAAGAAAATCAAACAGAGCTCTTAGGCAAGTTAGTTGCCCTTAAAACCCAGTTGTCTATAAAAAATATCTTTAAATAAAGTTTTCCCTCTAGATTATAAGAGAGAACTCTTAAACATGGTTCATGTGACAGAGGCATGGGGTCGGGGCAGTGGAAAATGAGCATCCCTGACTTGCCTTGTGTGAAAGGAAACTACAGCTTTAGTTTTACCCATTAAAATCAGGTTAGCATATACATTTTTGGCAGGAAATTAAATGATGCAAACAGATGTAGATAGCAGCATCTTAATGCCCAAAGCAGTTTGTCTTTAAATATAAGAATACAATAAAATAGGGGGGAAAGTTCATTTCTGAGCATCTGTTTTTATCTCGAGAGGAACTATCGGAGACAAGAGGGTGAGATTGCTTTTGGAACCGTGTGAACGTGAGTCACAGAGCAGGTATGAGGGGACGGCTCTGGGGCCCAAGGTCCAAGGGTCAGACCAAGAGGAGGGACAGTAGCTCAGAAGGCTGTTTTGCCAGCCTGAGCAGCACATGGCAGGACCCCGTTGCAAGCCCTTTACAGTCATCCACTGCGTGGATCCTGGGATATCTCCACCCAAGGCAGACCCACTCGGGGTCATTGACTGGGGCCTGGTGATTCCGTCACCGAATCCGATTTCCTTGCGGTATATTTGTTAGCACATTCTACAGCTTCAAGAAGTCAGACGATACGGGGATAGAAAGGCACCATGGGGCCAAGAACAAGAATTGAATTTCCTATGAAAATAGCAAACTACAGGAACCTCTATTCCCTATAGTTCTTCCATGCAAGCCATACCCAAACCACATCCCAAGGATGTAGGGGACGCAACTCTGGGATGGATTATGTGGTCAGTGAGTTGGAGGCTGTATGCAAATACTTGATTGCAGAATAATAGGTAGAATATTACATCAGTTATCATTTCAAAAAAAAATATGTTATTTCTGTTTTGCATATAAAGGCACTGGTAAAATTCTATAAGGATATACCAGTCTCCTAACAGTGGCTACTTGTAAATGCATAAGCTCTAAGTGAAGTGTCTGAGAAGATATGCAAAGGCTTCCAGGATTAGATGAGATTAATTTTGAAGAATATGTAAGAAACGTAGGAATTCCCGAAGCAAATAAGGAAAAGGTGGTATTCCAGTAAAGAGGTAAGCATTTCAGACTACCGCCAGGAATTCAGTATAGCCTGAATATAAGGTGCATAGAAAGAGTTGATAAGAGATGAGATTGGAAAAGGAGGCAGGCTTCTGATCTTGATGAGTCTTGTATTTAATTCCAAATAATTTTCATTTTTTCCTATAGGCAACAGAGAGCCTATATTTGATTACCAGTAACAGAAGGATCATCCAAGGATGACTCAATAAGAACATCTATTTCATCATGTATTAGCTCTGTTGCCATGTGGACAGGGTGGAAAACAAGAGTGGATACGAGGCAGATACCCTGTTGGACAGGAGACATGAAGCCAGTGGTTTCTGAGATTGCGTCTGATGAATCCCTAGGGCAGTGATGAGGGAAGGAGCCAGGTGGGGAGGGACTCCCATTTAGGGGGTGCTGACATGCTTGGCCAACTTGATTTGGAGTGAGAGCCAGAATTCATCCTTATATTGCCAAGAACGGTTTGCAAGAGTAGACGAAAAAAAAAAAATTAACCCAAGGTGGAAAAAAAAATCAGACCAGTAAGACAGGTGGAGAAGGAGCATGAGGGAACTTTCTGCAGTGATGGTAATACTCTATACCTTGATAGGGGGTTCGGTTACACAGGTGTATAAATGTGTCAAAATTGATTGAATGGTACACCCAGAGATTTGTGCCTTTCTGTGCAGAATTCACCCTCCACTTAAAAAAAAGACCCGGGGCGCCTGGGTGGCGCAGTCGGTTAAGCGTCCGACTTCAGCCAGGTCACGATCTCGCGGTCCGTGAGTTCGAGCCCCGCGTCGGGCTCTGGACTGATGGCTCAGAGCCTGGAGCCTGTTTCCGATTCTGTGTCTCCCTCTCTCTCTGCCCCTCCCCCGTTCATGCTCTGTCTCTCTCTGTCCCAAAAATAAATAAACGTTAAAAAAAAAAAATTTTTTTTAAAAGACCCTAAACAAACACTGCATTCTAGTTAATGAACATAGAGTAAAGCATTTAGGAGTAGAGTGAACTAATGAAATGTACTACTTTGAAATGTACCAAAATAGGAGGTAGATTTATGGATGGGTGGAGACATGGAGAAGTGGGTTCATATGTGTAAACAAATACAGCACAAGTGAATTGTATAATCTTGGTGGCACCAATTCACTCTAAGATTCTCTCAACCTATGTTTAGAAATTTTTCATCTAAAACATGGGAGGAGGTGGGAAATGACCTACAAGAAAATCTTTTCTCAGAGCCTTAATACCTACACATCCTTGGGCTCACATAGTCACAGCCCTGGCACAAGACAAATCTGATTATTTTGTAATTATATAGTGCCCCAATAATGGCACCCTGAATTTCCAGGAAAAACCTTTTGCTGGATGGATGGGTACACACCTTCTCCCGAACTCTGACCACAGCGTTTCAGACAGAACAGTTTGCATACATTAATCGATAGCTGTTACACAGTAGTCCTTCATCAAGCGCAAGAATTAAATTCTTGAAAGCCCCAGGGCGCCTGGGTGGCTCAGTCGGTTAAGCGGCTGACTTTGGCTCAGGTCACGATCTCGCGGTCCGTGAGTTCGAGCCCCGCGTCAGGCTCTGTGCTGACAGCTCAGAGCCTGGAGCCTGTTTCAGATTCTGTGTCTCCCTCTCTCTCTGACCCTCCCCCGTTCATGCTCTGTCTCTCTCTGTCTCAAATATAAATAAACGTTTAAAAAAATTTTTTTTAAATAAATAAATTCTTGAAAGCCCCATGGGATGTGAATTGAAGAACTGAAGATTCTATTAGGAATATAGTGCCGGAAGACAGAGGTTCCAAAAGAACCCAAAAATTAAAAAAAAAAAAAATGTTCCTAAATATTTTTCACAGCAAAGTACCTACACAATTTAAATTTTTAAATGTTTCCCAGTAATCATTAGCACCACAAAATTAAATATTTGCCATCCCTTTCTCAAGGCCATGGTGTCCCCAGCTCCGCCCTATTAGCATTTCAGGTCACATCATTCTTACGGGGGTTGGGGTTGTCCTGTGCACACCTGGCCAAATACCGGGACTTCTCACCTCAGTGGTGACAACCAAACATGTCTCCAGACATTCCCAAACATCCCCAGGGGAGAAACCGCCCCTGGTTGAGCTCCCGGGCACCACATCCTTGTCCTGGGCTGCTTGTCTCAGCATTTCAATGAGATGCTTGCAGATGCGTTTGCTTTGTTCTGAGTGAGTCCCATACCAACAGGCACATACCCCACATCGAGTCCTTCCCCCGACTGTCCAGTGCTATCTGGTTTTATGGTTCCAGATTGTTCTGCCCGGCTCCAGAAGAAACATGGGAACCTTGCAGCTTGAGACAGAAAAAGCTTTCACTAAACTTTATCTAAATAATGTGCTCAGCTCTCTGTTCTGATGCCTTTAACTCCCCACCTCCTTCTCCCCCCCTACACACACACACACACACACACACACGGGTGTAAAGATTCCCTTACAGACTACATCATGCCAAAGTCCCCCTCCTGAGCCTCTCTCTCCTGCTCTGCCTCTGGCATGACGTCTCTTTTCTAGTCCCTAAAACAAGTCTCCTAACTTTTTCTAATTATCCCCAGCTTGAGTGACTCACAATTCTGGGTTTTCATCATTTCAGCAAGATGTGCAAAAGCAAACCTAGACATATGAGAACTTTGGGAAAACAAATCGACGCTAAGGGGAAGGTGACCCAACATTCTGCATTCGATCTAAGGTTTACAGCTACCAAACTTGGCGTGACTACTCATGCTGCCCGTGTGGGGGCACAGGGACCTTCCTGGGCTCTCCTTTGCCACCCTGTGCAGTGCATGGTCACTCCCAGTATTGGCAGGAGAATCCTAGGACTCCTGCTCTGATGTAGGAGGGGTTATAACTTTTTCAGGGGAGACTGCATCTCCAACAAGGATGTGACCGTGCAGGAAATTTCCCTTAAATGGCAACTTTGAGGTCCCTCTGGATGTTGCCCTAACCAGAAATGCCCTTTGGGTCTCCTCAGTGTCGAAGTGCCATGATGGCTTCCAGACCCCCCGTGCGGTATCTTCTGGCCAGACTCCAAGTGAGATGGTGTCACTGACTGTTTGCTGGTAGGAGGAGTGAAACTTTTCCTAACCCTTCCATCTCCCTCTCTAAGTCTCAATGCCCTGCTGGGTCTGGACTGACAAGATTCAGCTCCATTGACTTCTTAGAAACACGGGATAGAAATAGCCAAATTAGGGGCGCCTGGGTGGCTCAGTCGGTTGAGCGTCTGACTTCTCAGGTCATGATCTCGCAGTTCGTGAGTTCGAGCCCCGCGTGGGGTTCTGGGCCGACAGCTCAGAGCCTGCTGCTTCGGATTCTGTGTCTCCCTCTCTCTCTGTCCCTCCCGCCCCTCGCACTCTGTCTCTCTCTCAAAAATAAATAAACATTAAAAAAGAAAGAAAGAAAGAAATGCCCAAATCAGCCAAGCCCTCAGGGACAGGAAACAGTGACCTCCCACATCCCTGGAGAAGCACCTCTCTTATCCACCGTCCATGTCACATGGCACTGCATCACCCAGACCCCAGTACCTGCCTAGACTGCAAGCTCCATGAGAGCTGGAATATAAATCGATCACCGCTGATCTCCCAGCACTAATCAAAGTACCTGGAACACAGCAGAGGCTTGATAAGCACTTCATGAGTAGAAAGGAGGAGAAGCCCAGTTTCAAGCATGTCAGGATTTTACAATTCCCAAGCTGCTGCCAGAAGAACCGGGCAAAGGGAGGTAAGAATGAGTTTGCACATTTGGTAAAAGAATTCGTGCTCTAGGAAAGAGGTTTACCCTAACTGGTTTCCCATCCTGGACAAAACTGACAGATCTTTCTGGTACTCTGACATTTGGTTTCTGGGCCTGTGTTTGTTTAACCACAGATCAATGAAAGTCGCGACGACTGGCTTCTCTCCACACCGTCCTCACAGCTTCTGGGAGTTCCAAGGCAGAGCTAGAGCCGGGGAGGCTGGGGGGAGACCCCAACGTCCCACGGTTTTCCAAGCCGTGTACTCACCCACCCTGCTCATGCACCGAGTCACCAAAACCCAATTGCCAAACTGGGGGGCGCTGTGGGTTCAGGCAGTCTGGAGCTGAGGAAGGATTTTATTTCTCGTATCTTCTCCATTCCTGTTGCAGTAAGCGAATCACACCTTTGACTGTCAGCCAATCCCCTGACAACCAGTCAGTAGACGGAGAGCAATTGTCAAGGGGCGTGGCCTGTGATTGAGGACACACTGACTAACTTCTGCGTGGCTTGATTCAAGACCTCTTTTGCAAGCTATGCTCCCTTTAAATACGGAAAAACAGAAATGGGAGTCGAACTGGTGAAGCAACTTTGGCAAACAATTGGGCAGCATCCCTTAGAATTTTAAATGATCTTACCCTATAACCTAGTATTCTAGTTCTCCCTCGGAAAACACATGTGTGAATAAGCTAATGAGTAATAAAGCGTGCACAAGGATGTTAACTGAAAACCTGGAAATGAACAAAGTGCCCAACAAGAGGTGAAGGGCAAAATAAGCTGATAGAGCCGTACTAAATAATATTTGTTGCACACAGCAGTTGGAGTGCAGTTAACTTGTTTGTACTAGCATGAGGAGGTCTCTAAGACATGTTAGGTCTTTAAAAAATGAATATAAATAACACAGTAGGAGCCCATTTGCTTAAAGCGCACACAACCCTAGAATGTACATCGATCGGGAAATGTGTGGAAAGGTCCACATCGGTCTACTGACCATGGTTACCTTAGGGTTGAAGTCAGAGAAGGAGAGAGAGGAGCAGAGAGGCCGAGGGTGCTGAGCAGGACAGAGTACGGTCTGATGTGTAATATTTTAGCTTTTACAAGAAGATAATATTCATGTGCACCTTGAAAATGTAACAAATCCAAAAATGGGCTGGGGGAATACACCTCTCCATCCCTGCAGGGGAAGGAAGGCTATTAAACGGAAATCCCAGGAAATAGCAGCTCTTAGAATTAGCACAATGTCCTGAATGTGGGCAGGACTTGCGTGGCTGAATTCATGCACTGACAATGCTCCCAATGCAAAAATGTAAACCCTTCGCCTTGAGAATTCTTCACCAGGAAGGGCTCTTCTATTAGGCAGAAAGTTGGACTAGATCCCCTTTAGTGTTAGATGCCTGGAACGCAGTGTCATCATCCAGTGTGTGATGACAACAGGTACAATGTACTGAACATCGACGTTTGCCCAGCACAGCCTGGGCACCTCACGTGCCGTTTCTCAGCCAGTTCTAATCCCGGAGGTTTGTAGAGTTATTTCCACCCTACAAGTGAGGAAACCAAGTTCGTAATAAGCAGTGAGCTGAGGTATGGAGCCAGATGTGCTTTATTTCAAAGCCCATTCTTTTAATCCCGATCCCGCAGAGTGCACGAGAATTCGGGGGCTCTGCCCCCTGGAAGAGGGTTAGGGGTTTTTGGAGGGGCCCTTTCTAAAATGTTTCCCAAAAGTTTGGAATAGCCCTCTAGCTTCTTGGGGACCATGGAATAGTTTCTCTGTGTCCAATAAAATGAAGTTGCCTCTATAGAACATTTTTCTGGATACGGCATTCCTCAAATTCTGTCCCAGGAGCTGTGTGATAATGAAGTTTCATTGTCATTTGAAAGAGGTCGATGGAAAAGGGAAAGGAGTCCCAGGTGGGACAGATCTGAATGGTGTAGCAGAGGAAATGCTGTCCCCATGAACACAAGCAGCTGGGTGTCTGGACGCACCATAAAATTTTATTGTGAAATGCGCAGATGATGGGCCCAGCTGCAAAGCATCAGGAGGGTTTATCGTGATCTCCCAGTGCATTCTGGGTGTGCTCCCCTCTGACACTATTTTTGTGGGCTGCACCTAACTGAGATGAAGACATCAAAATTACTTCAAGGTGCCGTCCTGCTGGGAGGCACGCCATGGGCTTCCCTCTCTAAAGCTCATCATACCATTTGTCATGACCAGCAGCGAGAACAAGAAGTATTAAGCATTAACCTGAGAAGACAACAGGACCTGGAGTTTAGGAAACCTTGGTGGGTTATGTCCCTATCTGACAGACATCATCAGTTACCAAGCCTGCTGTGAGACCTGTGGCCCTATTGGCCACGCTTTGTCACTGACCAAGATCACCAAATCATGCTATACAACTACACGCGTATGTTTCAGGGAATGAGATAATCTACAGCCTAAAAATAAGTTTGACTCTGTCCACTCACCCCATAACGCCTTACAAGCAGCTCTGTCCTTGGTAAAAATCCCTTCTTCTAAGTAAGGCTTGCCTTTTCCCCTAAAGACCATGATATCCTCAATCAGGCTTTCCCCTATGAACCACAGGACACAAAAAGTATTTGGGATGACTATTTTCTCTCTCACAAGGATAGTACATAATTAGTTCTATTTCAGCCGCACTGGAAAGAAGTTGGATCGTTACATAAAATGGATGCCTTCCACATCACGGCGGAATTCTCTTACTGAACGTCCGTTGAGAAGGGCTTAGGAAGGCCTCCAGAGTCATACAGCATAAGATTAAGTCATAGAATCTCATGAGGAAAGGGCTTCATACAAGGGATCCAGTTCACCAACCCCATATATATATATATATATATATATATATATATTTGCATATTTATCTTTGAGAGACAGAGATAGAGAGCGAGAAGGAGAGACAGAGAGAGACAGGGAGACAGAATCCCAAGCAGGCTCCACGCTGTCAGCGCACAGCCCGACGGCGGGCTCGAAATCACAAACTGTGAGACTGTGACCTGAGCAGAAACCAAGAACGGGACACTTAACCGACTGAGCCACCCAAGTGCCCCCAAACAATGTCCCCTTTTTCGTACGTGAATTCTCAGTGATACCCTGAAAAGTAGTCAGTTAGTCTCTGCCCGAACAGCTCAGCCATCAGAGGCAGCAAACACCAGGAAGAAGAGTGCTCACTGCTAGAAGCTTTTCCTCTGGACGAGGTAGGAAGGGACCAGATGATAGGGAGCCCCGAAAGCTACATGAAGACACGGGGACTGCATCTTGCAAGTGGTGGCAAACCATCAATCCCCAGCCCTCTGCCGGGCCAGAGCAACCCCACGTTTGTTCCCCTCTGATTCTGCCAAAGCCCGTTATGTTACTGCAGGGAGGGGCACCCACAGAACTGTCGACAAGTTTAGCAATCTGATGCGGGGCCAGCAGGTAGATGCTATCAACAGGTAACACCATCCATCTCACTCGAGGAGATTTACTTGGCCGGGCAGACAGCGCCTCGAGGAATGCTATCTCTACCCATAACCTACCACGATTCCCCTGCCTCCTTGGAGAACTTGAAAATACCCCGTCCTGATGTCTTATCTTGTTTTCTCACATCAGGCCCGGGCTGAGGTTTCAGGTGTCAGGCTGCAGCCAGAAGGGAGATTTATGGTCCCGTTATCAGGGCTAGACAGCAAGAGGCTGTGGTCACACGGTGGGGAAACAATAGCCGGGCGGGGAGGGCCACGAGGAGGGCTGCTGGTCAGCACCTGGAATCACCTGTGCCCACACGGTCCCCGGGGGCAGGTGGACTGGGCTGGGGGTTGGAAATAGAAATGTCCCATGGGTGCTGGGAAAACAGCTCCCTCCACGCGAGCGCTCTGAGTGCAGTCACTTACCGGCTCGGGTGGTTATTGCCTATGGCTAAATCCACTGTCACATATTTCAGAGGTGCTAAATCATCCCAGCAATGTATAAAATAGAAAGCCTATCACAGCTGCTCAGGACTGAGGAGGTCATGATAAATGGACAGTGAGTGAGAGGACCCTTGGGGGCTGACGCAGGCCCATGTTCAAGCCATAGAAGAGGCGTCCTGTTGACTTGTGCCATGTGACAGCTGGTCTGCCCCCACCCTCCAAGGACAAAAATGAGAGGTTGCAAGCCAACTTCTACCTCTCAGGCAGGGGCAAGAGGGGTAGGCAGGAACAAACCTCATTATTATAGCAGCCCCGGGTTTTCTCAGTCAGCCATTTACCTTTGTGAGACCTCCCATCTCCATTTCTAACAAAGCCTCCTCGACTAAATATATATACACCAACATATAATATGTAATACATTTTTTACATTCTCTCTATACAGATATGGATTAGATTAGATTAGATTATAGATACGCATTGTGGATTATAAATATGTATGTATTACAGATATAGATTATAATTATATAGATATGTTATCTATATCTCATATCTATATCTCATATCTATATGAGATATATATCTATATATCTATAATATATAATATTATACCTCATATCTGTAATATATTATCTCTATATGTAATCGAGATGGCATTTGATAAATGCCACAAAATATAGTACGATGAGCTAACTGCTTCCCCATCCCGAACCGTACCCTCGTGTTGCTGGACCCTGAACACACAATCCCTGCCACTGTCCCCCATGATGCTATGAGTGGGGTACGCCAGGAGAGAAGCTCTCCCACAGCTCTCTCCCAGCCTTCGGGTGTGTGCAGAAAAGGCGAGAGCAGACTTCAGTCAACCTCAGGGAAATCCCAATGCTAAGCAACAGGGAGCAGCATCCAACTCTTCCCGCCTTCCACTCAGGCTGCCAGCGGAGAATTTAGATTTGCCAAAGAGATTCTTTTCCAGGCATTAGGCTAAAGTCACCACTTATTCCCCCATGGTCTGCCACACGGATATTGTCGCCTGCTGAGTCAGGGCCCTGGGCTGAACCTGAGCAGGTGACCCCAAAGGAAATGGCTGTACTGTGCCCAGGAGCAGCTGTCTCCTTCAGAGCCCTGCTCAAAGCCCAGCCTCTCCAGAGACTCTTCCCTGGTTTACCCCGAGTAATTAAGCAGAGGCTGGACCACATACAACAAATATTTACCAAGTGCGCATTACATGGAGGGCACGATGTCAAGGGGCCATTGCAGTACTGTTAATTCAGCATACATTTATTTGGAAGCTTTTGTTGGTGAAGAGTGGAGGGCAGGGGTGCCTGGGTGGCTCAATCCGTTAAGCGTCCGACTCTTGGTTTCGGCGCAGGTCATGATCTCGTGGTTCTGTGAGTTTGAGCCCCGCATCGGGCTCCGTGTTGACAATGTGAAGCCTGCTTGGGAGTCTCTGTCTCCCTCTCTCCCTGCTCCTCTCCCGCTCACGCTGTCTCTGTCTCTCTCAAAAGAAATAAATAAACTTAAAAAAAAAAAAAAAAAAGAGTGGAGCGTTATGGATTCAAGAATGAGCTCTGAGCCATCCTGCCCGGTTCATATCCTGAGTCAGCATCCCTTTGGATATTTTTAAATTAAATGAGTTAATACATTCAAAATGATTAAAACCATGCCCAACACAAAAATAAGCACTCAATAGGGGCGCCTGGGTGGCGCAGTCGGTTGAGCGTCCGACTTCAGCCAGGTCACGATCTCGCGGTCCGTGAGTTCGAGCCCCGCGTCAGGCTCTGGGCTGATGGCTCAGAGCCTGGAGCCTGTTTCCGATTCTGTGTCTCCCTCTCTCTCTGCCCCTCCCCCGTTCATGCTCTGTCTCTCTCTGTCCCAAAAATAAACAAACATTGAAAAAAAAAAAAATTTAAAAAAAAAAAAAAAAAATAAGCACTCAATATATATTAACCGTTATTATGTTCACACAGTGGCGACGCCCTGGGGATGGAAAGATCAGTAAATTATTCTCCAGCCACCAAAGAAAATGGAACCAACGGGGGCAGAACATTTCAACACAGTGGTGTTTCCCAACCAGTCAGCCATGGTACATGGATATACCCAAAGCATTTCCCAACTATACTGCCAAACGGTAAGCAATGCTTGAAAGGAATGTTTGCCACCCTGAGTATACAGCTGGGTTCCTCAGCTAAATCACTGAGTTGAGTGAGGAGACAATATTGTCTGGAGCAGGGGATAATGCCAATCTTCCACCAAAGAAAAATCGCACCTTACGAGACAATGTAAAAAATGCAAGAATGTGCCGCTGGGTCACAGGTATTTCTAGTTGAGCAACGAGAGTACTCGGGGATACTTTTATCTGCTAATAACACGATACCCAACTAAAGTGGGTAACACGTAAGAACATTTATTACGTTGCAGGACAAGAAGTCTCGAGGAAGGTGGTACAAAGTTGGTCCAGCAACTCAATTACATCATTAAATCCCAGACTCATCCATCTCTCCAATCATCAGACCAAAGCCCATCAACTTAGTCCTTAAGTATCTATCCCCTAGGATGCAAAACGATTACCAGAGTTCCAGTCGTCACAGGTAGACATGATGATGTTCAGCAAAGAATTTCCAGTGGGTCTCCTTTCTTAGAGTTGCATGTTCCTCAAGGCCCATTGCCAACGTTGAATCACATGGCCCTACCCTAGCAGCCAAAGAGTCTGGGAACGCAAGTGCCTGGCTTCTTTGGCCTCCGTAATGGAAGATGAGCTATACCAGAAAAGTGCGTCACCATGAATGCCTGCACAGCGAGTAAGTGAATCATCCAGAAACCGTGGATGTTTATTCAGACATTGTGAGTTTTTGTTGTGCTTGTGCTATAGCAGTAATTGTGTACTCATTATTACTAACTTGTTGAGTGTGGCTTTAAAACACGCAATCCTTTCAAGCGCATAGCCTAAATACTCTAGTATTTCAAAAGGTACCGCAAACACGGACAGGCTGAGCCCTAGTTCAGTACGTGGCAGTAAATGATAGTCAAGGAAATGAAATGCTAGAGAAGAGACTGGAAAATCAGCCAGGAGATGCATACATATTCACATACTCATTCACTTTTTAATTAATTTTTGAACATCTGCTGTGTGCCTGGCACCGTTTTATAGCGGCGAATAAGACGAAGTCCCTGACTTCATGGAATTTAAGTCTATTGGGTGTGACCCCGTGGCCTTTCGTCCCCAAGACCCAAAGATTCTATTATCATCCTAGGTTTATAGGAGTTTGTTGTTGTTGTGTTTTTTTGTCTGTAAATGTTCTTGCACTTATCGAAGTATGTCTTGTTTCCCTCCGGACCTCCCACCTCACAAAATAAGAGACACAGGGCTTCCATTAATTCTGCGCCCCGTGAAAGGAAAGGCTCTTCACCTTTCTTACATTGGCAAATTGGCAGAGTCCCAAAGGGCAGACCGATGCATGTACCCCAGCTTTGTTGCCCGGAAGCCATACAGCCGTGGGCAAGTCACTTGGGGATCCGGTTTTCTCATCTGAAAGTGGGAAAGGTAATAGCCTGTATTGCTACATAACGCTTTAATGACGCGGATCCTCGGTACAGAGCTTAGACAAAATCGGCCCACAACGGCTGGCACGTCGCAGGCACTCCGTGTCCGGGAAGCTCGAAGCGGTCTTTGCTGCCATCTGACCTTCTAATCTCGTTTGCCACTTGTCAAATGAAGCCAGCCCTCTGCAGCAGGTGGCCAGGCCCGTCAATTAGTGCCTACAGATGGCACGGTGATCTGCTAATTGCTGCGAGGCTTCCAAAATCTAAATCGGTGTGGTGGCCCAGCTGCCAGGGACATCAAGTTTTCCTCTCTCCCGCCCCTGCCCTCAGCCCTGCTCCTGAGCATTCCAGCGAAAACTCGAATTCTCTGGAGACAGTCAGCAGTTTGTGCTGTTAAAAATAAGTCGTTTGGACCCTGACTGGCCGTGTATGAGGACCAAGGAGGCACTCGGTGCCATCTTTGATTTCTTTACGCCCACCCCCACACAAAAATGGTTCTTAATCTACGGGAATTTTGACAATCCTCTCGTGGCTCAGCTCTTCAGCTGTCACTCGGGCTATTCCCTGACTGAGCACGAGGTGAACAGGGGACCTGAGAAGAGACAAGCAATCGCGAGAAACCAGCAAACTCAATTATTTATTCAAGCGGCACAGCAGGGTGGATGCTCACTGCCATGAATTCACGAATTTTCTAAAAAATTAGCCGAGCAGGGGCACCTGGGTGGCTCAGTAGGTTTAAGCGTCCGACTTTGGGCTCAGGTCATGATCTCATGGTCTGTGGGTTCGAGCCCCACCTAGGGCTCTGCGCTGACGGCTCGGAGCCCGGAGCCCGCTTCGGATTCCGTGTCTCCCTCTCTTGCCCTCCCCCTCCCCCGCTGGTGCTCTGTCTCTCTCTTTCTCGCAGAAATCAACATTTTAAAAGAATTTTTTTTAAGAAGAATCCAAATTAGCTGAGTGTAGCTACATATATAAATACATGCTGTATTTTTTTCCAAATACATAATCAACTCCGTTTCCTAGCAACTCAAACAACCATCTGCTTTTTTTTTGAGCTCTCTCATCACAGATGTCCTTCCTGAGTCTTAAACCACGGCATGGGCCAGGGCTTCCTGCTAGGAAGTATGGGTAGTTTGCCATTTGTGGGAGAAAGGCCCCAGCACATATTTTCTCGTTGCCATTCTAAAAACATGACATGTTACCCATACATCAAAGCATCGGTGTGTCCCTGGAACCTCTACAATAGGCCCGAGATATGGTGGTTGAATGTAATGGAAAATAGTGGAGAAGTGGAGCAGGACAAGAGAGGAAACAAATGGAGAGAGAGAGCTCCCCTCTTACACCCCAAAAGGACATATGTCTATGGAGCTGTGTCTTTTTTTTTTTAATTTTTTTTATGTTTATTTAATTTTGAAAGAGAGAGAGACAGAGCACGAGCAGGGGAGGGGAGGGGCAGGAGAGAGAGAGAGAGAGACAGACAGACAGACAGACAGAATCTGAAGCAAGCTCCAGGCTCCGAGCTGTCAGCACAGAGCCCGACGCGGGGCTCGAACTCAGGAACCGTGAGATCACGACCTGAGCTGAAGTCAGACGCTTAAAGGACTGAGCCACCCAGGCGCCCCTGGAGCTGTGTCTTCTTAAATAAGAAAAGCAGGAGAAAGAATTTGAGAAGAGGCCAAGCAAAAAGGGGTCCCCATTCTTCCTATTGTCATTCAGGACCAGCATGGATAAGACAAAGCTCCCTTGGAAGTGATAATGCCAAATTCAAGGCAAAATTCAGAAGCCAACTGCAGCTTTTCTGCTCGTGTTGGTCAGCTCAGGCTGCCAAAACGAAATACCACAGACTGGGGGGCTTAAACAACAGAAGGAGGCTGAAAGTCCAAGATCAAGATGCCAGACAATTTGGCTCCTGATGTGGGCTCTCTTCCTGTGCACACAGATGTCTGCCTTCTCGCTGGGTCCTCACCTGGCCCGGAAAGAGAGAGAGAGGATCCTGATTCTATTGGGTCAGGACCCCACCCTGATGACCTTATTGAGCCTTAATCACCTCCCGATAAACCCTATCTCCAAATACAGTCATTTATGGAGCGAGGGCTTCGACACATGAATTTTAGGACACAATTCTGTCCATGGCCCTGTTAAAAACCTTGCCCTTTCTGAAGGCCCCTCACTGTACCCTGGGTGCAGCCATCCTGAGCGCTGGGTGAGTACTGGGTGCTTCAAGACACGGTGACCCAGGGGCCTCCAACTCACTACAAATCTTCAACTCAACCCAACTCGAGTTCTACCCTCCCCTGTGGTCATAGGCATGTAAAAAAGTCCTTTATCAGTATTAAAACTTCGGGGCGCCTGGGTGGCTCTGTCGGTTAAGCGGCCAACTTCAGCTCAGGTCATGATCTCACGGTTCGTGGGCTCGAGCCCCACGTCGGGCTCTGTGCTGAGAGCTCGGAGCCTGGAGCCTGCTTCGGATTCTGTGTCTCCCTCCCTCTCTCTCTACTCTTCCCCCGCTCATGCTATGTCTCTCTCTTCCTCTCAAAAATGAATAAACATTAAGAAATTTTTAAATTTTTTTTTTAAATATTCAAGTTTATATTTGAAAAGCATTGCTGCTTTGTCAAAGGATTCCTCAGATGACATATGCTACATGAACTGTTAAGAGAGGCAGGAGTATCTGGGCAGGAAGGGCTTGGGATTTCTGCCCACTGGAAAGTTGTTAGAAATGAAGGTAAAGAGGAACTAAACTCACGGCACAGGACGACGGTAGATGGACTTTAAGTTGTACCACACTTGCCTCTGTTACTAAAACAAGGCGACATGCTGGTCATCATTAATATTATTCTTAGTGTTGTCTCATAAATTTCCATTTTTCTCATTTAAAGAGAAACATACAGTATATTACATACATAATTTTATACCTCTAAAGATGATCCTGCTCCAAGGCATGGAGAGGAAAAGGCTAAGGCTCTGTCTTCCTCTCAGATTCCACCTACATTCTATTTAATTCAGCCAATATTTAGGAAGCAAAAGATTATCCTCGACACTGACAAAGCTGAGGGTCAGGAAGGGTGATCCTACCACACCCAAGGTCTTTCGCTCTCTCCCCCCTAGTCTGTAGGTCCTGGGGCCGTGCCTGGGCAGAAGCACAGAACCGGACCAGTGCATGCAAAGGACCCTCCACCCATCTTGGTCTGGAGCGAGAATAGGGCACAGCTCCCACACCCACAGAGAAGTCAGACCGAGGAAATGATGGCGGCGACGTCTCAGAAGAGCCCCAAGGTGTTCCCCCATGCCCAGGTCATTCGCCTCATTTCCTTCCCCTCCTCTCCTGGCTTCCTTCTCTCCCTGTCCTGATTTGCCTCTCACTTGACTGTGCCCAAAAGGGCTTGTGTGCACTTCTTGGAGATCGACAACGCGCATCGGTGAGAAGTCTCGCAATTAAAAGAAAATTTATTTAACCCAGTATTTCCCAAATGCATTTCTTTCCCATGGCAGTGTGCAGCCCCATGGGTGGCTTCTAAGTGTTGCCGACCAGTTTTCAAATACTCACTGAGCTGCCTTCATTATAACCCTTAAGATGATAGTGTTTGCTTTTAGTTCTCTCCCACCTCCTAGGCACGTCTCCTCGCTTTCGGCAGGTACCACCCTTACCCCTTCTCTGCACCTTGCGACCTTAGATTCAGATCTTCCTCACGACCCTCAGACACAGAGGACCGCCAAACAAAACCTGTACCTGCCAAACAAACCTGTAACACCAAACAAAACCTATACTTTCCAAACAAAACCTGATGCTCTAGGCTGGAATTTCCAGCTGGGAACTCTAAGGAACACTTATCGTCAAGAAAATATTAAAGAGAGAAAACTCACGATTAAATATGTTTACATATTAAATTCCCCTCTTTGATATTTATAAGACACATTACTGAAGGCTCTGAGAAGCCTTGCATTAGAGAAACTTATCTAACCTCCCTTTCCCAAATGCATGTGGCCGCACTGCCCCTTTTTAATAACACCTAACAAAGAAAGAATCACCAGTCCACAGAATACCCTTTGAGAAACTCTGCTGAAGCCCAGTTTTCTCCTCTGAACCGCTCCTGTGCCATCAAATCCCCCCTGTTTGCTGTCTCATTCTGTCAGAATGGTTAGAATAGTTGAGCTAATAATGGCTCATTGAGTTAAGAACAGCAGCACACTATTCGGTATTGGTTGCTACTCCGCAAAATACTCTGGGAAAAAAAAAATCATTTTACAGGTGAAGAAACTGAGCCCTAAAGAAGGGAAGGAACTTTCTCAAGTCTTGCCCAAGCAGGAGGTAGCAAGCTGAGAGCTAAATCCAAGCCTCTGTGATGATTCCTTTTAAACTGGCCACTCTTGTCAATCAGGGGTTAATAGGCTCACTTTCCAGAGCTGTTTACATTTTAAAGTCAAAGAGAAGAAATACTTTAATCCCAGAAGAATGAAGTGAATCCCTACTGACAGGGATCACGGAAGACTTTGAGGAAGCCAAGGAGGCTGCTGGTCTTCCTTCAGACCACAGCCCTCTCTCCCCGTGGGTGCAAGGAAAGTTTTGCCTGCTTGGGCAAGGAACCCTTCCACCCTCCTCCAAACTAAGGTTGTAAGGTTTTGCAAATAGCCATGTATTTGCGTGGAGGCACAGCGAAGGAGTGGGGCTAGCTAAGAATAAGTTGGGGGGCGGGGGAGCGCCTGGGCGGCTCAGTCCGTTAAGCGTCCAACTTCGGCTCACGTCATGATCTCGCAGTTCCTGGGTTCGGGCCCCGCGTCGGGCTCTGTGCTGACAGCTCAGAGCCTGGAACCTGCTTCAGCTTCTGTGTCTCCCTCTCTCTCTGCCCCTCCCCGGCTCACGCTCTGCCTCTCAAAAATAAACATTAAAAATTTTTTAAGAATAACTTGGAATACTCTGATTTGTGCAGCCCACCGACTCTTCCATCTGTTAATAGCTTGGGTCGTGGTCTTATTCTAAGGGGGACAAACTGAAACCGACTGCCCATCACACCTGAGTTTTTGCCGACAAAAGGGACAGGTCCATGAAATGCTGGCTGTACGATGCTGAACATGGTGCCTTTCAAAACCAAGTGGTTCGCTAGATATTTTCTGAAGACGATAATCCTGAGAAATCAGTACCCGTTTCAGCACATATTTGCTCCCAATGGCCGGCAAACTCCCCCCAAGTCCTCAAATCAGAATTTGGGGTGCCCTTCTGTTGAAGAGATTTTCCAGGAGGCATCCCTTCTAATGTATTCTGATTTCAAACGCGTGGCCTGTGATGATCACGGAGTCCGTGGTGAAGCAGCAGAGGAATTTGCTGCAGCCACCCGATGGCCATCTCATTAGGCTCCAGTCCAGTTCTGTTTGTACTTCTCCATCACCTTTATTTGTTTAAGAGGCCTGACAAGGCAAACACTCCTGATGCGATGTTTACATTGCAGCTTTCACTGGAGCTTATTAAACTCATCGTTACTTCATATAAGCTGCAGATATGTGGCTAGGACCAGTTAGTGTTGACAGTAAGTAACAGACACCCTGTCACAAGGTAACATGTTTATACACTCCATTGGATGCCTGGTGGATTTTGTCCCTGTAAAACTATCAGAGATAATGAAGCTACTATCAGATAAGTGACTATAATAAATGACTACAATTAGGTCTCTGGTTGATGAGAACACTTGGTGGTCTCTCCAGCTTGACTTAGACAAATCCCAGGCCACAAAAAAAAAAAAAAAAAAAGTGGGGGAAGGGGATCAAAAATCAAAGGCAAATGAGATTGATTTAATGGAACACGATTTGATTTCAAAAGGAGCAAGAGTTAGAAGAAATCCAGTTTTCATCTTTGCTCCCTCCCTCCTGACCCTCCTTCCCTTACCCTTTGTCTATTGCGAAGAAAGAAAGAAAGAAAGAAAGAGGGAGGAAAGAAAGAAAGAGGGAAGAAAGAAAGAAAGAAAGAAAGAAAGAAAGAAGGAGGGAAGAAAGAAAGAAAGAAAGAAAGAAAGAAAGAGGAAAGAAGGAAGGAAGGAAGGAAGGAAGGAAGGAAGGAAGGAAGAAGGAGGGAGGAGGGAGGAAGGAGGGAGGGAAGAAAGAAAGGAAGAAAGAAAGAAAGAAAGAAAGAAAGAGGAAAGAAGGAAGGAAGGAAGGAAGGAAGAAGGAGGGAGGAGGGAGGAAGGAGGGAGGGAAGAAAGAAAGAAAGAAAGAAAGAAAGAGGAAAGAAGGAAGGAAGGAAGGAAGGAAGGAAGGAAGAAGGAGGGAGGAGGGAGGAAGGAGGGAGGGAAGAAAGAAAGAAAGAAAGAAAGAAAGAAAAAGAAAGAGGAAAGAAGGAAGGAAGGAAGGAGGAGGAAGGAGGGAGGGAAGAAAGAAAGAAAGAAAGAAAGAGGAAAGAAGGAAGGAGGGAGGGAGGAAGGAGGGGGGAGGGAAGAAAGAAAGAAAGAAAGAAGAAGGAGGGAGGGAGGAAGGGAAGGAAGGAAGAAGGAGGGAGGAAGGAGGGAGGGAGAAAGAAAGAAAGAAAGAAAGAAAGAAAGAAAGAAAGAGGAAAGAAAGAAAGAAAGAAAGAGGGAAGAAAGAAAGAAAGAGGGAAGAAAGAAAGAAAGAAAGAAAGAGGAAAGAAGGAAGGAAGGAAGGAAGGAAAGAAGGAAGGAAGAAGGAGGGAGGAGGGAGGAAGGAGGGAGGGAAGAAAGAAAGAAAGAAAGAAAGAAAGAAAGAGGAAAGAAGGAAGGAAGGAAAGAAGGAAGGAAGGAAGAAGGAGGAAGGAGGGAGGTGGGAGGGAAGAAAGAAAGAAAGAAAGAAAGAAGAAAGAAGGAAGGAGGGAGGGAGGAAGGGAAGGAAGAAAGAAGGAGGGAGGAAGGAGGGACAGAAAGAAAGAAAGAAAGAAAGAAAGAAAGAGGAAGGAGGGAGGAAGGGAAGGAAGGAAGAAGGAGGGAGGAAGGAAGGAGGGGGGAGGGAAGAAAGAAAGAAAGAAAGAAAGAAAGAAAGAAGAAGGAAGGAGGGAGGGAGGAAGGGAAGGAAGGAAGAAGGAGGGAGGAAGGAGGGAGGGAGAAAGAAAGAAAGAAAGAAAGAAAGAAAGAAAGAGGAAAGAAGGAAGGAAGGAAAGAAGGAAGGAAGGAAGGAAGAAGGAGGAAGGAGGGAGGTGGGAGGGAAGAAAGAAAGAAAGAAAGAAAGAAAGAAGAAAGAAGGAAGGAGGGAGGGAGGAAGGGAAGGAAGAAAGAAGGAGGGAGGAAGGAGGGACAGAAAGAAAGAAAGAAAGAAAGAAAGAAAGAAAGAAAGAGGAAAGAAGGAAGGAAGGAAAGAAGGAAGGAAGGAAGGAAGAAGGAGGAAGGAGGGAGGTGGGAGGGAAGAAAGAAAGAAAGAAAGAAAGAAAGAAGAAAGAAGGAAGGAGGGAGGGAGGAAGGGAAGGAAGAAAGAAGGAGGGAGGAAGGAGGGACAGAAAGAAAGAAAGAAAGAAAGAAAGAAAGAAAGAAAGAGGAAGGAGGGAGGAAGGGAAGGAAGGAAGAAGGAGGGAGGAAGGAAGGAGGGGGGAGGGAAGAAAGAAAGAAAGAAAGAAGAAGGAAGGAGGGAGGGAGGAAGGGAAGGAAGGAAGAAGGAGGGAGGAAGGAGGGAGAAAGAAAGAAAGAAAGAAAGAAAGAACAAAAGAAAGAAAGAAAGAGAAAGAAAGAGGAAAATAGGAAGAAGGAGGGAGGAAGGAGGGAAGAAAGAAAGAAAGAGAAAAAGGAAAGAAGGAAGGAAGGAAGAGAGAGAAAGAAAGAAAAAGAAAGAAAGAAAGAGAGGAAGGAAGGAAGAAAGAAAGAAGGAAAATTCTGGAATCAGGTTCTTCTGAAGTTCTAAAGCACTCTGCGTGCCTCCTCCCCAAATGCCCCAAGGATATCTAGACTGGAAGAAAACACCACTCTGCCTCTAAACTTGGGGAAGCTTCTCCAGAAGAAACAGCCCATCTGGGGCAGTTACTGCACCCAGAAGAAAAACCGGAGAAGAGAATAAATCCCCAAAGGGTCTTGGCATGAACTTCAATATCGCTCGACGGTCAAGGCTCCATCCATCCATCCTTGGGGCGGCTCGCAAGGCGCGACTATAATCACTCCTTTAAAGGGTTTTTGTTACACCAGGCAGGCTCTCATTACATGCCTGCGAAATAATAGCACACAATTTAAGTGCTCTGATGAAAAGGTCTTTAAAAGACATTTATTTTCTTGTACGGAATAGTCATTTCCAGGATGGCTTGTAGGTTTACAGTGAGCTCTATATATAGACGTATAACCTGAGAATGTGCTGGAAGCAGGTGTGTAGGGCCCTTTTAAAGGACTTAGAAGATGACACCAGCCAAGTGGAAACGGATTGGCAGTCAAATGCACTGTGGGCGCTGCACAATTAGTTTTCTTCTGTGACAACAATTTTGTTTACATCGCATCGCGCCCGCTTGCCCCAGAGGTCTCCCGACCGTCCTCTGCCATTCTCCCTTCATGCACCTCCTCCTCCCCACCCCCATTCTCCTACCCCTGCCTCCCTGCATCACAGCCACGTTTTAGAATTTGGCTAGAGGAGAAATGCTTTTCTGAAGCAGTGTGTTTACTCTGGGGGGTTCTATTTTCCTTTGATTTAATATTCCTAATAATAGTTTCAGGGGAAATTACCGTTCATGGTCGAGTGATTCCCCCCAGGAATAAATGCTCCGGGAGGTGGGGATGGGGAGGGGGTGATTGATGGGGCTTTTTGTATATCCCTGTTGCCAGAAGACCTCATAAACTCAGGAAAGCTGTCCAGGCATCAGTCTGTTTACCTTTTCACGACTTTAAAGGTGATTTATTTGACCTTTGAAAACTGGGATCATACTTCTTCCTGAAAACAGTGTACATTTCAGCATAAACGGTGACCGTCAAGATGGTAAGGTCTCCAGGTTGAGGTCCTTTATCACTATTTTTCTCATTCTAATCTGAATGGGAAACGTCTGCTGGGGTCTCGGTACAAGCATATTTGAGGAACGCTGTCTAAATACATGGAGATAAGTGTGCGTTTATGTACCATACGTACGTACAGTTCTCATAACGGGTTTTAACACTAGTTAGAAACACCCCGGGTATCAGGGAAACAAGAGATAGCACGGGTAAAGAAAAGCCTTGGGATTCCAGATAGGACCTGAGCTTTCACTGGCTGGTCGTTACCCTAGTCGTATAATGTAGCACCTTGCAAGCGAGAACTCTGGAGCCGAACCACCGGCACGGGACGCCCAGCTCTATCACTTAGTATATAATGTTGGCGAAGACACGTGACTTCTCCGCGCCTTGACGCCGTTATCTGTAAAATGGAACAATTGCGGTGTCTACACCTCACAAGGTTGCTGTGAAAATTAGAATAAATTGAAGCATGTAGATTGCTTACAATAACGACTGGCATATGGAAAACAATACATGTTAGTTGCTATGACTCTCTGGAAAGGGGGGTAAACAATTATCCCTACAACAATACATGCAGCAATTAGGAGCGGACAATAGACAGTGCATGTTAAGCCCCTCGTACAAGGCGACATGCTCTACAAATGCCACTCACCCCTCGGACGGAAAACAACTCATGAAGATCGTTTAAGTCCCTCGAAGCGGCGCTGCGACTACAGACATTTTCCTAACTTTCTTTTACTCAAACGCCGAAGCAATATGGCAGGCTCTTTGTAGCTTCGTTTTACATGCGAAGAGACAGAAGGGGTAAACAATGAATGACTTACTCAAGGTTGCACAGCTCTTCACAATCTATGTGCATTCTGATTAAAATTCTATAGTATTACAATGTGGGGTATTCGCTGACCAGTAAGGGATGAAACAATAGCTTCTGGTTCTTCGGGTTTAGGGGGCCCACTTCCCCAAAGCGACCAGTTTCACCTTCAGAGGGACCCAACCAGCAGTGGAAACGGTGCGTAGAACAGAGGGAACGTCATTAGCAAGGTCAGTCTTTCTCTGAGATCTAACAATCAAGAGAGGAAATGAGGGAAATCGTCCAACGGCACAGACCGGATGGGGGGAATTGCTTTACCAACTGGACTCTTGGTTTTACTTCTAAGGAACATTAGAAAGGACATTTGGTATCAGTAAGATTTCTATTTTAAAACGTTTTTTATAACGTTTTTTATAGCGTCAGAGCATCTGGGTGGCTCAGTCGGTTGGGCATCTGACTTTGGCTCAGGTCATGATCTCACGGTTCGTGGGTTCGAGCCCCTCATCGGGCTCTGTCCTGACAGCTCAGAGCCTGGAGCCTGCTTCAGATTCTGTGTCTCCCTCTTTCTCTGACCCTCCCCCGTTCATGCTCTGTCTCTCTCTGTCTCAAAAATAAGTAAACATTTAAAAAAATTTTTAAATAAATAAAACGTTTTATGTCTCTTTAGAACCCAATCTGTCAATAGAAGAGTGAGCACTGCAACGCGAATCCATTCTGTTAAAATAAAATTGAGTTCATTCCCACTGATGACTTTGCAAGCTTTCCCCACAAGTGCCCAGCAGGAGAGGACGGGGATCCTTGAGTGCAGGGGGGACATTTACATTGCTACACATTTTGCAAGGCCAGTTCAAGTTGGGAGTACAGTGATTTCTTTAAAGCTCCCGGGAGCCCCGCAGGTGCTAAGTGAGGGCTCAGGACACAACCTAGAAAGCCCCATTCAATGGGCAGAGGGCACAAGCCTTCTGAGGAATCAGGAGACAAGTCCTTGGGACAGCAGAAACGGGCCCTGGAGGTGACTTTGGTAACAACAAATGTGCCTGCCCCTAGAAACCAGCTAGAAGGCCGTCTGCTCTGGGAGAAGACCCACCTGTTCCCACACTTCCAGGCCTCAACAGCAGAATCTGCTCCGTGACCGTGCGCGTCCCCTCGTCCCAACACCCCGCCCTCCTCTGCACCTGTCAGAAACCTGAGCATTGACAGACACGGCGACCCGGTGCCCATCCCTGACCCTGCACATGCTCGGCTCAAACCCCCACGAACCCAGGAGGACTCTGGAGGTACCCACCATCTTCTCTGACGACAGCCCATAATTTATGAGCCACTGCATTTCTCTTCAGGACGTGACGACTGCATGTGTTCTAAGGGGAGAGCTGAAGAGCCATTAATCTTCACCCTGGCAGGGAAGAAACTGATGGTAATTTAATTTAACTGGATGGGTGAGGTAGATATAAAAGACCACAAGGTAAAAATGACAAGATTATTAACTGCGCCCAACGCTGTCTGTTTAGCAAGCTGCCTCCGTACGTGGAAGAGGGTTGGTTAACGTGGACCAAGGTTCAAGCAAGGTTTACAGAGGGGAGGTTCTGGCAGATGTGGGTAATGGCAAGGCTCCACATTTCCAGGGAGAACGCAAAGGACTTTTGTGGTTAGAAGAGGAACTTGGGCTCCAACCAGATTAGCAAGCAGGCTAAAGTTTAAAAGGTCAGGGCACACTCAGAAATATTTCTCTCCCACACCCGCAAAAAGGAAACGGTTGAACTTAATCACCAGGGTCCCCCTTCAAGCCCTCCCCTGACCAACCTCTCATTCCAGCTAACTCAATTTTTCCTCCTGTCCAAGTTGTTTTTAGAGGCTGAGCGACAGCTCTCTGCCATCAGGGAGCAAGTCTTTCGGCCACCACCGTCCTGAGTCTCTGGAAGGAGCACCTGCCTCAGGCTCTCCCTGGGAGCTTTCTACTCACCAGCCCACGCCCAGGAGAGAAAGCAGCCAGGAGAGAGATAGGAAGTCGACTTTGTGGCGTCCACCATGGATTCCCTCCGGGGGACACTTCCTAGGGTATCTGTCTCCCCCACATCAACGTCAAGTAAAAGCATTGCCCCCAAGGGCAGACCACTTTCAGAGAGGAGACCCTTCACTTTCCCAGCTCCTGGTCTGGCTCAGGACTTGGTGCGCAGAAATGTGACAGCAAGCTTCCGGGTGCTTCTCAGTGTCCCAGCTTTGTGCCTGGATCCCAGCGCTCTCGAGGCCCCGGCCCCTCGCCCCACCTCCAGGTCCAGATGGACCAGGCCAAAGTACAGATCTGCGGAATCACACAGGTTGTCCCAAACAAGGGCAGTGTTTGCACTGAGAAGCCAATAGGTATTCAATGCCTTACGGTTTGCAAAGCATTCATCGAAGACGATGGGCACGTAGCCCTGGGTGTGGGCAGAGCGACTATTCATTCCCCACTTTACAGATGAGAAAACTGAGATTCAGAGAGGTCAGGTTTACCAAAGCCATAAAAAGCAGGACACACGTTAGAAAGCTTCTCTTGGTGGGGCGCCTGGGTGGCGCAGTCGGTTAAGCATCCGACTTCGGCCAGGTCACGATCTCGCGGTCCGTGAGTTCGAGCCCCGCGTCAGGCTCTGGGCTGATGGCTCAGAGCCTGGAGCCTGTTTCCGATTCTGTGTCTCCCTCTCTCTCTGCCCCTCCCCCGTTCATGCTCTGTCTTTCTCTGTCCCAAAAATAAATAAACGTTGAAAAAAAAAATTTTTTTTTAAAAAAAAAAGCTTCTCTTGGCACTTACTTTAGTATATATTATATGCATACATATAAGCATGTATTTTAATATATATTTGTGTATGTATATATTTGTATAAATTAATATCCTTCTATGGCAGACACTATCGCTCACGTCCCCAAATGTCACTGTTGCCTCTTTTCTTATTTATAGAACCAGAATTTTGTTCAGTGCGGGCCACAGATGCATTAGACCCCAGGAACAGACCCAGCTTCTGATTTAAGCACGGGACCAGCTTCTTCTCTAAACATTGGTCCCCAGAAATGGATCCGATTCAGCTTCTGGTTTCTGACCCATGAGGTTTCTGGAAAGATTTTCCTTCCTGGTAAGAGGGAGGCACCACGAGGGGAAGCGCTCTTGTCCCACTTTGCCCATTCCCCCTGCTATGGAACATGGACGGGTGAGGGGGGCAAAATGCTTAAGAGCAGCTGCAGCTTTTTTGCAACAATGAGGAAGAAGGCCAAGGACATCAAAGAGATGACGACGCAGAGCTTTGATATCATTAAGCTACTAAACTACCCTCGGTAAATGCAGAGCATCGCACTCCTAGTTTAAGCCATTTTTAGTTGAGTATTTTGTTTACCAGAGCTAAAAGCATTCCCTGCTAATATGCTCCCGGACCAGATGATGAGAAAGTCAAGGACAGAGACCATATTTATGTTTGAGCCCCCTTTGGAATCTAGTCCAGAAATAGCCACTTAACAAATGTTTGCTAGAAGAAAGAAAAGAACGTTCTCCTAACAGATATATCTTGGTGTGATGAACATAACAAAACCGATGAAGTTAAACTTAAATCTTTACTTGTTGGCAACCACATGGTCCTACATTCCAATTGCTCTTGCCACCGCCATTATTCTGCCTCCTTTCCCAGAATCCTTCTCACCATCTCTATACACTTCGACAACTAAAAACATGTTTCTTCATAAGACTGAACAAGTCAATAATACATTTCTGCAGTGAAGGTATTTTTCTTATTTAAAAATAGAATCACCCATGGAGCTCCCGGGTGGCTCAGTCAGTTAAGCATGTGACTTCGGCTCAGGTCATGATGTCACAGTTCAGAGGTTCAAGCCCCACATTGGGCTCTGTGCTGACAGCTCAGAGCCTGGACCATGCTTTGAATTCTGTGTCTCCCTCTCTCTGCCCCTCCTCCGCTCAGGATCTCTTTCCCTCTCTCTCTCTCTCTCTCTCTCTCTCTCTCTCTCGCTCAAAAATAAATAAAAACATTTTTTTTATTTTTTTACATTTTTTTTAAATGTAAAAAGAATAAAAATGGAATCACTTAAGGTGACATTTCAAGTCAATGAGGAAAACAAATGATGAAGCAAATCTAATAATTATTTGAAAAGAACAAAATAAAAATATGTCTGGTACACCAGAATTTTGGTACACGCCAAAATAAATTTCAGATGAACGACAATCCACTATATTACAAGGTAAATAATAATTGAATCCATAAAAATATCTAAAGGCATACTGAAAAGGGTGCCTGGGTGGCTCAGTTGGTTGAACATCCAACTTCTGCTCAGGTCATGATCATGGTTCGTGGGTTCAAGCCCTGGGTTAGGCTCTGTGCTGACAGCTGAGAGTCTGGACCCTGCTTCAGATTCTGTGTCTCCCTCTGTCTGCCCCGTCGCCGCTTGCTGCTTGCACTCTGTCTCTTGCATTGTCTCAAAAATAAATAAACATTAAAAAAAAAACAATACTTAAAGGCATACTGATAAACATTTATATAATGTCACCTTTGGGCGAACGTCGTAAGACAGAAACCATGAAAGAAAAACAATTAAATGCTGCACTCTATAAAAATTCACATTTTCTGAACCTAAGAAAACCACCATAAACAAAATTGAGAAATAACACTGGAAAAAATATTTGCATACAAAGAGTTAATGCCTTAAGCTACATAGGAATCTTACATGTATGTAATCATGAAAAAGAAAGAACACCCTGATAACAAATTTGCAAAGACATTAACTCAAAATCTACTAAAGAATAAATACCAACAAGCAATTAACATATGAAAACATAGGGGCGCCTGGGTGGTTCAGTCGGTTAAGTGTCTGACTTTGGCTCAGGTTGTGATCTCACAGTTCGGTTTCGGGGGTTCAAGCCCCGTGTCAGGCTCTGCACTGACAGCTCAAGCCTGGAGCCTGCTTCAGATTCTGTGTCTCCCTCTCTCTCTCTGTCCCTCCCCCGCTTGCGCTGTCTCTCTCTCTCTCTCTCTCTCTCTCTCTCTCTCTCTCAATAAATAAATAAATAAATAATTTTTTAAAAAGCATTAAAATAATCTTTTTAACATATGAAAATATAGAACCTTACCAGTTGCAAAAGATATTCAGATTAAAATGAGACCCCCTTTGTCATTTTCTGCCTATCTTCTAGGCAAAGTTGTCTTTCATTATAGTATCAAATGTTTGGTAGAAGTTAGAAAATTGTGTCGCCCATATGTGTCTATTGGTACCAGAAAACAGAAAACAAAAATTCACAGGAAAAAAAAAAAAGAAAGAAATGGAACCTTTGATATGTAATATTATCTTACAAAGTTATCTTAAGGAAATATTTATCCTAAGGAAATTTACCCTAAAGAAATACAAAGATTTACCCATAAATATGCTTACTACAGCATTATGCATAAGAATTAAAAATGGAGGGGGGGGGGGTGCGAGCGCCTGCGTGGCTCAGTCGGTTGAGCGTCTGACTTCGGCTCAGGTCATGATCTCACAGTTTGTGAGTTCGAACCCCGTGCCGGGCTCTGTGCTGACAGCTCTGAGCCTGGAGCCTGCTTCGGATTCTGTGTCTCCCCCTCTCTCTGCCCCTCCCCTGCTCATGCTCTGTCTCTCTGTCTCTCTCTCTCTCTCTTTCTCTCTCTCTCTCAATAATAAATACACGTTAAAAAAAATTTTTTTTTTAAAAATGGGAGACGCTTGGGTGGCTCAGTCAGTTAAGCATCTGACTCTTGATTTTGGTTCAGGTCATGTTCTCAGTGTCGTGAGATTGAGCCCCGAGACAGGCTCTGCATTGACCATGGAGCCTGCTCCAAATTCCTTCTCTCCCTCTCTCCACCCCTCTTCCTTGCTCACACACTCTCTCTCTCACTCTGTCTCTAAAACAACATTTTAAAAAAAGAATGAAAATTGGAACGAACCTAAATGTGTATGAAATGATAGCCTATTGTTGCACAGCAAATATTGTTACTGGGAAATGCTCCCCACACAGTGTTAGTGAAACAAGCTAAGTAAGGGAGTCATGACATAGAGCGGGCATCTGGTTATACAACGGAAGTTGGTAGCAAGAAAATGGCATCATACAAAATTTTGTTGTCTCTTCTGAAGTTTCCAAATGTTCCTGTGAATCACATGTATTGTTACTTTTACCTAGGAATAATCATCAGAGCCTCTCCTGTCCCAGTATCACGATCCCAGCAACATGCCATTCCCAGCAGTATTTCAAGTGGTAAAACACCAGTTCCTAGACTTTTTAGGACATACACACCTAACATACACACCTAACAAAGATACAGGACCAAGGGGGGTGAAAAAACAATATGCATCATTAATAAATCCTTTTTTATTTTTCTTTCTTTATTTTTTTTTTTTAGAGAGAGAGAGAAAGCGCGTGTGGGGGAGAAAGCAGAGGTGAGAGAGGGAGAATCCCAAGCAGGCTCCATGATGGGTGCAGAGTACGATGTGGGATTCGATCCCACACCCCTGGGATCGTGACCTGAGCCAAAATCAAGAGTCGGAGGCTCAACCGACTGAACCACCCGGGCGTCCCATTATTAAACCCTTTTGAGCAAATACTGTCAATAAAAAATGGCAAAAATTTTGATATCCACCACCCTTACACAGGCAGTCTTGTATGACCCTACAAGAACCCTCTGAGGAAGGGCTGAGTGTTAAAGTGATTTGTCCCAGGGAGGAAATGACAGCTGCTGGGCCCGTGGCTTCACTGGACACTTACGGCCTTTCACACAAGACTGTGCCTTGTGTACCTATGACTTCCGTTGACTGCAGGGCTCCCAGCACCATGAGCCCGGGAACCAGAGGCCTGCGAAGCTGTAGCAGTCACTGCCTGGCCCCTACCTCCTGCCATCGCCCGTGCCCCGTTCTCCTGAGCTCCGTCCGCCTCTGAGCTGCAGCTACGGAAGAGTGAAACTCTCATCCACCCCTTCCCCATCTTAGGGGAGGGTGGACGCTCTGAGCGGCATCCATGGAGAGCCCAGAACGGGGCAAGGCCGCATCCAGTGAGACAAGAAGGCTTACAGAAGAGTCAAGCAGGAGATCGGAGCTCAGCCAGAACGGCCAAACTGGTCTCTGGTGTTTCACCGCCTGGGAGTCCTCCTCAACCTTCCTCCATGAGCAGCGAGGAGACCTGAAAATACAGCTAGCCCACACTTGATAACTATTTCTTCTCGACTGATACCTTAGTACCTCAGTAATAAGGCTCTTCCTAATAATAGGTTCCTCAGGACGATCTTAGGAACCCCTTTTGACAGAAAATTAAAACAGGTCCACGATACAGATCTATTTTTCTCCCATCTCCTGTCACGACAGACACAACTGAACTCTAAGTCCCAAGCCTCCGCCACACTTCCCAGGTAACCCTTCCACCTCCTTGGTCCAACCCTTCCATGGGTGCACACTTCCCATGGTATCTGCCCGGTACTGCCCGGCCTCCCACGAGGCCCAGAGCCAACGAGGCCACCCTGCCTGCTTCCCCACAGCCCAAGCGATTGCACAGGCCTTCATCTGCGCTCCCGGGGCACGTATCCACGGCCCACACCTCCAAGGCACTCACTGATGGTGCTGTGCCCGCGGTCTGCCCAACCGTTTCCTCCACTGTGCTCGGAGCACCACGCCTAATCCGCCTCGCTCCCTCGGGGTCTGGCACACAGGCCATACGTGGTCAGCACCGTGCTCCAGGGAGAGAGGTGGTCCTCGCTGGTACTCTCAGGAATCCCCAAGAAACAGCCAACAAACTGCAGCTCGCAATCAAATGACAAGAAGTGAGAATTACAGACCTTCCTCTGTGAGACGAACACAACTGTGAAAAATGAACGAACGCATACATACACACATGCGTACGCGCACACATTTACGTGCGTGCGTGCACGTATGCGTATATGCACCCGTGTGCGCGCGCACGCACACATACATGCGTGCATCATCCCCCTAGTCTGGAGGGGACCAAAGGCGTGAGGAAGGTGTGCACCGGAGAAATGACACAGTGTGTTCACGGAAACGTGGGGACATCCTACATAGGATGGTCCCGAAACTTACCCTTAACTGTGAAGCAAGATCCGCCACAAGAGGCTGGCTTATTCTGATTATTGAGTTATCGTAACTATTGAATAACTATGCATAATTATTGATTACTACGTGAACCAACCCAGAAAATGTCGTGCCTCATGGTGGCACATTTCCCGATTTGTCGGATGAGTTGAAAGGAGGCCATTCGCACAGCCAAGTAGACAGCCCGACCACGGAAGAGGAGTGGAGTGGCCCTATTCTAACCCCCTTATTGCGCATGCGGCAGAATTGAAGCCCAGACCGGAGAAGAGACAGACTTCAAGAAATATTTCTCGTTACTTGGAGAGCTGGGGCTAGAAGCCAAGACTCTGAGCTCTCAAGTCACTGGACAGGGAAGTCTTCCCTCAAAGTAGAGGCAATATGGCAAATTAGCAAAAATGATTTAGAAGTTTCGGAGAACTTGGTTGTGGGGAATGGACACTTTGGGACATTAGATGTTTTAAAGCTCCCCCCCCCCGCCCCCCGCTACTGTAGCTTTTTATCTGGTCTGTATAGTGAAGGGGGAAAGGAGCAAACAACCGGAGAGGAAAAATAGCATGCCGTCTTGCTTCCGCTCTCCTTCTCCCTGCCATGCACGGGCCCAGCCCTCCTTTCTCTGCCCCAAAAGGTCTGAGCACACTGGAAGCTGGAATAGTTTACAATGACCGTTCACAGCCCACTGGACCCCAAGGTGAAAGCCCTTTGCTCTGCCCAGCCTCCTAGAGTCTCCTCTTTGACCTTGGAGACTAAGTGATTTCTTTCCTCTGCCTGGAATGCTAATCCAGACACACTACGTTTGCCCATAAGACTTGGAATCCCCACCCCACCCCACTCATGTCCTAGCCCCCAAGCCTCTCACTATCTATGACCCCATGAATCACAGAAGCTTGATTCCTAAGTTAAGATCCAGACTAGATCCCCTCCCAACCTCACCAAGTCTCAATAGCACGCAAGGGCCTTCCTAGACATCCTGGTGAATCATCCAAACACCTAAGCGGGCAACTGTGGAGGGAGGAAAACATGGCCAGTGCTGAGAAAAAATTCTGCGAGACAGCTTGTTGCCCATCTACAAATATTCTGGATTATTACAATATAAGATTTAGTGAGAAAGATACCAACTTATCCCGGAGGTGTTGTTAGAACAGTTACTTTGAAACAGTGGTCGATTTCATTATTGTGTTCATAATCAGATAGAGAAAATCTGCATGTTTCATCTTAAACACAAAGCTGGAGAGCTCAGACCCAGGGACCAAGCCCTGGGACCAAGCCAGGGACCCAGCCTTGCCGCAAAGGATGGCATGAGTCTGGGGAAGTGTCTTTACCTCTCCCCGAATTCAGTTTCCTTAACTGGAAAATGAAAACAGTGATATCTGCCTCCTACAGAATATTTCTGATGATCAAATTAGCTGCGGCACAGGGGCCTGGCGCATAGTAGGTACTCGATTAAAAACTATTTCTCCCCTTCCATTTTCCTTGTCTGCAAATTATTCAGAATGTGTAATCAGAGCACGAGGATACTAACACCACCTGCTGTACGGGTCTCAAAACTGCATAAGCAGCAGCAAAGGTGAAAATACAACCTCCGCTCAAGAAAGAGCAAAACCAGGGTTCAGAAATGAGTGAAAGCCCTGTATGTAAGACACGCCAATTATATATGCGGGATAGAGGCCACTGGAGATGCTAGGACAGTGGGTAGAATTAATCGAGGCCAACTTCCTGGAAGAGGTACATCTTATTTTGAAATGTAAGAGATAAAGGAGAAAGGATGTGGACTGACTGAAAAGAAGGAAGAATAATTTCTTATGCAAAGTTGGGGGAGGGGGGATCTTGGAAGTCAAAGAGAAAGGTCTTGAAGGCCTCGTGTTGGCAAATCGTCAAATGGAGCCTTTAGTCCAACCCAGCCTGTTAAGCCTTTACACCCTTTGATCACAGAAGAAAATAAGAGAGAATTTGAATGGCTGGATGTAAATCACCCCACCTCAGGGCACCCTCCTGGGACGGCCAGCTGACAGAATCCAAGCACAGCATCTCTAACCCGTGGATGCCCTCCCTTTGGTCAGGACCTGCCTCCAGGGGCAGGAGGTGTTGGAAGGAGCCATCTAAGGCCCTGGCCCTTGTGACAGGGAGACTCAGAAGAGGGTGGAGATGTGCTTCTCTGCTCTAGACACAGAGGTCATGGGCGAGAGGAGCATCTTGAAGACAACAGTCCTGCTTTGTCCTTCTTGTTGCCGTCACAATTCCTAGCTCAGAGCCCAGTGCCTTGAAGGAGCTCCATACATCACTGCTAAATCAGCTGCCCTCGAGTAGGGAGCCGAGATGGCCTTGGGCAGCAGGTTCCTAACTAGATCTCCACCCTGCACCCCTGACTGTACATTCGGGCCACACCCATGATAGAATGTGCTGTGCCTTCTCTTCCTTCTAGATCTTTGAAGACAAGCCTCCTTCTGCCTGAAAAAACACTTGGAGGGGCCCAGCTGAGAGATGGCGTTTTCCCAAAAGCCTTCTCTGACCCGACTCCAGCCCCCAAGAATCCCCTTATCTTAGCATGTATTGTTACATCGTATCATAATGTCTTGTCCTCTTGTCTGCATCTACATTTGACTCTAAATTCCACGGAGGAATGTTTTTCTTATTCCTTGCTATTTTCCCCCCAGGACCTAGAACGGTGCCTGGCACATTAAGGTTCTTGATAAAGATTTAAGAATGTCCAAAAAAAACCCCACTCAGGTAGTTCTGAGTAGCCCAGAAATGGAGGAACCTAGGACAGGAAAGGCCTGGAAGTATCCATCTTGCTGCCCTGGAGCTTGCCTCTGATACTGCTTTGATCCTGGCCCGTGTTGCTGATCAGGGTAACACCACCTTAGCAGGCTGACTTTGGCCGGTATCATCCCACCTGCCCTACACGGACATCTCACTCAGGCTTTGGGGAATCCATGTTACCCGGCCCCACATCCTACACCGTATTCTGAGTCTGGTGCCATGTGTCGAACAGCCTTGGCAACTGCATTGGGTGTGGCTCAATCACAGGTGGGTCAAGACAGACCAAAGCCATGCACGATTGTCTCAGTGACTCATTTTTTTTTTTTTTTTTTTTTATATACTGAGAGCTCACCCTGATTCTCTAACTCTAGCGAAAAGAAGACACAATTATGAAGGGATCAGGACTAACCCTAGCACGAGCCAGAGCCCAGAAACTTAGACGATCACAACGGATACTTCTAGATGCTCCAGGTGACATGGGGTCAAAAGAAACATCTGAACATCTGGAGAGTCCTCGAGTGGGGAAGAAGACACATGGGGGCAGCTTTGGAAGCAGGGAGAGAGGAGGGCAGACAATGTCAGCCAACCACGCGCACATGACCCCAGGCCTTTCTCTAGCACCAGTTGCCAAAGTGACTTCCTCCTCTCTCACAGCGGCTGCCCTCATAATCACTGATCCTTAGCAGCAGCATGAGGGCCCGGTGTGCTGTGTGGTGGTGCCCCAGAAGCCTCCAGAATGCAGGGTTTTTCTGTCTCCACCCGTTGTTTCCTCCTATCACCATCATGAAGAATAAAGTTCTATCTCCCCAAATCTTGAGGGTGCACGATGGTGCCCCTATTCTACTAGTCTACGATGCGTGAAAGGTCCCCGGCAGGGGCACCTGGGTGGCTCAGTCAGTTAAGCGTCCAACTTTGGCTCAGGTCATGAGTTCATGACTTGTGAGTTCGAGCCCCACATCGGGCTCTCGGCTGTCTCCCTCTCTTTCTGCCCCTCCCCCGCCCTTGTGGGTGCTCTCTCTCTCTCTCTCAAAAATAATAAATGAACATTAAAAAAAAAGAGGAAAAAAAAGGTCCCAGGCAGAGGCAGAGGCAGGAGCGGTGCAACAGAGAAGTCCATCTCAGAATAGTGGCTTCTCCCACAGCGGACTCGGAAAGCAACCTTGTTTCCACGGAACAGCACCCACATTTTTCTCTCTATAGGTCATACCCTTCCCTTCAGCTAAGTGTGACTTTGGTGGCCCATTTCTGCCAGGGGACCTCCCAAACTATTAGAGCACGCCCCCTTTGCAAGCACCAATATCCTTATGCAATCCTGCTGCTTCCTACATCCAGATCTGGACGGCCGCGTGTGGGGGCCGCGGGACCGTCGCAGAAAGATGACTTGGCACAACTGGGGCCGTCACAGAGTGCTGTTGTCTTAAGCTCCCGGCTCCCATCCCTTATAATCCCCAACCCCCCCAGTTCCACATGTTGCCTTCAAACATAGAGCATGGCCTTGCCTGGGCTCTGCCCCACAGATCGATTATGACATTATTACTCTTGCCCTGTGACCATGGGTCTAGCCAAGCCTGACCCTCACGCTGTCGATTCGCCCTGAGTCATTTATCAGCACGGTAGCTGATTGCCCGTGTCTGAGTAAGCGGGAGAGGTATTTCATCAAGACATTTGACACCTGCCTTTGAAGGGTGAACGACAGAATATATGAATGCCTCTGATTAACATCTAAAGGCAGCCTGGCCGCCCTGAAATTGCCCCCTCCGTGGAGCAGCTCTCAGTAAATCCAACCGGCTCCCGCTGGAGGGACCTCTACCATTTCAACTCATTTATCAGCAATTCCATCTGCTTCGGTTTGGGGCATTCCATGTGTCCGTGGTTCTGTCGTGTCAGGACCCGGGGCTGCTCCCTCAAGAGTTTCTAGGCTCCACGGAAGGCCTAATCCAGGCCTGTCATCCTCCCCAGTGATAGCAGAAGCAGCTGCTGTTTCTTCCTCCGCAGCATGGTGGTTGCCAGAAAGTCGAAGGGGCCCACCATCCGATTTCCATGCCTGGAATTAAATCTGTGTGTGCATGATCTCTCCTCGAAACTGCAGCGGGGAGCTGTGTCCCTCCACCTTTGACACCAAATAGATTGAACGTCTTCTGGAGGAGCGGTGAGCTCATCCCTGATCCCATTCGACTTCAAAAGGCCAACTGTCTCATTAACCTAATTGCTTGACTTTAAGTAACTTGCTTAAATTACCAACGAAACGAACGGATGGCCATTTCTGTCCAAACAAGACATTTTAAAGCATTGCCACTAAAAAGAAATGACTTTCAACCATGACAGAGGAATGTCTTCTTTAGAGGATTATTATCATAATTATGGTAGATACGCTTGTGAGCCCGGAGAAATCGATTTTGAGAGAGAGAGAGAGTGCGTGTGTCCAGGAGAAGGGCAGAGAGAGAGAGAGAGAGAGAGAGAAAGAATCCCAAGTAGGCTGCCACGAGGCTCGAGGCCATGACCCTGGGATCATGACCTGAGCCCAAATCAAGAGTCGGGCACTCAGCCGACTGAGCCGCCCTGCTGCCTCGCCCAGAGAAATTTTTAAAAGAAAGATACCATTGGCAAATTGGTATAGATTACAAACTATGGAATCCTTTCTGTGATAGCATTTTGAAAAGTTCAACCAAACTACACTAAACTATAAAGACAATCAAATATGAGTACTATATAACAGTTGTCCCTCCAGGGGGAAAGAAATCCCTCCAGAAAAAGAATACTGAAACTATCACTAACCCCTGTTGGCTACATTAAACCTAATAAAATTACCAATGATAAATTTCTCGTCAATGAGGGTTCCCTGCTGTGCTGCCTCTCCTGGCTTTGGTCACAGTGAACCAGGCAGGGAGATTGAATTATTAGTTAGACTCATTTTATTGGTTTGGGCTTTGGCAGGGGGTGGTGGGCAGTGTGTTATATGGGAGATTCTTTTCATGTTTTGTTTTTTTCCCCTCAAGAACCAGCTGGTTTTGTCTTTAGTTTCAAATGTCAATAAAAAAAAAAAAAAAAAATCCAGGCAACCATTAGAAAGCAGGAATTTGTACGTGGGAGCTTCCCATCACACCTGATGTCAGTCCCAGCAGGTCGGCCAGGATGGGCGGTTCAAGGCTCAACAGGGGAGACAGGGGAGAGGTGCAGGAGGAGGGCGGTGGGCATGGCCCGTTGTGGGTCCGGCAGAGGATGGGAAGGGGGGTACCGTTAGGAAGTGGCAATGGGGAAAGAAGCGGTGAGGTGTGTGGGCTGGGGCTTCGGATCAAGGGCAGACGGCTGGGCCTGCAGCCCCAGGGGGCGGCTCTCCGTAACCCAGTATCCCAGGCCTGGCCCCAGTCTCTTACTGATCCAAGCTGGGTTTTAAATTTCCATATGGAGATGGCAGCTGGTATACAAGGTATCAGAGCTCCACTGCTGGTCTCCAGAACAGCATGGGGTTCCTGAAGACAAGATATGCAGCCTAAGTTCCTAAGGACGGGAACCTTCTGACGGAGAGGGGACTGCTGGAGTGCCCTGGATCCCATTACTGCTCAGTCCCTTTAATGTCAACCAAACAGCCCTTTTTCACCTTAGACGAGGGTCCCGGGGATACAAAGAGAAACCCAAAACCTGGGCTGAAACTCAGCCTCAAATCTCTTAGACTATCTCCTCTTAACTGGCAGGACCCAGACCGAGGACTCCGTGAAAACGTTGGAGAATGTGTGTGACCAGAGTATGAGCAGCCCTAGGTGGCAGAAGGCCCTCCTCTGAGAAACGCAGCTCAGAGCCCAGGACTGCCCCAGGGCCCACCGCTTGGCAGTGCTCTGGTAGTTTCGGGCACCCAGATGCTGGGTGTCTCCATATCCGTGCTGTGCTCTGCTTTGTCCCCAGGAGGGCCACTTAGCTGATGGGACACACTGGCAGGAAATCAGGGCAGGGAGCATGGGGTGAGAACGAGGAAGTCAGAGGCTTTCTTCCTCCTGCCCCCTCCCCCCAGGGACAGGTGACACCATTGTGTCAACAGCTACGCCCTCTGCCCACAACTGGGTCTCTGCTCTTCCCCAGCTGCAGGCTCCAGGCTCCAGGCTCCTCCAGCAACCCTCCAGCAACACTGGTCCTTGTGTGGGAGAATGAATAATGGCCCCCAGCCGTAACCAGTCCCTGATCCCTAGAGCCTGCGAATGTGACTTTATGCGGCGATAGGGGCTTTGCAGACGTGATTAAGGATCTCGAGATGGAAGTTTATCTGAATTATCTGAGTGGGCGCTCAATGCAACCACAATGTGCTTGTGAGAAGCAGGCAGAAAGATATCTGACCTAGAAGGAAAGGCTATGTGACCAGAAAAGCAGAGATTGGAGTGACACAAACATAAGCCAAGGAATGCCGTAATTAACCAGAAGCTGAAAGAGACAAAGAGCAGATTTTCCACTGTAGCCTCCTGAAGGAACCAGCTAAACCCTCTGACTTTAGCCCAAGGAAACTCATTCTGGACTTCTGGCCTCTAGAACCGTAAGAGGGGGAGCCTGGGTGGCTCAGTTGGTAAAGTGTCCGACTTCAACTCAGGTCGTGATCTCAAGGTTCGCGAGTTCGAGCCCAAATATATATATATACTATATATATACAGGGCGACTATATATATATATATATATATATATATATATATATATATAGTATACTATATATACTATATATAGTATAGTATACTATATATTCTCCTTAAATGAAATATTACTATATCATAGAAAATATACTATATTTCCTCCTTGAATGAAATCTTACTGTACTGTGTGTGTGTGTATATGTATATATACTATATATATATACTAGTATATATACTATATATAGTATACTATATATATACTAGTATATATACTATATATAGTATATAGTATATATACTATATATAGTATATAGTATATAGTATATATACATATATACACACACACACACAGAGTACAGTAAGATTTCATTTAAGGAGAAAATTTAGGAGAAAAAAAAGTAAGGATAAAAGAATTTGGTGCCAGGACTAATATAATAAAACCTTAGTTTGAGAGCATAATTCGTTCCAGAAACATGCTTATAATCCAAAGCACTTGTATATCAAAGTGAATTTCAAGAACCATTGGCTCAGTTGGGATCACGTGAGATTTGGCATCACATACTACTTGTATTACAAGACATCGCTCATTTATCAAGCTAAGATTTATGAGAGGTGTTTGCTCATCTCGTGGAAGGAATACTCACAGAACAAGTCACTCACAACCCAAGGTTTTACTGAATTTGCATCCAAAATCTATGCATGCATACAGCATCCTGACCACTTTTCAGGAACTGGCCTGCTGAGCTCCCCCACATCCACTGCAAAGATACCCAATTTTAGCTTCCTAGTTCTTAAAGTAGCCTGATAATAGGAATCTCCTGGATACCGTATTAAACATCCAAATATCCAATCATCCCCTCATCCAAAACCTACTGAAGTAAAACCTAGTAGAAAATCAGTAAGAACTTGGATTCTAATACATTTCCAAGATGAAATAGGTCACAGCATCTGGAAATCAGGAACACAATATGGGAATTGTAGACAAAGGCAAAAGTGTTAAAGATGTAGGAAGAAAGCCATCATCTCAAGACTTGAGATAATCTCCAATTGATTATCCTTCCAGCTATGGTCAAGCACTATCTTCTATACTAGCATGCACAGAAGACAAGGACGCCATGGTACCAGGAGGGAGGCCAGGTTGAGCATGAAGGGATATAGACAGAAGGTGAGATACCCACAGAAAACAGAGCCAGAGCCCTGATCAAACCATGCGTGAAACTCACTCCATCACTACACTTTTCAATCATGTGAAGCAATTAATTTCCTTTATTAGATATACCACCTTACACTGAGTTCTCTTTTCTTACATCTCAAAGCATCCTATGTGGTAAGTCTATTGTATTTATCTAATATTTTCAAGTGAAGATCTTATTTTTTTAATTAAAAATGACAGAAAACGAAAAAAAAGAAAATTAAAAAAATTAAAAATAAAAATAAAAAAATTAAAATGACAGAAAACTAAATCGTTGGAGAAAGATTAACTTTACGCAAAAGAAGTGTCTCATTATTTTTAGTGACTACTATTGTTTTATTTTTTTTTTCAACGTTTATTTATTTTTGGGACAGAGAGAGACAGAGCATGAACGGGGGAGGGGCAGAGAGAGGGAGACACAGAATCGGAAACAGGCTCCAGGCTCTGAGCCATCAGCCCAGAGCCCGACGCGGGGCTCGAACTCACGGACCTCGAGATCGTGACCTGGCTGAAGTCGGACGCTTAACTGACTGCGCCACCCAGGCGCCCCTGACTACTATTGTTTTAAAGAGGTTTTTTTCTCTCCTGCCACACTGTACCAAGAATATTGCTAATTATTTTGACTTTTTTGTTCTCATGATAACTAACCATCACCAGGGTTTTAGGTGCACCCAGAGATTAATCTGGAGCTTATCTTTCTTTATCTGCTGTTGTAACAACGATTCAAGCACTTTCTGGAAAACATTTCAAAGATCCATCATTAATTCCCCAAACACACGATGAGCACTGATATAGGGGACATCACATCATTTTCAGCCCCAGGGTATTTCCACTGCTTAGTCACCGATGGGCTGTGGGGTCCCAGGAGTCAGAGACCAGGGAATCAGTGGAAGTGGCATATTCAATGGAGCCTGATTACATTTTGAGGACTCCGGCTGTCCTTTTCCAACCAGTTCAGCTATTTTGAAGGACCAATTGATTTCTTAACTGGAATGGTTAACATAAGTGCAAAGTATTGACTAAAATTCTAAAGCCTGGAGCCCAGTTCACATCCACATAAAGATATTATTGAAGGGGAGTTATTATTTAATGGATATAGAATTTCAGTGCTGTAAGATGAAAAAGCTCTGGAGATTGGATATCGTAACACTATTGCACTATATGCTTAAAGTGGTTCAGATAGTAAATTTTATGTTTTGTGTATTTACCCAGAATTTTATAGACAGATAGATAGAGATACAGATCTGAAAGGGGAGGGGAGTTAAATTTTATCGTCACCCACTAAGGTTTCAGTGTGCCAGTTACAGGTTCTTAAGTACTTTTTATTTACTATCTAATTTAATTCTCACAATAACCCTATAAAGAAGACAATGTTATCATTACTACTATTATTCCAATTTACTGATAAGGAAACTGAGCCCTGGAGAAGTTCCAGCACTAACCCTGAGTCATCTGAGCTGAGCTGAGCTGAGCTGAGCTGAGATACAAGTCAAGTCCATTCAGTTTGCCTTGAGTATAAGCTCCCCACCACCAGCCACACTGCCTTTCCATGTTTTGTTATCAGAAACCATTACCTTTGTTTTGCAGAAACAGGAATTGACACTCGGAGTTCAGAAAATCGTCTATCATCGTGAAGATAGCAAGTGCAGAGTCCAGACACAAATTCACCCTCTCTAGTTTCAACGTCTATGTCAAAGATGTAACCTTGAAGATGCTCTCAGGAGAGAATCTCAAACATTATTGGCCTCAGAACTCCTTTACAATCTTAAAACGTCCTGAGGTGGCTAAAGGGCATTTATTTGTGTGTTTGTGCCCATGCCCATTTACCTCATAGATAAGCACTGTCCTGTAGAATTTCCATGATGAAGGAACATCCGTACATTTGCACTGTCCCACTGGGGACAGTCACTGGCCACGTGTGGCTATTGAACAATGAAACGTGGCAGGTGTGACTGAAGACATAAATAAATATTTCATTTCTTTTTAAATAATTTAAATATAAACAGCCACACTGCACAGATACACACGGAAAACCGAAACATATTTTCGGAACGTCCTAGAAGATGCACACATTCCATAAGCCATCAGAGCCAAGACGTCACCACACCTAATGTGGCCTCTGGGAAACTCCATCGCACCCTGGCGGAGAAGCCCATAATCTTTTTTTGGAAGAATAGCTTTGACTTCGGGGATCCTCTGAAAGGGTCGCAGAGACCCAGAGGGGTCCCGGAACCACACATCTGCTCTTAAGGGCCTGATAGGAGCTCAAGTCCTTCCTTCAAAAGGAACAACTCTCCGTCCACCGGGCTCTGGGCTGCTTCTTCTCATTTGAGGGCACTTTTGCCCCGCCCCCTCCCCATAACTGGATTTCTCAGGCTCACCAGGCGCGCTGGGGCCGGGCCGGAGGTTAAGCGCCCAGTCACCGCTGGGGCAGAGGACTGGGAGGTGGGGGACAGAGAAGGTGGCGAGGCTGGCTGCGGGAGAATTCTCTCTCAGAGGTTCCGAGTCTCCAAGGCAGCAGGGATCAAATCAAGAAGTAGAAAGAAGCTTGCAAAGTGAAATTCAAGATGCTGGAAAAGATGGAAAGGCCTCTTCTCCCAGGGGTCTCCCGCTTCTCCCCTCCTTCCGGCAGGCAGGAAAGAGGAGGCCGTTGGAGGGGGAGAGGAGAGGGCTTCGGAGGGTCTTCTGGGGCAACTCAATCAAAGAAATTATTTTCCCACAGACGAAGCCAAGAATATCTTAATGGCTTTTTCCTGATTGAGGAATAAATCTATTAATTTATGGCCCGGCCCCAAACCGGTTGTATCAGCCCCGCCCACCTCCTTTAGAAAAATGTGAGAAATGCTGCAAAATTCCACTTATTTTCATGATCTCCATCTTCTCTCTCCTACTTCTTCTTCTTCTTCTTCTTTTCACTCCGTTGTTTCATAATCCACCCTGCTCAATTTTTTACTCCTACCTCTTCTTCTATTTTCAAATAAATCGCCACCTCCGTCAGCGGGCGCGCCCGATGAAAGGTGCCAAAGCTTCGGAGACGCGACTCCCCACCTCCCCCTTGCTGAGTGAAGACACCGGCAGCAGTCATTAGCTGTCCCTGCAGAGAAGCTGGAACTGCGCAGGCCCCGCACCACTTGCCCGAGCGGCCTTGCGCATCCCAGAGCGCGCGTTTTCGCCAAGCCTGGGTTCGCCTAGATCTTCCTGCCCGAGAGACCCGGCCCAACAGTAAATCAAAAGAAAGCAGAGGGAGAGAAGCCGCTGTCTGAGACTCACAATTACTACCTCCCAGCGCAATTAACACGCCCCGGGGTAATTGCTAAACGGTCCGTATTTATGGACTGGGCCACCCTGCTTGCCTGACCCCGAGGTTTGCAGCTCCCAGCGAGGGGGCGAGTGTCCAGCCTCTTCCGAGAAGGACTAAGAGTTGCATAAATTGCACACACACACCCCGCCCCCCCCCCCGGGCTCTCTGCGGGAATTCAGCCCGCTGTCGCCTGCGTGACTCTTAATGTATTCGAAATAAGTAGTGGTTTCATTAGTACCGTAGACGATTTAGATAATGTAGGCCCTGGAGAAGGAGATGGAAATTGTTTCCAACTCCACTTGCGAACTGGCTGCCCTTCAGCGAGTTAATTAACCTTTCTTAGCCACTGTTTCTTTATCTGTAAAATGGGGGTAATCCAAGTAATCACAACAATTGGAATTTTATAAAAAGCAAATAAGCTTTTGTATATAAAGTATATGCAGTATAAGTAAAGTATAAAGTATATACTTTATGTATATAAAGTTCTCAGGACAGTGCCTGACACATAGGCACGCAAAACTCTGCTACGTTATTTAAATTAAAAGTTGTGCTCAGGCCTAACAACCGTCCTTCCAGGTGCGTTAGGCGGCGCCACTCCGTGAACACCAGTCCTGGTGACAACATGAATGAAAGGACCTGTCCTTCTCTGGCTGCCTGGCTTAACTCACACCTGCTGTGCGCCGGTGTGGCCCGGCCTCGGAGAGACAGCGTGGACGCGCTTCGTGCTAACCCGGCAGGATTGAAGCCGGAGCACTGGAATTTCTAGTGTTGCTGGGCGTTGGCCGCCTGCCCCGGACCATCTTCGCGCCTCCTCCAGCCCCCCCAGGCCCAAGGAAGTCTCGCATTTGCCCCCAACTTTTGGATGGGCTCTTTTCTCTGTCACGGACCCACTCGAGAAATAGAATGAAGTCTGGCCCCACGGGCGGAGGACCGAGGCCAGGCCTCGACGGTACGCCGGGAGGACTTGGCGCCGTGGGAACCCAGGGGCCCGTCACCTAGCCGCACTTGGGGCCACGCAGTCCTACACTGGGCCCGGAATCCCACCCTGCGCCACGGCCGCACCGGCGGTCTAGACACGCAGGGCGACTGAACGCAGGCCTGGGAGCCGGTTTCCTAGGCTGGCCGGGCTGGGTTAACTTCGGCGAGGCTGGTACCCACCTCCCCGCAGGGCTTTCGTTTTCAGCCGCGCCCTCCCGGGGAGGTTTATGGCCTTAGCGCAGCAGAAAGGAGAGACTCGAGGGCACCATACTTGGCCGCGGCGCCTGCGGCCCCAGATCGCGGCCTCAGGGGCTCGCGGGGCCCCATCCTTCTGGTGCGCGGGGCTCTGGAGCCAGAAAGTATACACAGACCATAAATTTCCTGCCCCGCCCGGCGCCGGGCCCCTCGCTCCGGCCCTAGGAGCTGCGGCCCGCGGCAAAGCGCTGCTGGGACCCGCCGCAGCTCCAGGCCGGTCGCATCCCGTCCCGCCGCAGCACGGACACCACTGCAGCGTTAGGACTCGGGTCACAGCCCGGCCGAGGCTCTGGGCCTCAGTGTGGGAGGAGGAGGTGGAGGGAGGCAGCAGAGCGGGAGGCCAGGTGAGGACGGAAAGAAAAGGGAGTAACTAGGAGCACAGAAAGGAGAAGATGTGGCTTCTAGACTAACCTTAGCTTCCCAGCTTGAGGTGGAAAGGAACAGTTAAGTGCTCATGGGGACCCCTCGCTTACAGATGTTTTTGTACTGAACTCTCCCCTCCTTCACTCATCAACCTTGTACACCAGACAGGGTACACCGGGCATGCGCTTTCTCTGGGGGTGCAACAGAACGATGCTTAATGGATTTCTCTGCGGCGGGGTCTACTCTCACAATGTAAAGTGGATATTTGAAACAATGAATGGAGTAATTCGCTAAAAAGGAGAGCAGAGCTTTTCTTTGAACTTTGAACTTTTCTTTTTCTCCGAAGAGGGAGTCGGGGAAGCCCACCCTTTCAGGATTGGAACTAGGAACCGGTGGGCTTCGGGGTCAGAGGCTTGGCCACGCCCCTTGCCAGCCAGTACCTGGATCAAATTACCCAACCTCTCTGCTCCTCAAACTGGATTATCTGTAAGATTGGAAGAAAACATCTTCTCGCCCAGGGTTGCTGGGAAGGTTAAATGAGATACAAGACTTTGAATTTGTGCCTTAAAAGTGGGAAACGATTGCGTCTGTTTCCTCCGTTTTCACTTGCGCGCCCCCACCCTGGGTGATTTCCAAGTAAAGACGCGTTCCAAACAGAAGAAATTAGCGATGTAATGTTGGTGAGGGTGGTGAGAGTTTAATGCCAATTCTCGCTTACTGAGCGCCACTTCTGTTTGCCAGCATAATGGCGCGCGCGACCGTGCGCGAGGCTGTGACTGTCCCCTGTATTAGATATGCTCCCCTAACCTATGTAGAAGGGATACTGAACTGCCTCCAGGGTCGCTGAGCAAACTGATGGGGAGAAGATGGGGAAGCATAGTGGGAGGGCTGGAGAGGACTCAGAAGGCACGATGGGTGTCCTCATGACCACTCCTCTGCGATGGGAAAACCAAAAGAGGGGAAAAGAGGGGAGAAAGAAAGATTCTGAGAGCTAAAACTGTTGGTTCAGCCGGCGCACCTCAGGGCGCTTTCCTGTTGCTCCTCTGGAGCCGCTGATGGTCCCGAACCGAACCCGCCAGCGCGTAGTAGGGGCGCAGATGGTGTATGCATGTGTTAACGGATGACACCGAGGCTATGGCTGGCCCACGTGCACCGACACATCAATCTCTCTTGGCTCTTGAACCATGCTTCTGACGAGGATGACATCATCGCGGGTCGTTGTTGTTGTTCTAATCTTACGGGCCGTTCGTTTTTTAATAATAGTTTCAAACAACATAACTGCCTTTCGTTTCATTTGGGGTCACAGCCGAGGCTGGAGCCACGACTTCTGGAGCAGCCCCTGCACCACATCGCCTGCCCTGGTTGCCCTCGAGCCCCGCCAGCGCGGCCCAGCTCCTCTGAAAGTCCTACGTGGAAAGGTGGACAATCGCTGGATGAAGGAAAACCCAGGCGCAAGGAGTAGAGAGGGGGAAACAAAAAGTGGAAAGGGATGGGGATGCCCAAAGCGAGAAGGAGGACTGGGAGAGTGGAGACCGAAAGAAAGGGGAACATTTGCATTACGGTGGGTCGACATTCATTTTTAAATTGTGTGTCATAGAAAAGTTTCATTCCTTTCCTTTCTAGTTTTTCACCCACTGCGCCCTCGCCGAGGGAGACAAGTCCGCGGAGGAGGCAGGAGCCTTGCGGGAGATGAGAACAAAGGGATGCGGCTTAGATCGCTGCGGGGGATCCAAGGCAGCCTTACCGGGAAGATTTTCAGATTTGCTGGGCGCAGCCCACCCGCTGCGGGGCTGACGTCGGGACCCACCCGTGCGAGGTCGCTGACCTCCGACTGGGCGCTGGGGATCCAAGAAGACAGAGGACCTGGGACCCTCCATCGGACTCAAATGAGTGGCGAACGGGGCCGGGGGCGGGCGCCCTCCTAAAGGCTTGAGGCTTCAAGCACAGTCTGCGCCGGGAGCGGAGAGAGCCGGGCCGCGCAGCGACTCCTTTGGAGGGCGTGCGCGGCCTCCGATTGTCTCCATAGAAGGATCCAGAAAATGGCCAGATCCTCAACCAGACGCCTGTGGGGCCTGCGAAATAAGGAATCTTATGCGGTCATTAGTTCATTCGTTCTTTCATTCATTCATTGGCTCATTTCTTGAGCTCGCACCACGTGCAGGAAAGTGCGGGGTGCACTCTTCACCCCATTCGCACACACAAAAATAAACAGCCCTGACAAATCAAAGCGCGGCTGAAATTTGCTGACCCTGAAATCGCCAGAGGCGAGTGGGGCGTGAGCAGTTGGGGGTGGGGAGAGCTCTGGAACTCGGCGAAACTAACCGACGCTTTTGCGCAGCAGAAGGAGAAAGCAAGGTGCACATTGACAGCAGCCCGCTCGCTCACTGTGCCGAGAGACGCCGGCGCGGATCTTAACGCCCGGAGCGGGCCGCCCCGGAAAGCACACAGTCTCCGGCTTCCGTCCTGGTCCTCGCGTTGACTGCTGGCGAGGTGACTGTGGGCGAGTCATTCAACCTACAAAATGGGGCCAACGGTGCCCACCTGCGCACGACGTTCTCCAGATGAACGTGCGCGAACGAGCGCTTTCGTCATCTATATGGAGCGCTGCTTGGGAACTTATTTTGTTCTTCTGCAACGGATTTAGTGTCCGGGACCCTTGTGTAGCCTCATCCAATGAGTTGGGACTTCCAAGTCCGCTCCTCCTCCCGGGGTCACCACTCAGTAGTTCCCGCGCCTTCTAGCTCACTTCTTCCTGTGTCCACAGTGCTAACCACCGATCACGTTGCTCCTGAGGATCCACTGGGACTATCAGTAACCACAAGGAACACAACAATGTGTTACTCATTTATTCAGTAAACACTTCTTGAGGCGCCTTCCCCGTACCTAGCGCTGTGCGAGGTGCTAGAATTGCTCCGACCCTAAGGCAGAGCCCAGCCTTGCCCTCAAGAAGCAAAGGGTGTCTTTTCCCAGCTAAAAGGACAGTTGATATCCTGTTTCCGTTTTGAAGACTTCCCTCTACGCGATTAGTTAAGAACTTAATAGAACTCCCCAAATTCCATTTGTCCTGACATGACCTCAACAGTGGGCACGTAGTTTTCCCTCCTTGAACCCCAGATACTTAAGTTTCCCTCAAACCTGAAGTGTCAGAAAACTCTGGCTCCTTCCCCTTCCAGCTCCCAAAACACCTAAAAGCGCTGTCTTGAGCACCTGCTGTATGCACAGAACGCCAGGCGCAGTGCCTGAAGGACCAAGAAGAAATGCCACTGGTCTTCCCATAGAGTCGAGGGGTCTGAGCACAACCTCTGTGGACACACTGTATCCAAACACTCTGCTCTACTCTTTCAAAGGTTCCTCCCCGGGGACACAGTGACTGCCCTGAATTCATGAGCCTCCATCTAAGGATCTGATTTCTTGCCTTTTTTTTCCCAACTGTGCAAATACTAATAAGGTAGTAAATACTGTAATTAATAAAGGAAGGAAGGAATATAATACGCCATCCACTTTCTCATTTAACATTTTACCATGCAATTCATTCTCACAGTGGTTTAGAAGTTAGGTAACATTATTTCCTATTGTACAGATGAAGAAACTGAAGCCAATTTCCCAAGGTCTCACATTTAACAATTGGTGAATGAGTGAACGCTTCTTGGGCTCTTTGGGGTTGGGGTCAGGCATGCTCCTTCTGACACCCTCAACTCTGAGCTCCATATGCCAGCCTCTTCCCATACTTAAAACCCCCCAGAAATAGTCTTTGGGGTCACTGAAGCCTCGAGCTCTGGGCGTGGGTCAGGTGGTGTAGCCCGCTGTCACCTCCACCACCTTCTATGGCTGGTCTGTTACCCACCCAGAACTGTGCGAAAGGAGGAGGCATTATCTGCTGGCTGGGACTAGGTCTAAGGACCGGGGGAGAGAGAAGGAGTTAGCTTAGTGGCTGCATGACAAGCATGATGAGCTCTCGGACACCTTGTGCTGTCCCAAATCCCAAATGTCAGCAACCAGACAGAGAAACACTCAAGAATGATGTCATGTCCCAAGAGCAGGATATGGCCCGACCTTAGACATATTAGCAAAGCCACATAGGTGGTACAGGCTGAAGGGTGGGGGTATCAATCCTGGAGAGGCCCAGGCCTGCAACTCCTGGAGGGACACCTCTTGGGGACTACCAAAAGGAAGAACAAATGGATCAGTTGGAGCCCACATTTCCCCCCAGGCTCAGTGCCTTTTATGCCCCCTTTTTAAAAAGCCACTGAGCGGCACCTGGGTGGCTCAGTCAGTTAAGCATCCAACTCAGGCTCAGGTCATGATCTCAGTTGGTGAGTTCAAGCTCCGCACCAGGCTGTTTGGATTCTCTGTCTCCCTCTCCCTCTGCTCCTCCCCTGCTTGCATGCATGCATGCTCTCTCTCTCTGTCTCAAAAATAAATAAACAGTTAAGAAAAAAAGTTAAAAAGCCATTGAGTTGTAACAAGCCAGATCAGAATCTGGTTGGTCAATTGTGTCTGGTAGGACTCCTCTCCCTTTGCACCTCAGGAGGCACTAAACCCACAGCCTTATCAGAGTCCTGGCACTCACTCCCCAGGGGACCTTGGGCAAGTGTCAAGAACCCAGCCTCTGTTGCCCCATCCTTAAAATGAAGAAGTCAGAAGTAATCACACCTGCCACGACATCTATGCTTGTTCATAAAATGACAGGAGACAGAACATCTAAGGGACCCAAGGACCACCCATTCTCTGAGCTCACCTGTCCGGAGGCCCCAGGCCAGTCGCCACGGGGCCCAGCCTTTCAGAACCCCGGTGGGGCCGGGGTGAGGGCATGGAGGGGTTGGAGGGGAAGGAATAGTTTGGAAAGTGCATGCCTCCCATGTAGCAGTTAGGAAATCCAAAGAGCGGCTGCGGGGGTGGGGGGAGGAGGATGCCCACTGCAGGTTTTAATATTCCGTGCGTGGGGAGAACCCGCAGAGAAGGCAGTTCATTTGTCTTCAGGACCCCGACCAATCCCGTCATGACCTCAAAGGGAAAGACTGTGAGCCAGATGCGTGCCTGAGCACAGTTAAATCGAGGTGTATCTCCCAAAGCCCAAATACCTATAGTTGGAGTCCTCCATAAAACCCAGTAGCTGGATCTTCACAAAGACCATGGAGAGTGCAGCCCTCCTTCGCCAGAGGCTAAAGAAGGGGGGGGGTTGCGAGGGCCCTGTCTGTTTAGGGTCCTCTCCACCTTCTTTAACTTAGTGTCACCGTGTCCTATGGGGAGGGCCCAGCACTCAGTCTTTCAACCGGTTCTTCCTTCTCAAAACGGACCATTGCGCCCCCGGGAGGAGGGTGCCTGGGCCTCAGCCTCGCGCCTCCCTTCCCCATACCTTGCTCCAGAGCTGTTCTAGGCCCCACCCTGCACGCTGGGGGATCTGTTTGAGTTGGCTTGGGCTTGGGGGGAAGCGGGGGTGGGGGGGGGGTGGGGGGGGACTGATCTGGGGATAGAGTAAAACTCAACAGGTTAAAGCCACACAGGTTAAAAGTCAAGTCTGGAGCGCCCCCATGATATCCGCTGTCAGGTGCTGATCCCCGCCCCACCCTGCGGCCCCTTAAGTTCCCGGAGATTGCGACTGCAGGGGCATCTGGGGTCACCCTCCACTTAGGTTAGCTTCCACGACCTAGAACAGGAGGGACCAGCAGGCTGCGCACTCAGAGCTCACCTGCTCCGTGCTGGCCTCAAACTCCTGCCGACACTCCACTTCTAGACCCCAGCTAGAGGGAGCAGCTGCAGGAAAGATCCCAGAGCCACTGGTCCCCTCTGCGGTGCGGAGGGAGTCACAGGGATTTGTGACAACCAGAGTCTGAGCAAGTCACACACACACACACACACACACACACGCTCTCGAACCTTGCGAGGGGGTGGGGTGAGGAGAACTGGAGGACACCTTGGCTGGTGTGCGGGCCAGAGCCTCCCTTGGAGACAAGACTTCGCCTTGAAGTGCCACGGGGCCTGACAGCCGTGGCCCCGGAAGGGGACAGGACAGCGAGGGCCACCTGCTCCCCCAAACTCCTGGACTCCAGGTCCTGCCTCCTCTGGACTGAGGCGGACAACTGGAGCGGAATTCGGCTCCGGCTTACAGGGCTTTGGCCGGCGAGGCTTGGCGCAAGGAAGCTTTTCTGGAGACCAGCGCCCCACCCACCCGGCCACCAACCGTGGCCGAAGAAGACGGCGTGACGCTCTTCACTCTGCCTTGCCGAATGGAGAAGGAAGAACTTTATTCGCGCGTTTGTGCCCAGAGAATGCTGAACCGGCCAGGACAGGGTCTCTCGTGTCTCCGTCTGGGTCTGCGTTCCTGGGCGCTTCTGTGAGCATGTGGCGCTTTGACCTGTGTGTGTAATTGGGGTGCGTGAGCGCGTGCACCCGAGGGGCTTTGAGACACACGCCCACCCCCCGCTGCCCGGTCCCAGCGAGACGCGCGGTCGCCACCCCTCGGCACGTCCCGGCTGCGCCTCGAGGACCTTGCTCCGAGGACTGGGCGCCGCGAGGACCACTGCGGCCGGCGAGGCAGAGCCCAGCCCGGGCAGAGTTACGGCTGCTCTTCGGGAAGGGCGAGTCTTGGGCGGCACAAGCGGGGGTGGCGGCTCGGCTCTGCCCCGGGGCCCGCGCGCACCCGCCGCCGCCTCCAAGCCCCAGCGCGCTCGGCCTTCCCTTCCGCGCCTTAGAAATCTCGGTCTTCGTTCAAGAATTCCCAGCTTCCCTGGACGCGCTTGCAAGCATCGAGCGCCACCGGGAAAATTCCCAATCCCTGGGCCGAGGGAGCAGTCCCGGGACGAGTCCACGCGGCCCGAAATGCGGTGTTTCCTCTCCGCCGCCGGGCCGGCCTAGAGACGACTCTTCGTCCTGTGGCTGCTCCTCTTCCAAATGAACCCTCGGCTTCTCCTGGACTTGTGATACCCCGTTCCTGATGAAAATGTGGGAGAACTCCACCGCCCAGAGTAAAGCCCCTTAGAATTTCACGGGGGAAATGTTCCAGAAGGAGAGGTGGGGGGTGGCGGAGGAAACGCTCCAGGAGCATCCCCACTGCCACGTCCCGGTGCCCGCCGCCAGGTTCATTTCCTTCCCAGTACCCCAGCTTTGCTGCGACCTCTGGTCTAGCGGATCCTGGTCGTGCTAAGGCCGAAATGTACCTGAAATCATTTCATTTAACAGTCCCTGGGAGATCATTTCCTTTACTTAAAAAACAAAAAACAAAAAACTCGGGCCCCAGGAGGAGAAATGCGAAGGGAGATCAGGGCAGTGGGCACCCCGAGGCCTTGTGGTCTAAAGCACCAGCTCCTGTCCGATTCTCCTCCCCAGCTGAGTTCCTCAACTAGGTATCCTTGCTGCCGCCTTATTCTCCTGAATGCCAGCACTGGATTTAAGTGCCTCAAAATTCCGTGTCCTTGGGATGTCCTGATTACAGCATTTTAATATTTCAGGGGTGAGAGGAAACTGATTTCCATAATGAAAGCAAAATTGGGGCACAGGAAGAATCCTGCGGTTAGGTGGTAAGGCCCGCGGAGTGGTGAAGGAATCCCTCCCAAGCAGGTATGGAGGCTGCTGTGCCTGGAAACTCTAGGCACATTTAAAGATAATAGCCAGCTCACGTTCCCATTTAACTTAAGGCCCCTCCTTCGAGCCTTCTACCTTTCCCTTCTCTTTCCTACAGTGGACCACCCTGGTCGCCACCACTCCCCCTCCTCAACTGTGCACATTCCTCAAGGGGTTCGGCTCCACTTGGATGCTGGGAGGTTGATGGGGGGCAGGGAATGGTCAGCCTTGCACCCCTGTGCTGCGCCAGGCCAAAGAAGGCTAACTCTGGGGCCTCTGCTCTAAAACGGAGGTCTTTGTGCTCAAGTCAATGAGTCGAAATGGGGAAGAAGCTAAGCCAGATCGGGGAACCACTAAGAACCTTCTCACTCCAGCCTGGGGACTGGGACGTGTCCTGGGCTCGCTGACCTCAGCGTCTCTGGGGGAACATCACTCTCGACAGAGCATCCTCTCAGAGAACCACATCTTGGCATGGATGGTGGGCCTGTAAGAAGCCTTGTCAAATAGACCCTCGGGGTCAGGTTTGTCAGCAAAGTCTGTTTGTTTTTAAATCTCCCAAAAGAGCTTTATACAAACTCTGGACTTGTAGTTTCGAGGGAAAGAGAGCCCAGAGAGGACAGGTCTGGGAGAGAGGTTTGACTGTCTAGCCTTTCAAAACAAAACAACCTGAAATGGTCCATCCCAGTTGCAGCTTGGAAGCAAAATAAATATCCCAGCTGCAGTGTGATGGGGAAACGGCCTCTCAACTCCTGGCTGTTGGGGCTGGAGCTGGGGAGGGACTCACTGGGCACCTGCAGTGGCCTAACTGCAAGGGAGATTGTGAGTGGATGGGGCTGGGAGATACGGTTTTGTAGACCCATCACTGGGCAAATGTGAGCCAGGAGGTCTGAGTTCCGGTTTTGACTTTGTCTGCGTGTGACCTTGAACAGGTCATCTCCCTGACTGGCCTACGATTGTTCGGGCACCTTTAAAGCCTTCTCAGACCTGGCCCTTCAACCCTAACCATTGTGATCTGTCTGTCCTTTCCTCCAGGACACTACCTTCTCCCCTTACACCATCCAAGCCCAAGGAGCAGTTTGTGTTGGAACTGCTTCAAAGCTCCACTCCGGCCATCGAGTCGCCACGTTGTAAGTACTGACTGTGGCTAAATTGACCCCGCCCGCATCACCGACATCTCCACTCCAACTCAGCAGGCTCTCCAGCCAAGGAAAGCCCTCGGGCACACTCATGGGGCCCAGACCCCGGGTGGGGAAGCCATCTGTTCGACAGGCCTAACAGATTCCGCGGCCACCTCGGTCCTCTGGCCACACTCAGGGTGGTGGGGCGCCGGTTCCGGGGCGGTGGGCGCAGGCTATGTCCGAGGGGCCCTCGGAACTGGAGGGACCTCTAAGCCCCAACGCCGACCTCTGCAGCTAGGCGGGTCTCAGCTTGCTGCACTCCCCCCCCCCCCCCCCCCCCGCAGATATACTAGTTCCCCACCTCCAGCTGCTTCGGCCTCCAGCGCCTCGAGGCTGAGGTCCGGGTGGGAGATCCCCGACCTTAACGACCGACCGCACCGCCCCAGCAAGCCGAGCGGCCTTTACAAACCGTAGTAAACATTTTATTTACAAGTTTGTGTCGTCCTACGTGCAGCTCGTCCTTGCGCCACAGCCCCGAGTGCGGGGAGGAACTGTTTCCTCCAACACTTCAGTGTGAACTGCTCGCGGCCGGGGAGAAGTGTTTGGCAGGCGCGGGGGAGGGGGGGGGCCTCGGGCGGGGGCACTGAGACCCCCCTCGGCTCTGGGCACCTGCGCGGCGTCGACGGGCAGGTGGGACCGCAGGGAAGGGCGCTCCGCCGCGGCGTCGCCCTGGCCCCATTGCCAACGCAAAGCAGGCGCGAAGTCCGGCCCACCCTGGGCGGCAGGGGGCGGCACGCGGGCCCCGGGGCCCCTCGCCTCGCGCAGTCTACAGGCCGCCCAGCGGCGCCGCGGCGGGCTCGGGGCTCTGCGGAGCGCCGCTGAGGGTGGGCTGGGGCGCGGGCAGCAGCTCCGAGGCGCCGCCGCCGCTACCCGCGCCGCCGCCGCCGCCAAGGCTGCCGAAGCCGAAACTGCCGCCAACGCCGCCGCCGCCGCTTCCCGCGCTCCCGCCGCCGCCGGCCGGGAGGAGGGCGCCGGCGGCCGAGGCCTTGATGACCGTGGTCTGGTGCAGTGACCGTTCGGCCCCCTCGGTCCGCTCCGTGTCGCTGGGGGCCATGTCCAGAGACTCGGAGTCGCTGCTCTCGCTCTCGGCCTCGCCCTCCGAGCGGCTGAGGCTCCGCTCCTCTTGCTCGCCGTCGGCGGCCGCGGCGCCGCCCGACGGCTTCTCGCCCGCCTCCTTGTCCTTGTCCTTCTGGGCCTGGGCCTCCTTGGAGTGCCGCCACTTCATCCGCCGGTTCTGGAACCACACCTTCACCTGCGCCGCACCACGTGGGGAGACAAGAAGGGACACGGAGATGAGACGCGGGCTCGCCGCACTCCGACTCGCGCGCGGCCTGGAGCCGCGGTCCCCAGCTGTCTGCCACCGGCCGGGCCCTGTGCCCGGCGCAGGGGCCGAGAGGCAGCCCCGGGAAACGGAGGCCTTCGCCAGGGATCCTCGCCTGCGGAACCCACCAGGCCTGGTTCTCACAATGTGGCCCTCCAGACCTGATCCTGAAATGACCTGGACGCTTGTTGGAAAGCAGACGAAGGACGATTTCTGCTCCAAATCAATGCGTCTTAGCCCGACTCTAGTCAGGGCTCTCCGAAAATCTGATTTAAATTATGGACCCCTAGCCCAGAAAAATATACCCATGATTTCAAGAGTTTGGTGAACCAACGTTAACAATTTCTGCTAAGCTGGTCCGCCCCTCTACTGCCTCTACCCAAGGCAAGTTTCTAGGAAAGCAGTTCTTGTTAAGGAGAAACCGTGGGGAGAACAGAGGGGAAAGAGGGTTCAAAAGAGTTAGTCTCAGTGGTGGGGGGGAGCACCGCTGGACCTTCAGCAGAAGAGCATTTCCTTGGCAGGTAGGTACTCAGAAACCGATAAAGTCCTGCCCCTGCCTGGGATAAACTGATCCTTCAGCGGGCTTAGAAAATGCTGGAATGAAACCTGTGCAGAGTGGAAGAAGGGGGTAGGGATGGGGTGGAGAATCTATATAAATATATACAATCCCCTGGGGGACCTAGTGCTGTTCACACAAGTTCCAGCTTCCCTTTTAAAAATAACATCCACAGCTGGTGGAAAACGGCTGGGCTCTTCCAGTGTGTGCTGGGGGGGGGGGGGGGTAGTTGTGTAATGGAGGACAGAAAGGGGGGGGGGGTAACCTAAAGGAGCTATGAAAAGGTGCCTGCTTTTGGCTTCTGCTCTACTCAGAACATTCAGCACCCAGGGAGCAAAGGCCACTGCTGTGGGGTGTGGAAGCAAAGTGACTCTTCTATTTCCGGGAAAAAAAAAAAAAAGGTCCAATTCTCAAATTTGAAAAAAAGAAAAAAAATGAATTCAAACACGATCGATTCGCCATTGCCTTGCAAAAAAAAAAAAAAAAAAAAAAAATCCAAGTAGGCAGAAGCTGCTGAAATGCTCTTAGGTATTCTAAGAAAATCTGTTTTTTTTCTTTCTCTCACTCCCCCCCCCCCCCAGAGATTTTCTTGAGAGCCTGTGCCGTTAGAAAATCGGACAGACGGTGGTGGCTCTGCTCTGAGGGCACTCCTCGCCCTACTAAGTAATTCCGTTTGAAATGATGTTTTCACTTCCTCACAAATGGGGATTTCACAATCCAGCGGCAGCAGGAGGAGGAGGGAGGAAGGGGGGGGACCAACAACAATCTCTTGACTTTGGATTTTTATCTCGTCTGAAATAAATTGCCTCCTACAGCGAATTGCACTACAGTCGAGTACATAATTATTATCTCCTGCGGCCTATTCGCTTTCTCTGCTGTTCTTTGGCCTGTTGGCCAAAATAAACATGCTGCGGTTGTTGACATACATCTTTGGGGATGGGCTATTCTTCCCGTCCTTCTCACCCCCACATCCCCCCTCCTCCTGCCTCAAGTTTCGACGTGTACGAGGCCTCGAGAAATCCAAGACCCTGCGTTTCCCCCGCAGAAGGAGAGTGGGCCGGGGCGGAGGGAGCCCTGGGGCTAGGCCGCGCCCCGAGGGAGCGGTGCGCCGGCGCCTGAACCGGCTTACCTGCGCGTCGGTGAGGCCCAGCATCGCGGCCAGCTGCTTTCGGTCGGGCTTCGTCACGTACTTCTGAATCTCAAACCTTTTCTCCAGGCCTTTCCTCTGCAGGTTGGAGAAGACAGCCCGTGACCATGAGCGCTTCCTCTTGTACGTCTGCGGCATGGTGTCCTTCGTGAGCACAGCGTAGGGACCTGCCACCAGGCGGTAGCGGGGGCAAGAGAAAGACAGGAGGGCCGCGTCAGTGCCACGTCCGCGGTCTGCGGGCCCGGGACTCACCGCGCTGCTTAAAACTTGTTTTTGCGTTAACATCTGCCCCCCACCCCGCCCCGCATTCGGATAGCCCTTCGCGCAGACTGGGAATGGCCTGTCTAAAATGGAATCCTACAGCTCTTGAGACTTTAGGCGTGAGGCCTAAAGCGAGTGTGGAATGGAGAAGCCGGGAGCTTCATCGATTAATGCCAAAGGGAAAATATCAGCCAAATGCGCGGCCTTTGGGCCGGGAGCTTCATCGATTAATGCCAAAGGGAAAATATCAGCCAAATGCGCGGCCTTTGGGCATGCAAAGATTTGGCGAAAACGTCGGTTGGGCCTTTAGGATGTAGAGAAGACAGCTTTGACTCTCGTGTGTGTGTGTGTGTGTGTGTGTGTGTGTGTGTGTGCGCGCGCGCGCGCGCGCGCGCATAAGTTCTTGCAAACGTGTGCGCCGACAGAACCTCTCCTTGGCCAAAGCGTTTGAAGTCATTCCAAACTGTGTGTATGTTAAAAAACAACACCTCTGGCTGCATTTTCAAGCCCCTCTCTGGCGGCAAGACTAGGGAAAGCCCCTTCACCCCACCCGCCCACGGCCTCCCTGGGTCCCCCACCCTCTGCCCCCCGGGAGCCAACCGAGGGGTGAGCTAGCTAGCTGAGAACTCTTTCGGTTTCTGTCTCCGGGCTTGGTAGCCTCCTGCACCGACCCCGGGTTGGCTGAACCGCGGTGGCCACGCCAGGCGTCAGTCCTGAATGAGCAGTCAGTCGACCCGCCGCGTCAGGCCGTCGCTCAGCAGAGTTTCCGTACCTGGAAACGTGTCTTGAAACTGATGCTGGACTGAATTTCTCGGGTTCGAGCTTAAGGGGCTCAGGATGGCAGAAGCCTCGTTAATGGGATCTAGAGACGCGAAGAACTGGCCGGCAGAAGGCTGCAGGCCGGGAAGGTGTACGCCTGCGGGCCGCCCGCTGGTTAGCAGGGACGTGAGGTCTGGGGAGGAGGGAAAAGAAGAGCTGGTTACACCTCGGGCAAACCCACACTCTCCGGCTGAGTTGTCCCTCCCCTCCCACCTCGATTCGGTTTCCCTGCAGCAAAGTCGCCAGAGACCTTGTCTCTACCCCAAAAGCCCTCTCTCCCCGACAGAGGCCAAGGGGCGATGCACAAAATGTTCCCATGTGTAGCGCACACGTCCACGTCCACACATATAGCAAGGAAGGGCTTTATATAAAACGGCCAAAAGGCAGTCACTTTCAGGAGACCTCCACCCTCCCCCGGGAAGGAGCCCCCACTCTGCTGAGGGGCGATTTTGTTTATCTACATTCTTTGAGTGGCATTTCACTAGAAATCAGATAAATGGAAGGGAAAGTGTTCCCCGAAAGGGTTTCCCCTGTCAAATTAATATAGCTCACTCTCTAGATATGTGATTCAAGAGACAGAGAATAGCCATTTTAGCGAATATTTATGCCAACGGATTTTTAGGAATAATGATTCTGTGACGTGTGTTTTTTAAAGCATCCCTGGAAACTTTTTTTTTTTTTTTTTTTTTTGTAATGCAGAGCAGGTGAGTTTTACACCTAACGTTTCACAGTCTTCTTACAATTCATTTTCTTCTCCCTCATTTTACCGACTTGTCCTTAATTGTGAAAATACTCAAAGGCATCCCAAATGGCCCTGGGACCTGGGAGTGCGCCAGGGCCGTGGTCAGAGGCCTGCAGCCTCTAGCCCAAGACCTACCTCTCAGCGTGTTGCCTTCCTTGACTTTGGGGTCAAATTCTGCAGACAAAATGCGGTCAATTCCAAATTTGAGGTCCTTGCTGGAGGGGGCCGGGGCCGAGCCGCTATGGGGGGGATTCGGGACCCCCCGCGCCCCAGAGGCCGGAGGCTGCAAGGCGCCAGCCCGGGGTGGAGGCGGAGGCTGCTGCTGCTGCGGTGGTTGTTGCTGCTGCTGTTGTTGCTGTGGGTGATGGTGGTGGTAGGCGGCTGAGAGCGGAGACAGCCGCTGCGGGAAGCCAGCCGGGACTTCGGAGGGCGCCACCACCGGGGTGGGTCGAAGCGGGGATCTGGCGGTAGCTTGGAAAGAGGCGTGCGGGTGAGCCGAGCCCAAGTGCGCGGTGAGTGCGGCGGCCGAGGCCCCCGCCAGACCCTCCGGGGCCGCCCCCGGCTCCCCCACGCCGGCGTGCAGGATGTCTGCGATGCAGAAGGAGGGTTTCTTGACCGCGGCGGGGTCCAGGGGGAAGGAGCAGCCGCCCGGGCCGGCCGAGGAGCAGTAAGCGGCCGACCAGAGGCTGAAGTTGGAGGCGTAGAAGGGAGCCAGCCCGGCGGCGAACATTCTGGCTGGGTGCGCCGAGCGCCGCCGCGGCCCGGCCGGGCCCGGCCGGGTAGCTGGGTGGGTGGGTGCGCGGAGAGGGGCGCTCTGAGTCGCGGAGGCGGCGGCAGCCCAGCCGAGGACGATCCGCTTTCGCTTCTCCGTCCGCACTGAAGACAGGCCAGGGAGCCCTAGCGCCACCGAGGGAGGAGGCGAGGCCCGGATCCCGGCCGGTCACAGCCTCGGCCCCTGGCCTCACTTTAAAGGCGGCGAGGCGCCCGCGCTCCCCGCGGGCCGGAGGCGAGCGAGGGGCTCTGGAGCTGCTAGGCGGGCAGGGGCCGCGGCTCCGCACACTCCAGGGAAGCCGGGGAGACAGGGGCCGGGCACCGAAAGAAAACCCAAACAGCTAAGCCCTACGAGCTAAATTTAAAACAACAACAATAATAATCCGTTAGCTTAAAAAAAAAAAGTAATAAGAGAAAAAAAAAAAAAAAAAAAAAAAAAACTCCTCTCTAAAAACTCCCAAAGTTTTGGCAGGAGCTTCGGAGTCAGACCCAGGGTAGGACCTCGATCCGAGCGCTCATTGGCCATCCTCGTGACCAATGGGAGCGGAAAGTGGAGGGGAATTGGGAAAGAGGGGCGTGGCCCGCTTCCTCGGCCACGCCCCCGGCCACGCCAAAGTGTTTGCTGCTGCCGCGTGGGCTGAGCAGGGTCCCGCGCGTAGGGGCCCGGGCGGCGGCTGCAGGGAGTTGTGGCCCTCCGCTAACTTCTGCAGCTCCAACCCGGCATCGGACGTGGAGAGTTGGTCCCAGCGCTCCTGGGGCGCTTGCCCAGAGCAGCTGGTGCTCCCGTGTATTTTCACGGGTGCAAAGCCCGCCTCCTGGCACGGGGAGGCGGCCCCCTGGGTTCCCTCCTCCTGATTTCACTCGGGCCTGATTTTTATTCACTCAGCCTTTATCCCGAAAGTCGATGTCCTCATCCTTCGTGGGCTCCGGCTGCCAAGCTGCTCAGCTCTGAGCTCTGGCGCGGGAGAGCTGGGGCGCGGAGTCCCCGCCCAATTTAGCACCGCGTCAGCCTTGCTGCCTCCGAGACCTTCAGGGAAGAGAGGAGGGGCGGTCGCAAATTAGCTTTATTCCAGGCTGTCACGCAGTGACAACTTGGACGAGTAACTTTTCAAACAAAATAAGATGGATGTCTCCGAACGACTCCCTTGGTCTCAGCCAAACCCTCCCGGGAGCCTCAGACGACAACAAAACAGGCCGCCGTCCCGAAACCCGGGAAAGCGGCACGCGCGTCCCCTCCTCTGCTGCACCTTGTAGGAAATGTCACCCTCTCAGCTCCACCACAGCCCCAGATCACGTGGGGTCCATTGTTTTGCAAGCGCCCACAAGAGCACATTTCCTTGGGGTTAAATACTACTTTCAATTCAGTGACGGTTTCCCCAGGAGCCCCTTGGGCCTGGTCGGAAAAGAAGACGAAGCGGAGTCGACGTCTTCCATTCGTGCTTTGGGTCTTTAGAGCGTAGGGTGGGTGTAGTGGGGGTTTTCTGCAACATCAACATCTCTATTTTAAGAATTCGTTCTCTTTTAAATTACAGTCAGAATGGATTTCCCCACCCCTCTCCCAAACAAACCACAGGCCACCCAGATGAGTTCTTCTTGCACATTTTCAGGAAGAAAATAAAATAATAACAATAATGAAACACGAAATCTTTTGTTTTCGATTGTCCTAATAAGCATCTCCTAACAGAACTTCTGCGCTTCTATGGTATTTCTTCCCCCCCCCCCCCAGAAAACTTTTAATATAGCTGCAGTAAAGCTTCTGTGACATTTTTTATTTCACTTCAGCACCAAGAGGTCTTGCCAAACAAACCCAGAGGCAACAGAACTTGCCATGCCTGTGTCAAGGCTCAGGATGTGGGCTAATTAAATATATTTCTAGTCGTTTCTAGACTTTTGTTGCAGCTGCCGTCATTTTAAGCTTTTGACTTTCTCCTGGAAAGTAATTAATCACTGATCAATCACTTCCGTCCGGTCAGCACTGGAACACCGCCTCCCGCCCATTCCCTACCCGCGCCCCCATCCCCTCTCGGTCTTTCTCTCTCCCTCTCGGGGTCTCCCTCTCTCCTTTTATTAAAGGATATGCCTGGCTCCATGCAGCAAGGACAGAGGTGTTATTTCCAGAGATGGAATGGAACGGTGGGATCTCCTGAGGACACGGGCACCTGGGGTAAGAGATCTAGGAAGTCCAGTTCTGTTTCTAGCCAGAGGCAAAGGAGTGACAGGCATAAGCCGCTTGGGGCGTTGGACCCTCCTTGAAATGCTCCAGTGGCGATGTTTCAGGCAGAGGCCGGGGATTCTGGCGAGACTCCGCTGCAAGGGCGCGGCCTCGCTGTGACTTCACGGCTCCCAGGGCCGGTCACCAGCGCAAGTGTGTTTAGGGACGGCCATACACCCTTTTTTCTTGTGTTTTCTAGTGTCACTTCTAATTCCAATTTGACCGCAAACATTCAAACAGCGGCCTAAGTTCAAACTCAAGTTTCTACAGGCCTCACCCCTGCCTCCCGCCCCCAAACAAGACGCGTCCCTCAGGGGGCGGGTGGGTGCAGGGGGCGGACTAAGCGGAACGCGCGCCCCTGGGGTGTCCTGAGGCATCCACGACCCGCGTCTGCAGCATTCGAAGGCCTCGAGCGCGGGGTCAGGCGGGACTGGGGAAGGCAAGGCCCGGAGGGGGGTTTTCCTGCAGACTCCTAGCCACGCCGCGCGTTCCTCTGTGTCCCCGAAAGCCCCCTCCCCCCTGGCTTGGCTGTAAATTGCAACTTCGCGAGCGCTCTCCTCTGCTCTTCCAGGCCCTCGGCCCCCTTGCAACCGCGTCACCCGGGCCTACTCTGAACTCTGGAGGGAAACGCAAAAAAAGGAAACCTTTGGAACGACCCCCTGCTTCCCCCCCCCACCTCCTCCCCCACACACCCCTTTCCCGGGATCAGGTCTCGCCGCTGCTGGCCCCTCGCTCCCTTCTGAGTCCGCTGACTCCCCTCCTCCCTACTGCCCACCCCTCAGAACCAAGAAAGCGGCAGGAAACCCCGGGCTCGCCGGAGTTCAGGTCATCTCCTGTTTTTTGATGGGCTCAAACTCGTACTAAATGAGCGGATGTGCCTGCGAGATTGGTCTCAAAATAGAAGCGGCCTTAGTATTTTAGGATACTGCAGAAATCCTTATTTCTTCCGGAGAAAAACTCTATAATGACTCCTAGCACTTCCCCTTTCAATATTTGTGCAACTTTATCTCCACCGACAAGTTGCTCGGGTGACGCAAATCCGCCCTTGTGTATTACAACTACCAAAATAAATGCGCGGAAATCAATTCCCTTCTAGCAATGAAAATATAAATATACAGCTGCGACTTTCCCCTTTAATCTTTGCTTTCCGAGCGGCTCCGAGCTGTGGCGAAATGAACTGGTCCAGAGCAATTGAGACGGGCGGGGAGGCCCTGGGGGCAGAGGCGAGGGCTCCCGGGGGCCTGGTAGCCACGAGGCTCCAGGCTCGAGCAGGAGTAAAGAGGGCCTCCCTTAAGCGAATTAATTTGAGCTTAAATGTGGCTGCGTTGCCTTCGGGGAAGCGCAACTGTAAAGACAATTTCATCTGAGGCCGCAAAGCTGTGCTGGCAAATTGCAATTGACAATAGAGTAACAGAAGTACTTGTTTATACTCAGAGGCCACAATAGCAGGGGTTTCTGATCAATTCTGATGGCTGTCTGTAATGCATTCCACTCTCCCCTTTTGCTGGGTACACTATTTTGCTGGGGTACCCAGTATTTTGCTGGGTACTGAAACTATTTCGCCATACTGGGAATGGACAATGCCAGATAAGATCCCTTTCATAATGTAACATTTTTGCTTATGGGGATGGCATCTAGGGTTGAAAGAAGGGGCAGAAAACAGAGGTTTCTGCATTGACTGAAGCCAGAGAGGGGTCCCCTTACCCTTTGGCTGTCCCTTGAGCCTCTATATTTAAAGCATCAGTGCAAATTCTTGTCCCAAACCTGGGGACACAAATACACACCAACTGAGCCTAAAAGCTCAAGGAGAGTGAACGCTGACCTTTGTTTATTGTAGTGACATACCTCTACAAGGGCTTACGCTGTCCAGATCTGCTATCTGCTTTTGTTGTGGGGTTTTTTTTTTTTTTTTTCTGGTACACTCTAGGCAAGATAATGTGCTAGGTAATTGCTCTGTGGACTTGGGGACTCTCCCTGGCCCTTAAAATGTTTTAAAATATTTCAATCACAGTACCTCGTGGTTTCAAAGACAAAGAAGGAAATCACTAAACATTTCACAGTCAAAAAGAGAAGGAAGCCTAGCTTACCCAGCCGAGGATATGAGAGATTTCCAATAATGTAGGAATCTGCTTATATTCTGCCGTCATTCTGCCAGCTGAAGATTTATAGACTGTGGGCCTCAGCCCTCACATTTAGTGTTAGGTATGGGACTTCTGTTCCTTGTGGATGCTACATACTGGAGTTGAGGACTCTAGATACTACACACACACACACACACACACACCCCTTGGATTATTTTAAGCAGACCCCAACTCCCCTTTCCTGGAGACTTTAGTTAATCCAGAACTAAATAAAGTTCCTAAGTTTTTCTGAAGATAGTTAGACTTTGATATGGGGTAGGAAAGGCAAATAACAGTGTGACAGCACTACAAGGTCCATAGCCACTGGGTTTCTTCCTTTGCCCTGTTCTCATTCCCCAGGTGTGGCTGACTCATAGGTGGCCATCTCTTTATGTGATCATGGCCCTGCCCTTGACCTCCTGCCCACAGCTCTGGCTTCAGAGACTCAGATAACGTTCTGGGTCTGATCCCATTTGCGGTTTCCTCTCACAGAGTTTCTCACCTATTTCCTTCCCTCCATTACTAGGATGTACCACTGCACACACGTGTACTACCCCCCCCCCCATACACACATATGCACATGCTCGTGTGCTCACTGGGGATCTTAGAGACCGAGCAGAAGAGTGAGCAAGCGGTTTGGGGTTTCCTCCTGTTGCAAAGAGCTACTTGTGTGTCTTTCCAAGTCACCTTCTCCACACGCAGCCAAGAAAGACTTCAGACCTCATAAAACTTAATAGTAGAATCCATTTCAACAGGGCACAGTGTAACAAAGACTCACATATAGTTGCGGTGAAATCATGTCCCCAGAAGAGTAAACTATGAGAGACCATCTTTAACACATAAGATTTAGTACTTCCTTCAACAGATTCTGTTTGGTAGCTGAGAGACAGCTTGCACACTCTCAGCGGATTAGCCTTGTGGAAGCTGGGTGGGTTGCCTAAATTACCAGATCCTAATAGCCAGGGTTTGGTCTCTAGTGAGTGAGCTGAATGTTAAGGTAGGAGAAGGAGGTATAGGTGAAAATCATAAATTTAAAACAACTTCGGTGTTGAGAGGGGAAAAAGCAAATCACTTCCAAAGTTATATTTCCCTAACCAAACAGTCAAACAAACAAACAAAACCTTTCTTTCCTTTGAGATAAGTTTTCCAACGTATAGCATAGGTTCCGAAGACGGAGAGGGACTAAAAGACAGGAATGGAAGGGGCCCTTGGAAGGGAGAGGGTCCTGGAGCCAATGAGAGCTCTGTAGGCAGAGCCAGAGGGTTGTCTCCACCTCTGTCCCAATCTGCCCACCTGCACCCCACCAGGATTGAGACAGCTTTGCATTTGGTGGCAGACTCCTGCCGGCCCTGTCTGGCCCCCACCAGGCCCCAGCATCCCCTACACCCCTTGGTGAGCCGGTGGAGTACCAAAACTCGGTTCTCTGCTGACACCTGCTGGGCCATCTCTACATTGTTGCCTGGTTGTGCCCGTCCTGTGCCAGCAATGTTGCTGTGATGCAAGCTGACGCTTCCTTTTGCAAAAACACAGGTTTCTAAAATCGGTGAGCACCAGCAGCTGTTGCCCTCGATATTGCCAGCAATATGGAAAGATCTTGTATTATGTCTTTAAAGTGACCAGGGAGGGCGAGAAAGCAGTCACCCTTTCTGACTAATACCTTACATTTTACAGATCTCGAGCCCAGTTCACATAAATCATCTCACTTGTTCTTTAAAATAACCAATTGTAAGGATGCAGAGGAGGTACGATTATCCCTGTTTGGGTTTAGGATGTTGCTCCTCAGAGAGGTTAAGTGGCTTGCCCGAGGTTGCATAGTTAGGAAATGGTGTTTGTTGCCGGGAGAAGAGGCTACATGTTCTGACTCATCAGCCAGAGCCATACCACTCGGCCAATTTCTTGAGGGGAAACCGTTCATCCGGAGGAAAAACTCTTGCCCGCAATCAGAATGTGCACTGGCTTCAGGCAGAGGCCGGAGGGTAGAACTGTGTCTAACCCAGGAACCGAGGCTGTCCCAAGAACACTGTCAAGCAAGGGCAGGTTGGCGACTTCGTTATGAATGTGTGACCAGATGTATCAGGCAGCCCCTGGGCTCACCATATGTTTCTCCCCTTCCTCTCAAAGTAGCTGGAATCCAACTCCTGGAGGATTCCTTCTTTGGAGAAGAGGCATCATACTATGAATTCGTGTCTCTGACCCTTCTCATTGTGCAAATACCTGAGGGTAAGGAGCTGTTTTGACAAGCAGAAGCCAGGAGGAGGTTCTGAGCTTAAGATACAAACAAGGACACAGACCTTAGTGGGGCACCCAGGGCGCAGCATTATAAAGAGCATTGGACACGGCCCCTTGCAGGGCCCTAAAGAAGGGATTAGAAGATGCTGTGTCCGTTTATCCAGAGTCTGTCCTCTGTCTACAAGTGCTCTAAACGGGCACTCCCCACGCTGGAGCTCTGCTGTCATTTTCTCCCACTAGCACCAAATAGTTTTGTAGGATTTCAGTGCCTTGTTGAACTATACAGTAAGAATAATCTTTCACTCCTGAAGCTCATAGTTATATAAGAGTATAAGCATTATACGATTATTTCTTTTAGATACAGGTATTTCATGGCTGGAAGCTCTTTTATCTGAGTCATAGGTATGGCAAATGCTTATGGTACTCGTCTTTATGGGTCTTGAAAGAGAATCCGAGTTGTAAAGAAGCAGAAAGGCGAGTCTGGATTTACAGAAGACTTCAGCGGGACTGGGATTCTCCTGCTGACCAATATTCACCTAGCTCAGCCTGGTCTCAGGAACTTTGGTCCCAGGACACACAGGGATGGCCCAAACTAAAGCACAGGTGATGGGGGTAGATAGAGATTAGGGGAAGAATTTAAAATTTTCAACGTTTATTTATTTTTGGGACAGAGAGAGACAGAGCATGAACGGGGGAGGGGCAGAGAGAGAGGGAGACACAGAATCGGAAACAGGCTCCAGGCTCTGAGCCATCAGCCCAGAGCCCGACGCGGGGCTCGAACTCACGGACCGCGAGATCGTGACCTGGCTGAAGTCGGACGCTTAACCGACTGCGCCACCCAGGCGCCCCCAGGGGAAGAATTTAAAGATGCTTGGGAGGTAGAATGGACAGGCAGAAAAGACCAGCTTTAAACCGTTCCTGTTAAAGAACATATTGTATCCCAATACAAATATCACCGTGTTCAATCATAAATGTGTAGATGAAGAACCCGTCGCTAATTTAACACCCAGCTTTATGGTTTTTCTCTTGCCCAGATGCTTCCTGTATTGGGAGATGCCACCAACACATGCATGAGTCTTCAAAGTGAACAGTTGTGTTTGAGTTTGTACTTTTGAGCCCAGGGCTAATTGTTGTGTTTATTTGTAATTAAGACGTGTAAATAAGCTGTTAGGTTCGGAGCATTTACAAAACACGGCAAGTATTTACAAAACAGAAATATTTACAAAAGCACAGTTTGGTGAGTTGGGAAGGCCACTAGCCTGTTAAGGAAGGCAGAGTTTAGAGCCTAATAGTATTACAATACCCTCACTTTTTAGAAAATAAAACCCCAGTAGAGTATGTTTAATCTTGCTTTTCCTTTCGTGGTGAGATTTAACAGCACTTTGCCAGTAAAATGAGAAATCACCTCACTTTGAATGTGAGAACTCTAGGTGATGGAGAAGAACACCATCACGGAACCAACTGCCATTTTAGGACATTATTAGTTCTAGTTCCTTCCCTGCAATCCCCTTAATGGACCTCACTGGATTGTTTGCTCATTGTGGTTTTCAAAATCCCCAAAAGAAAGGAGTTTTACTTCAAGAATACCAACATTTCAAATGAGGACTTATACTATTAAATGAAGGCTTAATCTTGGCTGAGAAATCATGGAAGCAGGCAGCAAACACAAAAATTAACTTGTCACACGCAGGTGACTCTTTCTTTACACTCGGAGTAGGTGAATGGTTGACGATTACCCGTGGAATTCCAGCCCAAACTCTCAGAAAAAGTTGGTTTGCTGTGACGAGCTTATGTGAATGATTCCCTGACTTCTCCATGTATATCTAGCTACCTAGTCAAAACCTCTGCTGTTGGTCTCATCTGTACCTCACACTTGCTGTCCCAGAATGAGCTCATCATTTACCTCTCCAAGCCGCTTCTCCTCCAGGGTTCTTGGTAAAGTCACCCTTGCCCCACCCCCCGACTTTTTCTTTTTTTTTTTTTTTTAATGTTTATTTATTTTTGAGACAGAGAGAGACAGAGCATGAACGGGGGAGGGTCAGAGAAAGAGGGAGACACAGAATCGGAAGCAGGCTCCAGGCTCGGAGCTGTCAGCACAGAGCCCGACGCGGGGCTCGAACTCACGGACTGCGAGATCATGACCTGAGCTGAAGTCGGACGCTTAACTGACTGAGCCACCCAGGCGCCCCGAAACTGAACGACTTTTAAACAAAAGCTTTACTTAGCATTAGCCTCATAAAGGGATTTTTTTTTTAATGCTTATATATTTATTTTGAGACAGAAAGCAGGAGCAGGGGAATGGCAGAAAGAGAGGGAGAAAGAGAATCCCAAGCAGGCTCTGAGCTGTCAGCACAGAGCCCGACATGGGGCTCGAACTCACAGACCCTGAGATCATGACTTGAGCGGAAGTCGGCCGCATAACGGACTGAGCCACCCAGGTGCCTCACTTTTTTTTTTCTTTTTTTTTTTTTTTTTTTTTTTTTGGTTTAGTTAGTTAGTTAGTTAGTTTGTTTCAAAACCTGATCATCATCCTGGACTCTTTCTCTCATTCCGTACATCCAACCAGTCTTCCAAGTCTCGAGAACATTAAAACCCTTCCATTTTTCTCCCTCCCCTGGCCACCTCCTCAGTCCAGGCCACCATCGTCCCTCCTTCGAACTATCATGGCAGCATCCTGACCCACCTCCCTACAGCCCCTCTTGCCTCCCTTCAGTCCGGTCCATAGTCTGCGAACGCAGTGCTCTATTAACAACTCACTTCCAAGCACACCACTCCTCCGTCCGAAATCCTGCAGTGGTTTTCCACCTCCCTCAGCACACAATCCCTAACCCTACACATCACCTACAGCGTTCTGCGGGGCTAGGGCCCCGTCCATTTGCCCAACCCCATCCAACTCCGCGGGCTTCACTCTCTGTGTGGGAGCTGAGCCAGCCCTCTCTAGATTCCGTGAGTGCACCGTGCCCTCTCTGCTCTGGGGCCTGTGCCGGCCCCATCTCCTGACGCTGGAGCAGCCATCGGTCCCAGGCCCCTTCTGTCTGGCCACCTCTCACTTCCGGCTGTCAGTTTATAGGACACTTTATAAAGAAGCTCCTCTCGATGCCAGCTAAGTAACGGCTGCCCCTTTCTTGCTGCCTCCCGGAGCTCCAAGCATCTCTTTGAATTGGTCCCCATCACGTTGCAGTCTTTTGTCCGCTACCTGCCCTCCGCCTATCCACAACCAGCTCTAAACTATGAGGACAGGGCCTGTGTTTGGGAAGCTAGTAAAGTGCCAGATATATATTAGGGGCTCAGGAAACACTTGCGGACTAGTTAAGGGTTGACATAATGGATTGGCTCACTGCTTTCACATCTAGGTTGATTCGTTTTAGGATCTCCCATCCACTGATGTCGCATATTCTCTTGCCTGTCTTCCACTGGCCACGTGAAGAACTAAATCAATAGACAGAGAAATGAGGAGCAATGCTCCCTCCACTCCTTTTACTTGTAATTTGGCAATTTCCTTAGTTCCAACTGCTGAAGGGGGCTATTTGTTTACTGGGAGAGCCTGCTTTCTCACACATGGGTCTTCCCCTTATTCGAGATGTCTGGCTTTATATAGTAGTATCGATAGAAAGCAGACAAATAGAAGGCACTAGGTAAGGTCCCCTTTTCTCTATGCAGCCCGTATCATGAAAAATTGAGGGTTATGGGAAGTTGTATAAATAGTATAGGAATGTGTTTTACACATTCCTTGTTATCTTTTGATCTGCCTGCCACCTTTTCCTTTTGGGAACTGCCTCCAAGAGCTGCGGGTGGTGGGTCATGGGACCCTGCACAGGACGAGTTCGCCACAGGCATACATGCAACCAGATGCATGAGACCGCAGTGAAACCAATCAGACTCATTTTCCAAGGTTGGTGGAGAAGGTAAGAGAGAGAGGAGCTCTCCCTCTCCCTGGAATTACTGGTTCGAAGGAAAACATGTGCCTGGATGCCCATCAAGAGCACGGAGCCTGTCGAAGAGAGGAGCCAAGAAGAACTGAGAGAGAGAGAGAGAGAGACAGTCTGGATATCAACATGTGGTATTCAGTGTGCTGCTGAGGCTCCTGGCCGCCCCTGGCAAATTTCACTATTGTGCCATTTCTTTCCAGGGCTTTGTTCCTCCCTGTTGAAAATTATGGGCTCTAACTTAGTTTCTCCCTCATTGCTCATTGCCTTTCTTTGCATAGTATCCCACAATGTGAATGTATGGTAGTATATCATTCCTATATTAATGGACACTTATCGGAGTTTTAGGGTTTTTTCCCCCCATGATCAGTGATATTTTTTTGCAATAAGCACCCTTGTGTGTTGGTCCTTATATACTGGTTTCTCTCTCCCTCTCCCTCTCCCTCTATAAATATATATAGAGAGAGAAGCTGGGTGTGTGTATATTTCAATATACGTATATACATACATATACATTCAAGTAGATGTTTTCAGATTGTTTTCTAAAGAGGCTGTAACAAATCACCTTCCTGCTGCCAGTCATGACATGAACCTTATTCCCCACATCCCCGCCACCCGTAGATCGTATTGGTCCTTTTAGCTCCTGCCTACCTGATAGGCATCAATTGGTGTCTCATTATCATTTCAACTTGCATTTCCCGGACTTCTGGCCAGAGTGTACAGTTGTCCCACCCTCTCCACGGTGGATGCTCACCATCTTTGTTTGCCTCTCTACATGATAAACACACAGTAACTCTTCAAGTGGCCCCTGTTTTCAACACACCCTTGTCGGGAAGAATCCCAGCTCCGTGAACCCTCCTCACGAGCCCAAACCTCTCTCTCCAGCATTGGGTGCACACACTTCCTTGCCTCCCACCTTCTATGAGGCCGTCTGTGATCAGAGCCCAGCGAGGGACACAAGACTCTGCCCAATCCACATGTGCAAACGAAAAGATATCCCTTTGTTTATATTCAGTGCCTGTGCGCTACTCAAAGCGCATCACCCTGAATATTTAAAATCTTCAACCAATGAAGTATGGTTTGGAAAACAGTGCAAGGAAGGCATTTATCCAAACCGGCTCACTCTCCGGTCTTGCCCTCAATCATAACATTCAGGTCACCTTTTTCCTTTGCAGCTTGGGAGCGGGGTCTATTTTGATTGCCAGCAAAGCGCCCAACTTGAGAGCCATGACCCTCGGGACCTAAAAATGCCTCTCAGCCTTATATGTGGCCTCCTCTCTCTAGTGCCCAACCCCCCACCCCCACCCTCGGCTCCCACCCCCATCTTTCCACAGCAGCCATGCACGATGGAGAATTCCACGGGAAAGGGGGCATCTGAGGAGCCCCTGAGGCAGGAGCCCCAGAAGGCTGAGTGGATTTTAAGTGGCTTCTCTGCAGGCACCCAGAAGCAGGCGTCCTGGACAGCAGGAAGCCTCCACACAGACAGGCCTGGCCTGTTATCCCGATCTGCTGAGAGGTAAAAGGGTATCAGCGACCCTCGACCCTCGTCTTTCCTTTGCCCTTCTTTCCCCTCCCCTGTAACACATACAATTGAGTCATTAAAGTCATGGAGACTCTTCCGAAACTTTCCTTAGGTTTGCAAACCTATTGCCACCTCTGGGTTCAGAGACTCCTTGCTTTATGCCTCGATAGATAAAAACAGTGAGTACGAGGGCCTGACGCTCTGCTAAGCTCTTACAGATATTATCTCAGTTGATTTCAAAAACAAACCTAGAGGGCGCCTGGGTGGCTCAGTCGGTTAAGCGTCCGACTTCGGCTCAGGTCATGATCTCACGGTCCGTGAGTTCGAGCCCCGCGTCGGGCTCTGTGCTGACAGCTCAGAGCCTGGAGCCTGCTTCGAATTCTGCGTCTCCCTCTCTCTCTCTGCTCCTTCCCTGTTCATGCTCTGTCTCTCTCCGTCTCAAAAATAAATAAACATTAAAAAAAAAAAAAAAAAACCTAGAAAGGAGCTTTCCATGGGATTTCCATTTACCGGGGAAAATGGAGTTTTAAACAGTTAAGTAACCTGCCTAACGTCACAGTTAGTAATTGGCGCACCTTGGATTTGAAACCGCTTTTTTGGTCACGAAGGGGTCTTGTTCATCCTTCTCCCAGCCGTTCCTTGCTCTTGTTCTTTCTTGAGGTAAGGAGCCAGAATCTTCTCTCCCAGTCACCATAGCCTCTTGAACAGCAGTATCCTGATCAAGAGTCTTTTCCAGCCTTTCGTGTCTGAAATCTTCCATCATCATTGACTCAGCCTGATCCCCCCCCCCCCCCCACCTAATCACGTCTGCTCTCTGCTCCACTCTCTCCTGCCCGAGTGGTGCACACACCAGGCTCTCTGAGTTCCTTGCCCTTCATTCTCTCCCATTCATTGCATTTCAGCTCACTGGCCTTTCTGTCCCTGCAACATACGAAGCTCTGTGACTTTGCACCTGCTGTTCCTTCTACTTAGAATACCCTTCCCTGTGCTTTGTATGGCTATCTACTTTGGGTCGGTCAGAGTTCAACTCAAATGCTATCTTACAAAAGAGACCATCCTTGAAACCTACTCGTTACTCCCCATGACACCACCTTATTTTACTTTCTTCAGTGCATTTCTAGGTACCAGGAACTCCGGCATTTATTTTTTCATACGTGTTTATTGCCTGTCTATCCCCACCAGACTGTAAACTCTCTGAGGTCAAGTCTTTATCTGCAGGCTCACTGCTGTTTCTCCCATAAACAGCACGAGGCACATAGTAAATGTTCAATAACTGTTTGTTGGTTGACTGCTACCCAGAATGCATCTCGGGAACTATTCATTTTCCCATCCCCGCTGCCACAGGTCTATCCTGACAAATTTACACCTACCGTTTCTTTCACACTTCAAACTGAGCTCACTTATGCTGTGAGGGTCACCTCGATTAGTTCCTCCTCATGATATGTGTTCAGTGTCCCTTTTCCAGAAATCTACAGAAGCTCATTTCTCACTCACTACGGTCCTCACGTCTCTTCACTTTTCCGATGCCATTCCATGCGGAATGTCTCAGGCATTCTATTTTTGTGGGTGCTCTTTCTCCAATATTCCCAGAAGATGAGACATACCAGACAGTTTAAAAGAAAAATATAGGGACGCTTGGGTGGCTCAGTCGGTTGGGCACGCGACTTTGGCTCGGGTCATGATCTCGCAGTCTGTGAGTTCGAGCCCCGCGTCGGGCTCTGTGCTGACAGCTCAGAGCCTGGAGCCTGCTTCGGATTCTGTGTCTCCCTCTCTCTCTGCCCCTCCCCCGCTCATGCTCTGTCTCTCTCTCTCTCTCTCTCTCTCTCTCTCTGTCAAAAAAAATAAACATTAAAAATATATACATATAGGGGCGCTTGGGTGGCTCAGTCAGTGGAGCGTCCGACTTTGGCTCAAGTCACGGTCTCGCAGTTTGTGAGTTCAAGCCCCGCATAGGGCTCTGTACTGAGAGTACGGAGGCTGCTTGAGGCTCTCTCTCCCTCTCTCTGCCCCTCTTCCACTTGCATTCTCTAAATAAATAAATAAATAAACCTTGAAAGAAAGAAAGGAAAATATAGATGTAGTCCTCAAAGTAGTTTGTCCACAGCTTTGAATCCAAATTCCAACAAACACCGTCAGCCTCAATCTTTTATCTGAAACGTGAACCTGACGTGGAATTAGTTGATCCTGACAGCCCTATCATGCACCTAGTTTCTGTTTAGTCTGTGATTCCCAGTCTTTGGTAGAGGCCGTTCAGGACATGCAAAAGGCCTTGGTGTCGTTGGTCCTGCGTTGTAACCAGTGTCAACAAATAGCAGGATCGAAGGGATCACATTGAGTTAGCAAAACACTGGGGAGATAGGTCTGCTCCCCTAAGCTGCTTTGTTATTTTACCAATAAATATTCAATAGTTAAGTGAATCCTCAGTATTTCCTCGGAAAAATTTGCAAGGATAGAGCTGAGAATGAGGGGCAAGTGGGTAGATGCTTATACTGAGCTTAGCATAGGTTCAGCGTCAACGGAAGCCTCAGTTGACAGGACTTATCAGTGTACTTCTCAACTTCGTGCAATTACTTATTAGATCATAAATATTAACTGATGAAGTCAGACCTGGTTTTCTCAGATCTGGTTTTCTCCCTGTATTTGCCCAGAACTTCCTTGAGATTGGCCACAAATCTATGGTATATTAGTTTTTGGTGCCGAGGAACAAATCACCACAAATTTAGTGGCTTGACACGAAACATGTCTTATCAGGGTAAAGATGTTTCTCAAGGCCACTGTTCAATTCTGTATGCGGCCTTGGGTACAGATGACATTTTCACATGGTTTGGTTGTTTTCAATTTCCTTTATCAAAATTGCCTTTTCTTGGCCCTCCCTCATTTCTTCCTGACGAGATCTTAATATTTTCCTTATTAGTAGCTGTGAACTTTTATATATGGAAGATGTATTCTGACTTTTGGTCCTATTTCCTTTTTCCCAGCTTGTGGCTTGCCTTGACTTTTTTTTTTTTTTTTCCTTTGGCTTTGTCCCTAAACTTTCAGGAGGACTTGGGGCCTTGCTATACAGGCCTGGATATCCAAGTACCACGGCCGCCTTGCAGCCGTTGCTGTAGTCCCTACACCTGGGGACAACCCCCTCCCTCCTTGTTAGGCCTCTCCGGTGACGTCACTTCCTGTACCAGTAGTCGGAGCTGACAGCTTCTGTGTGCAGAACAGTCGACTCAATCTCCTTGCCCATCTAACTTTCCTGGCAGCTGGGACTGCTTATTTTCTGTTTTACCTGTCCTCAGTTCACCCTCTCAGGGCTAAACATACCCAGAATGTAAAAAAGAGAGAGAGGGGGCAGTGATACTTAAGATACACCCAGGCAAAAATCTGCAGCCAGCCCGATGACGAGCCGGGATCAGTGGTCACAACTCATTACAGTTTGCCTTGAAATATACGTTTAATATAACTGTGTGGTGAATTGGGTTGTAATGTTATTTTTAATTTGCTTATTGAATTATTTTCAAGAAATTCCTCTTCTTAATCCTCTCAATATAAGCTCCAGAATGAGGACTGTTTGTTTCTCTGAAGCAGAGATACCTCAGTGCTTTGTTCACTTGGACGTTGCCTAATAACAAGGGAAAAAACGTAGGTGTTTCTAGAACTCCTAGGTGAACAATGTAACTTCAATCGTGTGGACAGAGACTGTAAGAAGGAATATGTCTCAGAGAAGTTAGAAGATTCTCGAAGCAAACGCCAGACTTGACAACTGTGGGTAACCCCAGTGGAAGAAAGGAAGATACCAGAGAAGCCAACATGGTTGTGTAGGGAGGTGGGGGCTCTTCAATAGCCTTCAGTTGTTTTTCATTTTTAAATCACATCAAGTTACCAAGATCAAATCCAAATGACTGACAGGAGCCTCTGAGTATGGCTGCAGCATGGGAGGGGCAGAGAAAGGAGGAGACACAGAATCTGAAGGAGGTTCCGGGCTCTGAGCTATCAGCACAGAGCCCGACGCAGGGCTAGAACTCACAGACAGCGAGATCATGACCTGAGCCGAAGTCAGACACTTAACCGACTGAGCCACCCAGGCGCCCCAACAAAGAGGACTTTTAAATCTATGTCTTCAAAGAAGGCTGGAAAAGCACCGGGCTTCAGTGAAAAATGTGTGATATCAGTAGACAAGAGAGAAGTCAGAGTTAATCAACTTTTTATTCAAGTCTTCTAAGAAAGAATGGTTTTGAAATTGCAAATAATTTTTAAAAAGCTAATGTAGATTTGAAGTTCCCTCCAATACACTCCTTTATATCCACTTTAGTATGGAAGATGCTAAAACAAAAAACAGTTACTTGAAATAAATTCAGTCCTTGAGCTCATATTCCCTATGTCCCAAAGTGTTAAAAAGCATTCAGATATAATCTTAGATTAATTTATTATTTTGGGGAATTTGTTAGGAATGGAGAGGTGCCAAGCCCAGAGGCAAAAATTAGGCCAAATTGTAAAGTATTTTTCAACTCCAGACTATTAAGTATGATATTATTCTCTAGAAATCCTGGACTAGAATATTAAGCACATAATTTGCTTTGTTGAAAAGCAGATAGAATTCCTTTGAAACAAATGGATTTTTTTTTTAAAGAACAAGTCATGTCAAACTAATGACATTTATTCTTCCAAAGTTGATAAATAATTAATTCAGTTCTTTCCCAAATATTTATTGAGTCAGGCACCGTGTGCCCGGAACTCTCCTAGATAACTAGAGAATTTTAGCAGGCAACCTAGCAGAACAGAACAGACAAGTCCTTGCTTTCTAGAAGCAAACGTTGTAGAGGGGAAGCTGGCAAAAAATGAATAGATCTATCGTGTGTTAATGGTGATAAATGCTGTGCAGAAAGATAAGGCAGGAGAAAAGGATTCAAAAATAAGAGGAATAACACTGGAAAAACTATATTTTGATATAAGTAAAACATTCAGCAGTAGCTGCGTAACATACTTTAGGACAAGACAGTGAAATATGAATTACTGATGTGATACTAGTTGATTGACTTCTCTGGGCCTGACATCCAATAGTGGACGCAGCCACAGGTTGGTTGAGGAATATGCCTCAAACTATTTCTGGCTCAGTCCTGATCCACACCAGTATCTATGATTTTGACAGAGATGTTTAGAAGGCACATTACCAAATATGCGGTGCCAAAAACCTATAAAGAACAATCAGACAAAACCAAGAGAAAATCAAAAGAAGGCAAAATGAGGGTCTGAGGGCCTCTGAAAATCCACCCCTTTATAAGAACAACAAGAATATTGGGAAAAATAGTCAAAGTCAATTTTTTTCAGAACTCTAGAAATTAGCCAAAACCTTATAACAATTTGAGAAGTATTTATTTGAGAAAACTGGCTGAGTCTTGGTTGGAGCTTGAGGGTATAATGTTAAGTGAAATCAATCAGTCAGGGTAAGACAAATGCCATATAAATTCACTCATGTGTGGAATTTAAGAAACAAAATAGGGGCACCTGGGTGGCTCAGCCGGTTAAGCGTCCAAGTTCGGCTTGGGTCATGGTCTCATGGTTCGTGAGTTTGAGCCCTGCATCGGGCTCACTGAGGTCAATGCAGAGCCTGCTTGGGATTCTCTCTCTCCCTCTCTCTCTGCCCCTTCCCCACTCACCCTTTCTCTCTCTCTCTCTCAAAATAAATAAACAAAACTTAAAAAAAAAAAAAAAAAAGAAGTAAAACAAAGGAGCAAATGAAAGAAAAAAGAGAGAGAGTCAAACCAAGAAACAGACTCTTAACCATAGACAACAAACTGATGATTGATTACCAGAGGCGAGGTGGACGGGGGCATGGGTGAAAGAGGTGATGGGGATTAAGTCGTGATGAGCACTGGCTGGCGTATGGAATTGTTGAATCACTATGTTGTACATCTAAAACGAATATAGGGGCGCTTGGGTGGCGCAGTCGGTTAGGTGTCCGACTTCAGCCAGGTCACGATCTCGCGGTCCGTGAGTTCGAGCCCCGCGTCGGGCTCTGGGCTGATGGCTCAGAGCCTGGAGCCTGTTTCCGATTCTGTGTCTCCCTCTCTCTCTGCCCCTCCCCCGTTCATGCTCTGTCTCTCTCTGTCCCAAAAATGAATAAACGTTGAAAAAAATTAAAAAAAAAAAAAAAAAAACAACGAATATAACACTGTATGCTAACTATACTGGAAAGAATAGAGTAGAATAGAATAGAAGAAATAAAATAAAATAAAATAAAATAAAATAAAATAAAATACAATGGCTGGATCTTGTTAATAACAGCAAGCTTTATGACACTTCAGCTTACCCCATTCTGACCCCCTCTCTTCAGTTATGGAGTAGCCATGAAAACCAACAGCTTTACAATTATAGTACCATGAAAACTAGCAGCCCAGCAATCATTAGAGCTGAATAATTTTGGAGTTCCCCAAAAGTCCCATCCGCAGACAATTGTCACTATTTGATCTCTCTGGCAGTTCACTAGAAACTTCCAGTTACAGGGGTAGCCTTTATCTCACCTGATTCAGAGTTTACTTGGTGTGAATGGCCTTTTCCTGGGGTCATTTATCAAAACAATCAACAATCGTTTAACCTCACATCTACCTGAATCTGCAATAACAGTTGTGGCAAACAAGAACCTGATCAAAGTATGTTTTTAAAACGTCGGGGAATGAGGGGCTCCTGGGTGGCTCAGTCGTTGAGTGGCCAACTCTCGATTTTGGCTCAGGTCATGATCCTAGGGTCATGGGATTGAGCCCCACGTTGGGCTCTGTGCTGAGCATACAGCCTGCTTGGGATTCTCTCTCTCTCCCTCCACCCCTCTCCCCAGCTTGTGTGCTCTCCTTCTCTCCCTCTCTAAAATAAATTTTAAAAAAAATTTTTAAGTCGGGGAACAAGAGGTCTCCAGGCAGCTTTATAAAGCTCTGGCATATTCCTGGGAATCTGTAAGGTCATGCACACAAGCAAAGGTTGGCATGTGCTCAGGAAAATCTGAGGAGCCCTAATCTCCCATCTCTGGCTGACCCTGAGGATGTGCAAAAGCAGGAAATAAAGGCTAAAATTTTATCGTAAACTGCCGGCCACAGCATTGAAGATGCACCCTCGACACATCCACAGAGCCTCTTGGCAGAGTCAGGAAGACGTACCAGTACAAGGTATATAAAGAAATCTCTTCCCTAGGGGCGCCTGGGTGGCTCAGTAGGTTAAGCATCCGACTTCAGCTCGGGTCATGATCTTGCGGTCCGTGAGTTCGAGCCCCGTGTCGGGCTCTGTGCTGACAGCTCAGAGCCTGGAGCCTGTTTCCAATTCTGTGTCTCCCTCTCTCTCTGCCCCTCCCCTGTTCATACTCTGTCTCTCTCTGTCTCAAAAATAAATAAATGTTTAAAAAAATTTTTTTAAATAAAAATAAAAAAAAAAAAGAAATCTCTTCCCAATCACTAGTTGACCACTAAGCTAACTGAGCGAATCCTTCAGTGACTCTAAGTGATGATCTGCACTGACAGTGCAGAACTTGTATGGGATCCTCTCTCTCTCTCTCTCTCTGCCCGTCCCCTGATCCCTCTCTCTCTCTCTCTCTCTCTCTCTCAAAAATAAATAAAATTAAAAAAAAAAAACTGTCCCAGAGACACTTCATACTTTGGACTTACTAAACGAAGGCTTATAATTGGCTCCTATGGATGTGTTCAAAGAACTAAAGGAAACCATGTTTACAGGATGGAAGGAAAATACTAGAATGGGATGTCACCTAAGAAGGAACGTCAATAAAAACAGTTTTTTAAAAAGTTGAATGGAGGGGCGCCTGGGTGGCGCAGTCGGTTAAGCGTCCGACTTCAGCCAGGTCACGATCTCGCGGTCCGTGAGTTCGAGCCCCGCGTCGGGCGCTGGGCTGATGGCTCGGAGCCTGGAGCCTGTTTCCGATTCTGTGTCTCCCTCTCTCTCTGCCCCTCCCCCGTTCATGCTCTGTCTCTCTCTGTCCCGAAAATAAATAAACGTTGAAAAAAAAAAAAAAAAAAAAGTTGAATGGAAATTCCGAAGTTGAAAAATCACATAAATGACATTGCTTTTTAAATACGCTAGAGGTTCGACAGCAGCTTTGAGTTGTAAAATAATGAAATAGTGAACTTGACAATGGGTCAATTGAGGTGCCTTGTGTGAGGAACAGAAACAAAAATTAATGAAGAAAAATGTACAGAAATTCACCAAGTGCACTAACATACACATAAGTGAGAGTCTGCGAAGGAGACGGGGGAACAGCAGAAAGGATATTTGAAGAAATACAGCTTTAAAAAAAAGTCCCAAATTTGCTTTTTTTAAAAAAAAAACAAACACATTTATCTACACATCCAAAAAGTTCCACCACTTCCACGTAGGATAAATACAAAGAGATCTACACCCAGACAAATCATAATAAGACTGTTGAAAGACAAAAAAAAATACCTGGAAAGCAGCAAGAGAGACGTACTCACCACGTATGAGGAATTCTCAAGGTAACTAACTACTTTCTCAGTAGAAATCATGGAGACTTTCTTTACAGAGATATTTGACAGTGTCCATTTTAACATATTCAGCAGAAGAAATCCCTCCAAAACACAAGTTTCCTTTTTAAATGGTTCAAGATGGGGGGCACCTGGGTGGCTCAGTCGGTTGAGCATCCAACTTCGACTCAGGTCATGATCTTGCAGTTTGTGGGTTCAAGCCCCGCATCGAGTTCTGGGCTGACAGCTCAGAGCCTGGAGCCTGTTTCGGATTCTGTGTCTCCCTCTTTCTCTGCCCTTCCCCCACTCACGCTCTGTCTCTCTCTGTCTCAAAAACAAACATTAAAAAAATGTTTTTCAATAAAATGTTTCAATATGTGTGCACGTGAATACTTTTCCATCTTATTATTTTCTTCTTTTATGTTTAACTTTGTGATTGTTATTATTTCTGAGTTGAATGCTTTATTTGTTTTTTAAATGTTTATTTACTTAATTTAAGGGGGGGAGGGAGAGAAAGCAAGAGCAGGGGAGGGGCAGAGAGAGAGAATCCCAAGCAAGCTCTGCACTGTCAGTGCAGAGAGTGAGGCAGGGCTCAATCCCACGAACTGTGAAATCATGTCCTGAGTCAAAATCAAGAGTCAATCGCTTGACCAACTGAGCCACCCAGGTGCCCCAGGATGCTTTATTTTTAAACTTTATATCTCCTAAATGATATACATTTTTAAACTCCAAAATTTCCTCTGAGTATTGCTTTGGCCATATCATTTGCTCTGATAACTTCACTTCTTATCATTTATTTCTTTTAAAAAAAATTTTTTTTTAACATTTATTTATTTTTGAGACAGAGAGAGACAGAGCATGAACGGGGGAGGGTCAGAGAGAGGGAGACACAGAATCTGAAACAGGCTTCAGGCTCTGAGCTGTCAGCACAGAGCCCGACGCGGGGCTCGAACTCACGGACTGCGAGATCATGACCTGAGCTGAAGTCGGCCGCTCAACCAACTGAGCCACCCAGGCGCCCCTTATCATTTATTTCTAAATAGCCTTGATTTACTTTTAACCCCAAGAACCTAGAAAGACATTTAAAATTTTCCAAGTGGAGAGGCTAATATATGTGTGTGACAGTCATTTTTGGCAATTTTTCTTTTTATTGCATTGCACTCAACGAATGCAACCTGTATGATTCCATTTATTTGGGGATATGTTGAAATTTTCTCTGTGGCTCAACATATGTTCCAATTTTTGTAATGTTTTAAAAAATAATCTGTGTTGTCACTGGTGAAGGCCAAGTTTTACATATATCTATTAGGTATATACAGGTTATTCAAATGCTATTATTATATCATTACTTATTTTTGTATACTTAATCTGATTTTTGTGTATCTTCATCAGTTTCTCCTTGCATTTCTATTGCTTTTATTTTGGTTTTTTTTGAAGTTGTTGTCAGATGCTGAGGTTAACAACTTCTCCGTGGACTATACTTTTAATCAATATAAATCCATTTCCCTTTCCTTTTAACCTTTGGTTCTAAATTCCATTTTATCTTATATACATACTCTAAATTTAATTAAAATTTTTTGGTAGTGTTATAGTCACATATTCCAAACTTGAAAAGAAATAAAGACATATTCAGAGAAGTTGACTTTTCACTCCAGCTTTCCCCAGCCGTAGAATTTCCCTCCCCGGACACAAGTGTTATCAGTGTATTTAATATATATCTGGATTTGGGAAGGAGTAGGGAAGGCCAGCTCACAAGCTCAAGCTGCCATCTTGATTCAGTCTCTGACTATTATTTTCCAGTGTTGTGAATGCAGCCAGAGTATATATAATCTTGCATTAGTCTAGAGCTGTAAATTCTCACATCAGACCCTAGAAGCATTTCTTGTGATCGTTCCATCTAAGGGCTTTGTGGTCTAGGAAAGCCCTACTGTATTCCAGGACCCAGACTATTTTTTAGTTTGTTGGTGGGAGGAGAGAGAGGAAAGGGTAGTGGGTGTGGAAATGTTGACATAGGTTTGAGCCCTGACTTAACTCATCTTGAAGAAATTTTCCAATTTTTATTTCTTGAAATGCTCACACATGAGAGATTTTCTAGCATTTCAAAACTTTGGTACTCAATAATTAACTGATCAAGCAGCCAGCAATTTCAACTGATGCTCATTGTCTTAATGTAGATAACCGTCACAGACACAAGCTAGTTCCTATCATTGGAAAGCTTAAAATTGACATGCAGCTAAAAATATTCATGAAACAAGTAATAACGTGAAAAACATAAAATCAGCTCTATGCTTCAGGATCATCCTGTTGGTGTCAGAAAAGTGCTATTGGGATAGTTTACATAACTGATAGGCAGATGATAGATAGATAGATAGATAGATAACAGAGTTAGTGACACATGGTTATGGTACATTTGATATATCATATATATTATATAGTGTTATAGAACTCGTGTGTGTGTGTGTGTGTGTGTGTGTGTGTGTGTATTTCACAGAACTCCAATACATATCTTTAAACGGAGCATTGTTTCCTGCTGGCTGTTCCTTGCACAAAGCATTTGAAACACAGCCCTCTGATTTTTACAAATCATACCCAAAGCATGATTTGTGTTCACCGGCCATATATAGTTGCTGATACTTTGTGCCACAGATGGAGAATTAACTCTCCCCCCATTCATTTGCCCCTTTCTTAATTTTCTCCCCATTCTTAATCTTGTTCTATCTTTTCTTTCTCTCTCTCTCTCTCTCACTCCTTCTCCTTTCGTTCTCCACTATCCTTCTCCTACCAGGTCTGATGTATTCCCCGCAAGCACTCTGAACAAACCGTCCTCTGTGGGCCTCCCTCCTGAGAAATTAGGTGGCTGGGTCAATGCCTCTGATGCCTATTTTTACACTCATGTTTGTCCGGAGTCTGACGTGGTTTATCACAGTCTCTCCAAAGGCCCATTGTTCAGCGCTTCAAGAAGAATGTTGTTATATTGACTGTTAGTGCGTCAGCCCCGCTCTCTCTGGAGGAACTTTTGGATGAAATTAGATAATTTCCATTAGGAGACCGTGCATTATTAGTCCCCGGTGCCAAAGTGGAGAATGAGCCAAGATGACTATTTCTGGCCAGGCTCACCTCAGGAAGGAACTTTCTCGGCTTTAATGGGATTTTGCTATTGTTGGTCGCCTTCTGTTTGACACTAGGCCAGCCCAGGGTTGGAAATTGTTTAGAAAGCTGCATGAAATATAATAGAACCTCAGCCATTTGCTGAGGCACATTCCTGCACAATGTTTATTTTGAAGAAGGAAAAAAAATATATTGTCCTTGGCAGACAACAATAAAAAAAAAAAAAAAAAAAGCTGTAACTTGAATCTCTGACCATATGCTTCTTGTTGCCAGTTGTGTTTAAAAACTCCCTGCTGGTATCAGAGAATTTCACACTGAGGTGATAAATCTCTTGTAATATTTATAAGCAGCTTCATTACAGACTCAGGAAGATATTTAAAGTCACCAAGGCCTTCAAGGCTGACTTCGGAACGGGTGGGTGGTGTGGAGGAGATGGGCACCAAAAGCTATTCCAGGCTCACCCTGGTCCCAGTCTGGGCCTAGAAGTCAAGTCCACAAAAATCCCTCTGCCCTGCTGTCTCGCCAAGACCTTCCTCACCCAGCCTTTATATAGTGGACTATATATAGGAACCGAGCCTTTGGGAGCTAGCTCTGAAGCCAGGGAAGATGGTAGGCATTAACCCCTCTTCGCTCTTGAGGAAAAAGTGTAAAGGTCAGCTTTTGAGCAGAATGGTGGGGTTTGGGGTTTTGGTTTTGTTCTATAAAAGCTGGCTCACCATCAGAGTTGACTTTGGAGCGAAAGTTGTCTCTATTTTGGCAGCCCTATTGCATGAACTGTCTAAGGATATTGAAACCTTGGACATTTTTAAATGATATTGAAATCCCTAAATTGCTTTCGTACATATTTGGTCAGTGTCACAGTCCTGGCCTTTTTTATTGTCCAACTTAGGCTAAGTGTGTGTATGTGAAAATGGTAAACAGAACAAAGCAAAATAAAACCAAAAAAACGTAAGATAGGGTCTCAATAGACAACCCTTGAAAAGGTAATCAAATTCCATTTATAAGAGTTCCTTGGTTGAATAGCAGTTTCCCAAGACTGTTTAAAGATAAAATCTTCAGGTCTAGAAGCTGATTCCATCAATTGACATTTAGATGTCCTCAGACATGTTGCTTCCTTTCAATTATTTGGCGTTAGCCTTGGCCTTTTCCTTTTTAGCTCTTTCAATAAATAATATGTACAACTAAGTCTTGACTGTCGACAACAATAGGGGAGAGGGGAAGCAGAGATAATTAAAAGATAATCGCCAAATCTAATCACCAAATCAACTTTAGACATAAATGTCGCCGTTTTCCCATGAAATCTTGCACTGGAAATGCTGACCCGTGACCAAAACTGACTGATGGGTGGTAAGTGAGCCCTGCACGAGAGGAAATGGACACACAGAATTCCAAGTGCGCGTAGCTCACGAACAGAATCTGCACTGGCCCTGCCTACATAATGGGATGGGGTCCTGTTTTCACCTGAAGGAGGCCAACACATCCACAGGCACCAGGAACGAGTTCCACATGGCAGGAGGACTCCTAAGATGGCCCCCAAATACCACTCCTGGGTGGACATGTCCAATGTAATCCCCTCCCCTTGAGTGTGGACAGGCCCTGTAAGCAGGGTGGAGTATCACTCTTGTGATTAAGGTAATTCTAAGGTAAAGATGGAGAGATTTTGCAAATGCAATTGAGATCTCAAACCAGTCAGTCTCAAGCAAAAGGGAGATTGTCTTAAGTGGATCTGACTTATCAAGTGAACAGCCTTTTCAAAGGAAGCCTCAGTCCTTCCTCAGAAGAGAGATATTCTCCTCCTGGCCTTGAAGAAGCAGAAAGCTATGCCGTCAACTGCCCGTGGAGAGGGGCAACATCTAGGAGTCAAGGAGTCCTACAACTGCCAGGAACTGAATTCTGCCAACAGTCTGAATGAACTTGGAAGGGGAGGCTGAGGTCCAGATGATACCACAACAGCCCAATAGCTCTGTCTGTAGCTTTGTGAGACGCTGAGCAGAGGACCCAGCTAACTCATGTCCAACAGCAGCTGTGAGATAGTAATGGGTGTTTCTGTAAGCCACTACGTTTGTGATCATTTGTTATGCAGCGATAGGTGACTGATACAAGTGCCCCATGGACAACTTGACCAGTTTGGAAATGGTAGAACTCTACCTGACGTCCGCTATTGCTGTAGGTAAATCAATGGCGGTTCATCTACGGGGATACACCGATGGTGGGCAGAAGACATTGCAGGGTCCGTGCCTGAGATCTCTCAATGACTTTCAGTGACACATGACTGCCTTCCTGGAGCTCCTGAGGCCCTCAGGGACCAGTGGCCACTTTTTTTTTCTTCAGTCAGCCTTGCAGATAGTTGGGGGACATGACATATTTTGAGACCATATCCTCCTGGGTTTAAATGCCCCTTCAGGGGCGCTTGGGTGGCTCAGTCAGGTAAGCATCCGACCTCAGCTCAGGTCATGATCTCACAGTTTGTGAGTCTGAGTCCCATGGGGGGCTCTGTGCTGACAGCTCAGAGCCTGAAGCCTGATTTGAATTCTATGTCTCCCTCTCTCCCTGCCCCTCTCTTGCTCATGCTCTCTCTCTCTCTCTCTCTCTCAAGAATAAACATTAAAAAAAGATTTTTAAAAATTCTTAATGTTTATTTTTGAGAGAAAGAGAGAGACAAAGACAGAGACAGAGTACGAGTGGGGGAGGGGCAGAGAGAGAGGGAGAATCCAAAGTAGGTTCCAGGCTTTCAGCTGTCAGCCCAGAGCCCGAGGCGGGGCTCAAACCCAAGAACCGCGAGATCATGACCTGAGCCAAAGTTGGACGCCCAATCGACTGAGCCACCGACGCACCCCAAAAAAGATTTTTTTTAATGATATTTGTTAGCCAGGTAACTTGGTCAGTTCATTTAATCTCACTGAGTCTCAGACTTGTAAATGGAGACAACAATATAATTTCCAGGGTTATCACAAGAAGTATGCGAATTATCCGTAGGGACACCTGGCCCGGAGACAGGACTACCACACGTGCTATATATGTTCATTTTCTTCAAGACGTCGCTTGAGCTCTGTGGGACCACCAGCTTTGATTCTGCCTCTGCTGCCTGCTGGTAAGTCACTTCACTTTCTGCTTCCGTATCATCATGAATGAAATGAAAACAGCATTAGTACTTACTATATTTGGTTATTGTAAGCATTCAAGAAAATCATCCTGGGGGGCCTAGGGGGATCCGTCTGTAGAGCATCCGACTCCTGATTTTGCCTCAGGTTGTGATCCTAGGGTTGTGGGATCAAGCCCCACCTCGGGCTCCCTGCTGGGCCCCTCTCCACGTGTGCACGCATGCTCTGTCTAAATGAGTAAACACACAAACAAATATGTGAACAAAATCTAGAAAATAACCCAAGTAAAGCACTTAGCACTTGCCCGGCACAGAGTCACGTTAGTTTGTTATTATTGTCACTCCTTTCCCAGTTCCCAGACTTGAGTGCATCATTTCCTATTCCATGATCTCATGAACCTTGATTGATTGCTAAGATACCACTTCTCATATTCTGAAACAGGTGTAGTATAGTAAGTTATGTCCATCTCTTTCTCTCCCATTCCACCTTTTCCTTTTTTGAGGGCGCGAGTCATGACTAATTCATTTCTGCAGCGCACGCAAAGCTTTGCCCATTGCTTTCCACATAGCACAAGACCAAGAAGTATTGACTTGATCAAATTTTCAATTGAAGTAAAGAGGCCAGGATGAGATAGGAGCTAACTACAGAACCTAAGAAACAGTAGTGCGGTAGTGACTTCGTAAGATCATTTGGTCCTTCATCTCAGTAGATCAAGTCAGCCAAGAACAATGCATCTCTAGTCTTGGTTGAAAGATCCCTACATAAGTAGTTGTCCATACCATTCATTAATCAACCAATCGGACATCTGTTTCTGAGAATAGATATCTAGTAGATGCTGTGGCGGTACAAACCAAGAGATGGGAGACAGATCTTTGCCCCAGAAGACTTCTTCTTCTTTTTTAAGTTTATTTATTTTGAGAGAGAAACAGAGAGAGAGAATGGGGGGGGGGGGGCAGAGGGAGAGCAAAAGAGAGAGAATCCCAAGCAGTCTCCACCCTGTCAGCGTGGATCCCGACGCGGGGCTTGAACCCACAAACCAACCGTGAGATCATGACCTGGGCCAGACCCAGATGCTTAATCCACCGACTGAGCCACCCACTCGCCCCCAAGCTTCTCGATTTCACAGGAAACGTGACCCCCCTAGACCCAGAACTCTTTTCCCTCCATATCCCTCCCTCCCTGTTGAGGCTCTGCTCACATCCTCTCCCCTGAACCCAGGACAGCTGTTCCCCATCCTCAGCCACATGACCCGCACATATTTAAGGCCCATTACCGGGTCACTCCTCAACCCCTGCATCGCTTAAGCTCTGCTTCTAAAGCGGGGATATTGATGACGACCTGCCTGGTGGGGTGACTCAGAAATAACTCATTCAAATGGCTGTGTGGTACAAGGAAAAGGCCAAGGAACAAGGCCGCGCGGCTTTCCCCAGCACTCCATTCATTTTCGAGGGAAAACAGCTCCGCATCGGAGCTATAAAAAGAACGTTGAAGATAAAGTCTGCGTCTCTCCCCACCTCCAGGTCTTTGTTTTCAATGAGGACCCAGGCACTTGCCCGCCTCCTTTCAGACTTTATCACAGCACATTCCTCATCTGCTCTTTTATTCACGCGGGCTCATTTTCATTGTCTCCTGCTCAGAAGTGTTTGATAAGAATCTAGCTGAGTGGCATTAGGAAAATCCGCTGTTCAACAAAGGAACCTGCCATTGTGCCCCGAAGCACTTCAAAGCTCTCACAATATCTTATTTTTATTATTCCTTCATTTTTTTTTTCAAAAGTATGAACAATGTGTTTTGCATCCTAGACCGTCTGTGGGAAAATGTAATTCTCATTCGTTGCATCCTGAGCCGCTATGAGTGACAAAACGCTATAGTAATTCATGCTAAGATTTGTAAACAGGCTTCAGTTCTTTTCTCTTCTACTGAAACGGACAATGGTGCCGATTAGACGTCACTGCGGGCATCGGGAGAAACCAAGGATCGGAGGTCGCACATAAATCATTCCAGACTTCATGTTAGAACATCTTTGTTTAAGTATTAACTCATTGTAACGGAGTGTTAGGGGTGAGGAGAATGAAAAGAGCCTAGATTCTCACAGAAAGGGCCTGATGGGTCCCTCAGACCCTAGAGTAAAGGACAGTAACGGGGGCAGACGAATGGTACGTACAAAGAGCGTGAGGCTCAATGGATTTTAAATTCTTTTAATGTTTATTTATTTTTGAGAGAGAAAGACAGACAGGGTGGGAGTGGACGAGGGGCAGAGAGAGAGGGGGACACAGCATCTGAAGCAGGTGCTAGGCTCCCAGCTGTCAGCACAGAGCCCCACGCGGGGCTCGAACCCACGAACTGCATGATCATGACCTGAGCCAAAGTCGGACGCTTAACCGACGGAGCCCCCCAGGCACCCCTCAAGGGGATTTTAGACCCAACTCGGGCCTCGCGATTCTATAGATCACTCTTAACAGGCATGGGGCTCGTTTCACAGATCAAATTTATCAAAACAAAACTGATGCTTCATTATAGACACCAGGAACTAAGAGAATACCGCAGAGGGCAAGGAAGCATAAACTGAGAGGGAACGAGAAAGTTGGTTCCTGTGATGCAGTCCCAGAAGCAGAAGGAATAGTGTAGACTCAGCCAAAAGCGGTTCTTCAGGACCCCTTCCTCTCCAGTGCCACCCTGGGCCTTCCCCGGCGCCTGATGAATGCTCACTCCTCCGGCTTAGTGTCCTGGACGGGAAAGCGAGGGCCCAGAATGTTCCTACTTTACCCAGACCGTTCACCCAGCGTCTGGCAAGGTGCTTGGTGCTCAGTAAGTATGTGTTGTATGAACGAACTAACGAATAAAAACCTGAGTCTAGGGGCGCCTGGGTGGTTCAGTCGGTGAAGCGACGGACTCTTGATTTTGGCTCAGGTCATGGTCTCATGGTTCTGTGAAACGGAACCCCTTGTTGGGCTCTGCCGTAACAGCACGGAGCCTGCTTGGGATTCTCTCTCTCCGTCTCTCTCTCTCTGCCTCTCCCCTGCATGCTCACACACTCTCTTTCTCTCTCAAAATAAATAAAAACTTAAAAAAAAAAAAAAAAACAACTGAGTCTAAGAGGCATCTCAGCACTTCCTCTCCTTTCTTCCATCAACCCTCTGCTTTGTTCTGCTGTTGTCGTGGTAGTTGGTTGGACACAGTGGCAGGTATTGAAACTAAACCTCTTTGTCGGCCGTGTCACACCCTCATCATCAGTGCTTGCAAGTCCCCTCCCTTAGGTACCTTTTACTGTGTGACCTCCTCCCCCTACTCCTCCAGCCCGACTCCCATCTCCCTCTCCTCACCGGCCCCAGGGTATCCAATTTATGTTCTTACTTCGGGGCGCACCTGTAAATACCGCGGTATTATCGCTGTGTATGTGTGTTTGATCCTCACATTCACCGCGGACCTCAGTCTGTGTCTCATCAGGAGACGGTATATGATAAAAATCTAGTCATGTTGTTGTACATCTACACATGTTGGGTTTTTTTTTTTTTAATTTGAAAGAGAGAGAGCGGAGGAGGGGCAGCGAGAGAGAATCCTAAGCAGGCTCCACACCCAGTGCAGAGCCGGACTCGGGACGCGATCCCACCACCCTAAGACCATGACCCCAGCCGAGATGGAGAGTTGGATGCTCAACCAACTGAGCCACCCACGCATCCCGTGTATACCTATTTTTAATTCTGACAACCATTGTCTTCCACCGTTTGTGTATACATAGCATCTTAGACTTATCTGTTTGCTTAAGAAGGGACAGATGAGGGGCGCCCAGGGCGCTCAGCTGGTTAAGTGTCTGACTTCGGCTCAGGTCGTGATCTCGCCTTTCCTGAGTTCGAGCCCCATGTCGGGGCTCTGTGCTGACAGCTCTGTCTCTCTGTCTCTGTCTCTCTCTCTCTCAAAAATAAATAAATGTTTAAAAAAAAAAAAAGAATGGACAGAGATTACCTTGAGCTCTCCACTATTTCAATTACTCCTACTAAACAATCAACTCTTTCTCTGTAGATTTTGTTAAGAATTTCTAATTTTGATATAATTTCAAACTCACAGAAAAATTGAAAGAATAGCACAAGGAACTCCCATCTAGTCTACCCAAATTCACCAATTATTTACATTTTGCACCATTTGCCTTATCTATCATCTCTATGTGTGTGCTTTCTTAAGCATTTAAGAGTAAATTTGGAGGGGCGCTTAGGTGGCTCAATCGGTTAAGCAACCAATTCTTGATTTCAGCTCGGGTCATGGGATTCTCTCTCTCTCTCTCTCTCTCTCTCTCGCTCACTCTCTCTCTCTCTTCCTCAAAATAAATAAACTTTGATTAATTAATTAATTAAAACAAAGTTTGGAGATATCATCAGACCTCTTTAGCCCTAAATATTTTAAAAACTATTTTTTCAAATCTTGATTTATTTTTGAGGCAGAGGGAGAGACAGACAGAGCACACGCAGGGGAAAGCAGAGACAGAGGGAGACACAGAATCCAAAGCAGGCTGCAGGCTCCGAGCTGTCAGCACAGAGCCCCACGCGGGGCTCGAACCCATGAATCGTGAGATCATGACCTGAGCCGAAGTCAGAAGCTTAACCGACTGAGCCACCCAGGCGCCCCTTCCCTAAATATTTTTAGTGCCTTTTTCCTTAAGAGCAAGAACTTGCTCATAGGTATCACAGTTTTATTATCAAAATCAGGATATTAGTTACTGAGTGCATAACTCAGGGTGCATATTCAAATTTCATCAGCTGTCCCACTAATGGTATAAAGTTATTATGCTTTCCCAGTCCCAGGGTCATGCATTTTGCGTCTCTTTAATCTCCTTTTTTTAACGTAATCTCTACACCCAATATGGGACTCGGCCTCACAACCCCGAGACCAAAAGTCCCGTGCTCCACTGACCGAGCCAGCCAGGCCCCCCCCTCTTTAATCTCCTTTTATTTGGAATGTTTCTTCAGCCCCTTCCTCAAGCTTCACATTTTGAAAAGTGCAGAACAGTTCTTTTGTAGAATGTTCTTCAATCTGGGCTTGTCTAAGGTTTCTTGATATAAGGTGGTGCCTCTGTAACAGGAGCACATTTTTCCTTCCTGAATAATAAGTAATATATTTGAAGATCCTTTGACACCGTGTAAATATTCTGTTCCTCTCCAAACTTTCAGTCATTAGTTTTAGCGTTCACTGAGTATTTTCTTTTTTTTTTAAGATTTTTTTTTAAGTGTATTTATTTATTTTGAGAGAGAGAGAGAGAGAGAGAGAGAGAGAAGGGAGGGCAGAGAAAGAGAGGTAGGGAGAGAGAATCCCAAGCAGGCTCCACACTGTCGGTGCAGAACCTTATGCAGGGCTCGATCCCACAAAGCGTGAGATCATGACCTGAGCCAAAACCAAGAGACAGACGCTGAACCAACTGAGCCACACAGGCGCCCCCATTATTTTCTAATTCCACTGTGCCTTCCATCATAAGAAAGAGCTTGCTCTTTACCCACATTTATTTATTATTCATTTGTTTATTCGTATCACTATGGATCGGTAGATTCTCATTGTATTTAATGAGCTCAATCCTTTACTGTTTTTCCTTATTTTGATTATAAAATTGTCACAGATGTCGTTAGTGATAGCCACTTCAAACTAGCTTCAATAGCATTTTGACATATCCCAATTATTGGTTGAACACTTCCTGACTTTCTGGCACAACAAGATGCTCTGGACTCACCTTAGAAATTCCTGCCCTCAGGGCTCTGGGTAGCTCAGTCGGTTAAACATCTGACTTTGGCTCAGGTCATGATCTCGAGGTTCATGGGTTCAAGCCCGCATCGGGCTCTGTGCTGACAGCTGGGAGCCTGGAGCCTGCTTCGGATTCTGTGTCTCCCTCTCTCTCTGCGCCTCCCCCACTCACATTCTGTCTCTCAAAAATGAATAAACATTAAAAAAATTTAAAAAAGAAAAAGAAATTTCCTCCCCTAGCCCTGGAATCAGCCTTTCCTTTGAGGATCTATCTATCTATCTATCTGTAATTATATGTGAGTGCGTGTATATATACATGTAATTATATATGTGTGTGTATATATAATTATATATGTGTATATATGTAACATACATCATATAATGATTTGTAATCTAATTATAGAAAACACACTCTGTAAGATTTCGATCTTTTGAAATGTATTCAGACTAATTATACAGCCCAGCATGTAGTCTATCTTAGTAAATGTTCCATGTGCACGTGACAAGAATGCAAAATCTGCAGGTGTTAGTTATAATGTTCCATAAATGTCATTTAGATCAAGATATGTTGATAATATTATTCAGATCTTCCATATCCCTAATTATTTTTTTGTATAGTTCTATCAACTTCTGAGAGGTAAAAGTATCTTTAACTATGATTGTGGGATTGTTTATTTCTCCCTTTAGTTCAATTGATTTTTGCTCAATGTATTTTGTAGGTCTGTTATCACACACACACACACACACACATCTTTTGGGTAATGTTAGGTTTTCCTGATGAATTCACCATTTGTGATTATGAAATGCCTCTCTTATCTCTGACACTATGCCTTGCTTTGAAGTCTATTGTGCCTGATATTAATAGGGTCACTCAAACTTCCTCTTTTTTATTTTTGTTTTTATTTTTTAAATGTTTATTTCTTGTTGAGAGAGAGCAAGTGAGGGAGGGACACAGAGAGGGAGACAGAGGATACAAAGCAAGCTCTGCACTGACAGCAGCAAGCCTGATGCAGGGCTCGAACTCACCAGCTGAGAGATCATGACCTGAACCGAAGTCAGAAGCTCAACCGAATGAGCCATGCAGGTGCCCCAGTCCTTCAAACTTTCTTGTGTGTATTGTTTGTATTGTATATCACCATCTGCTCTTTACTTTCAAACTATCCGTGTTCTTATATTTAAGGTACTTCTCTTATAGACAGCAGGTAGTTTGGTCTTGCTTTTTTAGTCCATTCCCACAAATTCTCCTTATGAAATTGGTCCATTTACATTTGATTTAATTACCGATGTGTTGGATGCAGGTCTACCATTAGCTCTTTGTTTTTTGTTTCTCCCATTTGTTTTTTAATCTGTCCTTTCATATTAGAGTTAATATGAAAATATAAGTACTATTATAATAGTATAGTATAATAGTATAATATATTATAGTAGTATAGTATAGTATAATAGTATAGTATAGTAGTACTATAGTATAGTAGTATATAGTATATAGTATATAGTATATAGTATACTATATATATAGTATATAGTATAATAATATAATAATATATATATAGTATATATAGTATAATAGTATAATAGTATATATATATAGTATATATACTATATATAATAGTATAATAGTATATATATATATAGTATATATAGTATAATAGTATAATAGTATAGTATAATAGTATAATAATAGAGTACTATTATTTTTGCTTTAAACAGTCATACGTTTTCAAGAAATTAAGGAGAAAAAAGGAGTACTTTCAATCACTGAGTTCTTTATTTCAACTGTTATTATTTTCATATTCAGGATTGCCAAACGGAAATATGGCTCATATTCATAAGTTATTATTCCTGCTTCATGTTTTTAATATTCTTCATTAAGGCTTTGAAGATATTTATTAAGTTTATTTTACATTCCCATTCTTCCCTTTTCATTAATTCTGCTTCCTCTAGTATATGTTGTTCAGTTTTTGGCCTTTTTTTCATGATGTTTGTATTCCTTGGAGATCTCTTTTTTTTTTTTTCTTCTGAATTTAAATCCACTGGACACTCCAAAAGCCCTAGACTTCATGACATCCAAGTGAGTTGGGAGATGGAGAGTCTCTCCATGCTACAATTTCACTATAATCATTACCTATGTAACTACCCCTTCAGGAAATGCCTAGAACCTCTACCCTGGACCTGCTCTTTTTCAGAGATGATCTTTCTCTGTGGTCATCACCAAACCCAAAACCATCAGCAGGGATGTTTTAGTGAGGGAGTACTCAGAGGGGGCTAGCTAGCCTCCACTAACATTTCTAAGCAAAATCTAGGATCATATTCTGCTGCCTTTGAGATACACAATTTTTTTTGTTGTTCTGTAAGGTCCATGTGGTGGATGTGATTCATCTAAGTTAATATGAAGGAGAGAAAAAAATCCAACTGGAAAGTACTTTCCTGGCACAACTATTGTGCCTTAGTCAGGGTTCTCCAGAGAAACAGAATGAATAGGTGATCAATCGATCAACAGATAGATTAAAAGGAATTGGCTCCTCCAATTATGGAGCTTAATAAGTCCCAGGACCTATAGTCAACAAGATAGGGATCCAGGAGAGCCAATGTGTTGATCTAGCCCAAGTCTGAAGGCCTAAGAATCAGGAGAGCCAATGGTGTGAGCTTCAGTCCAAAAGTGGGCAGGCTTGAGACCTGAGAAGAACTACATTTCAGTTCAAGTCTGAAGGCCAGAGAACACTGATGTACCCACTCAGCAGTAAGGCAGAAGGGATGTCCTCTAACTCAGACTTTTTTGTTTCATTCAAGTCTTTGATCCATCCACAATGGGGAGGGTAATCTTCCCTAGTCATCTACAGATTCAGATATTAGTCTCATCCAGACACAGAACAGCATTTGACCAAATGTCTGGGCACCCCATGGCCCAGCCAAGTTGACGCCTAGAGGTAATCGCCATGTCCTGTCCTTGCCCCCTTCCACTCTGCATTCCTGTATCCCACCCTCACCATGATCCCTAGACTCTTCTCTTAAGCTCCAGGATCCATCAACTCCCTCTCACTTCTCCAAGACTGGGCTCTGGGAGGAAGCCAGCACCCTGTGCTAGGTGACCATCTTTTGTGGAACCTGCTCTCAATGTGTTTAATTTCCACCTTCTTTAGAAAACCCCTGATGGTGAGAGATTTCTTTAAAAGGTGTGAAAGCCTCATTAGCAACTTTCTTAACGCTTAACCCTTTTCAGATGTTTAAGAAACTTGTTATTTACCACGTTTTGTTTGGTTGGGGATTTGTGCTTTGTTTTTGGTAAATGAGTTCTCATAGTTGCAATTCAACATAGTAGCCATAGGAGAAATATGACAGGTCATGGGCCAAACATAGTCAGCTATAGGAAGTGGAAATTCTCAACAAGGCAGTTAATGAGATTCACTGACTGATAAATATAGTACATGCAGCAAGCTCTTAACCCCAGAGGAAAATGATTTTATAGACTCGGCATTACTGATGGCACCAGATTTCCCCTTCCCCCAAGGAGGCGTTTCTCAGTTCTTCATCCAAACTTCCCGTTGCTCCCCGGCTCTCTTTTTCTTGATGGATATCCCCAAAGCCCCAGTTAGAGAATGCTCCTGGATGAATGGAGAGGTGCAGAGCTTCACCCTGAAAAAAACTAATAAAATCCAAATAAATATGCCAAGGGGCGCCTGGGTGGCTCAGTCAATTAAGCGTCTGACTTCAGCTCAGGTCACGATCTCACAGTTTGTGAGTTCGAGACCCACATCGTGCTCTGTGCTGACAGCTCAGCTGGAGCCTGCTTCAGATTCTGTGTCTCCTTCTCTCTCTGACCCTCCCCTGGTTGCACTTTGTCTCTCCCTTCTTGTCCGTCAAAATAAATAAACATAAATTTTTTTTTTAAAAAACAATTTTTTTTAAAAAAACAAATATACCAAGTATCAAAGTGCTATTAAGAGCTCCATCTGGACTCTGGTGTGGTCTGTTTGTTCTTTTATTTTTTATTTTTTATTTTATTTTAAAGAGAGTGGGGGAGAGGGACAGAGGAAGAGAGAGAATCCTAAGCAGGCTCCACGCTCAGCGCAGAGCCCGACTCAGGGCTTGACCCTGGGACCGTGACCTGAGCTGCCATCAAGAGTCAGATGCTCAGCCCACTGAGTCACCCAGGAGCCCCCGGTCTGCGTTTTATGTTGCACTTCAATATGCGTTAATCAGTCTCTCCGTTCTTGAGGAAGAGGGGAGGGCATGAGATTTCCACTCTACCTTCCCTCGTTCTGTTCTGTGCAGAGCAGAGCTCTGGCCACTCTTGTAGAAGGAGGCAGGCGTAGGTTTGGCCACATACCTTCTTTAGGTTTTCCTTCCACCAGGTTGCCAAGACTCACTCAGATGGTGAAAGTCAGAAAGAACTCATTTTACAGGGGTGGGGGGAGACTGAGGCCTCGATGGAGTCAGTCATTCGCTTAAGATCTCACAGTTGCAGAGGTGGACAGGAAGCCGGGTGATTCAACTCCTCACCGATGGTTTTTCTACCAATAATGATTGTTTAAATCTGCCCTTTAGGGGCGCCTGGGTGGCGCAGTCGGTTAAGCGTCCGACTTCAGCCAGGTCACGATCTCGCGGTCCGTGAGTTTGAGCCCCGCGTCAGGCTCTGGGCTGATGGCTCAGAGCCTGGAGCCTGTTTCCGATTCTGTGTCTCCCTCTCTCTCTGCCCCTCCCCCGTTCATGCTCTGTCTCTCTCTGTCCCAAAAATAAATAAACGCTGAAAAAAAAAATTTTTTTTTAAAAAATAAAAAAAATAAAAAAAAAAAAAATAAATCTGCCCTTTATTTTCTTTTAAATGTTTATTTATTTTTGAGGGAGAAAGAGCGTGTGAGTGAGGGAGGGGCAGAAAGACAGGAGGAAAGGGGATCCAAAGCACCCTTCGCACAGAGCCCGACGTGGGGCTCTAACCCACGAACCGCGAGATCCTGACCTGTGCCAAAGTTGGATGCTTCACCAACTGAGCCATCCAGGCACCCCTAAAATCTGCCTTTTAAAGCTCCCATCTGTTCAGGAGCTTTAAAAGCTCCCTTTTAAAGCCATCTGGATGGCTTGGTTGGTTAAGCATCCAGACTCTTGATCTTGGCTCAGGCCATGAGCTCACAGTTGGCGAGATTGAGCCCTGCATCAGGCTCTGCGCTGAGAGCAGAAAGCCTGCTTGGGATTCTCTCTCTCTCTCTCTCTCTCTCTCCCTCTCTCTCTCAAAATAAATAAATAAAACACTTTTTTAAAAATAAGAAATAAAGCTCTCACCTGTTAAATGGAATTAGGTTTCTCATCCTGAATGAATGGCTGACCTTGGTTTTCAGAGATAAATTTTTTTTTTCTTATTTGTTTCCATGGTTTTGCTTCTTCACATTTGGGGGAAGGCAATGGGGGTGATGGGTAAAAGGTAGAAATAAAGTAGCCTAATTCGAAACAATTCACATTTGCCTTTTTGTTGTTGTTAATTTGTTTTGGTTTGGTTTTACAGTGTATTTATATTTATTTTGAGAGCAGTGGGGGGGGGGAGGGGTGGGGTGGGAGGGAAAGGAGAGGCAGAGTGAGAGGAGAGAGAATCCCAAGCAGGTTCTGCACTGCCCGCTCAGAGCCCGACATGGGGCTGGAACTCGCAAACCGTGAGATCGTGATCTGAGCTGAAATCAAGACTCAGACTCTTAACCAACTGATCCACCCAGGCGGTCCTTGCATTTGGTTGGTTGGTTGGTTTGTTTTTGGACCCAAGTGTTTCTTCTTTTCTTTTTTTTTTTTTTTTTTTTTTTTTTTAATTTCTTTTTTCAACGTTTATTTATTTTTGGGACAGAGAGAGACAGAGCATGAACGGGGGAGGGGCAGAGAGCGAGGGAGACACAGAATCGGAAACAGGCTCCAGGCTCCGAGCCATCAGCCCAGAGCCCGACGCGGGGCTCGAACTCACGGACCACAAGATCGTGACCTGGCTGAAGTCGGACGCTTAACCGACTGCGCCACCCAGGCGCCCCTCCTTTTTTTTTTTTAATGTTTGTTTATTTATTTTTTGAGAGAGCGAGAGAGCGAGGGAGGGGCAGAGAGAGAGAGAGGAAGACAGAAGATCTGAAGTAGGGCTCTGCAATGAGAGCGCAGAGCCCATGCGGGGCTCGAACCCACAGACCGCGAGATCGTGACCGGAGTCGAAGTCAGACGCTTAACCGACTGAGCCTCCCGGGCGCCCCAGGACCGAAGTGTTTCTAAAGCGGTGGCTGAGAGAGACGGAGTAGAACACAAGAAGACCCTCCCTTGCTCACAGCCCTGAATGATATGCAATAATCGGTGGACCAGCTCGGGCCCCCCTCCAGCTCGCACTGCTGTCCCAAACTTCCAGTGAGTTGCATTTTAGTCACCTACTCTCCCCGGCGTCCTCCACAGGACCAGCTCACGGTCGGTGGCAACTACTTATTAAACGAATGAGCGCACAGAGAAGCATTACAGGTTTTGCAAACACCAGGTAGAATGTATAAAGGACCGAATACTGTGCCTACACACACAGGTAGCAAAACCAGCAGCCACAGGTTAAATCTGATCCACGGACTTTTGTCTTTGGCCCACGTCGTGATTTTTAGAAACTGAGCCACATTTGACTTAAAAATATCCATTCTCTTACTCATAAATATGGAGAACCAACTGAGGGCTGCGGGAGGGGTTGTTGGGGGGGGAGGGCTAAATGGATAAGAGGCAGTAAGGAATCTACTCCTGAAATCATTGTTGCACGATATGCTAACTAATTTGGATGTGAATTTTAAAAAATAAAAAATAAAATTAAAAAAGATATACATATCGATTCTCTCGAAAGACCAGCGGACTCTCTGGCAAACAGTGCATGCTTATTCCAGAATGATGCCACCTGGTCCGAGCTACGTGGAACTTAGATCCCTTTCAATGGAGCGCAGGCCCAGAGGTGATTGTGTCCCTGCCTGTCATACTGGGTGGACTTGTGCGCCTCACCCAGTCGTCTTCTCTCATTTGTGTCACCGACGAGGATCCTGGAGGTGTTTCAATCTTGGTCTGGACGGTCACAACGGTGGAAATGCATGTGGGGAACAGTAGGCATAGCTGGGGGAACTAAGGAAAGATTTCTGGAGTCCCAAAGGCCCATAGAAGTGCAGACAGGTGGATGTGGGGACAAGGCAAGCTGGAGAGAGGGCAGCTCACCCTTTGCTAACACTTACATTGGCTCCGCCTAAGTGACCTTTGAGGACAAGGGAGGCCTCGCCTCCAGTTTCCCTCCTGAGAAAGGAGATTTTCAGTCGATGCTGACTTCTCAGGATGGGGCTGGGAGCTGCTGGTTGAATTGCTTCTCTGTTGAGGTTCTCCCAGGAGAGACGAGGAGTGTTAGCGCTCCAAAGAAACCGGAGTCCTGCGATCCGTCCTCACGTTTTGCCTTTGAAGAAACTGAGGCTGAGACAGGAAAAGTGGGTTAGCCAGGGTCACACGGCAAGGTTAAGAGCCGAGACGAAAACCAAACTTCTCTCTTTTGCTTATTACCCCACCAGAGAAATACATCAAAAGGGGAGGAGAGGGAAGAGATAGGTTCACAGAGACGAAAATATGGAACAAGTCCTCTGCTTTTAGGATAATCAACTCTGAATTCAGAAGGTCTTTTCTTTTCTTTTAAGAAAGGAATGTGTTTTTATCGTCCACTTCAATGGCCAGTGGCGGGGAGAGGGGTGGGAGGGAGGGGGGCAGGGGAAGCCCTTCAAATCCCCCAGGGAATGTGAGAAAAAACTCCATTAAATTCTAGTCTTCAAGTCCGTCTGGGTCATAATAACTATAATAAACTCCGGGAGTGTGTGTTTTCTTCGGGTTTCTCTTTTGGTCACTTATGTAAGGGGTTGAGAGGGGACAGCAAAAAGGAACAGGCAAGTTTAGTGGTTTTTTTTAATGTTTATTACTTACTTTTGAGAGAGAGAAAGAGAGAGAGAGTGCACAAGCAGGAGAGGGGCAGAGAGAGAGGGAGACACAGAATCCGAAGCAGGCTCCAGGCTCCGAGCCATCAGCCCAGAGCCCGATGTGGGGCTCGAACTCACAGACCGCGACATCATGACCTGAGCCAAAATCAGACGCTCAACCGACCGAGCCACCCAGGTGCCCCATGGAACAGGCAAGTTTTACGTGGATAATAGGAAAGTGGACAAATTGGGATGGTTTCATAGTTAAGCACAGCCTCTCTGTGTCCAGTCAAGAAACTACATTCGCAGACTTCCAGAGGTGTCGAGATGAGAGGCTGGGGGTCGGATGGGGAGAGGCAGACTATGGCGTTACGCCCTTCTCATGGAGGAATGTGGACATATGGACTGTTTGCTGGGAATGCTTTTCCCGACGTCTGACCCTAACCTCCGCCACACCCTTCCCTGGGCTGAGGCCATTATTCTTCAGGACGCAACTAAAACACCTCCTTGGCACCCTGCATTTCCCCCTTCAGAGCACTCATCACACTTGCAATTAGTTACCTGTGTCATTCGTTGGTTAATGCCAGGCTCCCTTACTGCACCTCCAGATCCATTAATGACTGCAATGCCTGTGTCTGTCTTGCTCATGACTCATGGTGCCTCACCCATAGTAGGTTCTCCATAAGTATCTAGTGAATGGCTTCAAGATCTCATCCTTACCTCTAGGACCTCACAATCTTATAGACAACACTCAGAGGGCAGCGAAGCAGTAAACGGGGGTTCAACATGGCTGCCCCTGGCCTCTCTTCCCCTCTCAAATGTTCCCTGGCACATCTCATCTCCAAACCGAGGCGTGTGCTTGAGGAGGCGGGTATAGAAGAGGGGGAGTCCATTGGCCTGGGTCCAAATAAGCAACGTAGAAAAACTTCTAAAGGCATCAGTTGCTGTAGAAGAAGTGAGTCTCGGGGCGCCTGGGTGGCTCAGTTGGTCAAGCGTCGACTTCAGCTCGGGTCGTGATCTCACGGTCCACGAGTTCGAGCCCTACGTCAGGCTCTGTGCTGACAGCTCGGAGCCTGGAGCCTGCTTCAGCTCCCGCGTCTCCTTCTCTCTCTGTTCCTCCCCTCAACATCATGCCTCTACTATGGATGTCTGCACAGAGGTCGGTAAAGCCCTGGTCACACATTCAGTGGAACCAGAGCTGGAGCGTGGTCGGGCTGCTCTCCCGGCCACTTGCCCGTTCCCTCTTGCCTGTCACATGAGGGCCAGAGTTTCTTCCAGGGAAAGCGGACGATGATGATGTTGGGACCTGGAGCCTTCTGTTCCAGCAGGCAGGCGGACCCCTGGACGTGAGCGCTTCCGCAGGGGGCCAGTCGGACCACTCCCGGCTGTGCTCCAACGCAAGGGAAACCTCCCCACAGGCCGACGACCTTGTTACTAAGCTCTCTTGACCTGGCTACCTCGTGGTGACCCCAGCATTTGGTGTCCCTGGTGCAGGGGAGAGCGGGGAGGGGGTCCCCCTGCGCGTATAGCCTTGTGTTCTTTGCACTTCAGAGGTGGGGGGCCGGGGTCCGAGTTTGTGAAGCCCCTGCCCCGGGGAGGGGGGTGGGTCTGGGAAGCCCGTCCAGCCCGGGAAGTTCACTGCGGCAGGGTGGGTGCAGGGCAAGGAGGGAGGAGCCGGGCCTGGTTTGCAAAATCAGTCTCCAGGCTGTTTTCTCCAGGAGAGGAGATGGGGGGGGTGGCGGGGGGGGGGGGGGACTGCAGTCCCCAGCACAGAATAAAAGAGTAATAAGGGAGAAAGCAGATGAAGCTGCTTATCTCATTTATTTATTTTTCCTTCCCCGCTTCCGCTTATTCTCCTCCCACCCACGTCCCCGGTGCCTCTCCCCAGCCGCTATCTGGCTAACGAGCTCCCCCATTAGAACTCCCGGCCCCCCTGCTCCCCGGCATCTCTTCTCCAGACTTGGCTGAGGGCGGGATTCACCACCACACAGGATTTCCGTGGGTGATACTGCAGCCAGGGCCCCGCTCACTCCGGGGCTGTCCCTCCGAACGCGACCGTCCTCAGCGGTCTCACCTACACCAACAGCTCAGCCCGCCTCTTGGTCAGCGACACCTCACCCTTGACACCCCTCCGCCCTGGTCTCTGAGGGCGTGGATGCCCCCAGATGGAGAGACAGGAGATAAAGTACCAAGGTGAATTTTCTGAGGTCACTCACAGGTCTCTAGACCGGGGAAGGACCTCCAAAGGCCCCCTCGTCTGGGCCTCTGCCGACGGCCCTTGTCAAGCCAGGTCCCTGGCGGCCATGCTCACGAAACGTGCATTCACCCTCTCCAGAGCTGTCAGCTTTCCACTCAAAAGAGCGGGCACCTCACTGGATGATGTGTTGTTGGCTTTTTAACCTTTTATGGATGTGCATTCGGGGCGTTCGGGAAAGTACCCCAGCCCCAAGCCCCACAGAGTTTCACAAGATGGAGATACTGAGATCATCAGCGACCAGACCCATAACAGAGTATGTCCCGCAGCCCTTTATCAGGCCCCAACCTCACCACCACCCACCTCCTCCCGCCCCCGAGCCCCCACCCCCCTCAACCACTGTCCCGGCTTCCAACACCACACGTCAGTTCGCTTCATGGGATTCCCTCTGAAGAAGCTGGATCCCAGAAGCGCCCAGAAAAGATTTTATTTTTTCTCTTCATCAGCAATATCTGGGAGGCGGGGGCTGAGCCCAAGCTGGGTGCTGTCTTCTATTTCCAACCATCAAGATTCCCAACTCCTTAACGCCACATAAACTGCGAGGAATTTTAGGGAAAGAGTCATCTCAGGGAGAAACCCCCCGCAGCGGGCAGAAGGCCAAGTGGGGAGGGACATGGAGTGAGATAAGAGGAAGGCAGTATGAGGAGATAGGGGCGCCGGAAGAAAAGCGTTCCAACCGCTCCCACCAGACGTCAGCCGGTCCTTGCCTCTCTCCACCTTTTTCTCTATTTCTAGAGACGCGGTTTTCAGCAAAGCCACACCCCCACGTCTCCGCTTGAAACAAACGTTGAAAACAGAAGTGTAACGGGAGACACGTACGCGATTTTTTATGTTGGTAAAATACACCGAGCATAAAATTTATCATTAGTGACACTTAGGACATTCACACTATTATGCAACCATCGCCACTGTTTATTCAGAACATGTTTGTTACCCCAAAAGGATACCTGGTACCCACTCAGGGGTCACTCTCCTTTTCTCAAAACCACGTTTAGATGCCATCGAGTAGGTGGCAGTGTGTTGTAACTATATGTGTGCTGCACAGGCCCCCTCTTCTATCCTTGTCAAAGGGGATGCTAACCTTCTCTCCTCCATGCAACATCTACATATGCCATTTTAAATTTCCCAGTAGCAGGGCGCTTGGCTGGCTCCCTCGGTAGAACATTCAACTCTCGATCTCAGGGCTGTAAGTTCAAGCCCCAAGTTGGGCATAGAGATTACTTAAGGATAAATAAATAAGTAAATAGATTTTCTAGTAGCCACATTAAAAAGAAACAGATGAGGGGCGCCTGGGTGGCTCAGTCGGTAAAGTGTCTGACTTCGGCTCAGGTCATGATCTCGCAGTCTGTGAGTTCAAGCCCCGCATCAGGCTTTGTGCTGACAGCTCAGAGCCTGGAGCCTGCTTTGGATTCTGTGTGTGTGTCTCTCTCTCTGCCCCTCCCCCGCTCATGCTCTCTCTCTCTCTCTCTCTCTCTCTCTCTCAAAAATAAGTAAACATCAAAAAAAAAATTAGGGGCATCTGGATGGTTCATTCAGTTAAACATCCGACTGTGGCTCAGGTCACAATCTCGAGGTTTGTGAGTTCAAGACCCACATCGGTCTCTGTGCTGACAGCTCAGAGCCTGAGGCCTGCTCCGGATTCTGTGATTCTCTCTCTGCCCCTCCCCCACTCGCATTCGGTCTCTCTCAAAAATAAATAAACATTAGAAAATATTTTATTTTATTTTATAAAACAAATAAATTTTTTAAAATTTAAAAAAGAAAAAAAGAAACAGATGAAATGAATTCCAATAATTTACTTAATCCAATTTATCCAAATTGTTATCATTTCAACATGTAATCATTTTAAGAATGATTGCTGAGATACCTTATACTCCTTCATTTTTACGAAGTCTTTGAAATCCTGTATGTACGTTACATGTACAACGTATCTCAGTTTGGACCAGCCACATGTCAACAGCCCCTAATGGCTACCATCTGGACAGTGCAGCTCTAAATAATTTGTAGAACGCTATTAATATCCTAAATCATCTTTGTAAAAGGTGATTATTAAGTACACAAGTATTCTGAGGCTATAGTTCTATTTTTAATGTAAATGTATTATCCTAATTGTGAAAAATAATAGAAAAATCACCCATAAGTGCCAACACAAGAAAAACTGTAATAACTGAAAAACTTTTTTAAGTGTTTATTTATTTTTGAGAGAGAGAGAGAGAGAGCACGAGCAGGGGAGGGGCAGAGAGAGAGGGAGACAGAGGGTCCAAAGACGACTCTGTGCTGACTGACAGCACGGAGCCCGACGCAGGGCTCGAACTCACGGACCGTGAGATCATGACCTGAGCCGAAGTCAGACGCGTAACCGACTGAGCCACCCAGGCGCCCCTCATGATCACTTTTTTTTTTTTTTTTCAACGTTTATTTATTTTTGGGACAGAGAGAGACAGAGCATGAACGGGGAAGGGGCAGAGAGAGAGGGAGACACAGAATCGGAAACAGGTTCCAGGCTCTGAGCCATCAGCCCAGAGCCCGACGCGGGGCTCGAACTCACTGACCGTGAGATCGTGACCCGAGCGGAAGTCGGACGCCCAACCGACTGAGCCACCCAGGCGCCCCTCGTGATCACTTTTTAACACTCCGTATGTTGACTTCTTTGTGGTTCTTTTCTCATGATGGTGAATGCCACACACGGGCACCACTACTTTGCAGTGGAAACTGAAGGCCAGCATGACCGCTGTCCAGAGGCAAACGTGGAGCTTTCCCCAGGGTCACGATTCTCTGTCATTGCCCAGGGCTGGGGATGACCCCCAGGGACGGCTGCAGTTTCGTCATGTAGCTGACAAGCCTCTTGTTCCCTAACAAAGCTAGAGGCCACCGAGCCTAACCTAGAAACCTGGCCTTGGATTTCGAAATTCCTTCCCACCCCCAGATTCGTATGGCTTTCTCTCCCACACGCATTTGAACCTAAGTTTGAAAACATATCCTGGGTAATGAGGAGGCTGGTGATCTAGCTCGTGCCTAAGAGCCCTTCCAACCCGAACATTCCAGGGTACTCGGCTGCATTCATTTCTCCACCCAACAGGCACACATGGACACACAAACAGACTCACACACAATCACACACACACGATCTGGGTCACCGGTTCCGCCCCAGAGAAGAGCTTGCAAAGAAGGAAGAACACCTCGACTCAACCTCGCTAACTCACTGGGAAAACACAGAGATCTAAACAGAAGCACTCGTATTTAGCATTCATGCTCAGAAGGAAGAAAACCCAGCAGAAACCAGTCTCAGTACCCAAGAATGTAAAAACATTTCTTTTTTTTTTTTTTTTTTAGGTTCTCAGAAGCTTTGTACCACAATGCCCCAAGTTGGAAAAAAATGTGCCATTTCATATGTTTATAACAACATCTGATTTAATATTATACAGTTTTGCTTAGTCACAAACCAGAACAAATACTTTCAGATTTATTACATCCTTCTATTCAGAGACTTAAGTAATCACAGTTAATAATGCAGCCATTCCACAGCCCAAGGAAAAGCTTTATAATTTGAGGGGACCAAAAATTCCTGAGAGGCAGGTTATTTTCAAGAAGGATTTAAGGTTTTAGAGCTCTCAATGAAGCTTGAAATTCATCTTTTCCAGTTCACATGGAAAGGGTTTCCTCCAAAGCTTGGCTGGGAGGTAGAAAGAGAAAAACCAGTAGGCACACAGCGTCTCCCTGCGCCCTTCGAGAATGTAGCAATTACCCATCCATCACTAATCCTTACCTTGTTGTTTTTTTTTTAACGTTTTTTTTTTTTGAGGGGGGAAGGGGCAGAGAAAGAGGGAGACACAGAACCCCAAGCAGGCTCCAGGCTCTGAGCTGTCAACACAGAGCCCGACACAGGGCTCGGGCTCACAACCCATGAGATCACGACCTGAGCTGAAGTCGGACGCTTAACCGATTGAGCCACCCAGGCGCCCCATCCTTACCTTGTCTTTAAACATTTTTTAAACCCATACCACCGGCTCCCATACTCTTTATGTTATTAGCATTTTGGTCCTCCTTCTTATGTGTTGATTCATTGAAAGGCATCAATTGATTTAAAAAAGAAGCAAATATTCTTACAAAGAATACTTTCTCATTTCTTCCCCCCCCCCCCACACATGCACGTGGTGTTTGTTGCCCAACTTGTAAACAACTCTTAAACCCCAAGCATTGCCCCTTCCTGGCAAATTAATTCAGGAGTAGTTAATGACATGGCAGTGAACTCAACTGCTCAGAGGCTTGGGTCATAGGTTGGGTGGCTTCAGAGCTCTACTCTCTGTCAGGGCACAGATGGTCCTCCACTGCCTCCAGAAGGGGGACTCTGGCCCCCTGAGGGCTGGAGGCGCCTCTCTGTGTGTTTGGATGAGTATAAACCCATCATCCAAACTGTGTGCGTCCATGTTGCACTATACGTATTTAATGAGTTCCATTTTTCAAAGAAAGCTGGGATCTGTTACTCCAGTGTTTCTTTAGCCACCATTAAGGAGAACATCAGCACTAAAGTAGGGTGAGGATTGTAAGAACTTGGTCTACAGAAAATCAGGTAAGAGTTGAGGACAGTGGGGTTTTTATAAAAATGGGACTTCCTAAGTCCCGCTGCAGACCCACATCAGGACACCTACATGTCAGATACAGGAACATCCACTTGACCCAGGGTTCCCACGTGAGTCACAGACACACTACGACTTACATACGCTGATCTTAAAGGTCCCTTCATTAAGTCATAAGCAAACGTTTCAAAACGAGATTGATTATAGGATTAAACCAGTTTCCAGTTGAAGATACTACCACTCTTTGAAATCATCCTTGCCAACCGATTCTTTAGCAGCACACTTCCAGAAGCCAGAAGGCGGGAGTAATCATAGCTAATCATCGACTTCTATCAACCTAATAATCTAATTCTAGTAATCTAATTGTACTCGCCTACAACATAGGCTAGTCCCTTAACGTCTTCAAACCTCACAGACACGACTGACGTGGGTAGGGAAAGTGTGGTTACAATACCGAAGGAGCTCACAGAAAGCTTTCACATCCATCCGACCTTCCTGGATCGTCAGAAGGTCAAACAGCATGTACGGGTGACAGGGCTCTGCAGACTTCATGACATGCTACACACGTGAAGGCATAACGAGAAGGTGGACATGGGTTAGATTTTTAAAAATCCTCTCGTTTTAGATCACAGTGTCTGTTTTATTACTGATAAAAGTTCGCTTGGCAAGGACGTGCTTCAGAATTATAGAAGCAATGGAGTTTCTCCCACTGGATCCCGGGGTTGAATTCATCCATCCAGCCTCAGGCAGCACTAGACAAAGCGACAGGGTTTCTTCCAATAAGGGCAGGGCTTTTCTGCCAAGCTCACCACCTGGCCCAAAGACACCCGGGACCCCGCACCTTGAAGATGAGCAGAGCCCAAGAAGAAAGGTGGGAGGGGGGCGGGGGGCAGAGCTCAACTGCGGCTCCCAGGTTCCCCAATCAGATCTCTCCTAAGAGGATGTGAGGAGGCAGAGAGAGGCCAAGACTAATTAACATCCCTTCCTTGGGGTACAATAAGGGTAAGTGTGATTGTAATACTGAAGCAGTTTATTACAGGGAAGTTGCCACCTCTGCCCCGAAATTCTTCCATTTTTTGCTCTTTGGACCCACCGTGTCTACCCACAATGCCTCTGGCCATCCAGAAGTGGGACAGTACCCTTCAGCACCCCTAACACCAGCCACAGCTCCATCATAGGTCTTCCTGGGCAAACAGTGTGGGTTTTTGCCCCCATAAGATTCTGAGATGGGTCAATACAGGACATTGTGTTCTTCAAGGCCTTTCTGTAGTCAAGACAGAAAATACAGATTCTCTTCTATTTTCCATCTCAGTTTACCTTCAGCCTCCTCGACCAACGTAACTTATTAGAAATGATGTAGTTTAATCCAATGACATCATGAAGGCACCCCAAAAATAAAATTGCCAACAATAAGATGTTCTGCATTTGAACTTCTCTCAAAATATTAAATTACGGGGTGCTGGGTGGCTCAGTCCGTTAAGTGTCCGACTTAAGCTTAGGTCACGATCTCACAGCTCGTGGGTTCAAGCCCTGCATCGGGCTCTGTGCTGACAGCTCAGAGCCTGGAGCCTGTTTCGGATTCTGTGCCTCCCTCTCTCTCTGACCCTCCCCCGCTCATTTGCACGCATGCTCCCTCTCTCTCTCTCAAAAATAAATAAACCTATATATATATATATATATATATATATATATATGTAATTACCAGAGAGTCCAAAGCTCAAAATTAAATCCCCTTACAAGTTAAGCTCCAAAGAAATTAAGACAAAAAAGTAAAGTCTAAAGTTAAATTATGTCACCCTCCATCAAGACTGAGGTTAAAGCCATTATGTGTCAATTTCTTATTCTCTTTAGTCTCAGCGAGGGGAGTTCTGATGTTCTGGATGAGGGTGGGGGTCCTCAGTGGCTAGCGTTGGGCTGTTTCCAGAAAAGAGGCCTTTCAGTTTGGATTAAATCAGCTCCCACTCTCTGATGAGCCCGAATTTTTCTATTACTCTTTTTTTTTTTTACTGTGGCGCAATACACATAACTTAAAATGTACTCTCTCAGCCACTGTGAGGTATACAGTTCAGTGGTATGAAGTACGTTCACACGACTATACAATGACCACCACTCCCATCCGCATCTTTCCTCCTGCAAAACTGAATCTCTGTCCCCACCCCCACCCCCTCCCCTGCTTCCTGGAAGCCACCGTCCTACTGTCTGCTTCCGAGACGCTAGCTACCTCTTACAACCGGAATCGTCCAGTTTGGGCCCTTGGGTGACTGGCTTGGTGACTTATTTCACTCAGCATAACGTCTTCCAGCTTCGTCCATGCTGTGACACCTGCCAGGACTTCCTTCCTTTTTAAGGCTGCGTAACATTCCACTCTGGACATACACTACATTTTATTTACCCATTCGGCCATCGGCAGACCCTTGGGTGGTTTCCACCCGTTGGCTATTGTGAATAGTGTTGCTTTGAACATGGGTATCCGTGCCTCACTTTCTAAATGAATCAAAGGTTTAAGCCACACAGGAGGTTATCACGGAACTATCTCCACACCACGAAATTGAGAAAATAATTCAGTCCCACGGGGTGCCTGGGTGGCTCAGTCAGTTAAGCATCCAACTCTTGACTTCGGCTCGTAATGACCTCACGTTTTTTGTGAGTTCGAACCCCGAGTTGGGCTCTGCGCTGACAATGCAGAGCCTGCTTGGGTTTCTGTCTCCCTCTCTCTGTCTCTGCCCCTCCCCTGCTTTCTATCTCTCTCTCACAATACATAAAAATAAACCGAAAGAAAAGAAAGAAAGAAGAAAGAAAGAAAGAAAGAAAGAAAGAAAGAAGAAAGAAAGAAAAGAAAGGAAGAGGGAAGGAAAGAAAGAAGGAAAGAAAGAAAGAAAGAAAGAAAGAAAGAAAGAAAGAAAAGAATTCAATCCCCAATCCCAGGGAGGTTAATCAGGCAAAATCGTGATTCAAAAGCCCATTGTGTGGTGCTAACAAGGACTACAGCAGATTCAGAAGAGAAGATTCTTCTAAGGGAAGAAGGGGAAATGGTTTTATCTGAAGTACTCCTCGGTCATTGCCAGGTGACCATAATCCACACAGAATTCAATTGTGGCTCCGTGTTTACCATATCCAGGGGAGATGAACTCAGCCCTGTAAACAGTGTGCTCTCTCAGAGAGTAGCATTTGAGACATTACTGTATTAAACACGTTTTCATGGTCCAAAATAAGAACGCGATTAAAAAGGATTCTAAACAAGGATTTATTTTCTGCCTGAGAAGCTTAAAATGTGGACACCACCAGCAAAGGCCAACACTTCTGAGTGTGGCGTCACAGAGAGGAAGACGAAGCGTTCGACCAGTCCTACAGCCCGCGCCCAGAAGGTCGTCTGCCAGTGTATAGACGTTGTCAACTAAAATGATGCAAAATGTCAGCCTCACATCTGTTGAAAAGGGGCTCCTCCTACAGAAAGCAAGATGGTGGGGCAGGGGGCACTAATACAATTAAAACTTGAAGGCACAGTGTAATACAGGAAAATGTCGTTGAGCAACACATCGCTAAGACTTGAAATCTTTAGGGGCACCTGGGTGGCTCAGTCGGTTAAGCGTCTGGCTTCAGCTCAGGTCATGATCATCACGGTCTGTAAGTTCGAGCCCCACATTGGGCTCTGTGCTGACAGCTCAGAGCCTGGAGCCTACCACAGATTCTGTGTCTCCCTCTCCCTCTGCTCCTCCCCTGCTCACCCTCTGTCTCTCTCTCAAAAATAAATAAACATTTAGAAAAAAAAAATTTTTTTTAAGACTTGAAAATACGTTGTTTCTTTTCAAAAGCACTGTGAGCACAATGAAAAGAATACAGCTTTAAGAACTAAGCTTCACCCCATCAGGCATTAATGGAGTCCAGAAACTATGTGAACAATCTTACTTGACATCCCAAGACATTATATCGGTCCAAAGAGAAAACCAGAGGGGGGAACATGTTAATTTTCTCAGCCTTTTGATAGCACATACACAAGATCTCTTAGCCCCACAAAAAGCTCCAAATATTCTCTAGAACTTCAACTGCCTTAAAATATAGACTTGCATTTATCTTGGCCACATTAACGAGATCTGTTTGACCAATACATTTATATTTATGGTGACTAAGGGCAGATTATGGTTGTTAAAATTTGTCCTTGGGACATGAAAACACTCCTCTGTCATTAATACATTTTGTAATATAAACTATGATGTCAGGTCAACGTAAAGGGTAAAAACGTTCCTAAAGTATGCACACATCATTTTTTAAAGCAATTGAGCCTAATGGAATAACAAAGGTCATCATAACAAACCATTACAGCCTTGGTCTTGGCAACTCTGGCCACAGAAGAATCTCCAAGAAACGATCATCATTCCTCCAATGTTATGGCATCCAGACGACAGGAATGGCTTGCAAATGAGTCATACAGGCTCAGATCCTCAGTAGCTATGTGAGCGCTGGACGATCAATTATTCATGTGTTTACAGAGAGCTTTCCCGGTTGATGTTAACCAGAGCTGCTTGCAAAGAAGAGCTCTCCAGCTGTCCTCGGCCATCCTGGGCCTCCAACTAACAAGCCGATTTAATTGCTGGGCAAGGTCATCTGGGAGGTGCCCCTCCCCTAGACCACAATCCCTTTGAGACTTTATTAGGTGTAAAAATATTAATCAGAAATAATTATGACAATACTTTCTTTACCTTACTCCCAGCAAATCCCAAAGACAGAGCTAGAAGTTAGCCTTAACTTAGGTCCCACTGAGCTCCGCCAATACTGGAGTCTGGACTACGGAAGATACAGGTCAGGGACTGGTAGAAGGTACGGAGAAGGAAAGGAAGGGAAAGAATCAGGGTCTGTGGGCTTCATGAGGGAAGTGGGAGGAAGTGTAGTCTAGAATGCCCTGTGAAGGTATGGGGGCCCGACTGATGACCACCAAGGGCGAATAGATCAGGTTGGTCAATATCCAAACGTGGTTGAACTTGACCCACCCATCAAAATTGGCCTTGGAACAAGTTAAATCAGAAGGCGCTTCTCAGCCCCTTTTGTTACTACAGCCTGTCCAGGAAGACTAATAATGTGATTAGGGCAACTCCTCTTTCTGAGCTCGGCCCAAGAGGATGGGACCAGATGGCCCCACCAGTCCCCTATGAGCTGTGTTTTGAGGGAGACCAGGATCATGGCCAAAGCTGTTGCCTGGGCCTCTTCCTCTGAAGACGCTGCAGTCAAAGCAGACAAAGGGATACCTCAGGCACATTTCTATTATCCCAGTTGCAAGAGCGTTTGTTGAATCCTTCGACCAGATTCTTCCCCTTGCTTGAAACTGGGCAAATTCAGGCACTCTCAAAACTCACTTGTCCATTTCTAAGAAAGTGGTAGAACCAAACGGTGCTCGTACTGATATAAGATCACGGTGTAAAGGGGGGCGCCTGGGTGGCTCAGTCAGTGAAGCGTCTGACTTCGGCTCAGGTCATGATCTCACGGTCTGCGAGTTCGAGCCCCACATCGGCCTCTGTGCTGGCAGCTCGGAGCCCGCAGCCTGCTTCAGAGTGTGTGTCTCCCTTTCTCTCCGCCCCTCCGTCACGCATGTTCTGTCTCCCTATCTCTCAAAAATCAATAAACATCAAAAAAACTTTTTTTTAAAGATCATGGTATAAAGGGAGTATATGTGTATGGTCAGAAGCACTAAGACCCTGGGGTAGTTCTGCTTAAAGCAGTAGGAGGTGGGGCGCCTGGGTGGCTCAGTCGGTTGAGCGTCCGACTTTGGCTCAGGTCAGGATCTCACCGTCCGTGAGTTCGAGCCCCGCGTCGGGCTCTGTGCCGACAGCTCGGAGCCCGGAGTCTGCTTCCGACTCTGGGTCTCCCTCTCTCTCTGCCCCTCCCCCGCTCATGCCCTGTCTCCCTCTCTCTGTCAAAAATAAATAAACATTTAAAAAAATAATAATAATACAAATAAAGTAGTAGGAGGCAGCTCTAGCTGAGAGGTTTCGAGGGAAAGGTAAAGCTAACAGATGGAAAGATCGTGCCCCTCCCTGGTGCGGAGGGCATCCTGGAGCACTTGTGTGGTGCCGTAAGGCCAGGACTAGAGTCTGCGTCTGCCCCGCCAACCCTGATCCCCACCATCCATCCATGAATGCAGGTTTGGAAAATGAGTCCAGAGGGAAGATAGGCTTCTCCCCAAGGTCCGCCACAATAGCGAAGCTGGCCTAAGACGCTCTCTCCACACCTCCTTTCACCTTTAAGCCTCAGTCCCACCCTTCAGCCCCAGTCAGAGGGATGAGAGAAAAGACAAGAGGAAGCATCCCAAGAGAGGCCTCCTCCATGTGGCCGGGCCTTCTCGGGAGGGCACCGTTCCTGCTAATCATGATTCCTTGCCCCTGGCTGGTGCTCCCTCTAGAGATCTAGAGGTCAGAGCAGATTTCTTGAGAGGGGGTCAGGTAGAGAGCGTAGGGGAGGGCAGTGTCGAGCAGAATCCTTCATTTTAGGTCTCGCACGTCCCATGAGCTGCTGGGCCTGTGAAGAAAGCCCGAAGGGAGGTATGCGGGACTTCCCAGAGTCACCGGTCCAAGAAATGCCTTTTCAGGAGCGTCCCTGCAGGCAAACTTTCAGGGTTTCACGGACCAACAAGACCTAGGGCAGCGTCGTGTTCGGGGGTGGCACCAGCGCCCGGGCTAGACCTACAGTCGCGGCCTGGTGTGAGAGCCTCTCCGGCACAACTGAGGGACTCTCCGCCGTCATGGGCCGCTCCAACTTGTCACCCTATCAGAGTCCTGGGGTCGCGTGCCTGGTGCTCCAGCCTGCCATTACTGTGGGTCACAGCCTCACAGACGGCTTCCCAAAGTCACAAGCTGGGCCGGCCTCCGCACGGTCTCACCGAACTGGCCGCGATCCCCGAGCGCACCTCCTCACCCAGCCCCTGCACCCCTAAGGGCAGAAAGAGAGGAGGAGGGGATCTCTCGGTGCCGGACAACTGCCCGATTTCCAGCGTGCCTAGCCTGATTTCTGTCTGCCCTTGCGTGTACACGTCGCCGCTTCTGTCTCCTGGGCGTGCAGCTCCCACTTTTTCTGTGGAACAACCATGAACGTGAGCCTTTGAGCAGCCTGCCCGGGGCCTCTCTCAAACTCTCCTTCTCAGCATCTCCAGCTCTTGGCTGCTAATTCTCTGCTGCGATGAAAGCATAAATTGCCACCTAGAATGAAACACCACACCCAGCAGGAGTGGACGTTCTGGCCTGACCTCGAATGTCCGTCGCCCACGGCGGTAAGACCGTTCTGAGGGTCTGTGACGGTCTCTAATCCTGATCCTATATTTCAAGTGGAATTGTGTGCAACTGGTCGGTATCCAACACAAACGAGGCATCAGCCCAGCCTTTGGCATGAACCAACTCATTAAATATAAAATCAACACAAGTAAATGGCTCTTAAATCTCACTGACACAAAGCTTGGCCAGGTCCTCTGAGATTCTAGGGGTCATTGGAACTTCTCTCTCCAGACAGGAATCTTCCTCCCACCCTGAGGGGCAGAAGGGGACCCCCGACAAACGACGGTGTCCGCACGCCCCCTCCATTCGAGGGCTGCTCTGCACCACAGACAACGACAGGGTCTGCAGGAAGTGTGGCCTTTGACACAGAATGGGTTGCTGGGGAAGTGGATGTTACTATTTACAAAGGGCTAGAAATTCAGGCGGAGGCATTCAGCTTGCCACCGATCACAAATCCCTAGGAACAGCTACCGAACCAACCTTGAGTTTGTCACTGGTGCGTAACCATTGGCTGTTCTCAGAGTCCATCTTCACATGGTTTCCTAACCCGGCTGCATTGCACCACGGGTTCCCAAGGTCCCATTCATAACGTTACTTGCCAAACTCTTATTTTTGCCTCAGTCTACCTGTAGTTTCAGCATAAAGTGGATTTATCAGGGGAAGGTGACGGGCCAGGTGACCTGACCGATCGCTTTCGCTCTCTGCTCCGTGCCAAGGGTGCAGAAAACAAATTGCAGCGAATCACCAACCAGGAAACACACACAGATGCACCTGTTGACTTCCAAGGTTACCTCAGAGCTGGGCCAGATTCCAGTGATTACTAACCTCTTTTATAAAACCGACGTGGAGAACGCACAGCTTTTGGTGAAAAGCATGTTTGCTTGCCAGCCCATCGGAGATGGGTGTTCGCCTGGGGAAGCTGTGTGTGAGCAGCTCCATCTGTAAGAGACCCAGCTCTGGTCGGGCGGCACAATTACCGGCTTCGCCCATTCACATCAGTCAGGCTTCAAAGTCCGATTTTTGTGCCAAGAAGTTAGTAAGACCTGAAGCGAGTTAGAGTAGCTTCCGTTTATTTACCGTTTGGGAACATTTTTTCACGATTTAGTCAGCTTCCTAAGGACAAAACAGCAGTGAAGGATATGGTTCCTCAGCTCTTAGAGCTAAATCATTAGAAAGTAGAAAGATTAGATAGCGGTTTTTAATGAACTGACATGATTTCCTCTTCTCCTTCGAAAGGTTTTCAGCGGCCCATTTCAAATCACAAAATCACGCTTCTTCTCATCCACGGACTCCAGAACTTTCTCACCCTGAATTTGAGGAGGAGCACCCAGCCATGAGTTGATGAGACCAGCAAGGATCCCAGGGGGCTTTGTGACAACAGAGCCACCCTCCTGAGAGCTTTTAGGAAATCAAATACTTACAGCTGAGAAGCAGAGAGTACCTGGAGGGTGTCCCCACTTCCTTAAAAAAAAAAAATCAGGGATAGAAAATTAAAACCCAATCACAGGTACTTTCTTTTTCAATCTTTTCCACAGCATGGGCTAAGCTATCATTCGCCACCACCAGGGGGCGACATCTTTCCGCTTCTTTTTGCTCATCCGCCAAGAGGGGCGCCACTATTTCACTGGGCAACATTTCACAGCGTCTCAGACAACAGCAAACCGGTGGTCTTCCCCTCTCTGGGGCTACCGCCCACTCTCCTATGTTGGGAAAAACGTTTGGATCACTAATGAGATGTACTTGACATTTGTCTCAAGACAAGGAAGTCTGTGTCTGTCTTGCTTTTCACGTGTTGCCTGTCGGCGTCTGCCAGCAATGGCTGTTCTCAATGGTTGACTTTGCACCATGACATTTCTGCTGTTCTACAGCCCAGAGGCACTGCGTGCTATTGAAGGATCCATCCAATCCTGTGGACGTTGTCTGAGAAGCAGAAGTGCCAGTTCCGTGATGATCTGTAAGAGGTTGACATCTTAAGTGTTTCCTGAAGATCAGGGTCTTTATGCCTCCTCAAAACGTAGTCCAGGGCTTGAGGAGAAAAGGGATGTGACACTCCAGCCTTATCTGGGGAGCTATGTCATTTCCATTGCATTCTTCCAGAACATTCTTCACACTTCCCCACTCTTCCTCTTTCTCTTCTCTTTCCTCCGGAGTGGTAATGAGACGATGGAGGTTAGCCCTCTGGATAGGTGAATGGAAAAGGGGAACAGATTCCACAATCACAGTTAAACAAGGGATTTTCAAGTGTTCCGTCTTGTCATTTAAGTGCCTTGCGGATGTCCTACTAAGCTCCCAAGGACTTATTTCTTTGCCTTGTGCACTGGGACCCTGGGAAGGACTGAGGCACAAAGAAGTCTAAAAGGCAAAAAAACAAAACAAACAAACAAAAAAAACCGGAAGTCACAGACCCAAAGAAAATGCTGAGGTATCGGTTCCACAGGCGTGCTTCCCAGCGTCTCTGACGATATCTTTTTTCAAGGTATCTGATATTCCAGGACAGGATTCCTGTCACTGGCCCAGCAGGTACACAGGATCTCCCACTCTGACTGCCCCTGGGTTTTCCAGAACAAAATACTGCCCAAAGAGAGGCGATTTTCCGTATAGCTTTTGCTCAGAAGGGTCACACAGGCGATAACTGCAATGGGAGAAAGAGCATGATGAGTCTTGGCCGAACGAAGCAAGAGCTCAGATGGCCTCTTGGTTCTTCCCAGCTGAAGTCAATGCCCACCCCCCACCCCCACCCCGTCCCCAACCCACAGCCACCGGGGCCCGGCTCCAGACAGCACCAACCCCATCAAAGTCTGACAGGACGGCGCCTCCTGGAGTCGTGCGGGGAGCAGCCCCCCCGGAGCACAAACTCTGAAAGGCACCCAGCCCCCCACATCTTTTCTCCATGGAATGTTCCCTCTGACCGCCTTACGAGATGAGGCACTCGGGACGTTCGGACACCCTTTACCAGCTTCCTTTGCCCCCGGCGGCTCTCCTCCTGGCTCCCCCACGTCTGTCACTAGAACCGCCAGTCCTACCAGCCCCTGGGCGTGGAGCCCCGGGGTCATCTAGTCCACCTTGCCCCTCACTTTCCGCTGCTTGTCCCTAGCTGCCAAGTCCTGAGCTTCTTCCTGCGCCACGGCCTCGCCTTGGCTCACTGCTTCTCCGGCCTTCCCTCGGCATGCTCAGACCATTGTGACAACTTCCCAACCCATCTCTTTTCCTCGTTCTCCGACCGCCACCGCCCCCCCCCCCCCCCCCCGCCCCGGGCTTCCAATTCATGGTTGGGACAAAGGGGCTTCCAATTCATGGTTGGGACGAAGCTATGCCACTTCCTTCCTTTTGCTCTGGTCTTGTCGTTCCCAGGCCCAGAAACTGTCAATGGCTCCCCGGTGCCTAAAGATAGCATTCCAACTCTTCAGCGGGGCATGCAAGGCTCTCTACCTGGCCCCAGCAGCTTCTCCAAGCCTGTCACCCCTCTGCCCTTTACATGAACCTGTGTAGCTCTCCCATGGATTACTAAATGTCCTTTTTTTTTTTTTTAATGGGGGGAGGGGCAGAGAGACAGAGGGAGAGAGAGACTCTTAAGCAGGGCCCATGCTCAGCACAGAGCCTGATTCGGGCGGCAGGGCGTGATCCCACGGCCCTGGGATCATGACCTGAGCCGAAATCAAGAGTCGGAGGCTTAACTGACTGAGCCACTCAGGTGTCCTTTCTCCACGTCTTTTCATCTTGCTTTGCATTTTACTGGCTCAGAGACTCCTGTGGGACACCACCCCTCGTCCACCTCCCCGTGCGTTATAATTCTACCCTTTCCTCGAGGCCTAACTCAAATGCCACATCTCCTAAGAAGGAAGCCCAGGATCCCCCAGCCAGGAGTATCTTTCCCACCCTTGATTTTCCCTGCCGGCTCCTGGAACATTCACATGCCTTGTCCTATAGTCAAGGCACACATCTATCTGTCTGCAAGATTGGTTGGGGGGTGGGGGGTGGTCCCCGGAGAGCAGGGACTGTGGCAAACTCCCTTGTACTGCTCACAGGTCACCCGTGACCCACAATCATTTGTTGAATGGATGAATGTGTCGGTGAGCAAAACCCTCTAGTCGAATCAGCACGAACATCTTCGTCAGGCCGAAAACACGAGCAGCACAGGAGGGCACAGGGGCAGATGTGTGGGAAGAACATGGTGAGATTCTCCTCTTACCCCCTGAACCGGGAGAAAGTTTTCCTCCAGTTTCGCACTTAAGCTAACTCCAATTTTACATCACCTTCTCATTTAAAACATTTTTTTAGAGAGAGGGAGAGAGGGAGGAAGGATGGGAGCAGGGGAGAGGGGCAGAAGGAGAGAGAGAGAATCTCAAGCAGGCTCCGCACTCAGTGCAGGGCCCGATGTGGGGCTCGATCCCACGACCCTGGGATCATGACCTGAGCTGAAATCGAGAGTCGGGTGCTCAACAATCGACTGAGCCACCCAGGCGCTCCAAAACATTTTGATAGAAAACATTAATTTTATTCTACGGTGCTTTAAAAAGAAAAAGAAAAAAAAAAAAAACGTTTGTGGCAACCTGGTCCTAATTTCGTTCATCGGATCAGAGGGGGCAGATGAGCCACTGGAGAGGATCAAATCCAGAGGCCCCTCGCCAGGCTGCAGGCACCTTGCCTGACCGGCTCACTGCCAAGGGCGCCTGAGAACCGAGGTCTGGCCCCTCCACCCACAGTCACTAGGCTTCCTACCCAGGATGCGACTGATCCTTGGTCATCTATATTCCTTGCGAGTGTGGACACAGGCCTGGAAAAACTGAGTGGGTTGCTATTAAGTCTTCTACACAAAGGTTTGGCCATTCATGGGTTTCACCTGCCTTCTCCCATCAACCACTCACATATACACTCACTCCCCCCACCAGGTAACTTAGAGTGCAGGGCCCCTTGCAGCCCGGCCCCTCAAACAGCGCAAAACGGGGCAAGAAGGTTGGTTTGCACAAGCGCAGGTTTGGTCACCTGGTTCGCAGGCGGCAGTCCATTTCGGGGCCTCGGAATCGAAACAGGAAGCGCTGTGGCAGCGGGTCGAGCCCTCCAGGGCTCCCCTACAACCCTCCCCCACTCTTGTCCCACCTTCCGGTCCCTTTAACACGGTCCCCTCTCCCTTCCCCGCAGGGACGCGGGAAGACCCCATAAACGAGTTTATCGGCGACCCCTTGTGGGCATGAGTGGGTACTGCAAGCGGTCTGCAAATTCATGTGCACACGGAGCTTTGTTCAACAGACGGCAAACAGAGTGCTGTATCTTGTGGGGATCGCCTACGATTTTTCTTCCCCGCATACGTAATTTTTGGTGGGGATTAATAAATTGCAAACGCATTTAATGGTTCCTTTCTTTTTTTAAATTGTTTTTTCAACGTTTATTTATTTTGGGGACAGAGAGAGATAGAGCATGAACGGGGGAGGGGCAGAGAGAGAGGGAGACACAGAATCGGAAACAGGCTCCAGGCTCTGAGCCATCAGCCCAGAGCCTGATGCGGGGCTCGAACTCACGGACCGCGAGATCGTGACCTGGCTGAAGTCGGACGCTTAACCGACTGCGCCACCCAGGCGCCCCTAAAGGTTCCTTTCTTAATGCATTTTCCTTTTTTCATGAGTAGGGAACCTACAACTTCTCGAACGAGCAGGAGGTCCAAGCCCCTGTGTTTAACTTCAACAGAGGTCTCCAAACTGCAAGGGTAAGTGTGACTGGAAACGCTGCCACCTGTAAAGTACGTGCACCGGTGCCGGCTGCTGCCCATTATCACTCTGCCCAGTCTGCTCGTTTACTGGTCAATGCCCAGGCCGTGGCTACAAGCATGGTCTCTGGTCACCTCTGGGTCCCCACCTTGGGGCACAGGCCACTTCTGAGACCTCACAATCCACTACCTCAACGGCCAGGGTAAGAATTAAACAGCACTGGGGGGCACCTGGGGGGCTCGGTCGGTCAAGTCTCCACGACTTCAGCTCAGGTCATGATCTCAGGGTTCCTGAGTTCGAGCCCCACGACAGGCTCTGGGCTGACAGCTCAGAGCCTGGAACCTGCTTCGGATTCTGTGTCTCCCTCTCTCTCTCTGTCCCTCCCCGACTCACACACTCTCTCTCTCTCTCTCAAAATATAAATAAATGTTTAAAGAAACCTTTTTTTTTTTTTAAGAAAAGAATAGTTCCATCTCCATATTTTCCCACCTCCCCTCCTCCTCTGTGCCGCCCGCTCTGAACTTTTCGCAGGCAAAGGCTCCCCTGGGTTTGGCCCACAGATGGTCCACAGCGCCTGACCTATTTCTTCTCTCGTTCCTCTGCCACCTGCATTCTGCCAGCGGGCGCCAGGCTTCCGAGGGTGAGGCTGGCAGACAGGTCTCCCCGCTGGGGACCAGCAGGCACCACACCCCGGGGCACCTGAGGACACGGCAAAACGCAAAGCAGTCTGGCGTCAGAGCGACCTGCCGGAGAGCGGGGAAGGTGTTCTGGACGCTACTGTTTGCTTTGCTTCGCTTCCCGTGATTTACGTCCCAAGACCAGGCCTCTCTCTTCCAGATTTATGGCCACCTGTCCCGGGGAGAGCGTAAATTACTACCTCTATGGCAGCTCCAATCCCTGTCAGAGACAGGGAAAGACACCTAGGTGGGCTGCTCCCTCTCCGGGGGGATTAGGAGCCATGGAGGGGTTGGGGGGTGCTGGGCTGCAGAAAGCCTGCAGACCATTGGGAGAGCTGTGCTGGTTCCCGCGACCCCCGCCTGCTTGTCCTCACTCCGTGTGGGGGTCAATTATCCTCCTTCTCTAAACACAGATTCCTGATGCAGGAGGCTGTTCCCACCAACAGAGACACTTCCTAAAATCCAGAGGGAGGGGGTGACAGACACCAAGTCACGTGATGGGGGGAGAGAGAGAGAACAGGACGCACAGAAAAAGGGTGAGGGTCAATTCCTACAATCGCTCAGCTGGTCTGCACACAGAATCATCCAGATCTGTCCTACCCAGCTTGTTTCAGAGGGAAGAACACCCATGGCCTGCACGAGAGGGGGACCGGCCGACGCTCGGGACAGCTGGCCGCAGAGCTGGGTTCCCGGCTCCCCGGACAGGGCTCTTTCCCCGGCCACCTGCCCCTCTCCCGGCAGCTCCTTTACGGCCACAGGAAGTAGGAAGACCAAGTTCTGCTTTGTTCTGCCGCTGAATGAGTGAGTGCGTTTGGAGGCATAGCTGGTCTGTCGTTGCTGCTTCTCAAAACCCCACCCCCCTTACTAATATTCCAACACACATAGTATTTATTATTACAGCTCCCAAACATGCACACAAGTTAAAAGAATTTTATAGCGAACACCCACTTACTCATCACCTGGACACTACATGTAACACTTTACTGTATTTCCTTCATCACATTTTATCCATCCCTCAATTCATTATATGTACATTTTTGCATTTGCAAATAATTCGCGGACATCAGTGGACTTCACCTCTACACAGCTCAGCTGGTATATCATGTCCTAGAGTTAAAATTTTCCTTACTTTTTCTGGGGTGGGGGGGGAAATGTACATGCAGTGAAATATACAACTCTCAAGTATGCTATGATATTACGTTCTTCTTTAAAGTTTATTTTATTTTTGAGAGAGAGAGACAGCGCACAAGTGGGAGAGGGGCAGAGAGAGAGAATCCCAAGCAGACTCCGTGCTCACAGTCCAGAGCCCCCCACGGGGCTCGATCTCACAAACGCTGAGACCATTACCTGAGCCAAAATCAAGAGCTGGACGCTTAACCAACTGAGCCACTCAGATGCCTCTATCATATAAAGTTCTTAATATTAGGTAATAAATATTAAGTTAAAGTGAGAAAGTTAATTAATGTTGTTTTGAGCATTGAGGAATCCACAGTGCCCCTCAAAATGATGAGAGCTGCCTTGGGCTGTCTGTACCTCTCTTGGAATGTTCCTGCAACTCTATACCCAGCAGTGGGAACCCAGGTGAAAAGCAGCCATTTGCTATTCACTTCAAGAATACCTCTCCTGGGGCGCCTGGGTGGCTCGGCCAAAGCATCCGACTTCGGCTCAGGTCATGTCGTGGTTCGTGAGTTCAAGCCCCGAGTCGGGCAATGTGCTGACAGCTCAGAGCCTGGAGCCTGCTTCAGATTCTGTGTCTCCCTCTCTCTCTGCCCCTCCCCCACTCACACTCTGTGTCCCTCTCCCTCAAAAATAAATAAACATTTAAAAAGAATTTTAAAGACTGCATATAAAAATATTTTTTTCTCATAATTCCATTGCCACAAGAGCACCTCCATTCATGTTTCTGTTTATAAATTTCTAGTCCTGGGGGCGCCTGGGTAGCTCGCTTGGTTGAGTGTCCAACTCTCAATGTCAACTCAGGTCACGATCCCAGGGTCATGGGATTAAGCCCCATGTCAGGCTCCAGGTTAAGCATGGAGCCTGCTTGGAATTCTCTCTCTCTCTCTCTCTCTCTCTCTCTCTCTCTCTGTCTCTCCTTCTCTGCCCTTCTCCCCCACTCACTCTCTGTCTCTCTAAAGGAAACAAAACACAAAACAAAACCTTCCAGCCCTTTATCTACTCATGTGCCTTTATATATTTTAAAAAGTAAAATCAAATAAAAAAAGAAAAATACGTGCTATTTTGTTATCAGCTTTTAAAACTCAGTGTTATTTTAACTATCTTTCGATGCCATTTAAACTTATCTCTGTAACTGTATCTTTCACTTAAAATGTTTTATTATGAATACTTTAAAGTTAACATAAAAGTAGAAATGCTGATGGGGCGCCTGGGTGGCTCAGTTGGTTGAGCGTCTGACTTTGGCTCTGGTCATGATCTCATGGTTCGTGAGTTCGAGCCCCACATCACGCTCACTGCTGTCAGCCCAGAGCCTGCTTCAAATCTTCTGTTCCCCTCTCTCTGCCCCTCCCCCCACTCTGTGTGTGTGTGTGTGTGTGTGTGTGTGTGTGTGTCTCAAAAATAAATACACATTAAAAAAAAACGTAGAAATGCTGCCATGAATGCCCATATAATTATCACCCAGATTCTATTTATCAAAGTTTTGACACAATTTTCCATGTGACCTTTTTTGTGTGTGTGTGCTGTAGTAATATACAGCACATCCCAGACATCATGTCATTTCCCCTAATTACTTCAACACCCTTCTCCAAAATATATGTATCTATCTTATATCACAGTGCCGTTATCACACCTAATAAACATTTGGTATCATCAAATACTCAGTTCCAAATTCGCCAAAATATCTAAACAATGCATTTCTTAAATCGGTTCCTTTGAATTATGAATTCTGAATGAGAAATATAATTATTTATGCAAGGAGACATTCTGGGAACCATGGCACCCAGGAATATCTCCCCAATTACCCAGTCACTAGGACCCCCCTCGGCTTCAAGACTGTGTGTTCGTGCTATTTTCACTGCTTCCCAGAGACATTAAGGTGCCTGCTCCTACCTCTTCAGGGTCTCCAGCGGCTCCTTCCTGCTCATGACGCCAGTGTCTGGGTCCACCGTGGTTAAAATGCATCTGGACACACACACACACAGCGTCATACAAGGGACAAAGCAGGCTGACCTCGGCCCTCCCACCGTCTCCGCTCCGGGGGTGGAAGGAAGTGCCTTACCTGGAACAAGCCGTTACTCTTTTCAGGATGACGTCACCAATAAGAAGCTCATCCCAAGAATCCTACGGGGACAAAGCACAAAATTCATAGGGGCACTTCCGAGCCTTAGCTGTGACACATCTGTGTAGGGACTTCGCATGAGCTGACACCTAATGAAGCCACTTATACCATAGATGGGAGACTTTTCCACCAGCCCCGAGAAGCCACACACCCTCCTGTCCTCTCTCTGCCTATGACAGTTCATGCCCCTATAGTGAAATGCTCCCTCTGCTCTCACTGATAAAACTGCAAATCCATCGCCCTGAGCGCCTGGGTGACTCAGCCGGTTAAGCGTCCAACTGCAGCTCAGATCATGATCTCGTGCTTCATGAGTTCAAGCCCCGCGTCGGGCTCTGTGCTGACAGCACAGAGCCTGGAGCCTGCATCGGATTCTGTGTCTCCCTCTCTCTCTCTGCCCCCCTGCCACTTGTGCTCTCTCTAAAAAATAAATAAATACACTTAAAAAAAAAAAAAAAAGAAACTCACCTTCCTGACTGATCCCATTGGACTCAAGGAGGAGCGAATGGAGGGGTTGGGATTGACAGAGGGCGTGGGTGACAGAAAGGACATGGACAGGGGGTCACTCTAAACTATGCATGCCTCTGCTGGACCTAGATCCTTAGGGCACTGATATGTTCACCTTGTATCATCTCCCTTTGCAGATACGAACAAATCAAGAGTACCCCCACACCCTTATGCGCTCCACCGCAGGGAGCTTCTTAGGCATTTGCCCACAGCCTGGGTCACTGGTGCCTACTTTTCAGGACAAATAAAATCAATGGACTAGCACCCCCTCGAATCCAGCAGGGGAGACAGAGCATACACACAGGAAAAGTTAATGATCAATATATTCTTGAGGGTTCCAGAAAATTCGAGAGAAAGCAAAAATTGGAGAGAAACCCACGCTGTGCGTGGGTTTAACTACACAGGCAAGAATTGACCTGGAGGTTTTAGAAGAACAAGCCCTCAGGCTGCTCTGGTCAGGGGAGGTTTTAAGGAAAAGATAGGATTTGAATGGAACCTTCCAGAACAGAGACTTTGGAAGGCACAAAAGAAGGGTGAGGAGACTGGGGAAGTAATTAGAAGGAAGACACTGAAGAGACATAGAACATCTAATCATAGTCTTGAACTTCTTACCCTGGGAGAGAAGTGCCAGCTGCCTCAGGGCTGAAGACAAAAATTCATGAGCTAAAACCAACCTGCCCTGTCCGGTGTGATCACAAGCCAGAGACCTGGAGACTCAGAAATTTAACTCTCGGAGTGTATATCATTCTTGCTATATGTATTGCAGCTGGTTTTTTAATGTTCTTATTTATTTTTGAGAGAGAGAGAGAGAGAGAGAGGGAGAGAGAACAAGTGGGGGAGGGGCAGAGAGAGAGAGGGAGGTATTGCAGCTTTTAAGCATTAAATGGGTCTCTTAACCGCAGGTCCACAAAAGCTGGGCCCCTGGGGTTAGAGAAGCCCCAGCCTGTTCTGTGTGTGTTTGTCCACCAGGGGGCACCATGGTCATAAAAAAAAAACATAAAAGATCCAAGAGAAGAGAAATGTGGGCTCTGTTAGGAAATTAATTAATTACTAATTAATTTATGTGCACTAGAAACTGTTGGGGATCGAGTCACAGATAAATAAGGTAACAAATTCCATAATAAGGAAAGCCAGAGATGTAAGCGGGTCCAAGCCCTGAGCCCTGTGATACTCGGGCCTTGAGCAGACCCCTAGCGGCCCTGTCATCTCCCAATCCGTCGGTGCTAACAACATCCTGTGGTCACCTAACACCTGGCATTCACCACCTTCGTTGCCTGTCTTGCTGGCCTGTTCACAATCTGATCGCCTTAGGAGAAACAACCATGTTTCTTCAATCCTGGTTTCCACAGTGCAGGGGACCCAGTGGGACTAACTCATCGTGCAATGAGTGACATACAACTGTAGTCAGTTAAGTGTCCAACTCTTGGTTTCAGTTCAGGTCATGATCTCATGGTTTCGTGAGTTCGAGCCCTGCATGGGGCTCCACCCTGACAGCCTGGAGCCTGTTTGGGACTCTGTCTTCCTCTCTCTCTACCCCTCTCCCACTCGGCTATCTCTGTCTCTCTCCAAATAGATAAATAAACTTAAGAAAAAAAAAAGAGTGACATGTTATTATAAAATGAGCCCAGCCACAATGTTGTATTAACATCCAATTTAAAATGTGAAATGTTCCCAGCTAGGAAACACCCAGAGTTATAAAGAAATGAAGGCCTCTAAAACAAGATTCAGTTCAAACAAAAGTAAATCTGAGGTCCTACTCTGAGAGAGCTGTCTCCGCTCATTTTATCTACATCTGACCATCTCAGAACTGTGGGGCAGGAAACGTCATCAACATGACCCAGGGCACAAGGATCGCAAAGGGGAAGGAAGCTTAAAGTTGGTCACAGTTGGGGGAATGCCTCAGTCAGGCTCCTTCACTCTGATTATAGGAAAGAGACCATCCCCCACCTCTCTATGACACTTTCTAAGAGCTTTTCCGCAGATTGGTATAGACCTTGATTCTCACAGCTGCCATCAGGGGAGCTGAAATCATCTGCATTTTACAACTGCAAGAAGCAAAGGCCTTGAGGGGTTCAAGGACTTGTCCAGGGTCAAATAGCCACTTATTGAAGCAGGTGGATTCAAACCCAGGTGTCCCAACCTCACGTATGCCCCTTAGAATGCTCAGCGTTCCTTTGGCACATGGTACTGTCTGGGTTCAAGACCCAGCTCCTCCACTTTGTGCCATGGGGATAGCCTCAGGCGAGCCAGGTCACCTCCTCAGGCCTCTCCCTTCCTCCTTATAAAAAGGGAATAATGACCTTCACCTCCCCAGGCTGCAAAGCACAGTGTGAGCATTAGGTGAAAGCCACCACCCTTTTCCTTTTTCTGAGAAGGAAAACCCTCAGGAGAAACTGCTTTCCTGGCCTCAACTGGTACAAGACAACTATCAATGAGACGATCAAAAGCAACCAACACTGATTTTTCCCTCTTGTCTGAGTCCAGCTGAACTGTGCTGGATGTGAACAAGGACAGATGAGCTCCCTTGTCACAGTGGGACGTGGAGGGACAGCCCAGGGCAGGCTCTCGGGGACAGCGCACGTTTCCCGCCTTATACTAGAAGCTGACCTGCCATCTTTGGAAAGCGTGGCAAGTTTAGAGCGTTTGACGTAAAACATCAGAAGTGGATTTGGAGGTACTTTTACTGCCCGTCACTGACTAATACTGCATTTCTACTTTTTACGAGTCACCTTAGCCAACCTGACCCTTTGACAAACCCGTAAGGTAATCCTAGGCAGAAAGGATCACTCCGTTCTCCAGGCAGGTACACAAGCCTGCACAGAGTCATGTAGAGGCCAGCAAGGAAGCTGGAGGTGGACCTCAGAGCCTCGGGTTTGAGTGTGGGCTTCAGTTTCCTAGATTGCTTCTTTCAGCACACCTAGCTCCCTCCTTACAGTAAGACAGAAAGGCAGAATCCATCTCCCTGAGTATAAGGGATTAAGACTCAGTCACTTGGACTCAGTTCTTCCCCTGCCCTTTACCTCCACTTTCCATCTGCAAACACCCACCACCAGAACTCTGGAATTCCCATCTGAGAGCTGGTGCCTCTGTCAAGTACCCACATCTGGATGGTTGCCACTCACCAAGCCTCTAGGCCACCGACCTCTGCCTTCATGGTCAACAAGGGAAAGAACCAATGAAATATCCAAAGACAATGACAAAGGTAAATCTGCTGCCAGAATCATGTGACACCGTGGAAGCCCTTCATGCTAAGCCACAGTGCAGGCATCTGAGGGCAGATTGACAGTGGCACTGGAAGAATTTTATAGGCCATCCAGCTGGGGAACCCCACCCCCGACGCTGCAGCAGCCATACTGTAAATGCCTATCTTTCCCCAGGGACCATCAGTTGAACAGGAAAGCTAACTTCAACAAGACATGAGTATACCCTGCCTTTGTTCCATGGCCCACACACATCACGTATTTTATGCTACGTAAATTTGGCTCAAAAACCAATCTACCTACTGGGAATTATGCTGAGAAGTCTCAGACTCTGAACTGCTCCCTGTACACCAGCACCTCCACTTCATCTATATCTGTGTCCTCCGTGCTGATGTCTGAACTAATCAGGTGCTCAAGAACTCAAAAAACTGAATTGGGGGCGCCTGGGTGGCGCAGTCGGTTAGGCGTCCGACTTCAGCCAGGTCACGATCTCGCGGTCTGTGAGTTCGAGCCCCGCATCAGGCTCTGGGCCGATGGCTCAGAGCCTGGAGCCTGTTTCCAATTCTGTGTCTCCCTCTCTCTCTGCCCCTCCCCCGTTCATGCTCTGTCTCTCTCTGTCCCAAAAATGAATAAACGTTGAAAAAAAAAAATTAAAAAAATTAAAAAAAAAACAAAAAACTGAATGGACCAGCATACCACCAATAACGCATGAATCCTTTGGAATAATCTAAAGCAACATCAAAGAATTTCATACCTTAAAAAAAAAAAAAGTTAAATCCAAGGAAAGGGCAAAGGAAAGCAACTTGTTACCTCTGCATAGACACCACACCCTGAAATGACGATATTGGGCCTGAAGTTAGCCACTTTAACTTTCTTCTCCAGCCTGGAGTTGAGATCTGCCAAAGATGCCTCAGAGAGAATCAAGAAGGGGCTGGCATCTGAGTACGCAATCTGGGAAGGAAACAGAAGTGGTTAGAATGTGGCACACAGAGGTCATATGTGGTTAGTTCCTGGAACCCTCCCCTCCCCAGTTCCCAGGGGAACACACACACACACACACACACACACACACACACACACAGTATTTCTAAGTATTTCTTTAGTTCTTTATATAGAAAAGTCACAGTGGTTCAGAAGTCTTAAAGAGCCTCGCAGATAATAAGAATTACATGATGGAATGAAAAAAAAAAACGTGGCCTTGGGATCCTAAAGCTGCCACTGGCCAAGTCCCCTTGAGCAAGTCACTCCACCTTCTTAAGCCTCAACTTCTCCAGTGCTTCATGACCTCATTATGGATGATAAAAATATTCCCTGATTCCATGGATACCTATTTTGATGCCTCCTGCAAATCAACATCAAGTACTTTTACTGACCATATATGTATTTTTTTTTTAATGGCCGTAGGAATTGTGCTACCAACCCCTCCTTTTACCATGAATCCTTACATTCCTATAAGGGCCAACTTAGTCACTTTAAGCCTGTGGATCTCCATGCCCACACTCGTTGGCCCAACCGTGATCTGACCATTGCAATCACACCATAAAAAGGCTGAGCTCCACATACAATTACAGAATAGAGTGGAAAAGTTTTGAAACCCTGTTGGCACTGGAAGGCTTACATAAATAGGAAGGTAGATGGCCATCAGGAAAATGCAAGAGTCCCCCAAATCAAGAAACACAGAGGAAGTTCCCAAAGGAAGGGCTTTCATTTTGCCTGTTCCTTAGAATCCCCAGCTGCTGTTCAGGCCAAGCTTCCTGGGAGCTGCCTGGCAAAATGACAGAGCAGAGCTCAGCGACATGCTGCCCTGCCTGATGGGCTGCACATGACTGCTGTGCACTCCTGAGGAAGCCTGCCTTCCACAGGACACACCGAAGGCCAAAGCCAAGGAATACTCCTCTGACCTGGTCTGTGGGCTGGAACACATCCATTACTTGGTGAGAATTTCTCGGTCGCATGTGAGGCTCATAGTGCACCAGGCGGTAGGGCTGTGTCTTCAGGAAGCTAGTAATCCACTGGGCTGCAGCCTCCCCACAGTCCCTGCCCTCGATCTCCAGGCCGTGCACTCTGCAGGGAGTGGCAGGAGTAAAGACTGGTCATGGCTCTGAAAACATGGGACACTCTACCATGTCCTACACATATCAAAGAGCTGTGATGTCTTGGGGCAGCTGGGTGGCTCAGTCAGTTGAGCATCCGACTCTTGATTTCAGCTCAGGTCATGATGCCAAGGTGGTGGGATCAAGTTCCATGTCGGACTCCATGCTGAGAATGCAGCCTGCTTAAGATTCTCTCTCTCTCTCTGTCTCTCTCTCTCTCTCCCTCTGCCCTTCACCTACTCATGCTCTCTCTCTCTCTCTCTCTCTCTCTCAAATTAAAAGTTTAAAAGAAAGAAAGAAAGAAAGAAAGAAAGAAAGAAAGAAAGAAAGAGAAGGAGGAGAAGAAGGAGAAGGAGAAGGAGAAGAAGAAGAAAGAAAAGCTGTGATGTCACCGTGATTCTTTAATTATCAGGAAACATGATTTTAGCCTGGTCCTGCCTCTGAACCACTGTGTAAACACAAATGAAGTCACAGTTTCCAGCCTTGCTTTATCCAGGTTTGCAATAGAATGATACATGCCTGTGCCTCCCTATCTGGAAGGAATGCACGGGAGAATAAAATCAGATTGGATGTTTGAAAAGATACTGAGTTCTCCAGAGGAAAACAAATGCATCAGCATCAAGTAAACTCAAGATTACTACAAAATCTGGTTCACGCAGCTGGATAGCAGCCAGAAGTCTTTATTAATAGGGTCCGGCTATATTTTACCAGTATGATGATAATACAACTAGACTCAGCAATGTATGTGAAAATGTTCTATAAAATCTAAAACAGTATAGATAATACTCATAATCTAATTTGGGAGCACCTTGGGTGACTCAGTCAGTTAAGCATCTTGGTTTCAGCTTGAGTCATGCTCTCACAGTTCAGGGGATCAGGCCCTGCGTGGGGCTCTGTGATGATAGCGTGGAGTCTGCTTGGGATTCTCCCTCTCCCTCTGTCTCTGCCCCGTCCCTACCTGCAGGCTCTCTCTCTCTCTCTGTCTCTCTCAAAATAAATAAGCTTAAAAATAATAAAATCAAATTAATTAATTTAATTAATTTAATTAAACTAAAAAAATTAAATTTGCATCAAAACACGTCCCATTATAAAACAATAACAGGGGGCACCTGGGTGGCTCAGCCAGTTGGGCGTCCGACTTCAGCTCAGGTCGTGATCTCACAGTTTGTGGGTTTGAGCCCATGTCGGACTCTGCGCTGACAGCCCAGAGCCTGGAGCCTGCTTTGGATTCCACGTCTCCCTCTCTCTCTGTCCCTCCCCTGCTCTCACTCTGTCTCTCAAAAATAAATAAACATTAAAAAAAATTTTTTTAAATAATAACAATAATAGGGACCCCTGGGGTGGCTCAGTCGGTTAAGCGTCCAACTTTAGCTCAGGTCGTGATCTCACAGTTCGTGGGTTCGAGCCCCGAGTCGGGCTCTCTCTATGCTGACAGCTCAGAGCCTGGGGCCCACTTCAGATTTTGTGTCTCTCTCTCTGTCTGCCCCTCCCCTACTTGCATTCTGTCTCTCTCTGTCTCTCAAAAATAAATTAACTTAAATAAATAAATAAATAAATAAATACAATAATAATCTAATTTGATTTGACTGCTACTCATAAGCATAGGATTTGAAGTCTCTCCCGCTCTCCCTGATATACAGCATGCAGGACAGTATGGGAGTTATACGTATCTCACAGCTGCAGAGAGGAAAGAAACACTTCGGACAGGCCAGTGTTTCTAAAGTGTAGGACCACTGCTACTGCGGGTATTCAAGACAATGGTAGTACTTGGGTACAACAGGAAAGAATGGTGAACTGCATAGAGAGAAAGTAATTCTATTCAGTTTCATGATAGGAAGTCCCGAATGTCCAGCAACACGGGATAATAATCTCTTTCTAAAAAGGAAAAACAGGGGCGCCTGGGTGGCGCAGTCGCTTAAGCGTCGGACTTCAGCCAGGTCACGATCTCGCGGTCCGTGAGTTCGAGCCCCGCGTCGGGCTCTGGGCTGATGGCTCAGAGCCTGGAGCCTGTTTCCGATTCTGTGTCTCCCTCTCTCTCTGCCCCTCCCCTGTTCATGCTCTGTCTCTCTCTGTCCCAAAAATAAATAAACGTTGAAAAAAAAATTTAAAAAAATAAAAAAAGGAAAAACAGACCTCAAGTCCAGAAACCTCTACAGGCAATAATTTCTAGCTAGAATTAGGTAACATTCCATTTGTAGCATATTTATTATTTCAGTTAACTCCTCCACCTGGAAAGTTGTCTAGGTATCCCTATACGGTTCCCTTTTTAAATAAATGCATTTAATGTTTGTTTGTTTTTAAGCTGAATCAATTGGAAGAAAAACATTACGTAAATACAGTTGACCCTTGAACAACATGGAGGTTAGAGGTGCCAACCCCCCATGCAGTCAAAAACCCACCTAGAACTGATGACTCCTCCAAAATGTAACTACGCAGAGCCAACTGTTCACTAGAAGTTCTACAGTAACGTAAACAGTTGATGGACACATATTTTGTGTGCTCTATGTATTACATACCATATTCCTTCAATACAGTAAACTAGAGAAAAGAAAATGTTACTACGAAAATCTTAAAGAGGAAATGCATTTATAGTGCTGTACTGTATGTATTGAAAACAATCTGCATGTAAGTGGACGTGCAGAGTTCAAACCTGTATTGTTCAAGGTTCAACCGTGAGAGAGGTGGTCTGTGAACAGCATGAATCACGGTTGTGTTGCGCAAATGCCCGACGTTTGAGAAAGGGAGTCAGGTAGACCTACTTGGGTGTGAATTCTGTTCCCACAAATGACAAGCCCAGTGACCTTGGAGGATACTTCTTACTCTGTGCCTTAGTTTCTTCATCTATAAAATGGGGATATGGGAATGCAAGCTGGTGCAGCCACTCTGGAAAATAGTATGGAGGTTCCTCAAAAAATATGGAGGTTCCTAAATATAGAACTACCCTACGACCCAGCAATTGCACTACTAGGCATTTATCCAAGGGATACAGGTGTGCTGTTTTGAAGGGACGCATGCACCCCCATGTTTACAGCAGCACTATCAACAACAGCCAAAGTATGGAAAGAGCCCAAATGTCCATCGATGGATGAATGGATAAAGATGTGGTATATATATATACAATGGAGTATTGCTCGGCAATCAAAAAGAATGAAATCTTGCCATTTGCAACTACATGGATGGAACTGGAGGGTGAAATTATGCTAAGTGAAATTAGTCAGAGAAAGACAAAAATCATATGACTTCACTCATACGAGGACTTTAAGAGACAAAACAGAGGAACATAAGGGAAGGGAAACAAAAATAATATAGAAACAGGGAGGGGGAAAACATCAGAGACTCATAAATATAGAGAACAAACAGAGGGTTACTGGAGGGGTGGTGGGAGGGGGATGGGCTACATGGGGAAGGGGCACTAAGGCAGCTACTCCTGAAATCATTGTTGCACTAGATGCTAACTCATTTGGATGTAAATTTTAAAAAATAAAAAATAAAATTAAAAAATAATAAAAATAAAACAAAAACAAAAACAAAAAAAATAGTAAAATGGAGATAAAATCACAACCTTCTTCTGAGGGTCAGGGATAATCTATACAAATAGATACAAATCCCCCAAAACAATTCTCAGGTTTCGGGTGTGCTCATAGATGGTAGTAATCACTCTGGTTTTGTTTTATTGTTTTGTTTTGTCCAGTTATTTCAGGTTAGCTTTCTTCATTGCAGTCTCTTACGATCCTTCGTATTTCTGTGGTATCAGTTGTAATGTCTCCTCTTTCATTTCTGATATCATCTGAGTCTGCTCTCATTTTAAAATGCTAAAATGCATATTAGGGGCGCCTGGGTGGCTCAGTCGGTTAAGCGGCCGACTTCAGCTCAGGTCATGATCTTACGGTCCGTGAGTTCGAGCCCCGCGTCAGGCTCTGTGCTGACAGCTCAGAGCCTGGAGCCTGTTTCCGATTCTGTGTCTCCCTCTCTCTCTGACCCTCCCCCATTCATGCTCTGTCTCCCTCTGTCTCAAAAATAAATAAACGTTAAAAAAAAATTTTTTTTTAAATAAAAAATTTAAAAAATGCATATTAGGACACCCTCAGGATGAAACAGTATGCTAACATGAAAACTGTTATTTTGAAGATTTTTAATAATATGAAAAGGTACTCAACATATCAACTTAAGAATATGACATTAATCGTGTATTTTTATATTTTTATATTATTTTTACATTGTTTCTTTCCAAGTATGAGCTAAGAAGACAGAAAGAAAACATCGGAATATTATTTATAGTTACCTCACAGGTTTTTGTTGACTCCCATTTTTTTAGTTTAGCATTTTGCAATTTTTCAACTATGAATATGTATTATGTTTATAATTAAAAAAATCATCAAAATTAAAATAAGAACATATCAGGTCTAAAACTCTAAGACAGTGTCGAAACTATACTGGTATTGCATCTTATAAACTGCTTGGGGTCTTCAGATACTTTTCAGCTAACTCGGATCTATATTTTTTTGCTGTGATGTTACTTTCTATGATAGGCTTGGACTACATAAAAACAAAATGCATTCACAATGCATTTTATTTTATTTTATTTTATTTTGTTTTGTTTTGTTTTAACGTTTATTTATTTTTGAGACAGAGAGAGACAGAGCATGAACGGGGGAGGGACAGAGAAAGAGGGAGACACAGAATCGGAAGCAGGCTCCAGGCTCTGAACCATAAGCCCAGAGCCCGATGAGGGGATCGAACTCACGGACCACGAGATCGTGACCTGAGCTGAAGTCAGACGCTTAACCGACTGAGCCACCCAGGCGCCCCACAATGCATTTTAATTCAACATGCAGAAACTGTGACAAGAGTAGAATGAGACCAAATTCTAATTTTCCCATAATGGGACAAAAAGTCAACTCTAGACATGAGCTCTCAGAAGCGAAGCTAGTTTTCCTACACTAATCGCTTCCTGGCAGTCCTTCTAATGTTGGGGAACGAGCCTCTGTACAGAGCGACCTCCTGGCTGAGTCTGTGCCCTCACTACATGCAGACCCCTGGGCATGTGTGGCTCAGATCACTCTTCTGGACGTAGGTGTCTTTTCTGTCTAGAACTTCCTTTCATTAGTACCAAATGTCATAGTTCACAAAAACATTTGCGACTTCTTTCGTAGGTGTGGAAGGTTCCCAGTCTTTCCAGGCAAAATAGGGCAAGTCCTACGGTAATGGTAGATCTAATCTCACCTCTTCCTGGACATTTTCCACTGTCACTCCCACCCCATTTTTGTCCTTTATCCTTATTTCTCTCTCGCCGACATGTGAATACGCTTTTTTCCCATGGTTTTCTACATAGGACTTCTACATAGGACTTCTCTGTCTCTCAGCCCCACACTAACACACATTTCTGAAGCTGCTTCCTTTTATTTTTAAGTTTATTTACTTATTTTGAGAGAGAGAGAGAGTGGGAGAGAGTGCGTGTGCACACACAAGCAGGGGAGAGGCAGAGAGAGAGAGAGAGAGAGGGAGAGAGAGAGAGAATCCCAAGCACGCTCTGTGCTAAGCAGCACAGAGCCTGATGTGGGGCTCGATCCCAAGAACCGTGAGATCACAACCTGAGCCAAAATCAAGAGTCAGATGCTTAACAGACTGAGCTACCCAGCTGCCCCTTTTCCTTCTTTCCTTCTTTCTTTTTCTTTCTTCCTTCCTTCCTTCCTTCCTTCCTTTTATTTTTTTTTGAAGCTGCTTCCTTGTTCCTCTTTGTTTTACATCATCATGATGTTGAGGACTTGGCCCTACATACAGTATGTTCTCAATCAATGGTTAATTATCACCAGTGTCTTTTTTTCAGGACTCCTCCTAGGTCACGCCCCCTCAAAACTGCGTGAATAAATACTCACGCAAGGAGTACGACATACCTTTCCCTTACCTGCACTTGTACACGGCATTTGTGGCAGGTGTCTTGATGGGCAACAGCAGGTCCTTCGTGTAGGCTGCACTGAGGGTCAGGGCATCGCCCTCACAAGTCAGGGAAATCAGGACCAGACGGGGTTCCTGCCGAGCAGTGACCATGTTCCCCTTCTCGTTGACCACAAGCCAAAACCTGCCATGTTCAAAACCCAAGAGATGCGTGGCCCACTGTGAAAGGCATCCAGTCACTGCGGGAGCTCCGGTCATGCACAGTCCTCCTTCATTTCCTCCCCGTAAGCCTGGTGTGTGTGAGTGTGTGTGTGTGTGTGTGTGCGTGCGTGTCTGTCTGTCTGTCCTAAACATCAACTCAACAGCACAGCAAGGCTGAGTCTGTCCCTTTATTTCAAAGGGTTTGGTAACCACTCAAGCATCCAATGTATATAATCTCTTCAGAACCTGCGGAGCTCCTTGATGGCACAGAAATCAAAGACGTTATTATACTTTCATCTCAACTGCGAGAAGGTCTGACCACTTTCGTTAAACGTGCCCCGAGAGACGACAGGAAACGATTTCCCAGAAAGACCTGAAGGGCACACGGAAGGAAGCACAATAACGAGATTGTGGCTCTATTGTTCTCAGAGCGTGGACTTCCGCAGAGAAGCATACGAGGCCACTTCTACCTTGCCAAATCCACCCCCGCCTTTTAAAACATTAATGTTTCAATATTCAGGGCTGTGGATGCTGCAATTTGCTCAAAGGTCTATTGTCACCATGGACGATATTTCTTCTAACCCAATACTCCTGACCTAGAGGTACTTCCAAGAAAAAAAAGATACGTGGAGAAATCAGAGCAACAGGAAACTGTCTGGGGGTGCGGGGCGGGGTGGGGGGGGGAGCCATTCATACGGGTTATTTCTCAGCTGCCTAGGAAGCTGAATATATTGACATTTTGATCATTTCTCACTGGGTTGGGTGACTACAGTTATAGAAGTGAGCTCGAGCTCTTGGAATCCACAGACATAAGATTAAAAGACGGCAAATACGTTCCTGTGCGCCACCCCCAGTGGGTCATCATGGTTGAGATGTTTCAGCTACACGAGAAAAATAAGGTTAATGGAAGCCCTTCCCTGAACCGCCTGCCTATCGGCCCTCATCCTGGACCCAGTCAGAGCTCTCTGCCCTGCCCCAGATCCTTGCTCCCAGCACATGAATAGTCTTCTTCGTGTAATAATTCTTCCAGGTGATGATGGTGGTCTGATCTTTCTAAACTACAAATCTAGAAAATTCCACCACCACCACCCCCCCCATGAAAAATCCCTCCATGGTTCCTGCTTTCAGGATAAAACCCTGAATCTTCAGCAAGGCAGGCAAGGCCCTTCATAACCAGCTGCTCACCAGCCATTCACAACCCCCTGCGCCCTCACGCAGGCCAGCTTTTTAAATGTTTTTAATTGTGGTAAAATATACGCAACATTAAATGTCTGGCATGCTCCTCCGTATATCCAAAAGGATTGAAAACAGGGCAGATACGCACACCGTGATGTTCACAGAAGCAATGCTCACAACGCCGAAAGATGGAGGAAACAACCCAAGTGTCCATCAACAGAAAACAGATTTGTTTTTTTAAATGTGTTCTTAACTATCTTAGGTGCACAATTCTATGACCCTGGGCACCTTCACAATGTTATGCAACCATCACCACTATCTATTTCCAAAACTTTGTCGTCACCCCAAATAGAAACTTTGAACCCATTAAGCAATAACTCCCCCTTCTCTCTCCTCTCCCCTGCCCCCCTGGGAAACTTCAATCCACATCCTGTCTCTATGAATTTGCCTACTGTAGATAGTTCATATCATTAGAATCATATAATATTTGCCCTTTTGTGTCTGGCTTATTTCACCTAACATAATGCTTGTAAGATCTATGCTGCAGTGTGGATCAGAACTTCGTTCCTTTTTGTGGCTAAACACTATTCCCGGGTGCGTCTATACCACATGTTGTTTATCCAGTCATCTGTTGATGGATATGTGGGTTGATTTCACCCTTGGGCTACTGTGGGTGATGCTGCAGTGAAGGCTGGTGTACTTGTATCTCCGTTTTCAGTCCCTTTCGGTCATTCCCTCAGAGGGCACTAGCCTTTCCCCCAGCATACCTTCCCCCCAAGTCTGGGGTTTTTACCCTCCTGGCCACCCCAGAGAGTTTCTGGGGCTCCTTCTCTGTGCTCCCTGGCACTGGTCACACGGAGTCCGCTATGCCCCTCACTTCTCCTTCAGGCTTGCTGGTACCATGATGACAAAAATAGCGCCTGCCACAAATGCCAGCTCTTGGAATTATTTATTATCGTATGAGCTCAGTAAATTCTCTCAATAGGTACAGTACAACACCCTTTGCCTCTGGGGCCTACAAAACAAATTCAATACATTGGACCGTCTTTCGGAGTTGGTGACCTCTGTACAAACCATGAAATATCTAGGATTCTCGCCTTGCTTCCAGAAGCAAAGATGCAGAGCTCACCACTCACATATGTCGTGAATGGCCCTCCGCCTCTCTGCTGCAAGGCGGGGGGAGGGGCGGGGGCGGGCCACAGCCGTCCCCCCTGCCCAGTTCTGGGTTACTTGCAGGAGCTGAGGGCTCATCTGGAAGGAAAGAGCTTGATGCGCAGCCTTAGTGAGGCCCCGGGCTGGCCTGACGCCAGACCCGGAAGAGAACAAAGCCGCTCACTCCGGGCCGTTGCAACCTTCGCTGAACCCCAGGAATGCACGCAGATCGTGACTACCCTGATAGGCCATTAATAAAACGACTCTTCACAAAGCACCCACGTGCTAAACAAAACAAGAGTCCTGGCTCCCCCGCTGGGTGGCGCGGAACCCCAGTTCCTTTGTTCATAAAAAGAGTGCTTGCGCGCATTAGGGAAACAGAGGCAATAGCACTTCTCCGGCCGCAAGAAGCTTAAGCTTCAACAGCTGTCCTTAGGGGCGCTCCACCTGGGTGCGCCCTTTGAGGGCCGCGCTCCGCCGCCCCAAGTTTCCCCCAAGTTCTCCAGAGACAGTTTAATGAAACTGATGTGGCGGGGACCAACCCCTGGAAGCTCGCCGCCTCTGCTAGATGGGGTTGAAGAAGTTGGCGGGCACGCGACAGACACCTGGGCCCCCCGACCACAGCTCGGCAGGAGCGCAGACGTGAAAGCGCCCGTGGGAGGTGGAAATGCAGCCGTCTCGGGGAAACGGGTCGGGACACTTAGGCCCTGGGTCTCGGGCCCCTGGGGTCGGCTGTTGGGACGTGGTTGCCCCTCGTTCTCTTTGTCCTTGCCCCATCCCCATCGAAAGGGAAGGAAGGACCTGCTGGCGGACTCTGCAGACCGCCCCCGCCCCCGCCCCCGCCCGAAGCCCTCCCCGCGGAGCCCCGCCCGGCTCGGCCCTACCTGTCCCGCAGGTGGCCGCAGCGCAGCCCCAGGGCCGTGCACTCCGCCGCGCTCACCGCCACCCCCTTGCAGGACTTGACCGGGTAGATCCAGAGCTGCGCCACGGTGCCCACCTGCTGCAGCCGCCGGCGCCGCCTGGACCGCGCGCGGCGCCAGGCGACGGTCCCCAGCGCCACGGCGGCCAGTCCCAGCGCGGTCACCGCGAGCCAGCCGGGCCGGGGCTGCGCGGGGAGGCGCGACGCGGGGAGGCCGAGACGGCCCAGGGCCGACGAGCCGGCGGCGCCCATGGCGGAGCGGGAGCGGGCGGCGACAGCTCCTGCGGGCCCTCCGCGGACGCCCAGCCGCCACCGGTCCAGAGAGCGGTCGCCGCCTGGTGCGGCCCTTGGCCCGGAGCCCAAAGGAAGGGCCGCTCCCGAACCCCTTCCGGGCCGCTCGCAGTATCGCACGACCTTCTACCGAGGGGTGGCCCCTGGGGCGCTGCGGTGGGAGGGGGTGGCCCAGCTGCTGCAGGGTCCTCGCCCCACCGCCTCCTCCGCCTTCCGCCGCCTGCGGCTGCAAGGCGGTGCGCCTTCCCCCACGACCGCTACCGCTACAAGTGACCTCTTTATTTACGTATTTATGGGTTTTTATTAAACGTAAAATGGTCAGATACCAAGTTTTCAGGACAAAGCGTGATTTCTAAATTAGAAAGCAGGCAGCGGGGAGATCCCTGTCTTGCGGATAATGGAGGGCTGGCACGGAGTATCCGCTGACCTCCACCACCCTCCCCGCCTGCCAAGCAGGACCAGGGAGCTTGCGGGAGCCGGAATCAGGGCGGCCGGATGCTACCAGGCGCGCAGGGCCTGAGAACAGGGGCTGGCGGGGAGCTGGCGGTGCGCCCGGGCTCTGCGAGCCGCAGCTTGGAGTTGCACTGGGCGGCGGAGAGCGCCCTCTACAGGGCTTAGGGCGCGGTGCGCTCCTCCCGGCAGCCTTCCCCGGGGCCACGGTTTGGAAGGTTGGTCACTGGCACAAGATCCGGAGGCTTCAGGGCAGAAGGGAATGTCCAACTGGCGCTACAGGCACTGAGTTGTCTCTTTCAAATCAGGTCATGTTTCAAACTACAAGGTCAGTCATCAGGGTCAAGGTGATTTAAGAGTATTAGGCTCCTGGGGCACCTGGGTGGCTCAATCGGTTAAGCGTCCGACTTCAGCTCAGGTCATGATCTCTCAGTCTGTGAGCTCGAGCCCCGCGTTGGGCTCTGTGCTGACAGCTCAGAGCCTGGAGCCTGCTTTGGATTCTGTCTCTCTCTCTCTGCCCCTCCCCACTCATACTCTACCTCTCTCTCAAAAATAAACAAACATTAAAAAAAAGTTTAATTATCCTGACACCTGAAAAAGAATGAAACTGCACCTCTACCTTACATCAGACACAGGAATCACCAAAATACGTGACAAGACACCAAAAGCAAAAGAAAAATAAACAAGTGGGACTAGTCAACCTAAAATGCTGGTGTCTGGCAAAAGAAACCATCAACAAAATGAAAAGACAACCTACAGAATGGGAAAAATTATTTACAAATCATGTGTCCGATAAGGGGTTAATATCCAAAAATTATGAAGAACTACAATTAAATTGCAAAAGAAAAAAAATCCAATTTAAATATGAGCAGCATTGGGCACTTGGCTGGCTCAGTTAGTAGAGCATGCAACTCCATCTCGGGTTCGAGCCCCACATTGGGTGTAGAGATTACTTAAAAACAAAACTTAAAAAAAATTTTTTTAATGTTTATTTATTTTTGACAGAGAGAGAGAGACATAGCATGAGTGGGGGAGGGGCAGCGAGGGAGACACAGAATCCGAAGCAGGCTGCAGGCTCCAGGCTGTCCGCACATGGCCTGACGGTCGCGGGGCTCGAACTCAGACCGCGAGATCATGACCTGAGCTGAAGTCTGACGCTCAAGCGACTGAGCCACCCAGGGGCCCCCAAAAATAATATTTTAAAGGGGCGCCTGGGTGGCTCAATCAAACTACTGACTTTGGCTCAGGTCATGATCTCCAGGTTTATGAGTTCGAGCCCCACACGGGGCTCTGTGCTGACAGCCCGGAACCTGGAGCCTGCTTCGGATTCTGTGTCTCCCTCTCTCTGCCCCTCCCCCACTGGCGCGCCTGCTCTCTCTCTCTCTCTCTCAAAATAAACATCCAAAAATTTTTAATAAAAATTAAAAAATGAAATCTTTTAAAAAATGAAAACTTAATAGACATTTTTCCACGTAAGACATACAATCGCAAACAGGTACAGGTACTTGACATCACTCAGCAGGGAAATGGCAATCAGAACCACAGTGAGGTATCACCTCACATGTATTGGAATGGCTACTATCAAAAAGAGGTAAGCATTGGGGAGGATGTGGAGAAAAGGGAAGACTTGTACACTGTTGGTGGCAATGCAAACTGGTGCAGCCACCATGGAAAACAGTATGGAGGATCCTTAAATTTAAAAACAGAGCTGCCAGGGCGCCTGGGTGGCTCGGCCAGTTAAGCATCTGACTTCCGCACAGGTCACGGTCTCAAGGTTGGTGAGTTCGAGCCCTGTGTCGGGCTCTGTGCTGACGGCTCGGAGCCTGGAGCCTGCTTCCGGGTCTGTCTCCTTCTCTCTCTGCCCCTCCCCCTCTCGCACTCTGTCTCTCAAAAATAAAATAAACATTTAAAAAAGAATTAACTAGGGGCGCCTGGGTGGCGCAGTCGGTTAAGCGTCCAACTTCAGCCAGGTCACGATCTCGCGGTCCGGGAGTTCGAGCCCCGCATCGGGCTCTGGGCTGATGGCTCAGAGCCTGGAGCCTGTTTCCGATTCTGTGTCTCCCTCTCTCTCTGCCCCTCCCCCGTTCATGCTCTGTCTCTCTCTGTCCCAAAAATAAATAAACGTTGAAAAAAAAAAAAAATTAAAAAAAAAAATAATAAAATAAAATAAAAAAGAATTAACTAATAATAATAAATAAAAACAGAACCGCCATAGATTCCAGCAATTCCACTTCTGGGTATTTATCCAAAGAGAGTGAAAACACTAATTTGAAAAGATTTATGCACCCACACGTTCACTGCAGCATTATTTCCAATAGCCAGGACATGGAAACAACATAAAGATCCACTGGACAGATGAACAGATACAGAAAATGTGGTGTGTGTATACAGTGGAATATTATTCAGCCTTATTAAAAACAAATGAAATCATGCCATTCAGGACAAAGCGCATAGACCTTGAGGCTATTACGCTAAGTGAAATAAGTCAGAGAATGACAAATACCAAATGATCTCATTTACATGTGGAATCTAGAACAAAACAAAAACATAAACAACTCACTGATACTGAGAAAAGACTGGTTTGCCAAAGGCAGGAGGAGGTGGGGAGGTGGGCAAAACAGGTGAAGGTGTCAAAAGACCCAAACTTCCTGTCGTAAGATAAACGGGTTTCTGGGGATGTAACATACAGTCTGTTGACTATGGTTAACAATGCTGTGTTGTGAAGGTAAAAGTTGTTGAGAGATTAAATCTTAAAAGTTCTCAACACCAGAAAAGAACTTGTAACTGTGTGAGGTAATGGGTGTTAGCGAGACTTAACTGTGATCATTTCATAATACACACACACATCATTATGCTGCACACCTTACATACAATGTTGTACGTCAATAAAAAAAAATAAGGCAATTACCCCCTCTCTCTGCCCCACCCGTTTGTGCTCTCTCTCTTTCAAAAATGAGTAAACATAAAAAATTAAACATAAAAAAAATTAAGACATAAAAACAAAAAGGGGGCACCTGGGTGGCTCAGTCAATTGAGCATCCGACTTCGGCTCAGGTCATGATCTCGCAGTTCGTGAGTTCGAGCCCCGCGTAGGGCTCTGCGCTGACAGCTCAGAGCCTGAGGCCTGCTTCAGATTCTGTGTCCCCCCTCTCTCCACCCCACCCCTGCTTGTGCTCTGTCTCTGTCTTTTCAAAAATGAATAAACATAAAAATTTTTTTAAAAAATAAGGCGATTGCAATAGAGATATTACACTAGGTCTCAACTCTGAACACAGCAAAGACAAGTGGGGATTTACAGCCAACATGCAGAGAGTGGGGATCAGTGGATGGAGAATTACTTAACAGGGACCATCAAGGGTAGGAGGATTCTTGATAAACCGAGTTCGCAGGATTCTTGCTGAAGGCAGGCCGAGGTCTTCCACAGCAACGGTGGATGAGGAACTCAATCCGATAATGAAAGTGATCAGAGATCAAGGGTGAGGGTGCTCTCTCAACTGATTTAGCAGGATTCTTGCTAAACTGGGCTATGCAGGCCTGGCCAGGGTCAAGGTTGAGGCCTAGTGGAGAAGGGGCTTCAGAGGAACCTGACTAGTTTGGTCAAGGAGAGAGGCACTGTCAGGTTAGGACGGTACAATTCAAGATCCACCAGAATCGTCAAAGATTAGGGGGAAAAAAAGAAAAGAGAAGTGAAGAGGAAAGAAGCGCCTGGGTGGCTCAGTCAGTTAAGCGTCCGACCTCCGCTCAGGTCACGATCTCACAGTTCGTGCGTTTGAGCCCCGTGTCGGGCTCTGTGCTGACTATGCAGAGCCTGCTTCGGATCCTGTCACCCCCTCTCTGCCCCTCCCCTGCTAGTGCTCTCTCAAAAATAAGTAAACATTAAAAAAAAAAAGAGAGAGAGAGAAGGAGAGAGAATTGCCCACACGAATGGAGATTATTTTAAATCGATAAAGGGAGAGTCCCCAAAGCACAGCGAATCCTTTTTCCCAGCCGACAATACACACTGGGGGCCCTTTAGTGCTCTGGGAAGATCTGTCCTTGAACGTTGTTCTTCACCATAGTTATTTAGGCTTAAACAGATTAAATGTGTCCTATTCTCTCGTCCAATCCCAAGTCACCCTCTCCCTCCCTGACTCCAGTGAAAGCCAGGAACTGTGTTCAGAGTACAGAGGTCAGAATTGCTTCAACTGTTAACGGTACATCAGTGACTTTGCTCCTTCTAGGAATGAGCTGGAAGAAGAAGGGGATTCGGTAAATCTAGCTTCCTACGAAGAAATGGTGATTGATGGTGAAGTGTGCCATGAGAATAGAGTGAAGGGCAACACTCCCCGGCATGACACAGGACTCACCCCTATCCTCCACGATCTCCACAGACGAGAGAGCTCATGGGCACTAATTTTGTGTATTTCTGTTTATCCCCCTCCCTGATTTCTAGTCAGAAATTTATTTTTTAAATTTGTATTTATTAGGGTGCCTAGGTGGCTCAGTTGGTTAAACATCCGACTTCAGCTCAGGTCATGATCTCACAGTTCATGGGTTAGAGCTCTGCATCAGGCTCTGTGCTGATGGCTCGGAGCCCGGAGCCTGCTCGGGATTCTGGGTCTCCCTCCCTCTCGCCTCTCCCCTGCCCATGCTCTTTCTCTCAAAAATAAACATAATTTTTTTAATTTGTATTTATTTGTTCATTTAAATAATTTCCACACCCAATGTGGGGCCTGAATTCACGACTGCAAGATCAAGAGTCACATATTTTTCTGACTGAGCCAACCAAGCACCTCTCTTCTAAAATTTTTTTCTCTTCAGAACTTTAAAAAAAAATTTTTTTAATGTTTACTTATTTTTGACAGAGAGAGAGAGAGAGAGAGAGCATGAGTGGAGGAGGGGCAGAGAGAGAAGGAGGCACAGAATCTGAAGCAGGCTCCAGGCTCCAAGCTGTCAGCACAGAGCCCGACCCGGGGCTTGAACTCACAGACCACGAGATCATGACCTGAGCCAAAGTCACTTCACTGACTGAGCCACCCAGGCGCCCCTCTCCTGAATTTTAAAAGGAAAAATCTGCTTCTCCATTTCAATGGCCGACTTTACAGTTGGCCTGATTTTTCAACGTCATCATTTCCAAACCTTAGCCGGGGACAGAGTTAACTTAACCCTTTCTCCTCACAGGGTGCTGGGAATGGAGGTTCATTTCAGTCCCAGAACCCAAACAAGGAAGAGCTGCTCTTCACTGGCCACTGGCCAGTCTCCTCGCCATCACTGGCCATCGCGCCTCAGGTGGACTGTGTCGTTCACGATGCACCCCGACCCCCACCAACCACGGGAGGTAAACGTCCGTGGAGTCTCATTCCTTTGCAGGGAAGCTCTCTGCCATGCTACTCAGAAAAGGGTCAAGAAAAATGCATGACAGTGACCGAAATTCTAATATAAAATGAAAAAAGCCATGGAAGCAGACTCAGAAATACCAAAGGGAAAGTACAACTGGGATTCACATTTATTAATAATAAACCCCAACACTGTAAGTGGGTTAACGCATCCACACATTACTTCAGTGAGGATTTTGGTTTAGTCATACCAAAATAGTTCATTTCTCTCTTTTTTTTTTTTTTTTTTTGCACCGGATTATTTGTACCTAAAAATTATCTGCACCTAAAAAAATGCGCTCGTGCTCCTCACGCCTGCTCTCAACATTCCATTCGTTTTAAAAGCCCATGTTTTCTTTGTCATACTTGAAATTCCAGGCAGTGGACCTGGTGATTACAGACAAATTGCTTTTATATAGGGCTTAATCGAAAATGAAAACAAGATCTACAAAATAACTTCCATACTCAAGTACAACCCGATTCCCTAATTTGGGGTCCAGAACACATGAGCAAATGTTGACAGGATTCAACCGCCGTGTGAAGGCCAACACTAAGGATTTGTGGGAACACGTATAAGGCACATCAGAAAACAATGATCCTGTTTCCCATTTCTCCTAAAAACACGAACGACAGGGGAGAGGATGTAAACACGTGGGAAAAAGAAATCTGCGGCTTTTTGACTGATTCTTTAGACTTTCTTTACTCACCAATAGTAACGTCAGGGGTTGAAAAGTGTCATCGCTAGAGGAACATTCCAAATAATTTCATAGACAATTTTATTTATTTAAAGAGTCCTCATTACGTCCAATCTATATACCTCCTTATTGCTGAATCACCTCTAATACTTTTCCTGCATTAACGTGGAGCATTCGTAACTTCAAAAAGTTACAAAGAGATTCGGGTCCAGGGTGAAGACGGTCAAGGGCTGGGTAGCACAGGACGTGCCGAGGTGGTGTTGGCGGCTGTCGGTAAAGTCCTCATCAAAGCCTCCGGGACGTGGAAACCTGAATAAATGACAAGGACCTCTGATTATTTGGTTTTTTCTCCTACAGGTCATAAATAACTCACACACTCACAGAACAGTCACTCAATATAGTTAAAATGCAGGAAACGTGAACCCGTTTGTCCCGGGCCAAATTACCTTAATGGAAAAGAGCAGCCTATTAAGACTGAGTGGCCCGCCCAGTTCTGGCAAGGGCCCAGAGCCCGGATCTCTCTCACATGACATGAGGTGGCACACGAGGGAAAAACACTTTTGAAAGCCATTAGTCAAAGGGCGCCTGGGTGGCTCAGTCGGTTAGGCATCTGACTTCAGCTCAGGTCATGATCTTACACTCCATGGGTTCGAGCCCCGCGTTGGGCTCTGTGCTGACAGCTCGGAGCCTGGAGCCTGCTTCAGATTCTGTGACTCCCTCTCTCTCCGCCCCTCCCCAGCTTGCACTCTGTCTCTCTCTCTCTCTCTCAAAAAATAAATAAACATTAAGACAACAATTTTAAAAACATTAAAAAGAAAGCCATTAGTCAAGATGTTAAAGAATATGTCTGTTTCCCACAAGTCAATAATTCCACTTTAGCAATCTACCTTACAGAAAACTTGATTTGAAAGTGACTCTGCATACAAAGATATATATTATAATATTATTTACAACAAAATTGGATGTAGTCCCAGTGTCAAATACTCTAAAATGGTGCTTACTTATTTCTACAACGTAATGCTATGAAGCCATCAGAATGACCTTTGAAAAGGCTGGAGGTCTCTGGAAATGTGTATGATACATACTTCTGCATATATTTATCATATATGTATGATATATATCTGCATACATATATGATATACAATATATATCTGTATGATATATATTATACATGCATATATTATGAATTATATGTACATATTACATATATATACACACACAAACACACACACACACACACACACACAAATTATGGCTACATTAAACAAACAAAAAAAAACCAGAATTAAAAAAAAATTTTTTTATGAGAGAGAGAGTGGGGCAGGGGTAGACAGAGAGAGAATCCCAAGCAGAATCCACACTGTCAGCACAGAGCCCAACGTGGGGCTCGATCCCACACACCATGAAATCATGACCTGACCCAAGATCAAGAGTCGGACTCTTAACCAACTGAGCCACCCGGGCGCCTCCAGAATAAAATTTTTAAACAGTGACACGGGGTGATTTCTTTCCTCAACTTTGCTGGTATTTTCTAAATCCACCATGAGGAACATGTATTGCATTCCATTATAATGGAACAGGTAAACTCTTATATAATTAAGTTTTAAATTTTAAATGGATAAGTAACCCCAGTGCAAATATTAACTGCTATTTTTGTAAAGCTTTAATCAACCTGTCATATTAAGGATTCAGAATGCAAAAACCATAGTAGGCTCACAAAGTAGATAAGTAATGTTACCATTATTTTTAAAGCCAAACAGAAATGCCCAGCAGAGAAGAAAGTTCTCTATGCTTCTGGGGCATGGACGGCAGGACAAGTGCCTGTGGTGTGTAGGGGTGGGGGGCGGGGGGCAGTGCTGGATAATAAAGCTGAAAGGGAGCTTGGGGCCCAGTGGCCAACAGCATCTCTGTCACGTGAAGGGTCTGGGCACTCACACATCCCTCACCACCCCCACAGCGTGCACCCTGCGTACGTCTTACGCTGTCACCCCTGCTTGGCCCTTCACATCCCCTCTTGGCTCCAGTCCACCCCACGCATGTGTTAAAGAGCAAAATTTAACTGAGTGACTGGAAGATCTAATCGACTTTATTGAATGATTCATAAATCAGGCAACATCACATCTAGCAAGTAGAGGGGACCTGTGCTAAACAAAAGGAAGGTTTTTAAAGGCAGAGAGAAGATGAGAGAGAGAGAGAGAGAGAGAGAGAGAGAGAGAGAGAGAGAAAGAAAGAAAGAAAGAAAGAAAGAAAGAAAGAAAGAAAGAAAGAGGACGGGGAGGGAAGGGGAGGGGAGGGGAGGGAAGGACTTTATTAGCAAGGAATGTGCTGTTTAGGCAAGGGGTCTATCCAGCAATTTGCTGCTACTGACCAGGAAATTCCACGTTGCCTGGTTAAAAATTACATTCCTGGGGGGTTGAAACTGCAGTCAGATTATACAGTAAGTCTTGGTTTACTGACTTGAAACCTTAACCTAAGTGAAGCCATTGTGGGGCTGTGGTTTTCTTGTTAACAATTCCCCCTTCTTTTTTTTAATTTTTTTTTTTAACGTGTATTTTTTTTTTTAATTTTTTTTTCAATGTTTATTTATTTTTGGGACAGAGAGAGACAGAGCATGAACGGGGGAGGGGCAGAGAGAGAGGGAGACACAGAATCGGAAGCAGGCTCCAGGCTCTGAGCCATCAGTCCAGAGCCTGACGCGGGGCTCGAACTCACGGACCGCGAGATCGTGACCTGGCTGAAGTCGGACGCTTAACCGACTGCGCCACCCAGGCGCCCCACGTGTATTTATTTTTGAGACAGAGAGAGACAGAGCATGAACGGGGGAAGGGCAGAGAGAGAGGGAGACACAGAATCGGAAGCAGGCTCCAGGCTCTGAGCCATCAGCCCAGAGCCGGACGCGGGGCTCGAACTCAAGGTTGGTGAGATGGTGACCTGAGCCGAAGTCGGACACTTAACCAACTGAGCCACCCAGGCGTCCCTACAATTCCCCCTTCTTGATCAGACCCTCAGCTTAACAGAGTTGTGCTCAAAATTTAAGGAATTTGCACCACTGTCAGCTGTGCTCTGTAGTTCTCGAACCTTCTGTTGACCCTCTGTGCGGCATTCACAGGTCCGATGTTTTTGCTTTTTCACTGTGATAGTCACACACTCGAGGTTTACATACTTCAAGTCTATCATCCTCTTTGGTCCTTTTCTGAAGGGGCATACTGATAACCCATACCGACTGGCCGTCGAATGATTCCAAGGTACAGGTGCGCAAAGGGTCTAGAGAGAGGGAGGTCTGGGGTCTCTGGGAATGAAAACGGTTTCATTTTGTTTTGTTTTATTTCAGACTTTTGCAGTTTTATAGATGTCTCTCCACCAACGTCTGTGTGTAATTGGAGTCATCTTAAATGTACTATGGTGGGTGAAAGAATGCAAAAGCTGAAACACGGGGCTGGTCAGGGAGCCAGGGAGAACCAAGTGGCCTTCTTGGGTTTTCCATAATTCCGACTGTTTATTTTGTCTACAGCCACTGTCTGCCCGCCTTCATTTTCCTACGTCAGGAGCAGACCGCTGCCATGTTGTAAGGACGTCAAGGTGGCAAAAGCCTGGCAATGAGGGGCCTTCTTGTTTTTCTCCAGAAGAACAATGGACCTCATCCACTTGCCACAATTTTACAATGCAACATAAAGAAGGCTTAGTATTACTGCTTATTTGACAATGCTTCTCATGTAATGTGACGTATCAGATAAGTCCAATTAGTTTATTAGGAAATCTGTTAGGAATGTTCCAGCTCAAAAAGACTTAAGCAGACCAAAAGTCCAGGGGGAAAAAAGAAAAACTTTGTCTTTTTAACAGACAGAACCCCAAATTCTAATTTTGCACCAACTTAGTTTTGATATTAAAACTTATTTGTAGGGGTGCCTGGGTGGCTCAGTCGGTTGAGCAACCAACTTCGGCTCGGGTCATGATCTCACAGTTTGTGAGTTTGAGCCCCGCATCCGGCTCTGTGCTGACAGCTCGGAGCCTGGAGCCCGCTTCAGATTCTGTGTCTCCCTCTCTCTCTGCCCCTCCCCTGTTCATGCTCTGTCTCTGTCTCAAAAATAAACGTTAAAAAAATTTTTTTAAATAAATAAATAAAACTTATTTGTAAATAAATTAATTTTAATGTTAGCCAGGTTGACCACATTAAAATTCCTTTTCAAGGACTCCTTTTCCACAAACCTTCTACAGCTTTATCGTTACTATTATTTTTTACATTTTGATTTTGTGCTATGTTTTTCTTCTTTAAACAATGAGCTTCACCTTAGGACAAAATTATTTCCTTTTCTCTCAACAAAAAAAATAGATTTCTACTTCTTATACCTTCTGTTACTGAAAACACATCCTACATTCCTGGCATATGGAGATGTTCTCTTATTAATTTTAGTAACTTTAATTATATATATGAACTCAAATTTTTAACCTTTAGAAATGTTAACTAAAATTAAGCAGTAAGCAATTATGAACTGTTACACCAGTGTTCTTTAGATATGTAAATTTACCAATACATTTTTTAATTTCTAGACACATGGGAGTAGAGGCCCCTTTTATTATTATTATTATTATTATTATTATTATTATTTTAATGTGTATTTATTTTTGAGAGAGAGAAAATGAGCAGGGCAGGGGCAGAGAGAGAGGGGACAGAGAATCCAAAGTGGGTTCCGCGCTGACAGCACAGAGCCCCATACGGGGCTTGAACTCATGAACCATGAGATCATGACCTGAGCCAAAGTCAGACGCTTAACCAACTGAGCCACCCAAGTGCCCCTAGAGGCCACTTTCAGGAATGAGAGAGCAAGACAAAAGGGTCCCCAGCGACCACCTGGCTGAATACAGACAGGCCCATCAGGTGACCCACCTCGAAATATCCATAAGCCCTAACTGACCAATAGGCTACTTACAACCAGGCACAGGTACCAAAAAAGGGAAAAAGGGAAAATTCCGTGTCGCCACACCTCTTCCTCTTCCCCCTTTAAAAACAGCCCCAGCAAAAAAAAAAAATTAAATTAAATTAAAGAATTAAAATTAAAATAAATAAATAAAAACAGCCCCAGCAAAAAAAATAAATAAAATAAATAAATATAAATAAATAAATAAATAAAAACAGCCCCAGCCCACTGCTTCATTGCAGACAATCTCTCCTCAGCTGTCCTTCCTGCTACCCCCTTGAAGTGTATTCAATAAACTTGTACCTTTGTTCTGCCTCAGGTGAACTCTTTTTTTGTTTGTTTTGTTTTGTTTGTTTGTTTGTTTGTTTGCCTCAGGTGAATTCTTGATCATGGCCCTTTCCACCAGGTTCCACCTAATCATTCGTTCTGCATTTGGGGGCCCCCATCCGATTGACAACAGACACCATGATGTGCTTTTTCAAAGTACAGCCTTCCAATGAAGCACAAACATGCTTATTAACAGACCCAAATTTATTTTTAGTTTCTCTGTAATCAGAAAGCCAAAGTAGATAAACCTAGATTTAATAATTAATGTTCCAGTATTTTATCTCATTTGGAAATAATCTAGATACTCAAGAAATTTAACTTAGCAAAACTTGTTTCAGTTTACAAAAAGATTTGGGGAGACTAATTGTAAGTACACACACCATAATATAGAACTGTTGTGAAAAATTGCATCTACAGGCTCTTATTTCAAATTTATATCTAAATTTATATATAAATCAAATTTATATCTAAGTCATTTGCTCTGTTACAAAGAAAACCACAGGCCCAAAATGGTATCACGTGGGGTAAGGCCTCAAGTCAGTAGACTGAGGCTTAAAACCTAATCTAATTGCCCCAGAAATGTAGTCTTAATGAATCAGTCAGGAATTTTCTGATGGGCACCAAGGAATCACCACCTAGGCCTTCTCCATCCCCCAAAGGAAGCTGAAGTGATCTGCATGTCAAGACCTCCTGTTCCTGCCTGGAACTATCCTTTTCTTTTGCTAATAACTTTCTTGCCCAACCCCTTCCCCCCATTTCTATAAAAACCCTCCATTTTGAACAACTCCTCGGAGCTCCCCACTACTTGCTAGATGGGCTGCTGCCTGATAAAGCTAGTTAGATCTTCAAATTTATTTGGTTGAACTTTGTTTTTTAACAGCTCCCAACAATTATGTATAGATTAGCCACGAAGGGGTGTCTGGGTGGCTGAGTAGAATTAAGCGTCCAATTCTTGGTTTCAGCTCTGGTCATGATCTCATGGTTCATGGGATGAGCCCCTAATCAGGCTCTATGCTGACAGCTGTGGAGCCTGCTTGGGTTTCTCTCTCTCCCTCTCTCTCTCTGCCCCACCCCCACTCATGCTCTCTCCCTCTCAAAATAAATTAATAAACAGAAAAAAGAAAAAGATTAACCACAAAAACTATGAGACATGAGGAGAACTCATTCATTCTCCCAAGCTATTATGCTTTTGTTTACAAATCCTCTAAGTGATAACAAGTACTTATTTAGCTAGTAAACTCAAGTAGGACAAAAGTTTTATATTTAATATTGATAACTCTAAAAGACAGGTCTATTTTAATAGACCAACAACCTTGGGTTAGCTTTAATACCAAATACTTCCTCAGATCACGTGAAGCTGGAAAACATTTGGGTTAGTTTCTATCTTTTTGAGAGTTCTAGAATGTCCAATCCTTACAAATGCTTGCCTTCACACCAACCAAATGGAGCTCTTTTACAAATTAATTTTAGCACTACCATCCAGAGGTAGGAAAATATGTCACATTCATAACATACACACAAAACGCACAGATGTAAAAACCTTAGAGTTACTAGTATTGCTGACGAAGAGCTTTAAGATTTGTATCTGTGTCTGGAATTAAGGAGGCCTGCTAGAGTTTGGGCACAAGTGCCCAAGTAGTTTATATTTTCAAAAAGGCCTCTCGGGGTGCCTGGGTGGCGCAGTCGGTTAAGCGTCCGACTTCAGCCAGGTCACGATCTCGCGGTCCGTGAGTTCGAGCCCCGCGTCGGGCTCTGGGCTGATGGCTCAGAGCCTGGAGCCTGTTTCCGATTCTGTGTCTCCCTCTCTCTCTGCCCCTCCCCCGTTCATGCTCTGTCTCTCTCTGTCCCAAAAATAAATAAACGTTGAAAAAAAAAAATTAAAAAAAAAAAAAACAAAAAGGCCTCTCTTCTTTTTTCCTTCTCCCCTTAGTCTCAGGTACCTGATTGTGGGCTATGCTTAAATTTCAAAGACATGATAAGATATGTACAACTTTAAGGAACACAGAAAGAATGGAAGGTCTGCCAAGAACTTTTGTTTCCTTAGGCCAATAATTTATAGGCTTTTTGAAATAGACAGGAACAACTTTGGGATTGGTAAAGGAACAGGTGAATTTTGAATTGCCTCTAGAGCTGACTTGTATTTTGCAAAAGATCTGTCAGATAAGGACGGCTGTTTTCAATTCCTTAAAAAATGTGGATTGCAACTTAAATGATAGTAGGGGTTGATCCATGCATCCAACTACATTATCCCCAATTTGCTTTTCTCCCTCTTGGTTTATAGTTTGAATTTTAAATATTTCTGGCAGGAGCGCCTGGGTGGCTCAGTTGGTTAAGCATCCAACTTCAGCTCAGGTCATGATCTCGCGTATTGTGAGTTCCAGCTCTGTGTCAGGCTCTGTGCTGACAGCTCAGAGCCTGGAGACTGCTTCCGATTCTGTGTCTCCCTCTCCCTCTGCTCCTCCCCACACCCCACGCTCTCTTGCTCTCTCTCTCTCTCTCTCTCAAAAACAAATAAACATGAAGTATTTCTGGCAGTACTGAATAACCCCCCCTTGGATAAAAGATGGTCCTCAATGAGGGGGCAATGGGTATTACCTTCCCCAAAGCTAGAGTCAGTCTCAAGGACAGCTAAAAGAAAGAACCAACAACCCCAAATTCCACACAGGCAGAAAGCCAAGACCAGTTAAACAAAACAAGACAAGCAGAAAGGCAATGGTTACCCCTGGGAGAGAAAGGATCTATAAACAACAGGTTTGGATTTGGAAAGGAAGGGGCAATGTGAAATTGTATTTTTCTCTCTCAGCTGGGCACTACAGACAGATTCAGAAGAGCTGATTCTGGTAAGAATGTTTACCCTTTGCTGATTTCTGCCAGTCTTCCTAGGAGGCCCTTTGCAATGATGACAATAAAAATCATGGCTAATATTTACTGAACATTTCTTATGTTTCTTGTAGAGCCTGCTTTTAGGCAACAGGCTTGAGCTATGGAAACTTGAACAAGGCAAAAGGGCCCCCAGCAAACACGGAGCTGGATGCAAACAGGCTCATTAAGCTTTAAGCCCTAACTATCTACTCAAAATTGGGCACAGTTCCTAACACTGCCAAAAAGGGGGAAATTCCACATGTCCCCACACTCCATCACTCTGCTCTATAACTATAGCCCCACCACCACCACCACCTCGTGGCAGACAGTCCCTCTTTTGGGATCTCGCCCCTGCTCCCTTGCTGTGTATTCAATAAACTTCTACCTCCTTTGTTCTTCCCTGGGTAAATTCCTTCCTGGCCCATGCTAGCTGCCCCCACCTGAGATGCCCCACATTTCTGTTGCAATGCTGCAACTTTATGTAAATGAATCCTCAAAATCACTTTGATTGTTTTAGGGAGAACTATCTGTATTCCCACTTTGCAGATAAGGGTACTAAGGCTAAGAGGTTAAATAACTCAACCAAGTTAGGAAATGGAGCTGCTAGGATCATGAACCCAAGTCTACCCGCTGCTGGATCTAGACTGTCTGGACTGTTGCCCCACATTGTCCTCAAGGATTGTCAAGTGAGGGGCACCTGGGTGGCTCAGTCGGTTAAGGGTCTGACTTCAGCTCAGGTCATGATCTCATGGTTCGTAAGTTCAAGCCCCGCATCGGGCTCTGTGCTGACAGCTCAGGGCCTGGGGCCTATTTCAGATTCTGTGTCTCCATCGCTCTCTGCTGCTCCCCTGCTCATGCTCTATCAAAAATAAACATTAAAAAAAAAAATGATTGTCAAGCGAGAAAGTGAGAAGGTCAGGCCAGAATTAGAAAGAAGGATGGTCAAGAGTTTCAGACATGAGGTAACTTTCAAAACTCAGTTTGGTTTTTTGAGAAAAGTCATTTGAGAAAGTCTTCCAAATGACTTTATTTCTATAATTTGGGGGTCAGGCATTATGCTCCAGGCATAAAGGTTTTATTTGGCCTGATGAAATCAGTGTGAGAACATTATTTTATACCTCACGATTCAGAATCCAGGCACCTTGAGACACTGATACTTTTCAAACTTTAAATCATATTTTAAAAATAAATTTTTTAGGGGCTGGGTGACTCAGCTGGTTAAGTGTCTGACTTCAGCTCAGGTCATGATCTCACAGTTTGTGAGTTCAAGCCCCACATCAGGCTCTGTGCTGACAGCTCAGAGCCTGGAGCCTGCTTCAGACTTTGTGTCTCCCTCTCTCTCTGCCCCTCCCATACTTGCACTCTGCCTCTCTCTCTCTCTCCCTCTCTCTCTCAAAAATAAATTAAAAAAAATTTTTTAATAAATTTTACAAAAAGTATTCAATGTTTTTCTCCAAGTTGATACTGAATAATGAAGCACTTCCCTTCATTTCACTAACAGAGACAGAAAAAAAAAATCAATACAGAACTCTGGTGACCTGCTCACCTTTATTTCCTTATTCCTCAATGAACTGAGAACATCTACCTGTCTTCTGCTGGGGCTCCTGCGTCAGCATTTTATAAGCGAATGGGAAGTGTGAGAGAAGCCCAGTTGGACTAAATCAGATTGCTGAGGGAAGAAAAAGAAAAGGCACTTTTCCAACTCCCAAGAGCAGGACCCAGACCGCTCATTCTGCTAAGAGTTAAAGCAGCAAAACATAAAAACATCTCAACACTGGAGAACGTGGCCGTGGCTTTGAGGCGCTGCGTTCCGGCAGCAAAGCCGGCCCTTCACCATACCATGTCACGGTACCATCCGATACACGGGGTCACCAACGTTCAAGCTGCCGACTTTCTCCACTGAGTAATAGACCCCAAAAAGTGGGGACGACTTGTAGATCTGCTTCTCAGAAGGATCACACAGGCGGTAGCTGAAAGAAGCAAAAATTCACCGTCAGGCACAAAAGGGAAATAGGAATCGAAGTGCTCTCAACAGAATTCAGGTTTTTATCCTCAGGTGACCTATAAATAAACAGCAAGCCTTTTCTGCTCCTTGGACAGAGAAGTCTGGGGGCAATTAGTCAAACCGCACATAATCCTGGTTTTTCAAGAAGCATCCTCAGAGTCTAACCAATTTTTCCCTGGCTTCAGCTTGAGGCCAAAAAGAAAAAACTTATATGTGTAACTCAAAATAAGTAGTACATTAAAAAATAAATAAACGGGGTGGCTGGGTGGCTCAGTCGGTTAAGCGTCCGACTTCAGCTCAGGTCATGATCTCACAGTTCGTGGGTTCAAGCCCCGCGTCGGGCTCTGTGCTGACAGCTCAGAGCCTGGAGCCTGTTTCAGATTCTGTGTCTCCCTCTCTCTCTGCCCCTCCCCTGTTCACACTCTGTCTTTGTCTCAAGAATAAACATTAAAAAAAAATTTTTTTTAAATAAATAAATAGGTGGAATGTTTGCATGTATATCTCCAACTTCACAACTGTCTGCAACAAATGCTCACCCAAGCTCAAAAAAGAACTGCCCTGAACTCTCCAAATCTTCTGTTCAGGACATCTAAGTTTTAAGTACTATGCTTTCCACCCCGTAGGTTTACAAGCCTAAAGCTGAGTTTCTTCGGTGAACAAAAATGAAGACACAGATACAAATGGCATGGGGCCTGGGGCGCCTGGGGGGCTCAGTCGGTTAAGCATCTTACTTCAGATCAGGTCATGATCTCACAGTTCGTAGGTTCGAGCCCCACACTGGGCTCTGTGCTGACAGCTTGGAGCCTGGAGCCTGCTTCCAATTCTGCGTCTCCTTCTCTCTCTCTGCCCCTTCCCCACTCACTCTCTTTCTCTCTCAAAAACAAATAAACATTAAAAAATTTTTTAATAAAAAAAAATGGCATGGGTCTTGACTATTGGCAAAGTTTTTTTTTTTTCAAAAGCCCTCTCTAAAGAAAACTAACTGAATCTCAAAAATCAAAAAACAAAACAACTGTATATTTGAATAACAGACCCCAAAGAGTGGGAGTCTACCATTAACCTCTTCTTCTAACTTAAACCCATTGGAAACAAATAACAAAACAGACCAAAGGGAAACAAAATAGAATATACCTCCCCAAAAACTGTTAACTTAGTTTTAAAAACACATTCTGCATGTATAACTAAAGTCAATGCAAATTCCTTAAATATCAAAACAAAACACCCTGCCATAAAAGAAGTTCCTAAATAAACAAACTGACAACTCATTGTGTTCCAGTATTTCTAATATTTCATTATACTTCAATTAGTCTCACATTCCTTGATGTTGAGTCTAATAAACAAAAATAATTACAGTATTTGAGGTCTTAATTTAGAAATACATATTGAATGTTATTAAAAATTGATGTGAAAGGGGCACCCGGGTGGCTCAGTCGGTTAAGCGTCCAACTCTTGTTTCTGCTCAGGTCGTGATCTCACGGTTTTGTGAGTTCAAACCCCACGTCAGGCTCTGTGCTGGTAGCTTGGACCCTGCTTGGCATTCTCTCTCTCCCTCTCTCTTTACCCCTCCCCTGCTGGCTTTCTCTCTCTCAAAATAAATATATAAACTTAAAAAAAATTGATGTGAGAGGTATGAAAATTTCAAAACATAGTATTATACAATTAAAAATGTCAAAAGTGGAGCACCCGGGTGGCTCAGTTGGTTAAGCATCTGACTCTTGATAGCGGCTCAGGTCATGATCTCACGGTTTGTGAGACTGAGCCCCGAATCGGGCTGTGTCCTGACAGCGCGGAGCCTGCTTGGGATTCTCTCTCCCCCTCTCTCTTTCTGCCCTTCCCCTGCTTGTGCGCTCTGTCAAAGTAAATAAATAAACTTAAAAAAAAATTGCCAAAAGTACTAGAAGATTAGTCCATAAAAAAAGAGGAGGCAACTTCCACTAACCAACAGACACATACCAACCAGAAGGTGGAGTGAAAGGTGCTCACACAGGGCACCTACACCCACAGGTAATTCTAGGACGGGGATAATATTAAAAGTACATTGGACACATTGCTGTTTACCTCTTCAGGGTTTCCAGTGGCTCCTTCCTGTCTATCACTCCGGTATCTGGGTCTACAGTGGTCAAAATGCACCTGTCATTCAAAAACCAAGAGTTAGGTAGAGCCACAAGCCAATGAACGTGCCACACCCCAGAGGCTGACTCTCGAGAGAACGCTTACCTGGGGCAAGCCAAAACCTTTTTCATCTCTACACTGCCAATGAGGAGCTCATCCCAGGTATCCTAAGAGGAAAGGACAGGTCATCTTGTGATTTCATTAGTCTTCAAAGCAGTTTATTCTTTGGCTGCTACCAACTATGAAGCAAGAAGAAGGCAGCGAGCAAGACACCAAGAAACATGTCCCAAAGGGACGCAAGGGAAGACAGCACATCGGTGAGTCCAGGATCCAGCTCCTCACTCCCGGTCTCAGAAACCGGACTCTATCAGTACGGCAAGAACAGACCTTATTTGGGGGGCAGTTGGCCATGAGAATCATAAGTGAACTAGAAGGGCAACTTATTGATATATAATGAGAAATGTATAACTTGCAAGACAATCCCACTTTGTCCTTAATAGCTCAGCTACAGTGGAAGCCAAGTTAAAATCTGATGGTTCTTTGGGGGCATCTGGGTGGCTCAGTTGGTTAAGTATCCAACTTCGGCTCAGGCCATGATCTCACAGTTTGTGAGTTCGAGCCCACATCGGGCTCTGTGCTGACAGCTCAGAGCTTGGAGCCCGTTTCGGATTCTGTGTCTCCCTCTCTCTCTGCCCCTCCCCTCTCTGCCCCTCTGCCTCTCTCTCTCTTTCTCAAAAATAAATAAACATTAAACATTTAAAAAAAATCTGATAGTTCTTTGACAAGTGGGACATCACCCAAGGGAAGTCAGTTATGAGATTCACACATTCAACACTTCCACATCCACGGAGAGGCAGCCTGCCCTGGGGGCGGGGAGTGTGGGCAGAGTCCTTGCTTTCCCGCCCTTGAACAGTGGGCAGTGCCGACATCTGCCTCAGGGCTTTAATAAATCCTCACAACTTTGAAGAAGGAACTATTATGATCCCCATTTTGCACAAAGAAACACAGACCTGCAGAGATTGCAAAATGTTCTCAGGGTCACAGCCATCTAGGTTTGAAAACTTCAGATTCTGAGGGCAGGGCTTCTAACCACCCAGCTTGTAAATCAATCTCTGTCTCTATTCATCCGTCTACACATACACATATGTACATGTATATACACACAGATGGAGATCATACAGATGACATTACATATACATAGATATATATACTCCTACACAAACACACACACAGCACACACGTATAACGAGGGCATGTCATAGGACTCTCTTGCTAACAGGGAGCCATGTGTTATTGAATCACATGCGATAAGAATGTCCCTTGAGAACGTGTTTCCTGCTCTCAACCCAAGTGAGGTTTGGAAGCCATACGTCCAAGGGATTTGGTGAGAAGTCAGTCTCCAGGTAAGGAAATGAGGCATCATTTCGTCTCATCTGGTCCTTTACTCCCCCTCAGGGGACATGAGAGTTTCTGCTGGAGGCAGGGCAGAGCAGTGGGGAGGGACTAACACGTAATGTTGCCTCTTCCACCCCGATAACCAGGTTCCAGTCATGCTCTGGCACTCTTGCAGGGGTGCATTAACCCCCCAGGCCTAGCGGGGTGACGTAGCAAACACAGGAAAGGCACTCCAGTACCTAATGGGGTCTTTCCACCTCACAAATCTCCTACAGGATACGAGCACAGCTGACGTAAAGCGGTCTCTGTGGATGCCCTGGGTTCCCACCCACCATTTATGAAAGCAGTGCTGTGAGGAAATAAAGCCTGTGTTCCCGGGGCGCCTGGGTGGCTCAGTCGGTTAAGTGGCCGACTTCGGCTCAGGTCATGATCTCGTGGTCCGTGAGTTCGAGTCCCGCGTCGGGCTCTGCGCTGACAGCTCAGAGCCTGGAGCCTGCTTCAGATTCTGTGTCCCCCTCTCTCTGATCCTCCCCTGTTCATGCTCTGTCTCTCCCTGTCTCAAAAATAAATAAAACGTTAAAAAAAAAAAATTAAAAAAAATAAAGTCTGTGTTCCAAACAAGCAGTCGACGGATGAACTACACAGCTCTCGTAAAAGGCAAGGATCACCAGGTAACAAACAGAATCTCTGTACCCTATTACGCGCCCTGTGCGAACAGCAAAACTTCAAGACAATCAGAACAGGTGGCTCACCTGGCAGAATGTGACCCCCACCGCCCCTCAACCCCCCCCCAACACTCTCCCCACCCCCTCACCTTCCACCACCACCCCCCACCAGGTGTGTGACCAGTAATATGGCCTCTGCACAGGTAAGTGATGGGCGCGGTGCTACCCTGGCCTGGGGGCAGCCCAAAAGGGTGGATTTGGCCACACTTGGCCACACGAGGGTGCTGCAGCCCAAAGAATGTGAGCCCGTAGGTTCCCAGAGGGTTGCTTGCCCTCAAGTACCTCCCTTCCAATGCCTTCGTACAAGGGATGGTGAATTTCATATTTTAAGCCACAGATCTGTGGAAACTCTACCTCATGACTATGATATGAGGCAGGAAAGTCTGAACAGTTCATCTGGGGTTCCTAGCTTAATAAAACAGATTCAATCTTGGTCTTTCACTCTTAGAGAACTGCAGGACCCAGTTTAGAATTACATATTGTCTGCATTCACAGAAATTGTCTGAGGCTCCCCAGTTCTAATCACCTATGAAAATATTAATAACTTTATATAATAACATCACTCTCATCCTAATCTGATCATGGTTGGCACTTTGGGTGCAAAGGGTTACTTACAGTAAAAAAACACTAAGCAAGTTTAAATGTAATTAGTAACTCACTTCTTAGATGAAAATAATAAGACCCCCTTATTAAAATTAGTGTGAATTGAGAATGCATGAAATTAGGGGTGCCTGGGTGGCTCAGTCGGTTAAGCGTGCGACTTTGTCTCAGGTTATGATCTAATGGTTTGTGAGTTTGAGCCCTGTGTCGGGCTTTGTGCTGACAGGTCAGAGCCTGGAGCCTGCTTAGGATTCTGTGTGTGTCTCTCTTTCTCTGCCCCTCCCGCCCCCCCCCCCCAGTCTCTCTTCTCTTCTCTTCTCTCTCTCTCTCTCTCTCTCTCTCTCTCTCTCAAAAATAAATAAGCATTGGGGCACCTGGGTGGCTCAGTCGGTTAAGTGTCCGACTTCAGCTCAGGTCATGAGCTTATAATGGTCTGTGAGTTCGAGCCCTGCATCGGACTCAGTGCTGACAGCTCAGAGCCCGGAGCCTGTTTCAGATTCTGTGTCTCTCTCTCTGCCCCTCCCCTGCTCATGCTCTGTCTCTATCTCAAAAATAAATAAAAACATTAAAAAAAATTTTTTAATAAATAAGCATTAAAAAAATTTTTTTTAAAAAGAAACCCTGTGGCATTCTTCCTACACACACACACACACACACACACCCACCACACGGAGTGTCCCTTTCTCTGGGCCTCCCTCGAGTGTGGTTACACATCTCAGCCCTTATCTGTACCTCAACCATCCAGCTACTGAGCCCTTGATCCTGCTTCATCCTGAGACCCCTGCAGTCAGACACAGTGACTTCATTTCTGTAATTTCAGCATCTATCTCAGAGATGAGCAGCCAGTAAACCCTCGATAAACATCTGCTGCAAGCATGAGTGTTCCAGAATCTAGGCCAATGTGTAAACTTGCAGGGAACAAGTTTCCTTAGCTGAAGTAAAACTCCACGTCACAGCCAAACTTCCTTCACCGACTAACACAAGATGCCATACACTAGGAATTAGCAATTTACATGAGATGCGACTTTTCACTTTGCAGATTTAGTAAGGATTACAGGCATCGAGGCTGGCAGGGGCATAAGAAAAAAGGCGCTCTTCTGCTCAGCTTGTGGGAACATAAATTGGTATGATCGGTATGCTTCTGCAAAGCAATTTGGCAATATATACGGAAAGCCTTGAAAGTTCTGACTTAAGGGCGCCCGGGGGGCTCAGTCAGTTAAGTGTCCAACTTCAACTGAGGTCACGATCTCATGGTTCGTGAGTTCCAACCCCTTGTCGGGCTCTGTGCTGACAGCTCGGAGCCTGGAGCCTGCTTCGGATTCTGTGTCTCCCTCTCTCTGCCCCTCCCCTGCTTGCTCTCTCTCAAAAATAAACATTAAACGGTATTTTTAACAAATAAATAATAAAATTCTGAGTCAGCATTTCTTAAGAATCAGTTGAGAAATGTAGACAAAGACTGTTTTACAAAGCTGCTTATTAATTATGTAAGGGGAAATGGAAAACCACCAACAGGCTCAATCACAAAGAAATGGCTAAGTGAGTCATTGCAGAGTTCAAAGATACACTAATACAGAACCACAGAGGAAGTGGTTCTTTTTTTTTTTTAATTTTTTTTAATGTTTATTTATTTTTGAGAGAGAGAGAGAGAGAGAGAGACAGAGCGCGAGCAGGGGAGGGGCAGAGAGAGAGGGAGACACAGGATCCGAAGCAGGCTCCAGGCTCCGAGCTGTCAGCACAGAGCCCGACGCGGGGCCTGAACCCACAAACTGTGAGATCATGACCTGGGCTTACGTCAGACACTTAATCGACTGAGCCACCCAGGCGTCCCCAGAGTAAGCCACACTTAAGAAATTACCTTTATGCCAAAAAAAAAAACAAAATTTAACTTTATCTGAAAAAGATTCTTGAATTGAATCATTGAAAAGCTTTCCCCATCTCTGCAGCCCGGGTTCCAGATTCTCTCTCGAGGCTTTCTCGTGTATGCTGGAGAACACTGGGTGGAGACGCAGTGCGTTTTATCCTGAAAGCGTAAGTCTCCTCCTGTTACATGCCGGCTGGTGTATGTTTCTACAGAATCAAAGGAGACACACTCCTGTGAACCTCCATGCATAATAAATGTGCCAGGAGGAATTTGTTGTTTGGGGAAATCCAGGCAGAAGGGCGGGACGGAAGCCTCGGCCTTTCTGCCAAGCTAGCTTCCATTCCCTGGAGGCCGCCGAACGGAAGCAACGGCAGCCACAAGCTACGAAAGTGGAGAGGGGAGACCCTGAATCCTGGCTGTTTGTGCATCTCTGAGGTGCATGCACTGGGTTGGATATTCTTCGGGGCTGATGCGGCTGAACCTGTCCCAGGCTCCTCTCAGGGAGGTGAGAACCACGAGGTTTCCAGTGCCTCGTGGACGTGGGAGACCCCAGTCTCCCCTCAGGCTCAGCTCCTGACGGATGCTAAGGGGCCCCACACCCACCAATAGCAGAGTCGGGGAGAAGCAGCCACCGGTTCCATTCCCAAAGGCAGCAAACTGGGGGCTCTGAACTGCTCTTCAGCACCCACGGCCCACACTGAGAATCACAATCCTCCAGCAGACGAGAGAGGGGGATGAGTGGGGAGGGGGGAGTCCCCCAGAGGACTCCTACCTCCACTATTCTTCCATCATCACTACCTCAGCATCTGTATTTGTGGGCTATTCTCTAGGATAGCTTTTAAAGCAAATGGCCACTCTTCGAGGATACAGAGAAAAAGGAACCCCCGTGCACTGTTGGAGGGAACGCAAATTGGTGCAGACACTGTGGAAAGCAGTGTGGAGGTTCCTTAAAAAATTAAAACTAGAAGGGGTGCCTGGGTGGTTCAGTCGGTTGAGCGTCCAACTTCGGCTAGGGTCAAGATCTGGAGGTTCGTGGGTTCGAGCCCCGCGTCGGGCTCTGTGCTGACAGCTCGGAGCCTGGAGCCTGCTTTAGATTCTATGTCTCCCTCTCTCTCTGCCCCTCCCCTGCTCACTCTCTCTCTCTCTCTTTCTCTCAAAAAATAAATATGGGGCGCCCGGGTGGCTCAGTCGGTTGAATGTCTGACTTCGGCTCAGGTCACGATCTCATGGTTTGTGAGTTGGAGCCTCGCGTCGGGCTCTGTGCTGACAGCTTGGGGCCTAGAACCTGCTTCGAATTCTGCGTCTCCCTCTTTCTCTGCTCCTCCCCTGCTCATACTCTTGTCTCTCTCTCAAAAAAAAAATAAAGATTAAAAAATAAGCACTTTTAAAAATTTTCATTAAAGTAATAATAAAAAAATTAAAAACAGAATTACCATATGATCCAATAATTCCAATACTGGGTATTTACCCAGAGAATACGAAAACACTGATTCAAAAAGATACATGCACCCCTGTGTTCATCGCGGCAGTATTTACAGTAGCCAAGATCCGGAAGCAGCCCAAGTGTCCATCAATACCTGAGTGATCACAAAAGAGGTGGCATGCGTTTACGATGGAATATTACTCAGCCACAAAAAAGATCTCGCCATTGACCACAACATGGACGGACCTAGAGGGTATTAAGCTAAGTGAGATAAGTCAGACAGAGAAAGACAAATACATACGATTTCACCCATGTGGAATATAAAAAAAAAAAAAAAAACAACAAAATAGGGACTCCTCGGTGGCTCAGTCAATCAAGCACTTGACTTCGGCTCACGTCATGATCTCACGGTTCGGGAGGGGATGGGTGACAGAAGCAAAGGGGATTAAGAGACAACAAACTTCCGGTTACAAAATAATTCAGTCACAGAAATGAACAGTACGACGTAGGGAATGCAGTTAATAATACAGAAATAATGTTGCACTGTGACTACCCTGATCGCGGTGAGCACTAAAACGCAGAAATCCTGGGGGCGCCTGGGTGGCGCAGTCGGTTAAGCGTCCGACTTCAGCCAGGTCACGATCTCGCGGTCCGTGAGTTCGAGCCCCGCGTCGGGCTCTGGGCTGATGGCTCGGAGCCTGGAGCCTGTTTCCGATTCTGTGTCTCCCTCTCTCTCTGCCCCTCCCCCGTTCATGCTCTGTCTCTCTCTGTCTCAAAAAAATAAATAAATGAATAAAAACTTTAAAAAAAAAAAAAAAAACGCAGAAATCCTGGACCACGATTTTGTACACCTGAAACCAACGTAACCCTGTATGGTAAGTAGACTTCCACTTTAAGGTAAGTACCTTACCTGTGATGCATAAATGTGCATGTTTGTGGGATCATACCTGCTCAAAGGGAATACCCACGTACTTTTGTCATTGAAGGCTTTTATTTCCTTCGTGATCTGAAAAGTTAACATATCTACAGGCACAGGTAAAATATGTTAAACACGATTCGGTAGCCAGATCCCCGCCCCTAATTCAGTTCAACAGTTTAAAGGTTTGCTCATTCAGGACCAGGGATAAGTAGGAAAAAGACAGTGAAGGAGATCTTGAGAAACCAACCTCATGTGATTGTTAGAAAGATTAAACGTGCTCACTTATTAAAAAAAAAAAATGGAACGTAGAATGTACAAAGGAAGTGTTTAAAAAAAAAAAGCCAAGAAAGAGGTCATATTGGAGAGCTTTGAGAGATATTTGTGATAAAGTGCCTTTACTGATCTCTCTCTCTCTCTCTCTCTCTCACACACACACACACACACACACACAGCCTAACAGAAGAAAAAGACAAAAGAAATTATACAACATTAGGGCTGCAAAGAACCTTTAAAATCCGTTAGCAAAATTTGTCAACTTTAAAATCAGAAAACAGGGGCGTCTGGGTGGCCCAGTTGGTTAGGCGTCCGACTTCAGCTCAGGTCATGATCTCACGGTTTGTGGGTTTGAGCCCCACATCGGGGTCTGTGCCGACAGCTCAGAGCCTGGAGCCTGCTTCGGATTCTGTGTCTCCCTCTCTCTCTGCCCCTTCCCCGCTCATGCTCTGTCTCTCTCTCTCAAAAATAAACACACGTTAAAAAAAAAAACCTCTTAATAAAATCAGAAAAGAGTGCTCAGAGAGGAGTAAGGTCAAGCTCACAGAGTGGACCCCTGGTCTCCACACCCACTTGCAACTCCTGTAATTACCTTGCTCCCAGGAAGACCCCAGGCCAGGGGCTCTGCAGCCTGGCTGCAGGCTGCAATCATCAGGGGGCCTTAAAGGCTCCTCTGCCCAGGCCGCCCCAGGGACCCAGCATCAGGCCTGTGTAAACCCCTCCAAAGTGACGTGTAGCCAGTTTGGAAACAGCTGCCCAGGAAGACCTCAACACATTCCTTCTTAGCCAACATCCGCTCATCTTCCCGGCCATGGGCTTCCCAGGGGGTATTTCATTTGCCCGGTGGGTGCAGTGGAGGACGAAGCAGTGTGGGGCCATGTGGAATCCCACAGAGGTATTCTCATTTCGTCGTGATCGGAAAGGAGCTGAAGCCCTAGGATTTGGCTTTCCATTCTTCAGCTCCCCCTTTTCCGGACCCTAAACGTCTCTAGAGTAAACGCCTCAAGTTACTGAGATGTAAACAAAAAGGCAAATGCATAAGGAGCTCTCCTTAAGTAAAGGTACCGACTCCACTAGCAAATCCTTTAGAAACGTGGGTTACTCTGCCCCCTACCCAGGAGTCCTGTCTCCCTTTTCATCATTTTGGCTTTTGTAAATAAGGACAGGCTTGTGCAAGGGCCTTGCTTGAGGCTCCTAACAAAATGGGCAGGTCAGGAAAGCAGCCCAGACGAGGGCATGGGTCCCCTCACTTGAAAGGCAAGCAGGAATCGCCTAAGGGGGGCTGAGTGTGGCCCCTGAATCCTCACCCACATTCCTCAGGCCTCATCTTGGTGCTTTTCATTCATTCAGAAAGAAAAATGACTGTTTGGGGCTTTCAGCTGGCTTCTAGCAAAGTCCATGAACATGAGATTTGGGCTTAACTTCTTTCTGCCAAAGAACATTATGCCACAGCAAATCGTCACTGGCCACAGGCCAGTTAGGTGACGTGAGGCAAGTAACTCAACTTCTCTGAGTCTCAGCTTCCACAGTTCCATAAGAAAGGTGAAGGGGCGCCTGGGTGGCTCAGTCGGTTAAGCGGCCGACTTCGGCTCATGTCACGATCTCACAGTCCGTGAGTTCGAGCCCCGCGTCGGGCTCTGTGCTGACAGCTCAGAGCCTGGAGCCTGTTTCAGATTCTGTGTCTCCCTCTCTCTCTGACCCTCCTCCCATTCATGCTCTGTCTCTCTCTGTCTCAAAAATAAGTAAAAGTTAAAAGTTAAAAAAAAAAAAAAAAAAGAGAGGTGAAAACACTACCTTCTTTGATGACTACCGAACATTTTTCACCCTGAACCAACGTGAAACATGACATCTCATAACTGCCGAAATTCGGAAGGAACCAAGATATCCTTCAGTAGGTGAATGGATACGTCACACTGCGGTACGTTCCGACAACAGAAAATTATTCAGCGCTAAAAAGAAATGAGCTATTAAACCATGAAAAGACACGGAGGAATCTTAAATGCGTATTACCAAGCGAAACAAGCCAATATGAGAAATCTACATACTGTAGGATTCCAAACATGGGACACTGGAGAAAAGGCAAACTGCAGAGACTATAAAAAGCTCAGTGGTTGCCAGAGGTGTGGGGGTGGGGTGGGGTGGGGAGAAGGTGAACAGGCAGAACACAAAGGCTTTTTAGGGCAGTGAAAACACTTGCAAGTTCTGCAGTCTTGGGGGTGTCATTATATATTTGTCCCGACCCGCAGGATGTACCACAGCAAGAGAGAACCTTCAGGTGAACTGTGGACTTTGTGTGACCATGATGTGTCAGTGTAGGTCCATCCTTAGTAAAAAAAAAAATGTATCATTCTGGTGAGCAACTTTGCTAATGAAGGAGGCTGTGCATATGTGGGGGCAGGGAGTCTATGGGAAATCTTCACAATTTCCTCTCAATTTTATTGTTAACCTATAACTGCTCTAAAAAAAAAGTCTTGGGGTGCCTGGGTGGCGCAGTCGGTTGAGCGTCCGACTTCAGCCAGGTCACGATCTCGCGGTCCGTGAGTTCGAGCCCTGCGTCGGGCTCTGGGCTGATGGCTCAGAGCCTGGAGCCTGTTTCCGATTCTGTGTTCCCTCTCTCTCTGCCCCTCCCCCGTTCATGCTCTGTCTCTCTCTGTCCCAAAAATAAATAAACGTTGAAAAAAAAAAATTAAAAAAAAAAGTCTTGGGGTGCCTGGGTGGCTCAGTTGGTAAAGCGCCCAACTCTTGATTTCGGCTCAGATTGTGATCTCCGGTTCGTGAGTTCCAGCCCCACGTCGGGCTCCGGGCTGGCAGTGCTGTGGGGCCTGCTTGGGATTCTCTCTGTCTCCCTCTCTCTCTCTGCCCCTCCCCCACTAGTACATGTGTGTGCTCTCTCTCCTTTAAAATAAATAAATACTTAAGAAATAAAAATAGGGGCACCTGGGTGGCTCAGTCAGTTGGGTGTCCGACTTCGGCTCAGGTCATGATCTCACGGTTCGTGGGTTCGAGCCCCGAGTCAGGCTCTGTGCTGGCAGCTCGGGGCCTGGAGCCTGCTTTGGATTCTGTGTCTCCCTCTCTCTCTCTCTCTGCCCCTCCCCTGCTCACACTCTGCCTCACTCTGTCTCTCAAAAATAAATGTAATTAAAGAAATTTTTTTTAAAGAAAGAAAAATAAAAGTGTTTTTAAAAAAATTACATTAAAATAAATAAAATAAAAATCACATTTCACACTGTTTCTTAATGTTCTTTCACACACACACACACACACACACACACACACACACACACATGCATGCACACCCCGGATATAAATTAAACACAATTTTTGCAAAACAATTTTTTTTAAGTAGGCTTCATACCCAATGTGGGACTTGAACTCACAACCCTGAGATCAAGAGTCACATGCTCTTGGGCTGGCTCAGTAGGTTGGGCGGCCAACTTCGGCTCAGGTCATGATCTCACCATTCGTGAGTTCGAGCCCCAAGCTGGGCTCTGTGCTGACGTTTCAGAGCCTGGAACCTGCTTGGGATTCTCTCTCTCTCTCTCTCTCTCTCTCTCTCTCTCTCAAAATAAATAAACTTGAAACAAACAAAAAAACCAGGGGCGCCTGGGTGGCGCAGTCGGTTAAGCGTCCGACTTCAGCCAGGTCACGATCTCGCGGTCTGTGAGTTCGAGCCCCGCGTCGGGCTCTGGGCTGATGGCTCAGAGCCTGGAGCCTGTTTCCGATTCTGTGTCTCCCTCTCTCTCTGCCCCTCCCCCGTTCATGCTCTGTCTCACTCTGTCCCAAAAATAAATAAACGTTGAAAAAAAAAAATTTAAAAAAAAAAAACCAGATACCACATGTGAACCTCCGGCATAGTGCCTGTGACTTAATACACACGTGAGGATTTTGAGTGTTGTGGTTACTGTTGTTTTGTTCCTGTTTTATATGGTGTTCTTATTATTGCTACCTCAGGAATCCCTGAAGCCAGGCAGAGGACGTTCTTATTCCAGGATGGAGACTTCTTTTTTTTTTTTTTTAATTTTTTTTTTTTTCAACGTTTATTTATTTTTGGGTCAGAGAGAGACAGAGCATGAACGGGGGAGGGGCAGAGAGAGAGGGAGACACAGAATCGGAAACAGGCTCCAGGCTCTGAGCCATCAGCCCAGAGCCTGACGCGGGGCTCGAACTCACGGACCGCGAGATCGTGACCTGGCTGAAGTCGGACGCTTAACCGACTGCACCACCCAGGCGCCCCAGGATGGAGACTTCTAATCTAAGCCCCCAAATAAAATGCTAAGTCGTCCCAAATCAGATTTGGGGGAATGAAAATGTGGGGGATGATGGTTTGCAAAAACTTTATTTTTCAGCAGCTGCAAAGGAGAGAGTACTGAGAGCCCCCAGTCCACACAGCCAGGGAGTGATGAGGGTCAGGACCCAACCACAGCCGCCTGGCTTCAAGACCTACCACCTCTCTAGAAACTTCTGGAAGAACAGAAGTGACAGAGTGACAGTGACAGGGAACACACCAAATCTCTGACAGGCTCTCCCCAGTTCTTCCATACTGCAGAGTGAGAAAGGATATGAACATATTCCGGGAAAAAAAAAAAAAAGCCAAGTCCTGTTCACCAGAATAGTGAGCAAAGTTCGGGAAACACTGACCCCTGCAATGGCCAACCACACAGATAAGAAGCATTAGTCAATTGTCCTCTTTTTAAATTCCACTGCTCTGCCTTCCCAGAACCCTTACGCACTGGACTGGCCCAAGAGACGCCACCTTTGAAAATGTGCTTACTATTCGGAGTTACGTAGAAAAAAGTACAAAGTACTTTTCAGGTCACAAAGAGTAAATGTTGCACAATGCATTCTACTATTGCTCTGGATTTTTGCGATAAATAATGGCCTGACTTTTTGCACCATGCTTAGATTTGCTATTTTTTTATTATTAGTTGTTCTATTAAATATTTATGAATATTATCATTAATATTTCATACAGTCCCACTAATTGAAAGGTTATGGTTGTACAACTACACCAGGTAGACAGGTTAATGCATCAGGCCCTTGATTATTGGGCTTCCTGATTTCAGGAAGAATAAACTGGCAACATTAGCATCATTTTATACCAAGGATTTTTTAAAATGTGTACCATCAGAGGACTTTTCTAGAAAAAGAAGAGTATTCTGCCTGGGGTGCCTGGGTGGCTCACTCGGTTAAGTGTCCAACTCCGGCTCAGGTCATGATCTCGTGGTCTGTGGGTTCGAGCCCTGCGTCACAGGCTCTGTGCTGACAGCTCAGAGCCTGGAGCCTGCTTCAGATTCCGTGTCTCCCTCTCTCTGCACCTCCCCTGCTTGCAATGTGTCTCTCTTTCAAATATAAATAAACATTTAAAAATAAAGAAAAAAAGAGTATTCTGCCTTAGGTATTATGTCAGTAAGCCCATCACCATGCAGGAATAAAACAGAGAACACAAGGTCACTTAACATTTTTTTTAATTAAAAAAAATAAAACTCCACCTACTCAAATTGCCTAGGAGGATGAGATTAGGCTCACATTAGCCTTAGGTTCACTTTGACAACTTATAGGAGAACAAAAATTCTTAGCAAATTCCAGGAAAGCAAAAATCTTTAGCCAGGAATCTGGCTATAGGGCATCTTTTTGGGGCGCCTGGGTGGCTCAGTCGACTAAGCATCCTGCTCTCAGTTGCTGCTCAGGCCATGATCTCACGGTTCATTAGTTCGAGCCCTGAGCTACACGTTGGGCTCAGTGCTGACCGCGCAGAGCCTGCTTGGGATTTTCACTCTCTGTCTCAAAATAAATAAACTTAAAAAAAAAAAAAAAAAAAAAAGTATCTTTTCTTCTTATTCCCCTGGCTCAAAATCTTACTAAAATTAGTATCTTCAGGGGCACCTGGGTGGCTCAGCCGGTTAAGCGTCCGACTTCGGCTCAGGTCATGATCTCACAGCTCTTGAGCCTGGAGCCTGTTTCCAATTCTGTGTCTCCCTCTCTCTCTGTCCCTTCCCTGCTTGCACTCTGTCTCTGTCTCTCAAAAATTAATAAACATTAAAAAAAATTTTTTTTTAATTCGTATCTTCAGTAGAGATAAATCAAGAAAAATTGTATTCCCTAAAATAAAGTTCCTCAGAAAATGATGGAGCAATTATAGGATTCCTGTGACAGAATTTTTGCTTCATGTACTAATTTCTTTTTTGTTTTTTCTTTTTTTGAGAGAGAGAGAAAGCGTGGAGAAGGGGCAGAGAGGGGGACAGAGGATCCAAAGCAGGCTCCGCGCAGACAGCAGAGAGCCCGATGTAGGGCTCGCACTCCCGATCCGTAAGACCGTGTCTTACTTCGGACACTTCGACTGAGCCACCCGGGCGTCCCCACGGACTAATTTCTAATCCAATTCCCGGCCACTTGCATTACCGCAGAGCATGCAGCATCGAAGGGCTCCACCCTCGTGCACACTACTAGACCACGGGGGAGAAACTAGACCACTACTAGGCCCCTCTCTTGCACCAGACCCCTTCTAGGCCCTGTACCTAACGGCTATTTTCTTTTCTGAAGGAAGCCCCCCAGACTGTATCAACTCCAAGCCCCACAAAATCTGGATTTATTCCTGGGGAGAAAAATCGAGACTCTTCCCTCAAGGTGCCGACAGCACAAGAGCATCAAGGTCCCTTCCTGTCCTGCCTCATCTGTAGCCGCCGGCATGAGACTCCCGCGGGCTGGGGCCTCCAGTGCGGTCATGGGCCTTATTACGAATTTCATGCGGGCTCCAGGTAAGGCCCACTAATCTACAGCTTTTCAAAAAGACCCTCTGGTGATTAAGCACCGCACTGGTGTTCCAGTCTTGGGTCTCCCTTCCTTCCCGGGCACATTCTAGAGAGCTGCCAGAGTAACAGCAGGCCTGGCACACTGTGCTCCCCTCAGTAACATTTGCTTGAGGGATATAAATACGAATTGCTTCCTTGTTCAAAACCATCACCTGCTTTCAATATCCAGAATATAAAATGCAAACCCCTTGGCCTGGCGGGTTCCAGCCAGCTCTGGGTCCAGCCTCCTCCTGCGACTTCTCTTTCGCCCCCAGAGTTCTGTGCTTCTGAAATGCTCCCGGGCACCCCTCAATGCCATGGCCTCTCGTGCTTTTAGGTCTTCAACTGGCTGCCTCTGATACCCACAACGACCCTCGCTCACCCTTGCAGGCACACAGAGCACACACAGCTATACACATACACAGCATGGCTTCTAGGTGGCTTGATCTGACCCACCCCCACACCCCCCTTCGACAGGCAGACTTAGGCAGTTCTACTTCTAAACATCCTAGGCACCGGCTAAGCATGTGCATTACAGTTCTTCTCACACCAAGCTGTCGTTGCCTTGAGGCTTTTCTGCTCATATCAGGGAATTCTGAAGGGTAGGATCTGTATCTTTTCACCTCTGTATCCAGGGCTCCCAGCCACAGTGCCTGGCCCATTACAGATTATCAATTTGGAAAAAAAAAAAAAAAACATTTTGGGGACACCTGGATGGCTCAGTTGGTTGAGCATCTGACTTTTTTTTTTAATATCTATTTATTTATTTTTGAGAGAAAGGGAGAGCACATGTGGGGGAGGGGCAGAGAGAGAAAGAGGGAGACACAGAATCTGAAGCAGGCTCCAGGCGCTGAGCTGTCAGCACAGAGCCCGACGCGGGGCTCAAACCCATGAACCGTGAGATAATGACCTGAGCTGAAGTAGGATGCTTAACCAACAGATGCCCCAGGCATCTGACTCTTGATCTTGGCTCAGGTCATGGTCTCACAGTTCATGAGTTCAAGCCCCACATAGGGCTCTGTGCTATCTGCTCAGAGCCTGGAGCCTGCTTTGGATTCTGTCTGGGATTCTGCTTAGGATTCTGTCTCTCCTTCTCTCTCTGCCCATCACCTGCTTGTGCCCTCTCTCTCTCTCAAAAAAATAAATAAACTTTAAAAGAAAAACATTTTAATGACTGTAAAGAGAAATTATAGGAAATAGATAACATATGACAGGATAACAAGTAGAAAACTTCTGTATACACTGCTATTTTTAAAATTACCAAACAATAAAGTGCCTACATATGAAAGAATTTATACTACACTGGATGCAAAGATTTATTCTTTTTTTCTTTTTTCTTTTTTCTAGAGAAAGAGCAAACACAAGCCAGGGAGAGAAGCAGAGGGAGACAGAGAATCTTAAGCAGGCTCCACGCTCAGCATGGAGCCCATAACCCTGGGATCATGACTTGAGCTAATATCAACGGATTGAACCACCCAAGGGCCCCTCAATACAAAGGTTTATTCTAAACGACAACACTTATCAGCAAATAGGGGCACATTTTACTCACATAAAAGGAAATGTGGCCACCCAAGGGGGCAATGAATGGAGAGCCTCTCCCCTCAGAGTCAGCTATTTGGGATTTCTAAATTGGAACCACGACTCCTACACCTCAGAAACTGGAGTTACAAGTCTGAGGTGCTAATGCCAGAACCATCCATTACATGACCAACAAGTAGGTAACACCTCCCAGCTTCAATTTCCTTATAGAAAGGAGACAATAGTACAGACCTCACAGGGTTGTCGTTGGGATCAAATGAGTAATTGATATGAAGTAATACATTAGTTCGGTGCCTGGTACCCAGAAAATACCCAATAAATGGATTTGTTGTCATTACTTCCAGGGTCCATAAAGCTTAGCCCACCCCCAATGTTTAATAGGACTGCCAACATTTCTTAGCACAGAGCAACACCCAGTTATGTATTTCCATACAGACTGCAGGACAGCTGGGCTCTGATGTGCTTGTCCCCTTAGGGCTACAAGGGGCTGTGTCTGGAGAGGGTGGAAATTTCTGCCATCAGCCATGCAGGAGAGGATGTGGGTCCTCTGGGAGAGAACTCAGGCCATGGCATACAATGTCTCCAGGGCCCTGTTCACAAGGCAGATCTCCTGTATCCTCTCGGCCTCCACTCTGGGGTCTGGGCCTTCCAGGAATCTCAAATCCTTGAGCACTCCTGGCTGTTCTCTTCATCTTCATTTCCTTTTAGTGATCTCTGAGCTATAATGATACAGTCTAGCCTCATTTCAGACTTAATGCAATGTGGAGATCTGATTGCTCACTTTGGGGCCCAGGCAGGAAAGGGTGAGCAGCGCACCCCTGAGGCCAGCAAGGTGATGGTGGCAGCAATAGGGACACAGCTCCACAAGGTTAAGGTAAGTCTCGGGGAAGAAGAGACCCCGTGGAGGGTCGGAGTTGGCGCTGGGTAAAAGGAGCAGCAGTTCTGTTAGCGTCTTGATCAGCACGTTAGAGCTTAATGCACAGAAGCTATGAGCCTCTTACCTCCTCAAAGGCATCGCAGCCTGTCACCACAATGCTGGGTCTGAACTGGTCCATTTTCAGTTTCTTCTCCAGCCTGGTATTCAGATCCACCAGGGAGGCTTCCGAGAGGAGCATGATCGGGCTGCAGTCTGGGTAGGCCACCTGAGCCAAGAACATGGCACCATCAGGCCTCACTGGCCCGTGAAATGCCTCAGCCCAACAGAAAGCTAAGCAAAGTCTGGAAGTGGTGTGTACAGGGGGCACAAGGCAGAGGGACAGTGGTGTTCAATGAGGGGAGAAGACCCCGTGGTCTGGGAAACACCCAAAGTCAGTGCCAGGCCGGTTCCTGCCGCGGAGCCTCGCAGGGGCTCCCTTCACACACACACAAGGCAACAGCCAGGGCTCAGGGCTGCGCCACCTTCCAGGACTCCCCCTGCTCCTCACTCCAGCGCCCAGCAGTGACCCCCTTCCCACAGCACTGCTGTAAAACAGGCTGCCAATCCACCACACTGTCCCCATAATTTCTTCAGGTGGCACCCATTCACTCCACGTGCATTTATTAAGCACCTGCTCTGTACCGAGCACTGTTCTAGATGGCGAAACAGCGGTGAACAAAGCATTCAAAAAGCTTGTAGTTCAGGGGCGCCTGGGTGGCGCAGTCGGTTAAGCGTCCGACTTCAGCCAGGTCACGATCTCGCGGTCCGTGAGTTCGAGCCCCGCGTCAGGCTCTGGGCTGATGGCTCAGAGCCTGGAGCCTGTTTCCGATTCTGTGTCTCCCTCTCTCTCTGCCCCTCCCCCGTTCATGCTGTGTCTCTCTCTGTCCCAAAAAAATAAATAAATAAACGCTGAAAAAAAAAAAAAAAAAAGCTTGTAGTTCAGGGAGGAAGGGGAGGGCTGCCTAAGCGGCTAGCATTTTAAACCTTCTCCCACTGCAAAATCAAAGGCTGTGGTCTCTGGGCTACGGCTGGCCCAGAGGTGGCCTCCTTCAGAAGATACCCTTTCAGTGCCCGAAATAACCACACCACACTGATGGCCAAGGGAGCCCTGGGAGAAAGCCCGCTTCTGTAATTTTAGCAAACCTGGTTCAGTCCCAAACGAACCTCTCACTTCACCTTCCCAACCTGTTTTCTCCTGAGCCCCCCACCTCCCTGGGGGTCACCCCTAGCTTCTCCCTCCACGGTACCTGCCGCAATCTATCCTCCAGGCTCCACCTGGAGGGCCTTCCCTCTCCATCCCCAAAACCTGCCCAGAACGCACCCTCTGTCCTCCTCCCCTCGGCCACGACTACACTCTCCTAACTGGGATCCCAAGAAGGAAGCCTGACACAGAGGGGTGACTGGCAGAAGCCAAGGGGAGCTCTCTGTAAGCTCACCTGGTAATTCGGTACAAGGGTAGAGAAAATTTTCTTCGATGACCTTCCCTTCATGTGATCCTCAAACTGAACCAACCTGAAAGCTTCTGTTTTCAAGAAGCTGGTGAACCACTTAGCCGCCTGGTCGCCACAGTCCCTGCCCTTGATGTCCATCCCAAACAGCCTGGAAGGGTCACAAGAGAACACCAGAGTTATTCTCCTGCCTCAACACCCTGAGAGATTAGCGCTAAAGACAGAACAGCTTGGGGGCACCTGGGTGGCTCAGTCGGCTGAGCGTCCGACTTTGGCTCCAGTCACGATCTCACAGTTCTTGAGTTCGAGCCCCGCATCGGGCTCTGTGCTGACGGCTCGGAGCCTGGAGCCTGCTTCGGATTCTGTGTCTCCCTCTCTCTCTCTCTGCCCCTCCTCCCCTCATGCTCGGTCTCAATCTCTCTCAAAAATACATAAACACTCAAAAAAAATTTGTAAAGACAGAGCAGCTGGACCGCACGTCTTCAGGCCAAGGGCCAAAGCTGAACAGAAGCAGGAGGGGAATCTGCAGAATGTGCTCCAGGGAAGAGCTTCTCAAAGCCTAATATGCCTGCACATCACTGGGATCGTGTGAAAATGTACACGCTGATCCAGAAGGTCTGACTGGAGCCTGAGACTGTGCATGCCTGACAGGCTTCGGGGCGGCTAAGCTGCTGGTCCACGGACCACACTTTGAGTAGCAAGGATGCAGGATGCTCTCAGAAGGGACTCTGGTGTGGCAGATGCAGCCTGAGCTTGGAGTCCGGCAGCACTTGAAACTCCACCGTGCTCTACTCTGTGATTTCACGCCAAGCACTCAACTCCCCTGACGCTGTGTTTCCGGTTGTAAACTGGAGATAATAATAGAGTACTTACCCACAAGGCAGGCACAGATTCCATTAGATAACACAATGCCTTTTCTGCTTGAGCACTACTAAAAAAAAATGTTTAAAAGCTACGCACCCCTCACAGAATTGCAAGTGGACATGTAAACTATTTTTTTTTTTTTTTTTTTTTTTTTTTTTTTTTTTTTTTTTTTTTTTTTAGAGACAGAGCATGAACGGGGGAGGGGCAGAGAGAGAGGGAGACACAGAATCGGAAACAGGCTCCAGGCTCCGAGCCATCAGCCCAGAGCCTGACGCGGGGCTCGAACTCCCGGACCGCGAGATCGTGACCTGGCTGAAGTCGGACGCTTAACCGACTGCGCCACCCAGGCGCCCCATAAACTATTTTTATGGTAAGTTTAATTTGTTGTGGAAGATATAAGTTCCATTGAGTTATAAATATTGACATTTATAATAAAATTATTGCAGGGCTGCCTGAGTGGCTCAAACCGTTAAGCATCTGACTCTGGCTCAGGTCATGGTCTCGAGGTTCTTGGGTTCGAGTCCCGCATCAAGCTGTGCGCTGCTTGAGATTCTCTCTCTCTCTCCCCACCCCTCCCCTACTTGTGCTGTTTCTCAAAATAAATACTTAAAAAAAATAAAAATAAAATTATTATAAAGTGTATTATGTCTACTAATATACAAATATATAAAATTATGCCCTGAAAGCATGCAATGGAATCCAAATGCCATGGTGGTTTGACACCCACTCCCATCCATTTTAAAAACATATGGTTAAGGTCTCCTTTAATAGTCCACATTTTTTTTTTTAGAGACAAGAGTGCCGAATCTTAACCACTAGACTGCCAGAGACAGTTTTAGAGAGAAAAAGTATACTCATGATTAGAGAAAAAGTGGCGGAGCAGGGAGTAGGGAGGGAGAGAGAGGGAGAGAATTTTAAGCAGGCTCCACACTCAGCACAGAGCCCAACATGGGGCTCGAACTCATGAACAGGGAGATCATGACCTGAGCCAAAATAAAGAGTCAGATGCTTAACTGACTGAGCCACCCAGGCACCCTACTTTTTGTTTTCAAATAGGCTTCAAGCCCAGCACAGAGCCCAACACGGGACCCAAACTCACGACCTGGAGATCAAGACCTGAGCTGAGATCAAGAGTCGGATGCTTGGAGTGCCTGGGTGGCTCAGTTGGTTGGGCATTTGACTTCAGCTCAGTCATGATCTCATGGTTTGTGGGTTTGAGCCCCACATCGGGCTCTGTGCTGACAGCTCAGAGCCTGGAACCTGCTTCAGATTCTGTGTCTCCCTCTCTCTCTGCAATCCCCCACCCAACTCACACTCTGTCTCTATCAAAAGTAAATAAACATTAAAAAAATAATTTTTTTAAAAAAAAAGCCCTGTGCTCTCCGATGTCCCCAGTCCCACTCTGACCCTTAGACTCACTTTCTTTTCAAATGGCCTCTCCAGCCCCCTGTCCAATCTCCATGCTGCTCTCAAGTTTCCTGGGCTCTTTTTTTTTTTTCTCTCTCTCTCTCTCTAACCCCTCTTCAGGGAGCCATTGCTTGACCTCTGATGAATTCTTAATTCAGTCCCAAAGCCATCTCAAGGTCCCCTCCTGGCCTTCAGCCTTGCCCCTAAAAGTCTCCTCAAACAACAAATTACTTGGAACAGACTCGACCCCACTGTTCATCAGTTCCCAGAGCACCTGCTCCTGGATCCAGCACATTCCTCAACCCCTGACAGCAACACCCGTGGATGAGCACACGCTTCTGCCCCCCAGCTTCCGTCCCCCAGGTGAGCCTACTGTGGGCACTTTGAAAAGTAGAAAGCAGCCGGTGGGTAAGAGAATACTAACAGCGAAACCTCTTTCTCATTCCCAAACGCTGCCCTTCCACTGGTCCCCTCTCACCCATCCCTGCAGCAGGTGGCACCTACCCCTCAGCCATTCGAGGGGTAACCCCTCGGCTTCTCCTATTCTTCCAGAATGTTATGCAAAATCCACGCTCTTCCACATTTGACACAAAATGTTCCATAATCCTTTTTAATTTTTTTAATGTTTATTCATTTTTGAGAGAGAGAGAGACAGAGCACACACAGGAGGGGGGCAGAGAGAGAGGGAGACACAGAATCCGAAGTGGGCTCCAGGCTCCGAGCTGTCAGCACAGAGCCCGACGCGGGGCTGGAACCCACGGACCGCGAGATCATGACCTGAGCTGACGCTGGACGCTTCACTGACTGAGCCACCCAGGCGCTCCGAAGGGTAGTTTTAAGCTCAGACACTTTGCTTGAAAAAGTATACAATCAGGGCACAGGGACCACTCTGTGGCCGTCCTCTGAGCCTTGGGAACCTATGGACAACCTCAATTTCCACATGCTGAAAATGACAAGTGCCCCAGCCTCTAGGACTTCCGGGCAGCACCGGACAAGGCTCCCGTGAGCCATGGCGTTTGACAGCCCTGCAGGGGTCCTACAGACTGGAAGGAAGCCCAGGGCTGGAGACGTGTCTAGGAGGCCAGAGGTGGGAATCTCCCACATCTGACTGGTGCAACGGGTGCCTCAGTCTCAATCCCAGACCTGAGAGGCTGCAACATCACCTCGAGAAGCTCCTGCACCCCTCTCACCCAACCCTGAGATTCGGCTGGTATAGTCTCCACTCACCGCCTCGTCTGCCTGGCTGGGGGCAGGCTGCCACTGCTGAAGCGAAGCCCTTCCGACTTGAATAAACAGAGACAAACTCTAAAGACTGGCCCTGTGTCCACCCCCTCCCCCCCCATATGTATCAATCACGCTTTCGTATTTCCTGTCGTTTTGATGCTTTGACATCCTGGGATCTTGCCAACGTGGAAGAACTGTCCTTCCCAAGTCTGGTCAGTTCCTACGGGCAGTAAACGACCCACCTGCAAGGGCGCCTTTCGTGTGCATGACAACCTATCCAGAGCCCCCACCCCAGCCTCCTCCCCTGTCTGCTTTTACGCTCCAGGCCACTGTCACCCTGCCCGAATACTCAGGGCCAGGTACCAGACAAACAGGGACAGGACTTCTATGCCCCAGAGCCCACTGGAATTACTCAAACCAGCCAATCCTAAAGCTGTTTATCCTGCCGTGCCCGGTACCTCCTGTGGAAACCACAATAAAGGTTCTTGCTCACGTGCCCCCTGACCTCCCACTCTACCTCAGCCCCCACCTCCTGACCAACCCTGGGGTCCCTCTATGTGGCCCTCTATGACATGCCAAGCCGCCTGTTTCCAGGGATCTGTATGTCCTTACACATCACGGTCATTTCCACATCTGCACTCCTTAGCATACCTGATTAAGACAAATCCCAGGGACCCTGGATACAGCTCTCTGCCTCATCCACTCGCACCTGACCACGGGACTGATCCCAGCCCAGGACAAACCTCTTAAATATTTCCTTTACCGGGGCACCTGCCTGGGTGGCTTAGTTGGTTAAGCATTAGACTCTTGATTTCGGCTCAGTCATGATCTCAGGGCTCATGGGATTGAGCCCCGAGTCGGGCTCCATGCTGATAGCATGGAACCTGCTTGGAATCCTCCCCCACCCCTCTCTCTTTCTCTTGCTATCAAAATAACCAAACATTTTTTAAAAATATTTCCTTGACCAAACTCATCAGCTACTATAGACACTGTAACAAGACAGGGTGCAGGGAGAAGCCCGCAGGAAAATCAAGTCTGCTGCAGGTCCCCAGGGGCCCCAGGCAGCGCACCTGCAATCATGCAGCTTGTTTGAAGAAGGCAGCTTGCCCGGCAAAACCAGCTGGTCCATGCCCGGAGCCCTGAGGATCAGGCGGTCGCCCTCATAGGTGATGGACACCAGCACCAGGCGAGGCTCCTGCCGGGCGGTGACCATGTGCCCATCTTCCTTAATCACCAGCCAAAACCTGCCAAGGAACAGACGAGAACACACTCAGAAAAGCCTCTTCCCCCTTCTCAGTGGTTTCCGTCTAGCTTTCTATTTCACCAAAACCCTCCCCCTACCCGCACTCAGGATCCAACCATTTTTTCCCAGACAATTATCCAGACCTGGCCAAATTCTTTGGGTCCAAAACATGGTGCCCCCAAAAGGAGCTTCTTTACAAGAAACAGCCCTGGGAGAGAACATGTGGCCAATGTGTGAAAATCCCCAGTTCTTGGGGCACTTTGGTGGCTCAGATCATGATCTTGTGGTTCATGAGTTCGAACCCCACATCAGGCTTGTTGCACTGAAGCTATTGTCAGCACGGAGCCCACTTCAGATCCCGTCCCCTCTTTCTGCCCCTCCCCTGCTTGTGCACTCACATTCTCTCTCTCTCTCTCTCTCTCTCTCCGAAAAATAAACATCAAAAAAATAAATAAATAAAAAGGGGCACCTGGGTGACTCAGTCAGTTAAGCGTCCAACTTTTGGCTCAGGCCATGATCTCACGGTTCGTGGCTTTGAGCCCCACATCGGGCTCTGTACTGAACAGCTCAGTGCCTGGAGCCTGCTTTGGATTCTGTGTCTCCCTCTCTCTCTGTCCCTCCCCTGCTGGCACTCTGTCTCTGTCTCCCAAAAATAAATTTTAAAACGTTAAAAAAAAAAACTTTTTTTTTTTTGAAGAAAAGAAAATCCCCAGTTCCAAAAATCCAGAAAATGAGGCTGATTTAGGGACCTTCCCTTCACCGCTTAAGTAATTATGGTGCTCAGTTTGGGGCTTTGCTTTGGTCAGAAACTTCCCTGTGTCTGTTCAACACTCCTCCGAGCCCCTTGGCGAAGCGAAATGTCTTCTAGGTCTTTTCGCTGTGGAACCAGATGGGGCCAAAACTGCTGGCCCAAGTCATCTAGAACCCTAGACAGATTCTTGTTATGTCCGTGATTCCGAAGGATGCAAACGGGCCACCGCTCTGTTTAACCTCCCATGGCCCGCAGATCTGTCGTCAGGAGACCCCCAATTAGCCTTTCTTCCTTGTGCACATGTTCTGATTCAGAGAATGAAAATTCTCACAAACCACAAGTTAGATCAGAACTCGACTCATCTCTAGAGAGCTGCTATTCCGGCCTCGGTTTTCACACTGCATCCTATCTGGGGTGGGGGTCGGGGGGATGGGTAAGCTGGAAAGGGGAAGGGAGGCTGGTCCAGGGAGGTCACCTACGCTTTGATCTTCAGCAGAGTGCATGTTTTGGGTTATTCCACACACACTCTTTGATTACTAAAAAAAAAAAAAAAAAATTTAAAAAGCGTTCTGCCCTCTAGAGAGTAAGTTTCAATATCCTTTTTTTTCAACATTTTTTAATGTTTACTTGTTTTGAGAGAGAGAGAAACAGAGTGTGAGCCGGGGAGGGGCAGAGAGAGAGGGAGACACAGAATGCAAAGCAGGCTCCAGGCTCTGAGCTGTCAGCACAGAGCCTGATGTGGGGCCCGAACCCACGAACTACGAGATCATGAGCCAAAGTCAGATGCTGAACTGACTGAGTCATCCAGGCGCCCCTCAATACCCATTTTAGACAGAACACAAGTGCAGCGGGTGAGGAACTCTGCGGGCATTGATGTACAAGCAGCAGCTGAAAGCTGGGGCTTTCCAAACGTGAGTAGGACAAAAAGGACAGCGCCTTCCAGAATGAGGGGCAGCTCCTCTAAGAGAGACATTTCCAAATATGACTGGAACCAAGTGGGAATGCCTGCAAGAACCTGATGAGGATGTCTGATCTCAGAGTGCAGACAGCTCAGTCCCTGCCCTCACCGGACCCTAGTGGTGTCCCTTCCCCCCTCGCTGGCACCTGTGCCCTGTTAACCAGCATGCGTGTTGGTGTCCAGGTATGGCAGTGGAGGTAGGACCGTGCAAAGGCATCTTAGGAACTGTCTCGGCTGTTCCCATCCCGGAGCTGGTGACGCTGGGCAGTAGCAGGCTCCGTCCCTCTGAGAAGCCGCCTCCTTCCTTCTAGGTAAAGAAGGTTCCCAGGGTTGTCTGGCCTACTCACCTATGGGGTTCTGTGGCCAAGGGAATCCCTGCTCCTCCGTTACAGCTCCATTCCCCCCCCCTCCCCCGGGCTGGGCCCTGTTCCTATTTCCAGCCTCATCCGTGGGTGCGGAGTTCCGGGTGACCCTGCTCTGGTCAACCCCACCACCGCCGGCACTCCAAACTGGCCACAAGTCTTAGCACCAAACAAGACTCCCTCTGAGATCTGCACACAAGCCAGACCCATGTCCCAACAGGTGTCTGCAGGGTATTTCTGACAGCGAGTCCCTCGCTGGGCTGAGTTTTCTCATCCCGCCCCCGCTTCCCCATCCACCTCCACTTTAGCCCTTCCTGCGGGCTCACAAGCGCCACCCTGCGCTCCAGCCGGTCACCCCTGGGTGTTCACAATGAGAAGAGCGGGGGGGGGGGGGGGGGGGGGGGGGGGCGCTGGACATTTTACGCCACCTGCTGCAACCGGAAAGGCAAGTGGCAGCTTGCAGGAAGTCTAACACCGGGACGGGACAGAGACACCGACCCAAGATAAAACGCTGCTGCTTGTAACATACCGTGACCACCCTCATTACCCTGTCCACTGGGGTAATGCCATTTGTCATCTCTTGCACACAAATCATGCCCAGTGAATGAACAATCATCTCTGTTCTGCCAGATCTGAAAGAACGTTAAGTCTGGATTGTGGATTCTTCATGACCAAGTTGTCCCAAAACGAACACCTTCCTTTACGCATAAAGCATGGGTGTGTGGTGTAAGAATCAATGCAGAGGCTGGAGCTCATATTCTTCAAAAAAAAACAAAACCCAGCGGTGCCCTGAACAGCCAGAGAGGTGGGAGAGCAGAGCCCAGGACAGCTGGAAAACCTTATTTCTAAACTTAGAAATTAGCCTGGGAAGTGGAAGCGCCTGAGCCTGAAAAAGGGGGGGGGGGGGAGCAGGGACCCAGTGACAGCAGGAGGGTAAAGTCAGGAGGAAATGACACTCAGGATAATAAATTAGAAATCTCATTTCTCCAGGAGATCACAGTCTGTGCACAAAACATAAAGGGCTGGCTTCAGCAGGGGTACGGCAGATGCACAAAAGACTGAGTCATATATGCCCACTAAGGAGAGCTGGATTTACAAGGTCAAGGAGGGCAGCCAACCCTCCCCCGTCTGTGCCAATCAGGCAAGGCCAGCATTCTGCTAGGCGGCCTCTAAACCAGCTCAAAGTTCAGGGTGCCCAAGCCAAACATTCACAGATCTGTTCAGAGCTCTGAACAAAACAGTTCTAGAAATCGGAGACACAGAGCCCTTTAGAGAGGAAGAACCCACCCAGCTTCTTAGAAGGGTTCCAAAGACACAGGTTCAAAATGGAATTAAATACGAGAGGTCTTTTCCTGCGTTAAAGGCTAGTAGTAGTTTCGTTATGAAAGTCTTAGGTTGAGAGAACAGCGGTCACTTAGCAGAGTTCTTTCCAGCTTGCTTTCGATTATCCTTCAATAAATGAAACCTAGAATAGTCTCTTTGAGACCGTCAAGTCCAACCCCTCTCTTTTTTTTTTTTTCAACGTTTCTTGTTTTTTGTTTTTTGTTTTTTTTTTGGGGGACAGAGAGAGACACAGCATGAACGGGGGAGGGGCAGAGAGAGAGGGAGACACAGAATCGGAAACAGGCTCCAGGTTCTGAGCCATTAGCCCAGAGCCTGACGCGGGGCTCGAACTCACGGACCGCGAGATCGTGACCTGGCTGAAGTCGGACGCTTAACCGACTGCGCCACCCAGGCGCCCCCAACCCCTCTCTTTTGTGAATGAAAAACAAAAATGAGGTGCAGGGAGGTTAGACGACTGGGCCCGGGTCTCCTGAGGCTCAGTACAACCTTTGCTTTTTTAAATCACACTGCCTTCAGAAAAAAGTGCGTGATTGCTGCACCCACAGAGCTCTGAGTTCAAATCCCTCCAGCACATAACTGTTTGGTGATCTTGGGTGAGACGCTCATCCTTTCTGATACTGTGTTTTGTTTTTGTTTGTTTGTTTTGCAGAGTGGAGATAATATCTAGCCCACAAGACTGTGATGAGGCTTGCATAAGATCATCTACGTGACAGGATTCAGCTCGGGGTCTGAGGCATCCGATGCACTGAGTCAATGTTCCCCTGCCTTGCCCTGTCTCATCCCAGTCTCCACACCCCACCACCGCACCCAACCCCAAGCATTTGTTGTTCAAAACAAAGTTGTTGTTTTTTTTTTTTCATTTACGGAAGAAAGGGGTTGTTTTGAAAGTGCAATAATCACAGCAAAACAGTGACAACCAGAAGTGGGAAAACAGTCATTAGACGATCAAAAGAGACACGATAGGAACCAGAAATCCCTCTTGAGAAATCACTTCGGTCCTTCAAGCGGGGAAGGAAGTAGCACAGCCACTTTCTCTGGATGTGCATCATGAGAATTCGCTCCTCGCCGTTTTTGGAGTGTGTCCAGTATCACTAAAGTGAAGTGGTCTTCCCAGCAGTAGGAAGGCTTTTTTAATCGGTCACGCTTGAACAAGCTGCGACCAAGCTCTTCTCCTTACTGGCCCCCAGACACCACCCTCTCATCACAGAATCAGATTCCCCCGGGGAGATTTAGACACGACCTGAGACGGCTTCACTCTTGGTGATTCTGATCCCATAGGTCTGGGATGGGCCTCCCAGGACATTAAAGTTTTAAAAATCTCTCCAGGATTAGAAATCCGGAAGGAGGTGGACAGAAACTCCCCAAGAGTTACACGGTCGGCATACACGGTATTTCTCTAGGACAGGGTGTGGAGTTTTTCAAAGCTGTGAGCGTCCACATTTGTTAAAGACAGCTGTCGTCGGAGAAGAGTGAATCCATGTGTCGTAGAGGGACCTCAGGGCAGCAGACGGCCGCTGCTAGAAGATTCCTTGAACAATCACCTCGCAAACCTCCTCCTCCCTATACAGAGAGGACCACAGCAAAACCATCCCAGATAGGAAGGCATCTTAACTGAAACGAACAAAAGACGGGGATTCTGTTCTTCCTTGTTCACGCTTTCTAGAGTTTAGCATCCTTCACCATATCGAGCGAGCTTTCCAGATAGCCTGCATAATTCTGTGTCAAGGAGTATGTTTCTGTAGCCTCACCTTTGGGATGAGTTAAATGACAGGGTACCTTTTTCTTTTCTGAGAGAGGAGAAATGAAATTTCTATGCGCCAGGCCTTATGTGGGTGGAAACTTTACCCAAAGTTCTTCCTTGAGGACCACTCTGCCTCTGGAGAGAGGGGACACACTCTTCCCTTAATGGCAAATATTACATTTGCAGCCCCCCATACGCCATCTCCCCAACACAAAACTTCACTCTGCTCATTACTTATGAAAGCGGGTCAAGTCTCCCCACCTCCTGGGTCTCCTAGGCACCTTACCCAGGACTAGAGACGTGTGAGGAACAAACTCCAGCAAGCCCAAAGCCAGTGAGTGTCCTTGAACAAGACTTGGTTTCAGCGTTGCTGAGGTCCGCCCACGAGTGCTCATAGCATTTTATTTTCTACCACTGTGCTACAGACCTAAGATAGAATCAGAAAGTTTAGAACTAGCAAGAGACTTGGGAGACGATCAGGTCAGCCCCGTCCTTCTACAAAGGAGGAACCTCTCATCTAGAGAGGGGCAGGGGTTTGCCCCTACCTACCTACCTACCTACCTAACTTTCCAAATCTGAACAAGACAGGAACTGACCTTCCCAGGTAAAGGATCAAAGGCAAGGCGTCCAACAGGCAGCCCAGGAAACGCCGGAGGCAAACCTCTACTCTCCCTCCCGCGAGCGGGCCCCCGCCCAATCCCCGGCAGGTATCGCGCAGCCCCGGCCCGGTTCGGCCCGGCTCGGCCCTACCTGTCCCGCAGGTGGCCGCAGCGCAGCCCCAGGGCCGTGCACTCCGCCGCGCTCACCGCCACCCCCTTGCAGGACTTGACCGGGTAGATCCAGAGCTGCGCCACCGTGCCCACCTGCTGCAGCCGCCGGCGCCGCCTGGACCGCGCGCGGCGCCAGGCGACGGTCCCCAGCGCCACGGCGGCCAGTCCCAGCGCGGTCACCGCGAGCCAGCCGGGCCGGGGCTGCGCGGGGAAGCGCGACGCGGGGAGGCCGAGGCGGCCCAGGGCCGACGAGCCGGCAGCGCCCATGGCGGAGCGGGAGCGGGAGCGGGCGCGGGCCGGGGGGGGGGGGGGGCGCGGGGGCGCTGGAGGTTCGGGGCGCGCGGGACGAGCCTAGGTCGCCGGGTCGCCGGCCCTCTAGTCCCTGCAGCACGCGCCCAGATGGCAGACGGCCGCGCGGTAACCGGACGTGAGGCCGCAGCTCTCCCCGCGGTGCGCGCGCCCTCTGCCTGCGCCGAGACGGTCCCCGCGCAGGACCACCCCTCGGGCCGCCCCCGCGCTCTCCACGCCCCTTTTCGCGCGCGCCCCTCGGCGGCCGGGTCGCGCGCTCCCAACTGAACCCGGGAAGCAAAACCGCGGGCGGGGGAACGCGAGGTTGTGAAACGTTTAGCAACTACTTGCTCTGGTGGATCCCTCCGGGGACTGCGGGACTTGGGCCCCCCCACCCGCTCCCCGGAACCTCTGTACCGACAGCGGACCCAAGGCCAGCGTGGCCTCTGGCAGGGTGAGGCCCGGTCCCCGGGGTGACCCCGGCCCCCCACCTCCAATAAAATGCCTGCCGGAGACAGAGGTCCCTGCTGCAAGGACGCTTCACTGCTTGTTCCAGCCCACATCTGAGGACACACCCCTGACCTCCAGGTCCTAGAACATTCGCTCAGAAGGGCTCACAAGTGTGAATCCTTCCTCTGTCCCTCTGAGATGTGCATGTATCTTCTGCAACTCAGAAATGTCTTTCTCAGGGACCTGAGAGCCTTTCTTTTGAAAGAGAGTCGTCGAGAAGGACAGGGATTGTCTCCGGTCTCTGTGGGAGGACGGAATCCTGTCTTCAGTAATTGCCAGCTGGCAGACACAGCCTTTTGTCATTTTTCACTTGAGCGCCACACACCCCCCCCCCCCCTTCTCCCTTTAACCTGCCCAGTCGCCTCTGCCCAAATGGCACTGGATCTCAGCTCTTTCCCCTCCTGTCACTAGTTACTGAATAAAATTTGTTTTCCCTGCTTTAACTAATGTCTGGCTGTAGTTCATCTTGACCAGCTCCATTCATGCAGGCTATTTAGTGAACAGGGGATTTTCTTAGACTAGTTCAGGTTTGAGGCTGTTTATTATAAAAAAAAAAAAAAAAAAAAAAAAGGCGGGGGGAGGGGGGCGCCTGGGTGGCTCAGTCCGCTGAGTGTCCGACTTCGGCTCAGGTCATGATCTCTCCGTCCGTGAGTTCGAGTCCCGTGTCAGGCTCTGTGCCGACAGCTCGGAGCCTGGAGCCTGTTTCGGATTCTGTGTCTCCCTCTCTCTCTGACCCTCCCCCGTTCATGCTCTGACTCTCTCTGTCTCAAAAAAAAAAAAAAAAAAAGTTAAAAAAAAGTTTCTTAAATTGTGGCACAGTTCTGGGAACATTTAAGAAGGCAACCATGAACCACCTCCCAAATCTGCATCAGTCACCCTCCGGGGAAGAGGGCCACCTTCCACGGTGGGAAGAGGCTGGAGAAGGGAAGGGAGCTAGAGGAGAAAGGCTCCCTCTCACTGTTCCTTGTGAAAGTGAAAGTCAAACCCCCACCTGAACTTCCCCCTCTCCAAATATATATCTAAATCTATACCTATAGATATATCTATATCTAAAACACAGTTGATTAGAGTACCGACCCAGGAAGCAAAGGGGGGAAAAAAGAGTCTAAAAGGTGAATATTCCCCTTGTCCAGCCAGCCCCTCGAAGGGAAGATGGGTTCCTGGCATCCAACAGAGCAACCAACAGAAATATTAATTAGGGCCACCCACTAGTACATCTGTCCCGGGGAGATGTGCAAATCAGATGATCGGAGTGTGGTGATAATCAACCTTCAACTCATATAACAGGTCTTATGGGTGAGACAAGCTAAAATAGTGTAGCAACTTCAAAATCTCAACAGTCTAATAAAGTACAAATTTATTTCTCGCTTAGATCCCAGTTCGGTGCAGGCCAGCACTGGAGCCCTAGTCAATGCAGCCATTCAAAGACCCAGGCACCTTCTGGGTTGTTGCTCTCCCCTCATCTAGACACTGGACGACCTCCGCATTCAGCCAGTGAAAGGAGAAAGAAAACAAGGCTCTGGAGTCGGAGGTTTTAACACTTTTTTTTTTTTTTTTTTTTGAGAGACAGAGCACAAGTGGAGGAGGGGCAGAGAAGGAGACACAGAATCTGAAGCAGGGCTCAAACCCACGAACTGTGAGATGGTGACCTGAGCCAAAGTCAGACACTTAACCAGCTGAGCCCCCCAGGCGCCCCTGCGTGACAGGTTTTATACGGGGTGGTCCTAGAAGTAATGCACGACTCTTCTGCTTACCCCCATCCAAGCACACAGCCACATCAGTAGAGAGGCCGAGAGGCTCGACGGTGTGCAGGGCTGTTCACGGCAGATGTCGTATAGCTGAATAAGAGAGGGAGGAGGGGGTACGAAATCTAGTCTATCTGTTCCCAGCCAGAAGAGGTGAATCTGGAACTGATAATACGAGCACTCTCTACCCGTGCTGGTGCAGCAGCCAGAGCCTCTTTCGGAGAATAGCCCCCTCGGGATTATTTCTACACAAACGTGCTATTACATGGGCCTCCTGTGTTGAAGGAATTCATCTTCACTATGCAGACCATGAAACCAGAAGTAACAGTAAGGCAACCAACCACCTATGAAGTGATTGGATCCAAGACCTGATGTGGCAAGAAAAGTCCTTATTGGATAGCACCAAGTGGCCCAACTAGAGCTCTAAGAAATTATAAATGGGAGGTGCACGCAGGAAAGGAGGGTCACTGAACGAATCTCCAGCAGCCCCATGTTGCTGAGCAGTGATTTCTTGGGCCCACTCTGCTCCACTCTGCTCAAATCCTTTTCTGTCTTCCTCCCTGTCTCACTCTAAGTAGGTGACCTTGCTTCCAGATTTGGAGCGATAGAAGGCATCATCAGAAAAGGTTTCCTCCCTCCCCCCCTCCGTGCCCCTCAATGTACCCACTCTCATTCACCCCTTGTGTGCGCCCCTTCTCCCCTTCCTCCTGTTCGGTGGGTCGGATGTGCTTGCTGCTGCTGCTGGATGAGCATCCAGCATTGTATGGAAGTGATGAACCACTAAATTCTACACCTGAAACTAATATTACATTGTATGTTAACTAACTGGAAGGCAGATAAAAACTTGGGGGGAGAAAAAGAATATCTAAAGGATTAACCTTGAGATTCCAATTTAAGTTGTGCACTTGCTTGCTTGATTTAGATTTTTTTTGGTGACTAAATATCATAACTAAAAAATGTCCTAGGGGCATCTGGGTGGCTCTCTCGGTTGAACAGCTGACTCCAGATTTCAGCTCAGGTCACGCTCTCATAGTCTGTGGGATCAAGCCCCACATGGGGATCTGCATCAACAGTGCTGAGCCTGCTTGGGATTCTCTCTCCCTCTCTCTGCCCCTCCCCCACTCATTCTCTTTCTCTCTCTCTCTCTCTCACTCTCTCACTAAACTTAAAAAAATTAAAAGTTAAAAAAATTTTTTTAAAGAATTCCAATATTTATATGTTTCATTTATTAGATTGTAAGAACTATTGAAATACTTGAAAATCTCTGTTTATTAGTCAAAACAGTTGAAGTACTTAGAAAGAAAAACATTAAATTTACAAATGCAATTCAAAAGTCTTTAATGCCAAACATGAATCAAAAGCCCCTTTAAAAGTGATTGTTAAAAAAAAAAAAAAGAATGAATGATAAAAGAAGAAGAAGAAGCTATGTAAAGTGAGTTTAAAATTTAAGGAGATTGGGGAGCCTGCGTGGCTCAGTCCCTTAAGCATCCAACTCTTGGTTTCGGCTCAGGTCCTGATCTCACAGTCCTCCCTCCCTCTCTCTCCACCCCTCCTCCACTCACACTGTGTCTGTCTCTCTCAAACAAATAAATAAACTTCAAAAAAAAAAGTTTAAGGAAATTTTGGGGGCACCTGGGTGGCTCAATGGGTCAAACAAACAACTCTTGTTTTCAGCTTAGGTCATGATCTGACAGTTCGTCAGCCTGGAGCCTGCTTGGGAATCTCTCTCTCCCTCTCTCTCTGCCCCTCCCCCCACCCTTGTGAGCATGTGAGCGCTCTCTCTCTCCTCAAAATAAATAAAAATAAAATATCTTAAGAAAAAAGGAGGGCCAAGAAAAATTTAAGGAGATTTTGGGGGCCCCTCCCTGGCTGACTCAGTAGGTAGAGCATGTGACTCTTGACCTCAGGGTTGTGAGTTTGTGCCCCACATTGGGCATAGAGATTACTTAAAAATAAAAATCTTGAAGAAACGTTGAAGGAGTTTTTTCAAAAATTTTATTTAGTTAACAGGTAGTGCAATATTGGTTTCAGGAGTAAAATTCAGTGTTCAGGGGCGCCTGGGTGGCGCAGTCGGTTGAGCGTCCGACTTCAGCCAGGTCACGATCTCGCGGTCCGTGAGTTCGAGCCCCGCGTCAGGCTCTGGGCTGATGGCTCAGAGCCTGGAGCCTGTTTCCGATTCTGTGTCTCCCTCTCTCTCTGCCCCTCCCCCGTTCACGCTCTGTCTCTCTCTGTCCCAAAAATAAATAAACGTTGAAAAAAAAAAAAATTTTAAATTCAGTGTTCATCTGCTCATCTGTTTTGTTTCATAAATTCCACATATTAGTGAAATCATACAGCATTTCCCTTGCTTGAAGGAGATTTTTGAACTTGAAACTTAAGGAAATAAAATAACAAAAAAAAAAGTAGCTTTTTTTAGGGCTTTAGGCTCCTTGCACAAAATATACACATAGCTGGGCTTTCGTGACACCCCAGAGTTACCATACATAAATTTTGTGTGAGAATCTGTATTCATATAATAGTAATGGTATCATCAAAACACCTTGCATTTTATAGTACTTTACAATTCATGGACTAATTTGGCATGCAGAGAGGTCGGGGCTGAAGTCTGAGAGAAAGCTTGCACGTTGCCCTGGGAAGGTTGGGGGCACGGCAAAGACTAGAGACAGTGGGGTGTCCATCTCGAAAGTTCCCACTGGGAGGATTAATCCAGGCAAATTCATCACGGTTCAGAATCTGCCTTTTAGCCTTTTAAAGTAGAAAGTCTAACTTTTCAGTATCCGGGGGTTGACGTGGACTCAGGGACACAAACCCTTGCTGAAAAGACTCACAGGAGACTGATGATGAAAACATCCGCGCCATTTTACTCATTCATAATAAGACATATGTCCTCACGCTTGCACATCAGTGTGACCAATAATGCCTCTTCCTCCCAATGAACAGGGAGAACAACCGCTTTGCGTGTTAGGCGGGCGCCCCCTGAAGGCTTCCAGGAGGAGACGTGTCCAGATTGTTACAAGGGGAGTTTGGGTGGGGACACCACGGAGGTCATGCCTTAGCTGCCAAACGTCAGTCTCAAAACTCCCTGAGGCTGAGAACTCAGGTTTCTAGAACAAGTACAATGGCCAATCATCGTCCAGAAGACAGCGACGTTCACTTCAGCCCTGTCGTGGGCTAGACTTTGGTCTTTAGTCTTTAATAATGACTAAAGAGTTTCAGATCTCAAGGAGCCAGAAGCCTGCCTGGGATCCACATCAGTAAACAGGGAATCAAGAGAACTGGAGGAAGGGAGGAATGGGAGCTCCTGGAGCCTCACCCACAACGGGTCCCCACTGCGACAGAAAAACTGAGGCCAGGCTCATGGGAAACATACTGCGAATTGATGCAAGGGTCGCAGGAGAGTCTGACAGAGAACATTTTGAGCAGCTAAATTTAGTACAGGCTGGAAAGTAGGGGGCAAAGGTGGGGTTGAGGGAGTGGGCTGGGAAGATAAACAAACCCAGGTGGCAGGAAGAATTCCACTGTGTGTAAAGGAATATGACCTTCATCCAGAGGATGTTTAAAAATGAGTAACTAGTTACTGATAAGAGAAACTGAATGGCTGGAAACAAGGGACAGGTGGACACTTTTCATTTGTACACATTGATACCTTTTGCATTTTGAGCCATGGAAATCATGACTTATTCAAAAAAATTCCACAAATTCCAAAATAAAGTATTTTGGGGGTGTCGGGGTGGCTCAGTCGGTTGAGTGTCCAACTTCGTCTCGGGTCATGATCTCACAGTCTGTGAGTTTGAGCCCCGCGTCGGGCTCTGTGCTGACAGCTCAGAGCCCGGGGCCTGCTTCAGATTCTGTGTCTCCCTCTCTCTCTGACCCTCCCCCATTCATGCTCTGTCTCTCTCTGTCTCAAAAATAAATAAAAACGTTAAAAATTTTTTTAAATTTTTGTTTCCAATTTTTAAATAAACGTTAAAAAAAAAACACTTTTTTTAATGTTTATTTATTTTTGAGAGAATGTGACCAGGGGAGGGGCAGAGAGAGAGAGGGAGACACAGAATCCAAAGCAGGCTCCAGACTCTGAGCTGTCAGCGCAGAGCCGGACGTGGGGCTCGGACTCACGAGCGGTGAGATCATGACTTGAGCCAAAGTTGGACGCCCAACCAACAGAGCCGCCCAGGCACCCCTAAATAAACGTTTTTTAAAAGTATTTTTACAGTATATTTTTTAATTATACTACTTACATGAGCCTAGCTGTGTACTAAGCTCTGGGTGAGCAGAACAGACAGCAAACCTACCCTACCAGCTTCCAACCTAGGAGGTGTTTTTCAAAGCCATATATCTCATCAGAGACACAGCCTACCATTGGGTACAGCCAATGTCAAGAGATATATAAACAAATCATTATAACATAAGCAAAGTGATCGTTATACTAGAGATTTGGGCTTAGAACTTTGAAAGCACAGGTTGGTGGTGGGCAGTTTACTAGCCCAAAGGCTTGGGGAAGTATCACGTAATCCGGATTTTGGTGAAAGGTCACATGTAAACTGGGTTTTGAAGAATGCTTTAAGAACTTTAAGAGCTTTAAGAGCTTTAGGAACTGGAAAAGAGAGGACGACCTCAAAGAGGACTAGAACTTCCCGAAAAGGACTGAAATGTTTTTGGAGGAAAATACTTTTGGAGATAGTAGGAGGTGAGGCTATCAGGCAAGATGATGCCAAATTGTGCAGGCTTCGCATGTTGGAGGAATTTCTTTCCTAAAGGTGGATGACTTTCTCTCCTAGAAAGTTCAAATATACCTCCACGGATGGTGGTATTCTGGCAGCTGGTGACTATGTAGCAAATTTAGGATAGATTTATATTGTTCCCAAATAGCAGGGAAAAAAATAACTTACGAAAACAATTTTTGTATTTTGTATTTTTCTTCCCATAATTGTTACTGAAACCTCCCAGTTTCTGTTGATTAATATAAGAGGTTAAAAAAAAAAATCAGTATTACAAGCAAATATGGGAAAGTTCCAAAGCAAGTAATTGCCCTTTTTTTTCTCCTTGTCAAATATGTTCATAGTTGTGATTTTTATATGTCATTGAAAAGATTTCCATTACCAAGATGTTCTTTGTTTATGTGTTGGAATTAACTGTTATCAACGTTTGGTCTCTTCCACAAAAATCAAGGCTTCCTGTTGGTTTTTAGCCCAAACTCTCCTCCACCGCTTGTTTTCTTTGGCTTTTACAGTTGGTTTTTGGTTGGGGTTTTGGTTTTTCAATCGGGAAGTTTCTAGCTGGTCTTGAAAAATTAATACCACATAATGCGACGTCTGTGTTCTGTGTGTCAGCAATCAGCGGGACCTGACTGGAACCTGTCCCTTCAGACAACATGACCTTGACCTCCAAGTTCAACCCTACGGCCTTTGGGTTTGTCCTGGGTCTGCGAGGGGTTCCACCAGGGGGCGCTGTGATCAGCGTTTTGGAGAGAAAGGCGGGGAGGAAGTGCCCGGAGCCGGTCCCACAGGCGGAGAAAGGAGGCCCTCCTTTCCTTCCTAGAGAGTGAGTCCTAAGGCACAGCTTCCTGTGGCCCAACACAGTGAAGGGTCAGGGAGTAAAAACCAGTCGCAGGCCAAGTATTTTGAAATAGAAGGGGAGAAACAAACCCACACTTTATATTACCCCTGACATTGGAATAATGCTTTGGAGTCAGTAAACGTTTGTCAGAGACAGAATGTTATCTGGTCCTTCCAGCAAATATAGGAAAAGGTGTTATACTTGCTTTAGCCAAGTCCCTTGGACCCTCGGCTCGCTTCCTAAGAGTACCCACCCAGCAAGGAAGAGGCAGGTCCCCTTGGCGGTGGCTTCCTCACATGTCCCTTGATGGGGAGAAGAGGGGGAGAGACAAAGCCCCGAATGAGGATAGGGAGTCAAGAACATGTGGCTAGAAAAAGGGAGCAAGGAATGGATGGGCCACGAGAAAGAAGTGGACATGTGTCTGTCCCAGCAAACATCCTCCAAGTAAGACTGCCTTCAACCTGCTGGGAGGTCAGCCTGTGTATCTCAGGCACAACGAAATCTCAATTTGTATTTAAAATATAATTTTTTAAGAGAGAGAGAGAGTGTGCGTGCACTCATGAGCAAAGGAGAGACAGAGAGAAAAAGGGACAGAAGATCCAAAGCAGGCTCTGCACTGAAAGCAGCTAGTCCAACGTGGGGCTTGAATTTGCAAACTGTGAGATCATGACCTCAGCCGAAGTCGGACGCTCAATCGACTGAGCCACCCAGGCACCCATCAGTTTATGTTTTATAGAGAGATGATGCAAGGGGTTCGTTGGCCTCTACCTGTATACAGGAAGGACACTGATGTCCCTTTGATGTCAAAGGCAAAGTTGTGGGGTTGCACCAATGACGCTGAGGCCCCCCTCACATGTGGCCAGTCTGGTCCTGGGTGTCCCCCAAGCTTCCCAGTGGCCACAGCCAAATGTCCTTGCAGCTTGGATTTTGAGGATGTTATCAGCCAGGATGCAGAATCCTACTTCCTCTCCGTTTTCAGTTGCTTTTTCTCTGTGTCTGTTTTCTTTGGCAGCTGCGGGAAGATTTGCTTTTCATCTGAGCAGCATGGGCACTGGTCAGAGCGAAGGACGAAGGCTACAACAGGATACAGTCATCTGGGAAGGGAAGAGAATCCCCCTGCTTGGGGCTTCCTTTCCAAACACAGCCACGGCCCTTGTAAAGTAATGGCCTTCCAACCTCTCTCTCTCTCTCTCCACTCACTTCCCCAAGAAAACATCAGGCAGAGTGCCTCCTCACCCAAGGTTAGCCTCAAAATAACCTCTGTTTCCCAGGCTCCCTTCCACTCTATTTATTTATTTAAGCTGCAAAAGTCTTGAACATCTTTAGTAATTGATGTGGAAATATTGGGGCTTGGAGCTGACAGCCAAGAAAGAATTCGTGACATGTCTTTGGAGCAAAAAGGTGGTTTTATTAAAGCGCGGGGACAGGACGGTGGACAGAAAGAGCCGCAATGGGCCGGTGACGGACGATTGATTATATTCTGTACTTTTAAGCTGGGAGGGAGTTTGGCACAGCACAAACCTCCAAGGTATTTTGGAAACAAGGTTTCCAGGACCGGGGGAGGGAAGGGAGGTTGGGGGCGGGTAGCTATCGTTAAAAAAAGGTCATTTATTACTGCTCAGTAAAACCTTAGTCATGAGACCCTTCAGATGTGTACCAGTGGGCCATATACTCAGAGGATAATTGCTAACGTATTTGGGGGGTAGAGATAAAGGACATTTCCAAAGGAACTTTTATCTGTTCAAGTAGACTTACAGGATCCTGGGGCCTTTTGCCCTTAGCAAAGCGTCCAAGGCAGCTAAGCTCCTAGGGGAATGTCACTCGGCCTGTCTCAAGGACTTGTTAATGGGCTGTAAGTTGTTAGAAAATTTAAATTTTATCTTTGGCTTTCCTTTCCCCTATCAGTCACTATGACCAAAAACTAATGACACAGGTACAATCTACTCTAGGACACTTGGGTTGCAAGCACTGTCGTGTTCTTTTTCTTAATTGAGATGCAATTCACCAGGGTGCCTGGGCGGCTCAGTCTGTTAAGCGCCCAACTCTTGATCTTGGCTCAGGTCATGATCTCATGGTTCAGTTCGTGAAATCGAGCCCCATGTTGGGCTTTGTGCTGGCAGCATGGAGCCTGCTTGGGATTTTCTCTCTCCCTGTCTCTCTGCCCCTCTCCTGTTTGCATGCATGCACGTGTGTGCACTCTCTCTCCCAAAATAAATCAATAAACTTCAAAATGAAACAAAAAAAAATTTCAAGATGCAATTCATATAACATAGAGTTGACTGTTCTGAAGTGTACAATCTAGGGGTGCCTGGGTGGCTCAGTTAAGTGTCTGACTTCAGCTCAGGTCATGATCTCACAGTTCGTGAGTTTGAGCCCCGCATTGGGCTCTTTGCTGACAGCTCGGAGCCTGGAGCCTGCTTCCGGTTCTGTATCTCCCTCTCTCTCTGGCCCTCCCCCCTCTCATGCCCTGTCTCTCTCTCCTTCAAAAATAAGTAAAAACATTTTTAAAAAATGTTTAAAAATTGATAAGATGTACGATCTAGAAACCAATATTGCATTGTATGTTAACTAAAATAAATTAGTTAATTAAAAAAAATTGAATAAAGTGTATAATCCAGGGGGTTTTAGTATCATTACCTCGATCCCATTCCAGAACATTTCCATCACCACGAAAGAGAAGCCCCGTACCTCTCCTCCACCTCCTTTCTCCAGCAACCACCTGGCTCTCTGTCTTTGTGGATTTTGCTATTCTGGACATTCCATGTTTATGGAATCCTACAACATGTGGCTTCTGTGTTTGGTTTTTTCATTTAGTAGAATGTTTCCAGGGTCCATCTCTGTTGTACCATGTGTCAGCACTTCCTTCCTTCCTGTGGAGGAGTAATATTTCATTGAATGGATATACCACATTTTGTCTATCCATTCATCGGTTTCCACACTGGGGTATTATAAATAATGCTGTTGTAAATATTTGTGTATAAATGTTGTGGGAACATATGTGTTTGATTCTTTTGGATATATTCTGGACTGGAATTGGTGGGTCCTATGGTCACTTGACATTTAACTTTTTTGAGGAAATGCCAAGGTTTTCCACTGTGGTTGCCCCATTTTACATTCTCACCAGCAGTGTGTGAAGTTCCCTTCCATTTTCCCCCAGTTTTATCAAGGTATAATTAATGTATAACGTTGTGTTCACTTAAGGTATACAATATAATGATTTGATACATGTATGTATTGTGAAAAGATCACAATTAACATCAGTCACCTCACATTTAAAAAATCACCTCAGGGACGCCTGGGTGGCTCAGTCGTTTAAGCATCTGACTCTTGAGCTCTTGTGTTTTGGCTCAGGTCATGACCTCACGGTTTCGTGAGTTCAAGCCCTGCATCAGGCTCCAAGCTGACCGCGCAGAATCTGCTTGGGATTCTCTGTCTCTCGCACCCTCTCTCTGTCCCTCCCCCACTCACGCTGTCTTTGTCTCTCCCAAAATAAGTAAACTTTAACAAATAGTAGTTTTGTTTTGTTTTTGAGGGAGAGAGAGAGTGAGCGGGGAGGGACAGAGAGAGGGAGACAGAATCTGAAGCAGGCTCCGCACCAACAGCACAGAGCCCAAAGTGGGATTTGAACTCACCAACTGTGAGATCATGACCTGAGCTGAAGTCAGGTGCCCCCTTCCCCCTAAAAAACACTGTTGAAAAAATCACCTCACATAGTTACAATTTTTTTCTTTCTTGTGATGAGCACGTTTAAGATCTATTCTCTTGGGACGCCAGGTGGCTCAGTTGGTTAAGCATCCGACTTTGGCTCAGGTCAAGATCTCAATGTTCTTTGGTTCCAGCCCCACATTGGGCTCTGTGCTGACAGCTCTGGACGGAAGCCTGGACCCTGCTTCGGATTGTGTGTCTCCCTCTCTCTCTCTCTGCCCCTCTCCCCTGCTTGCATTCTCTCAAAAATGAATTAACATTTAAAAAAAAGAAAAAAAAAAGATCTACTCTCTTAATGGGGCGCCTGGGTGGCTCAGTTGATTGAGCATTTACCTGTTGATTTCAGCTCAGGTCATGATCTCATGGTTGGTGAGATGGAAACTCACTCAGAGACTGCTTAGGATTCTCTCTGCCATTCCCCTCCTCAAAATAAATAAACTTTTTTTTTTTTTAAAGATCTACTCTCTCGGCAACTTTCAAATATACAATACAGGTTTGTTAACTACAGTCAGCATGCTGTATGTGACATCCCTGATGAGGTTTTTGGGGGTGATGGTGGGTTTGTGGGGTCTGGAGCCAACCGCCAAGAAAGAATTCTTGAAGGGGCGCCTGGGTGGCGCAGTCGGTTAAGCGTCCGACTTCAGCCAGGTCACGATCTCACGGTCCGTGAGTTCGAGCCCCGCGTCAGGCTCTGGCTGATGGCTCGGAGCCTGGAGCCTGTTTCCGATTCTGTGTCTCCCTCTCTCTCTGTCCCTCCCCCGTTCATGCTCTGTCTCTCTCTGTCCCAAAAATAAAAATAAAACGTTGAAAAAAAAAATTTAAGAATTCTTGAAGACATCTTTGGTGCAAAAAGGTGACTTTATTAAAGCACGGGGACAGGACCCGTGGGCAGAAGGAGCTGCCCTGGGACCATGAGAGACTGGTTATATACTATGGAGTTGGGGGGGGGGGGGGGCGGGGGCGGGGAGTAAAGTCCAGAGGAAGTTTCCAGTGAGATTTTCTCATGCTAAAGAAGACCCACAGGATACGGGAGGCCTAGCTATTGTCAAGCTAAGGTTGTTTTTCCCTCCAGCAAAGCATTAGCATTAAGATAGTAGGGAGTTCCTGGGGAAATGTTTTACTCTGCTGGCCTCAAGTAGTTGTTGATGGGCTGCAGGTTATAAGAAAATTCAATTTTATCTGCCATTTCCTTCTGCCTTTGTTTCCCACATCAATCCCCACGACTTATTTACCCTAAGCCCAAAAATTTATACCTTCTGACCCCTTTTCTTTCTTATCCCTTATCATTCAATGTCTCTTTCATGCATTCTTTAAAAAAAAATTTTAATGTTTTTATTTATTTTTGAAGGAGAGAGACAGAGCATGAGCAGGGGAGGAGCAGGGAGAGAGGGAGACACAGAATCAGAAGCAGGCTCCAGGCTCCAAGCTGTTAGCACAAAGCCCGATGCGGGGTTTGAACCCACAAACTGTGAGATCACGACCTGAGCCGAAGCCGGGCACTCAACTGACTGAGCCACCCAGACGCCCCTCTTTTATGCATTCATAACCCGAGCAATCAGGGATTGTTTAGATGGGCTTAGCTGAACTTACATGGTTAAAGATGTTACGCAAAATCAGACACACGAAAGTGGTAAGGACAGATTTCCAGCAGTAATAGTGTTACGGAACCAGGCCGGAATGCTGGTGGAAAAACCAAGCGGCACTCAGAGATCTCGGTGGATTGGAGATTTATTTAACACCGGCGGGCTCAGAGGAGACATTTCTCCAAAGATCTGAGCTCCGAATGAAGGGGGAAGGGTAATTAACAGTTGTCAGCTTCCATATCTGTGGCGGGTTTTCCCTCGAGCGGCAAACAGGGCAAGAACCCGGAAGAGGGGTCTCCAAGCCGGAGACCAGAGCTTGTTTTAGTCCCCTGGGCCATCTTATGGTGTAAAACTTTATTCGTTTTCCCAGCATTCCCCCCTTTGATGCTTTTTTAAAAAATCTTTTATTAGGCATCCCTTTTTAGCTCTAGGGGTTGGTACCCTCAGAGAGCTAAGATGCGTGCTGCAGTTTGGCGAGCAACGGTGTTTTCAATAAAATGTACCAGGGCATTTAGTATACGGGGGCCGACAGTCACAAGTAAAATTATGGAAAGGAGGAGCCCCGCCAGGGCAAGGAGCCAGGATGCCCAGTCTGTGAGATCCCATCCTTTCCATTGATTGATACTTTCCTGTTGTCTACGTTGAATTCTTTCCTTGATTTCCTTCACCTTAGTATTAACTATTCCCGACTGGTTTATGAAATAGCAACATCCCTCCCCCAGAAAGATACAAGTCCCTCCTTTTTCTGAAGTGAGGAGGTCGAGGGCTCGCCTATTTTGGAGGGTCACTGCTGCCAGGGAGTTTATCTGACTTTGTAAGGTTACCAGGGATTCTGCCAGCTGTCCCATGTCCAGCTTGTTGGTGCAGTCTCTGTTAGCCCAACAGCAAGAAGCAAGATCCGGGCTATGACACCAGTAAGGGGCAAGGGCTGGCTGAGTTGCATCCGAACCCCTTGGGCTCGGTCCATATGTTGATTCCTCAAGCTTCTGCCATGCACAGGCCAGCCGGCTTCCGGGGTGTGGCTGGAGCAGGGCTGGAGATCTCAGAGGCCAGTGTCTTGTTGAGGGTCAGCTTAAGTGGGTTGACTAGACCTGGATCACTTCGCCAGGTTGAGGGTTCCTCTGAGTTGGCCTTCTTAGCTCTGGAGTGATGGAGCCATGGGGTGATACCTGAAACTGAATCCTCTGTTTGGTTGTATATCTGTAAAGTTCACCTCCAAGTCTTCGAAAGGGGTGGTTTTCTGGTAACTGTCAGATCAGGTTTAGGGAAGATATGGTTTGCATATTTAGAGATCCATCCTGTTTTCCGGTTGTTTAAATAATCTTATGCCCGTGGGGTCTTATTATTATCCCCACAGAATAACAAGCCCAGAAGATTGTCTATATGTGAAATACCGTGACAATTTTTCTGAAGTTTACCTCAAGTTGTCTAGTTTAGGTCAACGACAAACATTTAAAGACAATCAGAACTAGAATTTAACGTCCATAATGGTGCATTGTTGAATCAGTTTTTCTCTCTAAAAACCCCCCTTTCCAGAGATAGCCAAACTGAGACCAACGCATTTGTAGAACAAATCCAGTCTTAACAAACCTGGCTTAATTATTTACATAAGCTCAGCAGGAATAGCGATTGATCATGAGGATCTTTTAAAGTTTGCTTTGCTGGAACCTTTTAGAAGGAATCTCCACGTTGAACTTTTAGCAGCCTCTCCAGGCCAGAAGTCAAGCCAGATACTTGTTATCAGACAGGCCTGCAATACCTGTAGAATTGGGCGAATTCCTCTTCATGAGGTCCCCGGAGATAGCCTGAGGTTCCTGCACCTGCCAGGAAGTGGCCTTCTTTACTCACCTGGTGAGGCTGCTGGGAACTCTGTTAAGTAAGGCACCAGGCCAACATTTCCAAGGGGCTTTATGGCTCCACGTTTCATAAAGCCAACCTTAGTTCCTTAAAGCTGTGTGGTCATAACTGAGTCTATGAATGTCACTCTCAAATATGACATTCCAGTCAAAGCCTTGGTAAAATAACCAGTATTTCCAACGGTAACCTGTTACAAGATGAGCAGATTCTTATTGAACTTATGCAAACAATTGTAATTGCCATGAAAGAAAGAATACTCACCGAGAGTTTTTGAATTTCGGGAGAGTTATGCAGAGAGGAAAGACAAATGCTTCAGTTTACAAATGGATACTTTATGACATTTCTGTATATCATAGATATCTTAAGAGAAAGGTTCCTGGGGCGCCTGGGTGGCGCAGTCGGTTAAGCGTCCGACTTCAGCCAGGTCACGATCTCGCGGCCCGTGAGTTCGAGCCCCGCGTCGGGCTCTGGGCTGATGGCTCAGAGCCTGGAGCCTGTTTCCGATTCTGTGTCTCCCTCTGTCTCTGCCCCTCCCCCGTTCATGCTCTGTCTCTCTCTGTCCCAAAAATAAATAAACGTTGAAAAAAAAAAATTTAAAAAAAAAAAAAAAAAAGAGAAAGGTTCCTTAATTTGGAAGAGAAGCATTAGAGAACCAGCATTATTTTCAGCAAGAATCACAAAACTATAATCTTCCTCAGTTCACTTAATCCCATGTTCCTAATTCTTGTTCAATTTGAATGCACTCTTAGTTCTGGAAATTCTTACCCATTTTAGTACTAATCTTAAAGATGTCGAATACCTGTATTTGTCCCCAAAGCCCTTTTTATAAATCTTCTTGAAGAAGAAACACGTTTTGTGAGAGAATAAGAACAGTTATAAATGACAAAATCTCAGAAATAGACATTGTTAAGGATCTGATGAGAGTTCATTATGATGCAACTGACAAAGAAGTTCGGTTATTTCTGTGACACATAACACTTCAAGTAATCAGAACATTAAGTGATGACCTTATACCAAAACATTAAAACTTTAGGAATCGCATATATATTCGGACAGTTACAGCATTTACCTGTGCGGTTCAACCTAAGGTTTACCATTGTAGGACAGTGCCTTTCCAAGTAATTTAGCATCCCAAATAAAAGGGCCTAATTGGTCAAAAAGACTTCATTTACCATTTAAATCCTGGGAAGTTTGTTAAAACCTTAGGAAATTATAAGTACATCCTAAATAGGATTACAGATCATTACAAATCTTAAAACTTTATTTATTCAGGGGCGCCTGGGTGGCGCAGTCGGTTAGGCGTCCGACTTCAGCCAGGTCACGATCTCACGGTCCGTGAGTTCGAGCCCCGTGTCGGGCCCTGGGCTGAGGGCTCAGAGCCTGGAGCCTGTTTCCGATTCTGTGTCTCCCTCTCTCTCTGCCCCTCCCCCGTTCATGCTCTGTCTCTCTCTGTCCCAAAAATAAATAAACGTTGAAAAAAAAAATTAAAAAAAAAAAAAAACTTTATTTATTCAACCAAGGTGGCAATAAAAAGATCCTAAAGGTGAATGTATAGCATGATATAGTTGTTACCAAAACCTAGATCCTTTAACATTGAGAAGTTTAAACTAAGTAATCAAAGACCTGATGAAGGTCTAAAACTTTGGTTTTCCTGGAAGACAAACCTTTGTTTGCATTGTCTTATCAAGAGCAGATCAACAGTCCAAGAAAACCTTGTCATTTGAGCAGAGAGAAAAGAATTTCAACCTTATACCAGTATACTTTTAAAATGCCATTCATCTCAACCTTAGTCCATCCTGAGCATACATAAAATTCCTTTCCAAAGATTTCCCTTCATGAACTTTCTGCAACTTTCCTTTGTCTTCAAACTTTGTCCCAAAGCCATTTCTCTCCAAATAACCAGTCTCATTTAGGACAAAATTACTTTCTTCTACCCTCAACAAAAATGTATTTCCATTCCTTATATCTTTCTTACATACCTCCTACTTTCCTACATACAGGGTTGCTTTCCTCATTTCCATCAGTCTTAAGCACACTTAGCAGAATTTTAACTCTTAGGAAATCTTAGTCTCCAATTGAGGACTTAGTAACCAACTGGGAGGTGTTTACACCAGAATTTTTAGATGGTAAATTCATGAATTTCTCTTAATTTCTCTGCAATAAGTTAAAAACACAAGCCTATGTTCAGTAATCAAAGCTTTAGCAATTCATTCTAGTTGGAAAAGACCTTGATGTCCAAGGAAGGGGGTGCATTTTACTCCTTGACCTTGAGGATGAGAGGAGGAGCCAATGGTGCCTGAGGCAATGAGGAAGGTATAAGGAACCCGTTATGTAGACCACACCCAAGTTGGTGCATAAACAGCAGGGGGAGGGGAAGGCAGAAGAGGCAAGGTGCCAGTAGAAGGTGAAGGAAAACCTAATTCAAAACCTTAACTCAGACAGAGGAGCAGACGCCATGTTTTTTTCCCATCAAAGTGGAAATATGGAGTCCACATCATGCCAGAGAAGACCGGGAATTTCCCCGAAACAAACGGAGTTTCGAGAACTGCTTGGGAACATTCTTTAAAGTTCCCATCCTGAGGTAGACTAGCCACAGTTGGCTCCAATTGCAGCTGTTAACTTGGGAAATGAGGGCGAATCCCTCGCATCTATTAAGGAGAGGAACAGGGATAGAGTCAGAGTCCCCTTCAGTCTGATTCTATCTCGGCCAGACCAATAAGGTCCCCTTCTCGAGGTTCCTCCTGATATCAGCTGGGTTTCTGGGACTTTCCCTGGTTGGGACATTTATTCTTTTAATGTCCTTTTTGCTTGCAGTAGGCTCATTGACCCCTTGCTAAGAAGGTTCTGGGCCTCCCCCTTTTGGCAGCTAGACCTTTCCCGTTGTTGTGGCTCTTTTTTGCCTCTGGAGCAAACAGGGTATAAGCCTCCCATAGTCTCTTATCATAATCTCCGGGGGAATCCCCTTGCTGCTGGGCATATTCATGCACTTCTCAGCCCCTGCTCTGATCCCCCAGGGGGAGAGCCTCTTGGTACCAGCAGGTGTGGACCGGGCATCTGGAGAGCGTCTGCACCTGGCTAAGGGCGCAATCTGGCCACTTGTCCTTGTGGGGGAGGGTTCTCCGGGTTGGGAGGGGAGGGGTGGTGGCCGAGGAGAGAAGGTCAGGGGAGGAGTTTCAAGCTCAGGGGCAGCGGGGAGGGAGTCCGGTCATAAGGTGGCAGAAAGATGGGATCTTCCTCCGGGTCTCCTGCAAATGCTAGGGGAGCGGTGGGTTGCTTCTTTGGCTCCCTGGGTGAGTCTCCAGATAAAGTGGCTGAAACCTTTGCCTGGCTCTGCTTGCTATGGATGAATCACACCCAAGGCAGAGGATTTCGGGCAATTTCAAGCCAGGAGTCGATGTACGGAAATTGATCGGGGTGACCCAGGTCTCTGGAGACAACACGCCAGATGCAGCGGACCATTAGGACATCCAAGGTTCCCTCAGAGGGCCCTCCTACACCAAAAGTGGGCCATTCTAACTCACATAGGGTCCTTAACATGCCGGGGGTTATCTTAATTCCACAGTCTCCCAAAAACGCCTTCTTTACTCTGTCTCGACCCCATAAGGTTCCCGTGAGGCAGAGTCGCAAAGGCAGAGGGATGGGGGTGTCCCCTCTAACGGGACCAGTCAGATGCCCATCTGGCTGTGTCCCAAAGGAACTTAGGTGACGCTTAGCCGGAGCGGTCTCCGCTTTGCGACTTAGGATCAGAAACTATTCTGATGCCACCGTAGGCTGTGTGCCATTCACCCCGGAATCGCAGACAGGCCCACTCAGACTCTGGGCTTTTGGGGACCTTAAGGGTGCCCGCCCCTGGAGCCACAGAATCGAACTCGGCAGGCAAGCTAGACGGAGTCGCACATTCACACTCACATACACACCAGAGGTTATTACATTCCCTCCCACAGAATTTCTACCTGTGAGACCTCTGAGGTCTCCGGGGAGGGATCAGGTCCCCCTTCCACTCTTGCCAGTGGGCCCGACTAGATTGGGCCCCAGCCTTACCAGTTCCGACATCGGGTCGAGGTCCTCACCTGCCAAGTCTCCTCCAGTCTGGCGGGAACAACGGAGCGGGGCTGGCCTAAGGCGGCCGAGCGGGAGACTGCGAAATTCAGGCAGGGCGCGCCTTCTCCCTTGTGATCCCGAGTTCCAACACTGCCTTGCCCTTCTCCCAACCGGTGGCAACAATGGGCCAGCGCAGCTGGGTTTCCCGGTCAGGGAATCAAGTATGTTATGGAACCAGGCTGGAACGCTGGCGGAAAAACCAAACAGTACTCGGAGATCTTGGTGGATCGGAGATTTATTTAACACCGGCGGGCTCAGAGGAGACGTTTCTCCAAAGATCTGAGCCCCAAATGAAGGGGGAAGGGTAATTAATTAAGAGTTGTCAGCTTCCATATCTGTGGCGGGTTTTCCCTCGAGCGGCAAATAGGGCAGGAAGAACCCAGAAGAGGGGTCTCCAAGCCGGAGACCAGAGCTTGTTTCAGTCCCCTGGGCCATCTTATGGTGTAAAACTTTATTCATTTTTCCAACGATAGCTCCTGCAATAAGGAAAAGAGTCCAGCATAAACCGGCCTCCGCTTCAATTTGTAAGGAGGTGACTGGGCCTTTTAAGGGGAGAACAATAGAGCGCTGGTCGGGGAAGTGAAAAATGACAAAGTGGGAAAGGGGGTGGGTCCATGTGAAAGCCACTGAGTTCCCTACCTGGAGCTTGTCTGAGTAAGCCTCCTGCGGTCCCACAAATGCTGCCCCGTCTTCACGTGTTGACTGGAACAGCTAATTCTTTGGGCAGTTTTGAGCATTCTCGGGCAGGCACTCTAAAGGGAGCAGGGGCCATCCCAGGGATGTAGCTTTGAGCTGTTGCAAACTAGGTTAGTGTTTGTTAGTCTTTATAGGCCAAGATCGAGGCTAATCAAGTCAGAGGAAGCTGGGGGCAAAGATAGAATGAGGAACTATGGGGGGGGGGGTCTTTCTCTAGAACTTTCCCTTTTTTTGTGTTTCTGTCTGTCCAAGTATCACAATGAAACACAACACCGATATCATCAACTAATTTATAAGAAAATTGGGTTCAATGCAACCTGCTGTAGAAATTCCATCAACATAACAGAGAACTCACATATAGCACCGCTTGCCTATGGAAATGGGGCCAGAGTTGTTCGTTTTCATGGATAGAGTAGGAACACAGAACTCAAATCTTTATAAGCACTATCCTTTTTTTTTTTTTTTTTAACATTTATTCAGTTTTGAAAGGCAGAGAGAGACAGCGCGAATGGGGGAGGGGCAGAGAGAGAGGAAGACACAGAAACAGAAGCGGGCTCCAGCCTCCGAGCTATCAGCACAGAGCCCGACGCGGGGCTCGAACTCACGGACCGCGAGATCATGACCCGAGCTGAAGTCGGCCGCTTAACCGACTGAGCCACCCAGGTGCCCCTATAAGCACTATCCTTGATCGTCACGACAGGAAATAAATTCATCTGGATGATGTGCTAACCGAGTCCTTGACATAAACACAAGGAATCCTGGCTGATGTTAGATTACAACTTCTGGCAAAGATGTTTCGGGGAAGGAATGTTCTTGGGCGGAGAACACTTCTTTATAACCAAACTCCACGATTGCTACTATTTAAAGTTTTTCACCACAAACGGAAAACCAAATAAACTCTCTCGCTTTGGATAAACCACTGGGGCCTTTGAGAGTGTGAAAAATGTTTTTCTTTCTCTGTCTCCCCTTCAATAATCAGAATGGGGGGGGAAGTAGATTTAGTAATGCCCGCCCCACCCTACGCCTCACTACCTTGCCTGCACTTACTGCTTATGGTGTTGTTTGCTTACCACGAACCATAATATTGGTACGTATGGATTACGACCGAGCACTTATTATATGCAAGACTCCCTAGGTTTACAAAACAAATTTGGAGGCATTCTTCCCGCTAGAAACTTACAAACTGGTATGTAAAATATACGCGTTGTTAAAAACAAAATTTACCCGAGTAAATTTGAAGATCTAATTGGCTTTATTAAGGGATTCCTAGGGGCGCCCAGGTGGCTCAGTCGGTTGAGCATCTGACTTCAGCTCAGGTCATGATCTCACAGCTCGTGAGTTCGAGCCCCGCATCGGGCTCTGTGCTGACAGCTCGGAGCCTGGAGCCTGCTTCAGATTCTGTGTCTCCCTCTCCCTCTGCCCCTAACTCACTCACATTCTGTCTCTGTCTCTCTCAAAAATAAATAAACATTAAAAAATAAATGAAAGAGAAGGGGTGGAAAGACAGCATCTCTATCTAGCAGTTGTACAAAATGGAAGGATTTTATAGGCAGAAGGGACAGGACAATTAGCCAAAGAAAGGATTGCTTCAGGCAAGGTCACCCTCCCTTAGGGGAAGAGCAGGGGGCGTTATTGAAAGGGTGGGCCTCCGCCGCCGCAGACTCCATCTTGTTCTGTGTCCTTCACCTAGACCACGCCTCCTCCCCTTGAGTAACCTCTAGCTCACCCGTTCAAACTTCCTGATCAAAAAACACGCCCAGCGACCTGCGTAACAGGACTCCGACCCTTCTCCAGCCAATCGGCCGAAGCCACGACCCTTCCCCAGCCAATCGGCTGAGGCCACAGCCATTACCTCACCAACTGCCCCTAGACCCCAATAAAACCTTTGTGCTTTTGAAACTCGCTCTCTCTCTCCGGTATCTCACCGCTGCGTTGGTGCAGTTAGGGGATTGAGCTCGAGCTAGCTCGAATAAAGAGTCTTTTGCTTTTGCATCGGACTCGGCTCCCTGGTGGTCTTTGGGGATCACGAATTCTGGGCAGAACATTATTAGGTGGATTACCTCATCTTCCTGTGGGGAGTGGAGAGAGCCCACGGGACGGAATAAGGATTGGTGCTGACCAGAAAATTCCTAACGGACTGATTAAGACTACATTTCTGGGAAACGCTAAATTTGCAATTAGGTTTGGTAAGAATATGAGAGGGAAAAGATAGGGCAAAATAGGCAGAGAGGGACAGGTTAGGACCTGAGGTCCCTGGATGGGGGAAAAACACATATTTTGGAACCATGCTGGGAAGGTCTGACCACAGCAAACCCCTCGGGTGTAAAATGCCTCTTAAGGGTGTAACAGGCCCCACCTACTCCCCCTCCGGTTCCCCTCGGGAATTTCACAATCAAAATACATAACTGAAAAAACCATAAAACTTTTATCACACAAGGGACGATATGACCTTGGTCTGACTCCTCACACAGTGGACGAGCCAATCAGGAGTGGACCACCCAGCACCTAGAGGTACCCAGCCAGTAAGGGTAGGACCTGAGAAGGGACAAAGGGCAATGGAAGGGGGGAGGGGACTGACCAGAACCTTATAAAATAAAGATTCTTGCCCAGAGTCGCAAACATTCACTTCTGAATGTCTCCTCTCTAGAAAGAGAGATGTCATACTTTTCTTTTTTTTTTAATGACATTATTCTTTTATTTTATTTTTAACGTTTATGTATTATTGAGAGACAGAGAGAGACAGACCGTGAGCAGAGGAAGGGCAGAGAGAGGGGGAGACACAGAACCTGAAGCAGACGCCAGGCTCTGAGCTTTCAGCACAGAGCCCGGCGTGGGGCTTGAACTCACGAACCTCGAGACCATGAGCTGAGCCCAAGTCGGATGCTTAACCAACTGAGCCACCCAGGCGCCCCTACTTTTCTTTCTTTCTGATCTTATACGCTAATAAACTTTTCCTGGCTGCTCATTTTGTATCCACCTGTTCATTCTTCGAAGGAGCGAGACAACGAACCCCAGGTATTGAGGTAAAAAATCCTGCAACAGTAAGCCTCCGTTTGGTGACTTGGCTTGGCATAAGTGACTCCATCTTGAGCCTATGCGGTTTTTCTTGTTTGTTTGTTTTGTTTTCTTTTTACAGTATAAAGAAATCTACAAGTAAATAAATATAAGGTAGAAAGTAAGGTCCTGTGGGAAGGGAGTCTAGTGATATATAAAGATACAAAGAAGAGAAATAACTTTTACCTTGAGCCAAAAGAAAGATTCTTTGGGGCGCCTGAGTGGCTCAGTCAGTTGGGCATCCGACTTGAGCTCAAGTCATGGTCTCATGGTCCCTGAGTTCGAGCCTCGCATCTGGCTCTGTGCTGACAGCTCAGAGCCTGGAGCCAGCTTTGGAGTCTGTGTCTCTGTTTCTCTCTGCCCCTCCCCCACTTACCATCTCTCTCTCTCTCTCTCTCTCTCTCTCTCTCTCTCTCTCTGTCTTCCTCTCAAAAATAAACATTAAAAAATTAAAATATATTTATATTTATAAAATATATTTATATATTTATATTTATATATACATATAAAATCAGTCACTCCTTACAACCCAAGTGCACCTCTTTCTGCCCATGGGTCCTGTCCCTGTATTATGACAAAGGTCCCTTTTTGCACCATAAAACGTCTCAAGAATTCTTTCTTGAATTCTTGTGCTCAACAACTCCACATCATTAAGACGATTCACGAGAAAACTCTAAAAACCCATAAGGACTCACAAAAGAAGTGTCAAAATTTACTCCACCTCTCTTCCCCTTTATCTATTTCTCAACATTAGTTACTAAGGGTTTAAGAATAACAAGAATACATTCATCAATCGTCAAACTTATTATGCACATACTGTGATTAGATCATAAAAGAGAAATTTTAAAATGTATGCTGCAAACACTAAGTGATTTCTATGAGTGGGATGCTTTTCCAACCAACCATTGTCTTTTTTGAGTCCTCATGAAACTCATAGTAGATTTTAAAGTGTATTTATTTGAGAGAGAGGGAGAGAGAGAGAGAGTGGGGCAGGGCAGAGAGAGAGGGAGAGAGAGAGTCCCAAGCAGGCCCCATGCTGTCAGCACAGAGCCCCTAGGGCCTCGATCCCAGGAACTGTGAGATCATGACCTGAGCTGAAATCAAGAGTCAGACGCTCAACCGACTGAGCCACCCAGGAATTCCCCTACTCTTTTTTTTTTTTAAGTTTACTTATTTATTTTGAGTAAACCCCTAGTAGATTTCATAAACCTTAATTCACAAACAAGATCCTATCAGTTCAAGTCAAACAGGTAGAAAGTCCTCTGCTGTCCTTTGTCAAAAAACAAAATTCGGGGCGCCTGGGTGGCGCAGTCGGTTAAGCGTCCGACTTCAGCCAGGTCATGATCTCGCGGTCCGTGAGTTCGAGCCCCGCGTCAGGCTCTGGGCTGATGGCTCGGGGCCTGGAGCCTGTTTCCGATTCTGTGTCTCCCTCTCTCTCTGCCCCTCCCCTGTTCATGCTCTGTCTCTCTCTGTCCCAAAAATAAATAAACGTTGAAAAAAAAAAAAAATTAAAAAAAAAAAAACAAAACAAAACAAAATTCAACCAAGTAAATGTTAACATCTAATTGGCCTGATTCTTGAATTGGACAGCATACCATCTAGCAACTAGAAGGGGGCTCGGAGCAGGTGTACAAAATGGAAGGTTTTTATAGGAATTCCAGAGGGTGACACAAGGAGTTATATTCGCAAAGGAAAAGGATTATCCCAGGCAAGATCACTTTGTGCTGGGGAAAGTGAAGGGGGTCTTATCATGCAGATGACCTCATCTTCCTTTGGGGGGTGGGAGGTGGAGAAGACCCGTATGACAGATTCCCTGGGGCACTGATCAGAAAATCCCCCACTGAGTGTTAAGACTTAAATTTCTGGGGAAGGTTGAAGCTGCAATTAGATTAGGCACCAAGCCCCGGTTTGGTGACTTGGCCCAAGTGATGCCATTTGAGGCCTGTGGTTTTCTTTTTAGCAATTTGCCCCCTTTGATCAGATTCTCTTAACCGAGAGAGGTGATCAGAATTAGAGGCCCTGGGGCCACTCTCGGCTCCGCTCCCACAGCGTGTATGGATCATCTGCGTGGTATTCACAGGTCATGATGTTTCTTGCTGATTCTTTGCGATATTCACAGGCTACAACTTCGGGTTTGCAAACCCCAAGTCAGCCTTTACCTTCACTTCTCTTCCAGGCTCAGGGCGATCATCCGCTTGGTACTTACTGGCTGCAAATAGGCATTGAAAGCTTTTGTGAGGATACACTGCACCAGGGAGGTTATGATGATAACTATAAGCAAGGTAATTTCCAACAGTTGGAGTGAACTTCAGAGCCATGGTCTCCAAGACCCTCACCAATCAAAGACTCCATTGAAAGGGTCACACCTTTTTTTTTTTCATGTTTATTTATTTATTTTTGAGAGAGAGAGAGACAGAGACAGTGCCAGCAAGCGGGAGAGGGACAGAGAGACAGGGAGACACAGAATCTGAAGCAGGATCCAGGCTCTGAGCTGTCAGCACAGAGCCTGATGTGGGGCTTGAACTCATCAACTGTGAGATCATGACCCGAGCCGAAGTTGAATGTCCAACCGACTGAGCCACTCAGGTGCCCTGTGTCGAACCTTTTAAAAATGTATATATTTATTAATGTTTTATTTATTTTTAAGAGAGGGAGAGAGAGAACGAGCAGGGGAGTGGCAGACAGAGAGGGGGACAGAGGATCCAAAGTGGGCCCTGCACTGACAGCAGAGAGCCCGATGTGGGGCTCAAACTCAAAAACCGTGAGGTCACGACTTGAGCTGAAGTCGGATGCTTTAACTCACTGAGCCACCCCGGTGCCCAAGAAAGAGTCACACCCCTTTAAGCCAAGTGGCTTGCTTAGTGACCTAACAGCAAGCAAAAATGAGCTTCAGCTTCCCCACACATGTTAATCCAGATACAGCAGGTGATGTTAGCCACAGCACAGACATCTCCTTGCTCGGGCAAAAGAGCCACTTGTCACTCTGGAAGCTTCTGTGTTGAGTTTGGGGCAAAAACAACATGGAGGACCCACAGACCCTCAAGTGGGAAGACAGGTACTACTGGAGAGCCATCTGGAGTACAGTCCACCAGAATAGGATATGTGGGGCTGGGGGTTTGGGGTGAGAGGGGGACCAGAGCAGAAAAAGTGTCTCACATTCCCGGAGAAGGAAAAGCATGACTGCGGGAGTGGGGTTTGGGATCCTCCTGGCCTGAGCAATCTCCTGTAAGGCTTGATGCACTTGGTGAGGCCTCTCCGCCTCGGTTTTCCTGTTTAAATAGTGAGGATAATACCTGTGTGGTTGGGTTGTTATGAGGATTAAATCCCATGTGACATTAAACACCTAGCAGGGCGTGCATCCCACCCAGGCACGCGTGTACTTCTCCCCGCCCAGCCCCGCCTCCCGCGCATGTACCTAAGGCATCTCCCTTCCTCCTGCCTGGAGGGCCTGGGATGTGCCCTTCAGCAGACCCCAGTGCCAGGAGACACCAGCGGGGAGAGTGTGTACATTGAGTCCCCTTTCTGCCGCAGGAGGCCAAGGTCAGGGACCGGGCTGCTCACGTGACTCCCCCAGGTTCCAGCGTAAAAGTAACAACAAGGGCACAGGAAATACCATGGCTGCAGCAGAAAACTCTGGAGCCTGGCCTTGCACATTGTATTTTCTGGCCCAGAGAAGAGGCATTGTAGAAATTAAACAAATAAACAGCAGTCTTGGCCTTGAACTCAAAAGACTCTTGGCATTCTTGTGCTTCTCCCCCCGAGCCGGTGCCTTCCCTGTGGCTCAGGCCAGAATCCAAGTGAGTTCTTTGATTCCTCTCTTTCCCTCATCCCTACACCCACCTTGGCAAATCCTGTCCCTTCTGCGTCCTCAGCGGGGCTCCAGGGAGCCCTCACCCTCTCCTCGCCCAGGCTACTCTGTCTCCCGAGCGACCCAGAGCCTCCGCCCCCCTGCCCCCCTCCGGATGCCCACCCCAGGCCCGCCCTGTCCCTACCACAGCTAAGGGTGGCTTTTCACCATGGAGTGGGCTCCATCACCTTTCCCTCACCCTATTCTAAGAACCCATAAAAGCTTCTTCTTCCTTTACCCTCGCTGCCAAAGTCCAAGGGGGCGGGCACCAGCCACAGTGTTGGTCACTGGTGAGCCACTCCAGTCCAGTATACAGAGGAGTGCTCAAGGAACACTGGTTGGACAACCGTGAGTGACTGAGCACGAGAAAGAAGGAAGAATGAACGAAGGGTGTCACACAGCCAGGCACCCTTCTCTGACTCTCCAAGATACGGCGCCATAGTGGGGCAGGGAGAGGTCCCAGGCGGAAACCCGCATATGTGGCCTCAGGCTAGCTCAGAGCCCCAGGAATTCCCCAGGGAACCTTGAGTGCTAAGCTCTCCAGAGAACATCACCCAGCACACCAGCACCCTCCCCCCCCCCCCCCCCCCCCCCCCCCCCCCCCCGCCCCGGGCTGTCTGTCTTTGTCCACACATCAGCAAAGGCTCGCTGAGCTCCTGCTATGTAACAGGCATTGTCCAAGGCACTCAGGATGCAGCAGTGAACCACACTGTCCCAGCTGTCACGGAGCCTACATTCCAGTGGTGGGAGTGAGGCCTCAGACAAGCAAGCAACCAATAGAGGGACCCATAACCGCAGAGTGGGATGGCGGGAAGCAGGGCGTTAGGACGGAGAATCACATCCCCCAGTGGGGTGGGCGGGGATTGGGCCACTCAATTCCTCTGCTTCAGCCTTCTCATCTGTGAAATGGGCTGACGACAGTCCCTCACCATAAGGCGCCGTTATCCCAGAAGTCAGGCCCTGCCTTTGTCTGCTCAAAGCCTGCAGTGGCGCCTTGCCTCACTCTGAACAAGAGTCTTGTCACCACCATGACCCCCGTGGCCTGCACGATGGCCTGTTCCCAGCTCCCCGAACTCGTCCCCTCCCAGGCTACCCTGAACCCTCCACTCCCTCTGGCCGTCCTGCTGCCCCTCAGTCAGGCCAAACTCCACTCACTTCCCGATCATACCTAGGGCTGCCCCCGTGACCAGACCCGTGAACAGCCTGGTCAGTGTCCCCACCACCCACACATACTCAGGACAAGGGGCAGCTGAGTGCAGCAGCAGGTTCCTCCCAGATGACTTTTCTAGTGCTGCCAGCGATCACACAGGGATACCTTGTTAATAGCCTACTTCCTTGTGCCTAAGCAGGGCTGTCCCGTGGAATTGTTGGGGCTCACGACACTCCACAGATTTTGTGTTTTATGTTGTACATAAAGCTGTAAGTAGGGATCAGTTTTTCTCTAGATGCACCACAAAACTTCCTATAAAGATCTGTGTCATTTCCTTTCTTTTCTTCCTTGGTTTTCTGCACCCCCCCCCCTTCCCCATCACTCATCCAGCACCTACTGTATGCAAACCTCAGGCCGGGGACAGCACGGAGAATCACAGGTGTTATCAATTGATGCCAATATAGAGCAGAATAAAAGGAAGGCTTAGACCCAGGACATGCAGGAAGAACTGATTCATTCCAGCAGCTGAGATCAGGGAAGGTTTCATGGAGGAGGCGGCATTGAGCTGAGCCTCCCGAGAGGAGCAAAGTTCCCAGATCAGGGCTGGGAGGCCGCTGACAGAAGGGCTGGGGCAAAGGCCAGGGCTAGGCCTCTGCTAGCCTGTCGTGGGGAAGGCAGGTCACGAGGGACAGCAGGGCAGAGGGTGTGGTGAGCTTGGGGAAAACAGCAACTGGTGCCAGAAAACAACTTGATAGCTCTTCTTGACATGGGACAGAGGCTGCTGGGGAAATGATGCCTATTGTTTCTGATTCCTTCTCAGGGGGCGGAGGAGAGGAGGCGGCTGATTGTCGAAGTGGCCTTGAGAGCTCCTTAAGAGGTCAAGAGGAAGGAGGAATAGGAAATGGCCCCCTTGAAGAAAGAAAAGATAAGCAAGGATCAAAGTAAACAAGATGGGATTTTGTAAGAGGGAAGAAGCTGCAAGAAAATCCCTCAGACTCAGGATACCAGGGCAATGGGTTGCTAATAATGCACCATCCGCTTCAACCATACCCAGACCCAGAGAGGTAAAGTGGTTCAAGGGTTTCCTAACTCCTTGCACAGTGCTCAGATTACTTCCCGGGGCTGGAAGCCAGTGGAAGGAAACACCTAGACCCCTTCTCCCTCTAGAGTTCTGTGTTAGCAGCGGATGCTTCCCAGTCCCCAGCCAGGCAGGACGTTCCCTGCCAAGTGCCCATAAGGACCTCACAGCCCAGGGCCTCAGCAGGGCTCCAAGGCAGGGGCCGCCGGCCCACACTCCTGGCCTTGGAGGTCAAGGCAAGTCTCTGCCCAGCAGCCTTCACCTCCAAGGCCCGGAACATCCTCGCTGCCTGGTTCCAGCCCCAGCTAACCAGACTGGGACAGGCCATGCTCACGGCTGAAAGCGTCTCCTCTGTAAAGGCCTCCCTTTGCCAAGGTCAGTGTTCATGACTCAGGGAGGGGCTGCTGTCCCCTCCCCGCCACCCCCTGGATGCCCCTCTGCAGCCACGCCGTCATGCTCTTCCACATACGCAGTCCAGTCCCCCTGGGGCCCGCCATTCGATGGCTCCATTGACATTGTCCCAGGCTTTTGGAGATGAGAAGTTAGACAAGGGGTGGGGATGTGGCTCAAGGTGATCTGGTGTCACCCCACCATTGGGTTTCCCAGGAAGTTGAGTTATAAAATCTTTGGCCTAGGCATCTTCAGCTTCCAACAGAAGCAGTGAACTTCCTTCCCCACCGGGCAAGACAGTTTTTTTTTTCCCCCAATAATTGAGGCTTTGAGGAGTCAAACCCCGGTAGTAGGACTGGGGTATTCTGTCCCATTATAAGGTTCACGGGGATCTAATTCTCTAGCCTCCCATGGCCACTGATCCCCCATGCTGATACCAACGAAGCATTCTATCCCCAAAAGGCGGGTGAGTGCTGACAGAAACCTCTCACCATATTCCCAGCCGGTGGAGGCGGCCTCTGCCGAGTCTATGGTGAACAGTAGAGCCAGAGTCAGAGTAACAGCAAGAAACAAGGGTGACAGTGCATCACAGTAAGGGAACAGATATAGGAAATAAGAACAGTCTGTCTGTTCCACCGGACCACGATTCCTCAAGCTTCTGCGGGGCATAGGTAAGTCAGCTTCCAGAGTGACTAAAGCAGGGCTGCGGCGTCCAGGGCCTCTGGGGTCGCAGACTGCTTCTCAGTATGGTGAGCTTGCACGGTGTTGCGGGATCAGGAACGCACTCCCGGTTTCACTCTGCTGTAGTGAATCCAGGGACCCGCCTCGGCTACCTCTACGGCAGTGGGGGTAGACGGTGAACAGGCCGCTCCAGAGGGGACTTAGGGGTTGGATGTTCCACTCCTTGGGCCATACAGCATCTCCTGGTTTAAAGGGGTGAGCATCTGTGGTCAGACTCACAGGTCATCACTCCCTAACCCAGGTGTAAGGTGGTTAGGGGAGAGCCAAGAGCCAACATCCATCGCCTTAGGGTTAGATTGCCTGTCTTACTTAGATCCCCCCTGCTTATGCCCTGGATAATGGGGGGAGGGTGCCCATAAAGGATTTTATACGGGGAGAACCCCATCTGCTTCTTCAGCCTCCCACCTGCAGCTACAGTCTGCCTCCCTGAAAGTCCCTTCTCTCTCCCCGCCTGATGTTAACCCTTTCCCTAATCAGAGGGACTCCGTTATGCTCTCCGCACCCTCCTAACAACGACCCGCACGCCACCCTCCAACTGGGGCAGTGTGAGCCCAGGACACATAGCTACAACCGCCCCCTCCCGCTGCCTCCCCATGGAGCAGCCCGGCCATCTAGCATGTGCCAGCATATGGCAGGTGCACAAAGCTTATTTGCTGAATAAGTGAGTGACCACATTTGGGTGTAGAGCCACCTCGGGTGATTACTGAAAGTGCGTATTTGCTGTCCTGGTCCTCATAACTGTTATTACTGAGTTGGTAGGTCCCCCGCGTGTTTGCCATGAGCCATGACGGTGTCCCCCCGGCCACCCTCCTGAGAGCCCTGAGCTTTCCCAGGGGTCTTCAAGCTGCCGGTTCGTCCTTTGAACACTGAGCACAGAGGAGTTGACGGGACTTCCTCTGCAACCCCAGGTTACAAATAAGACCAGGCTGGATATTGGGAAACGAGGCCACGGGGCAAACTTAACCGAGTTCAGGGTGCAAGTGCAAAGTCCTCCTCGTCTGGAATGGCAGGAAAAAGAAAGCTACAAACAAACCGTTTCCTGCCACCTCGGAGCCACCTGCCTCAGACAAGCTGCTCTGGAGCCCCTGCTCCCACCCCAGCTCTTGGGCAGCTCCAACTGGGTTTGTTTGAAGTAAAGGGAAGGCAAGGGCTCTGCTCCCATCAGGAACCTGGAAGCCATTCCCAGTGGATAAAGGATGAGTGTAGGGGGAAGAGAGGAAAACGCTAACAGTGGATGAGGAGGCAGCTGTGTCTCCCCGTCTCCCACCAGTTCCCTCCCGACCCCCACCCCCCCATAGCCGGTTGGAGTACAAGAGCACCTGGCTGGGAAAGGGGGGGCATCCAAACAGACCAGGTTGGGCCACGTGCCATTGACAAAATCCAGAGGCGGAGAAGCAAGCAGGGGTGAAATGAGAAAGGAATTTATTTCAGGGAGGCCACCGCTGGGAAGAGAGTGGACTAGCACCTCCAAGGGTATCTCCAAAATGCCAGAAACGGTTCCAGGTTTATATAAGGAGGATGTGAGGCGAAGGTGGGTGGAGACGGGCAGGTAGGCAGTGAAGGTTAAGTCAGTCACTGTCTTGTCCTGGGATGCTTCGCCCACAGGGTCTTTGGCTTGAGTTGAGAGACAAGCTGGGAAGAAGAGCTCAACTAAAACGCTCGAGGTCAAAGTGAAGGCAGCCTTGGGGTGCCTGGGTGGCTCAGTGGTTAGATGTCCTCTGACCCCTGTCCTCTTTTATCCCCACCCCAACTCGCCTAGGTTTTCTTTCCCTCCCGGCACAGGTCCATGGGTCACAGACAGCCGGGTCACTTTCAGCTAGGGGCACCTGGGGAGGGAGCACACTCAACATCCTGCACGCTCAGTTCTTAATACACTCCACATTTGATCTTCCAACTATGCGTCTGAAGCAGGTATTACTTCCTCTACTTTACAAAGGAAACCAAACCGAACCCTGAAATTCAAAGGCGTTGTGGAACTTGTCCAAGGTTACACGGCTAGAGGATTGGAAGCCGGGTTGTCGGATTCCAGTGCTTTTTCTGTTATGCTGGGCAGCTTCCTGCTAGCCTCGGGGCTTGGGCTTGGGCACCTGGCCCCTGGCCCCTTGGGGGTCTGGCTCCAGGGAAACAGTTACCAGTCAATGGGAACAGTAACTGTGGCTGCAGAAACCACACCAAGGAAGTGTGGCAAATATGGCAAATGCAACCACACTGACTTGGGGTCACAGATCCCTTCCCCGGCCCAGCCCCGTCCTGCCCTCTGTGTGGGGCGCTGCGATTGGATGAGGTGCCACAAAATGTGGGACATCCCAGTTGGGTAGGGGCAGCTGCAGCCAGTGGTGAAAGAATTCACCCGAAGCAGAACAAAAGAGTTCATTGCCCACACCTCCTGGGAGCATCAGGCAGGGCAGCAAAGGAGAGACTGGCGGGCTCCAAGCAGTGGTGGGGAGGCGGGGCTATAGTCACAGGACTGAATGAGCAAGTATGGGGGACCCATGTAATTTTCCCTTTTTTGGCCAGTTAGGGCCTGTGGCCATTCTGAGGTGGGTGTGTTTAGTGAGCCTGTTTGCATGCTGCTCTCTGGTCGCCGGGGGCCCTTTGGCCTCGCTCAAGATTCCATCACTCAAGTTTGCATCGCTGAAGCCTGTTGCCTAAAAGCAGCCTCTACACTCTGTGCCCCGCCTTTGGTAAAGCAGCATCTAAGCAATCTCAGCATCTCAAACATTCGTGGTATGACGGGCTGGTGAATACCTCAAGTGTCGTGTTGCAGTTTCTAACTGCCTTCTTGGATCCCGTTATTGGGACCAGGAATGCGAGCTGGATGTGATTGCGGTGGAAGTTCCCTCTTCCTCGCGGTCACTCGCGGTGAAGGAGTCTGAGTGACACACAAGTGACGGGCAGCTCCAAGTGGCTGAAAGAGCACAGCGTGGGACCCGGTTTCACGGCCTCCTGGCCCCAGAATCAAACATAAGGATGGGGCTAACCCGGCCGGCACAGCGCCTCATCGCTGGTCGACCGCGTCCTGGTCCTCCTCTCCGATGATGCCGTGGGGCTGCAGAGTTGAGACCCGTGGAGCAGGCAGCGTGCTGGGGAGCACGTGAAATCTGTGGGAGCACGAGGAATCCCGCGGAGCACGTGCAACCCCAGGGAGCCCGCAGAATCTGGGGGAGCACGTCGAATCCCGGGGAGCACGTCGAATCCCGGGCTTGTGGGACCGGGGGCATGGCTCCCTGACTTACTGAAATGAAAGCGCCGAAAGTGAAATTCAAACTGGCTTTGGCATGGAAAAATAGCGGCAATGAAGGAAGTTCGTAAATAACTTCCATGCTCTTTTTCTCCTTAATGCCCAAGATCTCAAAATACACAACCCATCATTCACAGCGGAGAGTGCCCCTGCTTCCTGGCTCCGAGTGTGGGCATGGTAAGAATACCCAACTCCGGGCTCTTTCAACAACGGAGGAAGATAAACCCCGACAGTTTTTTCCAGCAGGTGAGTCCCTTGCAAAGCAGCCCAAAAAGGTGTTAGTTCACCCCTTTCTACTTCTGCAGCGATTCCAAACGTCTCTCTCTCTCTCTCTCTTTCTCACTCTCTCAGGGAGGGAAACAAAACCAGATGACTTCCCTCCATTTTGAATGAGGAAAGCAGGTCTGGGCAGAAGGCCTTTGCTCTGGAATTAAAGGAAGGGTTTGTTCTTAGTTCCCTCTGCACTTTCGCTCTCATTTCTGTGTAAACTTTGAACCAGCCGCACTTGTTTACAGCCTTGTCTACAGGTTATGCAAGCAAATCACCTGAGAAACGCCTGTAAAAAAAAAAACCAAAAAAAAACCCAAAAACCAGCAGAGCCAGCCCTGGAGGTGTTGAGTTCTGACCCTAATTTGTGTCCTAGATGGAGTTGCAGACTGGAAGGTGCTGGGCACCCTCTCCGGGGAGATCCTGCCTAGTGCGTCCAGCAACCAAATCTCTGTTCTGCCCTTTCTTCCTCCTCCAGGCCCTGCCCTTTGTGGCTCTCGCGCCTAGGGGGCTCTGGCCCTGAGCCTTCCAGAAAATCTGAGGATATCTCCTTTCCCCTTGGCTATGAAGGTCACGGGGGTGGTTTGGTTCAAAAACCTCGCCTCCTAAAAAGGAAAAAGAAAAAAAAAAATCCCACGTATTATGATTTTTTCCCACGTTTCCCCATGAACGGTTGAGGGAGTTTGAGATCGTTTTTCTCAGGCGTTTGGCCAAACCACAGAATCTCTCAAAGACATCCTTTCCAAGATGCGGAGGGCATTTGACCCCTTTAATTCTGAACATCATTTGTATTTTAAAATTAATTTACAGGAAGATCTATACAGTTTTCAAAACATTTGGGGGGGGGGGATGGCGTCACAAAGTTAAATTCAGTTGGTCAGTCCTGCAGAGTCAGGAGCGGGGATTGGGGGCGGGACGACATCGTAGGTACAAACTCCAAAACAGCAGCTGCCTGAGTCTAAAACTCCTGTGAGGCTCTCCCAGCCCCACGGCCATCTTCTGCTGAGGGCACCGCCATGCCCAGGAGGCCCCGGGGAAGGCACAGGAGGCCTGAGCTCCAGTTTTGCTTCTGGCTGCTTCTTGGTGACACATGTCACTTGGAGACTGTCCGACAAAGAGCATGTGCTGGGCAGAAGCACAGCAGGGTGATTCGGAAGTGGCTGAAGACATCAAGGTCCCCCACTTCCAGCTTTGCTCTATGCCCAACAGCAGGTTGCCACACATGACCTCCGAACCGCCTGATGATCCAAGGGCTCCCCTACCCAGAACCACTCCGGTTCTCTTTACCTTCCTGTAATGCGGTGCCTTATAATAAATCTAGAGTTGGTCTTAGTCCTTGTTCTGGACACAAGCTCCTAAAACCCTTCTGGAATTTTTTTTTTTTTTTTAAGTTTATTTATTCATTTTGACAGAGGAAGCGAGAGAATGAATCCCAAGCAGGCTCTGCACAGTCAGCGCGGGAGCCAGGCGCGGGGCTTGAACCCACGAAACGTGAGATCATGACCTGAGCCAATAGCAAGGGTCAGCCGCTCTACCGACTGAGCCACCCAGGTGCCCCGCCTTCTGGAATCTGGAGAGCAGGCAAGGTGTCTTTTGTTATGCTAATGAGGAAGCCCCCCAGGTAACCTGAGGTTTTGGGCAGGTTGCCCGAAGATTACGTGGTTGGAACTTTCCACTTCCCTCCAGACTCCCAGGAGAGGAAAGGGGATGCAGATTGAATTGTTACTAATTGCTAATGATTTAATCAATTATCCTATGTAAAGAAGACTCCGTGAAAACAGGGTTCGGAGATCTTACAGGTTGGGAGCACACGGAGATCTGCGGAGAGAGGCGTTTGGAGAGGCATGGGAGCTCTGTGCCCGTACCTTGCCCTACGCATCGCTTCCGTCCAGCTGCTCCTGAGTGTATCTTTTATTTTTTTTTTAATGTTTGTTTATTTTTGAGAGAGAGAGAGAGAGAGCATGAGCAGGGCAGGGGCACAGAGAGAGGGAGACACAGAATCTGAAGCAGGCTCCGGGCTCTGAGCTATCAGCACAGAGGGGCTCGAACCCACGAACAGTGAGATCATGACCCGAGCCGGAAGTTGGATGCTTAACTGACTGAGCCACCCAGGCACCCCGAGTTCTATCCTTTTATAATACAGAGGTAATCTAGTGAGTAAAATGTTTCTCAGCAAATACAGGTCCTATATTTTCCTCTCAAACTCCTCAGCCCTTTACCCTGGGTGGGTGGGGGCGGGGGGTGCTTGCAGTCCTGGGGGCACTGGTTGGCTGCAGCCTCCTCTGCCTGGCAAAGTAAGAAACCACCTTCCTTTTTCATACCCAGCCTCTATCTTCGAGTTACATGTTTTGGCTCTGGAGCACAAAGGCTGGTTTTGAACAATGGGAGGTTCTGGAAATGTTCACTTATAACAAACACGTGAGCTGGAAACCTTTCCTGCTGGGTTTCTAGACAACCCCCTGCCTCCCCCCCTCCCCCCCTCCCCCCTCCCCTTAACACCCAAGCAGAGTTCTGGCGAATAGGGACCCTCTCCCTCCCCTTGGGCCTTGGAGGGGCACTAGGCTCCTTGTGCTGCCTGACTGGCCCTCACCTGCTGCACAAGTTAGCCTTGGCGGGAGGCTGGGGGAGTCTCCCCGGGGCAAGGCCAGAAAGTGAGGGGGGAGAAAAACTCGTTACACACAGAAACATTACACAAACTGAGGGTTTTATTTACATAACAGGGCATGAAAAGGGTACAAAAGAAGCCTCTTTCAAGCGTGTAAAAGCAAAGCTCTAAAACTCAATTCCCAGTAGGGCGTGGACCCCGAAGTTAAAAAAACAAAGCTGAGGACAGAGAACAGGTGATAGGGGGATCTGCCACACGGGTGCCCGGTGGCCGGGGAGGTGAACACTCGCCGGGGACGCTGAGCGGCTTGGAGAAGTTCATCTTCTGTACACACGAATCTGGCTCCCAGGACAATCCCTGCGAGGTTCCGCCTTAAGAAATTTCTGGGTTAATTCTTAACCAGACTGTAGGAGTTTCAGGGTCAAATGTGTCTGGTCTGATCCCGTGTCTCCAGTTTGGGAGTGGGGTAGGGAAGGTCTTCACTGGACAGGCCCTGGCAGCTCTGGTCCTTTTCTGGGTCACACTTCCATCCCCCCAGGGGACTCAGTGAGCTTCTCAGCCCCCCCACCCCCGCCCCCTGGGGAGGGGCATCCTTCAAGTTCACGGCAGGCTGCTTCCTCCCGTCCCCCTTCTGTCACTGGTGGGCCGGACAGGCCCGCCTGGCTCTCCCACTAAACCACGTCTCTCCCCCCAGTCCCAGCGTGACCAGGCAAGCTATATTTATCTTACATGTGTGAAAATGTGCCATTATCAACTTTCCTCATTTGAGTTAAAACAAGACTGTCTGTTTTCTCTTTTCCTCACAAATACTAATGGTCCAGGAACCGGATCCAAGTTCATCTGCAACGTGGGTTTCCAGAACGTGAGGCTGAGTCCAGCTACAACTTCCTCCTCCACCCATTCCTTTTTCTGTCCCCGTCTGTCTGCCCACCTTCTTCACTTCCGGGGGCCACCTCGTCGGCTTGACCGGCGAGGCATGAACCCGGAGACCTCCTTTGCGGAGTCTGGGAAACTTGTCGGGGCCACAGGCAGGTGTTAACACCCATTCCACAGACTGATCAGCAGCCATCACTTCGGACCTCTGGATGTTCTGGAAACAGGTGGCACAGTGGCCCATCACGAGGGGTATGGGAAGAGGAGCCTCCTCTCCTTTCACCTCCCCGGCCAACGGTCCAATGGCAGTCCGTGGTTGTCCTGGGGACAAACTTGGCAGCAAACGACAAGGATGCTACATGGGCAGCCGGTGAGAGCTCATGGGCCTCAGAGGGTTTTTCAGCGCCAGCCATGGCACCTCCAGCCGCCCAGCCTCCCTGGTCCCTACCCAGAGCTGGAAGCCCAGCCCACCTAAGATTTCCCAGCACCGGTACACCAGACCCGGCCCCCATCCTGCCACTTCTCCTGTGCACCATCTTTCTTTGTCTACCTCCAACACACCCGTCTCCTACTTCCTGGCTCCTCCTCTAAATCGCACACTTCCCCTGCCAGGCCTAGCGTCTCCTTCTCTCCCGAGACAAAGTGCCCTCGGTGGCTTGGCACAGAGGCACGGACAGCCGTGGGGAGCAGGCGACGGTGCCCAGCAGCGGAGTCAGGACGCCCACCGTCAGCCGGCCACAGGCGTGCAGCAACAAACACGCAGCCACACTGGGCTGGCCCGGGCACAACGCGGGCACTCCCTCCAGCGACCTGTGCAACCCAGCCTGTATGTGCACTTGGGACTCCCTCCTTGCCTCATCAGCAGCGGCTGCGTGCTGGTGTCACAGGAGGGTGGGAATCACAAGCTTTATCTACTTTAAACAGCCACCCGTCTCATCAACAGTCTTAGAAGCATCACGACCTTCACGGAGATTTTCCTTCCTTGCTTCTTGGTGACAAAGGGGTGGAGGAAGGAGATGGGGCACAGACAGCCAGACAGTGCCTCTGCTGTCCTGGGAACCGAGGGCAAACCATAACCCCAAACCGAACACGGGCCTCACTCTGCGGGATCGTCCGTCGGAGCCACCCGTGTCCTAGAGTCATGAGAAGCTCAGCAGATGGGCAGGGATGTTCCATTCACAGCAGTCATCCAATTCAACAAAGAAAGCCGTTGTCTTCCCCCAGGGATTTTGCGGGTTCGGGTCTGAAATGGTCCCGGATTCACAGGCTCCCGGAGCAGGAGAGCGTCCATCCTTTCTCCAGCGCGTCGGTCCCCGCGGCGCCCACTAGCGGACGAACGAGACCACGCTGGTGGCTACCCCGAATGGGGCGGAGTAGGCCGCGGCGAAGCCCTGCAGGCCGATGACAATGTAGCGGCACCCTTTGGTGATGACCTTCCCAACATTCTATTTTTAAGAAGAGAAGAGAAAAGCAAAGGGGCTGGGTTAGGCACCTCGTAATCCCTCACACACAACGGTGACCCGCGCAAAGGATCATGGTGCCTCTTTCCCTCAGGGCAGATTAGCAAGTGACCGCGTCTCCACCTCCGCCCCCCACAGAAGAACAGGTAGGGACTCAGAACAGACGTCATCATCCAGCAAAGCAGTTCAAGGCGATGTGTGTTTCCAGCTGATTCAGACATCTTGGGAACAGGAGGCAGGCTGCTAGTTCTAAGACCAGACCGGTTTTCTTTCCTCTTTTTTTTTCTTTTTTTTAAAAAAAAAATTTTTTTTTAACGTTTATTTATTTTTGAGACAGAGAGAGACAGAGCATGAACAGGGGAGGGGCAGAGAGAGAGGGAGACACAGAATCTGAAACGGGCTCCAGGCTCTGAGCTGTCAGCACAGAGCCCGCCGCGGGGCTCGAACTCATGGACCGTGAGAACATGACCTGAGCCGAAGTCAGACGTTTAACCAACTGAGCCACCCAGGCGCCCCTCCTCTTTTTTTTCAAAGTAGGCTCCACACCCAATGTGGGGCTTGAACTCTGAGATCAAGAGTCACATGCTCTACTCACTGAGCCAGCCAGGCACCCCTGGTTTTGTTCTATTTTTTATTTATCTTTGTTTCATTTCTCCCCTGTGGTGATTTGTTTTGAGAGAGGGAGCACACCCACGCTATCAACACAGAGCCCCACGTGGGGCTCGATCTCCCGAAGTGTGAGACCATGACCTGTGGCCAAAATCGGGAAGTGGATGCTCCACTGAACGAGCCACCCAGGTGCTCTTTGTTTTTTTTTTTTTTAAACCAAAGTCCACTCTTCTTTGTTCCAGCCAAGCATCATCTGAAGGCTGGGTCAACTCTTCCTTCACCCGCCAAATCTGAAAGCCCACTCGGTCCTCCCTCCCTCCAGGGCACAACCCACACCTTTGTGTCTAAAGACTCCTGCTGTTCTCGGATTGCTGCATCCCTCAGTGCAATTATAAATTCCTTGAGGTGCATCAGTCCATTAAGCATCTGGACTTTGGCTCAGGTCATGATCTCGAGGTCTGTGGCTTTGAGCCCCGGGTCGGCCTCTGTGCTGACAGCTCGGAGCCCGGAGCCGGCTTCCGATTCTGTGTCTCTCTCTCTGCCCCTCCCCCACTTGCACTTATGGGCACGTGCTCGCTCTCGCTCTCTCTCTCTCAAAAATAATAAATAAACATTAAAAAAACCCCAACAACTCCTTGAGGGTAGGATGACAACAGGCTTTCTTGCTACCCACTCTTTTTCTGCAAGGCCTGGTGCTAGACAGGGGCCATCAAGGGATTCAAAAGGAATCGCAACAGGAAAAATGCAGCCGGCTACCACCCACTAATCCTGATGTGCTGTTACCCCCGCCCCCCATCCCCAAACCTCTCCCAGCTTCCCTCATCATTCTGGATGATGTCAACATCCATGGAGGTGACCTAGACCCCACCACACGCCTTGTCTTCTGGCCCCCTGACTTTTCCAACTCCAGTAAGCACCTAAAACTCCTGGTTTCCCTTAAAATCCCTGATCTCAATCCCAAACCTCACTTCCAACACCGCCCAGCAAACCTACTCTGCCGATCTGGTAGGCTGACTCTCCCTCTCTCCCCGATGAAGGGACTTTCTGGTGCTCATTACTGTATCCCCAGCACCCGGAAAGGGCCTGGGTCTTTCTTTCGGAAACTCTCAGGCTAAATGAGGAGCCCTGGGAGATATTCGGGTAACATCCATGGCTTCTCTAGACACGGATTCCTGGCATACTGCCCTGCGGACTTCTCACTGAGACATCAGGGTGCATGCGTGGGGCGGGGGGTGACGTGATGTTGCTAAGAGAGCCATCTCTGTTATTGAGTAGTAAGATTCGGTGGGAGAATTTTACTTGCCTCCTTGAGATAACAATAACAAAGGCGACTGTTCTCTGGGAGCAAGTGTAACAGTCCTCTGTAAGCAATGCCACCAGAATCACGGATGGCCTGCATTAAACTTGACATTTTTGGTATCTGCGCATCCATTTTCCTCAGGCTGCTACTTTCAAAAATTGCCTGGCACATCATTTTTCTAATTTAGAAAAAAGTCACCAAGGGGCACCTGGGTGGCTCAGTCAGTTGAGCGTCCGACTTCGGCTCAGGTCATGATCTATCTCATGGTTCATGAATTCAAGCCCCGTGTCGGGCTCTGTGCTAACAGCTCAGAGCCTGGAGCCTGCTTCGGATTCTGTGTCTCCCTCTCCCTCTGCCCCTCTCCTGCTCGCACTCTGTTTCCTTCTCTCTCAAAAATAAACATTAAAAAATTTTTTAGAAAAAAGCTACTAAAATAGCTCATTAGCTGGAACACTGTCAGAGCAGATTGGAGGAAAGTGATACAGAGAAATGTAAAATACCTATTAACGACCAGTTGATTAAACACCAGTCATGTGAGGGACGTTTTGAACTCTTTGACCTGAGTCAAGTTTTCAACCCAAATAATCTCTCCAGAGAAGCGTTGAGACATGGGGGAGCACAGGGCAGTGTGGCAGGCTGAATAACGCCCCCCAATTCCAAGAATCTGTGCCTATGTGGCCCTTATGTGTCAAAAGGGACTTTGCAGATGTGATTAAAAAAATTTTTTTAATGTTTATTTTTGAGAGAGAGAGAGAGAGAGAGAGAGAGAGAGAGAGAGAGAGAGCATGAGCAGAGAGAGGGAAACACAGAATCTGAACCAGGCTCCAGGCTCTAAGCTGTCAGCACAGAACCCAACGCGGGGCTTGAACCCATAAACCGCGAGATCATGACCTGACTGTCGTCGGCTGCATAACCAACTGAGCCACCCAGGCACCCCCCGCAGATGTGATTAAATTAAGGGTCTTGAGATGGGGAGGTGGTCCTGGATTATCCAAGTGGGCCCAATCCTTTTAAGAAACCCCATATATTTAAAAGGATCCGAAGAAAGACAACAGTCCTTACAAGAGGGACACAGGAGGGGTCAGACGGAAAGCAATGTAATGACAGAGGCAGAGGGAGAGGGAGAGATTTGCGGACGATGCAGTGCTGGCTGTGATGGAGGATGTGGAAGCTTTGGAAGCTAGAACGAGCAAAGAGCCTGGTTTTTCCCTGCAGGCCCCACGGGGCCCAGCGTGCAGACTTCGGCGCAGTGAGACTGATTTCAGGCTCCTGGCCTCCAGACCCGCACAATTTGTGCTATGACCTAAACCACGGCGCTGGTGGTAATCTGTTAGGGCTATCATAGGATGCCAGGCTTTTGGGGATTCTCTGGTATTCAACTAACCCCCAGGGAAGACAGGGATTCCCTGCGCACTTCTAGTTAAACAAACAAACAAACAAACAAAACCTAGCTGCCCACAAAGATCATTTCTCCCTGAATATAAAGACCAAGCCTTCAGTTTTGAAATGTGGTCAGGACGCAGGCACAAAGCTGAGGTGGGCAATCAGCTACAGACTGAGGTTTTTTCTGGGTTACAGCTCATTAAAACCTAACCAGAGGGGCGCCAGGGTTTCTCAGGCGGTTAAGCGTCAGGCTTCGGCTCAGGTCATGATCTCACGGTTCTTGAGTTTGAGCCCCGCGTCGGGCTCTCTGCTGTCAGTGCAGAGCCCGCTTAGGATCCTCGGTCTCCCTCTGTCTCTCAAAAATAAAGGAACATTAAAAAGCAATAAAAGCTGGAGCATTTGGGTGGCTCAGTCAGTCAAGCAGCCGACTCTTGGTTTTGGCTCAGGTCATGATCTCGCAGTTTGTAAGTTTGAGCCCCGCATCAGGCTCCTGGCTGAGGCTGTGAAGCCTGCTTGGGATTCTCTCTCTCCCTCTCTCTCTGCCTCTCCCACTGCTCATGATCTCTCTCTCTCTCTCCCTCAAAAATAAATAAATAAACATAAAAAGGAGCATAAACATAATCAGGAAAGAAACAGTCACACGGGGTCTCTCCTTCACCCCCTGAAATAACAGCCAACAGTCACAACAGCCCTTCCACACGCCAGGAGTGCTCGGAGATCTTTGCGTGGACAAACTCATTTACTCCTTGCTACGACCCTAGTCTTATCCCATGTTACAGATGAGGAAACTGAGGCAAAGAGGTGGGCATAGCCACCAACAGGTGGTGGGGGCAGGGGCTTGAGCCTGGCAGTCTGGCTCCAATGCCCCTGTCCTTACCTGCTTGCTACCTAGAGCATGAGGACATTTTTCTCCCTCTTGAGCTGAAGGTTATTCCACGACCGACACTTCCTCTTTCTGACCCTCTCCTAGCTGCCTGATGACCACGCTGTCCACGCAGAGCCTGATGTGGAGCTTGTAGATCATGACTTGAGCTGAAACCAACAGATACTCAACTGACTGAGCCACCCAAGCACCCCCAATGCAACCTCTCACCTTTTTTTTTTTTTTTTTTTAATTTTTTTAAAATAAAACCTCCCCCCGGGTCATGATCTCACCATTCTCGAGTCCGAGCCCCGCATCAGGCTCGGAGCCTGGCGTTTACTTCGGATTCTGTGTCTCCCTCTCTCTCTCTGCCCCTCCCCCACTAGTGCTCTGTCTCTCTCAAAAATAAACAAACACTTAAAAAAAAAAAAAAAGAAAACGGCCTGAGCTTTCCAACCTCCTGAGGACTCTGTACCATGCGGCTCCATGGCGGTGCCCCAACTATGCCAGGATCTCCCCGGGAAGCGTGGACTTCACTGGGGCAGGACTGCTCTGTATCTATTTTTGCATCTCCAGTGGTTAGCACAATCCCTGCACGTGGCGAGCTCCCAGAAACCACCTCCAAGGGCCACCCTGTGACCCGAGCTGTCCACATTACCACTTCACCAGCTGAGGCAAATGATGGCTTGCTTCCTTGTCCTCCACTGAGACCAGGAAGAGCACGAGGAGTCCTAGCGCGACTCTGAGCTGGAAAGTCCCGACTTGACAGTTTTTAGTAATAAACCTGTACCACTGGCTGCTCGTGCACTGTCCCCAAAGCTGCTGACTGCTTTTTACAGGGGATAATAAACCGAAGTTCCTAGGAGTGGAGACTGGATGGCTTTAGATATGATAAGAGGCCACTGGATGACACAGATAATGAGGCAGTAAAAAGCAGATGGCGCCTTCGGCCAGGACACCATGAGTTCTGCGACAGTCTTCTGTGTGGCCCTGTCCTGCCCCAGGGAGCGGACTCAGCAGCAGCTGCAAGTGATTCCAGGCAGAGGCACTTGGGCACCTCAGGCTCTGACCTCTGAGGACACTGTCATTTTATCCCATATTCCTATTCTCTCGCTCTCCCCCTCTCTGTCTCACCCCTTCCTCCTCCCCTGCCCCCACCCAAGGCAAAAGGCATGTCTGCAGGCCCCAGAATACACCCACAGACGACTGGGAGAAGAGAAAAGGAGATCCAACAAGTGCCTGTGTACCTATCTGTTGAGCTCCCAGGCCCTGGAAATAACCGTGGGAATATATGGGGGTCATAACCCAAACAGCTCTCAGCTGGAGGGACACCCTGGCGAGGACTGTTGGCAGAGAACAGATGAACTGGCCCCCAACTCCCTACTTTCCAGCTGGGTCGCCTTCTACAAGTCCCCTAACCACGCTAATGCCTCAGTAGTCCCCATCTGTAAAATCGGGAATTCTGTCCCACCAACTGGACAAGGGAGGTTAAGCCTCCCGGGGATCAGAGCCACCGGGAATGTTGGCACCTTCTGGAAATGTTACCAACCCGCCAGCCCCAGAGGAGCGGATGCATCGGTGCTCCCCGAAAGCCCTGGTTTGGCCTCTGTCATTACTTGCGACTTCCTTTTCCCTCACCTCCCGGACGACAGGCGGAACACTTTCTGGTGCTCTAGTAGCGACTATTGGCGAGGGGACTCAGCGGCAGCCCGGAGAGGCTGAGCGCAGCCGGACGGTGGGGACCCGATCCCCACCCTCGCGGCGATCGATCGCTCGGGAAGCCGGGGCCCGGACCGCCCGCACCCCGACCCCGCGGGCCCTACCTTGCCGTACTTCTTCAGCTTCTGCCGGTACCTCCTCTTGGGCTTCTCTCCCGGCGCCGGCTCCTCCAGCGGCTCGTAGCGCTCGGGGAGGACGGCCAGGTGCACCTTGCGCGCGCCCCGGGCGCCCGGGCGCCCCGCGTTCGCGCAGCTCGCCGCCTCGTCCCCGCGCTCCGGCTGCTCCAGGAGGGCGGCCGCCTCCTCGTCCCCCTCCGTCCGCGCTCGCCCCCGGGGCCCGCGGCGCGGGAGGCCTCTCGCCGCCTTGCTTCGCAGCCTGGCTCCCACCGTCATGCTGCCGCGGGGCCCTCCGGCGAAGGTCAGGGCTGGAAGACGCCCGACCTTTGCGCCCCGCCCGCGCCTGCGCCCCCGCCGCCCGCCCCAGCCCGGACGGGGCGGGGAGGCAGGCGTGGGGGACTTGGGTGGCAGCGCCCCCTGGCCGCGGGGCCCGGAATTGCGCGCTCGGCCCCACCCGCCTACCTGGCGGCCAAAGCGGGGTCGGGGGCGGGGAGGGGGGAGACCCCGAAAGCTGGGCGCGCGGTGAACGTACAAAACGCGTTCAGCCGCAGCCGCAGCGAAATAAGTGAAACCCAAATAACGAGGCTTCACTTGCCACGTTCAAAGTGGCAGAGGTGATAATAATAGAAGTAAAGATTATACCCAGTGCCGCTGAGGGCGTGGTGAGACGGTGGTGATACGATGGTACGGTGTTCAAGGGATGCACGCTGGTGACCAGCTTTTGGGAAGGCGACCAGAAAATTCTCACCAAGAGTCCTGAACACACGGCCACACCTGTCTAGGCACCTGTCGTAAGGATATAGTCAGAAACGCAAAGCTCAGTGAGTCCACGGTGGTTAATCTCAGTCTGATTCACGGTGACGAAGCGAAGCACACCAACGGGGTTGGGCAGGCTAAATTCTGGTGCAAGCCTATGGCGTCACGTGACGCAGTCATTAAAATGAGGTTTTCAGCAATATCACGGGCAGGTATGCATCTCTGCATTCCTGGTGAATCTTAACCTTCTAGGGACGCCATACTGTCTTATGCGGGTAGATATCTTTTAATTCTTGCAAGCTACACGTTAAGTAGAGAGTAATATGGGTTGTCAATTTCATTAATAGTTTATGATTTAAAAAATTACAACACATTTTTTAAGGTTTCGTTTTGAGAGAGAGAAGGACAGAGTGTAAGCAGGGGAGGGGCAGAGCGAGAGGGAGACACGGAATCTGAAGCAGGCTCCAGGCTCCAACCTGTCAGCACAGAGAAGATGTGGGTCTCGAACTCATCAACCCTGAGATCATGACCTGAACCGAAGTTGGATGCTTAATGGTCTGAGCCACCTAGGTGCCCTAATTTCATTAACATTTTAATACTATTAAAATGCACGATACGTTTAAGAATGATTTGGATATGTTGCTGTAAATACATAAAATATTTACGATATAAATATAAAAATATTTTTTAAATATTAATTTTAATTTGAGGTCTTCTATATTAAATCTCTTTCCGTTCAAAAGGTGATCAAAATAGATGGCATAATAGAGAGGGGAAATTAAACGTCTGCATTCATATTTTAAAGTATTTTCTTAAAAAAAAAATGTATCTGTGGTTATTGTCCAGATCCCACTGCATGCACAATTGGGAATTTAAGGCATATGACGTATTTTATTTCTGCACCAAAGGTAAAGAGCAAACACTTCAGGCAAATTCAGTGGAAACACGGGATTGCAGTTAAAGGGTATTACAGCTAAAATTCGGTACAATCATAAAACAAAGGTCTTCCATAAATTGTTTTTCTTGAATACTGAAGAGTTTCCTGAAATTTTGTTTTCTCTTTCCTGGAGAGACCAAGTGTTTTCCGGTCTGGCGCTGTGAGGGGCTGGCCATGGGGAGCCCACCAGGAGTTAGCGGAGCAGGGGGCCGGGCTGGACTGCGGCTGCAATGAGATGGAGTTCAGCTTTGGTTGGTCCCGGACTCCGGTCACTGTCAAGGAGCCAGAGGCTTTGATCTTGTCAGTACCTGGACTGGCAGCCCAGCACCAGCGTGTGGGAGCACCTTTGGCTGGAGCTCTCGCACGGCTCTGGAATGCACGACTATGCACAATGGTCCGGGAAGCCCACGCTGCCCGCCCGCATTCAGCTCAGTGGCTGGTTCAGGAATGGAGGCTTCGGTGGCTACCCACCTAGGACAGGCTTGCCCCTGTCCGGAATGCCACTGGCCAAGGCCTGCCTGCACCCACCACTCCTTGGTACCACTATAGAATACGATTTTTATTGGTGTGTGCACAGATTTACATCTGTACGATCTAGACGGAGAGAGAGCCTACTGCATCGTTCTCCATCAGAACCAGAGTCAGAAGTCACCTGTGGCTAAAGCTTTAAAGTGACATACGTAACATCTGAAATAACTCTTCAACACTATAATGGAATTGTGTCTTATTTGGTTGTTTTTATCCAAAAGCCACTGAAGATTTGGAACACTACTGAGCCATTCGCACTTAATACTATTGACAATAGAAAAGTGTATGTGTACTGTCTGTTAGCTGGAATGAAAATTAAAAGGAAAAGAAGAAAAACATATGTGTAGAAAAATAAGGTCAGAATTATGACCTTATGAGTTAAAAGAATATTTCTGACAAAACCTGAAAAACCTGAATTGGTATATATTCTCCCAATAGTATGCCATTCTAATACATATGTATATTCCACTGTGTGTGTGTGTGTGTGTGTGTGTGTGTGTGTGTATTTTTCTTGGAGGTAGATTAAGATGTCTTAATAAATGGTACTGTATTTAGAAAACAGCAATATAGAAAACTATCTTGGCTTATATATATTGTAAAACTAAATGAAGCATTATTTAGACCTGTGGTTTGATGTGACAATACTTAGAACACACGATATATTGATTGGAAGGGATTGGAATCATATATGACTGACAGAAGAAAAGCTGGCTGGGCCAGGGGTCGGGGGAGGAGGCAGATAACCGAAAAGCTCTCATGTTAGGATAGGATTTAGTACAATAGAAGTCTGATTGGAGTCAGGGAGCTGTGGCTTCTAAATATATTAAGAGAGATTGAATAGAGGAAGTCTGACTAGGTCTGTCCAGCCTTGTTCAGATTGCACATACATAAATCTTGCACATATAACTGTGCAATGAGTCATTGTAGGTGATCCAGACAGTGATTTAAATGAAATTCTCATTTTGTACTACGAAGATTCAACTGTTGAGGTATTATTATTTATCTTCATGATGTGAACCAATAAAACTAATTCTTTTGTCAGTGGCTGAAGACAGCCCCAAGTGGAAAGCAGAAGCTAAAATATAAAGAGCTCGGAATTGTCAGGGTGCCTGGGTGGCTCAGTTGGTTAAGCGGCCGATTTCGGCTCAGGTCATGATCTCACAGTTTGTGAGTTTGAGCCCCTCATCGGGCTTCGTGCTGACGCCTGGGAGCCTGGATCCTGCTTCAGATTCCGTGTTTTCCTCTCTCTCTCTCTCTCTCTCTCTCTCTCTCCCTCCCCCACTCATGCTATGTCTCCCTCTCTCACAAAAACAAACATTAAAACATTTTAGAAAAAATTTATAAAGAGCTCAGAACTGTCAAACTCTGACCCCTTCAAACTGAAAACGAACTGAAACATTTGGACAGAACTTCCACAACCCACAGACTGAGGGATTATTTCAGAGTAATAAAGCCAAGTAATTTCACTGTGCCTTAAGGACACAGGCAAGTACAAATACAAATTCGCATTTCATTTAGCAGTGGTATCATAAGCATTAATTCTGGCATCACTATTGTGGATCTATTTCTTTTATTGGCAAGTAAAATAAATCATTCTGTTAGCTTTGTTATGAATCAAGAGTTTCAGACTGACAATTACATGAGTCATCTATGATAAAAATAATGAGGCCTGGGGCGCCTGGGTGGCGCAGTCGGTTAAGCGTCCGACTTCAGCCAGGTCACGATCTCGCGGTCCGTGAGTTCGAGCCCCGCGTCGGGCTCTGGGCTGATGGCTCAGAGCCTGGAGCCTGTTTCCGATTCTGTGTCTCCCTCTCTCTCTGCCCCTCCCCCGTTCATGCTCTGTCTCTCTCTGTCCCAAAAATAAATAAACGTTGAAAAAAAAAAAAATTTAAAAAAAAATAATGAGGCCTAATTATAGTTTGAATATAGGATTAAGACTTTTCAGTTTGGTCTCTAATATCAATTTCCACTGAAGGGAACTGGGGCTTAGGAAACTAGCTGATTGCACGTCTGGGACAGGGCAGGTATAAGATGGGTACGGGATGTCTTGTTACCAGAAAGCAAAGACACTTAAAAGAATTTGCCCACTTTTGTCCAAAGGCTACATGGGCAGCTTAAGGATTGCTTTGGCTAACTTGTGACCTTTCAATCACCAAAACATAACTAATGACTACAAATAATCGAAACAAATCAAGTCAGTGAAAAGCCATCAGTTCATCACATTTTCTAGGAGAAAAAAAGGAGGGGGTCCTGGGTGGCTCAGTCGGTTAAGTGTCCAACTTCGGCTCAGGTCACGATCTCATGGTTCGTGAGTTCGACCCCTACGTCGGGCTCACTGCCGTCAGAGCAGAACCCGCTTTGGATTCTTGGTCTCCCTTGCACTCTCTCCCTCTCTCTCTTTCAAAAATAAAAATAAAAAATAAACATTAACCAAAATTTTAAATAAAAAAATAAACATTAAAAAAATCATATGGTATAAAAAGTGGGTTATAAAAGATAATGTTATTTTTGGATGCCATTTTAATATCTTTATGGTTTTTGGCCCTGGTAGCTGCATACAATATAAAAAAAAAACCTGCAGTATTCCATAAAGTTCCAAAACTTATTTGGATATGAGGGATCCGATGGCATGAAATTAAGGTGCCTTTGTCGCCAGATGGAAAGATTTAAATAACTGAAGAATTTTAAAAAGTGCAAAATCCCACTGAAGCAGTGAAGTACGTTACCTCAGATTCCGTGAGTAGGCAGAAGAGATAAACTTGCTCTTGGTTAAGTCTAGATAATGTCGGCCATGGGACCAAGCACTCTTCAGGGGGCAATGGGGTGTCCGCTGTAGAGACAGGTCCCTGGGGTTCCCCCCTGTGGTGGGTAGTGGGACAGAAGCACCGCATCCCGGACACGGTTTTCTCTGACCTCTAGTGGTTCCCTCTAATAATAACTGGAGCTAACAACAGTTTCAAGTTGTCAGCCATTTTAAAAGAAATGGCGTGGCATTTGGGGGCTTTGGGCTGGGATTCTATCCATTCAGCGTGGCAAGCGGGATCAGCTCACACACGGAGCAGAGCCTTTGATTGATAAATGTGTCATGACCTAAATGCAGCTTGACGGACCACACTTTTCTAAAATTAGGTCCACAAGGAAACGTGCAGAAGGGGTTGCTGTTGATGAAAATGTTGGCAACATTAGCGGCACAGCAAGCTGGGATTCCAGAAGCCCAAGTGTGAAAACTTGCGGGGTCAGACTTTGAACCGAATCACTTACGACACCTCTGAAGCCAACTTCCTCGTCAGAGAATGGGGGCGTAAAAGAAATGATTTGTCAGGACACATCTGTCCCTGATATTTTGAGAACGCAAAGTGGACACGAATTTAAGTATCCAAACCAGTCCTTCAGTCTGGATTCATTTCTCCTTTTTTTTTTTTTTTTTAACTGCAAGAGAATAAATACTTATTAAGTCTCAGGATCGAAGGGTGGTTATGAGTAATGAAAGGACTGATATAGGAAAGACCAATAATTCAGAAGCCACCATTAAGAAAAATAAAAGACAGGGGCGCCTGGGTGGCTCAGTCAGTTAGGCATCCGACTCTTGGTTTCGGCTCAGGTCATGATCTTGCGGTTCAAGGGATTGAGTCCCATGTCCGGCTCTGCGTTGGCAGTTCGGAAACTGCTTGGGATGCTCTCTTGCTCTCCTCCTTTCTCTCTCTGCCCCTCCCCTGCTCGTGCTGTCTCTCTCTCTCGAAATGAATAAATAAACAAAAAAACCTTAAACAAACAAACAAAAAGACAAAAGGCAGCAAGTGAGAAATGTTGGCAACAAATAAGAAAAACAGTAACAGCAAACTTTTATTTATTTATTTATTTATTTATTTATTTATTTATTTTTAAACCTTTGCCCTGTTTTAGATAGCTCACATTTATTAGGGGCTTACAAAGTGCCCGACGTAGCCTACAAATTCTACATGGCTTCATTTCATGGATTCATGTCTTTCCACAGCTAAGGAAAATCCCTTTAACAAACGGGATCATACTTTCATTTATTTATTTTTAATTTTTTTTATAGTTTATTTATTTTGAGAGAGAGACAGAGCAGGAGTGGAGGAGGGGTCGAGAGAGAAGGAGAGAGAGAATCCCAAGCAGGCTCCTCACTGCCAGTGCGAAGCCCGATGTGGGGCTCGAACTCACGAACTGGGAGATCATGACCTGGGCTGAAACCAAGAGTTGGACGCTTAACTGACTGAGCCACCCAGGTACCCCCAGGATCATACTTTTAAATGAAGCAGGTTAAAGAAAACGTCACTGTTCAAATTTCAGATCCCATTTTGTACTTAACAGCTGAAGACAAAAAGTGCTGGGGTTCGCTCACCCCTTCCAGCCTAAAGGGACTGTTTGTAAAGGAAACGGCTCAGGAAAATAGGCTGTCTGCCTATCTTGAGGCCATTTAATTCTCCAATAATAATAATAGTAAGAATGCATTTTTCCCTAGCTGGTGAGGAGGACCGCAAGAAAGCTGCAGGAAAAGTGCCAAAGAGGACTGGTTTTTTTTAGAGAGAGAACGGACGCCATTTTGATGTCAGCAAAGCAGAGACGCCGTCAGGGAAGAATCACCAGCATCTTGTTTTCTGGTATGTATCAGGTATATTTTTCCCCCAAACCATTCCGCTCTCAAGGGAGAACAAAGGGAGATTAAGATGCTACTGAAAAAAGTATACAAATTTGGGGTCACCTGTCTTGAAAGAAGAGCACCGAAAGAGGTCCACTAAATGAAGGCGCAGGCATTGAATTATACATTCTGACGGGAGAAAACAACAGCGATTTAAGAATAGGTCTATTCGCATTGTGTGCGACCTATCTCCACAACGCGTTCCATCTTACAAAACTGAAACTCTGTACCGATTTACACATCTGACTCTCCATTTCCCTCTCCCCCACTCCCTGGCAGCCACCCATTCTATGGTCTTCTGTCTCTGCACAGTTGACTAGCTACGTCGTTAACTGGAATCATCCAGCGATTCCATTCTTTTTCTTTTGGTGACCGGCTTGTTTCAGTTCACAGAATGTCCTGCAAGCGTCATCTATGTTTCTTCCTCTTTAGGGCTACCATTCCAATGTATGTACGTACCAAATTTTGTTCATCCGTTCGCCTGCCGACGAACATGTCCGCCTTTGGGCTATTCTGAAGGAGGTTGGCGGCTATGATCATGGGTGCGCAAGCATCTGCTGTCTTTCTTCTGAGTGTACACCTAGGAATGGAATCGCAGGACCACATGGTGATCCTATTTTTCATCTTTTTTTCCACCTGGCCAGCTATATTAAAATATAATTCACAAACCCCATTATAGCATATTTAGAGCGCACAACATGATGATTTAATATATGTATAGTCTCTGTTTCTTTGAGTTTGCCTTTTTTTTTTTTTAGGTTTCACATGTAAGTAATGCTATGCTGTTGAAGACCCCAAGCTGCCTCTGCCCTTCCAAACTCTCTGACTCAGAGATTCCCCCATCGTGCTGCTGAGAGATATCACCTAGGCAGGAACCCCTCCCCCCACCAATTCCTCTCTCCTCTGGGACTTTCTTGTCCTTTTCTCCTTCTGGGTGGAGGCCCCAGGATGCTGTCACTGGAAGGTCTCCTGTGGCAAGGGAGTTCCCTTCCCACGCTGCAGGTCAAAACACAGTCCAAGTAAAGCTGACTGTGTGCTATCGCCATCTGGCGGTCATGCCTTTGCCTTGATCTTGCCCCAATCCTCAAGCTCACTGTAATTATACGTAGAACTTCCCATAGAAATAGTCTGGAGGATATACAGCAAATTATTAGCAGTACTTTATGGATGGTGAGGCATTTAATTTTTTTTCTTTTGGCTTATCCATAGTATCTTTTTAAAAAAATTGAGATAGAATTGACACATAGTATTACTTTCAGATGTACAACATGATTCGCTATTTATGTATATTGTGAGATGATCACCATCGTAAGTCTACTTAGAATCCATCACCACACAGAGTTACCCTTTTTTTCTCGTGATGAGAACTTTAAGATCTGCTCCCTTAGGAACTTTCAGATACGTAAGACAGTATGTTAACGATAGTCACCAGGCTGTACATTATATCCCTATGACTTATGTATTTTATAACTGGAAGTTTGTACCTAGGACTCTCTTCACCCATTTTGCCCACTCCCGCATCTGGTAACCACCAATGTCTTCTCTGCACCTATGAGCTCTGTTTTTCAATTTTCTTCTTTTTTAGATTCCACATGTGAGATCATACGGTATTTGTCTTTTCTGACTTATTTCACAGTATATATGCCACATTTTCTTTATCCGTTAATCCACCGACGGACGCTTTGGTTGTTTCCATGTCTTGGCTATTGTGACTAAAGCCACAATGAACACGGGGGTGCAGATATCTTTTCGACTTAGTGCTTTTTTTTTTTTTTTCCTTTGGATAAATACCCAGAAATGCAATTGCTGGACCCTATGGTAGTTCTAGTTTGTATTGTTTGAGGAACCTCCGTACTGTTTCCCATAGTGGCTGCACCATTTACATTCCCACCATCAGTGCAACAAGGGTTCCTCTTTCTCCACTTCCTTGGCATTTGTTGGCTTTGATAACAGCCATTCCAAACAGGCGTGAGCTGACATCTCATTGCAGATTTGCATTTCTCTGATGATTAGTGATGTTAAACACCGATTTTCATGTACCTGTTGCCCATTCGTATGTCTTCTTTGGAAAAATGCCTATTCAGATCTTTTGCCCATTTTTTTAATTGGATTTTTTTCTTTCTTTTTTTTTTTTTTGCCACTGAGTTGTATAAGTTCTTTATATATTTTGGGTATTAGCCCCCTATTAGAGATGATTTCCAAAGGTTTTCTCCAATTCTGTTGGATTTTGTTTCATTTTGTTGACGGATTTCCTTTGCTGTGCAGAAGCTTTTTAGTTTGATGCGGCCCCGCTTGTCTATTTTTGCTTTTGTTGTCTTTGCTTTTGGTGTCAGATCCAACGTGTCATCACCAAGAGCGATATCAAGGAGCTTACAGTTTGTTTTCTTCTAGGAGTTTTATGGTTTCAGCTCTTAAAAGCATCTGGGTTGTCAGATGTGGTTTTCAAACTCTTTGCCTCTTAGGGAGAAGCTGTAGGAAGAGTTTCCCCCTGACTGTGGGCTGCAGAGCAGGGGGTGGAGTTACGGCATCGTTGTGCCTCAGTATCTCCTACCCATCATGATGTGAGGGGTTTTTTGCCCAATGCATAGGAGTTGCCTGGCTGGTTTCTGGTTTTCTTTCAGAGGGAATTGTTTGGTATGTACATGTAGATTCAGTGTGTCGACGACGGGAGCAGGCAGGTTCAGGATCTTTCTCCCTTACTATCTTGAACCAGAACCAGCTTTATTTTCTAAATTTTCATTGAACAGGTCACTTTTGTAAGAAAAGAAGAAAACGTTTTGTTATTTCTTTAAACAGGAGAGGTATAAGATTATTTAAAAAAATTATTTATTTAGTTTATTTTGTAACATTTATTTATTTTTGAGAGACAGAGAGACAGGGTGCAAGCGAGGGAGGGTCAGAGAGAGAAGGAGACACAGGATTCAAAGCAGGCTCTAGGTTCCGAGCTGTCAGCACAGAGCCCGCCATGGGGCTCAAACCCATAAACTGTGAGATCATGACCTGAGCTGAAGTTGGATGCCTAACCAACTGAGCCATTTTATTTTATTGTGGAGAGAGAGCACAGAAGTGGGGGAGAGGGGCAGAGGGAGAGGGGAGAGAATCTCAAGCAGGCCCCACACTCAGCACACAGCCTGACATGGGGCTCGATCCCATGACCTGAGCCGAAATCAAGAGTTGGTCGCTTAACTGACTGAGCCACCCAGGTGCCCCTTATTACTCTTCTGAATTATTTTATGACTCCCGGATAGAAAAATAAGTCAAGGGCACAGGAACAGCTCCAAGGATGAAATTTCTGAATTGCTGTAAGTGTCCTTTGCAAAACTGAGCCAAACAGAAAAGGCACCAAGAGACAGAACAGGTAAACACGGATTTCTAGAAAATTTTGAGAGTGACTTAGGAAGGAAACCAAAAGATAATTATGAACAATAAGCATGGGTTCACTGAGAAAAACATTATAGTAGATAACCTTTCCCTCCTCCTTCCCTTTTAAATATCATTATTAATGAGTATCATGGAAAGTATATCTGAATTAAGCTAAACATTTGGCAAAATCAAAACATGGGGGAGTGAGCTCGATAATAGACGTAACAGACTCACGACCGGTTGATTGAAATACACGGAGATTCATAAACTGTCCACACACTTGTGCTTCAAGCACCTCCCGATACAGGATGGAACTGAGGGTGAGGGAGGAGGGGGGAGGGAAGAGGGGTCTGCTCTGGAACAATCATTCTCTTTGTGCTGTCGTGTCCGGGCCTGTGAATATTTAGGGCAGGCTGGCCTCGTCCCCGGTGCTGTGGAAGCAGCCAGCCTATAGGAGATTCAGCGTCATGAGAGCCCTTTCGATCCATCGGTATTTTGACTCTTGGACTGGGTTTATTACCAATTACTCTAGGCATGGCTGACAATAGTTGTACAAATTACAACTGGGGCTGAAAAGTTTATCCCAAGTGGGTACGATGATACCAAACTTCAGAATACCTCACAGAGATTTATTTATTTATTTATTTATTATTTTTCTTTTTATTTCTTTAAAATTTTATTTTATTTTATTTATTTATTTTTATTTTTTTTAAAGTTTATTTATTTTTGGGACAGAGAGAGACAGAGCATGAACGGGGGAGGGGCAGAGGGAGAGGGAGACACAGAATCGGAAACAGGCTCCAGGCTCTGAGCCATCAGCCCAGAGCCCGACGCGGGGCTCGAACTCACAGACCGCGAGATCATGACCTGGCTGAAGTCGGACGCTTAACCGACTGCGCCACCCAGGCGCCCCTAAAATTTTATTTTTTAAATTTAGATCCAAATTAGTTAGCACAGGGTGCAACAATGATTTCAGGAGTAGATTCCTTAATGCCCCTTACCCATTTAGCCCATCCCCCCTCCCACAACCCCTCCAGCAACCCTGTGTTTTTTCTCCATATTTAAGAGTCTCTTCTGTTTTGTCCCCCTCCCTGTTTTTATATTGTTTTTGCTTCCCTTCCCTTATGTTCATCTGTTCTGTGTCTTAAAGTCCTCATGTGAGTGAAGTCATATGATATTTGTCTTTCTCTAATTTCACTTAGCTTAATACCCTCCAGTTCCATCCACGTAGTTGCAAATGGCAAGATTTCCTTCTTTTTGATTGCCGAGGAATACTCCATTGTATATGTATATATATACCACATCTTCTTTATCGAGAGAATAACTTATTGATGGCATAAGCAAAAAATAATCAACTCAACATAACACAGGTCCCATTTTGACAGTATCAGCATTTTGAGAATCCATAATGAGCGTGGCTTTGTTTATATATAAAAAGGCATAAGCTGGACAGCGTACAAAATGTTTTAGGAACACTTGATTTCTCACAGACATTAAACAGGTGGGTTTTTCTACTGTCTTACTTGCTTTGCTATTTCCATGGCACCATCTCAGTTAAAATATGACTTATCTAGAGAGGCCCCTGGGTGGCTCAGTCGGTTAAGCTTGACTATTGATTTCGGCTCAGGTCATGATGTCACAGTTCTGCAGACGGTGCAGAGCTTGCTTGGGATTCTGTCTCCCTCTCTCTGCCCCTCCTCTGTTTGCGCTCTCTGTCTCTCAAGATACACAAGCCTAAAAAAAGGACAACAATTCAGAATATAAGTTTAGAGAAAGAAAAATATTAAATTATCTACACAAGGAAGAGAATTCATTTTTCATGTTCCCAAACCTACAGACACAGGATTTATGATTTTCACATTTGAAAACATCTACAGATTTACTTACTACTCCCCCGAGCACAGTACATCCTTGTACTATGATTACATATGCTTTATTTCATTTACTGATCTCCGCTGGTAACGTCCAGATAAGCCTTGACCAGCTTCTTACCCAGGTTACAGTTCATTATCTCCTGTCTACAGGACATCTCCTCCATTCAGAGTCTGTCACCTGAGCTGGCATCTATTGTTAATGTACTGATGTTATTGTACAATGATCAGGGGAGGGGCAGAGAGAGAGGGGGACACAGAATTCGAAGCAGGCTCCAGGCTCTGAGCTGTCGGCACAGAGCCCGATGTGGGTCTTGAACTCACAAACTGTGAGATCATGACCTGAGCTGATCATGACCTGGACGCTTAACCGACTGAGCCACCCAGTTGCCCCATGTGTCTTTATATTTAAAGTGGGTTTTTTTTTTTTTTTTTAGGTAGCATGTAGATTTTTTATATTTTAATAAAATTTGACAATTGCAGGCTTTTAGTTGGGGCTTTTGGCCATTGATATTTAATGTAGTTATTGACATGGTCAGGTTTAAACCTTCCATTTGCTGTTTGTTTTCTATTTTCCCACCTGTTCTTTTGTTCATTTGTTTCTTTTTCTGCCTTTTTTTTTTTTTTAAATTCTAGTTTATCTCCTTTGTTTTTCATTAGCTATAAGTCTACTGTGTCTTTTCAGTGGTTTCTTTAATATTTATAGTATACATTTTTAACTTATTAACATCTATGCATTATGCCACTATGCATAAGATATAAGAACCTTGCAAAAATCTTCAGATCTTTGTGCTACATTTCACAAGTTTTATTTCTACATGTTATAAATCCTATAAGAACATTGTTACTATTTTTGCATTAAACATAGTTGTTAATTTGGCTCTCTTTATTCCTTTGTGTAGATGCAGATTCCCATCTGGCATACTTTTCCATCTGCCTGAAGGACTTCCTTTAACATTTTTTAGAGTATCAAGTCTGTTGGTGATAAATTCTTTTAGCTTTTGTTATGTCTGAAAATCTTTATTTCACCTTTGTTTTTTGAAAAATATCATATCTGAGTATAGAATTCTAGTTTGAGTTTTATTTTTTCTAGTACTTTTTTTCCAAAATTTTTTTAAAATCTATTTTTGAGAGAGAGAGAGAGAGAGAGAGAGAGAGAGAGAGAGAGAGAGAGAACGAGTGGGGGAGGGGCAGAGAGAGGGGGAGACACAGAATCCAAAGCAGGCTCCAGGCTCTGAGCCGTCAGCAGAGTCCGATGCAGGGCTCAAACTCATGAACGGTGAGATCGTGGCCAGAGCCGAAGTCAGACGCTTAACTGACTGAGCCACTCAGGTGCCCCTCCAGTGCTGGTTTTTTTTTTTTTTTTTCCATCTTATATTGTTTTTGACAGGAAGTCTGTTAATCTCTTTGTTCTTCTTTCTGTAATATGTGTTTTCTCTGTGGCTGATTTTAAGTTGTTTCATCACCGATTTTGTTTTTTATTGATTTTAAAGCAATTAAATTTAATATGCCTTGGTATCATTTCCTTCATGTTTCTTGACCCTGGAATTTGTTACACATTTTGGGCTCATTAGTTCATGGTTTCTAGCAAATTTAGGAACATTCTAGCTATCGTAACTTCAACTGTGTCCCCTTGCCTCAACTTAGGCGCTCGTGCACAAACATTGGACTGCTTGGCATTGTCCTTCAGCTCACTTGATGCATTGCCCATCTTTTCTCAGCCTTTTTTTTTTTTGTTTCAGTTTGGATAGTTTCTTTTCTTTCTTTCTGTGTGTGTGTGTGTGTGTGTGTTTAAAGTATGCCACTCCCATGAATGTGGGCTGGCCTTGGGGACTTGCTTTTTTTTTTTTTAATTTTATTTTTTTTATTACATCCAAATGAGTTAGCATATAGTGCCACAATGATTTCAGGAGTAGATTCCTTAATGTCCCTTACCCATTTAGCCCATCCCCCCCCACACCCCTCCAGTAACCCTGTTTGTTCTCCATATTTATGAGTCTCTTATGCTTTGTCCCCCTCCCTGTTTTTATTTTTGTTCCCCTTCCTTTGTGTTCATCTGTTTTGTCTCTTAAAGTCCTCATATGAGTGAAGTCATATGATATTTGTCTTTCTCTAATTTCACTTAGCTTAATACCCTCCAGTTCCATCCACATAGTTGCAAATGGCAAGATTTCATTCTTTTTGATTGCCGAGTAATACTCCATCGTATATATATACCACATCTTTATCCGTTCATCTATCGATGGACTTTTGGGCTCCTTCCATACTTTGGCTATTGTCGATAGTGCTGCTATAAACATCGGGGTGCATGTGTCCCTTCGAAACAGCACACCTGTATCCTGTGGATAAATGCCTAGTAGTGCAATTGCTGGGTCATAGGGTAGTTCGACTTTTAGCTTTTTGAGGAACCTCCATACTGTCTTCCAGAGTGGCTGCACCAGCTTGCATTCCCAAGTTTGGATAGTTTCTACGTCTTCAAGTTCACCATCTTTTCTTCTACAATGTCTAGTGGGTGAACATCTAGTTCCAACCAGTACATGTTTCTCCTCAGAAATTATAATTTTCATTTTGAGATGTCGGAGTTGTGCTATTTTATACCACTCATGTCTGTACTTAACATATTTAACCTTTTCTCCAGCTTTCTGAACATGCAAAATATAGTTACTCTGTTTCATTGTCTCTGTCTACTAATGATCTCACCTCTGCCACTTCTGGTGCCCACTGATTTTTCCCCCTGCATATTTGCATACAGGAAAACTTTTGAATGGATGCTAGATACTGTGAACAATACTATGTTGGTGAGTGCACATTTTGTACTCCTATTAATATTCTTAAACTTTGTTGGGTGTCTGGGTGGCTCAGTCGGGTACACATCTGACTCTTGACTTTGGCTCGGGTCATGATCTCGTGGTTGTGAGATCGAGCCCTGCATTGGGCTCTGTGCTGTCAGAGCTTGGGATTCTCTCTTTCCTTCTCTCTCTGCCCTCCTCTGCTCATGCTCTCTCAAAATAAAGAAATAAACTTAAAAAAAATATTCTTAAACTTTGTTCTGGGACACAGTTGAGTTACTCAAATAGTTATCCTTCTGAATAGTGCTTACGTTTGGTTAAACAGGACCAAAACAGTTAGTTTCCACAGCTGAGGCAAAACTTCTGAATATGCACTGACCTATGAACCATGAGGTTTTTCACTAAGGCTGGTCGGAAAGGGCACGACTTCTGTACAAGGTCCGGTTCTGCTAATCCTTCCAGGTGGCTCTTCCACTGGCCTCACGTTTCCTCCCATGTTTGATCTCCGCAGACCTTTGAGGTTTTTGTAAAGCTCCCTTCCAGACTCTAGCTGCCTTGACCTCCCTGATGTCTCAGCTCTGGCTCCTTAACGAGGGTGAACGCTAGGTTCTACTTGGGCTCCCCCTTCCCTGTGCCACAGCCTGGAAACACTCTCGAGGGAAGTAGCTGGGGCAACAACCACAGGGGTCATTTCGTTTCCTCTCAGGGAAGGAAACTTCACTGATTCTTCACTGACTGGTAGCCAGTGTCCTGAGAACATTTCGCCAAAACGAAAACATTGCATGCACCTGTTGTTTCATAGATTTTTGTCTAATTTTTTCCTTGTTTGAGGTGAAAGGATAACTATGGTACTTGTTATCCATGTTAGATGAAAGTGGAAGTCTTGATATGTAAGCTGAAACTTGAATCACAAGCCAGGAAGCTCTCCCTGCCACCCACTCATCCTTTTATAGTCCACATCCTACTCGTGATATCTCGTTGATACATCCTTTGAAAGGACTCTCAAATATACCCCCATTCACCCTTTTTGATCCTGAAAAAAAATCTCTGAAAAGATCTTCCTGGCTCTAGCCTTCAATCAGCCCACAAGTTTCTATCAGATCTAGATTTTATTTTTACTGCTGTTTTCTCAGAACCTAGAATCTGACGTACATGGACCCTCAGCAAAGTTGCTAATTAATTGCTCAGACACAATTTACTAACATTTCCTTGGCTTGAAAAGCCTCTTAATTGCTCCCTTCTAACCACAGGTCAAGTCCAAGCTGAGGCTGTTGATCAGTGCTTTATGTAATCTGAACCCCACCAGTCCACTCTATCGCTAATGTGGGGCTTGAACTCATGACCCTGAGATCAAGAGTGTGATGCTCTACGGACTGAGCCAGCCAGGTGCCCCTCTAAGTGGTTTGTCTCTAACACGTGTCTTACAGCAGCTACTGGTGAGAAGCCTTTTCTGACATGTTCCTTCCTAAAGGATCTTTTCCATTCTTCCTGAAATTTTATCCATCCTTAAAATCCTTTCGCCTAGGTATGCAAAACTCACCTTTCTTTGAATTTCTATAGCATCTATCGTCTGTGCTTGTTTGAGCCCTTTCATTGTTCCTATTTGCGTGTGGTTTTTGGTTTTGTGTTTTACATTTTGTCTTTCCAAAATGGACCCAAATCTCGAAGTAGAAACCATCTTTTACAATTCCTTTACATGTCTTAAGACACAGTAGGTACCTCGACAGAGTTAAAAATGAAGGCAGAGGTCATTGTGCTCAATGGATACATTCTGATGGAATCATTTATTTACAGTAAATCGGTGTCTCATTCATCACTGTTATTTTTGTTGCCCATGTTGTGCAATGTTACTGTTGGTGAAGATCATTTCACAAAAGGTCTTTCACGTTTTTAAAATTTTTTTAAAGTAAACTCTGTTCCCAATGTGGGGCTTGAACTTGTAAACACCAAGATCAAAGGTCACTTGCTCCACTGACTGCGCCAGCCAGGTGCCCCAAGGGTGTTCAGATTTTATTAAAACCAATTTTTTTTTTAATATTTATTTTTGAGAGAAAGAGAGCGAGAGAGCGAGCGCACAAGCAGGGGAGGGGCAGAGAGCGAGGGAGACACAGAATCCGAAGCAGGCTCCAGGCTCCGAGCTGTCAGCACAGAGCCTGACGCGGGGCTCGAACTCAAACCGCGAGCTCATGACCTGAGCCGAATCAGATGCTTAACCGACTGAGCCACTCAGGTGCGCCCAGATTTTAAGTGAACTCTTTCCTTGAACAATATTACTGGGTTAAGGCTCTAGGGTATATTTCATCTTATTATTTGCCGAGTATTTATTTATCAAGTTAAGTACTGTGCCCCAGTCTCTACAAAATAATTAACTTAATATTAGGGATGTTGTATCCAATAATATTTAAACAGAAACCAAGGAAGCCCTGACATCACACAGCCAGTGAATATAACTGGTATTATTTATGAAAACATATTGTAAAATTCTTCTAAATCTTAAAAAAAAAATTATGTTGTCATATAAGATGGGAAAATCTAAAGTGAATATCAAGATTTCATTTTCAGTTCATAAAAAATATAGTGAAATTCCTTGCCACAAACACACCAGAGTTAACCAGAGTGAGAAAATGTAAAAAACAAAACAAAACAAAACAAAAATCCAACCCATCAGTTTCTACCTTGGAAAAGGCATGATGGCTATTTTTTTTTTTTTAAAAAGTGTTCTGATGATAGGAATTCCTATAAAAAGAGTAAATTTTTCTTGTCATAATGACATTTTGAAAACCTACATAGCTTTACCCCCTGTGTACTAAATGTAGGACACAAGGAATACACTCCCCATGCAGAACACGTTTGTGCTAGAAAACAGGTAATTCACATTCTGGTAAAGAGCAGAAGACAAGTGCTTTATTAGGAGAACCGTTCAAGTAAAACTTCAGTGTGCACCAGTGAGAGTGAATGGAGATTTGCATCAATTTTTCTGAACGAACACTAGGTTAAAAAGGGGCTACACAGTTTTGTTTTTTGTTTTTTTCCAAACACCATCCTTTGCTAAGGCAAAAATACACTTCATTTTAGAACAGAACTGTTACAGAAGGAAGCTACGTCACAGTACAGTACAGAACGTAAAGTCCACCCCAGTCGGGAAGCCACCACGGGACGGCACGTCTCGTCTCCCACACGTGGAGCGCTCTACTGCAGAATTACAGTATTTACCACACCTTTATTCTCTCCTAAACCGATGAAGCTTGGATGCGCTTTCTGTTTCTCAGGAGTGCGCAGATGGGGCCCATATGTCGATATTACAGTAATTACAACATTAAATAACATTGCACAGTCAACCTCCAAGGCTAATTCAGTATAAAATAACAAGTATTAAAATGTACCTTTACTAGTGGTTTTACATCGCATGTATCACTGATCATGAAAGAAAACTAGGCAAACGCCCAATTACAAAGCTGCACGTTATAGGCATAACGATGTGGAATAAATACAAGAGATCTGGCAAAATATGAAAAACAAACAGGTTACGTGGGAACAAACTGAACAGTCACATAAGCGTAAATCAATAACACACTGTTATAAATAGCATGATTTGCTCAAAAGTCTCTTAAGTACTTACAGATACTACTGGGTCGGGGGTGGATGGAGAGGAAAGGAGAAGAGGCAAATGTTCCCAATGCCAGTTATTTCCTGAGGTGGCATTATTTCTTAACCGATGCATCGATCAACACTGTGAAGATGAGTTTGTGCTATGAGACAGTCCCGATGTTCTTAGATTTCTGCCATCACGTTGCGGTATTCAGCGACAGTTTACGTTACAAGAGCCAGATGAAGTACTGATTCTTTTTAATTCTGCTGCTACATTTAGCAGTGGGCCAGAAAACACTCTAAAGTTTAAGAGGAATTGGATATAGGTTTAACTTTTCCCCCAGTATTTCTTAGCTAGCTCAAGGCAAAGCTATTATTATTTTCGTGTAATTTATCTGAAAAACTCTAAGTGCCAACACTGTAAACATTTTGTATTTTCTCAACTAAACCTTGTCTGAGAACAAGGGTAAGAGCAAAGATAAGCAGGAATAATTCTGTGTATAGTAAAGCTGATCTATCAGCTTGTGGTTTACATTTAAATATGATTGAAAAATAATTTTTAAAAGTCCATGCTACAATTTTAAAGACTATTTCTGTGCACTTTTAATTCTGGACACAATTTTCAAAACTGCATGATGGAGGTAAGAATTTAAAAAACCCACCAGAATGTAAATAACAGGGAAGAACACTTCCAACCGAAAGCGTCGAACATACATTTATGTGCAGAAATCTAGACAACTATACAAGTTTTTAAGCAATCATCTGTTTTATTATACAACTCTATGAACAGAAAATGAACAGAAATACACAATATACTTACCTGTACATGTGAACCTACTTTTTTAGCTACAGATATTATACTTCATACTGACTTTAATTGTACAGTTCATGACTATGTATAACCTTATTGCATTAAGGGCAAATTCTACATGGGGAGATTCACAGGCCAATCACGTTGGGCATTACCAATACATTCAAAAACTGTACCTCATATGTGAACGTTATCTTCCCTGATCCTGTAAATTTGAGTTTCTTTACAGCTTAAGCTCGTTTGCTATTTTAGATGCAATGTTCTTGAAGGCAATCGATGTCCCAGATATCCGCTTGAAGCGGACCCCGTTGAGGGACAGGCGTGGCAACTTGCAGACTTCCATCTCCCACTGCACGAGGCTGTCCTGCCTCGCGTCTCCGTGGACACAGAAAAGCAAAAACCTCTCTTTTTGTTCATAATCACAGTTATTCGCATCTAACACTTTCCGGATCTCTCTCATCATGTCATTGGGGTCCATGGAACTAGTGGTCTTCATACTCCACGTGAACCGCAGAGAACGTGGCTTAGAATCTTTACCCTCTTCCTTGTCTCTTTCTTTCGGTTCCCCTGACGTGCTTCTAGAAGAAGAGGGCAAAGGGAGAGAATGGAAACAGAAATTCCATTCAGCAAAGAAATCAAAGCACACATAAAGTCTAAGTGGTCAGGATTCAGTGCCTAATGAAACCACCCAAGTTACAGACTACCTTCAGGTAGATACGAACGTTTGTGTCACCCTGACGTCGTAAAACCAGACCCCGGGACGCCATCTGCTTTGACTTTGTTTGTGGGAAACAACTTTACAGCTGAAAGTGAAGAACTTGATACTCTGTCAGTTCCTTCCATATTTCTCTAAGTTGCAAAAGCAGATTCTCCATTTTCTGCACATTTACACAGATAGAAACCACTAGCATTCTGCTTATAAATACATTTTTAAAAATGTAAATACCCTTTTTTTCTACCTTTTTTTGGGTAGGAAAAAGACTGGGGACAAAGATGCTAGTAATGGCCACAGAGGGGTTATTTATACCTAACAACACTGATAGAGAATGTTGTATTGCAATGCGGTAAAGACGTCAGGTCCCACACGACACGTAGAAGTGTAGACGTCAGGCCCTCTGAGGGTTTCAACATTTTGCTAAAGACATCCTTAAAAAGTAGTCTACAAGGCTCCACATGACCCACGCTCCACCCCCCCCCCCCCCGCCATCTTGTATTATCTTCTTCCCTGCTCACTCTTATCAAGACACACTGGCCTCCACGCTAGTCCCTGAACGTACGGGGTCTGTTCTTGCCTTAAGGCTTGTGCACAGGCTGCTCCCTCTGCCAGGAATGCTTTTCCCTCAATGGCTGCGTGGCTTCCTTACTGCTTTCAAATCTCTGCTCACTTTCTCCACGCAGTTTACCCTGACCACCTCAGCTCCTACCATGGCATGGCCAACCCCCAACTTTGTTCTATTTCCACCTCTGTAGCACTTACCACATTCTAATATACTATTTAATTCATTTATTACCTTCATGACTTACTGTCTGACTCTACCACTAGACTGAAATTCCAGGATAGCAAGGAGTCCTGCCTGTTTTGTTCACCGATACTGCTCCGGCCTCTGGGACTGCGCCAGGCCAATGGTGGCTGATTGACACATATTTGTTAAATCAATCAACCTTAGTGAATTGTCCTTACTGTAGGCCTCCCATAAATAATACAGAACCAGAGAACCAATTTCAAATAATCGTAGAAAGCTAGACTAGATTATTTATGATTCAGAAGACCTATAGTTAAATTTGTGGAGCCATTTTCTAAAGATAGATGTTGCAATTCTTACTTGCTAACCTGTCTCACTTATATGTGATTTCAAGAAGAAAGGATATACTTTGAGAGGGATTTATAGCCTACTACATACATATTTTGTATGTATACATACTTTATATCAACATTATCCTCTAATATATATTCATGTGCACATCTGTGTATGTGAATTCTTATGTGTACATTTGCATATGTGTTTTCCTCCTCATTCCTGGTACCTGAGCCCACCGCTCTGCAAACTATACAAGCTTGAGAAAATAAGGAGAGGAGTAAGTAGAGAAAATGAATTTCTGAAGATTGTTAGGTAAATACGGACAGTATTTATTTCCGTGTCTTCTCTACCATGTTCTTTGTGCTCACTGAGTCTAAGCCACTGCATCGTAAGCCTCCCTGGGCGTGCGGATCTCGTGAGGACCGGATGCACGAGTCCGGTTATGGAATCAGCATGCTAGGGCTGGAAGGGACCCAAGAGAACACGTGATTGAACACTCATTTTAAAAACAGAACTGAGGGGCGCCTGGGTGGCACAGTCGGTTGAGCGTCCGACTTCAGCCAGGTCACGATCTCGCGGTCCGTGGGTTCGAGCCCCGCGTCGGGCTCTGGGCTGATGGCTCGGAGCCTGGAGCCTGTTTCCAGTTCTGTGTCTCCCTCTCTCTCTGCCCCTCCCCCGTTCATGCTCTGTCTCTCTCTGTCCCAAAAATAAATAAACGTTGAAAAAAAAAAAAAAAAAACCAAAAAAAAACAGAACTGATGGCTAGGAAACGTACATTACTTTTCTAAGGTCACAGAGCTAATGAGCTGAAATGCACAGACCAGCAACCAAGTTTTCCTTCCGTTCCACCAGGGAAACCTGGTGGCCTTGGGACGACAGGTATACACAAGATGTTTCTCTACATGTATCTCACAGGCATCGCCACTAATGACATTAACTGTAGAGAGATACAGAAAATGCTAATTCTAATTAGAATTGCTAACATTTATTAGGCACTTACTAGGTGCCAGGAACTGTGCCAAGCGCCTAACACGCATTATTTACTCATTTAGCCTCTCTAACAACCCTAGAAGGCAGCTGGGATGAGGAAGTGGGGGCAGGAGGGTTAGAGTGACCTCCTAAAGCCACATGGCTAGGTAAGGGGGAAGACACAGCTCAGACCCACGGGGTCTGGCCCGGAGCCTGCGCTGCTCACGGTCGCGCCCGGCCACAGCTCTGCAGTGACAGGACTTCATGCTGTTCCTTCCATGTAAAATGGCCGCTATGAGAATTAAATGGCCAGCTAGGACCCTGTAGATAGTAGGGATTCAAGAAGTTTGTTGAAAAGCAAAAAACAACCCCGCTGCCCAAACCCAACAACCAAAGGGACATGTAGTCACATCGCAAGGACAAAATGCATGCAGACCATCAGCAGCCACCTGTGACTCTCCCTACACTATCAGGTGTCTCCGGGCAGGGGAATTTAGTGGAAAGGCAGGAAGAGACACAAGAGGCTCAAAAGTGATAACTGAGGGAGGGACGAGCTGAAAACAAATGTCCTTCATGTCTCTTTCACAGGCAGAAGAAAAGTCCAGGATATCTGTCCTGCCTCCCTCTGGCTGCCTACCGGGGTGACTCGGGCACCTAACTCAATAAAGAAACATTCCCACTATTGTGACTAAGCAAATAGAGCACAGGTGGCAAAAAAAGATTGCGTAGGAATGCCTGACAAAGTTTTTCCAAAGCTCGTTGTGTTTTATATTTCTATTAATTTTAAGAAGTAGAAGTTAAATTGGGGCTTGTGCTCAGCTGGGCCAAAAATAGCTCCTGAATGAAGCTGGGGCATCTGTCATACTGAGGAACTGCCTGTTGAGGTTCTGCGACGCGTATGGGATCCTTTAATGCTGGGATACACTCAAAATGACTTCATGCCTTCTTTTCTTCAACTTCCCGTTTGAAAACATGGACCCAGGCACAAACACGTCACTAAGGTGCTCCCCAAACCAGCAGCAACGGTACCTCCCGCCCAATTCCCCCCACCCCCCGGAATTCGGATGGGGCTCACGTTTGAAACCCGGTGTCAGCAGGATCACACAGCCAGCGCTGAACGTCAAAAGCCACCAGGGAGGCTGGGTGACAGTCCTAAAATGTGGCCTACCACTGAATGCTCAACCTAACATGTCCTTCTCACGCTAAACCTTCCTACACATCTGGTTACCCCAGTGTTCTGTATTATCTGACTAATTTTAGTTACATTCTTTTGGTGAGAAAAAAAATCGATCCATATCCCTCTAAGAATTCTCTCCTGCTAGGGTGTATTTTGTAGGACAGGAAGGCTACTTCTCTACAAGGCCTACCAGTCAAAGTAATGTTTAGAAAACACACACTCGAATTAACTTAAACCTCATTAAACGCCAGGCGACATCAGGAAGACCCATCCCGATAGAACAATTGAAAACACACATACTATCTGGCTATTGGCTCTATTCAGCTTTATGAGGTGCTGTGGGTATTTCGAGGGCGCGGCTTCACACACGGGGGCCTAGCAGCGAAGTATAATAGTGGCTCCTCACCTTGAGGTGTCTGTTCTGCCACTGGCTTCGCCTTCACTTGGATCCCTCAAAACAAAGTGAAGGTGGAGATTTAATGATAAGAGTGAAAAATAGATCAAGAAAACCTGCATCTAACATGATTTTAAAGTTAACTCGTTAAGCAAACTTCCAGCGCAACACTTCTCGGTTACTAGGCAGTCGGACACCGCTTTGCACGCTTTCACGGCACCAGCTTAACGGTCATCTTATTGAGCGTCTACTGGGTATTCTCAGAGAGGAGATGCCAGCTTGACAGTTTAGGACTGCTTTTGTTTTCGTTTTCTTTAAGCAGGATCCTCCAATTCCCAGTCACAATTTTAAAGTCAGAATTTATCGTTTGGTTGCGTTCCGTTCAATCTACAGTTAAAACCATTTAATAATTTTCAACAGCAAGATCCAACTTCGTATTGGTTATTAAATGTAATTCTAGTAGTCGCTCAATTTAGAAAATACATAAATTAGCCTTGTAGTTAAAGCTCAACATACAGAAGTGTTTCTAAAAACAAGTACTGATTTTTGCATAAGCAATTAACTTAACTTCAGATGTGACACTCATGATTCATGCACATGATGAAATGTTACAGCAAACCAACAGCCTATCCAAGCAGGTGAGTCTAAAACATGAAATCAATCTTAAACAGAAACATTGATCTTACCTGGACATCCACCTGTGAAATAAAACCAGGAAAACTCCACTAATTGTCCTTTTGTTGAACATCATGAATGGTTTTTAAGTCTACCAAAATTTTAACTACTCTGTCATTGTCAAATGCAATTCAGAATCGACACAGGAGCATCGAGCTACACACCAGTTTAAATGTGCGGAGCTGACTTGGGATAGCGAAATACCACCACATGGCTGGGAAAAAAAAATGACCAACTCAAACCCTTAAGTTCATGTTTTCTTAATGTTTTAGCTATTCTGGAAACATTCATACTATTAACGTAAAGTGAATGCAATAGGAATAAAATCAGGGCCACTGTCCTCATTCCCTAAATTACCAAATCATATCCATACACTAAGCTCTAAAACTCGAACTGGAGGTTAAAAATACAAATGCCTTATGCATCGCCTTTCTTGACAAACATACTGTGTAAAAACCATCTCGCTCTCTGAATCAAAAAGGACAAAGAAGACATATTTTTGCATTCGGATGGTGGTTTCTTAAATTTCCAAGTTTAATAACTGGCGTTTTCAACAGGAAGTGTAATGCTTCAATGACATCTATGTAAAATTTATCTTGATTACAGCACACGCACATAAATAAAACACTGACATGTACATTTTCAGTCACATGTTGGTGTGCTGGTATAGACTGGAGGGCAGCCCAGCAGCTGGGAAAGACAGTGATGCCACCGCTTTCATACAAAGGAATACACGTCTCATGGGGCTTTTCTGTTCTCTTTGTATTTCGCCTTGTAAGTCATTGTTAGCAAACACCTATTCCACTGCTGCTGAACTGTAAGCATTAGGGATGACACCCTCCTCTGACACTACTTCCCCTGCTGCAATTGTTGAAACTGTCACCGACGGGTCACGTCGTTCCCGCACCCTGCTCCTGCCTCGTGGATGCCAACAGAAACCCTGACTTCAAGGCATGTCTGCTACCTGGTGAAGGTTTCAAATCGTCCAGTCGCCACGGAGGGAGGCGGCTGGGGGTACAGAAAGCCAGCTGGCTCTAACACCATATGCAGCGTGGCAGGGCTCTCCAACATTTAAGACTTAAAAAAAGAAGCCAAATATCTTACACATAGCAAGACATACTCAACTGAACGAATTTGGTTATTCCCTATTAAGAGAGAGCTATGGTTAAAACTCTTAAGGTTTGATCTAATCTCCAGTTTACACAGCAGCTCTATAGAACCTGTGCAAAACAAATGGTTCTAAATGCTATTTAAAAGGCTTTTGAAATAGTGCGTCTACATCCTCCCTTGACTGAGGACTCTAGCGGAAAATCACCTTCCTAACTGGCAAGTTCTTTCCTAAGACCAGAAAGCCACTCTCTCACGTGGTCGTTTCAGCCTACAGCCTCCTCACCGGCCGGGAAGAACTTACTAAGTGGCTTCTTCTTTGTCATCACGGTTTTCAAGTACATGAATGATTAACTCTGAACTAGTCTCTATCCTTCCCTTCTTAAAGTTTAGCAACCCCGATCCCTTTCCTATTTCCCCTGCAACATCCTGTCTTTCCATCTTTTTAAGCAGTTGGTGGCACACGACGTAGTCGGTCCCGAAGTACGTGAGGTGTCGTGGGGCCAGGTTGGGCCCGGATCAGCCCTGCCCCTGAGCGTTCCCGGTTATGCTGCTGGCCACGTGGTCTGCCCGCGTGCGGGTTCCATTTCTTCCGGCCTTAGGCACAGCGGAGTGAGGAGGGCAAAGGGAACAGAGAGAAGGGCGGGGCTTGAACCCAGGATGGACTTAGGAAGACGCGAGTGGGAAGGACTGACAATGTGGGAGCTGAGGTGAGAGTGACAAATAATAAGGCTGGGACAGCTCCGGAACATCAAGAAACTCTCCAGTTTACCTCCGAGGCTCCAACCCTCCCCAAAGTGCAACATGCTGCACGTACACAAGACCCACTGCCCTTGCAGCCTGCCCGCGGCTGCAGAAACCGGCAGGTTCACTCCTGGTCCCGAGACCGATGCTTTGCGGTCTCCTGCATCAGATCGTGAGCGGTGTCTGCACGGCCCGCTCTCAAGCTACACAGGGGGACGTGAGGGAATCCCGTACGCACGGCAGCGAACGCAAACACGTCCACAAAGCCAAAGCTGTCCACGTGGTGACAGGTCACCTCACGGGAGAAGTGCGAATTTTTCCTCTTCTCTAACCAGACCCAGGATCAATTAAAACATGTCAAAAATCAAAAGACGTTAAAATCTGCTACCAAACTGCTGACAAAGGTCAGCAGACAAACAACCTCCTTCCTGCCCTCTCCCCCGCCCTGGCAGCCTCCCAGGTCCCTCTGCTATGTGACGTGTTCAGAAGCTGAGAAGAACATCGTGGAACTTCAGAAATGTTCATGCTGGCTCCCCTCTGAGGCTACGTCTGAACGCCCTTAGCCCCCAGCCTTATTCTCTATTTTGGGACCTGCTTCCTGCCCGGCACTTACCAGGATTCATGACAACCTTATTTGCTCACTTTAAAAATTTGTCTTCCACACTATTTGACCAAATAAGGAAACGTTTATCGAATGTCATCTTCTGTGTCATAGTAGGCACTCGATACTCAGCAGAAGATTTAGTGGAAAACAAAGCAAACAAGCACATCCAGGTTCTCAAGGGGCTCATCTCAGCTGCAAGAGAGAGACGGCGAACGCCATGCCAAGCGGGGTGTTCGGGCAGGTAGTGTGGAGCGCTGTGGAGGAAGACAGAGCTGGGAGAGGGCGTGTCGGGAGGAGGAGGCTGTGATTGTAAAGAGGGGACTGAGGAAGGTCTCACCGAGGAAGGGACACTGCAGCAAAGACCCAAAGGTGGTGCAGAAGAAGCCGGCCGTGGCGTGGGGGACGAGGACTCGGGGCAGAAGGAACAGCGGCTACGAGATCCCGCCCGGGCCTGGCGTGCGCGAGGACATCCAGGTGCCCCGTGTGGCCGGTGTGGGACCAGCGAGGGGAAGGGGCAGAAGAGGGGTCAGAGCAGAAATGCACGGCCAGACTGCGTAGGGCCTGGGAGGCCACTGCGGGCTTCAAACTGTATTCTGAGCAGGGTAAAAAGCAAGGGGACAGACAATGCTGAACACAGAAGAGGGGGCCAAGGGCGGGAGCGAAGAGACCTGTTCGCAGGGGGGAAGACGAGCGGGGGGTTCGGTGACCGAGAAGCTACGTCCAGGAGATGTTGGGATGGCAGAGAGCCACGGCCACAGGCCAGCAGGCCCGGAGTGTGCTCTCAGAAATAACTCAAGGCTTGTGGTCCGAGAACCAGAGGGACGGTGCTGTCGGTACCCAATGTGGTGAAGAATGAGGGAGGATGCTTCTGGGAAGAGGAGAGAGAGCTGCTGGGAGACCATCACACGTCGGTGCGCAGAGGCTGGGTAGACACTGGATATGTGAGTCTGTAGTTCAGAGGAGAGAGCTGGGCTAAAGGCAGAAGTGTGGGAGTTGTTAACATGGGACGGAATGCAGGGTCACGGGCCTCAATGCGATCACCGCAACAGTGAGGCCAGCCAGAGAAGAGAACGTGTCCGAAGCCTGAATGCTGGGGCGATCTGACAGAGGTCAGGGGGAAAGGCAAGGGGACCTGAAAAGAACCAGCAAACAGCCCGAGAAGGAATAGCTGTTTGAGAGGGAGGAGGAAACCTAAAAGCGAACGGGAAAACGTTTCAACTGCGTGCAAGGCGGCAGAACTGTGCGAGATGCTCCTGGAGTGGGGGCCGCGTCGGTCTCGCTCACCAACAGCACCCGGTACGGTGCCCAGCAGGGGCAGGGCCTCACGTCTCTTAAACTGATGGCTCTGTGGCAACCCTTCATCCAACCACCCAACAGACTGTCTCCAGGCCACTTTCTTGCCACTTCTGTCCTGACCTGTCAAGGGCCCTTTTACTATGTTCTCTCTAGAATCAAAACTTTCATTGCAAAGTAAAGGGAAATATTTTACACAAGGCTTCATGTACAATTAGTGATCAGGCTTTGCAACTCAAAACCATTTTCCTTCACTTTGAAATGAATCCTGGCTTAATCAGGAGAAAGTACTGGCTTTTAAAAAGGGCTTTAAATAGTGAGCCACATTCCAACAGCAGAAACCACTGCTAATCTAACTAGGACCCTGCAGGTGGACAGCCAGCATTATAGTCTGTCATGCTGAGTCTGAGCTTGTGGGTCTTTCTCTCTCAAGGTGTCAGGCTGCATGGTCAGTGCCCAAATGGTACATCATTGTTGATACGGTTAGAAATTGATGTTGTGTTTGAGTATTTAAAGTTTTAAATTCAGGGACGCCTGGGTGGCTCAGTCAGTTGATCGTCCGACTTCGACTCAGGTCATGATCTCACGGTTCGTGAGTTCAAGCCCTGCATCAGGCTCTGTAGTGACAGCTCGGAGCCTGGAGCCTGCCTCGGATTCTGTGTCTCCCTCTCTCTCTGCCCCTCCCCTGCTCATGCTCTGTGTCTCTCTCTCTCTCAAAAATGAATAACATAAAAAAAAAAATTAAGTTTTAAATTCAGCTGTGATCTTGGGCACACTGGTCCATGAAAAGACAGGAGACTAAAGCTGTTCTTCTCTTTTCTACTCGCACTCTTTGAAATCCTAAAACACTAATAACCTGGACAATTAAGTATTTAATTAGTATCTTTTAAAGCAAGCATAATAACTCCTCCCGTTTTAAAGCAAGCGTAACAACTCTCCCTGCTCAAATGTCTACATGGTACAGAGCTTTACCCTTCCCCCTCGTCACTGCCTGTGCCATCCCCGGGCCACCCCAGGCCGCTGCTGTATTGCTTCCCATCACAGCTAGCTGCTTACAGGCCTGCCCCCTTCAGGACTGCGCACAGACGCGGTCTTGTTCCTCTGCGTCTTGCTCCTAGCACAGGGCTTTGTACATACAGGATTCTAGCAGGCTTTTAGGAGGACCTAATAATAGATCAAATGGACAGCCACCGCACTGTGCTCAGCAACCTCCACAATCAGTATGTGCTATGCGATCATGCTTACGCTTTAGAAGAGAGCACGATTCCGCTATCTGATCAGAAGTTTGCTATGCTTGTGTTCATTGTGTGTCTGCTGTATTTTCATGGTAGGCTTTGGGATGTAAAATTATTTAAGTCATCTATGTGACTCCAGTACACAGGCTTTTCACAGGGAAGGAAAAAAAAAGTGAACTAGATATTATTACTGAGTGATGTAGAAGTATTCCCAAGAGATATTATTTGAAGGATAAATGGAAACTCTGATTTCCTCTTTTTAAATCCAGGGTTTTGAGTTGGGGATAATCTTTTTGTTAAAACACACACATTTTTTTTTTTTTTTTAATGTCAAATTTTTGCTCTTTCCAATCTGTTTTATACAATTTAAAAATTCTTATCTTGCCCATTTTTTTCTCTGTCTCTTAGGGGAAAAATACTTTACATCTGCTTTGATTTTCTTCTTCAAACTTCTGTAAAAGAGGGGCTCTGGTGAAATACCATGAAACCACTCTGGAAAATCACCGCAAAGATTAAAGAAAAAAAAACAAAACAAAAACAAGTCTCCTTTCTAATTCCTAGAGGAAGCCAAACACCACAGCACCTCGGTACTGACCTGCGCACGAATTTGGATGTTATTTTGCTTATTATACCCGTTGACGTTCCCCTCCTGGCGTGCGCGAAGGCGCCCGTCTCGTGGGAAGGGGAAGCGGGTGGCCCGTTGTGTGCCGCGCTGCGTCGCTCCCGGAGCTGTTCGCCGTGGAAAGTACTGCGGCTAGAGCTCCCCCGGGGGAAGCGGGTTCGGTCTGGGGTGCTGGCACTAATACTGTGAGCAGATGGGGAAGCAGCAGGCGCTCGCTGGGTTGCCCTGTGGGGACAAATGAAGATCTATTATTCACAATAATGGCAGAGAGAGCTCTCATGCTAGAAACTACCCGAACCTTGCCATGGCTACTTCCGTTAGGCCCCATTTTCTCTGCTCATGTTAGACATCCGCGCGTTAGCTGCATTTAGGGTATCACTGCATGGAGAGGGATAACATTTCAGTTTGCAACTAAACGCCTTTTATAAAAATACAGTTATTAAGGATTGAGAAGTTATTGAAACAAGGATACAAATACCCTTCAGTATCAGGAATGGCAGACTGGGGCTGCTGCATGTATATTTTTTTACTATTCTCTTAATTTCAACCATTCAGCAACGTGGAACATGGATTTTACTATTTATCAGAAAGCATCTGAATGGAGTCATTTCCTATTTAGAAGCTAGGCCTCAGGGACAGCACGATGCTACAGGACATCACCAATACGAATAACGAACCGAACTAAAGATGTTCCTGAATTGGAGAAATCCTAGCATAGACAAATACTAGAAAAACAGGCATATCATTTTGTACCTAAAAGGGCTCTTTGAGATCATCTGTTTCCCTGACAGAGAAACAAAAAGTCTGGTTTTACTTCAAAAAGGTACCGGGCAGCAGCCAGGGTTAGCCAGAAGTCTCCATTCTCAGTCTCAAGTATTTTTGTTGTTAGATCATAAAAAATTCAATTTACCTGAATGACAAATCAGGCAGCAATACTTCAGGGATGGATTTAAAACAAGATCCTTACAGAAAATTCCTCTAGAAAATGATTTAAGTCATAAGCAACATTTTTGAAAACAGGTAGGAATGTGGTATGTTTATGTTACGATTCAACTTTTCCCTTTGCTACAGATCCCGAATCTTCTCAGAAAGTTCTTAATGCGATGGTGCCTATCATGTATTTTTGTTTTAATATTTACTTATTTATTTTTGAGACACACACACACACACACACACACACACACACACAGAGACACAGAGAGAGGGAGAGAGAATCCCAAGCAGGCTCCACGCTGTCAGTGCAGAGCCCGACGCAGGGCTCAAACTCACGAACCATGAGATTATGATGACCAAAATCCAGAGTCGGATGCTTAACCGACTGAGCCACCCAGGCGCCCCTGGTGCTATGTTTTGAAATGAGGTGCACCCAGCGCGTTACCCGGGCCGGTAAGCTTCAGAGCCGTCTTTGATGGTTGGCAGTGTAACTTTAACAGGGTGGCCGGAAGTGGACATAGACTTCTGGTGGCGTGGTCGAGCCGAGGGGACAGCAGAAGCCACAGCCGAGCCTGCAGAAGATATGCTACTTGCGGACATCTCCGTAAGGCTTTCGACAGAAAACAGTGGAGACGACCGTGGAAATGTAAAAAAGAAGAGAAACTGCAGTTTACTAAAATTTAAGAAACAGACCTTTAAAAATCTAAATCGACTGTACCTTTCATGACTGAGACACTTAAAAGAATTTACATTAGTGGCGTCATTCGTGAATAACAAAACCGTATTCTTGCCAAAAAGGTACAGAATGAATTTACCACCACCTTCCACTGAAAAGATCTCACACGAGCTTCTCTACAAACGCGAATCTGAGAAGGCATGAAGTTCCTTTTATGATCGGAGACCTTTTCCACTTCCCAACACTCAAGAGTTTGATGTAACATGCTGCTGTGGTTTATTGTTCCTCATCCAGTAAGAATTCATAATTACAGCAAAAATACAGTCTCCAGAAACATCATCAAAATGCTTTCAGCTCATATTATTAATCAATAGGTTAACTGTCGTAGGTCAAAGGAGCTACAGATTAGGACTTGGTATAGGAAAAGTAATACGTCAGAAATCAATCCTCAACTCCTTTTCTAGCCTGAAGGATCTTCTATCTGAGGATAATACATTTACTTTGCACGCCTTATAATAACACTTTACATGTCCGTTAATGGAGAGGAAACCAGTGGTAAGCATGCCCTGTCCAGTCCACTGAAATGACGAGGAATGGGGCTAAGAACGGAATTTTATTTGAACAGGCTCCCTGCACTTTGGTACTATATTGGCGAATAGTCCTTACAACTCACGATGAAAAGAAGCTAAATTTTTTAAATAATAAAAATAATATGATTTATCATTCTTGAAAATAAAACATGTTGAGAATTCTATGGTTCTCAATCATCAGTTAAGATGGCCACATTTCTTTAGAGGAAGAAAAAGCAGACCTTCATTATTTGGATACAACAATGGCCTGATGGGAGGGGGAAGGGTAAGAAACAAAGGTTAAAAAAAAATGAAGTCAAAGATAAAAAGGAAGCAGCACGTAGACAAGAGAACAAGACTGAAATTAAGATCAGATTAGGATGATTAGTATGATGTGCTTTGTTACAGGGGAACACTTACTACCAGATTTTATCTAGCAAAGCTCGGGGTAAGAGCATTTATCTCCCTTTTCCCCAAAGTAGGTTCCCATCCGTCCATTCTGGTACAGGAGGGGAGACGCCTTCGTTAGAGTGCTTGCTTGCAACCATTCTCTCTAGTACTCCCTTTTCCTCTTGACCCGTTCGGCTCCTCTTTGGGCAAGAGCAGTCCTGCACGAGGATGACAAAGACGGCACCATGTGGCGCTGTGACAGGTACCTGCTGTCTTTTCCGTTCTGCAACGCCACGTATCGATCTGCACTCCTTTCACACACATACGTGTTCCTTCTTGCCATGCTACCTCCAGGATAGACATTGCTCTTTAAGAATGAAAAAAAAAAAAAAGCCATCTTAAAATTGTAGCTGTAGCTGTGGAAAGTCAAAGAAATGAATTTAAGGTGCAAAGGACTTTGAAGAAAAAAAAATCCATGGCAGCATTTTCATTTATCAGAACCTTACCTTAATAAGCTCGATCTCACCCACTCCTCCCTCCCTCCCCCCACACTCCCCTCACCCCCTCTCTCTCAGATTGTAGGAGTGAAAGGCAAAGCCTAACAAGCTCGTATGATTTCAGCTCGTCCTCTACAGCAGCAGTGAGCAGGTGTTTGGAAGCAACAAGGAAGCTGGATTTCTATTCTTCCCTTTAAGCTGGTGGTCCGGAGAAGGGTGGGGGCAGGGGTACAGGCAGCGCTATGGAACCAGGGGCAAGAGGCGACTCCACGAGAAACATCACCACAAGCCGGAAACCTGTGGCGGTGACAATGGCGGCCCCCTGGAAACCTGCAGGCTGCCATTCTTCACCTGCTCAGGGGACCCCCCTCCCACCCCACCCCAGTCAATGGTAATGTTAAGGGGACTAAATCTCCAGGGTCAGAGACATGCCCTGCTGCGGCCACCAACAGTGTGCGTGTGCAGGGCCTCAGGACATTCTCTCATTGCAGGTCTTAGCCAGGAGGCAAGCCGAGTCTGAGAAATTCTGGAGAAATGAGAGGGAATAGGCAAAAAGGGACAGAATCTCCTTGTCATGCACACAAGCACTGATCTATAACCCCTGCTGTCGTGCCTGCCCAAATCCCAACTAGTTACTAGTACTAAACTGTACAGGAATGACTTCCAAAAGGGATACATAATCTTCTGTTGAATCCTTATTCCAACAGAAAAAAATACCCTATTTCTGGCTAATCGAACTTTCACTATTCTCTAAAATCCATAACCAACTTAAAATGTGTTTAATCATAAGGGCAAGAAAGTTAATAGATATATGCTTCAACTAAGTTTGGAGGAACAAAGAAGCCTCATATAAACAAAACTGTTAAAGTGCAGATTTCAAACTCTTCAAAAGTGCAGGCTCCTGGGTGGAAGGAATTTTGTCACCATTTACATAAAAAACAAAAACTAAAAGCTATACCAGTACGGCAGCAAAACAGACTAAGATTATGAAGAATATGTTTTTAGGTAAGACACTGTCCACATTAAGTGAAGGCAGAGAAGTCAGGTTTCACCATGGAGAGATGCATTATGAAACTAGCTTGCATTACAGTTCTTAAAAAAAAAAACCTTTACTTTTGATGATTTCATCATTTGGGCTGTATTGTCACAGGAGCAACCTAATTGTGCACAAATTCCTGGCCAATTGTCTCTGGCCATTTTCGGTAACACTATTTTGCTTCTCCAAGTGTGATGGGTGAACAGTTTCTCCTTCAAAACTGTGCCTTCTGGGGGCGCCTGGGTGGCGCAGTCGGTTAAGCGTCCGACTTCAGCCAGGTCACGATCTCGCGGTCCGTGAGTTCGAGCCCCGCGTCGGGCTCTGGGCTGATGGCTCAGAGCCTGGAGCCTGTTTCCGATTCTGTGTCTCCCTCTCTCTCTGCCCCTCCCCCGTTCATGCTCTGTCTCTCTCTGTCCCAAAAATAAACGTTGAGAAAAAAAAAAACAAAAAACAAAAAACAAAAAACTGTGCCTTCTGGATTCGGGATCTGCCCACGCCACCTCCCTTCTCTTTGCCCCTGGATGCCAGTGACACTGGGGGTAGCAGCCCCCCCCCAGCCCCCCCCCCCCCCTCCGCCGCCAGGCAAACAGCCGAGGATCATGCACAAGTTATAGAAACACAGGTTCACTGACTCCATGTGATACAGGTTCATCTGTAAAACTAACTTTTAGAACTGACTTTCCCAGTTCACATAACAAAGCTCTGATGGCTGATGAACAAGTAAGGCTCTTTTTGCTTAGGATTTGGGACCTAGAGAGAAACTACCCTTGCAGACCCCTTAACTCTCAGCTTGGCAACTTCCCTAAAGGGGATATACAAATTTTTCTGCATTTCCTAAGAAACCAACCCCTGTAGACAACCCCCTGGGCTTATTTTATTTTTTTTATTTTTTTATTTTTATTTTTTTCAACGTTTATTTATTTTTGGGACAGAGAGAGCTAGAGCATGAACGGGGGAGGGGCAGAGAGAGAGGGAGACACAGAATCGGAAACAGGCTCCAGGCTCTGAGCCATCAGCCCAGAGCCTGACGCGGGGCTCGAACTCATGGACCGCGAGATCGTGACCTGGCTGAAGTCGGACGCTTAACCGACTGCGCCACCCAGGCGCCCCTGGCTTATTTTATACTAGACCGCATGTTATATAATCACGCTATAATTTTTATGTAAAACGTTTTATTTTATAATCATTATCTTAACCTTTCTGAGTCTCCCTGAAAGTAGTTTCTCCTTTCCCTTGTTCTTTTAAAGATGGTGATTAATAGTATTTTTTACAAGACACAAAATTTTCTATTTTGTATTACTTAGCATATGTGACAAATATCATTGAAAAACACATTTTCAAGTTTTATTGTCTTTTGATTAAAAAACAGCATAACTGGGGCGCCTGGGTGGCTCAGTCGGTTAAGCGTCCGACTTCGGCTCAGGTCACGATCTCACTGTGAGTTCGAGCCCCGCATCGGGCTCTGTGCTGACTGCTCAGAGCCTGGAGCCTGTTTCAGATTCTGTGTCTCCCTCTCTCTGACCCTCCCCTGTTCATGCTCTGTCTCTCCCTGTCTCAAAAATAAATAAAACGTTAAAAAAAAAAAAAAACCAGCGTAACATATTTGCATCTTCAAAACTCAACATCTGGCTTCCATGTTTCTAGACTAGCCAAGAGCTTACCATTAACTGCTACGCGCAAAATTTTTGGATGGGAGTTTCTGGAAGGGAAGAATATTGTTTGTTTTTCCTGCCTATTACTGCAGAAAGAGTCCTAAGGTCTTTCACAAAGAGAAACACTCCCATCGTTTAGAGTCTGTGATGTTGTGGGTGACGAAAAATAAAAGAGATGATACAGATAACCAACAAATTTCACCAACCATTACATCTATTTAACTCTTTACCTCAGAACTGCCCCCACTGCTCTCTATAGCCTGTCAGTATCACCCTTAAGTCATACAGTAGACCAATGCTAAGTAATGCAGACTGACAAGTAAGAAATTTTACTACTGGTTTTTTTAAAAAGGTTTCTAATTCATAAACATTAAAAGTGCTGTTGGGGTGCGTGGGTGGCTCAGTCGGTTAAGCGTCCAACTCTTGGTTTTGGCTCAGGTCACGGCCTCACAGTTCGTGAGATCAAGCCCTGCATCAGACTGCACTGACAGTGTGGAGCCTGCTTGGGAGTCTCTGTCTCTCTCTCTCAAGGAAAAAACAAAAAAAAAAACTTAAAAAAGTACTGCTAAACTACATGACTTACTAAATTATCTATTCATCTCATGATTTATCTTTCCATCAGAAAGCAAAAAGCCATCGGAAGGGAGGTGGGAGGGGGGATAGGGAAAACAGGGGGTGGGGATTAAGGATCCCTTGTGACTCCCTCAAGTGTAATTACACTCCCACAAGTGTAATTAAGCACTTGTGATCAGCACCAGGTGTTGTATGGCAATATGGAATCACTGTATTGTTCACCTGAAGTTAATATTACACTGCACGTTAACTAACTGGAATTTTAAATAAAAACTTAAGAAAAAAGAGAGTGAAAAGCCATGTCATGCCATTTGAGTGCATTAAATATTTTCTGTTATATTCCATTTTTTGTTTAAAAGTTTAAACATTTTTTATTTTTGAGAGACAGAGACAGAGAAAGCGCGTGCATGCGTGCGTGTGAGCCGGGGAGGGGCAGAGAGAGAGGGAGACACAGAATCCGAAACCGGGGCCAGGCTCTTAGCTGTCAGCACAGAGCCCGATGCGGGGCTTGAACCCATGAATCGGGAGATCCTGACCTGAGCTGAAGTCGGACATTCAACTGACTGAGCCACCTAGGTGCCCGCCCCTATTATACTCCATTTTACAAATTAATAGAATCAGGGGTAAAAGTGTTTATTTTTTCAACCAATATTTCATAATGTGACAGCACCAGGATTGTAAATGCTCAGTTCCTTCCTCCTGGACATTACCTCAAAGGAAAGGGATCAGAGCTGTGTATCTGGCTTTTGTATTTTGGGATCGGGAAACTTTGTGTGAGGAGTCAGATGACAAACATTTTATGCTTTGCGGGCCATGCCACCAATGTCACCGTAGTCTGGAAAATGCAAATTAATGGCAAAAAGGATACACTTTTTTGTTTTTCGGCCCTCAGGCAACAATTTTAAAGGTCGATTAATATCCAGTTGTTGATGAGCTTGTGGAGATAGAATTACTCTAATTACTCCAGCCATCGAAATTATGCTGGTAGCGTCTATTAAAAATTTAACTGTGCGTGGTCCAAGGGTACGCACATAGCCAGGAGCATGCATTAGCGCCCAGCATTAGCACCGGGGCCCTGGATGAGGGGGTGGGAGTGAGGGGGGCGGCTTGTGCAGTCAGGGACACTGGGGAGTGGGGTGAGCCACCTGAGGTTAAAAAAATCTGGTCACCCAGAAACCAAACTTCTGAGAAGGTATTTAAGAGAAATACAGTAATGACGTTACGTATCCAAGGACAAATACTCTGAAAAGCTGAAAACTCTAAACACCGCACGGACAGGGGAATAAACTGTGACACACGCGTCTGTCAGTACCGAGGAGAGAATGTGCAGGCCCTCAAGAGACCGCAGTGGCTCCAGGGGTTCAGATGTACAAGGACCCGATGATATTTTAAGTGAGAAAATTAAAATGTAACGGATATAGTACGATCTCATTTTTATAAAAAAATAAATCCCCTACGTACACGTATATTCATTTATGTGTTCTTTGAAAAGGAAAACCTATAAAGGAATTTCTCCCAAATGATAACACTAGTCACATTGGAAGTGGAGAATGGAAGGTAGGGTAAACTGTTAATTTTTCTTGAGACATTTCTGAACTGTTAAAATCAAACAAAATGTATTATTGTGGTTTCTTGCATTGCCAAAATTAATACAGTAAATGAAGATAAATTTAGAACCAAGGGGCTCGGAACAAAATTTCTCTATGAGAATCTTTTGGCTTGTGTTGTTTTTTTCCTTAAAGATGATAAAGAAGTGTGGCCTAAGTACCTTGAATTTAAACCAGTGTCAGAGTTGTTATGCCCTCTTTACTAAACATGCTTTGAAAAGCCACACATGCCTCAGCACCAACGATTCTGAGGAATCAGCATGTCGACACACAGGAGGAGATTATAAACAAGGGGAGAGAAGGTTTACATGGGGAAGCGACAGCCAACAATACAAGACAGCAGCCAGCTGAGAGCTCGATGACACAATACGACAATCAGAAAGACTGACGAGATCCGGAGTGCTCAGTCCCAGGACACTCGATCCAGGAGGTGGGGCTGGAAATGACCTGTACGAATGGCACTTTCATAACGTGAGGGGGGAACTTCAGACAAGAGCACCACATGGAAGCGGGAGGAAAGAGGCAGCTGAGTATATCGACGGGAAAGTAAGATCCACCCCAGTGGAATGACAGATCGCTACAGGGCGGTGGCAGAAAATAAGGGACCAGATTCTTTGTTTCTGTGCTGTGGGGTGATGATGCTCCAGAAAGTGTCCTGTAGCGGATGTTTAGGTAAGGGAAAATGATGGCCTGCCTGGGAAAACTACTTTTCTTAATGACGTCTTAAACTCTATTAGAGTTAAAAAGCATTTCCAAACAGATCAGTGGGCAGGTAAAGTGGTTACATTTGTCTGTTCTGAAAATGGTTATGCACAGCTATTTCAGAGTCTAGGCAGCGACAATCAAATCACATGTTTTAAAAAGATAGGGTTTCAATGAACTACATGAGACAGTTGGTGCTAGGGAGTTTTAACCCCTTTGCAATTAGAGTTGTGCTGGGTTTTCTGGTATTCTACTTCATGTTTCTATTTAAAGTACTTTCTTCCCTTTTCTTCTCTTTTCCTACTTTCCCTAGGCTAAACCAATTTTTTTTCTTCTGTTGGTTTAAAAGCTGTAAGTTCTATTTCTGTTTTTACGTTGTTTGTCCCTAAGTTCCTGAACTCATGTTTGCTCAATGCTACTGTTCCTCTTTTTTTTTTTTTTTTTTCGAGAGAGAGAGCAAGAGAGAGAGAGCGCACAAGCTGGGGAGAGGGGTAGAAGGAGAGAGAGAATCTTAGGCCCCATGCTCAGTGTGGAGTCGGACACGGGGCTCGATCCTGGGATCACGACCGGAGCTGAAATCGAAAGCCGGGCGCCCAACCGACTGAGCCACCCAGATGCGCCCCCTCCCGCGACTTTTTTTTAAAACTTATTCTGATCTTATCTTTTGCTGAAAGGCGTGGGCTCCTTTTCTTTTAATCTCCACCCATTCTTACTTCCTGGGTATTGTCCACAATGTCGGTTCTGAACTTTCATTTTGTGTGTGTGTCTGTCACCACATACACACCTGAACCAGTTATTTCATCACGTTCAACTGCGTATATTTTCCAGCGACACCGCAGATTCATTTCTCTTCCTGTCAGAGTACGGTTCTCCTCACACCACAGTGTTTTCCAAACAGGTCACTATGTAACGAGGCCGCTGAGATATGTGCTGCCTAAGAACGTGCTTATCGGACTTTCACACTGAAATGACAATTTGGCTACATACAAAACTCTGGGTTCAGTGTGAGTCTCTTTTAGTTCTTAAAACATATCACTCTACTTGTCTTCCTGCATTCGTGCTACTGTTGAGAAATCTGGTGTCAGTTTGAATTTTGTTCCTGTTAAGGTCATCTTCTACCTTATCCTGGAAACTTTCCAGAAGTTTTCACTTGGTTTTGGTGTGTGTGTTTCACACTTTAGTGAGTCCAGGAGTAGGTTTTCCTTCTGGCTTCTGTCTTTCTGAATCTTTCAATTTGTTTTTATTTTTTATTTGAGACAGAGACAGAGAGAGAGAGAGAGAGAGAGAGAGAGGGGGGGGGGAGGGAGGAGGGGCAGACAGAGAAGGAGAGAGAGAATCCCAAGCAGGCTCCACATGGTTCACACAGAGCCCGATGTGGGGCTCGATCCCATGACCATGAGATCATGACTTGAGCCGAAATCAAGAGTCAGACGCCTAACTGACTGAGTCACCCAGGCGCCCCGAAACATGTTTTTTAAAAGGATGGTTTCCAAGATTATTTTTTTCAAAAGTAATCTGACAACAAATTGCAATGTGCCAGAATGTTCACTCACACTCGGGATAGTTGACGACTTTTTCCTTTCTGGCCCCACAAGAGGGCTTGCAGTCACCTCACTTTTTGACCCAACCGTAGTGCTGCCAAGTTTCCGAGCTAAGTCCTTGTCCCACTCGTCTTTCTGTTCACTCTCCACGCTGTTAGCCTGAGGCCTCTTGGTGTATGACACGGCAGGGGGAATGGAGGGCCCAGCTGTAAACACATTAAGAAAGCACAGTTAGCCGAAGATCCTCGGACACAGTTTCTCCTGGTGAACAAAACCTCTAAGTTAAAAATATCCTTCCTGGGGCGCCTGGGTGGCACAGTCGGTTAAGCGTCCGACTTCAGCCAGGCCACGATCTCGCGGTCCGTGAATTCGAGCCCCGCGTCGGGCTCTGGGCTGATGGCTCAGAGCCTGGAGCCTGTTTCCGATTCTGTGTCTCCCTCTCTCTCTGCCCCTCCCCCATTCATGCTCTGTCTCTCTCTGTCCCAAAAATAAATAAATGTTGGAAAAAAAAAATATCCTTATATATTTTACACTTGGAACTAACATTAAGCTGTTTGATTATAAAAGTTAGATCAGTCCCTAAAAGGGGGATTCTATTAATCACGCAATAATAGAAATCTGTGATAACAGATGATACAAGCACATAAACACATGAGTGCGGAGTTCTCGATAAACACAAGTTTGGGCAGGACTGGTGTCTTTTCACTGGTTTGACTTCTCCCCACCATGATCACTGAAACGCCGCTGCTTCTGGTTTGCTGAGATGCTTCGCTGGACCTTCAGGTGGGCAGGGGACTGGAGGCTGCTGTTGTTCAGGTCACTGCTGGGCCGTGACCTCTGACACAAGCTTCCGCTAGATAACGACTCGCCGCCTTCAAACTATAAGGAGAAGACAGACCGCAAGGATTTTAAAAGAAAAATGTTTATGCAAACAATATGCACTCCTGGTTTTCTAATCTATCCCAAGCCATACGAAGAGTAATCAGAACCGAAAAGAAAAATCAGTTTGGACACAGAACTGTGAGTTGGCAACCAGGAAGGGAGAGAACTGGGTACAGTGGGTCTCCACGAGTCCGTGCGCCCTTCTGTTATCTTGTACAAGTGGTTTGGGATCCTTAGTTTGGTCAAAACACCAAAGAACAGTTACCACTTACTGAATGGTTATCATGTAGTAGGTGCCTTGCTACGCAGGCTCTTTCTACGTTACTTTGTGTAGTCATTACAATAAATTCAATTGTTTACTAACCTGAACTTTACAGATGGAAAAACTGAGGTTAGGAGGACCAAGGGCAATCTTTGGGATTCAAACTCAGGCCTAGTTGGAATTCAAACTTAGGATGAAATCTAAAATTTTAACTTCAAACATCCGCTTTTTTTTCTTCCTACCACACTTACAGAACAAAATTTGGCTTATTGACTCTGATTTAGAGGCTACATCTATTTAGATAAGCACAGTAAATAGGGGGTCGATACACTAGCCCTCTCCTTGTAACCACAAGAGGTTTGTTGCCTGCAAACTTCTGACTGAGTCACTGGCATCCCAAGGGAAAATCTAAATTGATAGGTAAAGTTACTAACGACAAACGGCAGAGTTATACTGATGAAAGTGGTAACAGATAGCACGGAACACACAGTAAAGTGCCAGAAACTGTTTTAGGAACTGTGCAAGTTATTATTTCATTTAACCCTCTCAATGACCCTCAGAAGTAGGTATTGTTATCCTCATTTCACGGAGCAGGGATCGGAAGCACAGAGAAATTAAGGCAAGTGCCCAAGTTGATAGTTAGCGGCTGTGCTGGGGTGGAGGAGGGGTGGGGATTCAAATCCAGTGAACCTGGCTCCAGAGTTCAGGCTCTTACTACTTAGAGTAGCCTCATTTGTTTGTATTCGATACAATTCAAACTTCATTTTAATTCATGCACGGGCTGGGCTCGATACTTATGACGCCAGTGCTTGCTTAAGAGGAAAATTAAAGATCTCAGGAGTGAAATCTCAACACATAAGTAGAAATAAGTTAAAGACTTTAGAAACAACCATTTTGCTATTTCCCACTTCTTAAACTTCTCGTGATTTGCCTTCTTTGATACCGCTTCTCCAGCTGTTCGGGTCTCCACTGAGCTCCTCCCCCCACTGGAATGGCAGTACCCAGCTGGCAGGGCCAGAGAGGGCCAGATGAGTTACCACGTGCGAAGTCCTCAGAACAGCGGCTGGCACGTTAGTGCCGTGCTCCTCTGACGACAGCTCGCAAATCTATTACTGCTGCTTCTAACACTCCCTCCAACCCAGACCTTTACACCCAAGTGTCTACTGAAGAGCTCCACCCCAGAGGAATCTCAAATTCACCCACCTCAAATTGAACAAACCTCCATCTTCCCCCTGAAATCCACTCTTTTCGTATCCCGGCAAACACGTCTCACAAAACCAGTCACCTGTGCTACAAATCTGAGGGTCCCTCGGCCTCATTTCCAACAGGCTGCCAAGTACTGCTAATTCTACCTCTGACGTGTCGGCCTGCTGTGGGTGTCTGTCGTCCTGTCTGTCGTCCTGTCTGTCCCGGAGCGCCCCGCACCTGCCCCGGACCAGAGCAGCGGCACGCTGTAAGCGCACCGCTAACTGCGACCCCCTCTAGAACGAGGGCTCCTTGCGAGCAGAACACCGCAGAGTCTCCAGGAGACAGCAGAGTCCGTAAACGTCAGCTGAATGTACTGCTTCGCCAACAGCTACTGTCTAATTAAAGAGAATTTCAGCCTATTCCACAAAGTGCCTCCCACAGGTATCTAATCATTAACAAGCTGTCAATGTTCTCGGCTCTGTTCTTGACTCTCAATTCATACCTTTATTTTTGTTGTGCCAAAGGACTCTTTGGTTTTATGGTTCAACCACCATCTGTACACAGTTATTCCTGACCTGAATCTATCTCCTTATTATGCAGATCTCTCCTGGCCCTGAGAATTCCCCATTGCAAGGATCAGAGCCACTGGATGTTCTAGAAGGCAAAATACCACCAAACAACATTTTCCTGGGTTCCCACCTACTCAAATCACTTCAGATACATGTTTTGTTTTAAATGCCATCCCTTCCTTCCGTCTCATCTTCCTGCACACCCAGAATAACCATGTTCCTTTGTGCAGGGCTGTTGTTTCTGGAGACACAACCCTGGGGGCTCTCATTCTCAAAGACTAGACTGTGTGTGCCCCTCGGAGCTAAGCAAGGTACTTGGTCTGCTCTTGCATAGCAGAATCCCCCCTGGTACTTGGAAATGAAATCAGCTCATAACTTAGCATCTTGAGTTTGAACTCGAAAAATAAGAATGTTAGGGCCTTTATATTATTTTCCATGCCATACAGAACAGATGTGCTAACATTATATCTTAGCTGTCACTTGTCTCAAGAAACAGTTGACATTAATCTGAAAAGGTAAAGAACTTACTTCAGGTGGTTTTCTACCTAGTAGAATATACGTAGCCATAACTTCATCATATTTCTGATTTATTAAGGCGTCATTTATCTCATCTCGCGCAAAACCCATGGTGACCATGATGTCTAGAAAAAAAAATGCAAGTTTTCTGAAAATGGGTTTATTTTAGTAAACAAACCAACAAGTGTAAGTTTGCCAACACAAGATATGAAAAATTCTGGAATTTTAAAGAGTAACGTTAACTACCAAAACTTCTGTATTATTAACACACAGATACCGCATATTCAGATGCTATACAGTCACAATTTTTCATACAGAAACTATACCATGGGATCCACATTCACGTGCCTAGCCCGCTTCTCACCACCTAACACATTCCTGAGCTCCTCTGTTCAGCCAGAGACACACTATCCATCTGCGACACACACAAAACCCCTTCTTTCTTTTTCTCTATCTGTTAACACACCGTCCACCACCCATGGAGTGGTTTCTCTCATCTCCTAACAACTCCTACTTTCTGATCTAAAGGCAGGCTGATGCTTCTTTGGGAGGCTTGAATCCCGCAGTTGTTCTGAGCCGATTCCTAACACCCTAGAACACGCCTCCCTTGCCCCTCTGCTCTCAAGACAGAGAGGAGCACGGTTGAGATGAGTCAGCTGTGAGTTTCTGCTGGCTTTGGTAACGGAGACAGAGTTGCAGAGAACAGGTTGGAAGCAGAGCACGGCTGGGTGTGGGAGGATGCACCCCGCCAAGACGCCGGAAAATAGAAAGGGAGAGCCAAAGTGTTCATCCCCTCAGCTCAAGTGCCTCCACATTTTTGGTTAAAATACACGCTATGTTCTGCTGATGCTTATCAGTCTGATCAGTGCTGATACTTAAACCATTCCTCCTGTTAGGGATTTGCTGAAAGAAAAGAATGAGGTTTATCTACATTATTTTAACTTCTGTATCACTGTTGTCAAGAACTGAAATGGATTTTAAAATACATGAGGACAGGGGCGCCTGGGTGGCGCAGTCGGTTGGGCGTCCGACTTCAGCCAGGTCACGATCTCGCGGTCCGTGAGTTCGAGCCCCGCGTCGGGCTCTGGGCTGATGGCTCAGAGCCTGGAGCCTGTTTCCGATTCTGTGTCTCCCTCTCTCTCTGCCCCTCCCCCGTTCATGCTCTGTCTCTCTCTGTCCCAAAAATAAATAAACGTTGAAAAAAAAATTTTTTTTAAAATACATGAGGACAAACTTGAAATTGTAACGTTTGGTGAAAATTCAGGGAAAGAAAAGATGACAATGCAAGTGTTTTCCAAATAAAAACGATTTCCTATTTATGTTTGCAAACACTATTTTGGTAGAGTGCAGGTCTCTTACAGTGGAGGGACAGCACGTCTCCCAGTATTTAAATACTTACCTATCCGTTTCGTGTCATTGAAATCTGGTTCAGGCTCAGAATATGGCTTTAGTTCTTCTTCTTCGTGACCGACGTTCATCCACCGATCTTTCATTATTTGCTAGGAAATAAACTTTACATTATGTTTGGCCAATCAGAACATTCCACCACTTAGTTTAGCTCTATTTTTAGCTAGTGTGAAATTTTTGGGTTCACTCAGCAAGAATCATGATGTTTTCAATCTAAAGTCAGTTTGCAGTTTGATTACCAGGCCAAAAGTGGGGTGAGGCTTTGGGACGCACTTACATACCTTGTGACAGTGACAACTATCGTCACGCACACTCCCTGAATGTATGGATTCAAAATAACCTGCTGCCCATATTCCTCTAAAAGGAATATTACCTCATTTGCAAGTTTTAATCTCAGAACCCAGTGATTTTAACCTTTGCTTCATACTATTGCATTTAAGATTAGTGAAGAGAGTATTCATTTTTCCTGGTCTTCTCTACCCAATGTATACTTATACACCTGCATTTTAAAGTCACCACTTATAAAAGCATTTGGAAAGCAGACACCATGGGGAATGGAAGACAGGGTTAGTAAGTAAAGACGGCTCAGAGAATGTGGAAGGGGAGAGTGGTCAGAATGTCAGAATGGAAGCCAGACTCAGGGATGAGCAAGGATGGGGGTGAAAACAGGGACTGGTGTGAATTAGAGTCAAAACCAGGAGAGGTGCGAATTCGAGCAGTCCTGGTTTGTTAAAAGGCAACCTCATTGGGGGCATCCTACGGAATGGGGAAAATGTTCACAAACGTATATTGGAGAAGGGGTTAATATGCAGAATACATACGGGAAATCTGACAATTCAGTAACAACAAAACTGCCCAATTAAAAAATGGGCAAAGGACTTGGATAGATATTTCTCCAAAAGAATATACACCAAGAGCCAATAAGCCTATGAAAAGGTCACTAATCTAATATCACTAAACATCAGGGAAATAAAAACCACAACGAGGTATCACCTCACTTCTGTCAGGATGGCCACTATAGAAAAAAGTGAAAGTAACAAGTGTTGGCGAGGACGTGGAGAACAGGAGCCCGTGGGTGCTGCCACTGTGCCTGCAAGACGGTGTTGCTCCTTCGGCGAAGAGTGTGGAGGCTCCTCAAAAGGTACCACCAGACCTATAAATACGATCTGGTAATCCCACCTCTGGGTTTATGCCCACAAGAACCGAGAACGGGATCTTGAGGGGTATCTGCACCCCCGTGCTCACCACAGCTTTCCTCACAACAGCCAAGGTGTGAAGCAACCCAGGTGTCTGATGGATGAATGCGTAAAGAAGATGTCGTCTATACACACAATGGAATGTTGCTTAGCCTTAAAACAGAAGGAAATCCGTATGCTGTAGCACGGATGAAACTTGAGGACATTTCTAAGTGAAATAGGCCAACCACAAAAGGACAGATAATCATTACATGAGGGATCTAGAGTAACCGAACTCACAGAAACTCAAATTACATCCTTGGTGATGTTCTCAAGTTTAAGATGACAATGTTAACAGACTGAAGATAATAACGAGTGGGATGAGACTTGTCACAGTCAGATCTGCAGCAAGTGAAAGATTCTGGAAGAGTAAGAGTCCATCACATGACAAGGGACTGGAAGGGAGAATGCAGGCCACACGGGCAGACGCCCAAGGGCAAACGGCAGGGGTGCGTGTCTGGAGGACAGCGAGTTCAGAACGACCGGAGAGCACGGGGTGAGATGGGTGGGGAGGCAAGATGAGGGTAGAATATTAATAGGGTTTCTTTCAGTCACCTAAGGGGCACGTCTGGAGGGTGTGATTTTGAAGTCTCTCTGGCCAGTGTGTGGAGAGTGAACGAGAGGGGTTCGTGACTGGAGGCCCAGAAATCAGCTAAGAGGCTTTAGCAAGAATCTAGGAGAGAGGTGATGCCCGTCTGAATTAAACGGAGGCAGTGGCGAGGGGAAAGGACGGATTTTCAATACTGGGCTGGTAAAAATCAAGAAAACTTCGTAACTGGATACGAGGGGGAATGAGGATGTGGGACCGTTCAGAGGAAGAGAAGATGATGCCCAGGTTCCTGGTGTAGCCGACGGAGTAGACGTGGACCCCACCTACTGGGAGAGCAAATTCAGAAAGAGGAGGAGACTGGATGGGGAAAGAGGCGGCTGAGCGCTGGAGCAGAAGAGTTTGAGGTGTTGGTGGATAGATATCCAAATAGACATGTTCTGTAATGTTCTGTGAGCTCCAGAGAAGCTCAAGAGAAATCTGGGCTGAGGACGGAGATTCAGGAAGCAGCCGACACATGACGTCAGAAGCTGTGGATTCTCCAGGAATCCCCAACAGAGTCGGAAGGAGTAGACGGGAGTCCACGGCACAGCCCCACGGAACACTGGCATTTAAGGGTTAGAGAGAAAAGTGACCCGAGAAGTGAGTGGAGGAGGGAAATCTGCACAGTGTGACACGGAAGGGAAGGCAAGAGTTTTTAGTTTTTAAAAATGTTTCACTTATTTATTTTGAGAGCGAGTGAGCACATGAGCAGGGGACGGACAGAGAGAGAGAGAGGAGAGGGTTAGAGAATCCCAAGCAGACTCTGCACTGTCATCACAGAGTCTGACCAGGGGCTCGATGCCATGAACCAATCGCGTGATCGTGACCCGAGCTGAAATCAAGAGCTGGATGCTCAACTGACCGAGCCACCCAGGCGCCCCAAGGCGAGTTTATCGAGGAGGACACAACGGTGTCCTGTCAAAGAAGGTGATAATAAAAAAGCAACCTGCTGTGTTTAGGAGCAAACACGAGTGGCGTCCCTGAGGGAGGTTTCAGGGGAGCAGAGGGGCCACTGAGAAATAAGGCACAGGCGAGGACACGCACAGCGTAAGCGGAGCTTTTTACAAAGTCGGGCCGGAAAGGGAGGAACACACGAGGGATGCTAGGCAGGGACTGCGGGCTTGAAGGGATGCCTTTTTCTAAAATGGGAGACACACGTACAAAGGCTGTGAGACAAAGGTGCCAGCAGAGAGGAGGCTGGACGGGACAGAAGAGGGAGCTTTTCTGAAGGAGAGAGCTATGAGAGGCACACAGGGATCTGCTTCATTGAAGTTAGAGCCCTTGAGGATAAAGACTGGGCCTTCACTACCTTTCTCAGCACACACGCTTGGTGCTGCGTTTGAACTGGGCAATATTTTGTTTTATTTATTTTTGATGCTTTTATTTATTTTTGAGACAGAAAGCACGAGCTGGGGAGGGGCAGAGAGAGGGACACAGAGGATGGAAAGTGGGCTCTGTGCTGACAGTAGAGAGGCCGACGCGGGGCTCGACCTCACGCACCATGAGGTCATGACCTGAGCTGAAGTCAGACGCTTAACCGACTGAGCCACCCATGCGATGCGGCCCTGGGCAATATTTTAAAATAAGGCTGCTACAGAAGCCCCGGGTACAATGATATGTTGAGAGGAGCTCAGCAATGAAGACGGCTGAGGAAGCCATTAGAACTTCCGGGAGACAGGGGCGCCTGGGTGGCGCAGTCGGTTGGGCGTCCGACTTCAGCCAGGTCACGATCTCGCGGTCCGTGAGTTCGAGCCCCGCGTCAGGCTCTGGGCTGATGGCTCAGAGCCTGGAGCCTGTTTCCGATTCTGTGTCTCCCTCTCTCTCTGCCCCTCCCCCGTTCATGCTCTGTCTCTCTCTGTCCCAAAAATAAATAAACGTTGAAAAAAAAAAATTTAAAAAAAAAAAAAAAAAAAAAGAACTTCCGGGAGACAGACAACCGAGGGCTGTGCTGGGCCTGAGGACACTGAAGAAGGAAGAGCTACAGACGTATCATTCGAAGCACCTGATGACAGAATTTGTTCTGGGAACGAGGGAAAGAAAGGCTGGAATCCAAAAGGGTTCTGAGGATTCTAAGTCAGGCGCCTGGTGGAATAAACAACACGGTATCCATGAATTAAGTGAGAAACGCAGGAGCAGTAACAGATTTGCTAGCTGGAAGATGGGCAATTAAAAGCAAAATGAAGATACTCCAAATTTCCGGATACTTCTCAATTACACTGTGCTTGCTTGGTGTTCATTTCATAACCATTGTGTGTCTGTTGTCATTAAGGAGAAAAACGTGTGTGGGCCACAACCCGCAGGCAACTTGTCTTTTACCTGGGGAAATAATATTTGCTCCTGAAACCTGAAAGTATCTGAACACACGACAGAATTAATTATTCAAAACTGTGCTATTAGCAGTGCATATTGTGCTTATTAATAAAGGGCAAAGGGGCGACTTGTGGTGTGGGCTGGGGTTTTCAGGGAAGGAATCATAAGGAGAGAGAATGTGAAGTGACCCTGGAAACACCGGGAGAATCTGGGTTGGTGGAAGAGTCAAGGCAGAAGAATTCAGGAGGAAACAGTGAGGAAGCTCCCTTCTCTGACTCGGAACCAAGGTAACGTGGAAAAATACGGAAGAACGGGAGATAAAGTTAGTGTCTTCAGATGACTGGATTTAAACATGATGTGATGGGCGATGGAGAAATGCTACATTTCACCAACATGGATGTTACACAACATTTTTTTTTAATGTTTATTTATTTTGAGAGAGAGAGACAGAGAAAGAGAGAGAGAGAGAATGAACGAATGAATCCCAAGCAGGTTCCACGCTGTCAGCACAGAGCCTGATGAAGGGCTTGAACTCAGGAACCATGAGATCGTGACTTGAGCAGAAACCACAAGTCGGACGCTTAACCGACCGAGCCACCCAGGCGCTGTGAGAGGGACAATCTGAGGAGACATAGCAGGAGCAGGAACCCCGCTGATCCTCACACAAAGTTAGATCTGAGGCAAGGCTCATCCAGGGAAAGTGGGGGAAATCCCAGGGATATGGAGACACCAGGGCAGCGAGGAGAGAAGGAACGCGGTTTTGCCGTCCTTTTTTTCTTACTGTCATCACTGGGGATTGCCAAGGGTCCACCCAGCACAGTCTGTCTCACAAAGGTAGTTGGATTTCAAAGCAAAATAAAAATCATCTGAAGAAAATTTTCCTTTGGCAAAAGGAATGGAAGGTGAAGGTGGGAAAGAAAATCTGCTTAAAGGAACGTGTAGAGGCATAAACTCTGAATTCTAAATGTGAAGGTCTTTCCCAAGAATAAGGCACAGGGAACAGCAAACTATGGATGTAGAAGAGGGAAGACCCATGTGCAAGAAGCTGTTCTTAGCTGTGTGAACCTCATGCCCTAAACACTTCTTCTGTGGGAGCCAGGGTTTGCCCTGAGGCCAAGGCAGAAAGGCCCCCGGAAACGGAGGTGCTGCGGGCCAGGCGAGCGGTCACGTAGCTCTCGCCGTGTGGCTACAGGCGCAGTACAAGGCCGCACAGCACGCTAGACCTGCCAAATAAATGAATCCACTTCAGATTCCATTTGAGATCTCGGTTTCTCTCTTTAAAAAATGCTCATTTATTTTGAGAGAGAGAGAGAGAGAGCTCAAGCGAGGGAGGGGGAGAGAGAGGAAGAGAGAAAATCCTAAGCAGGCTCTGCACCACTAGCACAGAGCCCGGCATGGGGCTCGATCCTAGGAACCAGATCAGGGCCTGAGTCAAAAGCAAGAGTTGGACGCCCAACTGACTGGGCCACCTGGGCATCTCTCTCTCTCCTCTCTCTCCCCTCTCCCCTCGAAGTAATCTCTAAGCCCAACGTGGGGCTTGAACTCACGACTCCAAGATCAAGAGTCACATCCACATGCTCTACCAACTGAGCCAGCCAGGCCCCCCCCTGAGATATCTCAAAATGAGAAACAAGAGGTCAAACAAGATTCCAAACCGAACAAGACAGAGCTCGCTCCAGCCACCACTGCCAATGGACGCAGATGACTATTTGCTAGAAATTCTACCAAAATAACTGATTCAGATGAATTATCAAGAAAGAAATTAACAGTGGAAATACACAACTTATACCTTAGGTTCACATTAAAAATTTATGGACTTCAGGATTGCCAGATGGAAATTTTTCTTAAATGGTTTTAACCCCTGTAAAAGTTCACCATATGCTTCTGAATCTGTACATAGAAATCTTTCATCTATTTATTTTATTTAAAAAAAATTTTTTTTTATATTTTTGAGACAGAGAGAGACAGAGCATGAATGGGGGAGGGTCAGAGAGAGGGAGACACAGAATCCGAAACAGGCTCCAGGCTCTGAGCTGTCAGCATAGAGCCCGACACGGGGCTCGAACTCACGGACTGCGAGATCATGACCTGAGCCGAAGTCGGCCGCTTAACCGACTGAGTCACCCAGGCGCCCCTCTTTCATTTTTTTAAAAAAGGTTGTTATTATTACTATTTTTTGCTTTATTGCCTCTTGTATTGGGCAGATGCAAGCAAGATTTGCAAGACTACCTTAGCAGCAGCTGAAAAGGTGTTAAAGCAAAAATAAATACTTTTTTTGAGGAGAAACATAAGATGACAGAGAAAGCGCCAGAAAGAGGAGCTTTGCCTTAGGCTCAAATTTTTTGCATTATTTTGAGAGGTAACACAGTCCATTCTGGTTAAGAACTGGGAAAATTAAGGACATACACAGAGGGGATAGCAGAAAAACGTGATCAGTTTCTTTCTAATAAAAATATCTAGACACACCAATATTCCAATAAATAGGGAAAAAAGTATCATAGTGTATAATACAAAACACAAATCCTTTAAAAATCCTGTGTGATATTATCCCTCCCGTTATTAGTGCAGTGAGCAAGCTCTGACAGCATTCATACACAACTTGGAAAAATTATGCAGCCATTTAGATCTAGAAACAACTAGAGGTCAAGCAGTAATTTCATTCATTTTATTATCATGGGCGATAAATTAGGTACTTAATATATAAGGCTTTAAGAAATACTTTAATGAAGTAGCAATTATATTTGAGAAGAGGAAGATATCAGAGTTAAATTAGAAGTTTAGTAAGATAACAAGATAATAAGATTCTTAAATTGAACTTCAATATTAACAAATTATATAGTGAAGAAAGACTAGTGTTTGCTCTAATCAGTAACTCTTGACACTCAAGTAGCACTGAAAAAAATTCATAAAGTTTCATTTGTTTTTACATATAAGAATTAACAGAGGAAATATTTCATATTAAGATGTACAAAGCTGTTACAAATCCGGGAAGGCTGATTAACCAGACTCCATTAGACTAGCGGTTCAAAGACACAGAGAGCTTCTATGTAAAAAAGCACAGTTAACCTAGTCATTAAAAATACTAAGCATTATCTCAGATGAAATAAAGATAAATTAAGGCAATTATGACAAGCCATATAACTACCATAAAGGCATCAAATGTGGGAAATTATTACATCGAGTACTGAATCCAGGTGGAGAACAGATACCTTCAAATGCCTTAGGTCACATTCAATCTTGTAGCAATGATACAGAAGACCTGTCAGACTGTTTACACCCTCTGACGCACTAATTACACTCTGGAGAATATATCTAAGCATATATCCCAAAGGGAAAAAAAAAGCATATCACGTTATTATTAGTAAAGACCATGGAAACAACTAACCCAAAGAGAACAACATTGCTACTGGCAAGGAAGGAGCTCACGTTTACGATAAAAAGAAGTACCTGACCCAAAACCTTTTAAGTTAAAAAAAAAAAAAGAATGCAACACACCACGGAAACATTACTACCATACAAAAATTTATGTTTATACACTCAAGATTAGGGTTTTGCAAACTGTGGGGTTTTTTTTAGAGCTTAAGGATTTTTTTGCTGTACAGTCGCTACTAAAGTTGGTACGAAAAATGAAAGTGAAGACTCAAATGATTTTTGACATTATTGCTATTTCAAGGGGAGTTTCTCAAGGTTTGGTATTAGCAATCTTTTTTCTTTTCTTTTCTCTTCTTTCTTTCTTTTTTTTAAACGGTGTCAGGTTTCTTTGGAAAGTTATTTCCGGGAACTAGCCTACAAAGGCAGACTAGCCTTTGTACAGTGATATCTGCAACATTATGATAATATTTCCAATGCAGACTCATGGTTCTGTGGCTGGAAAACTTAGTTTTGATAAGCTGGAACAGAAGGTTCCAGTCTATACTCAAATACATAGCGTTGAGACTCTGATGATCAAATGTTTTAATGCAGTAATTTGGCTTTAAAATTCAACCCAGAATTCCAATACTTTCATCTTTTGCACCTTAATGCTAATAAGGATGAATGACTTAAGTATGTGGCTACTGTAAATTAATCATCTTTAAGTGACTAAGTACATCATATCAACTGTCTAAGGGATTTGTAACATCCATAATCATTTTTGTATGTTCTTTTTGCTCTTCTCATTAGTTAAGCAGATGCCTCAATTGTGAACATTTTATTAAGTGACATTCAGGTAAACTAGGTTTTTATGATAAAAGTGGGTCATAAAGTAGGATTAAGAAAGATTCAAGTTGCCATAAAATTTTACTTATTTTTAAAATAGTCTTTATTTTTGTTAAGTAAGCTCTACACCCAACGTGGGGCTTAAACTCATGACCCCAAGATCAAGAGTCGTCATGTTCCTCTGACTGAGCCCCCCGTTGCCATAAAATTTTAGAACTGATATGAGAGTCAACAATTTTAACTTTTTTCACTATTTCACGTAACTTTCTATGAATAATGGTTAAAAATAATTTTAATGTTTTTTTTTTTTAATTTATTTTTGAGACAGAGACAGACAGAGCATGAGCAGGGGAGGGGCAGAGAGAGGGGGAGACACAGAATCGGCAGCAGGCTCCAGGTTCCGAGCTGTCAGCCCAGAGCCTGATGCGGGGCTCGAACTCACATACTGTGAGATCGTGACCTGAGCTGAAGTCGGACGCTTAACCGATGGAGCCACCCAGGTGCCCCAAAAAACAATTTTAGAAAAGTAATAATATTAAAGAAGGCAGGCCTCTGTACGAAAACACTGATAACATACTCTTTTACCCTCAAAGGAAAAAAAAAACCCACAAAAATTATAGGAAGGAAGTAATCATGTTTAAACAAGTAAGTCAGTAAAAAATATCTGATATTTGATTCACTGGTATAAAGCATTTATAAAATAATTTCCCAATGGAAGTCACCATCTTTTAACTTCCATCAAAACATAAAACATACTGTACCTTTTGGTGGAAAATATTTGTGGAAATAAAGTTACAAAGCCCAAAGTAACCTGAGAGCTCTGTAACACAGTGAGCTCTGACTCGCCATAAAGCTGTCTCCTACCCAGCATGAAGTCTATGCCAGAAAGCCCCACTGCTACACTAAAAAGTCCAGTTCAAGTAAGGTTAACTCCCTGAATTCTCTACCCCATCTATTAAGGCAAATAAATGAAGACAAGAAAGTACCAGTGGATAATACATGCGGGATCTCTGAAATCGTCTTAGCACAGGTTAAAATATCATTCTTCAAAACAGATGGGCGAAATCCTTAGAAAGTGGTTTAATGGCAGCGTCAGAAGGAAAAAAGGTTAGACATTTTGGTTTTGTGAACCTCTGATGTTACGTGGCTATAACGTACTGAGTATATTTATAACCGCACAGTAGCATCTATTACAAATAACCTCGCGTGTGGAACGTATGTATGCAACACAACAGTGTGTTAAGAAATGAAATCCCTGTTTCCAGTACGTTCGACTTAAACTGTAAATTTTCTGTACTGATGTTGATTGTTCTCTTTAAAAAAATTTAAGTTTTTTTAATGTTTATTTATTTTTCAGAGAGAGAGAGAGAGAGAGAGAGAGAGAGAGAGAGAGAATACGAGCAGGGAAGGGGCAGAGAGGGAAGGAGACACAGAATCCGAAGTAGGCTCCAGGCTCTGAGCTGTCAGCACAGAGCCCGACCTGGGGCTCGAACCCACAGAGTAGCGAGATCATGACCTGAGCTGAAGTCGGACGCTCAACCAACTGAGCCACCCAGGGACCTTCTGTAAAATTTTTTAATGTCAGCTACTAATTTCAGATACGGTCATGAAATATTCACTGGATTAGAACTTCGACTATCTTTTCTTTTATCCTTGAAATACCAGTATTTCCTGCTGCACACAAGGCTCCCACTTTGGAGCAATTTCTGATGGGCCAGGTTTTCCTCCATCTCCAACAAAAAGTCCATTTCATTCCTATTTTTATGTTGTTTTAATTTAATACTTCACTGCAGGACAAAGAAGAAATAACAGTCTTTAAAGAAGCCGAACATGACAACTTCTGAGCAGGGGAAGAATCATGCCACCTTCCCTAGCCCTGAATTTACATGATTTGCCCATTTTCTAAGAAACAAAAGACCAAAAAACAAAAACAAACAAACAAAAAAACACAACAAAAGCCACAGGGGAAAAATTATTTAGAATGCTCTTGGAATATTTTAATTGTGAAACTTTAAACGCGGAGTACAAACAATAACTTACTTCTAAGCTGCCTCTCTTTATTGGATTCAGCACCAATAATTTCTTCAGAAGATTTTCACAGTCGGTGGACATATAGAAGGGAATACGGTACTTTCCTCGTAAGACTCGCTCCCGTAGTTCCTTAAGAAGGCAAAGAAAGTACTCCTAACTGGCTCCTGAAATGATCATGCCTGAGATAAAACATTAGTACCGACTTCCACCGATACCTTCAAATTCTGGCCATCGAAAGGCAACGAGCCGCTGACTAATGTATAGAGAATGACGCCGAGGCTCCACACATCCACTTCAGGCCCATCGTACTTCTTTCCTTGGAAAAGCTCGGGGGCAGCGTAGGGTGGGCTTCCACAAAATGTGTCTAATTTGTTCCCGACTGTAAATTCATTACTGAAACCAAAGTCAGCAATTTTGATATTCATATCAGCATCAAGGAGAAGATTTTCAGCCTGCGAGGAAAATTAAAAAAAAAAAAAGAAAAGAAAAACGACAATGTAAATGCCTACACAAAATAAAATATTCATTATAACTGTTTCAGATCTCAAACATGTATTTCTTCCTTCTCATTTTTATGCATATCAGATTTAGAAGCCCAGCACGGTGTTTCAATGCATAACTGTTCAGAATCGCATCCATGTAAGACTGAATGTTAACACTATATAAGTGAAGCTCTCGTCTATAGGAGTATCTGCAGCTGTTTAAGAAAAGTTACTGAGAACGCTTTTTCTTCCAAGTTACTTTATTTATTTATTTATTTTTATTTTTAAAATTTTTTTTTTTTCAACGTTTATTTATTTTTGGGACAGGGAGAGACAGAGCATGAACGGGGGAGGGGCAGAGAGAGAGGGAGACACAGAATGGGAAACAGGCTCCAGGCTCTGAGCCATCAGCCCAGAGCCCGACGCGGGGCTCGAACTCACGGACCGCGAGATCGTGACCTGGCTGAAGTCGGATGCTTAACCGACTGCGCCACCCAGGCGCCCCTCTTCCAAGTTACTTTAAACCCATTTTTTTTCTTCACTGTAAGAAACATCCTGGAACCGTACCTTAATATGACCTATGTCAAGAAATGTAAGTTGACATAACACTAACCCTTCTTGGGCTTAAACCAACAAGGTTAGGGGCGCCTGGGTGGCTCAGTCGGTTCAGTGTCTGCCTTCGGCTCAGGTCATGATCTCACAGTTTGTGAGTTCGAGCCCCACGTCGGGCTCTGTGCTGACAGCTCGGAGCCTGGAGCTTGCTTCGGATTCTGTGTCTCCCTCTCCCTCCGCCCCTCCCCTGCTTACACTCTGTCTCTAAAAAATAAATATTAAAAAAAAAAACCCAACAAGTTTACTCAAAAGTGCTCTATTTTAATAGACCATCACTGATTAATGCAAAGCTCAAGAGCATACCTAAAATAACTGCCAGTCGGGGGTTCTGTGCTATTGAATTAAACCTTTCATCTTCTCTGATAGAATGCTTCCTCAACAAAGTTCTGTTCTTTTAGTAAAACAAAACAATACAACACAGCCTCCACTAGATCTTGTTTAAGTTTCTTTTTGCTGTTCTAAAACTAGATTCTCCTCTTCTGGAGGTATATTTTGGTAGAAAGCAGTGATTTCCACCCTCGTGTTTTCAGATGCTGTTTTTCCAAGATCCTAAAACAGAATCATTAAAAAAAAAAAAAAAAAAAGTTGAAATGTGCCTTTTGTAAACACAAGCTGAATTGCTTGTGTTTACAAAAGGCACATTTCAACCTTTTTTTTGTACATGTCTCGTTTCAAACTCTTATAACTGATAGACTAAGGAAATTATTTATTACATTGTAGATGTGTTTTATGAGGTCACCAAAGGGAGTACAATTTGGCTAAAATGAAAGGCAGACTTCTCTGCCTCGCCGGAGAGCCAGGCACTCTGTCCACCTTGCAGCATTTCCCTCCCTCGCCTTCCTTCTTTTTCCTTTCAAAGGTGTGCTAGCTTGGGATAGCTATTCTAAAAAAGGGAGGTATGTTTAGCACCCAAAAATACGACAATAATGTGGCGTCACTTATGACATGAATATTGCGACAGCACATACACTTGGGACATTTCTATTAAAACCTAACATTTACAGACCGGTGTGACAAAACCATCTGATGTTCTGATGTAAGAGCCTGGTCACTGTAAATTTCCGGGGCCATGCGTGAGCAAGTGGGGCTTTTTGGGTCTCCGTGAAGATGTCTGGATGGATGTGACAGTACGCAGGCTGCGTCGGAAGGGCAGAGCTGGAGGGGGTCTGAGATCTGCTCCAGGAGCATGAGGGAGAGCCCATCCCCCACACTGCAGGGAAACTCGGTGCTGCACATGATTTTAGTTTCTCAGATTTCTTTCCATGTAAGAAATGAGATAAGCTGGGCGTCAAACGTATAGTCAGGGGAACACTCCTCTGCTTTCTCTTTCTTTGTGGAAGTGATTTCTCCCTAAAATAGCTGTGGGAGGAAATGGAGAAGGAAAATTTGGGAGCAGTAGAAGATCTGCAACCTCAGAAAAATGGGGCCAGAATATGGGATTAGACTCTTGACAACTGCTTAAGACAGTACTTTTAAGTATAATATGAACCAGGGCTAGTAGCTGACAGACGACCTGGGAAAAAAATGTAAAAAAGAAAAATAGACTCCTAGGTAAGGTACAATGAAAGTTCAGTTTGGAAGAAGAGAGAAAAAGGGGGAAAAAAGACAAATATTTTAGCCCCAGGACCTTCTACTTCCATTAAAAAAAAAAAAAGAAAAGAAAAGAAAAGAGCACACCTGTTTGGCCACACCATTTCTTTCTTTTTAAAAATTATTTTATATTTTTAAATTTCTCTTTATTTATTTGAGAGAGACAGAGACAGAACGAGTGGGGAAGGGGCAGAGAGAGAGAGAGAGAGAGAGAGAGAGAGGGAGAGAGAGAACCCCAAGCAGGCTCCACACTGCCAATGCAGAGCCTGATATGGGGATTGAACCCATGAAACTGAGATCAGGATCTGAGCCGAAACCAAGAGTTGGACGCTTAACTGACTGAGCTACCAGGCGCTCCTGAAATTATTTTACATTTTTAAATAAAAATGGTGTGTGTACTTAAGGCATGCAACACGATGATTTGATATATATACACAGTGAAATGATTACAACAGCCAAGCTAATTAACATAGCACCTCCTCATTTAGTTACCATTTTTGTATGTGTGATGACAGCATCCGAAATCTACTCTCTTAGCAAATTTCCCAGTATTCAATACAATATCATTAACTTTTTGAATAGAACACTGAAAGCTCAGGCAGCCAAAGCAGAACTAAATGAGACTTCATTCAAATGGAAAAGCTTCTGCATAGCAAAGGAAAGGATCAACAAAAGGTATCCTATGGACTGGGAGAAAATATTTGCAAACCCTACATCTAATAAAGGATTAATATCTAAAATATATAAGGAACTCATACAACTCTGTAGCAAAAAACCAAACACCACAATGAAAAAATGAACAAAAGTCCCTAAACAGACATTTTCCCAAAGACGATACACAAATGGGCAACAGGTATATGAAAAGGTACAGAACATCACTAACCTCCAGGGAATTGTGAATCACAACCACAATGAGATAACACTTTCCACCTGTTAGGGTGGCTATCATCAAAAGTATAAAAGATAAGGTGTGTTGGCAAAAATGCGGAGCCAAGGGACCCCTGCACACCGTTGGTGGGAACATAAACTGGTGGAGCCATTATGGAAAAGAGGACAGAGATTCCTCAGAACACTGAAAGCAGTCCTTCTCCTGGGTATGTATCCAAAGTAAATGAAAGGGTACCTTGCAGAGATATCTGTGCTCCCACATTCATGGACACAAACCTTTCATGACTGTCACAACTTTTTATTCTGAAGTATGCTAGTTTACACTCATCACATGCACTGGACGTTCACAAAAGCACTTAAAGACTTCCCGTTCCTCGAGCTTTACTGTGGAGAGTGGACACTGGCAGCACGTCACACAAACCTGGTCCTGTGCTCGCTACCTTCCTTCTGGCGGAATGGGATCTCAGGCATTTTTAGATGGGGACAAAGCTCCACACTGATCTCTTACAACCAGCTCACTAATGGTGAATCAAATCCTCTAGCCTTTCATGCCAGATAACTTCTCCTTCGTACTTTCTTCATTTTCTCAGTGGAAATACTGCCTTCATGAAGTTGCTAGGAGGCAAATAAAAACCACTTTCCTCGGACAGAGCCCGGCACAATTAAGCAACCAAAAAGATGGCTCTCATACTACAAAGCAGCTGTTAACGATTTAGACTTTTTGTCATAGAATCAGTGGCTTACCTTAAGATCACGGTGAACAATGCACTTTTGATGGCAATACTGTACAGCAGATACAATCTAAAATAAATATTTGGATAAAAGATGTGTAATTATTTTATGGTAAAAACACTGCAATTTTCCTCCAATGATCACCTCCAACTAAGATAAATTACCAACTTAGATTTCAAAGTAATATTTCACCATTTCCCTCTTCTCTCAGCTCTGAAAACTACGTATGTTACACTTAAATGGAAAAGGTCACTTTTTTTCCAGTGTAGACACGCAGCATTCTCTCACTAAAAGACACTAAAATATTTCTTTGTCAGAGTCCGTGAAGATTTCTGTGGGCTGTTATATTTCTCTGCTGACATGATCAAATGTGTGCAATTTGTAGTTCTGATCAAATGGCTTATTCTAATGTTGGGATAACAGCTTTGGCACACATGAATCAGTCTATTTTAGGAATCATTATCAAATGTGTTCAAGGCATGTTTTTTCAAGCGAGGCCAATCAAAGGGGTATCTGGCATTGTCCTGTACTTATTCATACATAAGGAAATATAAAGAAATGGGAAAATTGTTCGGCCTTAAAACGAAACCCAAGTATCAAAAAAAAGAGGGAAAAATGAAATTTGATCTTAAAGCTGTTAGTAGGTCGGTCAGGCAGATTATTCTACCCCTGTAACTAGATACTGTATGCAATCATCATTTTTAACCATGACATAGGGTTCTTAGGGAACAGAGACTGAACAAGGAGGAACCCAATGGTAAGAGCCAAAGATACAAATGAGAAATAGGTTATAAACAATTCTATTATAGTTATTTTACTCCATAAAATAAAGACATTCAAAGAATCAGATAGTAATCAAGTTAAGAACTGTTTTGTACATGTAATCCCATCTGATGTACAGGACGGCCATTTTAATTCACAGAACATTCACTTCTGTGGATTCAGTTAAATGGAAACACGCTATGAATGCTGAATACTGGTAAGGCATTTACAAGTGGAGATAGAAATGAGATTTTTAAAAGTCTAAAGATGATGTGAAGTATGACCATGCTAATAGAAACATGGGTTAAAAAACGTTCAAAGTAGAAATGAGATTGATAGTTCAGTACTATAAAATTATTCTAATGTATATTAAAATGGTTCAGACAGAAACATGAATTCAAAACAAAATCCACACACAATGAGCAATATGTAATTCGATTAAATTCATTTTTGATTCAACAGTTTACTGAGTACCTGCTACGTGCAAGAAAATGTGCTGGCTGCTAGGGGAACACAAAATGAACATGACATGGACCGTGCCCTTAAGGAGCTGAAAGTCTGATTAGGAGAAAATATGTACATATCTTACATGTCTATGAGCAACCATAATACAAGGCAGAGTCATAGAAGCAGAGGTACAAAGAAGTGAGGGGAATCATATTACATAAAGAACAATTTCAGTTAGAAATGCTGCCTGGAGTAGGTGATATTTGATCTAAGCCATCCTTGAATGACAGTACTAAGTATTTCAGGATGAGATTTCGTGATGGGGAGGTAGGGGCAAGGTGGTGAAATGTACTGATGTTGAGACAACACAATGTATTTGAAAAGTAGGTGGGAAAATGATAATAGTGGCAGTAAATGTTGACAGGTTGGTAAAAACCTCCAAATTCCAAACTACACAGGTACCACAGAACCACTAAATGTTTTTAGGCAGAGCAATTGTGAATGAGTATGATCAATTTGAAGTGTAAATCCCTAAAATACAGCAGAATCTTGCAATGAATAGTTGTATTAATTTTCTTAAATATGCTTTAAATTTCTAATATCCAATTTTCATTAAAACACGTTTATTAGGCAAGAGATACATACTTATATGTAAATATCGATACACCTTTTAGAAAATGTTTATTTTTGACAGAAAGAGAGATATATAGAGAGAGGGGAGACAGAGGATCCAAAGCAGGTTCTGTGCTGATAGCAGAGAGCCTGATGCAGAGCTCAAACTCACAAACCATGAGACCATGACCTGAGCTGAAGTCGGAGACTTTAACCAACTGAGCCACCTAGGCGCCTCCCAGGCACCCAGTATTAATACATCTTAATGAATATATTATAAGGCTATTTTTGTATCATGGATGACAGAAATTTGCTGATAATACTGGTTTTCAAGACACTCTGTCTTAGTAACAGTGAAGAAGGCATGTTATAGATAATGATTCGGCTATCAAACATGCATTTCACATTAGACAGAATGATCTCTATGAAAGCAGTTCTAAAGGCATTTCTGCAATAAAAATCTCCTGAGCCTTAAAGTCTTAAGAATGGAAAGATAATTAAAGAGAATGCTCTGTATTAAGCATTTCATTCTCCCCAAACTCTATGACCTCTGACTTCTATCAGTTAAATATGGTGGCTTATAGTATTACGAAACTTACCTAGCAGGTACACTTTCTGCCATGAAAGAGAAGTTCTGCCTTCTGTCTGACTCACTGCAAGAATCCCCCATTCACAAGCCTGAATTTTACTGCATTATTCTATGGCCAGATCCTTCCATCCCAAAACATTCTGTACCTCCTTAAGTAGGATGTAGGAACTTCCTTGTGATTGTTCTTTTTTGGATCTTGAAAACACGATTTACAATCAGGCCTGAACTGACGCTAAAAACCAGACATGTCAGTGTTTTGCTATGAGGTGCAAATGTTGCGTTGCTTTGCAATTAATTTGTAAGTGAGTCAGGAACTCCCAAGTTTTAAGTTACTGTTATTGGAAGAGCGGAATCAATACTATGATTTTCTTGTAGGCCCTCACAACTTTAGGAATAGAGGAGCACTGTATGGTCAATGACTGCTAAAGTTCTCTTAAATTGTCTCTGGATGATTCTAACAGCAGAGTCAAGGACATAGATATGTAAATACTTGCTCATATAGTACATTCCTAAACTGTTAAAGTAATTTCATGATACAGAGCAAATAAAAATAAATGTACATTTATTCTTTGTCTTAACTAAATTTATAAAGTAAAATACGCACCTCGAAAGGAAACTGAAAAACAAATATATAACCTTTTGTCAAAATGACTACAAAACTGTGTGTACGTGTATCCCTCATTTAAAAAAAAATTTTTTTTTTTCAACGTTTATTTATTTTTGGGACAGAGAGAGACAGAGCATGAACGGGGGAGGGGCAGAGAGAGAGGGAGACACAGAATCGGAAACAGGCTCCAGGCTCTGAGCCATCAGCCCAGAGCCTGACGCAGGGCTCGAACTCACAGACCGTGAGATCGTGACCTGGCTGAAGTCGGACGCTTAACCGACTGCGCCACCCAGGCGCCCCTATCCCTCATTTTAAAAAACATGAGTTACCTTTTTAATTCTGAAGGAAGACATATAAATAGTAAATACATTTAATATGTATAATAAATAATTATAAAGGAAATATTTCCTATTGCATTACATTTTAAATAGCAACATGAAGAATATGAAACTGATTTCAAAAAATAATTCAGACTCTATTTTTAACATGAGCCAATGAGTAATTATGTGGATTTTATGACACTATCTATGTTCCAGCCTTCTATCCTGTTCCAACCCATCAGTAAAGATGGGCAAGTTCTTTATAATAGCAGACACTGTCACCTTCTCTAATTTCACAGACTACCCGACACAGTTTTGTCCACACAGTATGATTTCAGTCAATAAATACAGCCAGCTGACTAAAAGGAACAAGAGTGAGTAGCAGCAGTCTATAAAATATACAGTAAGATCCCAGCGGAAACATTTGATGTCAACTGTAATTTTCTTGCTGATTGGCTACTAACTATAACTTCATGACTGATACTGAGAGAACAATGGCTTTTAAAGTGATGACCTGAGCTTTACTTAGGGTGAGCCTCTGGCCCAGGACAGGAGAGCCCTGAACGGTATGTCCAGTTCATTCATGTGGCGTCCTCATTATCAGTTGTCTTTAGATTTCAGACATTTTAGGATGAATGTTTGAATGAAAGGGCCATACCTATCTTTGATATAAAGCATTTCACATATTATGCTCCAAAAAGTAATGACTCTGTGGGATAGCAACAACAGAGTTTTATAACACAAACTCACTTCATGACCAATTTGGAGAATACTATATCAAAAACAGGTGAAACAGTTTCTCTCTCTCTCTCTCTCTCTCTCTCTCTTCTCCAGAACTTTTAACTTCTTCAAATTGTTTATATGTTAACATACATGTAACATCTCTTAGAGGAGGCCTCTGTATAGGTATTCAGTGGATCCCAAACTTTTAACTGGAGAATGGGCATCCGTGCAGAAGTACCGAGCTAGTTTTAACTGAACTATTTTAAATTCACTAAGGTAAAGTTTGGGACACAACAAGTTGTCTGATGAAATTTTACTTCCATAAATTTTATGAACAATTTATAATTCATTAATTGTCATTTCCATCATCATTTATAAAGTATGTTAATTTTAATCACTTCATTCCTAAAAATTAGAAGTAAAAACCCTAGATGAACTTAAATTACTTTTCTTATATTTTCTATAAAAAGTCATATTCAATTTGAACTGGAAATATAAACATCTTACCATATTCTTCTCCCACATTTGTAAGGCTTCTTGCCTACTTAACTAAATAAAATTGACCACGGTTTGTAAATCTACAAAAACATGAGTTCTAATACCAAGACATCTTTAATGACAAAAGAAAAGAGAATAATGTCTTTAAGCACAATGCATATATACTTCATACATTAAGCTAATAATACTTGATAATTACTGGATAAAGGATTAAATATTTTTTTTCTTAGTTTAGTCTATATTTCCAGAACTATCAATGAATTGTCTTACCTATAAGACATTTCACTATTTACCACCATCTAAAAATAACCATATGCAACTATTTTAAATTTAAATTCAGGAAGAACAAACTTCTTTTTCAGTTCCCCATTCTTTAAAAAGTATAAGATAGCAGGACTTTTCCTCTTTAAAATACCATGTACTCTGAAGTCCAGTTTGTGATACTGTGCGTTGTACATCACTAAAAACATTAACAAAACAAAGTTAAAAACTACTTTCCATACCTGCCTAAATTTTGCACGGGCCTCTTTTTCTTTCATTCTTCCATGGGCAACTAAGTAATCAAATACTTCACCTGAATCAGAAAGGTAAAGCAATAAAATATACACAAATCTCCAATTAACAGTACAAGCAATGTCAAGTTCTTGCCTTGTTTTTAGAGCAGCTTTTGACCCACAATTTTCTGATAGTTTTACATAAATCACAAACTATTACATGAATAGAAAAAACAGGGAAAAATTACACACAGAATTGAGTGTCTGTTAGCAGCTTATGATTTAGCAAAACTCTTAAAAAATAAGTCATAAAAACATAACTGAGAAAACTTGCTTTCTGATTTCAAGTATTACATAAAAATACAGTCAACTCTTTATTATGCATTCAAATAAAGGGAAGCCACAGCATGAGCAATCAAAAATTATACCTGGCGTTGTATTTGGGGGCTACGTGTCAAACAAAGTAACAAAAGTCATGTTACGTTGGATCTCTCTCTTTTAAATTCTACTTGTCATGGAATCTTGGTCAAATTCCTTCGGACTGCTTCCATTCCCACTGATTTCGTGCTTTTCCTTCCTATACTCTGATTATGCTAGACCCACTATACTCATTTCATCTATTTTGGTTCTTAACTACTTATGCAGAATTAAATCATCTGGTGTGTGTCTCCTATTACTCTGAACCAACTTCAACGATCATATCTGCCCTATCCCCAGGACAGAACACAAAGTGGGTAGACAATACATACTTGTTGAAATAATTCAAACGAGAAACTGTGGAAATTTCCTATTAGACCCATTACTTTACATGTATATAAGTTTTTTTTTTTTCATTTTTCTCTAGTTAATACTTGTAAAAAAAAAACCCTAAATTACTATTTAGTGACAATATTAAAAATAAAATATCTCAGTATAAGGGAGAAATTTATTTTTAATGTCCTTATAATTTACACCAGATAGATATACATGTCTATTTAAAACTCCTAAGATGGCTTAAGGCATTCTTGTAAATATAGCAGAGTGGTTAAAAACCCAGGCTTTAGAATCAGACCAATTTTGTTATGAATCCCTGTTTAGCCCTAAGTAGCTACTGGGAGACATGAGGAAGACTTCTCAACTTTATTAAGATCCTGCTTCTATTTACTGCCTATCTCACATGGCTGTTATAAGGATTAAATGAAATAATGCATGTGCTTAGCACAGTGACTGGCATACAGTAAGCACTCAATAAATTATACATTTGTATCTCAGTATACGGTAAATTGTGTGTGTGTGTGTGTGTGTGTGTGTGTGTGTGTGTGTGTGTATGCAATATCAATCCTAGGATATCAATAAAACATTAAAAACCAAATATGTAATCATGTATGTCAGATGAAACTAATACACCTACAGTGTCAGACAACATATGACACCAGGCATACTTAAATGACTGAATGGGATGATGAAAATAGATGTGAGTGGATGCTCTAGTTGACCCATCACGGTAGTTAATTCCAGATATGTGAGTTTAGGCTGGGAAAGACATATGCAAGAATTCAAAAATATGGACCGCTCTTAAGTTCTGCCTAGGACATCCATAGCCCAGATGTTTACAAGACTTAGTCCTTCACTTATTATTTATTACTTGTTTATGATTTGCTTCCCCCAAAGAATGTAATCTTCTTGAGGGCAGGGACTTTGTGTTTGCTCACCCACGTGTTCCCAGCAGCTAGAATAACATGTGGTACATAACACACATCTAATAAATAATGTTTGCGTGAACGAAAGAAGAAATAAAACACACCATTCCAGAGCAGCCGAACACATTTAATAGGTTCTTTGGGATTAAATGTGGTTCAGAATCATAAAGGAGTTCCCTGCCTACCTAATCACAGAAAATCTTCTGCTCCATTAGTGAACCAGGATCAAAACTGATCTAAATACTCCTGACAAAGAAGCAGCTGTCTGACTCAACTCTTTTTCTCATGACAGATTCAATCCTAAAATATCTAGAAATTTCAGAGGAAAAATATTAAGTGTTGTTTATAAAAGTTACCTTGCCAGTTATAGATTAAAAAGGCAAGAAAATGATTCCAGATTTAGCACCACAGAACCATGACGGTTTTGTTAGAGGATCACCAACGGGCAAGACTCGGCGAAAACCTACCACTAGAAATCAGAACTGAATGAGAGAGCGCCTGGTATGGGCTGAACTCCGGTAAACACCTCTGCACACTGTACCCCACGGCCCTTCCTCACTGTGCTACTGAAGGAGAGCGGTGAGGATCCCACGCACTCTCTGTTCCTCCAGCCACTGCTCCCCTTCATCAGTGCCAATACAGAGTTGACTGCCCTTCCCGTTTATCGTTAAACAGCATACATATTAATATTAACACAGCCTTGTGGTGGTGCCCCTTCATAAAAACAGAAGTGTCCACCGATTTTTAGCAGTCTGTAATTTCTCATATCAAAGCTTATCTAGCCCCTTTCTCTACACTTTAGATCACCAAACGGGGGGGAAAAAAAGAGTCTAAGTGAACTAAAAATAACACCCAGGGTTCCCACGCTGACAAATTGTTATATAAAATCTAACTAAAGGATAGAAAGAGAAAGAATCCATTATGTGGTATCCATACATTCACTAATTTTATTACAGACCTACAACTCATACAAATTTGCATGGCTGTATTAATATTTTAAAAAATCCTATAATAATAAGCCTTAATGACATAGGTTTTCACGTTAAGTCAAAAAACCTACATTAAAATACTTTCAGGATGAGAAAAGGCTTTGCAAAAAACCAAACCTACTGGAACTTTCAGTTTGCATTAAAAACTGAAAAAGCTATTAAAATAGATGTAATATTTATAGTAAACATTTTTAGAAATCCAAGAAACAGTACAAAAATACATAGTTTAGGTATAATAGACTAGAATAAATCCTCTTTATTCTTACATACAAATCTACACATTAGCTGAAAGGATCAACACTAAATTCAACCCTAAGTTTTTCTACTGATTAGCAAAAAAGCTAATTAGCCACAGTGGTTTACATAATTTCAGCTGCTCTCCTCTTTTTCAATTGCTTAACACCTTCAAGCATTCTGTTTTACTGGTTCAATGATTTAGCTTCAGAAATTTTTAAATGTGTTTCTAAGAAAGTTCTGTGCCTCAAAGTCACAACAGTAACTTTGAGCCAACATCTGTCTCCTTTGAGGGAAATTGTGGAAGATGAAGCTGCTTTTGTTATATACCAGTGTTTGAATCCTTCCCATTTTCGACACTATGTAGTCAAAGTATCCATTACATTCGACACATGCATCTGTATTTCTGTCAACTCAGTCCTCTAACTTATAACATGTATAAATCGATACTTGTTTAAATCGAGACATTTTATGGATTATCTTGAAAATCCATGTATATTGAGACTCTGTCATATGTGACCAACCTCTGGCCCAGAACACACTTTTACTATAAACTTTATCAGATACATTGTGAATTTGAAATTTCCTTATAGCCAAGTGCTTCTAATCACAATATTATGACATATTATAATATGTAGAGAAGAGAATCAAAACATTCATAACAATGTAAATTTAGGGTTTTGAAAACTGTCTTTAGGCAATTTTATGTAAGCCAAAAATCCAACTTTTAAATGTAGGATCAATAGGTCTTGAGAGCAAACACTGAATTTTCCTTAAGATATACCACTTAAAAGCATTTTAAATAAAACTGTCGATTCATTAGTAACAGTGAACACGTAAGTGTTATAATAAACCTTGGGGTGTTGATAGTTCTGTATGTCTCATCAAAGATAACTTTTCCACCCCTCTCATCCTTACCCCCACTCGCATACTCCATGACTAAATAGAGGGTCTTCTCCGTTTCAATAACTTCAAACAATTTTACTGAAAAAAAAATTAGAGATATAACTGTAATTGTTAGCATATATGGGATATGCTTTAAGAAAATTTAAGGTAATCCTAAGCCAGTGGAAAATCTGAGTATTTACTAAAAATTATTAATGACAATTTTAAACTGAAAAATTCTCTCAAAGGTAATTACTACTGTGGAAGAAAACCACTTACCACAAAGTGATTTGGAACCAAATCTGTTGGGTCAAAAGAGTTAAGTTTCTGGGATTAAAAACCATTACTTTTTCTAATGAGAAGAATATAATAAAAAGGAGAAGCTTAAAATCAGGATAAAATTTTAACTAAAGCTTAAAAGAGACTGTATTATAACAACACATATGTTGCACTATCATAAAATGTTGACCAATCTTTGGTACAGAAACAAAAATATTCTATAATTATGTGGTATTATAAAAGTTTTTGGTTAAAAAAAAAACACACCAAATTATCAGACTTACATAGTTGAAATGATATACCACAAATAATCACATTAATATCTCTAGTAAATATAATATTTTTAAATGTGAAAGAAACAAGTGTTTAGAAAATGGGCAGGTTAAAAGAAGAATTACTTTTTCCTTATCATCCATTGACTTGATATGTTACATGTAATCAATCTATTTATTTGTAAATGTAGGGGAAAACCAGAACTCATAGGAATAAATTCACTAAAATTGAAATCACCCCTATTTTCTTTAAAATTCAAATTAGTTATTTTGCCCTATGATCAAACCTAAATGCATATTATCAAATTATCTGGAATTGATTTCTTATAAATACTGCAATGGCAAGCAATCTCTAGGGCAATTTAGAAGGGAGATACAAAAAATATTCATATGCATTAACTCCAAGTCAAATGTATTATTTTAATGGAGAGCTTAAGACAGCAATGCAGTAGAAAATAGCCTTCAATTGCAGCCTTCAATTTCTATAAAATTCTACCTTTTCAAATAGTCTCAAATTAAGGAATATACTTCATCATTAATTGTATACATGAATTGCATACCTATGTTAGGATGATTTAATATCTTCATTATTCGTACTTCTCGAAACAACTGTTAAAGAAAACAGGTAGACATATTTCTGTTAAAACCATTCGCTTGAAGAAATTCATCTTCGTACAAGACACTAGAAGATCCTGGTAATGAGCTAAGAAAGAAACAAGAGATTTGTTTCTCAGATTGACCTCTAACTCTGCTGAGGCTTGATTTCCAGGACAATTATAATGAGATGAACTCAGATGCTTCTGTTTGCGTGTGTACATGTGTGTGAATACACCACATACAATAAAACTTGCACTTTTATTTGACTACTCTTCATTACTGGCAATAAAAGAAAAATACTGTGGAAATGAAACTAAATGATCTCTCACGTGATTTTTATCCAAAACCAAGCTTCCTTGGAGGCTGGGGTGGTGGGGAGGGGAAGGGGGTGGTGGTTCTGATACTTTAGTCATCTCTACTGGTTGATCAGGCACTTTATGAAAGATTAAATGATATAAACCTACACTAAGTAAAATTTGAAAAGGAAACAAGACTATTTTCAGTAGCATTTTTAAGGAGACTTGTATAATAGTAAAGGACAATAAAAATTTATTTACCACATTATATAAAACCAAAACATACTGAAAATAAGTCACTTGAAACACGAATGTTAAAAATTCATGCCTTTTATTTTTCAATATAGGGCCCATTTTTCAAAAGTGTGATCTGGCATTTTTTTGCTCTATGCCGTCTTTTGAGTACATGTTAAGTTCCAAATCAAGCATCTAGTTCAGGAAAACAGAAGGGCCAATAACTGATAATATTCGAAAAAAGTCTATATTATGACATATGATCTAAGGTTAATGCTTTCAGAGGGGAAATTTCTCCAAGGAAGATATACAAATGGCCAGAAAGAATGTGAAAAGAAGCTCAACATCATTAATCATTAGGGAAATGCAAATCAAAACCACAATATGAGGTGACCCTTCAGACTCAGGATGGCTACTATTAAACAAAACAAAATAACAAGTCTTGGCAAGGATGTGGTTAAAGTATATATACCTAAAAGCAGGGACTCAAACAAGCATTTGTTGTATACCTATGTTCACAACAGCTAAAAGGAAGAAGCAGCCTGAGTTTCAACTGATGAATAAATGAACAAAATGCCGTATATACATACAATAGAATAATATTGTCTTTTTTTTAATTAACAAAACAATTTTTTTTTAATTTTGAGAGAGAGCATGCACGAGTGAGGGAGGGGCAGAGTGAGGGAGGGGCAGAAAGAGAGAAGGAGAGGGAGAATCCCAAGCAGGGCTTGATCCCATAAACTGTGAGATCACGACCTGAGCCGAAACCAAGAGTCGGACGCTCACTCAACTGAGCCACCCAGGCACCCGGGATAAGATTCAGTCTTAAAAAGGAAAGACATTCTGACATACACTAAGATGGACAAACCTTGAGGACATTAGGCTAAATGCAATAAACCAGTTGCAGGAGGAGAAATACCGTATGATTTCCCGTGTATACTAGGTATGTAGAATAAGGTCAAACTAATAGACACAGAAGTCAGCCAAGGCCTGGAGTGACTGAGGCAAAGAGTTTCACTGTCTAATGGGTATAGAGTTCTCAGTTTGGAAGATGAAAAAAGTTCTGAAGATGGCCGGTGGTGATGTGTACACAATAATATGAATGTATTTGACACCACTGAACTGTATGTTTAAAAATGGTTAAAATGGTAAATCTTAGGTGTACTTTCACACAAGTTAAAAACAGAATATAATGTGTTGATATGCCTCAAAAAATTTCACACCAATGATAAACCTACGTAAGGCTTATCTACCACTAAAATCTCATCCTAGCTCTCCTGCATTATCTACAGAAACTTGGGAGTCATCCTTAACTACATGCCTCCCTGAAGTCTGCACATCAGATCTATCACCAAGACCTACTGACCCGACCTCCAAAATTCATCTCACATCTGTCAACTTCTATCTATCCATACAGGCAACACTGTCACACTGAATCCCATAGGTCTCTATACATCCATTCTGCATTCTCTTTTCTGTCCTCCCATCCTCCAACCCATTAACCATGCAGCACTACACTGCTGATCACCACTGCTGGTTTTCCAATGCCATTAGAACAGGATCTTAAACATGGGCTACCAGGCCTTGAAAATCAGTATCTTGCCTACCTTGCCATGCTTATCTCATGACACTACGTACCATCGACATGGATGTCTCCTAGATGGACTTCACTTAAGGCAACCAGCCATCTTTCTCAGTTGAACTTGCTAAGATCCCTCACTACTCAGGGCCTTTGCACACGCTCTTCCCCCCTCTGCCTGGAATGAATGCTCTTCATTCACTTTTTGAATTATGAAATATTTCAAACTTGTTAAAAAGTACAGAAACAAATATAGCACTTACCTCTGTATTCACTATCAAGATTAAACAACTTATGTTAATGTTCTGCAATATTTTCATGAGATTTTATTTTTAAGAAAAATTATGAATTTTAATTATTTAATAAAATATGAAGACATTAATCATTCTAGTCATAGCTAGAGTATCCCTCTCTATCTTTTTCTTCCTCCCCATCCTAGGTAAAACCACTACCCTAATGCTGGTATATAACAAGCTATAAGCTTTTATTAATTTTCTATAGTGCATATATAAATAGCAATATTAACTTTTTTGTGTTTTAAACTTTATATAAGTGGAGTCATATTGAATATATCTCTCTAAGCTTATTTTTTCTTCAACATTATGTTTCTTTGTTCTATCCCTGGTATGTATTGATCTGGTCCATTTACTTTAATTGCCATGTTCCATTACAGTACATGAAGAAACTACAGTTTATACACTGTTCTATTGAGGATGCTTAACTTACTGATGTATTTTCCCTACTGCAGTCAGTGCTATAACGAAAATTCTTGACACGTTCACGGAAGTCCATCGTTTACATTAGGGTTCAGTCTCTGTGTTGTACATTCCAGGGGGTTCAACAAATGTATAATGACACGTATCCAACACTACAGTATCACACAGACTAGTTTCACTGCCCTAGATATCCCCCATGCTCCACCTACTCACCCTTCCCTCCCATAAATCCCTGACAACCACTAATCTTTTTTACTTTTTCCATAATTTTACCTCTTGAGAAGATCATACGGCTGGAATCATGGAATATGTGGCCTTCTCAGATTGACTTCTTTCACTTAGTTAATATACATTCAATGTTCCTCCGTGTCCTTCCATGACTTGACAGAGCATTTATTTTTAGCACCGAATGATATTTCATTGTATGGATGTACCAGTTTATTTACCCGTTAACCTACATCTTGATTGCGTCCAAGTTTTGACAATTACAAATAAAGCTGCTATAAACCGTGTGCAGGTTTTTGTGTGGATGTAAGTTTGCAACTCATTTGGGTAAATGCCAAGGAGGATGACTGGTGGATTTTACGGTAGGTATGTTTAGTTCTGTAAGAAACCACCAAGACTGTCTTCCAAAGTGGCCATGCCATTTTATATTCCCGCCAGCAATGAGAGTTCTCATTACTCTACATCCTTAGCAGTATTTGGCATTGTTAGTGTTTTGTATTTTCACATTCTAATAGGTGTGTGGTGGCACCTCACTGTTGTTCAAATTTCCAATTCCTAATAACAGACGGCGTTGATCATCTTTCCATATGCTTATTTGCCATCTATATGTTTTCTTTGATGAGATGTCTGTTCAGATCATTTGACCACTTTTTAATTGGTTGTTTGTTTTCCTGAGTCTTTTCAAGCCAATTTTCGAGCCTGCATTTCCAACAATACCAGATGCCTGTGGATCGTAGTGAACATGGATTGTTCATCAAACACCTTTTTGTTTCTACTTTGCACCATCAGGGAATGGGTCATTCTCATGAGCAGTCCTGGAGGCCCTGGGCAGAGGGGGCCAGAAGTCACATACCCTCACTTCCTCCTTGAGGCTCTCAGGGAGATTGGTGGTCTGAGTGGTTGGTCTGAGTGGGGTGCTCAGGTCAGCAGAGGGAACCATGTCCAGGGGGCACCAGACATAGGACTGAGGAGATGCCGCCCCTGCTCAGACTTGTGAGGACTGATGGCAGGGGTAGAGTCCCGAGGGATCTCCTGTGTTCTGGGTGAGGAGTCCCCTCAGAACACACACAGGGTTCTTTTTTTTGGGGGGGGGGGCAGGGGGAGACAGAGAGAGAGCACAAGTGGGGGAGGGGCAGAGAGAGAAGGAGACACAGAATCCAAAGTGGGCTCCAGGCTCCGAGCTGTCAGCACAGAGCCCAATGCGGGGCTCAAACCCATGAACCGTGAGATCATGACCTCAGCCAAAGTCGGACGCTTAACCGACTGAGCCACCCAGGTGCCCCCACAGCGCTCTTACCTTAGCTGCTGACACCATCTAGGCCTCCCCTGTCTACTTACCTAATGCCCCCCTCCTCTGAACAAGACCCTTACCTCCCTGAGAGCCCCAAAGAAGTAAAAGAGGAAGTACCTCCCAAAGAGGAAGTAAGGGGCCCATCATCACGTCACCTTTGCCCAGGGACTCCCTGGGCTGATGGCACGTGCAGGACTCCGTGGGTTAGATTTTCAGAAAACGTGTACTTCTGGTTTCAAACTTTTTTTTTCTCTTGCTACAGCACATTAGCAGATAAAATTCACACACTAATAGATAAAATTTACATGTGAGTGTATTATAAAGAATAAACACAAATAGTCCCTGTTTTGGTTTTGCTATACTATACAGGTTTTAAAGTAGCTGGACTGGCTATCAATATGAGCAGCAATACTGTAAGTTTCATTTGCATTCTTCAGTATTATCATTATCGTGTCTTTGCAACAGGAAAGTGCCCAATACCAATCTTGTTCTCTACGCTTACATATAAATAAACTGCCCGTTTTCTTTACTTAGTCTTGCTTTCTTATTAAGACTTCACCTGTTAACTTGTTGTATCTGACTATAAAAGCACAACTCACCAGCACTGCAGTACAGAAGCCTGTTAACTGGCCCCCACACCCCTCTGCAAATCTAACGCGCACCATCCGAGCACCCTCAACACTCAGTCCACGGTGCGCCCCGCGTCCTTGCACTCCTTAAGTTGAACAGAATGCTTACCAGAGGTGATCTAGGTCCCAAACATATTTGTCGGGTATACGTGTTACTGTAAATAGATAGTTTAATTAGTATATCTGTTTTCTTCTTTTTTTCTTAATTTCTATTTATTTTTTAAATGTACATCCAAGTTGGTTAGCATATAGTGCAACGGTGATTTCAGGAGTAGATTCCTTAATGCCCCTTACCCATTTAGCCCACCCCCTTCCCACAACCCCCCCTGGAACCCTCTGTTTTTTCTGCATATTTAAGTCTCTTATATTTTTGTCCCCCTCTCTGTTTTTATATTATTTTTGCTTCCCTTCCCTTATGTTCATCTGTTCTGTGTCTTAAAGTACTCATATGAGTGAAGCCATATGATATTTGTCTTCTCTAATTTCGCTTAGCAGAACACCCTCTAGTTCTATCCATGTAGTTGCAAATGGCAAGATTTCATTCTTTTTGATTGCCGAGTAATACTCCATTGTATATCTATATCACATCTTCTTTTCTTTCTCAATTTTTTTTTTTAACATTTATTGATTTTTGAGACAGAGAGAGACAGAGCATGAACAGGGATGGGTCAGAGACAGAGAGGGAGACACAGAATATGAAACAGGTTCCAGGCTCTGAGCTGTCAGCACAGAGCCTGATGCGGGGCTCGAACCCATGAACTGCGAGATCATGACCTGAGCTGAAGTCGGACGCTTAACCAACTGAGCCACCCAGGCGCCCCTATCACATCTTCTTTATCCATTCATCTGCTGATGGACATTTGGGCTCTTTCCATACTTTGGCTATTGTTGATAGTGCTGCTATAAACATTGGAGTGCATGTGCCCCTGTGAAACAGCATACCTGTATCCCTTGGATAAATACCTCATAGCGCAATTGCTGGGTTGTAGGGTAGTTCTATTTTTAGTTTTTTTGAGGAACCTCCATACCGTTTTTCAGAGTGGCTGCACCAGTTTGCATTCCCACCAGCAGTGCAAAAAAGATCCTCTCTCTCAGCATCCTCGCCAACATCTGTTATTGCCTGAGTTGTTAACGTTAGCGATTCTGACAGGCGTGAGGTGGTATCTCACTGTGGTTTTTATTTGTATTTCCCTGATGATGAGTGATGTTGAGCATTTTTTCATGTGTCGGTTAGCCAGGTGGATGTCTTCTTTGGAGAAGTGTCTATTCATGTCTTTTGCCCATTTCTTCGCTGGATTGTTTTTTGGGTGTTGAGTTTGATAAGTTATTTATAGATTTTGGATACTAACCCTTTATCTGATAGGTCATTTGCAACTATCTTCTCCCATTCCATCAGTTGCCTTTTAGTTTTCCTGATTGTTTCCTTTGCTGTGCAGCTCTTTATTTTGATGAGGTCCAAATAGTTCATTTTTGCTTTTGTTTCCCAGAGGCAATCTGGAGACGTGTTGAGTAAGAAGTTGCTGCGGCCAAGGTCAAAGAGGTTTTTGCCTGCCTTCTCCTCCAGGATTTTGATGGCTTCCTGTCTTACATTGAGGTCTCTCATCCATTTTGGGTTTATTTTTGTGTATGGTGTAAGAAAGTGGTCCAGGTTCATTTTTCTGCATATCGCTGTCCAGTTTTCCCAGCACCACTTGCTGAAGAGACTGTCTTTATTCCATTGGATATTCTTTTCCTGCTTTATCAAAGATTAGTTGGCCATACGTTTGTGGGTCCATTTCTGGGTTCTCTATTCTGTTCCGTCGATCTGAGTGCCTGTTCTTATGCCAGCACCACACTGTGTTGATGATTACAGCTTTGTAATACAGCTTGAAGTCTGTATATTCGCTTTCTATCGCTGAGTAAGAAATTACCACACTCTAGCAACTTGTAATGACACACATTTATCATCTCACAGTTTCTGTGCATCAGTAGGGCTTCATTGGGTCCTCTGGCTCCCATCGAGGTGCTGCAGTCTCATCCAGGGGTCTGACTGGGGAGGAATCCATTTCCAAGCTAACCCAGGCTACAGCTTTAGGACTGAGGATGCTGGTTTCTTACTTGCTCTCGAGCAGAGGCCACCCTTACCTCTTAGAGACTGCTTACATGTCCTTGCCAAGTTAGGCTTCTCCAACATGGCTGTTTACTATATTCAAGCCAGCATGGATAATCTTTAGGGCATGTTGGCTAGAAAGGCAGTTTTATATAACATAATGTAATCATGGGAGTGAAATCCCATCACCTTTTCCATATTCTGTTGGTTAGAAACAAGTCAATGGTCCCGCCCACATTCAAGGGGAAGGGATTATACAAAGGTGTGAACACCAGAAGTGGGGATCACAGGCAGTTGCCTTAAAGTTTGTCCAATACAATTAAATGTTACATAAACCAATGAATTCAAGTTTGTTGTTTAACAAAAAACAAAACAAAACAACACACACACACAAAAACACAAAAAAATCTGTAAATTCTAGATAAAAGCTGCTAGAGAAAATGCTGCCCACTTAAGTGCGGGCAGAATAAATATCAAAGATTAAAATAAAATCTTGGGGCTGCTCTCAGATCATTCCTGGGTATCTTTAAATTCTCCCTCATTAATTAAAAAAATAAAATAAACCTGGAAATAGCAGCAAGTGTGAGTTTAGGGGTGAGATTTATGCAAGATAAACAAAGCTAAATGCCAATCAACAGGCCCAAACTAAGAAGGGGGGGTGTGGGGTGGGGTGGGGGAGAAACCTTGGCCTTAAATTGTTCGATGGTATGCACTGATGTGTTCAATTTAAATGTTAAATATCTATATAAGTTTTCGTAATTCCTCCCTTTACCATACTTTTTCAATTAACCGCTCCTTACGGCAGGCAAAAGAGGGTTTCCACCTTATTTTCTCCAGAAAGTGGCCCAGGGAGTGTAGCGTGTCATTCCATACGAGCTCTAATTCCAGCTCCTCTTCCTTCTCTTCTGCCTCAAGGAAGCACACAGGATTCCAAGTGTGTAGACAATGTTGTCACAGGGATAATCTTGAGGTTATTTCTCAATTTTTATGAAATTACTGGCAAATTCGGTGGTTTACTTTTGGAAGCAAACTGGTTGAGACATACCCTAGAACTAATGAAAACATGCTGATGCCTCCCGGCAGCTCCACGTCTGACATTCTAAAGGAATGGATTAGCTGTACATGCTTCAAACACTTCTCCACAGATACTGGGGTTTGCTCGTTGGTTTGTTCGTTCCCTAAGCTGGGTTTTGGACTGGCACTGAATTCACGAATGCGGTCCCTGACAAGAACCTAGAATTTAGCCCTTGTGTTCTACCAAGAAGTGAGGTGAGCTGGGGAGAGGACTGCAATGATCTTGTGAACATTAGGGCGTACCTGAACAGAAGTACCACGCCACTGCCATCTGGAGATGAAGCAGGAGAAACAGTTACAGGAAGGGCCAAAGTTCTCATAAGGTCATTTCTTATTCCAGTTAAAAAATTAAGACCTAGTCATTGGATTCCTGTATCTCAAAGATGTCTTCAATGTACTGCTCTATCCTTAGTTTCCTCTCCTTCAGTAATCGTTGACAAGAAGTGAGGAAAAAATCGTAATAAGCAAGAGCACGAATGTCTGTGTGGGTCGGGTGTGTGAAGGCTAAAAATGACAGGCAATGGTGGAAAGACAAAGAGTGGCTGCTGTTGGAAGAGCGATCGGTGTGTGTTAAGGGGCATCCTGACTCAGGATAATCAAACGCCAGTGGCCTGACCTACCAATCACCCTTCCTCCCAAAGAAACACTTCAGTTGTCAGCTAGATATGGGTCATTAACACTCCAAATCCAGAGAGCTGGGACCAACTGCACAGTAGCACATGGCCTGAGTAAAGGTCTAAGATGTCTCTTCCTCTTCGTGACTCCCCTCGTGCCCTTCCCTAAACTGCAATATTCCAGCTGGCTGCACACAGGAAAGAGACGGGACTAATTAACCACCTCAGCTGCCCGAGTCAAAGGGAGCAGGGAGAGACAGCGAGCCACATGTCTGTGATCTTTTAGTTCAGAGAAGACCTTTATCAGTGAGGGTGCCAACCTTACCAGTGCCTGCTATTCCAGGCTATTCTAAGAAAGGTGGACAGGGCTGAGGGGAGAAGGAGAGCTGAAAATTTAGACCATGATAAGTTTACCTTGAGATAGACAATTATTGTTAAAAAAAAGTCAATTATCACATGTATCATACGCCCAGGTACAAGTCAGGAACACAAAGGTTTGCAAATATATTAAATAGTCCCACAGCACTAGTTGAGTTTCTGATTCGAATTTGTAGTTCATTTCCCTTGCTCGCTTTCAAACTGTGACATCACGACGTTCCTAGCATTCTCAAACTTAGCAGGAAAGCTCTGAATTCGCTAATACCCTCCAAACTTACTATTTCGACTTTGCTGTGGGCTGGAAATTGAGGCTAGAGTTTGTTCAAATTCTGTGTGCCAAATTAGAGAAATGAGTGCTGAGTGAAGGCTTGCGATGGGTTTTCTCTAACTAAAAGGCAGGGAGGGACCTCAGTGTTCGGACTTTGTGACAGCTACTCTCGCTGTTCAGAGGCCTCTGTTTCCTTCTTGGTTCTTGGCGTTGTTCCAGGTAACTGAAGTTAGTAAACAAGAGAGATATTTACTTTTCAATTCAGTCCTTTTTGTTAGGGCTTAAGGTCAGGATCAAACTCCATCAGCGTTAATCAGTATTTGCCTCAATTATGAGCATTTTCTTTTTCTCCTCTCAACTGTTCTCTTCCTTCCTGCCTCTTGCTTTTTTTTTTTTTTTTTTTTTTTTTTTTTTGATGGTGGGAAAAATCGGTTATATTTAGAAGTAGCCACGTGGATATGGTTTAGACAATCCTCGTTCTATTTACACCCAAAGTATCATAGTCAGGGGCCAGTCAAATGCACATCATCTTCCTTCCACCAGACCCGCTCACCGTGTGCCCTTGTCACAGGATTCCTGCACTGCTCCTTTGGTCTCAAGGCACATGGAGAACAACCCCGTGGCCCCAGGGAACTTGACAAAGGCACAGTGGTCAAGCTTGTTCCCACGAGGCGAGATCTTCCAGGCTGTCATCAGCCTTGGGGGACTGGGCTCATAGGAGGACGGCGACATTCAGATGTTCTTGCACCTGTCGACACAGCCTTCTTGGCCTTTCCAGCATTTTGTTCTGATTGGGGTTTAGCGAGGGGCAGGAAGCCCTTCTTTGCCTTCACTGTAATCTTTGTAAAAATCCTATCTCTATCTTTGATAGCAGTTTACTGGTCTATTTTTTTAAGTTTCTTTATTTTTGAGGGACAGAGCATGAGCAGGAGAGGGACAGAGAGAGAGAGACACACACACACACAGAATCTGAAGCAGGCTCCAGGCTCCGAGCTGTCAGCACAGAGCCCCATGCGGAGCTCGAATCTACTAACCATGAGATCAAGACCTGAGCCAAAGTTGGACGCTTAAGTGACTGAGCCACCCAGGCGTCCCAACAGTTTACTGGTCTATTAATGGGAGGTGTGGTGACAAGTGCAAGCGATATTCAGGTCCAAGAGACTGCCGGGTTCTCGTTTAGTCTCTCTCAGAGGCTCCCGTCATTGAGGGGTTTTGTAGATGAAATGCCTGTATTAACAGAACCCTAAGATTAAGCTTTCAGCTTTTAAATTTCTAGAATCATCTTTTTACTCCTTTTTAAGCCTCCAGACGTGTTATTGGTACACCACGTATTTTATATAGTTATTGCTAGTAGCAATTTAACAACAGGCTAATTTCTTAAGTTCTTCCCATGAAATGGTAGTTCAAAAAAGATCTGAATACAATTAAATGAATATATGTTAGGTGACATCTCACTAAAAAAAATAGAACAATTGTTCAGTATTGCTTTCCAACCTTGACAACTTGTAAGTCAATTGTTTGTTGCAAAGTTAAGAGAAGAAAATGCTCTTTAAATGACAGGCTGGGCCACTTTCCAAGTTTCATCTAGATAGATTACCAGATTGTAAGATTCTTATTTCTTATAAACTGGTTCTAATTTTATATTGCTTGAGTCCTTCCCAAGGTCTTATACGTCTCTGAGCTCAAGTTGATGTTAAGTAAATGTACTGAGATAACAAATCAAATAATTTCAGAGGAAAGATATTAAACATAAAACAGATCAAATTTGAAAACAGTTTAAATTACAAATGATGGAAATTAAAATGAGATACCATAATGCATTCATAAGGTTGGAAAAAAATGAAGAAATCTGATAATATAAAGTGCTGACAAAAATGAAGACCAATAGTAAGTATCATACAGTGTTAGCAGAAGTATAAATTGGTGCAACCACTCTGAAGAGCAATTTGACATTATCTGGTAAAGCTGAGGATATGCATGACCTTCAACCTAGCAATTCTGCTTGGACAGATACATCCTTTTATACACCTTCACAAATAGACATACACAATAATGATCGTTGCCTCATTGCTTCTGCAGCAAAAACAAAAAGCTAACTAACTTAAAAAGAAAAAGTGAAACACAAAAACACCAGGAACAATCTACATGTCAACTAACAAAAAACACACAAACTGTAGTATATCTATTAACAAGACAATGGGTAAACTGTAGCATATTCATGCATGCCAATAGCAGTAGTGAAAATAAATGAACTAGACTATATACACTAACATGATTAAAACTGTGAGGTAATGGTACGTGGAAGAAGCAAGCTATACAAAAATAAGAAGTTTAAAAAATAATATGTAGTCTTTTACATATGGAAACACACATGTGAAAAACCATTTTAAATTTGATTGGGAATAAGAAAGATCAAGTTCAGAACAGTAGTTATTTCCAGGTAGGAAAGAAAATATAGGAATAGAACCCAGAAATAAAACATAAGGCTTCAGTTGTAGCTGTACTATCTTATTTCTTAAAAAATACTAGAAATGAAATAGTTTAGTCTAGCAAATGTCATAAAAAAGTAACTATTTTTAAAATGGGAAGGACATTTTGAAGTTCCTATCCAAGAATCAAAAATAGACCAGTTTACTATTTCAACAAACTGCCCAAAATAGAAAAAAATAAGAGTATGACTCTTCAAATAACAAAATGACAATATGACTTTTAAAACAACCAGATGGTTTAAGGGAGCCTGGGTGGTTCAGTTGGTTAAGTGTTTGATTTCATCTCGGGTCATGATCTCACAGTTTGTGGGATCAAGCCCCGCGCTGGGCTCTGTGCTGACAGCATGAAACCTGCTTGGGGATTCTCTCTCTCTCTCTCTCTCTGCCCCTTCCCTGCTCGTTCTCTCTCTAAAATAAATACACTTTATTTTTTTTATTTTTTAAATTTTTTTTTTTCAACGTTTATTTATTTTTGGGACAGAGAGAGACAGAGCATGAACGGGGGAGGGGCAGAGAGAGAGGGAGACACAGAATCGGAAACAGGCTCCAGGCTCTGAGCCATCAGCCCAGAGCCCGATGCAGGGCTCGAACTCACGGACCGCGAGATCGTGACCTGGCTGAAGTCGGACGCTTAACCGACTGCGCCACCCAGGCGCCCCTAAAATAAATACACTTTAAATAAATAAATAAGTAAATGAATGAATGAATGAATGAATGAATGAATAAAAGAATCAGATGGTTTAGTCTACAACTCATGGGTGATTTAGATTCCTAGCCTCCTCCAGTTCCAAGACAAAACCCTTCCATGTCTACTCTTCAGTAAATCTTATGTAGTTTCCTGAGAATGTTGAAAGAGACAGAAAGAAGCTTTACAGCCAATAAAGCCTCAGCAATCAAAATAGAGGTGTTAAGAGTCAGAGGTAGAATACAAACATCAAACCCAAAAACAAACAGAACTACTACCCAAACTAAAACAAATAAGAACTACAGCAATTTTTATGAATAATCCTTGGTTATGGGTACTTAATTTTAAAGAAGGCGGAGAGATTTAACATTGCTGAGGCGGCAGCAAAGGTCACCCTGAAGAAACGACTCCAAGGCTGAAATGTGAGGAATGAATGAATAAAGGATTCATTAATGAAGGGGAGAAGCCTTATGGGGAGGGTGAGGTGAAGAGCTGCAGAGGCTGGTGGCTGGAAGGAAGACTAACTAGGAGCAGATGAAAGAAAGTGCTGAAGCCAGAGGCGTAGGAGGCGGGGTAGGGAGATGCTGGGGGAGCTGGTGGGTCATGAGGTGGAAGAGGAAGGTAGGGCCTGGCACAAGCTGGGAGCGAATTCGATTTCCAGACCTCCAAGAACGGAATGCCATCAAGAAGTTTAAATAAAGGATGGCATAGTCAGAGAGGTGTTCTGTATCCCTGATGACTTTTTAAACTGTGTGTGTGTGCGTGCGTGTGTGTGCGCGTGTGTGTTGTGTGTGTGTGTGTGTGGAGGGATGCAGCGGATGCAGAAGCGGATGCAGAAGAACAGCGGGAAGGCTACTGGGGTAGTCCTTGGGAGAGACAATGGCAGCTTTGTCTAGAGTGGTAGTGATAGAAAAAGACAAAAGCAGACCTTCTCAAAAGATGTAAGACATAAAATTAGCACAACTCATGGACGGATTAGATGGTGAAAATAGGTAGAGTGAGGAGTGGAGGACAGTTCTGGGGCTTTTGGCTTGCACAACTCAGGGGCAGTTGTCATTCACTGAGAGAGGATGCTCGGAGAGCACCAGGTGGCGAGGTACTGAGGAGGTGGGGCAGAGATCATGAGTTCAGTTTTGGACATAATAGGTTTGGGCTGTCTTTGAAAGGTTACGAGCAAATTTAGGGGAGGTCTGAGTTGAAGGCATATATTTGTGACCCTGCCTGTAGTTGAGACAGCCCAGGAAGGGAATACAGAAAGAGAAGAGGACCGAACTTTGTGGGGTTGAAACACTGAGGCCAACAAAAAAGACAAAGACTCTACATAAAGGACACACAAAAGGAGCAGCCAAAAAAAAAAAAAAAAAAGAAGACGACGACGACGACGACAGTATATGGAGAAATACAATTTTCTTTCAAGAAATTCTTGCTAAGTTAAGAATTAATAATGAACACATGTACCTGACACTTAGTTTGAACCATAAGACGGTCTCCATTTCTAGGGCTTTTTTCTTTTTTTTTCAACGTTTTTTTTTTTTTATTTTATTTTTTGGGACAGAGAGAGACAGAGCATGAATGGGGGAGGTGCAGAGAGAGAGGGAGACACAGAATCGGAAACAGGCTCCAGGCTCCAGGCTCCAGCTCCCGACGCGGGGCTCGAACTCACGGACCGCGAGATCGTGACCTGGCTGAAGTCGGACGCTTAACCGACTGCGCCACCCAGGCGCCCCTCTAGGGCTTTTTTCTATTGAATTAAAAAAATCCTAAGTCACAATCACAGATTGATTGGACAAAGGAACCAGCATCAGATGATGTGTCAGCGACATTCAGACTGATTCGCTTACAAAGATATTTCTCCCTGAAGATCATGTACAGCTCTCAGACGGACTCCAGTCTAGGCTGCTAATCGTATCCCACTCAAAAGCTGGAAGACTGTAAGTCCCGGCGAGAAGGCTAATAGCAATGGATTTTCGATACACTCTTTGGATACGCTTGCTCCAGAAGGTGTCCTGCATATTTGGATGTAGCGTTTGTGCGTTAAATATGCCCAATAATACATTACTGAGCCCTCTGGCTAGTCGCTAACGAGGGCCAACAAGATTTAGAAAACTCAAATATTTGGTCAGTGGACCGCTGGAAACAGTTTGGTTTTTTCAGAAAATTTGGTTACCTTATCTTCAACATTTTAGCTAGATATTAACATTTTTGGTATCACCTTTTAAAGGAAACTTGTTTGAATGCCTTTTCCCTCAAAATCTATCATATTTCAGTGTGAATGATATGCTTCCCCCCAATTCTTCACACTCTACACGAAAGAGCCATGATTTCATGATAACCTGCTTTCAGCCTTTCCTTCAAAGCCCAATCAAGATCAGAGGTATGTTGCTAAGCACTAATTTCATGGAGAATGAAATAATGAGTTACTGGGCATTAGGTATAATCTTATTTATTCACATGGCAGTATCATTCCTTGCAGAATTACCACACACCCCTCCCCCACACACACTCGCCAAAAAAAGGCCCTCCCGGTATGTCATCATTATTAATTCTAAGCCAATTTTTGCAGTCCACAACCCAGTTAATCCTGCTAACTCTTCTCTTATCACTTAGATTTTCACTGACCCACAAAAGGATTCGTTCAGACTTTTCCTTCAAATGATCTGCATGTGTGAAAAGAACAATAAAGCGAAATATGCTATAAAGCATACGTATGTGACAGTAACTGGCATTTCAACATATGTCCAACAGAGGTATTTGTTAAGGAATATTGCCAAAGAGTTTCTGCTTTCTCCTTGATAAAACTATTCATCAATAATTTTATGACTGCTTTTACAAGTTTGGTTTCTTGATAATTTGCTAAAAGAAACTTAATTCTGAATACTGTTTCTGTGGTTCTGTCCTCCTCTCTGCCTGTAGTGACAGTGATACAAGTTATTTTGCAGATGCTCTGGAAAACATAACTAGCTTACCAGAGAGGTTGGTGGCTTTATCTGAAAACTCACCAAAGTTTAAATGGCTTAGGTCACCATTTGATAACATTTTATACAACAGATAACACACCAGACACTAGGAGTAAGCAGATTAGTCATTTAATAAGTCTAATTTTCAGATATCAGTTACTGGAGATTGTTTGTAATTTCCCTGCTTGTACAAAACCAATGTCCTCACGCAGAGATACACGGTTTATGTCACTGCAATGCAACAGCCCTCTTTATTAAGGACATAATGCTGAGTTATGACAGTCTTATTTCTATTCTCATTACAGGTTTTACTACTCAGCAAATCAATTCTGAACCACTGAGCCATTTTTGTGAATTGGGAATATAATGCAACACAGTAAAACAACAGAAAATGTAAATTAATAAACAACACATAGAAGGCAGATAAACTGTACCCTGGTGGCTATGAACTAGAAAGCTAACACAAACTTTGTCATCCATGTATAAACTAGTGTGTCCAAGTTTAAAAAGCTAGTGGAATTTCTGAGAAAATGACAATCTTACATTTCAAGTACGTGAACTATGAACAGAACTGTTTCACTATCTTGCTGTTCCTCCAACATTATTAGGCTGCTTAAAAGATCCCCAGGAATCACCTGTATAGTTCATAAACCCTACCCCAGAAGACACCGATTAAAATATGAGGTGAGACTCATGGTCCAAAGTGGAAGAGGTAAATATAGCATCAAACTCAAATAATTTTTAAACTATGACAGCTCATTAAATTGGATCCCACTAATTCAAGATATGTGATACAAATCACATGAGCATCTTATGTGAACAACGTTGATGCCAAAGATGCTTAACAATTCCAAAGACCAAACTGTTTCTGAGAACTTTGTATGTTAGAAATTTTGAACAGTTGGGGTATCGAATTTAGGTTACTTTGTCTATCACTGATGTTGGCAATGGGAAGTATTATTTCCTAAAAATATGTTACACACAGAAGAGAATATAAAGGATAGGAATCAGCTTAAATTCAGATCAAGTCCAGAACAAGATTTAACCAAACCCTTCTGGAGATGAGATTAAAATGAACCCTTATTCCAAATACATGTGTTACCATTATCTGCCTTTTAATAAGCACACCTATTACACGGAGAATATATTTTGCTATTTTTTATCTATAGGTCCTGACTGTCAATGCTAAGGAAGACAAATGGATTACTTCTCGTTCCATTATTTCTTTTTTAGATATAACTGACCGGGGGATATGACTGGACAAATGCTGAATATTCTACAATGCATGGGAACTAACCAAGCCTTGATCTGTTGGGTTGTTTTTTGTTTTTTTCCAAAACTCTTAACCGAGAGCAAATCTATGAACATAAATGAAAATTATTTCAAAAACAATGACATATACACGTGTAAAGGCTACATTAAGTGAATGCTCATCTTTCCTTGGATTCTATTTTCATAGACTAAAGAAAACAAAATTGCCATCAGTCTTTATATGCCTGTTTGGAAAAGCAAACACTTCATCAGCAAGATGAGCAGAATTACAACAGAAATTACTTGTCACCAAGTACATTTTTTTAGTTATTCAGATAAATAAAGCAACATTCGGCTTCATGTCTGCACGTTTCAACAAGTATGACTGTGGTTCTACACACTTCTCCGGGCCCCTTTGGGAAGAACAGAGTGGGGGTCATATTACTGTGCATCCAGCTAGCAAAACCGGCCTCAAGTGTCTCTAAATGTCATCTAAAATCACTCAGTTTACCAGAGTCACTCAGAGATTAATCCAGGAGAGGTGGGAAAGCCAGATGGGTGACGGGCAGGGCCATGGAGCACTTTTAAAAGATTCCCAGCAGAAAGAAGGGTGGCAAAATTTGCCCCACTGAAGCCCCACCCCAGGGAAAAAGACAATCTTTGGATAATGCATCTGCCCAGATGCATTATCTCATACAACTGCATCACTGATTAGCTAAAAGACTGGTGCTAGAAGTTTCTCTCTGAAGACAGGCATAAGGTACACCATCTCACGGTCACAGAGGAAAAAGAATGCAGCAAACCTTTCTGTTCTCCCTGATCAGAAATAGCAAAGCTATGAAAAGTCACATTAACTGTTAAACTTAAAAGGAATCTCAGTAAGTAGTACAAACACAGATCTCTGAGTAGAAGTATGTATATAAAAATACCCTGACTTATCTGGCATGGAGCCAAGCGGAAAGTCTTGCTATCACAGACCTGAATTTTGATTTAGATGTTAGAATCACAGCAGGAATAGTTTAAACACACCATACTAAAAAGTTCTCATATTAAAGATTCTGTTTGAGGAACTCAAAAGTTATTTGTCACATTTACATATGTGACCATGATCCCATTACGTTCTAATAAAAAATTACAATGTATTTTACTATCTCACTACATAAAACAACATATATGGCATAAGTGTTAAAGTATTTGCTTCATTCTTAAAGTACTAAAATGAATATGTGAAACTTTTCCCACATGAGTAATGAAGCAACCTGAAACAGCTTTTCTAGGATTACCAGGGCAATTTCCACCCTAACTACCTTTTTTCCTCTCCTTTTTTTTTTTTTTTTTTTTACACTGTTTAAAGAAATGTTCCTATTTTTTACTCGAAGTTAGCTGAGAGACTAGTTCTTGCAGAAGAAAGTAAAGCAAGTGAAGCAATAAAAGGAAACCCACCTATGGACAATGTAACTATAAATACACTTTTAACAAAGCAGAATCCTGAGTATTTCAACACATTTGTTACAAAGTTTTATTCTACTGAATTAGAAGATGTAAATTCCTCTCATATGGTACACGCATTTGAGTCGTAGATACTTCTCAAGCAAACACTTGATAAATATAATTGAAGTGTTATTAAATACAATGCTTTACATCACGTCTTTTCTTCACATATTGATGAATATACTATCTCACCTAACAGGAAATTTAGGATAACTGACTTTACAGAAGATCACATGTTAATAAACTCAAATTCTAATTACTTACTGTTAAAATAATTAAATACCTTTTGTAGACTGGTAGGATTTAGCTGAGTTTTGTCTATTATTTTCACAGCAACCTAAAAGAAGAGAATCAAACTATGTTTGAGAATACATATTTTGACGGATAAAAAATTACAAAGAAAAAAATCTTTTGTTTCATTCCCAACTACATGTAATATAGTTATAATTGGAGTTCACATAACTAGATGGTGAAGTTGTGATAATCTGGCAGCCTTACTGTGTATCCCACTGACTTAAGTCTTTAACACATCCGATTCTGAGTCAATAAAATTACACCTTTCTTATTTTTTTCCAAGCCTCCCCTTTTAAAGTAAAAATCATCTGTAATCATTTACTTATGATTTTAATAACTTATAATTATCAGAGGGGAGGGTCTGGTAAATTCAGTAGGTTAGGTATCACGTGAATAATACAAGACAAATTGAATGCTCAAGCTCACTTATAGAAGCAAAGTAAGCAAATGGATTTGAATGTCCTCAAAGTCTCTGCCTGATGGAGGCTATGTCTGAAAAGCTCCTGGCAGAGGACTAAGATCAACCAGAAGTGATATTATGGACAGAGAGAAGGAAAAACTGATTAAAAACAAATTATGACTGAGATCTTCACAATGTCCTCACTAGAGCAGGGAAACATTAAGTAATACTGTTTTTTAGTCTTTACTATGTAAAGTATTAAATAAATATTAGTAACAATAATAATTACTAAATACATAAATTTTTTCTCTATATACATACACATAATTTAAAACGCGTGGGATTTTAGAAACCCAATTCTCTTATTACCTGAGGAAAAACATCAATATAATAACACTTGTGCAATGTGGGCTCTAAATAGATAAAAATTAGTGGGTGTCTTTATATATATATATATACCCAATTTACATGAAGCAATAATTAATGTGAACTTCCCTGGCCCTCTTCCTGGGGCCAGGGAACAACGGTAGTCAGAAATGTTTACAGAAACCGTATAATGAAGACAGAAGTCTGAGAAAAGCTCCTCTGTAGTTACACCTGATTTACAAAAGATGCTACGTGAAGGGAGGAGTCTTTTCTAAACGTTCGAAGGCCAACTACAGCTGTGTCCACGGATGTTCCATTCACATGCATCCCAGTGTTTTACCATATTTCAACTGTCATTCATTCCCAGCATCAACTATAGGAAAGCTTTAAAGACTCTGGAGAGGTCCAAGTAAATATTAGAAAGCATCATGAAAACTTACCTCTCTACCCGTTAGAACATGTCTTGCCAATTTCACTTTGGCAAAATTTCCCTTCCCTATTGTTTTTTGTAAACGATAATTTCCAATGTGAGGCTGTTCGTCCGCGGACGTAATGGAGTTTCTACACCGAGGGATGTTCTGTCGGCTACTTGATTTGGTGGGCTGGATATGTGGTTCAGTATATCCATCCACAGATGTATGCTAAGAAAGAGGTTAACAAGATTTCATTGTTAATGAAATTATATTTTAAAAAGGGCAGTTAAAAAGACTACAAATAATTTTCATGAGTAATTCAACTTCAACAAAAATACATCACACTACACAATTTTAAGGTGCAAGAATTCTATTTATAATTTCTACTTAACTTCAGCTCGGTTTGCCAGAGGGAACAGAACTATTTAAAATGAAATGTTCTGCATAACTTTAGGTATATGTTTTTGATTAAAAAAATATAAAGAGATAGATAGAAGCCATATAGACCAATACTCCTCTAAGGGTACTATCCCTTTAGGATGAGATGAGAACACAGTCTGGGCTGTGTCATTATGAGGGCAGAATGTCTTTAATGCCGAGACAAACGACTCCATGAGTACATTTCTGCTTCTCCAAATTGGCCTGGCTACTTGCCATGTTCACTCTTTCATTTGCTGGCATATAGTTTGGTCAGCTGACCAACCAGCTGCCTGCTTCAGGTGTCCTTCTAGTCAATTCCTGCCCACCCTTCTCTCTCAGCTCATGTGCCCAACCAAGAGAGACAGCGATGCCTGTGTCCATGACCTAACGTCCCCTGAATTCCTCCTCAGTGCTACTCTTCAGGGAAGGACGTCAGTTTGTCCCACGGTGTCACACTAGCCTACGACCGCACTGAACAGCTGGTCCAATGCAAGCTCAGCACGTGGAGCCCCAGGTCAACCTGCCTAGTGAACTGTGTGTCATCACTTCTGATTGTCCTGCTCTTGTTCAGTGTTGTCTGCATCCTAAAATACATACATTTCTAGCAGTTGTGAAAATACAGACTCACACATAATAAACGTTAATATCTTTCTCCAACAAACTTCTTTAAAATAGCTGAAGATGAGTAGCACAAATTAACAAAAGAAAGGGGGCATCTTTTATTTACAAAGTAGCCAACTCAGCCTTTGCCATCTTCCCCATACAACTAAAAGTTTGTCTAGGGGCACCTGGCTGGCTCAGTAGGAATAGCATAAGACTCTTGATCTCAGGGTCATGAGTTTGAGCCCCACCCTGGAGGTAAAGATTTCTTAAATAAACAAATATTAAATAAAAGCTTGTCTAAAAAATTTTGATCAGAAAATTTCTTAAGGGCAACATTAAAGATGACTCCATTTACCAATCTCATGCAAAGCATGACTCAAGATCATTTTTCTATTTGTTATTATTTTAGGATTTTTTTTAAAAGGAGAAAATCAAATAAAGGGGCTCCGTAAAAATATGAGCCTTCTACTTTCAAGTTTTTTAAACTTGGCTCAGAATTGAATGGTTTTCGCTGTGCCTCACACACACCTGCAGCCTCTAGCCTCATTGGGAACTAGTACCCCCTCGGTACATTCTCACTGCACACCGCGCTTTCAGGGAGCTCATCATCCACCCCACCGTACTATCATTATACACTTACTTCTCTGTCTCTGCCACCCTACCACGGGCGATCTGAGGACAGGGATGTTTTCTTTTCATTTGTATATACTCACCACAATGCAAACTGTCAGACACAGAGGAAAGACTCAATAAATCAATAGTCCTCAAAGGGTTGTCCCTGAACCAGCACCATCAGCATCATCTGGAAACTTGTTAGAAATGCAAATTCTCTGGCCCTGTTCCAGGCCTACCGAGTAAGAAAGTCTAGGGGCGGGCCCAGCAATCTGTGTTCAAACAAGTCCTCCAGGTGACTCTGATGCACGCTGAAGTGTGAAAACTACTGCAATAAATAATGTAAAAAAGGGGTAAGTCCAAAGTTATTCACTGGCTCTTAGAGAATTCTGTATTATCCGAGCACAAACAGATGTTAATTACAATCAATTTCTAAGCATTAACAGGTTGCCGTACTGTTTCCCATAAATAGTACTTCTCTACCTGAACTTGTTCTGCAGGGACTGTAGGCCCGTCCATCCTTCAAGAGTTAATTTTATCTCTTCCTCAACAACGCTTCCTATGTCTTTCCACCAAGCAGAGCTGACTCCCTCTCTCTCCTGTTGCTATTTCTATATCCAGTAAAAACTTCTACTACTGGAACTGTCACACCATCTTCTAAGTATGTGTCCATGGTCTGTTTTCACTGTGAGACCTGAAGCTCCCCAAGTCCCATAACTTAGTACAGTGTTAGGCACAAAGAAGACACTCAGTAAATAAAAGCTAACCTGAAGGAATTTAGGGCCCCTGTACTCCTGATGCCCCACAGAGAAGGACTTCTGAGGAATGATTCCTTCCTGTCCCTATCTCTGTTGGGTATGATACCCACCTCCCAATGCTAGTTGCAAGGCACATCCTGGTGCTAACCCATATTATGACAGACTGCATTACTGGCCTCAAATTTCCATGCCCTCTGCCATGTAACTCTCCAATGTCCTCCCAGTGAGGGCAGGGCAAAGCTCCCCACTCTTTGGAGGCTCACTCACATGATTTGCTTTGGCCAAAAGAATGAGTTGGAAGTAACAGTATAGCTAGTCCCAAACTAGTCATCAAGAGCCTTTGTTGTGCTTCAGCTTGGTCTCAAACTTCTGCTATCACCTTGAGAAGGACTTGCCTGGGCTGACACCAGAAGATGAGAAATACACAGAGCAGAACCATTCCCAGCTGTGCCCAGATTAAATCAAGTGGTTCCCCAGATGACCCACTGGCTCCTAAAACATTATATATGCTTGTTAGTTTAAGCTTCTGAGTGTTGGGATGGTTTGTTACACAGCAATGTCAGCTGATACACATAGCTATCACTATTTTTAAATTCAGAGGTAAACATGAGAGCACAATGAATAATTTAGAGATGCTTATCAGACATGTTCAAATTCAAAAACAAACAAAAAAAGAAGGGGATGTTATATAATCAATTCCCTAATGAGAAATTCTTGATCAAATAAGCTATATGTGAGCAGAATCCTTACTTTTTTGTATCTCCAGCAAGTGCAGTGAAAAAGAGGGGTCAGCAAATTTTTTCTATAAAAAGCTGGATAATAAATATCTTAGGCTTTGTAGGCTGTATGCTATCTCTGTTGCATATTCATTCCCTGCACCCTCAAGCTTCTTAAAAATATAAGAACCTTTCTTAGTTTAGGGCCATACAAAAACACAGCAAAAGGCGGGATTTGGCCCATTGGATAACAAGTGACCCCTAGGGTAACATGTATTTTTGGATGCAGGATTAAATTATTTCTGGCAGATTCTACCAACAGAGTAGAAGACTGGTGGACAAGCACAGGTATGGCTGTGTCTGTACCTGGAAAGCAGAGGAGAAGACAGAGTGCTCATCTGGAAATAGTATTCCTTCTCATCCCACCCCCTGAGTTGGAAAAGGTAGCATATTCTCCAAAATCCTTTTTAAAAATAAGATCTCTTAACTTTCAACATTAAACATGATCATTTTATGAGCCATCCAACTTATTCAGAACACATTTATATGAGTCTTATATTACAAATAAAATAGAATATAGGGAAAATATTTTATATTATAGAATTCTGATTATAAAACACCCATTCAAACAAATACCACCCCCCCCCACAACCGCCTTTTTTCTTTCTTAGATTGCCACAGCACCACTTATGAGCATACTCTCTCCCCAAGAAACTCTTTGAAGGAGAGTTTGGAATAACCGATCTCATTCCTTCCTGATCAACACTTAACTCTCAAACAGAAAACCTGGCAAGAAAATGAATTCAGCTCATGCTGGATCAAACAGTGAGTTTAAGAACTATCTTAGCCCTAAGGCTAGTAGATACAAGAAATTGTGTTAGCTTAATTATAGAATAGCTACAAGTTTTAGTCCCCATCTTAAGCTGAAAATACAAGTTTAGGTCTTGGCATTTTTCTTTCTTCAAGTTGTCCACTCAACCCAGTAGACCGTGAATTCCCTCATTCTTACTGCAGCAGGGGCAAAGGGACCCCACGGCTTGCCCTGAGTGTGCAGCATATTTACAGTCCTTAAATGCCATAGTTTCATTGGCTCTTCAAGTCTGCATCCCATGGATCCATACTCCAATTCTTGAATAATAACAGAGTTCTCCCTGCCTTCAACATCAACTGAAATGAATTTTTCTACTCACTAGCTATGCGTTCTTGGGCAAACTGTTTAACCTTTATGTATCTGTTTATCAGTCAAGCTGCTAAAAATCATGTTTAGGAGGGAAGGGGAAACTTTTTTTTTTTAAGTTTATTTATTTATTTTGAGAGAGAGAGACAGAGAGAGTGCACACAAGCAGGTGAGGGGCAGAGAGAGGAGAGAATCCCAAGCAGGCTCTGTGCCATCAGCACAGAGCCTGATGTAGGGCTTGAACTCACAAACCATGAGATCATGACCTGAGCCACCCAGGTGCCCTGGGAGGAGAACCTTAAAAGCAGCCCCGGTGGGGGTGGGGGAAACAACACAATACATCCAAAGGAATGACAATACAAATGGCAGCCCACTTTTCTTCAGAAACAACGGAGGTCAGGTGACACTGAAAGGTTTTTGATGTGCTGCAAAAAAACCAAATGGAGGGGCGCCTGGGTGGCGCAGTTGGTTAAGCGTCCGACTTCAGCCAGGTCACGATCTCGCGGTCCGTGAGTTCGAGCCCCGCGTCGGGCTCTGGGCTGATGGCTCAGAGCCTGGAGCCTGTTTCCGATTCTGTGTCTCCCTCTCTCTCTGCCCCTCCCCCGTTCATGCTCTGTCTCTCTCTGTCCCAAAAATAAAATAAAAAAAAAAAAACAAAAAAAAAAACCAAATGGAACCCCCAAATTCTTCATCCAATGAAAACATTCTTCAAACTAGAAGACAGAGACATTTTTAGATGAACAAGAGATGAGAGAACTTGCTGCCAAAAGACATATACTATATAAAGTGCTAAAGAAAGGTTTTCTGGCTGAAGAGAAGTGGCCAGGATGGAAACTGAAGCTACTACACCAAGGAATAGAGAGCTCTGGAAAGGAATAAATATGTGGGTGAGTAGAAAAAGGGTACAGATTTTTTTTATTTCTTAATTTCTTTAAAAGACATATGAGTGTTTAAAGCAAAAAATTATGACACCATATGATGGAGTTTATAGTGTAAGCAGATGTGAGTATATGTGAAAATAAAAGTCCAAAGGTCAAGGGAATTAAAATACTCTTACAAAATCCTTACATTTTATCTGATCTGGTACAATAGTAGTCCTATGTAGACTGTAATAATATGTAAACGTATTCTGTAATCTCTAGAGCAACCACTGGAAAAAAGGCACTGAAAAAATGCAGAGACCTAGGTAAGAAGTCGACAGAGGAATTCCAATGGAATACTAAAAAATACTGATTAACTCAAAAGGAGGCAAGAAAGGAAGAAGAGAGGAACAACACGATAACAACAGACAGATGGGACAAAAACAAAACAGAGCATATTACACTTACCAAACAGATCAATAATTATATTCAACATAAACTGACAATTCAAAGAGATTATCAAATTAATTTTTTAAAAAGGCCCAAATGTACGCGGTCTCCAAGAGATGCACTTTAAGTCTGAATACACAGATAGACTGAAAGTAAAATTATGGGGAAAAATGTACAATGCAAACACTAAGCAAAACAGAGCTAGAGATGCTATAATAATATCCGACAAATCAGACTTCAGTACAAGGAGAACTGAACCAACAAAGTAAAAAGACCTACTATATAGTGATTAAAAGGGCCAAGTCATCAGGAGGATGTAATAATCCTAAATGTAAATATCTATGTGCCTAATAACTGAGTTTTTCAATAAGCAAAAATGACACAAGAAAAGAAGTACACAAATCCATGACCATGACGTGACTTTAACACCACTCTCTCAAAGGAAAAACCACACACGCACACACACAGACACACAAAACACAACGGGAAAAGGCGATCTGGACAACGCTGCCAACTTAAGTCAAAAGTTCCCGAAGCACACAGTGCACATACTCCAAGTCAAGAACCCTTCTCAACATCCTCGTCGCTCTATGTACCAAGTTACTTTACTGAAAAACTGTACACAGGTATGATTTTAGTTCTCTTTAGGATGACCACTTTGGATTTTTATCAAAGGACAAGTTAAAGAACAGTCACATCTTTCTTATAAGAAAACATGACCACAGGGGTGCCTGTGTGGCTCAGTAGGTTAAGCATCCGACTCTTGACTTCGGCTCAGGTCATGATCAGTCGGGAGATCGAGCCCCATGGGGGGCCTTGTGCTCGGTGTGCAGCCTCCTCGAGATTTTCTCTCCCTCTCTCTATGCCCCTCCCCCACACTCTCTCTAAATTAAAAAAAATTTTTTTAAAGAAAACATGACTGAAGATATCACTAATAATGACTAACGCTTATTTCATGAGGAGCCAGACAATAAAAATTTTCCCAATGGTATACTTCCTTAATTATACTATGTTATCATACAATAATGTCTCCTTCCTTCCCCAAGTCAGTGTTTCAAGGTGAATTTTCATTTTTAAATGGCAAAATAGTGAATGGCTTCAGTAAAAAACAGTAGCTTTATGAGTGATAAAAACTTGGAAATAGGAGAAAAAGAATACTTATTGAAAATGGAAGGCCTGTAACTTCTCTGCCTATGTTCCCTACAGCACTTGGGACATTTCTTTTTTTCTTTTTGAGAGTGAGAGAGACAGTGTGAGCAGGGGAGGCAAAGAGAGAGACAGAAACACAGAATCCGAAGCAGGCTCCAGGCTCTCAGCCGTCAGCACAGAGCCCGACGTGGGGCTCGAACTCACACACCACAAGATCATGACCTGAGCCAAAGTTGGCCGCTTAACTGACTGAGCCACCCAGGTGCCCCGGTACGCTTCTTTACACAGCCCTTAATACCTTACAGTGTGGTTGCCTTTTTTTTTTTTTTTTTAACTACCTCCTACTAAATAAACTGTGAGCTTCTAAGTGGTCAAGCACCTACCATTCTTAATCATTCAAACAGTGGCTGCTGCATGAATGGACCCACTAAGTGTTATTTTTGATTATAGGTACCCCACTTAAATTATAAATAGAAAAAAATCAATTTTATCTTATATATCAAAGCATATTTCAGTGAGATGCCAACAAATTTGTTAAGATGGTCATTATCAAAATAAATTGCCTCCAAAACTTCCTAATAGCCCCCTGACATGTGCCACATGAGTGCACAGTACAGTGACCCTGCCTGTCCTTAACAAGGAACTGCACAGAATTTCGAACTTTCATATTCTAAGTGATCTTTTATCTGATTGTTTTTAGAAGTCAGAAATGGGTGTATTTCAAACCTTCATATTCTAAGTGATCTTTTATCTGATTGTTTTTAGGAGTCAGAAATGGGAGTGATTTTAAAACCTTAAAAGCAGGATACGAGTGGAAAACAGTGGCCAACACAGTTTATTAATATAGGTCTAAGGAACCTAAAGACAATCTTTGCCAATATCATGCAACAAGATGAATTCTCATCACAGTCAACGAGAGATATTAAGGAAGGAAAAGATAACTCGGAAACATAACAATTTATCACCAAATTTGAAAAACACGGAGTAGCACTGAATGATAACCCCTAAAAAAACAGAAACAAGTAAGAATATCCCATCAAACACTCGATGTGATAGTGGTGCTAGACAGACCAGCAATGCTTTTTAAGGAGAAAAATACACAGAGGAGAGATCTGTGTTGTCTTTCCACCACTGGCATGAATATAAAGCTAGAAAATGCAATAAATCAGTAAGCCTCTTTTGCAAATACTGCTGGAGTGAAAGAGGCTGCAAGGAAACATCCTTGATGACCAGTGACGTTCTGCCAGGACCTCTGGTGTGCCCCAACTCACCCTTCTGCCTTCAGCTAGGACAACAGCTCCCGGGAAAAGCCGTCCCTCCTATCAGAGCTTCCACACTCCCTTTCAGCTAAGCTGGGCTCAACGTCCATTTCTGGTCTTTCTATAGTTATTTCTAGCAGTGCACTGGCCCACATTAAAAAAAATTTTTTTTTAATTTTTCTAAAAATATTTATTTTTGAGAGAGACACAGAGTTCAAGTGGGGGAGGGGCAGAGAGAGAGGGAGACACACACACACACACACACACACACACACACACACACACGCACACAATCTGAAGAGGCTCCAGGCTCCAAGCTGTCAGCACAGAGCCCGACGTGGGGCTCAAACTCACCAACTGCAAGATCATGACCTGAGCCAAAGTTGGGATGCTTAACCGACTGAGCCACCCAGGTGCCCCTAAAAAAATTTTTTAATGTTTTATTTATTTTTGAGAGAGAAAGAACATGAATGGGAGAGGGGCAGAGAAAGAGGGGGAGACAGAATCTGAAGGAAGCTCCAGGCTCTGTGCGGTCAGCGCAGAGCCCGATGCAGGGCTTGAACCTGTGAACTGAGAGATCATGACCTGAGTCGAAGTCAGACACTTAACTGACTGAGCCGCCCAGGCGCCCTCTCTCTCTCTCTTTTTTTTTAATTATGCACTGTCCCACGTTTTTTTTTTTTTTTTATTTAAAAAAAAATTTTTTTTTTTCAATGTTTATTTATTTTTGGGACAGAGAGAGACAGAGCATGAATGGGGGAGGGGCAGAGAGAGAGGGAGACACAGAATCGGAAACAGGCTCCAGGCTCTGAGCCATCAGCCCAGAGCCTGATGCGGGGCTCGAACTCACGGACCGCGAGATCGTGACCTGGCTGAAGTCGGACGCTTAACCGACTGCGCCACCCAGGCGCCCCTGTCCCACGTTTTAAAATTAATTTTTATTCAAATGATACAGGCACAAGGTCAAAAAAGTAAAGGAACTCTAACAGGCTGCCAACAAATTATCAGTCCCCCCTACAGCCCCTTCCAGACCCCCAAGTCTGCCTCCTAGAGGCTTCTCCTTTGGCATTTTCTTCCAATTTTTGCTTAGGTGTTTCTAAACAAACTGCTTTCATTGCTAATTCTTGGTTCATCAGTCTTAGACATTCTCTCAATTTCCCATTAACGGTCAATTAGGATTAAGATCTTTTAGCTGCCCTTCCCCTCTGGTCATCCTCCTAATGCAATATAATCACATTTTCAGTTAACGAAGTATTGTGTTTACATGATTAGGACTTGTAAATACAAACTACTAGGAGCCAAGTGGTATGTTATTCTGTTTCTATTAAATTTTTTTTGTCAGCTTCATGGTGGGATAACACCCAATTAAAATCACTAAATGTAAATATACACATTGTGGCAAACATAAAGCCACGAAACACAACAATTAACATGTAAAACATGTGATGTTTACATGTTTGCATAACAGCCAAAAGTTCCCTGTGCCCTGCGCTGACAATGCCCTCCTCTCAGCAATCTGCCTTCTGATATTATACTTTTACCTTTTCTAGACTGTTAAGGAAAACAGATCACACCGTATAGTTTAACCTTTCAAGTTCACTGTAATTACTGACATATTTGGAGCTTTAAAATTTTTATTTTGTATTTTTAGTGTTTTCTTTTTCCTATATTCATTGCATTTTCTTTTTTCCTTTATTTTCTAATGATTCGGAAGCCCCACCTCCCGTGTCTAGTCTACTGGTAGTTATTTAAAAAATGTTAGGAGTAAAAGTCAAGGTGCAGTGGGCCAGGGGCAACGTGGAAAATGAAAAGGAGGTGGCAAGGGCAGGTAAGGGCCCTGACAAGTTTGACTTTGAAGACAAGGCAACAGTGTGGCAGCTGGGGAAGAAAGAGGGGCACGGTGAGGGAGGTTCTTGTTCATCTGCTTGTTTTAAGACGGGAGACACTTGAACATGCTTAAATCCCAAGGGCAGCATCCAGCAGAGAGGGAAGCTGATGAGGCAAGAGAGGGGAAAGACAGAGTTCCCAGAAAGCAGAAAGACCCAGAGCACATGTGGCCCTTACTCAGGAAGAAAGACGCTTCTTCCCTGTAATGAGCAGAAAGGAAGAGAAATCAGGCCTAGATGTAGAAATGTGCGAACACTGGAGAGTAGGAAGCTGAGGGAGTTCCAGTGCAACGTCTCTCACTGTGTGACGCATGTCACTCTCATCTGCTAAGAGTGAAGAGAGGCCGCACAGGTTTGCAGAGAGCAGCAAAGATTTGAAATAATCTCTGTAGAAAGAGGAAAAAAACGAGTGAACCAAAGAAGCCTAGTAGGGTTGCTGCGCAGTCCTGACAGTCTAGTTGAGAATGGTGACCACAAACTGATTTGGCTCTCACCTGTCCCACTGCGTCATTTTCCTCATCAATACTCAAACGCCCAGAGACAGGTTACTGAGGAAGCAGATGCAAGAGTTTATCCTGGTCTGGGGTTTGACAAACAAGTAGGAGTTCAGTTATTTGTGAGTTACTGAAATGATGGATCCTAAAGTCTAACCCGAACAGTGAAGGAGGAGAAGACAGAGCTGATGGACAGGGAGAGAAGTAGAGGCCAATATACTGGAGGACTCAATGAGACCAGGAAGTAATTAAGGCAAGACTCGCTAAGACAGCCACTCAACAGCCAGGTACCTGCAGTCAGAGGTATGGGCGGCTGGATTCGCGGTACCAGAAGGACAGATGGCAGGTGCAACTAGTACAGAATGTTTCATTAAAAATCAGCAAGAATCATTCTTTTTTTTTTTAGGATTTATTTTTACACGTGCCTGTTCTGTTTTTGAAATGCTTTAAAGAACTGCATTAAACTTCATAGCCACATTATTAGAATTAACCTTTAATTATCTATGATTTTCACTGGTTACATTATTCAACAGTAGTTTCTTACACCCCTGTATTTCCCTTTCTCAGACTTGCTTTTTTCTAGTTTGCAATTTTTTTCAGGTAGGTGGGTAGATGATATACCTTCTGAGTTGCTGCAGCTTCTTTAGTTCATATGTAAAACAGTTGGATATGGAATAGGTACAAAGGAACATTTCCCCACTTTATTTCCAGATTTGCTCAAGAAGGCTGAATTTTTTAGAATCATGATTTACTGACAACCAGAAAATCATTACAATTGGACTGTGACCCATGAATGACAAAACAACAAAAGAGGAAATTGTACAGAATTTCCAGGTGACAGAATTTTTACAAAAGTTTCTCTAAGGAATATACACAAGTACAGAGGAGAAGCAGTGATATGTCAATGTCAATGTGAGTATCTCATGTCAATAAGGAAATCAACAGAGAACTCAACAAATGGTATTGTAACAACCAGAAACAAGTTAAGTTGGATCTCTAGGAGTGATTAATTTAGAGAGAGAGGGAGCATAAGCAGAGGGAGAGAAAGCAGAGGGGCAGAAGGAGAGAGAGAGAATCTCAAGCAGCTCAAGAGGGTCCATGTTCAGCGAGGAGCCTGACACAGGGCTCGATTCCACCTCAACTCTGGGCTCATGACCTGAGCTAAAACCAAGAATCAGACTCTGCTCAGCTGACTGAGTCACCCGGGTGCTCACTTCAATTTTTTTGTTAAATTTGACGTCATAAAATTAAAGAAAAAAAATGCACCGAATTCTTTTAAAAACTCTCCTTACATCAAAGAGTTAAATAATAAATGGATAAAAAATATTTGTAACATGCGACAGGCAAATGCTTCATTTTTTAATAGTAAAATTTTTGTTAAATCAGCAAAAAAAAACACTCATGAGAAAAATGAAAATAAGCAAAGGACAGGTATAAATAGTTCACAGAAAAGGACACATACAGGATTTTTAAACATATGAAAGCATAGTCAATCAAAAGTTAAACATAAATTAAAAGCACAATGAAATACTATTTTTCATTTACCAGATTAACAAAGATTAGAATTTGACAGCACTGGTAAGTAAACTATAGTACAAATACATACACTCGTATATTATAGCTCAGAGTGAGAACTGATACAAATTCTACATAAAGGAATTTGGCAGTATTTATTATTAAAGAAATTCCATAACCATTGCACTAGAAAACTTACTTGCAATAATTTATTCTACAGAGTCACAAATGAGCTTTAAAAAAAGAAATGCATGCAAAGATATTTATTACCTTCTGTAACAGCAAAAGATAAAACAAGCACAAATGTCCATCTGTAGGGGACTGGTTGTGTACGTACGGTATGCTCTTTGTACATGTGTGTGTGAGAGTGTAGAAGCATCACAGGTTTCCATAAGCATAAGCATAGAATATGCCCCAAAGATTACACAAGAGACACAGCACAAGCAGTTCTCTCCAGGAAGGTGAAAATGTGGAAACAGAAGTAGAAAATTGTTTCTTCCTAATGTAACTTTTTAATGTTTGGAGTCCTGTTCTATATGCATATATATTAACCACTCAATATAATGAAACAAGCAATTTAAAAATTTTTATCTAAGAGAATAGGCAAAGGGAAGGGGAACCAGCATTTACTGAATGCCCACTCTGGGCTATACATTGTGTTAGGTTGAATAACTTCCCAAAATTCAATCTAATAATTAGTTGCATTACTGGGATTCAAACTCAGATGTTTATTACTATAAACATAGATGGAGATGTGTTTTTTTTATTTAACTTTTAAAAAATGTTTACTTATTTATTTTGAGAGTAAGAGAGAGAAGCAGTGAAAGGGAGAGAAAAAGCATCCCAAGCAGGTTCTGTGCTATCATTGTAGAGCCTGACTCAGGGTTCAAACTCACGAACGAACGTGTGAGACATGACTTGAGCTGAAATCAAGAGTCGGACACTCAACTGACTGAGCCACCCAGGCTCCCTGATGGAGACGTGTTTTTAAAAATTAAAATTTAGGGGACGTGGTGACCAGGTGGTTAAGGTGATGGACTGCTAAAAATTAAAATTTATGGGCTCCTGGGTGTCTCAGTTGGTTAAGTGTCCAACTTCAGCTCAGGTCATGATTTCATGGTTCGTGGGTTTGAGCCCCACGTTGGGCTCTGTGCTGACGGCTCAGAGCCTGGAGTCTGCTTCAGATTCTTATCTTCCTCTCTCTCTGCCCCTGCCCTGCTTGTGCGCGCTCTCTCTCTCTCTCTCCCTCTCTCAAAAATAAATGAAAAATGTTAAAAAAAATTTAAAGAAGAGGGAATTTCATTAAAAAGTTAAAATTTGAAGTGCAGCTTTGAGGGTAAATAGTAGAATGACAGCACACTTGCATAATTCCTTCTGTAGAACCCACTCAATTAATAAAGTTAAAAAGAAACAAGTTACAGCATAATAATCATGCAGCCACAACCCCCACTCTTCCAACTCCAAATTAAATAAAAAATGGCAACTGAACAGTTTCAGAGGGATCTTATTAATGACCCCTAAATAGGAGGGTTGATGACCAGATATACAGGCAGACCGCAGGAGAAATGGCAAGAAAGCTACTACCTGGTGCCTGAAAAAAGAATCGCATGGTAAGTTCACCTTTCTCCAACTCAACTTCCTGACTAGTAAAAAGGATGGTAAATCTGCTCATTCTAAAAAAGACCAAAATCCAAGAAGCATTCCCCTGTGGGTCAGATGTAATGCCGAAACCCTTAATACTCATAAAATCATTCCAAGAAAATATACCTTAAAAAAAAAATACACCTTACCTGAGGTCACCTGTTCCCTTCTGCCCCAACCTCACCATCGTCTCCCTTTCCTTACCACTCACCACGTCCCTCAGGCTGCTGAAGAACTAAAAAGAGACTGTGAACCTATGAGCACTTATACCTGGCTGTCAGTTCGAGTTCTATTTCCACTAAATGGAGAGGTAAATCAAGGAGAATCCACCCACACTATTCTTAAGCAAGCAGAAAGTCTAGATAAAACTCTCTATTCAAAGGCTAAACCGTATGTACAAGACTCCAACACTGTATCTCTGCTTAGACACTGGAGGGTGAAGGGAGAGAGGGTCCCTCGTGGAGCTGAGTGCGTACAGAGAACGTGTGTCCTTACCGGCTCATCATTTACCAGGCAGACTCTGCTGATGCCAGAGGCCCGCTGTTGGTCAGCCTCGCCAATAGCTGAAAGCAAGGTGCCGAGAGGAAGAGATCAAAGACCTGACGAAAGACCTGACGACAGGGGCAAGGAGAAATCCCATCGGTCTCCTTCACTGGCCAGTGTGGCATGGCAGAGTCCATGGCTAGAACTTCGACTGGGAAGCCGTTGCCTCCCGTCACTCCCAGTTATGCTTTGTTGCTCTAAATACCCCTCCGCAGCAGACCCAAGACCAAGGGCTCACCAAGCAGCCAACCCTCACAGAACAGCGCAAATACAAGCACACTCTCCTCTTTCAGTATCTGCTTCTATTTCTGCAAGACACTGAGGACAATGCCAACAAGGTGAGACTGTGGGCCAGTTCACCATAGCAAGTATTAAAGGAATATTCTCCAGATATTACCACCAGGGTGCTGGGGGCTTCCAGAATGAACTCACTGTAGTGGCATCAACCTGAAATCACCTACTGGCTGATCCACAGGCTCCAAGTGATGGTTACTGCTAAGAAAACTGATCATCTGTGATCACACTATGGTTTAAATGCTCAGGGAGAAAGAAATGGAAAAATATCTGAGTGATGTGATTAAAATGTAGTAATTCTGCACCCGCCCCCCCCCCCCAAATTATACCCATTTTTCACATCTACTATTCCATTCTTCATGCAAGGGCTGTTTCAAACAATACCTTACTGAAATATAAAAGCAGAATGGTACACACTTGGGATTTTATATCCTTTTGCATAAAATAGATAGCTTTGTACTGACCTAAATTATAATAGAATTTTCCTCCCTCAAAACCAAACAAAAACAAAAAGAAAAACAAAGAAGAAAAGGAAAAGAAAAACCAGAATGAGAGAAAAAGAAACCCCACAATCTTGTAAGGAAGAGAATGAGAATAAAGAGGAAACTTTTGAGAATTTCCCCTTTGGTATTTGAATAAACTGCCTTAAAGATGAAAAAAATAGTATTTTCTCAGGAAACAAATGAAACCACTACACTTCAACATCATCACATTATTAAGTTTAATTTAACAAATATTAATTGATCATCTGTTAACTGCTAAGTATTAACTGCTGAAGGAATAAATGTAATTGTAAGAAATGGCCCTATACATTCAAGGTTAGTGGGAACAACCAGTACAGTTTGGCTAGGATAGAGCAATCGGTAAGCTGGGTATGCTACACGCGGCTCTGTCTTCCCGTCAGCGCGAGCTGTTTCCCAACATCAAACAGTTATTCTCAGGCCACCAGAGCTGTAATTCAGTAAATCTTCTTTTACCCACCTTGTACCATATGGGACCTATTTGGAGAATATATACAGGAAACAATTTGCATATACATCTGGACTTTCACCTTTCCAGCAATTACCACTATAAGTAAATAATTAATTGTACATCCCCAGAGGGCAGAGAGAGTGCTGATTTGCCTCACCTCAAGCAAAACACTTTGTATAAGATACCTGGCCTACAACAGGCTCACTTATGTGTGGAACGCATGAGCAAACATCCAAAAATACATAGGTCTGTGTCTGGGCTCTCTGATCTGGTCTCTGATACTGTTGCGACTATACACAACCTTTAGTTAAATATAGGTTCACTCTGAGCCACTAATGGAACTTCTGGACGAAAAAAAAAAAAAAAACAAAATAAAAAACAAAACAAAAAAAATCATGAAACAAACTCTAAAGCATCCATATTAAGTGAAAGTCAGAGAAAACAGGGAGAAATTAAATTGCAAGGCTATTTAAAAGCCATTTACGCAACGGTTTCTGCTCTGTCCCTCACCAAGCTAATGTTTTTAATAAATAAGCATGTAATCCATTTTACTTGGCGACCCTTCTCTTTGCTAGTGATGTGCTCTAATAGAAGTGCTAATTGACAATGAAATGGCCAAAAGGAAGACCACACAATGGAAAGCATTCAGTCTACCTAAGTAAGATTAACAGTGTTCTTTTTCCTTTTTTTTTTTTTTTTACAGATTTTTCTTTTTAAGTAACCTCTATACCCCACATGGGTCTTGAACTCAAAGCCCTGAGACCACCAGCCCCATGCTCCACTGGAGCCAGCCAGGCACGCTGGATTATCAGTTTTCTAAAGCAAAAAATGGCTGGGTTCAAACAAAACATTTCTATTGAAAGCATGACTTGATTATTCATTTCTACAGCCTCTGGCATGGTGATTAAGAGAAATGGGTCTGGAGCTAGGCTGCTTGGCTTAATGAAATCCTGGCCCTGCAATTTATTAGCTGTGTGACCTTGAGCAGGTTGTTGAACCTGCGTATTCCTGGGTTACCACAAGTGGAAAAAGATGTGATGATAGTACCTCCTTCAAAGAGCTAGTTCAACTGTCACCCAACTGCATGAGGGGTGTTCTCTGAGCACTGTTCCTAAAACAGCTTCCTGAGGGCTTCTCTCCACCCTCTAACTCTCCTTTACTTTCTTCATATTGCTTACTGCTATCTAACATTGTTATTTTTTTAGAAAGTACTTGTTTTCATATAACTTCCCCTGTAACGGCAGAAATGTGTCTGACTTTTCTCTGCACCCCTCATGCCTAGCTAGAAGCAGTGCCCAGAAAACTCAAGGAGGAACTCCATAAATATTTGTTGAGTAAATGGATTAATAATACACGACACAGTGAGGTACTCCGTAAGCATTCAATAAATGTTACCCGTTATTATCCAGGTAATTAATTCAGGTAAATAATTCAGGCTTTTGTGTTATCTCCTTAAGTCATTTTTCTCATTGTCTTTGCAGATTTACTATTCACCGAAGTCAAAAATTGCATTACTTTACCTTCAAAAGATTTTTTCCTTCCACTGTTGGGAGCTGCCATTCATAAAGATTATTTCATTTCATTTAGGCTCATCTCAGACATTTACTGAGCACCACTCTATGAACCACATTCTGCAGATATAGCAATGAAAGACTATCCCAATTAGCCAAGAGGTTTGTACCTTAAGCCTAGCGCCTGCCTCTGATCAAGCTACCTACTTAAATGCAGTGTAAGGAGGGATACGGATATGTACAGAATGTACTGGGTTGGGGCAGGGGTGGGAGTTTTTAGAGGATCCTGACCATATAGTGGAAAACCTCACATGATTCTATGAGGCTCTTCAAAGTCCTTCACTCATTATGGCTCAGATTCTACCTTAGCTACTGTTTGTGCTGGTAACATTATCACCAAAAGGCACCTGCCTAGGTTCTCTCAAGTGAGGTGTTTCTTTTTTTTAAATTAATTTATTTATTCTTGAGAAAAAGAACACGTGAGCAGGGGAGGGGCAGAGAGAGAGAAAGAGAGAGAGAGAGAGAGAGAGAGAGAGAGAGACAGGGAATCCCAAGCAAGCTCCATGCTGTCAGTACAGAGCCTCTCGCGGGGCTCGAACTCACCACCTGTGAGATCATAACCTGAGCCGAAATCATGAATCAGACACTTAACAGACTAAGCCATTCAGGCGTCCCCTGACCCAAGTTAGGTGGTTCTGAAATGTACCCACATGGGTGGAGATTTACACAGGTCCTAAGCAAACTAAGGAAAATATATTTGGGTGTATGTATAAATGTATGTTAGTATAAAATTGCTAAATGGTCCCTCTTAAAAGGATCATCCTTTAAAAATTTTTTTTTTAATCTTTATTTACCTTTGAGAGGGAGACACAGTACAATCGGGGGCGGAACAGAGACAGAGAGAGGGAGACACAGAATCCAAAGCAGGCTCCAGGCTCTAAGCTGTCATCACAGAGCCCAACTCGGGGCTCGAACCCAGGAACCACGAGATCATGACCTGAGCTGAATGAAGTCGGATGCCCAACCAACTGAGTCACCCAGGCGCCCCAAGGACCAACCTTTTTTTTTAAGGCCAAGTCCTTGTATTCGTTTGGTGTTGCACGGTCCTTTCTTTTAAGTAATTATATTAATAGCTCATGGTAAGTTTTCCCCACTCACTTGACAAAAAAGTTGGCAACCCCATTCCATTTACAAAAGGATGGCAACCCCATTCCATTTTTAGTTTCGTGTGGAGGTGGGGGGGTTGTTTTTACAAATTTTATCAGTAGAATTCTGAAATCTAGAATATCTAGAAGTAAACAGAATACAATGAACAGCTGCCTGGCCAAACTCCAAATGCAGAAAACTTGATCTTTTATTCATTAACACACTGTCCCTTCATTCACCCAAGCCCAATTTTTATTAACCACTTGTCTGTAACCATTGTCTACACTATCCAGCAGATCTTAATCGTGACTAAGAAAATTCTTCTGACCATGTGTTTAAGAATGGTATGGACCTTTCCGGAAAATGCTTAAAGCTTGTCACGAACTGAAATAAATACTATTATCAAACTGTGCTCCTGACTTTGTTCTTTGTGACTTTACTTGTCACATATCCTCTCCGATTAAGTCTTGTCACAGAGAAGCTCAGAGCATTTAGCGTATTTATTTGACGCAGTTAACTCTTGTCCCCAATACCCCGCACTGGAATATTCAGAGCTTTCTTCAACCTTAAAACCTCTGATCCACTGGTCCTCCCCCGTGCTCACTACCACTCCCTCCCACCACGTCCTCCCTTATCTCCTTCCCACGTGGTGTGCCAGGATCCTTCACTACAAGCACACCGCCCTGCAAACATCCTTAACTGCCCTGCTTTCCACAACCTCTTGCCTGTGCTTGGCAAACCTTCACGCCGTGAGAGCCTGCCGTGCTCCTTCCCCGCACCCGCACCCGCACCCCAACAACTCAACACTGCTACACGCACATACAAGTGGGCTCCTTGACTTCACTTACGTTTTTGGCCTCCAACCCCAAACGAGGACTCTCAGTCCTCTGACAATCCGCTCTACCGTGAGGACGCTCCCCTTCCCCTTCTCTCAACCTTCATGTCATGCTTTCTCCTCCTTCCTCTCATAGCCCCACTTGCCAACTGATGTTTTGCTTAATAATAGTTTATTAATACAGAAACAAATGCAGAGATGCTCAGTGTTCACATCACGACGACAGTCTACCCACAGCCTTCGTGAAATGTCCCTGCTGTCACCAAAGACCCAAGCCACCTCCCCTGGTCTGGCCCCTATTCAGTCTCTCCTTTTCAGGCTCTTGCTCCCCGGCCTCACTAATTCCTTCCTCACAAATGGACTTGAGTAGCAGATAAACATCCTCTTGTTGTTGTTTTACAAGAAGATTCTCCCAGGATGACAGGTTCCCCCCGCCCCCACCAACTCTGAGTCTATTTCTCTGCTTCCCGCCACATAAAAAGTTCTGCAAAGAAGGCTTTGCAGTTGTTTGTAAGTTGCTGTCACCACTTCTCAATCTTTGTTTCCACCCACGCCAGCCAGGCTCATCTCCATCATTTCACTGGGACCAGTCTTGTCAAGGTTATCGGTTACCTCTGGTCAAAACATACAAGTTGCCTCTGACACGGTTGACCTTTTTCTTTATTCTCTTGGCCTTGAGAAGCAATACAACACTCCCCAGATTTTCCTAAGTGCCCTTCGCGCCTCCCCTCTAGCGCAGAACGTTGGCATGGACCAGCGCCCTGTCCTGAGCACCCCTTTCTAGTTCTGCATCTTTTCAAAGAGCCAGCTTTACTGATTTCTCTGCTTCCTTTGTTTTTCTATTTCATTAATGTCTGCTCTAATTTTCATTATGTCTTTCCCTGCACTTTCCTTATGTTTAACTTGTTCTTTAAGCCTCACGAATAACCTGAACCTATTTAGTTTCCTTTCTAAAAGTCACAAATTAATTCTTAGTCCTTTATTTTCTAATTTGTGCCATAAGGGTAATACATTTTCATCCTAATTGTATTTTAGCTGAAATGTTCTATATATGTTCAAAGAGAAGAGTATATTCTGTCTGGAGTACACAATTCTACACATGAATAAAACCTATTCTGTTTGTTCAATTTTTGTTTATTCTTACTAATTTTATCATTACAGATGTTTGTTAAAGACCATCTATTTATCAATTTCTTTAACATATCAAAAATTTTTTGCGTAATATATGTGGGGCACATTGTTATAGATTTATAGATTACTGAATATAGCTCCTTGTGAATAATATCTTTGATGATTTAGGCTACTAACCTTTTTTTTTTTTAATGTTTATTTATTTTTGAGAGAGAGAGCATGAGCAGGGGAGGGGCAGAGAGAGAGGGAGACACAGAATCTGAAGCAGGCTCCAGGCTCTAAGTTGTCAGCACAGAGCCTGACGTGGGGCTTGAACCCAGGAATCGTGAGATCATGACCTGAGCTGAAGTCGGATGCTTAACAGACAGAGCGACCCAGGCGCCCCTAGGCTACTAACCTTCTTTATCTCTAATAATGTTCTTTATTTTTTTGATCTGACAGTAACATTAATATACCAGGTTTTTTATCACCTTTCCTCCTTTCATTGTCATTAAGCTTTAGCCACCTTTAAATAGTTGTAGTGAGGTTTTACTAGTTTTTACACAAGCTGAGAAACCCTTTCTTTACACAGGAGAGTTTAATTTTATTTGTTTTGTGATTATTTTACCTCCCCCCTCCTCCCCCCCAACGTTTCTTCCTTCTACTGGATTTTCTTCCCTGCTCCATGCTCCAAGCTGGCATATGTTCTATTTGTGTAAAGTCTTCCATTTATTTTATATATATGTATGTATGTATGTGTATACACACACACACACATATATATATATATATATATATATATATATATATATATATATATATATCCAAGTTAGTTAGCATATAGTGCTATAATGATTTCAGGAGTAGAATCCAGTGATTCATCCCCTACATATAACAGCCAGTGCTCATCCCAGTAAGTGCCCTCCTCAATGTCCCTTGCCCATTTTGCCCATCCCCCCACCCCAAACCCTCTAGCAACCTGCAGTTTGTTCTCTGTATTTAAGAGTCTCTTGTCTTCCTCCCTGTTTCTGTATTATTTTTGTTTCCCTTCCCTTACGTTCATGTTTTGCTTCTTAAACTCCACATAGGAGTGAAATCATGGGATATTTATCTTTCTCTAATTTCACTTAGCATAACACACTCTAGTTCCATCCACGTTGTTGCCAATGGCAAGATTTCATTCTTCTTGATTGCCGAGTAATACTTATTATGTATGTGTATGTATATTATATTAATACTTCACACACACACACACATATATATATATACACATATAAAATATACATACATACACACACCATATCTTTTCTATCCATTCATCAGTCAATGGACATTTGGGCTCTTTCCATAATTTGCCTATTGTCAATAGCGCTGCTATAAACACTGGGGTGCATGTGCCCCTTCGAAGCACTCCTATATCCTTTGGATAAATACCTCATAGTGCAATTGCTATGTCACAGGGTAGTTCTATTTTTAATTTTTTGAGGAACCTCCATACTGTTTTCCAGAGTGGCTACCCCAGTTTGCAGTACAAAAGGGTTTTTCTTTCTCCGCATCCTCACCAACATCTGTTGTTGCCTGAGTTGTTAAGGCTAGTCTGACAGGTGTGAGTTGGTATCTCATTATGGTTTTGATTTTTATTTTCCTGATGATGAGTGATGCTGAGCATTTTTTCATGTGTCTATTAGCCATCTGGATGTCTTCTCTGGAAAAGTGTCTATTCATGTCTTTTGCTCATTTCTTCACTGGCTGGTTTTGGAGTATTGAGTTTGATAAGTTCTTTACAGATTTTGGATACTAACCCTTTATCTGATAGGTCATTTGCAAATCCCTTCTCCCATTCTGTTGGTTGCCTTTTAGTTTTGCTGATTGTTTCCTTCACCTTGCAGAAGCTTTTTATCTTCATGAGGTCCCAATAGTTCATTTTTACTTTTGTTTTCCTGGTCTCTGAAGACATGCTGAGTAAGAAGTTGCTGCAACCGAGGTCAAAGAGGTTTTTGCCTGCTTTCTCGTCTAGGACTTTAATGGCTTCCTTTCTTAACGTTTAGGTCTTTCATCCATTTTGAGTTTATTTTCGTGTATGGTGTAAGAAAGTGGTCCAGGTTCATTCTTCTGCATGTTGCTGTCTAGTTTTGCCAACACCACGCGTCTTTATTCCACTGAATATTCTTTCCTGCTCTGTCAAAGATTAGTTGGCCATACTAATTTTGTGAGTCCATATCTGGGTTCTCTATTCCGTTCCATTGATCTAAGTGTTTTTGTGCCAGTACCATACTGTCTTGATGAATACAGCTTTGTGATACATTTTGAAATCTGAAAATTGTGATGCCTCCAGCTTTGGTTTTCTTTTTTAGGATTGCTTTGGCTATTTAGGGTCTTTTCTAGTTCCATACAAATTTTAGGATTGTTTGTTCCAGCTCTGTGAAGAATGTCGGTATTATTTTGATACGGATTGCAATGAATATGTAAATTGCTTTGGGTAGTATCAACACTTTAACAATATTTGTTCTTCCAATCCATGAGCATGGAAAGTTTTTCCTTTTTTTTTTTTTTTTTTTTTGGTGGTCTTCAATTTCTTTCATAAGCTTTCTATAGTTTTCAGTGTGTAGATTTTTCACCTCTTTGGCTAGGTTTATTCCTAGGTATTTTATGGGTTTTGGCATAATTGTAAGTGGGATCAATTCCTGATTTCTCTTTCTGCTGCTTCATTATTGGTATACAGAAATGCAACCAATTTCTGTGCATTGATTTTATATCCTGCAACTTTGCTGAATTCATGGATCAGTTCTAGCAGTTTTTTCGTTGAATCTTTTGGGTTTTCCACATAGAGCGTCATGCCATCTGTGAAGAGTTGAAGTTTGACTTCCTCCTTGCCGATTTGGATGCCTTTTATTTGTGTTGTCTGACTGCTGAGGCTAGGACTTCCAACACTATGTTGAATAACAGGGGTGAGAATGGACATCCTTGTCGTATTCCCGACCTTAGAGGGGAAGCTCTCAGTTTTTCCCCATTGAGGATGACATTAGCGGTGGGTCTTTCATATATGGCTTTCATGATCTTGAGGTATGATCCTTCTATCCCCACTTTTTGAGGGTTTGCATCAAGAAAGGATGCTGTATTTTGTCAAATGCTTTCCCTGCATCTATTGAGAGAATCTTTCTTTAAAATTTTAAAATGCAAAATATACCTTAAATTTAAAAACCAATCCATTTTCCATCCTTCTCCCTAGCAACCTAAGCTCCAATGTTTCTCCTGTTGTTTTCCACATTAATTCTTAGGTAGAATTTCCGTTCACTTTTCTCCCAACATCTGAAACATAAGCAATTCCTCTCTGTTGGTTCTAAGGTGTTTACATTTATCAACCTAAAATTTATTTGCTTGTTATAATTTCTTCCACCCAACTTCCTTCTTCTAGATTCTACTTCTTTCTTCCTGAGCTACATTTTTTTAGAAGTTTAAGAAGTAAGGCTATGTCAGTAGAAAATGCCAGTCTTCATTTGTCTGAAAATACCTGTTTTTGGTCCTTACTCTTAAAGGATTCTTTAGTTAAGAAGAGAATTTGAAGTTGATAGCTATTTCTGTCACATTATGTAAAAATATTATCCCATTTTTAATATATTTATTATTGCTGATGAGAACTCTACTGTTCACCTAACTGTTGTTGCTTTGGAAATCATGTTTCCTTTTGACTGCCATTCAGATTTTCTTTCTATTTTGAGTTTGCAATTCCAATGGATTTCCTTTTTATTTATTCTGCTGGGTATTCAGTGTGCATCACTCTGAAGATAAACATTTCTTCAATTCTGGATATTTCTTAGCCATCACCTTTTCAAATACTGCCTCTCAAAGATTTCCTCCATAACCTCTTTCTAGAATGCCTATTAAATGTAAGTAGTACTTTTTCATTCTATTCTCCATATTTCTTAATCACTCTTTAATATTCTCAATGTCTATTTCTCTATGATTCATTCTAAGTCATTTCCTCAGATCTACATCCCAGCCCATCGTGTCCATCTTCAATGTAGGTACAATCTGCTGCTTGAATTCTACTGAGAATTAAATGCTGCTATATTCTACTGAATTTTCAATTTCAATGACTATGTATTACGTTTCTACAATTTTTGTATAGCTCTTTAATTCGCTTATTTATTTGCCTTTGTGATTATGATTTTTATTCCTGCCTTAAAAACTATTTTAAATGAACTTACATCCAAATTGTCCCATTACTTTCACTTCTTGGGGTGTTCTTTCTCTGTTTGGAGGTGTTTTTTTTTTTTTTGTTTTTTTTTTTTTTTTTTGCATTTATTAACTCTCTACAAAGATGGCAGAAGTAAGTTCTGGGATATTATGTAAAGGTTCTTTATCTCAATTGGGGGTGATATATACTTTGATCAAAACTCACTTAACTCTACTCAAACAATCTATGCATTTCTCTGTATGTCAAAGTTACCTCAATCTGAAACAACTACTCACCAATGTTTTACTTAACTGTAACTTAGAGGTCTGATTTTCATGTGACCATTACATGCTTACATACTAAGGAGAGTGAAAACCACACCATGAAGTTCAATATTAAATATATACACCCAGTTGTTCTAAATATTCATGTAATAAAATATATAGATTTTTAGCCATTTTTTAGGACGGGGGGAGACTATGTTCAGAATCATTTTATTTGCCAAAGTTACTGTACTGAACACTGTCCAAATATTTAGAGAAAAAAATCTCCCATGTGCTATCTAAACAAATTGTACAATATCACTTCCTTGAGAGAGTAGTTATCAAAGGCTGCAAACTTTTTTTCTTTTTTAAGTAGGCTTCACGCCCAGTGTGGAGCCCGGCGTAGACCTTGACCTGACTCATGACCTTGAGATCAAGACCTGAGCTGAGATCATGAGATCAAGAGTCGGACGCTTAATCGACTGAGCCATTCAGGCGCCCTAAAAGCTGCAACCTTCTAAATCAACAGTTAACATTCTGCTCAGAAAGAACTCAAACCAGCAGAAGCCAGAGATACCCTCGCCGTGTGTCGGGTCACACACTGAGTCACATGTTAACCCTGGCAAGGCCGCTGTGTTGTGCAACTCCGAAGCACACCTGATACGTTCCAATCCATGGGAATGGTGCTCCTGGACTGGTAGACAGTCACACTTAGTGGCCCTGATCTCAGCTGTTCCAAATGAGTAATAAACTGAAGCAGGAATTGATATGAGTATATATAAGCAACACAGATCAGTTTGGAAAGTCCAATTACCCATGGTCATCGTGAACAATAACAACATCTTTGTGCTCAACACAACTGTGGTGGCTTGTTACTGTCGGCTTAGCTAAGATGCAGTGTTTTCCCGAAATTCCCTTTTCAACATGGTTCTGAGTTACTGGCCATGTGAAATTTGTGCAAGACTTAGAAAGTAAAAATGTTATGATCTGGGTCTAGGTCAGGTGCTTTTGTAGCTCTCACTGTGACTCAAACCAAAATACAGCCATTGTCCCTCAAACAATTCCCAGACGTGAGTTAGTTCAAAGACCCAGAGACCCTTGAATGAAGGGAAGGCTGGGTCTTTGAGGAAACACAATCCTATTCACCCCAAAACGCATTCTGTAAATCTTCCTCCCAACTCTCCTCAAAAGAGAACTGTGGCAATTTACTAGGGTGACTACGCATTGAAGGACGTGGGGAAAAAATCCAAACTGTCTCCAAACTAACAGTAATTCCTCAAGATCCAAACTCTACTATGATAAACCACTCAGAGCAGGAGCATAAAGAAATCAGATGTTCATTGAACTTTTGGACTGGGCCCATTTCACAGTGGAACCAGTAAGTGCCCAAATGCTTCCTGTGCTTACCTTCCCAGTTCTGGAATACACAGTTGAAATTTACACACTTGGCATTTGCCAAACCTACACTCTGGTTCCCTAGCCCATGAATGACTATAAGGGCTAACATGCCAGGATTGGGCAGGAGAAAGAGACCAGAACTACATGATCTTAGCAAAATAGTAAACCAAAAGCAATACTGCCTCCTGGAGGGGCCCAGGGATTAGTGCCACCATAAAGATGCAGTGATGCTAATTCCCACATCTCCATTCAACTCATCTCTTTGGCCTGTGCAAAAGACAGATAAATCTCAGGGAATGACAGGAAATTATCAAAACTCAAAGCAGTTGGTAATTCCAATTACAACTGCTACTCTAGATGTGGCTTCCTTGCTGGATCATATCAATTGAAACCCCTGGTTTTTCTCTATGCGTGCTAGTAAAGAACATTAGAACAGACTGTGGCTTCTTCACTATGCTACCACGGGGCACTTCAAACCTCCAGCCTATGTCATAATGTGGCCCAGGGTTCCTCAATCTCAGCACCACAGACATTTGGGGCCAGATAATCCCTTGCTGTAGGGGACCGTTCTGGGCATCAGGGGATGTTTATCAGCTTCCCACGCCTCTACTACCAGATGCCTGCCCCCGACCTGTGATACCAAAAATGTCTCCAGACTTTGCCAGATGTCCTCTGGGAGACAAAACTGCCCTCAGTTGAGAACCACTAACCCAGTCCACAGGGACCTTAGTCACCTTTCCTTCCACAGGAAATCACACGGGTCTATTATTTTGATGATATTATGCTGATTAGATCAGGTAAGCAGGCAGTAACAACTACTCTAGATACCTTGACTAAGATACATGTGTGACCAGGGGCAGGCAATAAATCCCACAGAAATTCAGGGACCTGCTTCCTCAGTGAAATTCCTGGGAATCTAATGGTCTGGGATATGTTGGGATATCTCTTCCAGAGTCAAGAATAAATTGCTGCATCTGGTCCCTCCTACCCTTAAAAAGGAGACACCATACGTGTGAACTTTGAAAGTAAAATATACTTCATTACCAGTATAGGTAACCTGAAAGCTGGCCAATTTTTAATAGGGGCCAGAAAAACAGGACTCTGTAATAAGTCTCGGGCTGTCATCAAGCTAGTCTACTACTGGAACCCAGAAGCCTCACTGGGGCTTGCAGACTCTGGCACGGAGAAATCAAGCACCAAGCCTTCATTGGGCCCTAACACGCGAATCACAGGGTGAACTTTGAACATTTGGGAGCAAAGCTACGCCACCCTCTGCAGATAACTATTCTCTTTGAGGGGACACCTTCTGGCTTGCCATCGGGAGGCACAAGAGACTGAACAGGTGACCACAGACCACCAAGTTGCCATTCGATGTGAGCTTGCCATTATCACTGGGGGTGCTGTTTGATTCATCAATCCCAAAACATCTGGGCTCCCACAGCAACGTTCCACCAGCCAGTGGGAGTGGCACATGTCAGACAGGACTTGAGCAAGTCCTGAAGGCACAAACCAGTTGCACATGCAAGTGGCAGAGATGCCCCTTGATCCACACTCTTGCTACAGTGCTTATTTCGTCTAAATCCACGTCCGTGGACTCCTGGGGAGACCAGCTGATAAGAGAAATAAAAGCCTTCAAGCCTAGTGTTCAGCTGGTTCTGCACAATATGCTAGGACGGCTCAGGGCTCGACCACTGCTGCCCTGCAGCTGCACTCTGGGTGGCACTGAAGGGACGTGGCAAAGTTAAACTGGCAAGGTTAAAGCGGGGGGGGGGGACTTTAAGCAGTGCACCCAGTTGTTTATTTCACTTACAGAGAGTGTAAAAGTCTGGATCTACAGAGACTGACAGACTAGCGCTAGCATCTTGGATGAATGATCAAGGACTCAGAAGGAACAAGATTTGAAAATTAATGGTGAGGAAGAAGTATGGGATAGGTCTCCCTGAATGAGTACAGCATGTGGACATAGATGTGTCCCAAGTGAATGCTCACCGAAGATGACTCATGCTAAAGTTATCAGCCGTTCTCTAGCCACTCATCTGCCTAACAACATGGACTAACACTCACCAAGGCTAATCTGCCAAATGCAGAGAGTTAAGACTGAGCTCCCCAAATGACAAGTGCCAGGAGGAAGGGGTGAGGTCAGCCAGTTACCTGGTGGCAGGTTGATTGAATTAGACTACTTTCAGCACAGAAGGGGCAGTGTTTTAATCTCACTGGAATAAACACTTGCTGCAGATATGAAGATGCCTTCCCTAATCCTAATACTTATGGCAAAACCACCACGGGGACACTTACAGTATACATAGTTCACCATCATGATATTCCACACAGCATTGCTTCTAAGCAAGGAACTAATGTTATGGCAAACGAAGCATGGCAATGGGTTCATGCTGGGAGAATATACTGTTCTTATTATATGCACAATACCCTGAAGCAGCTGGCTTGAGAACCAGCGAAAAGGCCTTTTATTTTATTTTTTTTTTTTTTTCAACGTTTATTTATTTTTGGGACAGAGAGAGACAGAGCATGAACGGGGGAGGGGCAGAGACAGAGGGAGACACAGAATCGGAAACAGGCTCCAGGCTCTGAGCCATCAGCCCAGAGCCCGATGCGGGGCTCGAACTCACGGACCGCGAGATTGTGACCTGGCTGAAGTCGGACACTCAACCAACTGCGCCACCCAGGCGCCCCAAAAAGGCCTTTTAAAGACTGTTATGATGCCAGCTGGGTGACAACACCTTGCAGGGCTGGGGTAACATCTTCCAGGATACAACATGTACTCTGAGTCAGGGACTAATACATAGGGCTATTTCTCCCATAGCCAGGATTCATAGGTCTAGGAATCAAGAGATAGAAATTGGAATATCTCCTCTCGCTATCACTCTTAATGACCCGTCAGAAAATTTTTTCTTTCTAGCCCCTACAACTTTATGTTCTGCTAGCATAGACATCTTAGTACCTAAGGGAGGAATGCTTCCTCCAGGGATCATAGCAATGGTCCATTACGTTGCAAGTTGAGACTGCTGCATGGCAGTGAATAAGTAGACCAAGAAGAGGGTTATTATACCGGCTGAGGTGACTGATCCTGACTATAAAGGGGAAATTGGGTTGCTATTGCATAACGGCTTAGGGAGGAGTATGTTTAAATGCACGAGATCCTCTAGGGCACCTCTTATTTCTCCCTTGTCCTGAGACAAGTCAATGGAAAATTACGATAACCCAATGGAGGCATGATTTCTGACGGCCCAGACTTTTCAGGAATCAAGTCTGGGGTTACCTCCCCAGGCAAGGAATTATAAGCAGCTGAGGCATTTGTTGAGCACAAATACAACACGGAATTAGTAGAAGAAGGTAATTATAAACACCATCTGTGACCACGTGACCAGTTGCAGAAATAAGGACTGCAATAAGTCTCTCTTATTTTGGTATGAACATACTTGTGTATAAATTAACCAATTCTTTCTTTCTTTCTATTCCCTTTCCCCATTTGCCTATCACCCAACATTGAAGTGTTAACATCAGCTAACTCTGTATTTCAATACTGAGGTTACAAGGTACAAGAACAAGAGTGGGACTCAGAAGAGAAATGAACATCACCCAAAGATGGCTAAAGGGACTTCGTATCTTCTTTCGAGGAGAGGGTTAGCGTGTTTTTCATATACCTAGAATAGTTGCGTCATATCAGGCAAAAGCATAATTTTGCTATTACCTTCATTCAGAAGGTACGGCTAAGAAAAGTGTGGCCAAACCCCATACTTCTAAGGGATGGCCGAGGTGCCATGGGGTGGGCTGTGATGGTGTCTAGAATGTAAATTTAGCCAAGCTGGAATTCTATTGCCCCAAAGTCTCTTCCCTCTATGGTCCTGGGTAATATTGGACACGAGAAACTTGCCGAAGATCTGGAAGGCAGAACTAAAACAGTGGTCGTTTATACGCTCTGAAGGTCAGCGCTGCACCAGACACAGCTGCAGCTCACGCCTGGTTTAGATGATCTGTTGGCACGTCTTGCGAGCAGGGAGCAGTCGTCGGGCTTCGAAGCTCTCCAACTCCTGCTGGAGCACCTGCTTTGGCTGCTGTGAATCCCAGTCCAGGTGCTCAAGCGGCCCTGTGATGAAGGCCATCAGCTCAGCCTGTCGGTCACCCTCTTAGAGCTTGGAAAGCAGTGACAGAGAGAAACGAGTTCCCTTTTGTCCTCATCGACTCCACTGTGTCCCGTTCTCTCCCATCACATTCATCGCTCCTTCCTGACTGATGGCACTATGGATTTCAGCCTCGTAACATCAGACTCCAAAGCAGCACCCAAATAAAATTAGAAGAACTTTTCATAACTCCACCAAAACCTTGCTTATCAAGCTTTTTCTGTAACTTCTAGAGGCAAAAACTATAAGCACTACGATTCAGAAAAGACAAAAGATACTATATTCCAGCATACACAAGGACATCAAACTTATCTTCAACATCCAAGTGTCTGATTTAAGACTTGTCTTTATATTTGGGTTCAATAAAATCAGTGCAGTCTCGAGAGAGAGATTCCATTAGCATGTTTAAAGCAGTAATCAATCCAAGTAGATTTGTACTTGGCCTGAAGAATGGATGTATTGACATGAAGAAAATGGTGAGCATGGGAAAAGGGAACCCCAAAGAACATGAGTTGAGTTGCGCATTTCTTTACCATGGGGAAAGAGAAGAAACGTATCTCGATGAGCAATGTGAACTTCCTCAACACGTTTGTTTGAATTCTTTGTTTCTTTGGTACCGTCACTGAACACCTGCTATTGCAAAGTTTGTAATATACACCTCATAACTGAAAACCAACAATCCACGCAACCAAGTATGTATTATTCTCATTTTAGAGATAAGGAAACCTGCCTAATGTTATACACCTTATCAATGACTAAGCTGGGAAGAAATCAACCCCCGGGGAGTCCTGTCTACAAGTCGGTGCTCTTAAGCATTACACAACCCTACAGGTATGTCTGTACCCACTGAGAACATTGATGTCACTACACAACTATCCTCTGTACCCTGCCAATACCTTGTTCACCAAGCCACCTGCAGGTAATCTGGTTTCCCACTTGGCTTTCTTAAACGTAATACAAGTATTGTAGGGGCGCCTGGGTGGCGCAGTCGGTTAAGCGTCCGACTTCAGCCAGGTCACGATCTCGCGGTCCGGGAGTTCGAGCCCCGCGTCAGGCTCTGGGCTGATGGCTCAGAGCCTGGAGCCTGTTTCCGATTCTGTGTCTCCCTCTCTCTCTGCCCCTCCCCCGTTCATGCTCTGTCTCTGTCCCAAAAATAAATAAACGTTGAAAAAAAAAATTAAAAAAAAAAAAATACAAGTATTGTAGTAAACCATAAAGTTATACTTCACGTTATAAATTCATAATTTTGGGTATAAAAAGGAATATAAACCCATGACTTAAAATACAGGCATTAAAAGAAATGAAAATCATGTATAATCCAGTAGCTCTGAGGTAAACACTTAAAACCCTGGCATATTTACTTCCTTTATCTAAATGTACACCACCACCACCACAACGGCAGGAGCAGTTAACACAGGCGCCTTCCACTAGGTGCCAGGCATTGTTCTGAGGGCATTAGATGTATTCAGTCGTCTAAACCTCACGACAACCTCAAAAGCAGTCACTGCTGTTATTACATTTTACAGATAAAGAACCAGAGCAATAAAGAAAATAAGTGGCTTCCCAAGATCATAGAGCTAATAAGTGGCAGAGCTGGGATCTGAACCCACCAAGTCTGACTTCAGAGCATGTGCCCTTAACCAAGAAGTTACACCGCTTTACATCTGAATTGGGGTATTACAAAGGGCAATCACTCCCCTTCAGGGGGCAGAGGGTGGCTGTGCCTGCATTTTATTTCTAGAGGCACTCCTTCCTAAGATACTCCCCTGCCCCCAAAAAAACTCCTTTGGGAGGTCTTTCACTACGGCTTGCCAGAAGATATTATGAGCCAACACGACTGAGTCCCCTGGGGATAAAAGAAAACATCTGCTTAAATTATATCTAAAAATACGGTATTAAATTCTTTCAGAAACTTCCTAGTTCTTTCACTCCCACGAGTACAAAAACCTAACAGCAAACTTGTGCCAGAAATTACAATGGATGTTTGTTCTTTAAATCTTTAGATTTGATTTGATTTAACACTCTAGTAGTCAAAGCTTTATTCTAAGGCCTTCAGGTTCTGATATATTTAGTAAATCTAACAAGATCCAGTAATTATCCCCTAACATAAGCTAATATTCATATCAACTTAAATGTCAATACATTCATTTTCTGAATAAAAATTTTAAAGTACAATAAAAATTTAATTGATGACTTTCAGTTATGAACATGAATACCAGGGGTGAAAGGAAATCTGTCTGCAAAACACGTCATTCATTGAAAAATGACCAGAATGTAAAAGGTAAATACCGTGTCTACACAGTAGACTCGTGAAGTACTTCAAAATTTGCCAGAGAATGAGTGAATCTGAATTGTATCTATTTACTAAATGCTCATCAAGCAGCTACTACGCGCGCAGCACCTTGCTAAAGTACTTTAAGAGAGGGAATGTATTTTACTGACATATTCTTGCTCTTCTCTGTACAACACAGCAAGAAATTCCAGTCACTTCTGAAAGCCAATCTGCAAGACACTGCGGCTGGCTCAGAGCTGGGGTTCTCGGTCCCAAGCAGTGTGCAGCATTATATGTGGGACAGGTTTAAGGAAATCACAGTCAGTACACTTTGAAAGTACTGTCACAAAGCCCACTCGAGCTAGAACCAGGAGCATGATGAATGATTCACTTCTGGCAGAACAGAGAACACAGTTTCCTTCCCGACACACTCTTCCCTCCCCTTGATTTCTCTCCCTTCCAGGAGAGGAAGGGAAAAGAGAAAGGCTGAGACAATCACCCAGGCTGGTTATCAACCTTCTCAACTCAAGGCTTTCCTACTTAGAATGTCCCCGGGACATCTGTGTTTAAGAATTTACTGAAAAGTTAATTCCCCGAGTTTAAACAAGTGGCCACTGGTACGTAACTTATTTCCCTCCAGTTTTTGTTATTTAAGCAGAAAACAGAATTGAGAGTGGCCAGAAGGATCACTGCCATGACTTAGTACTGCCATCCCATTAGTAATCTCTACAGAGAAGAGCACGCCGGGTTTATAGGTAAATATGAAAATGAGATGTACCAGTAAGCATCAGAAAGAAGAAAGAGAGCTTAAGTGACTTTCCCAAGATAACCCGGCTAAATCATCATCTCCCTGGGGTCAACTGTGGTCACCGCTTGTCAAAATCAGAGACAGGACACCATGAAAGAATGATGAATTACCAACCGTAGCCTTAGCTAAATCCCCGTCCTAGTCCCTTTAGGTCATACTAGCCTCTGCCCTAAGTCTGGGCAGGCTCTCCTTTCTGGTCCACCAGTACTTTTATGGTTACTGTGGGCTTCGCTCACCTTACTCCCAATACATTCTACCACAGTGCAGTGTGTACGGCATTTCATTAGGCAATGTGAATCTTTCCTTAACTGGTGTTAAAAAGAAATAATTATTCTTACACTTGTTAAGTGGTAAGGAAGGTTTTATTCAACATTATTACAGCAGGGGTATGATGATAGGGGAGAGATATCAGTTCTGATTATGGTAAAGACAGCTGGGGATTCAGTCGTGGCACCAAGAGAGGAGGTGAGTGGATGGAAAATTACTAAGAGGAGACCTCAGGGTCAGGGGATTCCTGCTAAACTGGTCTAAGAGAATCCTTGCTGAAGCAGGCCAACAACTTCGAGGACATCAACGTTGGGGGGTGAGGAACTTGATTAGATACCCAGGGCGGTCAGACATCAAACGTGGGGGGAATTCTCACTTAACTGACTTAGTAGAATTCTTGCCAAGATGAGACTGTGCAGGCCTGGCAAAGACAGGGCAGACATGAAGGCCAAGGTCAAAACCTAGCTGAGAAAAAGGCCCCGAGGAGCCACCTGAAGTTTGGTTCAAGAAGAGTCTTTGTCACTGGCATTGGCACCTCCCCTTTACTAAACCCTTCTCCCGATAATGCCAAATCAAGTTCTTCTTATAAATACTACATTAAAAGCTGTTTAGTGAACCTTGAGAAAGGAGGTCTCAAATTCATTTTAAGAGGAAATTTTTAAAAAAGATTTTATGTAATCTCTATACCTAATGTGGGGCATGAACTCACAATCCCAAGATCAAGAATCACACACTCTACCAACTGAGCCAGCCAGGTGCCCAGGTCACTAGATTTAAAAACGAGTGTATTTCTAAAACACTCAGGCATACAGAATACAAATCTAGTAGTGTTGGCCTCTTACTTCAATCATCCAAGGGCTACCACTGTCTCCAGGACCAGCTCTTGCGGAGACAGCCAAGGCCCTGCCTGGTCCTCTCACTAATGCTCCCCTGGGCTGCTGCCCCCTCCTCTCAACCCCACACTCAGGGCCTCTGTGCACAATGCTCCTTTAGCCCAGTGTCCTCTTCTGCTTTCCACAGAGCCACCTGGCAAAGGAGTACTTATGGTTCAAGCCTTAGTTCAAAGGCTACGAACCGTTCTTGGGCTCCCCACCCCCCACCCCCTGGCCTTCTTTATTCCGCGTTCTGATCACTCAGGTGACAAGGACTGTAACTTTCTACTGCACTTGTTTGTCTCTGTGTCTATCTCCCCGTCAGGCTCTGAGGCCCTCAGAGCAGGAACAGGTTTCATTTGCCTTTGTATCCCTATCGTCTCCGGCTGACATGAAACAAACAGAAAAGGAAATAAAAGCAAACCCTCCTTTGAAATTGTAAGTCGCGCTGTTGATTCCAAAAGGTAGCCATGCTTTAAACATTTGAAGTAAACTTATTACTATATCCTTTACAGGTAGCTCATTAAAACCTTGGACTATTGCTTAGCTTCTGATCTGTTTACAACCTGAACTAAACCAATACAGTGGTCAAAACAGTATTAAATAATACTTTCTCAAAAGAAAGGGCACCACGCCGTGAACCCCTTTACTTTGATGCTACCACCTCCCCCAATACGGTTGAGCACATAATGCTGGGAAAAGGGAGCACCATGAAGGTCCTCATTACCTCCTCCATCAATCTTACACCTACAAATACCACGCACGTGTACCTGATTACCTCCGAGACAGACAATTCCCCGTTGTTTTCTACCGCTGTCACCACCCACTGGAAGGACTGATTTATCACTTCTCCAACCCCACTTTCTAGAACATAACCAGCAACCATAATGCCTTTTTTCATTTTAACCAAAAGGTGAGGTTTATTACAATGCAATCATTTTCATCATCATCACATAAATCACGGTTTTTTCAAAGCCTGGCCAGTGAACACCAGCATCAGAATCACTGAGAAGTTTACAAAGAGGAAGTCTGCGATCTCACCCTAGAGAAACTAACTCAGAATACAGAGTGGGACAGAGCAGGGGTTAGGGAATGTGAATTTGAAATGATCTCCCAAGCTGGCTCATAAACTCACTATAGTTGAGAATGAATCAATAAACTAGACCTTGATTTATTAAATTGCTGAGTGCCAAAAATACACCAAATACTATGGTAGGTAATATAGGATACACAGAAGTAATATTGGTAGTAGTCCCTAGGGTACCTGAGTAGCTCAGTGGGCTGATTTCGACTCAGGTCATGATCTTACAGTTTGTGGGTTGAATCCCGTGTCGGGCTCTGTGCTGACAGCGTGGAGCCTATGTGGGATGGTCTCTCTCTCTCTCTCTCTCTCTCTCTCTCTCTCTCTCTCTCCCTGCCCCTCCCCCACTCACCCACTCACGCTCTCTCCCTGTCTCTCTCAAAATAAATAAACATTAAAAAAAAAAAAAAAAGTAGTTCTCGGGGCGCCTGGCTGACTCAGTCGGTTGGGCGTCTGACTTTGGCCCAGGTCATGATCTCACAGTTCGTGGGTTCGAGCCCCGCATCAGGCTCTGTGCTGACAGCTCAGAGCCTGGAGCCTGCTTTGAATTCTGTATCTCCCTCTCTCTCTGCCCCTTCCCTACTCATGCTCTGTCTCTCAAAAATAAATAAACATTGAAAAAAAAATTTTTTTAATAAAAAATTTAAAAAAAGTTCTTGACTTCAAAGTATTTTCAATTTAGTTAGGAAGAAAAAGTTTACACATAGAGAATTCTATAACAATGCTAAACTCTATGGCACAGAATGGTCTCCAAACTTTAAATCAATTTACCGCATCTTTAAAAGTTTTAAGTATGGGCTACTATAGGAATAGTTACATACACCACATTATGTACTATTCTGCTAACAGATTATATACATTAAAACACATAATACCAAAAAGATGAAAATTTGGGGAAATAGATTAAATTTCAATGGGACCAACTTTTCAGTGATTAGTAAATACATCACTATGCAATATTAATAGATTTCTTGAGTTTTTAAATCTTGGCTTACCAATTTGTGATACTGAGATCTGAAGGCCTGATTATAAGTTCTGTTTATGTTGACACTTGACTTCATCAATGACTGTATTCATATTTTAATTCATTCACCAACTATGTGACAATTTTTTATACAAGTCATGTTAGTAGGGCACCTTCCTGAGGACAATCAGCAGTTTTTGAAAATTAATCACTTAAATATCTGTAACAAATGGTTTCCAAAATCTACTAAGATTTTTGACCTAGAAGATTTATAAACAGGTTAGAAAGTTGTCTACATGTTTAAGTGTGTAGATATGAGAATTTTAGAAATGACATATAATTAAGGGTAGTAAAATCAAACAAGTATGGACATTTCTGAACACCCATTTTCAAAAAGCTTATTCCAGTCTTTCTGTAGTACAGTAGGCAAGATATTCTGAAAGGTTCTCCAAGATAAAACACACTTTTTTAAAAGTGTACTGCTGAGCTTGAAGAGAAACATCCAAGGGAAAAATCAACAAACATTTAAAATCTCCAGCTGAAAGCAATTACAAAACCCAGCACTGCCCTGGGGTCCACATACTAAGCTTGGGACCTACTACAACATTGGAGAGCTGAACTTAAAACTCCTTCATTGAGTTTGGGACACCTTTAGGAGACTGAAATGTCCCAGGTCAGGGGCTCCTGGCTGGCTCAGTCAGTAAAGCATGTGAGACTCTTGATCTCGGGGTTGTAAGTTTGAGCCCCATGTTGGAAGTAGAGATTACTTAAAAATAAAACCTTAAAAAAAATGTCCCAGGTCAGCAGGGGCTCCCAGTAGGAACAAAACAAATCCTCTCTAGAAGTCATCCTCAGTTCAGACCCCCAAGTTTCACACAGATAAAAATCAGGCAAATACGAGTTCACCCACAAAGACCAGCAAATACAGAAAAAAACAAGCCACAGGGAATGAGAATCAGCAGACACAAACCATAAAGCTAAAGCCCCAGGGACTTCATATAGTGGAATTTCCAGATACAGGAAGTAAATACATATTAAATGTTTAAGGAAATGAAGATGAAATCACAAAAACAAGCAAAGACCAAAAAACTATAAACTAGGCCAGATTGGTTTGAGGGAAAAATTTAGAACTTTTGAGAATGAAAAACAAAATTCATGAAGTTAAAAATTTAACAATAAGGAAAGACAAGAGTGGAACATGCATCCAACACTCCACTAGTTTGTGTCCAGCTCAACACAGGGTGCTGACGGGAACCAGCATATGCTAGATGCCGGGGGTAGGGGTATGGTGAGAACAACACGGGCTGCTCAGGATGCTGCTGTTTCAGAAGAACCACAGTACAGCAGACAGACACCAGAGGGAGCAAGAGCTTACAGCTCCTAAAAAGCACAACCAGGAAATCCCTCTAATCAGGCATCTACAAGCACACATCCAGAAAAGACACATCTACAGGAAAGGTTTGAGAGCCTTGAGAATCTCTAGCTGGACTGAATGGCGAAGATCTTTCAATGTAAGGGGCCGCCTGGGTGGCTCAGTAAGTTAGACAGCCGGCTCCTGATTTCAGCTCAGGTCACATCTCAAGGTTTGTGAGTTCGAGCCCTGCACTGGGCTCTGTGCTGACAATGTGGAGTCTGCTTGATATTCTCTCTCTCTCAAAAAATAAATAAGTAAAACTTAAAAAAAAAATCTTTCCGTTATTAAGCCAGTCCAGAAAGACTGAGAGAGGTAGCCATTTTTTTAAATGTGTGGATACTAACAGAGTTATAAAGAACACAAATAAAGGGGGAAACGGCCCAATCAAGGGAAGGAAATAAATCTTCAAACAAAAAACCCAACACTGAAGAAACAGGGGTATATGCATTACCTGACAAAGAATTCAAAATGATAGACATAAAGATGCTCAATGAGGTCATGAAATGATAAATGAGCAAAATGAGAATTTCAACAAAGAAACTGAAAATATAGAAGATAACCAAACAAATTTTGGAACTCAATTCAAGAATGCAATAACTCATTAGGGAGGTTCAATCACAGATCAAGCAGAAGAAAGAATGAGCAAATTTGAACATTTTCTTGAAATTATCCAGCCACAAGAACAGCAACAATAATAGCAGCAGCAGCAAGAAAGAAAAAAAGAAAAAAAGAGTGAAGAAAGTCTAAGGGAATTATAGAATACTATCAAATAAAGCAATATATGCATTATGGGAGTCTCAGAAAAAAAAAAAAGAGAAAAAGAGACAGAAAGCTTATATTTTAAAAAAATGACCAAAAAGTTCCCAAATATGAGGACGAAAATGGACATACAGATTTCCAGATGCAAGAAACCTAACAGAATTTAAACAGGAAGAAATCCAAAACAGGATGAACCCAAAAATTTCCTCACCAAAGCACATTATAATCAAATATAGGCAAAGGTCAAAGAGAATTTTGAAAGCAGCAAGATAAAAATTCCTTGTCATGTACCAAGGAACCTTCATAAACTTATTCACAGATTTCTCAGAAGAAAACTGGCAGACCAGGGAAGAGTGCAATAAAATATTCAAACTGCTGGGGGAAAAAAAAAACTTGCCAGCCAACAATGCTATATCCAGCAAAACTGTCCTTCAAAAATTAATAAAAGCTTTAAAAAAAAAAAAAAAAAAGAAAAGCTGAGAGAGTTCATCACCACTAGACCTGCCTAATGCTTAAGAGAGTCATTCAAGTTGAACAAAAAGACACTAAATAGTAACCGGAAACCATATGAAAATATAAACTTCACTGGTAATGGGAAAAATAAACACAAACACAGAATATTGTAATATGGTATGTAAATCACTTTTATCCTGGCATATAAATTAAAACACAAAAGTATTTATAAAACTAAAACTATAAAATATGCTAATAGATACACAATACAAAAAGATATAATTGTGACAACAACAATATAAAGTGTGAAGAAGGAAGAAATAAAAGTAGAATTTTTGTATGAGATTGAAGTTAAGCTGCCATCAGCTTAAAACAGATTGTCATAACTGTAAAATGTTTTATGTAAGCCCCATGGTAACCACACAGAAAATACCTAGAGAAGATACAAAAGAAAATGGAAAAAAAAACCACTCAAAGCATGTCATTAAAAAAAATAACAACCAAACACATAGGTAGACAGCAAGAAAGGTTAAGAAAGACAAAAGAATGACAAAACAGAGAAAAGACAAATAGGAACATTATAGAATGATAAAGTGGTCAATGGGCCAAAAAGATACAACAATTATAAGTGTTTATAGACTCAACATCAGAACATTTAAAATATATGAAACAGGGGCGCCTGGGTGGCGCAGTCGGTTAAGCGTCCGACTTCAGCCAGGTCACGATCTCGCGGTCCGTGAGTTCGAGCCCCGCGTCGGGCTCTGGGCTGATGGCTCAGAGCCTGGAGCCTGTTTCCGATTCTGTGTCTCCCTCTCTCTCTGCCCCTCCCCCGTTCATGCTCTGTCTCTCTCTGTCCCAAAAATAAATAAACGTTGAAAAAAAAAAATTAAAATATATGAAACAGATACTGACAGAATTGAAGGAAGAAATAGACAGCAACACAGTAACAGTTGGAAATTTCATCAACCCGTTTCCAACCATGGATAGAACATCCAGACAGCTATCAAGAAGAAAACTGAGGACTTGAACAACACTACAGACCAAAAGGTCCAAACACACATATTCAGAACATTTCACTGAATAGCAGCAGAACTCATTTTTATCAAATGTAAATAGAAATTTCCCAGGATAGGGCACATGTTAGGTACAAAACATGTCTTGCAAATTTAATAATACTGAGATTATACCGAGCATCTTATCCAAACTAATGGTATACAACTAGAAATCAGCAACAGAAGAAAACTGGAAAATGTGTGAAAATTAAGCAACATATTCTTGAGCAACCACTGGGTCGGGAAGAAATCAAGACAGAAATTATAAAATATCTCGAGACAAATGAAAACAACGTACAATCCTCTTTCCTTCAGCAGCAGGGACAGATTGTGCAGCTACGGCCAAGATTAAGGCTCCACACCTTCGCGGCAAGGAGGAGGAGCTGCTTGAACAGATGGGAGACCTGAAGGTGGAGCTGTCCCAGTTGTGCGTCGTGGAAGAGACAGGTGGCGTGGCTTCCAAGCTCTCCAAGATCTGAGCTGTTTGCAAATCCATCACCCGTGTTCTCACCACCATTAGCCAGACTCAGAAAGAGAACCTCAGGAAATTCTACGAGGACAAGAAGTACAAGCCCCTGGATCTGTGGCTGAAGAACACACATGCTGTGCACGCCCTGCTGAACAAGGACGAAAACCTGAGGACCAAGAAGCAGCAGTGGAAGAAGCAGCTATGCCTACTGGGTTAGTATGGGTCAAGGCCTGAGCATGGGCATCAGTAAAATAGTAACAAATTGGAAAAGAAAGAAAGAAAGAAAGAAAGAAAGAAAGAAAGAAAGAAAGAAAGAAAGAGGATAGAATAGAATAGAATAGAATATACAAAAACTTACAGGATATAGCAAGAGTAGTACTAAGTGGGAAGTTCATAGCAATAAAGACCTTAAAATTAAAAAACAAAAAGAATGCTCTCAAATTCCACCTCAAGGAACTAGAAAAAAGAAAAACCTAAGCCCAAAATTAGTAGAGGGAAATCAGAATAAAGATTATAGAGGTAATAAATGAAATACAGAATAGAAAAAAATTTTTAAGTCAACAAAGAATTTGTTTTTTGAAGAAAAAAAATCAACAAATGAAAGAATCTCTAGTCAGACTAAGAAAAGAGAGAGAGAGAGAGAGAGAGAGAGAGAGAAGAACCTAACAAAATCAGAGGAAACATTACAACTTATGCCATAGAATTAGAAAGGATGGTCAGAAACTACAATTACATACCAACAAGTTGGATAACCTACAAGAAATGGAGAATCCCCAAGAACATAAAATTGACCAAGACTGAACTACGAAGAAAAAGAAAATCTGAACAGATCTACACTAGTAAGGAGAATGAATCAGTAATCAAAAACTTTCAGCAAAGAAAAGCCCAGGACCAGATGGCTTTCTGGTAAATTCTATAAAACATTTAAAGAAGAATCAACATCAGTCTTTCTAAAACTTTTCCAAAAATTGAGGAGAGGTAAACACTTTCTAAGTCATTGTATGAGGCCAGCATTATTCTCATACCAAAATCAGAAAAAGATGCTACAAGAAAACCACAGGCCAATAACCTTGATGAATATATATGGAAAAATCCTAGATGAAATATTAGCAAACCAAATTTAACAGCACATTAAAAGAATCATACATGATGACCAAATGGGATCTATCCCTAAGATTCAAGGATGGTTCAACACAGGTAATCAGTGTAATTAACATTAACAGAACAAATGATGAAAATCACATGACCATCTCTATTGATACAGACACGGCATTTGACAAAATTCAATGCCCTTTCATCATAAAAAAAAAAACAAAACCTCTCAACATACTAGGAATAGAAGGTAATTACTTCAACATAATCAATACCATATATGAAAAGCCCACAGCTAACATCATACTCAATGATGAAAACCAAAAGCTTATTCTCTGCTATCAAAAACAAGGATGCCTCCTCTTGCCACTTATATTCAACATAGTACTGAAAATCTTAGGATTTTGCCTAAGCAATTTGGCAAGAAAAAGAAATAAAAGCCATACACACTGGAAAGGAAAAAGGAAAAGTATCTCTGTTTGCAAATGACATTATTTTATATGTTGAAAACCATATGACCTCCACCAAGAAACACAAACAACTGTTAGAATTACAAACAAATTCAGGGCATCTGGGTGGCTTAGTTGGTTGAGAAGCTGACTCTTGATTTTGGCTCAGGTCATGGTCCCAGCCCAGGGTCATGGGACAGAGCCCTGTGTCGGGTCCGGGTTCTGCACTGAGCATGGAGCCTGCTTGGGATTCTCTCTCTCTCTCTCTCTCTCTCTCTCTCTCTCTCTCTCCCCCTCCCTCCCTCTGCCCCTCACCCCTGCTCTCTTTCCCTCTCTTTCTCTCTCTCCCTCTAAAATAATAAAAAAGAACTAAAAACGAATTCAATAAAATTGCAGGCTACAAAATCAACAAATAAAAATCACTAACAACAAGTGATGTGAAAAGAAAATTAAGAAAACAACCTCATTTACAATAGCATTAAAAAGAATGAAATGTTTAGTAATAAATTTAACTAATGAAGCAAAAAAATGTCTACCCTGAAAACTACAAAACATCACTAAAAGAAATTAAAGGAGACACAAATAAATGGAAAGACATCTGTGTTTATGATTTGGAAGATGTAACACTGATAAAATATCCACACTACCCAAAGAGATCTACAGATCAACAAAATTCTATCAAAACCCCAATGCCATTTTTTTTACAAAAAAAGAAAAAAATCCTAATATTCATAAGGAACCACAAGGACCCTGAATAGCCAACGCAATCTTGAGAAAGAAGAACAAAGATGAAGGCCTCACAGTTAGGACTTCAAAGCATATTACATTGTTATAATAATCAAAACAGTATGACACTGGTATAAAGACAGGCATACAGACCAATGGAGGAGAATTGAAAGCACAGAATAAATCTATGTATATATGGTTAAATAATCTTTTATTGATGAGAGTACCACGAATACACAAGGAATGAAAGACAATCTTTTCAACAAATGGTGCTGGGAAAGCCAGATCTCCCCATGCAAAAGAATGAAATTGGACCTCTTATATCATACACAAAGATTAATTCAAAATGCATTAAAGACTTATATAACACCTGAAACTGTAAAATCCCTTAAAGAAAACACAGGGGAAAAGCTTCATTACAATGATCTTGGCAATGATTTCCTGGATATAACACAAATATCACAGGCAATCAAGGCAAAAAGTGAAAAGGTGGGGAACTACGTCAAAGTAAAAAGCTTCTGCACAGCAAGGGAAACAATCCTCACGGTGAAAAGACAAACTATAGAGTGGAAGAAAGTATTTATACACCATATATCTGAAAGGGGTTAATATCCAAAATATGTAAGGAACTCCTACAATTCAACTGAAGAAAAAAAACAAAAAACAAAAAACCCTGACTCTTAAAAAAATGAACAAAGGACGTGAGAAGACATTTCTTCAAAGAAGACATCTAAATGGCCAACAGGTATTTAAAAAGATGCTCAACATCACTAATCATCAGAGAAATGCATATCAAAACCACAACGAGATTATCACTTCACATCTGTTAGGATGGCCATTATCAAAAAACAAAACAGACAAAGATATGGAGAGATTGGAACCCTTGTGCGTCGTTGGTGGGAATGTAAAACGGTGTGGCCATTATGGAAAAGAATATGGAGGTTCCTCAAAAAATTTTTAAAATAGAACCTGTAATCTGGCAATCCATTTCCAGATATTTATTCAAAAGAATTGAAATCAGGATCTCAAAGAGATATTTGCAATCCCACGTTCATTGCAGCATTATTCACAACTGCCAAGTTATGAAAACATCCCAAATGTCCATCAACGGAAGAATGGATAAAGAAATGTGTGATATACATTCAATGGAGTATTTCTGCCATAAAGGAAGGGAATTCTGTCATGCTACATAATGGATGAATCTCGAGGACATTACACTAAGTGAAATTAGCCTATCATAGAAAGATTGACACTGCATGATTCCATTTAACTTAGTCAAACTTATAAAAGCAGAGAGTAGAATTGTAGTTGCCAGGGGCTGGGAAAAGAGGAAAATGGGGGAGTTGCTGCTCGATGGTATAAAGTTTCAGTCATGCAAGATGAAAAAGTTCTAAAGACCTGCTATACAACATTGAGCCTACAGTTAACAATACTGTACTTAGGAGTTTAAGAGAGTAGATTTCATATTATGTGCCTACCACAATTGAACACAATTTAACAGAAAGATTAACTGATTTAAATACGGCTGAAGAGATTTAGCCAACTAAAAGATAAACCTAAATATTACATAACTGTTGCAGATAGTATAGGGAAACAATGAAATGGGGGGGAAAAGGAGAGTTTAAGACATATGTAGGATAGAATGAGAAATTTTAACGTATCTAATGAGAGCACTGGAAACACTAGAGAGAACAGAGATAAGTTAATATTTTTTTTTTTTTTTTAACGTTTATTTATTTTTGAGACAGAGAGAGGCAGAGCATGAACGGGGGAGGGTCAGAGAGAGAGGGAGACACAGAATCGGAAGCAGGCTCCAGGCTCTGGGCCATCATCAGCCCAGAGCCCAACGCGGGGCTCGAACTCACGGACCGCGAGATCGTGACCTGAACTGGAGTCGGACACTTAACCGACTGAGCCACCCAGGCGCCCCCAGAGATAAGTTAATATTTAAAGAGAGCATGCTTGATTCAGTTCAGAAGTGATGAAAGATACAAATCCACAGATGATAAATCCAAACAAATCATGCAGCTTATAGTACAGACAGGCAGTGAACATGTGGGAAACACGAGTAAGAAGTTAAGGCACACAGAGGAGTTATGGCCTCACGTTATGTAATCAGACTCCCCAAATGAACTGCCACAGGGAGCAGAAACAAGGCTATTTTCAAAAAGATAAAAGTTGGTAAGTATCTAGAACTAATGACAAACAGGAAATCACAGGCATAGGAAGCAAGAAGGAAAAAAGGAAATCCACACCTAAATACACTGTAGTAAAGTCCAACACCTAAAGAAAAGCAGAGACTCTTACAGAGGCGGATGGAACAGATCACCTAGCTACCGGCAGATGACTTCTGAACAGAATGAAATCAGCAGACCATGAAATGCTATCTTCTGAGCAATGAATGAAAATAACTGTCATCTTAGAATTAGAGGCTGACCAAAACTATCATTGAATAATAAGAGCAAAATACATTTCACATTTAAAAAACAAAGTTTATGGCTAACAATCCTTCACCAAAAGAACTTCAAAGGTGTTCATTGGGAAAAGGGAAAATGACATCCAAAGGAAAGTCTGAGAAGGAGGAAGAAATGGTGAAAAAATAATAACTTAAAAACCATGTAGCTGATTTTAAACAACCTGGGCTTAAAAAAAGAAGAGTTAAAAACAGCACTTTGGACAGAAAGGAATAGAAGGTAGAGATGTTTTCTCACAATGGACTGTCAGACCAGGAGTGTGGACTGTGCACAGACCGATGTTCAGCTATAGCAGAGAGCACTGCTTGCTGCAACCGTATCAGAATTTTTCTTAGAAACGTGAGCCATACCTTAAGGGATTTGTGAGTTTGGGACGAGGCGGAAAGAGCAGGGCACCTGAGACAGAGAAAAGTTTCTCTGAAACTGCAAAGTTTTCAAAATAAAGATGAGCAGGGCATAGCCCGTTCTTCCTCTAATAACGCATTTTATATCATTTCATATATTCTTTTAAAATTTCTAAGACAAAGACAAAACAAACCAAAAAAAAAAAAAAAAAAAAAAAACAAAACACCTCTAAGAAGCAACAGCATGAGTACAGCAACAGTGGAAGATGTCAGAGATCATAACCTTGGGTGGTCAGTTGACTTTCTGAAGGCTTCTGCCTCTGTCTGTACTATGCAATATTTACCATAACTTCCCAGTGTCACTAACTTAATCTGATGCTAAATGAAAAAATTCAAAAGGGGAATGTTACAGCACTGATGTCTTACAGATTACTACTAGATGCTCTGCTGGGTGCTGGGGATACAGAATAAAAGGGACAAAATAAGCCAGCAATGAGAGTGCCGCAGGATAGGTACTGTGACATGTGAGGTGTGCACAGGTACCCAAAGGTAGTGGCCATGGCATGTTCTCTCTTGCCTTTTGACATTACTAACAATGATTCCCACAGCACAAACTACTGATGGCGCCTCATACACGCTAAGCACCTGCTACACTCATCACAGTGAGTTTCACGTCTATCCAAAGAATCACCTTCAAAAGTTTTACTATTAAAAGATTCAAAGTTAAGTTTAACCAAAACATTCCAAGAAGGGGTCAAATCAATTATCTTCATACTGATTAAAATTCACCACAGAAAGCTAGTCGGGGCCTTTCGCATTCATAAAAATCAGCACGATCAGAGTTTTTCTGAAACACAGAAAAACAATTTATCTTGCTTCATTTAAAAGCACCTACAGGGGCGCCTGGGTGGCTCAGTCGGTTAAGCGTCCGACTTCGGCTCAGGTCATGATCTCGCGGTCCGTGAGTTCGAGCCCCGCGTTCGGGCTCTGTGCTGACTGCTCAGAGCCTGGAGCCTGTTTCAGATTCTGTGTCTCCCTCTCTCTCTGACCCTCCCCCATTCATGCTCTGTCTCTCTCTGTCTCAAAAATAAATAAACGTTAAAAAAAAATTAAAAAAAAAAAAATAAAAGCACCTACAAGTAATGGTAATAGATTGCCTACGGTCATGCTGGCACTAACGAAGCATAATCTAAGAGAAGAAAAAAAAATTTCAAATACCCATTCTTTTTCTGGATTCTTTCCAACCTAAAATCAAACACATTTTGCATAAATTAATTCTATTATCTGTAACGTGCCTTTTCTACTTGGCTATGAAGTGTTGATGGCATGAAAAGTTCATCATTGGTTATTTTGTGGTATTTAGCCATTTCAGGCCTACCACCGATGCACACACAAATCCCTTCACCCATGAGAAAAGAACTCCTGAAAAAGTACACACAGAATGTTCTCAAAGAAAAGCAATTCTTGCTGCCTCTACTAGAGACAGTGGTAGTAACAGGAGATTAGTGGTGTAACACACCTCTTTTGAAAACCTTAATTTATCCTCAACATTTATTAGTGACACACATGGGATAGGTACTGCATATTCCCAAGAATACAAAAGCCAAATATGTTCACATGACTAAACAAAATTTTATATTAGCTGAAAATGACAATAACACACAAAGATGGTTTTTAAAACTGCCCTGTTTAAAACATTTCCAGCAGTGAAAGAACATTTTTAGTTATGTCCTTAATATTTCAAAGAACCTAGAAACCTTTACAGTCATATGAAAATAAATTTTCACAACCATCTTTTTAAATATGTCACTTGAACTGAAAAGGACTGCCAACGTCCATCTTGATTGTCTTACTGGCATTAACAGATTAGCTCACAAGCAGGTTTGTTCTTTATTTCATTGATGAGAGGTGAGTAAAAACGGATTAGGACACTTACTACAGGCCAGAGAATACAGAGAGATAACAGCAACGACTTAATAGCCATCTCTGGTAGTCCCTTTGATAAACACCTATGGCACGCACAAACCAATTTAGCCCTATTTACACAATTTTCTACTGTACACGATTTGTTCGGGATTATATTTCGGGTAAGCTGCTTGAGGGGAGAGGCCTTATCTTAAGTAATACTTCTGTATGCCTTCCAGCTCAAAAACAAAGCTGGGTGCACATTAACTGATAAATTAACAGCCAGAGTGTAACAATAAATACTTTCCACAAATTGGGACATATTAGGCAACTGGGAGAAAATCAGAATTAGATAAAGTAAGGTACAGGGAGATACAGTCATTTACAACACAAGGACAGAAGACAAGACCATAAACGTGACTTTGAAATAACATGTTCAGAACCGGAGCGAATGTGTTTATACAGCATGATTATTTTCAGAAGGTACAACAAAATTTATTACACAATTACTGCTTTGCTTAAAAATCCACTAGGGTCTTTTTTTTTGGGGGGGGGGGCAGGGGTCTTACTTGTGATGCTGCAATTTGTGCTATTCCTTGATGCATATTCTTACAATGCTATCCCATGTCCTTAAAAAGTACCTTATTCACTCACACTTATGGAAAGAGCTTTACTATTGGAAATCCAAAAGAAAATACAAACAATGTATTTTTCCACCCTTCCTAGGTTAGCACACAGTGTTTTACTAATAAACACAAAGGTCATCCATCATCTATCCTACTTTCCATTCACACTGAAATGACACACTGAATGACAAGAACCTTTTTAGAATTCCTATTAGAAAAATTCTGTACCAAAACTTGACTTGAAGATCAAGTTTAACCAAATTTTCCACCCCCCACCCCCGACCTCCTTCAATCTCCCAATCAAAACTGTGCATCAATTATTTATTTTTTAAAACACTTATGATGCAAAATGAAGTTATAATTTATGCTGGCAGCAGCCTTACACCGTGTTGACCATTTTCAATGCATGACAAGCTAGCGAGGACAAAAGCACACTCTGAAATACCTTCCCAGGTCTTCTAACAATAGTCTCTTACTAGAATTTCTTCTCCCTTCATATAATTATATTAAGTTTCTGTGTTCCCCTGCGCTCCCAAGATTAAATAATCTGTTTATACCAGCCGCCAACACTTCCGAGGGGAGTCTGTGTCTTCTCCTGCATACCTTTTGTCTAAGAACGCCAAAGCACTTCATATTTTTATTTTACCAACCATACGACAGCACTGGTCCACTGAGAGCTGGAGTCTAACTTAAACTAGACAACGAGACAGATCTGGACGGCCCACCAAACTTGGTACCTGCTAGCTCCTTAAAAACCAGTCAGAAAATCAGCCAAGGCCCTATTTACAAGTTATGCGGATTTAAAAAAACAAAACAAAACAAAAACGAGGGGGTGGGGGGGGGGAAACAAACCCTTTTCCACAAAGAAACTCACACAGACGCCCACACACAATTGTACTTTTCAGAAGGTGGGAATACAACTGATCTGGTCCTTTTGGTTTTCAAGAGTTGAAACACCAGGGACATCTGCATCCAGATAAAAACTCCTGAGGGCAATTTGATCAAAGACACAGCAAATCCTTCCTTCAAAGAAATGCACCGTGTGACACTCCAAGGAGGAGGAGAGATATTTAAAGTAAAACCTGCCCTGAATTATCGCCCCAGACTTGAGGAAGGGAATGAAAAGCCGCTGGCTTCCTACGGCTTTTAAACGTTTTTGCTGTAACCCCAGGGCCACAGAGGCTGTCCGGGAAATTCTTGTACTCATCTCTCCCGAAGAGTATCTCAGCAGCAGGAACTCATCCACACAAACACACATCCATCCTACTACCGCTCTGCCCCTTCCCTTCCGACCTTCCGCCGGCGGAGCCCACGACCCAAAATGGGACACAGTGTTACAAAAAGCAAAGTCATGGGGCAATGCAGGGGGGTGGGGGTGCAGGGGACCGAAAGGGCCAGAAGAGCGGGGGGGGGGGGGGGGAGAGGCAGTCAGCCGGCTCGCCCGCGGCGGCGGAGCGAACATTCGGGTGGGGATACAGCATGCCGAGGGACAAATACAGCAATCTGGGATGCCCACTCTGCCCTCGCCCGTGCCTCCCTGCCCTCCATCAGCCCGTCCTCTCCGGGAGGACCACCCAGGACGGGGCTCCCAGTACAGCCCCCGCCCTCGCCCTGCAGGGAAAAGCAGCGAAATGGGGTTGGAATGAAAAGGGGGCAGAGCGGCGGGCGAGGGGCACGCCGGCTCCAGGTGGAGACCGTGCGGCGGCGGCGGCGGCCGCTCGGGGGACCCGGGGGCGGCCCGGCGGAGGGCGAGGCGGGGGTCGGCCCGGGGTCTCGCCCCCGCCGCTCCCGGGGGGGGGGGGCTGTGAGAGGAGGGGAGAGGCTCGGGTTACTCACGTTCTCCGTGTCCCGCTCGTTCACCGTCGGCAATGGCGTCCGGGCCGACATTTTGTGCGGGCGGCGGGGTCGGGCCGGGGTCTCGCCGGCCGGGCTGGGGTGCGGGCCCGGGGGGGGGGGGCGAGCGGAAGGGGGGGGTGCGGGCGCGGGGCCGGGCCGAGCGGCTCCCGCAGGCCGCGGGGCGGTGCAACAAGCGGCCCCGGCGGGGCGAGGGGGAGGAAGACGCGGAGGAAGGGGAGGGGGAGCCGCTTCCCGCGGCGGCGCCGGCGGGGGGACGCGGGCAGGAGCGAGGGCGGGCTCCGGGCGAGGGCGGTTGCCCGGCGCGGGCCGGGCGGCGAGGCCGGCGGGATGCGGCGCCGAGGGGAGGGGTGGGGAGGCGGGGAAGGGGGGCCGGGGTGTGTGTGGGGGGGGGGCGGCGGCAGCGGCGGCCGGGCCCCGCTAGGCTCCCCGGGCCATGGCTGAAGGTGAGCTCGCCCCGCAAATCACTGCCCGGCTCGTCCCGGCGAGCGCGGCTCGGGCCCGGGAGTCGCGGCCCTGACAGCGCCGCCCGCGCCGCGCCCCGCGCCCCGCCTCAGGTGTGCGGCGCCGCCCGGCCGAGCCGCAGCCACGCGCCCGGGGCCCAGCGGCGGCGGCGCCCCGGCTCCCGGCGCCCCGCTGCCCGGCGCGTCCGTCCCGGCTGCTCGGCGCGCTCGCCGCCGCCGCCGCCGCCGCCGCCGCCGCGCCTCAGCCGGAGGAGCGGCCCGAGCCGGCTGCGCGCGGAGCGGCGGGCGCGGCACGCAGCGCCCAGAGGCACTTGGCGGCCGCCGCCGGGTGGGCGGGCGCCAGCCGAGGGGGCCTCTCCATTCATTCCCTCATTAGGGATGCGGGGCCGCTCCTCCCCCTCCTCGCGCGCGCTCTCGCCCGCGGGCCCCGCTGTTTATTTTTGTTTCTCGCCCCACCCGCGGAGTACGGTCGTCTGAGAGCCTCTGGTGGCTTTTATTTGTACTCGTGTTTGGGTTTTGCCGGGCGAGGTGAGAGGGCGCTGGTGCAATTAAGCGGCCCCCTTTTGTCCGTTTCATCGGGAAGAATGGGTGCGATCCTCCACCGCCCGTCTCCTACCTCGGGACTTGGCCCGTGCTTAAATTCTGCGCCCCCGCCCCCGTTTCCAAGCTTTCTCACTTCCCGGGCACCCCTGAGCCCCCTCTCAGTCCCCTTCTTCAGGGAGCCGTTGGGTTCAGGGTCACCCTAGTAGTTGGGCAAAAGGCACAAAAGCCCCCCCCCCCCCCACCCCCCGGAGGCGCCAGCAAGCCTCCGCGGGCTGCACAGGGCTCGGGCCGGGCGGCCCGCCGAGGTGCCCGCGCGGGGCCGCCTCCTCCGGAATGGGGCGGCAGAAGAGGTCGCCCGGCGCCCACCGCAGCACCCCCGGAGTGGGTGAGACCGGGAGTCCCAGTGTCTACACTGGCTGATCGTCACTTCCTGGGACACAAGGAAGTGTCATTTAGGCGAGCTTGTTTAGGGAGGGTGGAGAGCTGTGTTTGATTTTGGCCCAGTCCTATCTCCTCCAGGTGGCTTCCTCACCCTTCCACCCACCTGCCTCCCACATTATCCTTTAGACATCCCCGTACAGTGCATAGCCCTTTAAACAGCAATCCCACTTCTTTCTATCTTATCCGGGAGCTTACATTTTGCACACTCAGCCTCTAGGACAAAAACCACACCATCGCTCTATTCTTCTTTCCAATATTTCTTTTTCACTTCCTTGCATGGGTGGACAGGAAGATAAAAGGAGCAATAAATAGATAGAAGGGGGTAGATCCAATTTTTGAGCTACTTTCCCAAGCCTCCAATGGGAGTCTTAAGATGATGGGAAATCCTCCTCTCTCCTGAAGTTCATCCATTTGAAGGAAGAATCCGTGCACCAGATGGTTTTTATCCTGACTCATTAAAGGTTGTTTCTGAAAAGTTAACAGTCGACCCTTAAAACATGCTGGGAGAGACCTAAAATAGCACATACAAAGATACTCCGAGAAAAAAAATTCTCATCCAGCATATATTCACTTCTAGAACACCATCCATGGATTTATTCCCTTAGCAGTTTATCTTGTAAACACTTCTCGACTTCACAAAACAAATAAAAGTCACAAGATCCCGTTGGCGTTTGTCACCACCCCTCGAATAAAATTCAGGCTTTAGAACTGCGAGGCTGCATCCCGAATTATGGGGCACACCAGGGAATGCCAAGCTTTCACAGTCCCTCTGCGGAGATCCTGAATCACCAAGATGTACTGAAGTTGCCAGGGCAGAAGCCTTTACTTTTCGGATCAACTATAGGGGCTGCTGATGCAGTGTAGGCAGCACCATTGGCTGCCGCAGCCACGGGAGTGTACCCTGTGCTATAATGGTCCACGTGTCAACATGGAAATAAACAAGGATCTATGAAACAGTGCCCAACCCCATTGGAATAGGAATCATCCCTTCAACTGGTAGCTTGGGTTTTGCTTCTCAGTGCCCATTCACATAGTATCCTATGTCTTTATCCTTGTATTGACCCAGAGAGACATTTAATTTCCATGTTAACAAAAGTCCACGCATCTGACTTACCGAAGATCACAGATGCACTGGGTTGATAGTGTATAAAAGGGGATTACTGGAATATGTGGTACTTTCAATCATGTGCTGGTTACAGTACCCATAGGTTCATCTCCATTGGGTTCTTTATGCCTCTGAGGTGTAGTGGCTAATTAAAGACAACGCTCAAAGGAGAGCCCAAGATTCTGGCACAGTGGCTTTTAAAGTGTATGTTAAAAGTCATGGGCACATCCCTTAGCTGTGTTTGCTACGCTGTGTTCATGTACTGAAACTTACTGAAAACTATGTAGCAACACTAAGGGATACTTATTTTTAAGATCAATCCATAAAGAAAATTTTATAATACTGGCACTACATTCAAAGGGAGTCTTTATTGGGTAGATAACTCAAGTCCATAATCCTGGCTACCAAAATAGACTAGGAACGACTCTATCCCCCCAAAATGGCATTCAAATAATCCTCCTTCATGCCTACAATGTTAGGGTTGGTATATAATGAAAATTCATTCGGCATAGGTTAGAGAAAAAAAAAAGTCATTGAGTCATTGCGTAAGTGCACCTGTACGAATTCTCCTCCCCTCAAACTGGCATGAAGCAGTGTTGGGGATGAATCACAATTTATTTAGCTATACTCCTCAATAACGAGAATGCTCATGAGCAGAATCTATAGCTCCCAGTGTCTGTGACTGTGAAGAAGTGACAAAAGGAATATTTTAAGGCTTGGAGCAATTTTCTTTAGGATTATTAGCCAAATGTGGCATGTTGAATTCAGAGGTTTCTAACTTAAGGTATTAGGGTAACAAAGATTTCAGAAAAGAAAAATTGAAGTACCGAGAAAACAAAAGAAAAATAAAGATCTTCAAGATTCTAAACTTCCACTGAAATGTGCTAAAAGAGCATTGTCCATCCCCAGCCCTCCGGAGTGGAATTTTCTAGAACTACACTATCCTGTACACTACATACTAGCTACATGTGGCTATTGAGCTCTTGACGTATCACTGATGTGACTAGGGAACTGCATTTATTATTTGATTTCATTTTTAAGTAATTTAAATCATTTTAAAAGCTGATATTTGATTCAGTTATTAGGGAATTTTTAATTGTTAGGGAAAAAAACTTGGATATAGGAACCTACCCTTTCAACGAAATATTCTGAAATCCAAATGCAGCTCAAGTATTTTTTTTAATGTTTATTTATGTTTGAGAGACTGTGCAAGTGGGTAAGAGGCAGAGAGAGAGGGGGACAGAAGATCCAAAGCAGGCTCTGCGCTGACAGCACGGAGCCTGACGTGGGGCTTGAACCCACGAACCATGAGATTGTGAGGGTAGCCAAAGTCAGCCGCTTAACCAACTGGCAGCTCAAGAATTTCTGATGAAAATTTATCGTCTGAATTGAGATGTGCTGTAAGTATAAAATGTACACCAGATTTTTAAAGACTTAGGGAAGAAAGAGTTTAAGATACCTCTTTAATAAATATGATATTGATTACATATCGAAATGCTAACACTTTGACATGTTGGGTTAAATAAAATATATCAACGTTAATTCCAACTGTTTCTTTTTACTTTTACAAATATGAATATGGAAAAATATAAAATTACACATGTGAAGTAAATCATATCTCTACTGGACAGCACTTGTCCGTAAAATAGAACTTGAAAATAAAGAGATGTGGTTGCTGAAGAATCAAAGGCCTTGATTAGAAGCTATTAATAATTCCCGTTTTGACTCAACAAACATTGTATTAACTACCACTCTACCACATGCCAAACACTGTACTATTCAAAGGGAATATTCTTCGCCTAAGAGTTACCAGCAGTTAGCATTATAATATACTTTTAACAGAGCTAAATGAAAAATATGGTGAATTCGTACAAATGAGCGTTAACAGATTGCACTCATTTGTAAACAAAGAATTTATCAAATGTGACAGATTTAGCAGAGCTCATAAGCAACTCGTAAAACTGTGCATTTCTTTCTTTTTTATTTTTTTTAATGTTTATTTATTCGAAAGAGAGAGAGAGAGAGAGAGAGAGAGAGCAAGCAGGGGAGGGGCAGAGAGAGGGAGACACAGAATCTGAAGCAGGCTCCAGGCTCTGAGCTGTCAGCATAGAGCCCGACTCCAGGCTCAAACCCACAAACCACAAGATCATGACCTGAGTGGAAGTCGGACGCTTAACCGAGTGAGCCACCCAGGCGCCCCCAAACTGTGCATTTCTTGTATCATGTGCTCTAAATGTAGCTAATGTCTGATAGACTTGGCCAGCCAACAGCTATTTACTATTAAAGGCATACTTTGTGTCAGTAGGATAGGAGGCTATCTATAATCTTTCCTTTAACCCACAGGGAGAACTACAAGGTGGGCAGTTCTGTAAAGGTAACAAAGAGTTGTCCCAGCTAAAGAGGAACATAGTTAATGTCCATCAGAAAAAGAACACTCCGTTCTTTTCAAAAAAAAAATAAACTGGGTCCTGATTGCTCTCCTATGGTTAACAGGTACATTTTTATTACACGTCAGAGTCACCACATAAAATGTAGAACCACTGAAATGGAAATGGACCTCAAGGGAAAAGATGTATTTTATTTTAAACGCTATATGGGGTGCCTGGGTGGCTCAGTTGGTTAAGCGTCTGACTTCGGCTCAGGTCATGATCTCGCGGGACAGGAGTTCGAGCCCCACATGAGGCTCTCTGTTGTCAGCGCAGAGCCTGCCTCGGATCTTGGGTCCCCTTCTCTCTGCCCCTCCCCCGCTGGCACTCTCTGTCTCTCAAAAACAAACATTAAAAAAACAACTATATAAGGCTGTTGCCTTTTACATTGTATATATGGTCATAGAAAGAAGAGTCCTATGGTTTTACACACTACCCTTGTCTTCGCAGCTGTCGCGGTCAGCCCCATCCAGCTCATGGGGAGTTTAGGTCGGCCCATTCCACACCTCACAAACATAATCTCTGCCTACGTAATATTCAACCTCTTTCCGTTTCCCCAAACACCCTACTCTCGGCAACAGGGCACTGTTTGGAAATCCCGGAGCACACCACACTGCTTAACTCCTCTGCACCTCTCTGTCATCTGTTCTCTCTCCTGGGAATGTCCTCGCCTCTCTTCCGCCTGATGACTCAGAGTTGGCCTCTAAGTACCTTCTCTTGAAGGCTTCCATGACATCCTTGCTCCTCCCCACAGCCACAGACGTAATTAATCCCTTGGTGCTACCCCGGGACCCTGGTCATTCTGCTGTTTCTCCCCTTGCACTGTGCACCTGGCTGGTCCCCCACCCAGCTGTGAGCTAGGTCAAGGAAGGGAATATGTCTTCTTAAAAAATTTCATTTGAGTACAGTCGGCACACAATGTTACATTAGTGTCAGGTGCACGGCTTAGTGATTCAACCTCTCCTTACACTATGCTAGGCTCTCCACGACTGTAGCTACCATCTGTCAGCATACAATGCTTTACTCTATCATTGACTGTGATCCCTACGTTGTGCCTTTTATTCCCACGACTTGGGAATATACCTTACTTAATTGACTCTTTTTGTCCAGGGCCCAGCACAGTGCCTAGCAGCTAGCAGATCCCCAGTTTCCCGAAGGATGTTTATTGACTTGTTCCATGTAAATTTCCTGCATTTCCACCTTCTTTTGAATCCTAAGAAGCATCATACAGGAATTGAAAAAAATAATCAGGAGAATCACTAAAGTTTGCACTTAGGGGCTATTGGAGTGGATAAGAGTTCACACAGTATAGAAAATATCTTCCCAATAAATGTTATTGACTGAGTAGTAAAGTGACTCTGTTCTGTCTGCTGTGGAGTAGTAGCTGAACAAAGTACTGCTAATTTTATTACTCTGTGGTTTTACTGTAGTCGTTCATTTTTATCCAAACATAGGAGTTGCTGGTCATCACTATTTCAATACAAGTCTTCTTCTCAAACGTTGTGTTATTTATTTTTGAGGAACTGCAAGAGGGGGAGGGGCAGAGAGAGAGGCGGGTACAGAGGCTCCGCAGAGAGCCTGATGCCCGGCTCAAACTCACAAGCCACGAGATCATGACCTGAGCCGAAGCCAAGAGCTGGATGCTTAACCGACTGAGCCACCCAGGTGCCCCTCAGCAGAGCAGTCTTTTGAAGGAGTATCTGCATTAGCCAAGGTGCAGCGACAGCAAGGACTCACTTGGTCAGGAGAAAGCCCTTCAAAGGTAGGTGAAAAAATGAAAAGTTGGATGACATAATGATGGGGTGCCAAAGACAATAGAGCTGGCATATCAGCCCCAGGAGGAGTCAGCAGGAATCAGGTGCCTCCTCCTAAGCAAAAGTCTTTCAGCAGACTGAGCATGACAGCATCACCTGGCAGTGTAAATTGGGACAGCGAAACAAAGGACAAGACACGTGGAAGTGACTACTGGTGGTGAGTTACACATTGGTCTGTGGGAACATTGAAAAAAATGCAGATAAAAATCAGCGTTAATAGTATCATGTTCAGGGGCGCCTGGGTGGCTCAGTCGGTTAAGTGGCCGACTTCAGCTCAGGTCATGATCTCGCGGTCCCTAAGTTCGAGCCCCGCGTCGGGTTCTGTGCTGACAGCTCAGAGCCTGGAGCCTGTTTCAGATTCTGTGTCTCCCTCTCTCTCTGACCCTCCCCCGTTCATGCTCTGTCTCTCTCTGTCTCAAAAATAAATAAACGTTAAAAAAAATGATAAAAAAATAGTATCATGTTCAAATAGAAGGACACTGGTTCCGTATAGACTCATACAGGTGTGGATACACCCACATCATTGTACCTTCCAAACTGCAGTTTGGTAATGTCACATGGCAAGCAAAACAATCCTTGGGATGGAAGTCTTATGGAAACCACCCAATTTGCAACTACAAATTGAACATAATGTAATTCGACACCCTTTTAAACAGCTTTGTAATTTGATTATCTGACTTCGTGGACGACATCCTGAGTGAACTGCCCGCTTATATTTTTATACTTCCTCTGTTAGCCCGAAAGTATGTTTTATAGTTTCTTTTCATGAACTTAACGTATTCAATCACTTCAAATTGTTGTTATGTTAAAGGCGACACGATTTACATTTTGAGGATTTTCTTCCTTTCCTACATAAATACTGACACCATTTCTTACTTTGCTCATTCACTCACTTAAAAATATTGAGCGCTGCTAACGCCTGGCCCTATTCTTAGCTCTTCAGAAAGAGCAGTAGACAAAATAGACAGAAATCCCCACCCACATGAAGTTTACATTTTGATAAGCACTTTTGGTGTCTAGACAGTTCGAAACCAGAGGCTCCTATCCTACAAATAACATTTTGCGTTATCCCTTGGTTCGTTTTCTTTGTTAACAAACATAAGCACCCGGATTTAATTTTTTTTTTTTTTTTTTAAGTAATGAATTGCAGTAGCTAGATCTTTTCTCCAATCCACAGGCGATTGCTTTCTCTCTTAATATTTTGGCCTCTCTCCAATAAGCTTTTATATAAACAGCTTCAACTGGTTCCACAAGTAGGTTGGGTACTTTAAAACCATAATGAAGACGTCTTCCTGACCAGGTGACCTGTATTGGAACTACGTTCTGTAATATTATCTGAGCTTTATTATATTGACCCCAGCATACTTCCTACATTTCATCATTATGAACTACTTCACCTTCAATCACTGGTAGTTTTCTTCCTATTTCCATTAGTCCCAGATACACTGTCAATATTTTGGTAGCTCAGCAAGAACCGTGTCATAAAAGTGGATCTATATCTATAACCATTTAAGCATGCTTTTTTTTTTTTCAGATCAAGGAATGGTTTTGGAAATTTCCTCCCTGTCTGTTCCGTAAAACGTAAGCCCCCTGTTACTTGCTTTGGTGGTATATCCCACTTTTCCCTCTGAGCTCTTATCACAATGATTACCAGGGAGGCCCTCTGGGTGGTCCTTCCAGGGCTGTATCTCCAGGGCCTATCACAGTGCCTAGGGGTCGGAAGTTACTCAACATTAAGGAAAGAATCCTAGATTTCATCGTTTCTCTGAATTTGAACATAGGTTATCACACCCCCAATTTCTTTCAGGCAATCTTTATTTTTTTAATGATTTTTTTTCCAACGTTTATTTATTTTTGGGACAGAGAGAGACAGAGCATGAACGGGGGAGGGTCAGAGAGAGAGGGAGACACAGAATCGGAAACAGGCTCCAGGCTCTGAGCCATCAGCCCAGAGCCTGACGCGGGGCTCGAACTCACAGACCGTGAGATCGTGACCTGAGCCGAAGTCAGACGCTTAACCGACCAAGCCACCCAGGCGCCCTTCCTTTGTAATATTTTTAACTATTCTTTGCTATCTGCTTGTGTCAGATCAAACCTTAATTCCACCTTAACACACACACACACACACACACACCCTTAATTCCACTTTAATACTGAGCCCCAAATCAATTATGTATTTTTGAGCACTTACTATGTGCTTAGTGCTATTCTAAGAGGAGGTAGGCACAAGGTTTGGCACTAACCTGTTGCAATTAAGTTTTACATAATTACGGCAAAACTTAAATAGCAGAAGCTGAGCTGTACCTTTAAAGTGATCACTGAGAAAGTGTACGGTGATGTGATGTTACGCCTCAGGAGCTCCTCTTTTGTTGTTATTGTTTTTTAACATTTTCTAAAGTTGAAACCCAAGGTTGTTAACCTATGGTAACGTATGGTAATACTGACTTCAGGAATAGAATTTGGTGATTCATCGCCCAGTGCTCATCCCAGCAAGTGTCTTCCTTAATGCCCCTTGCCCATAGAGCCCATCCCCCCCACCCAACACCACTCCAGCAACCCTCAGTTTGTTCTCTGTATTTAAGAGTCTCTTATGGTTTGTCTCCCTCTCTGTTTTTGTATTATTTTTGCTTCCCTTCCCTTATGTTCATCTGTTTTGTATCTTAAATTCCACATATGAGTGGTCCGATGATATTTGTCTCTGACTAATTTCGTTTAGCATAATACCCTCTAGTTCATCCATATGGTTGCAAATGGCAAGATCTCATTCTTTTTGATTGCCGGGTAGTATTCCATTGTATATGTACACCACATCTTCTTTATCCATTCATCTGTCGTTGGACATTTGGGCTCTTTCCATACTTTGGCTACTGTTGATAGTGCTGCTGTAAACCTTGGGGTGCATGTGTCCCTTTGAAACAGCACCCCTGTATCCCGTGGATAAATGCCTAGTAGTGCAATTCCTGGGCCGTAGGGTAGTTCTATTTTTGATTTTTTGAGGAACCTCCATACTGTTTTCCAGACTGGCTGCACCAGTTTGCCTTCCCAAGGAGTTCCTCTTTTATAATTGCCTCTGGAGCCTGTGACACGAGTTTTGTGTATTCTCAGTGGTGGTAAGTCTTTGTCTTTTGAGAGTTTATTTTTAACAAAAACTCACTCCAAATCACCTTTGATGGGTAGCATAAATGAATAAATTGGTTAATCTCACATCTGATCAAACATTTGAAATGGAATAGTTGCAGGGCCCCTGAGTGGCTCAGTCGGTTAAGTGTCTGACTCTTGATTTTGGCTCAGGTCCTGATCTCACGGTTCATGAGATCGAGCCCTGCATACAGCTCTGTGCTGACAATGTGGAACCTGCCTGAAATTCTCTCTCTTCCTCTTTCTCTGCCTCTCTCTCACTCGCACGCACATGTGCTCATTCTGTCTCTCTCAAAATAAATAAACATTAAAAAAAAGAAATATAATAATTGCAACAGTATTTTCTTGCCTTCATCAAGCTGGATCATGCTTTATTATTTTAAAAAATTTTTTAATGTTTATTTTTGAGAGGGAGAGAGACAGAGTGCAAGCAGGGGAGGGGCAGAGAGAGAGAAGGAGACACAGAATCAGAAGCAGGCTCCAGACTCTGAGCTATCAGCACAGAGCCCGATGCAAGGCTCGAACTCAAACTGTGAGATCATGACCTGAGCCGAAGTCAGAAGCCTAACTGACTGAGCCAACCAGGCGCTCCTGGATCATACTTTAAAGAGACATTTAAAACACTGAAAGATGACAGGCTGTCTGGAATAAGCATAAGACTTTGACAAGTGACTATTTTAAGAGATGTTGTCATTGTTTTATAATCGCTTCCACACATGGTCATGCGGCTCATGCAGTTAGGGAACATGAAATCTTGACAGAATGACGTGAAAAGTTAAGGGGCAAAATACAGTGTTAATTGTTAAGTGTCCGAAGGGCACTAGAGGCAAACACGGGCGAAGAAGAAGCTTCATAGAGGAGCATCAATACATATCATCATCTTCATTAAGAGCCACGGTTTACAGATGGCCAACAGGTATCTGAAAAGGTACTCAACCTCACTCATCATCAGGGAAATCCAAGTCAAAACCACAATGAGATATCACCCCACACCTGTGAGAATAGCTGTTATTAAAAAGACAAGAAATAACAAGGCTTGGTAAGGATGTGGAAGAAAGAGAACCCTCATGCAACTGTTGGTGGGAAATGTGAAGCAGTGCGACCACTGTGGAAGACAGTATTGAGGTCCCTGAAAAAAATAAGAATAAAACTGCCATATGATCTAGCAATTCCACATTTATCCGAAGAAAATGAAAACACTAACTCGAAAAGAAGTATACACCCCATGTTCACTGAAGCACTATTTATAATAGCCAAGCTACTGAAACAACTCATGTTCACCAACAGATGAATGAATAAAGGGAAAACACACACACACACACACATACACACACACACACACACACACACAGGAATATTATTCAGACATTAAAAAAAAGAGAAGTCCTGACATTTGCGCAACATGGATGAAGCTTGATGGCATTATGCTAAGTGAAATAAGCCAGACAAGAAAAACAAATACGGGGGGCACCTGGGTGGCTCAGTGGGTTAAGCGTCCAACTTTGGCTCAGGTCATGATCTCATGGTCCGTGGGTTCAAGCCCCGTGTCAGGCTCTGTGCTGACGGCTCAGAGCCTGGAGCCTCCTTCGGATTCTCTGTCTCCCTCTTTCTCTGCCTCTCCCCTGTTCATGCTCTGTCTCTCTCAAAAAAAAAAAAAAATAAACATTAACAAAAAGATTTTTAAAAAATGATTGTTTAAGGAGAGTCAAGAAAAATGATTTAAAGTTGAACAGGGATCAAAATGTAGCACTCCAAATGGAGTGCTCAGTTGCACACAGGATGTTGGACACCCTGTTCCTGGTCAAGGGGGATTACAATATTTATTTTAGTTTTTAGGTGTTGAGGGATTTGACATTGACAATAATGTTTCATCTCTTATGACCACAATGAATGACTTGAATGCAGGTGTGAAGCCAAGGAAGAAATGAGAGGGTGAGCAGAAGTATAAGAGCAAAGTGCATACGATGAACACGGTGAGAGGGTTACAGAATGAAGGCTGGTTAGTCTGGAGGGCAGTGTGTTCTATTGGGTGTATGGGTGCTATTCGCAAATTGCATTTGTAGACTGGAGCTTCTTCAGAGCAGAATGGAGGTAGCACCTGTGTAAACGGGTTCTTTGGAGAACAGTCACCATCTTTTTCTCAGATTCCATCACGGGCTGTGGAAAGGTAGGGTGATACAGAGGAAGATATTGTAAACTTAGTCCTGTTGAAGGGAAAGGTAACATCATAGAAGACCTATACCAGATGGAGATGATGAACGAGGGTCAAGAGAAAAGGGAAGCGGGGGGCACCTGGGTGGCTCAGTCGCTTAAGCGTCAGACTCTTGTTTCAGCTCAGGTCATGATCTTACAGTTCATGGGATCGAGCCCTGCATTGGGCTCTGTGCAGGCAGTACAGAGACTGTTTGGGATTCTCCAGCTCCCTCCCTGTCTCTCTCTGCCCCTTCCCTGCTCCTGCCTGCTCTCTCTCTCAAAATAAATAACCTTAAAAAATACTTTATTTTAAAAAAGAGAAAAGGAAGGGAAGAGAGACAAGGGCATGACAAAATGGGAAGGAGGAGGAGTAAACAGATGAGGAAGAGAGGGTGGGGCAAGAGATGGGAAAGAGGAGAAAGAGTGGGTTTTTCATCTGCCGGCCTTAGTGGTTTCTGGGTAAATTGATTGAAAGGTTCAGGGCTGAGGATGATTGGTAGGTATGTTTGTTAAATGATTCCCTTCATGTTTCTCTATGTTTGCAATATTTCATTTAATGAAAAGGTAAAATATTAGCTCAAGAAAATTGTTCCGTGGGTGATTCAAACTCCGATATCTCCACTAATAAAACTTAGCAGGTGTTAACATTTCTCAATATTTACTCCAGATTTGTTTTCTTTTCAAAGAAAGCATGTGTCATACAAGGTGTCTTGACCTCTCTGAGCTCCAAACTCATCTGCAAATTGGATAGCTCCACGTGAAGGTCTCATAGACACCTCAGACTAACTCTATTCACAACTCAACTTGTTACCTTCGCCCCCAAATCTGCTTCTCTTCCGCTATTCCCTTTATTAAATAAGGAGGCCGTCATCAATGCTACTGGTCCATAAGCTTGTTTCATACACTTTACCTGTCCTGCCATCGCTTTGCTCGTGAATGCACAGGTTAGTACATCCATCCTCCCATTTGCCCTTTTGCAAATGGGTCTTTACAACCTATAGAAAAAATTTAGGCGTCCAACCTTAAGCAGATAATGGGGTATCACTGTAGATGCAACAACCAGACACATGTTGTTCTCCAAAGCCTTGTTGTCTTTGTACATATCGCGAAGTGTATCGTGAAGTGTATTTCAGGCAGCATCTTGCCTGGAGCAAGGATCTTCGCACCTTTTTCTGATACTTTGGGACTTTGCTTTTTCAGAGAAAAAGGCAGGAATACAAAACTGGTCAGTCTCCATTATCTTCAAGTCCAGAAAGAAGACTTAACCCCAAGGTCGTATCATCACATTGTCATTTCGCATCCCTTCTGGGTCCTACTCAAGGAGAAATGATTTGACGATTGAGAGATGCTTCTAAGGTATATTTGTTTTCTGTACGTATTGTGTTGAGCATGTGACTTCAACATTTTATTGCATGTGATTTCCTTTGCTTAGAATACTTTTCTTTCTTCAACCCTTTCCTCCTATATCAGATGTCCTTCTATTTAGATGTCTTCCCTGACTCTCCCGACTGCCCTTGACCCATTAGGGTTGGGAGTTCTTCTGTATGTGTCCGTGGAGAATACTCCCCACCTTCCCATCAGAGTCCTTACAGTGCTGTACTGTGATTGCCTGCTTCTTTGTCTGTATCCCCCACTAGAAGACAGCCTCTGGGAGGGCAGAATCATGTGTGTTCTATTCGCCATTGATTTCCCAGGACATGCCAGAAGCTCTTGCACTTAGTAAGCACTCAGTGGATACTTGTGGACTGTATTAAGTCTTCTCAACAACTCTCAGATCTGTTCCTCTTTTTTTCTCCTTCATTTTACTACCTCTATTGCTGGCCAAGCTTTCATCATGTCACATGTGGATTATGGCAAAACCTCCCCTCTCTTCTCCACCTCCCAGTCCTCATCCTTCCAAATCATCACATGCCCCAGTGACAGATTCTTCTGCCCAGACTCTTTCATCCGCTTCCTTAAAAAGAGTTTGTGATGATCTTCTCCTGCCTACCAGATTAAGTTCAAGGTCATTTCATCATTCCAAGACTTAACATTCCAAGCTTACCTAAACATACAAACTCGGGTAACTTCTATCCCCAAATATAAACTCTTATCCCTAGACAGGCTGATTTCCTTGCTAATGTTTTATACATGGTAGTATTAGGGTCTTTGCTGTTTCCCCCAACTGCCTTCTCTTGTGTCCCTTCTGTCTTTCCAAACCCTTCTCATCCTTCAAAGCTCAAGCCCAAACTCACTTCCATGAAGACTTCTTTCAGCCATTAGGACTCTTTGATTTGTTTCGAATTTCATAGGCAATTTCCTCAATTCAATTTTAAGATGCTTGGAGTCAAGAATCGGGCCTTGGAATAGTGTATCAGAACCTGCCCTATCACATTAGATTGATTGATATGTTATTCTTAAGCCTGTGGACTGATCGTTATACCACAGAGGTAATCCTGGATATTAAGATATCAAAAAAAGTCATACAAGAATGGTTTGAGGTACTTAAATTTAAGTACTTTCAAGTTAAGTGTTATCTTGTTACCCAAGGGGAAAAGTAGAAGTCCCACACACCTAACTCGATCCCAAGCAGCTATTTCTTAATGGAAACACAAGAATTGCCACATGTGACATTTGTTGTGGGTCCCAAGCGTTGGGAGATGGGGGTGGAGATACCAGCCAGTGGTGTCATACAAACAGGGCTTGCTACAAATGCCCCCCACCCTCTACCACTAAGGAAATGGAGGATGGGCCTTGTTTGATGCTGGCAGGGCGAAAAGAATCACGGTTCCCGCCCCCTGGGCTCACTTGAACTCAGTAGGGGCGAGGGAGGAACACACACAAAACTAGAACACAAACAACGTGTTAGGTGGAATCGGCCTATGGAAAAATAAACTACAGAATATTCCAGGGTCTTGGCCTGGGATACTAACACAAAAATGGAAAGTCAGGAGGAAAAGAAGCCATTGTGAGGAACAATGATGCAAAATTTGGTTTTGAGCCCATTCGAGGATAAGGCGTTTAAGTAGAAATGGCGGTAGGTCAGCTACGAGTGGCCTTGGTGGGAATGTAATTGGGCGAGTTGGAAGCCGAGAGATAACAACCACTGAAGCGTGTGGATGAGTCGCCCGGAAGTTCTGAGTGTGTTTTCCTACATGCTATTTTTTCATTATTAAAGTGACATTAATAATACTTGATTTCCACTTCATATGAAGTTCTGAGAATTATTCTTAGATCTTGAAAGTGCTTTATTTCTCTTGTACTGATTGATCAAAGGAGCAGGACTTCATCTGGCTGCTGAATAGTTCCTGGGACGCTTTGATGCGGAGGGCAGGGGGGTGGAGGTGTGTGTGTGCCAGGACCTGGCTTCCCCCTCCCCCCCCAACACACTTGGGGTGCCCCGGCTGAAAGGAGGTGGAGCCCTTCCTGACTGGGACCCCGCTGAGGGAGTACCCCTGGGGGTAGCGCAGCCAGGACGAGCCTGACACGATCCTGCAGGTGTACCTACCCAGCTGTGTTCCTTCCGGCCACCAAACTGTGGAACACAGCATCCTGGAAACCTAATTAAGAAAGTTGAAATCAACTCCTATCAGCATCATAATGGTTTAGCTTAAGTGCGTTAATGCCTGGGTCTATTTATGGTGGAGTGCTTTTGTTTAAAATGCTTTTATAGAAAATGCTTCATATTTATATTTACATATGCTCTAGCTAGATAAAGCTGCCCTCGCTGTGAGCCTTTTCTGTGTACTCCAGACAGTATTAGATGCTCTACACGCACACACGCGCGCGCGCGCACACACACACACACACACACACACACACACGGCTGGCTTCGTAGGTGTGGACCTGTGTGGCCGCACAAGACCCTAGGCTCAGAGAGACCCCCGCTTGCCTTAATCTGCTACCAGCACCTTGAAATTCTGGATACTGTCTGAACTAGCCACCCTGCGTTTTCATTTTGCTCTGCACATTATATCACGGACTGGGTACCCACGCTATTTCCTGTAATCCTGACAACTACTCCACGTGATGGCATATTCAATACCATTTCATAGATACAGAGACTGGGGCTCACAGAGTAAATTGCCAGTGTACCTGAGCTGGTCTTTCCACTCTGATCGAGGTGACTGCCAAGACTTTGTACTCAGTCTGTGCTTCCAAATGGGTATTCATCTGAGTGCTCTGGGAGCCTGCCTCCATCAGATTCACCTGCAGAGCTTGGGCGTGTTCGGGTCTCTCGGGAGCAGGTTCTGTGGGTGGAGCCTGGGACTATGCATTTTAGTTCACTGCCCGGGTCATCCTTGCATACACTCAAGTCTAAGAGCAAAAGCTCAAAGTGCCTGGGTGACTCAGTCGGTTAAACACCTAACTCTTGATTTGGGTTCAGGTCATGATATCACAGTTTGTGAGTTCAAGCCCCGCATTGGGATCCACACTGACAGTGCAGAGCCTGCTTCAGATTCTCTCTCTCTCTTAAAAATAAGTAAACATTAAAATTTTTTTTTAAAAATGAAAGCTCTCCATCAGTGGCTGTCAACTCTTTTTGGTTCTGCCTGTGTAAGAAACACGTTTCAGGGCACCTGGGTGGCTCAGTCGGTTAAGCATCCAACTTCGGCTCAGGTTGTGATCTCACAGTTCGTGGGTTCGAGTCGCATCGGGCTCTGTGCTGACAGCTCAGAGCCTGGAGCCTGCTTCAGATTCTGTGTCTCCCTCTCTCTCTCTCTGACCCTCCCCTGCTTGTGTGCTGTCTCTCTCTCCCTCAAAATAAACATTTAAAAACATTTTTAATAAAAGAAGAAAGAAATATATTTCATAGCAAGACGCGGTACACATACACGACGAAAGTATCATAAAATAGTATCTACCTTACTACAGGTGAGGCCTTGGTGATTATTTCATTCTCTTCCAATTTATTCTTTAATGCCCATTGTGATTCATCGTATAGATCACGACTCGTGATTTGTAAAACATAGTGTCTAGATGAAGAGGGAATGTTAACTAAGGCTTGAATCTAACACTGTAAAAACTGAAGTAAAAAAAGATCTACTCTTCCACTTAGGATTGCTTAAATTAGAGGTTTTAAACCTTTCTTTACTCAACTCTTGAAAATCTGATGAAAACAAAGGCTCCACTTTACAGGAAAATTCATGTATATGCATAGCTTCTCATAGCTTTTCAGGGAGTCTCTGGATCTCCATCTTCCTCGGACCACAGATAAACAATCTTTAATTGTCACTCCTTGCAGCCTCCCATCATTACATCATCAGGGCTGAGCTTGAAGTTCCAGCGATTTATTTCCTTTAGGTCTTAAAGTCATAAAGATTGATACCCATTGGCTGTTCTTTATTTTCTAGTTATCTGGTATCACAGGAATGCAGTTATTAGAGAAAAAATGTTGCCAAGGAATAAGGATGGCCGACTGGAAACATTTTTTTTGAGGAGGCAGTGGTCATTACCATGGTGCAGAGGTCACCAAAAACAAAAACAAAAGCAAACAAACAAAACCAAAGGGTGAGGAGAAGAAAGGACCTCTACAGTCCCTCACTCATTTGGGCCCTACTGGCTCTGGATCAAGAACTGGGACGTGCAGACAAGAACTGGGACAAGACCTGGGATCTAGCATCTTTCTTGGGTGTTCTTGACTGACTAAGCATAACCACGTCACATCTCGGGAGTCTCTCTGAGATAGCCCGGGATCGATGGGAGACTTTGGAGCTGTTTGGGCAAGACTAGAATATTTTGCTTTTTTTTTTTAATGTTTATTTACTTATTTTGAGAGAGAATACGAGCCAGGGAGGAGCAGAGAGAGAGAGAGAGGGAGAGAAAGAATCCCAAGCAGGCTCCACGCAGTCAGCCCAGAGCCTGACTTGGGGATCAACGCCACAAACGTGAGATCATGACCTGAGCCCAAATCGAGAGCCCGACGCTTAACCACTGAGCCACCCAGGCGCGCCTAATTCGCTTTCTGCACAAGAAAGCTATGCCTGTTCCCAGTGATTGAGGAACTGGTCAGATGCACCTTGGGACTTGAAATGGAGAAAAAGTCTGGGAAGATGCGGTCCCTAAAAGTCCAACATTAGCTGCAGATGCCTCCATGTGGAGTCGTGCTGTCGATGTCAAGAATAGTTTTTGGGTGGGCACAGGAAGGAATGATGGAAGGAAAGCTTGAGGAAAGTGCTTTCTGGTAGTGCTGCTCCAAGTGTGGTCCTTTGGCACACTTCTACGGAACCCAAATTGGTTTTTGTCCTTCGCTGATGTGCTGACAGTGTGCAGGAACACGCAGAATTTGACAGAGTGATTTTATGTCCATGGAATCTAAGAATACATTTAACCTTTTGTATGCCTACAGTTAAAATTTTTAATTTTTCAATACATTCACTTTTGCTTTATTTTAGAAAAGTGTCAGTTTTCGACATCTGAAATTTTGGGGAAGGAAACCCGCCAACATACACATGTTAGGAAGCGTAGGAGGGTAATTCAAAGACCAGAACTAAGGCCCCTCCCTCAGAACTGGGCCACATATAAATGAATACAATTGTCAGTGACATTTGGGTTGCCATGTGAGAGGGCCGAGGGGAATGATCAGTGCCCCATTCTGAGGACTTTTCTTGTAACATCACAGAGGTTTTGTATTTCTACCGTAACTAGGAGGGATTACTCTCATGCCTGTATTTAAATAAATATATTTATTTATATTTGTATTTCACAAGGACTTTGAACATGTTTTATAAGCATTTACTAGGAAATGCAAATGACAATCTCTGCTTAATAGGTAAAGAAATGGAGGCACGGAGAATAACCATAACCCAGACATGTTGAAGCTGGGAATCAGCCCCAGGGTTCCAATCAGCCCCTCCTCCTGGTGTGGGTTAACGTCCAGATTCCCCAGATCCTCCCCAGAGAAGATTCGGGGGGTGGGAGGAGTTGTGTTCATTTATTGTTTATTGTTTAAAGCTCTCGCCATCACAAATAAGTGGTCTATAAAAATAACAGGCAGCAAAGCAAACCTATTTCTTCAGTAAAGCATTAAAGTATCTCACCAAAATGAGTTTCCACATGTCGGACCGCAAAATATGTTTTCAGTACGAAGAGCTGTGGTATTGGGGTGCCTGGGTGGCTCAGTAGGCTCAGCGCCTGACTTCAGCACAAGTCAAGATCTCACGGTTTGTGAGTTCGAGTCCAACATGGGGCTCTGCGCTGACGGTGCAGAGCCTGCTTGGGATTATTGCTCTCTCCCTCCCTCTCTGACCCTCCCCTACTTGCATTCTCTCTTTCTCTCTCTCTCTCTCTCTTTCTCAAAATAAATAAATTAAAAAAAAAAAAAAGCAAATAGTTGTGGTATTATCTTGGGAAAGAATGTCAGAAAACACCCGATAATACATTTCAACTATAAATTAAAATTCTATTCCGCACTCAGGGAAATAGAAAGTTTGTGACTTTTCTTTTTTTGGGTCTGTAGACCCAAGGGAGTGAGGGCTGCTAGAATTCAGAGCAGCCCCAAGACAAGGAGAATTGAACAGTCCCTTTGGGAGAAAACTATTAAGGAACTGGAAAGCGCAAGCCGCAGTTCCCAGCATTATTTTAAAGCTGTCTCAGTAGAGGCTCACGGTCCTATTCGGGCACAGACCACTTTCACATATAAGCACACGTAGTTGAGTCCTTAAGTATTTTTGCACGGGAATGATGCTTTTGGATTGCTTAAAACCTTGTTGCTGTCGAGCAGACCTGCCTGTGGTCTCCTGTGCATGGAGTGCTCGTTCTGGCCTCCGTGCTTCTGTCATGACATTCTCCTCAGAGGCTGCCCGATTCCCTCCTGTTCACTTATGTTGATCCTTTTGTCTTTGAAAATGCAGCTTAAAGCTTTGCTCCCCCCAGAAAGCCTTTTTTTCTAATTAAGCCCGTGTCCTTCTGACCCACTTCGTTATTTCCTCATGTTTCCAATAGGTGTGTTCTATGCTATATTTCCATTTTTCTTTACAGGTGCCGTTGGCTTTGAGGTGCGTGTGTGTGTGTGTGTGTGTGTGTGTGTGTGTGTGATCCTAGTACAAGGCTTAGTGTGTGAGGTTCACTTCCTGATTGCTGGTTGTTTTTGTTGCTATTGCTGTTGTGGTTGCTTAATAGAAATGGCCCACATTTACTCTTCTAAGATGGATACATGGTCATTAAAACCAATGCTGGCATTTAGGACGCTCCTTGTCTTTCACGAATTACTTACCTGCCTTAGGCAGATGGTTATGAGGTTAGTGAGGCTTGCATGGACTGAGGTCATTGCCTCCTCTCCCGGTGTTTCTGGAACGCAGGCACTAGTGAGAAGAAGGAATAGAAGGAGGAGGAAGAGGGTGACACCATCAAAGATGAGACGAAGGAGAAGAAATAATAAATAACATTATCAAGAGACAACAATGGTGCTTAGAGTTATTTTATGCATTCTGTGTGTATTAATTCACTTAATCCTCAGAACTGTGCAAGGGGGACTAGGTACACTAACTGTGGTCCCCAGAGCAAGACCCCCTGTTGAAAATTATACATAATTTCAGGATGGTGAAAGCAGAGCGAGAAACCACGAGCAGGGCCCTTAGGACACAGGGCACTGGGTGACTGCACCGATGTCCTGCCTCCAGGAAGGGCACTCCTATTCCCATTTTGGGGAATTTATTTCTTTTTGTCCAATTGACAAAGAGGACCAGAAGTTTCCTAAATCTTCAGAAGGTTGGCCCACCCTGCCCACCATTTCCTCAGTGCACCAAGTCTGGCATTTTCTCAAACTTCCACACATTTTAACAGCAAGTCTAGGAGGGTTTCTGCATGGGGTTTCTTTAAGTGTGCACTGACTGAATACACAGTATCATTTCTTCTTTTTTTTAAGTTGATTTCCTTATTTTGAGAAAGAGAGAGAGAAGAGAGAGCATGGAAGGGGCAGAGAGAGAGGGAGAGAGAGAGAGAATCCCTGGTCAGGGGCCAGATGCGGGGCTTGAACTCACGAACCGTGAGACCATGGCCGTCATGACCCAAAGTCCAATGTTGAACCACCCAGGTGCTCCACACAGTGTCATTTCTAACTGTCATTTCAGTTGCTTAAGCAATCTGACCCCCGCCCAGTCCAAGAAAAACCCAATTCAGTGCCTTCAACAGTATAATTAGTCCGCGAGTTCTCTCCCAGCCATCATCTGGGGCAGCTTTGCGCCATTTCTGCCTGGCGGTGTCCTCCCTTCCCCTCCCCCATTACCCGTCCCTCACACACAGACACATAGCCTCCAGGCTCTAAGCCATATGTATCTTTTCATTATTCCTTTCCTAATTCTAGTTTGCCCTTGGTTTTAATTCTAAACTGATTTCATCCATATAAAAACATCAAACAAGCTACCTAATGTCGTTTGGCCTGGATCCTGCCTGTAGGGCCAGACCTGATTTTGTTTCACATTTATCGCAAATCAACTCACAACAGTTATTCACAATTTTTCTGTCCTCATCGCTCACCTCCATGTCTCAGGAGCACTTACGTTCTCATAGTCGGAGGGCTGACTGGTCTTTAAGAAGGGTAAAATGGAACAGAACGAGAGATGGGCATATGGAAACCAGTGATCCCTGTGTAGACGTTCAGGCTACACACGCAGGAGACCCACAAACAGAAGAAAGGAGGCCGGGGTTCGGGCCTGGAGGACCCAGGTCTCCACATCAGGTTGTCACAAAATGCATGCTGCTAGGCAACCACTTCTCCGTTTGAGGCTTGGTTTCTTCTTTGGGGAATGATCTAGGAATATATGTCTGCTTACCGGACTCCTAGTGTGGATTACAAGAGAAGAATGTAAGCAAAAGGCTTTAGAAAATACACATAAGCATAGTCTCCTTTTAGTTGAATTTACTTTTGCTTTATTTTTGTTGCGGTATAATTGGCATAGAACCTTATAATGGCTTCAGGTATTCAATGTCATCATTTGTTTTTGTATCTATTGGGAAACGACCACCACCGTAAGTCTACTTAACATTCATCACACATAGTTACAAACTTTTTTCTCCTGTTGATGAGAACTCAGAAGATCTACTCTCCGGCAGCTTTCAGAGATGCAGTGCAGTATTATTAACTACAGTCACCATGCTGTACTCGACATCCCCATGACTTACTTATTCTATAACTGGAGGTTTGTACCTTTTGACTCCGCCCACTTTGCTGTTCTCCGCATCTATGAGCCTGGTTTTCATGGCTCGGTTCTTGGTTTTTAGTTTCTTTGTTCCGTTTAGTTTTGTTTTAGGTCCTACACGTAAAGAAGATCATACAATATTGGTCTTTTTTTTTTAAAAAAAAAAAAAAATGTTTTAGGGGCGCCTGGGTGGCTCTGTCGGTTGAGCGTCCAACTTCGGCCCAAACCATAATCTCACAGTTTGTGAGTTCGAGCCCCACATCGGGCTCTGTGCTGACAGCTCAGAGCCTGGAGCCTGCTTCGGATTCTGTGTCCCCCTCTGTCTCTCTCCGCCCCTCCCCGACTCACACTTTGTCTCTCTCTTTCTCTCACAAATAAACATTAAATAAATAAATAAATATTTTTTAATGTTTATTTATTTTTGAGAGAGAGAGACAGAGTGTGAGCAGGGGAGGATGCTTAACTGACTGAGCCACTCAGGCACCCCTCATTTTCTTTAAATCTTAAATACCCAACTTCTTCCTGAAATCTCCTCTGGCCATTATAACTCACATTACGATTTCTCTTTCCCCAATGACCACAGCATAACTGTTAAGCCAACACAATAGGAATGAATCACGTACTCGCTTGTGTTGTGATTATGTTATTTCATCTGAGACTTTTATGTCCTTTCCAGATCCTAGCACGATGCTAATCAAATTGCAGTTTGGTTGACATAAATATTAATCCGCCTTTATATCTGTGTTGGGAGTGGAGAGAAGAAAAGTCTGATATGATAAAGGTCAGCCAGAATGTCAGCAGGTTTTTATGTGGGCACTAGGGAGTGACAAGACTATTACTATGTCCTCATCAGCCTGTCCCTACATCTCACTGCTGCCACACAGCTTGTTAGTGACATGTGTATCTTGGGTCACTTAGTCCTTGAAAAGGACACGGACTGGGGCACAAAAAGGGCAGAACAGAGCCCCCTTGTACATCTACTCTGCAATTTCCTTATAGAGTTCAGGTTCCCAGTTTTACAATACGTCTCCCAAAAGATATTCGTTTCCCCTAGCATAAACTGTTACGAAAACATGCAAATAGCCATATCTTTTTTCTTAATGAAATTTATTTTTGTGCTTTCCCCAAAGGTTTCCTCACGATTTCAGTGAGAACAACGTGAACGTAAGTATAAGGAGAGGAACTGTAGTGGTCCAGCTGCCTATTTAAGATGGGATATGGGGTGGGGTTTATGTAAGATAGATAGGTAGACCGATGATAGCTAGATGATAAATGGATATTGTGTGTATAGAAGAGTGTTTTAATCTGTACCACGTACTGCGTTAAATCTACTTCAAAGATCATCCCATGCGGTGGATATGCTATTACTCTATCCTAGAGGTGGCGAGATGGAATAATAGAGGCTAAGTAATTTGCTCAAGGGCAACATCTAGAAAGTCATAGTGTCAGCGTTTGAAAGCGGACAGTCTGGTTCCAGAGCCCATGTTCTTGACCCTTAATGCTTCATGTTCTTTTGGATATAAAGACGAAGTTCAAGTCTACCAAACTCTTTCTATAGTTTTACTTTATTAGCAGTAAAATATGTGAGAATCCCTGGAAAGTTCCTTTCTCAAGGATGTTGCATAGGAAATTTGGGCACCGGGGAGGACGGTGAGTAAACACTCTCTAGTATCTTCTCCAACCATAAAATTATCCTAAATGTTACTGCATGAGGAAACCAAGTTTCATTAGTATTTAACTTCATTAAAAGAAGTTTTTTTTAATTTTAAATTTATTTTTTGGGAGAGAAAGAATGTGAGGGAGGGAGGTTGCAGAGAGAGAGGGAGACAGAATCCAAAGCAGGCTCCAGGCTCTGAGCTATCAGCACAGAGCTGGACATGGGGCTTGAATACAGCTCAGGTGAGCTGTGAGATCGTGACCTAAGCTGAAGTTGGATGCTTGACTGGACCACCCAGGTGACCCTTTTAGTATTTAACTTTAAAAAAAAAGTTTTTAAACGTTTTTATTTATTTTTGAGACAGAGAGAGACAGGGCATGAACGGGGGAGGGTCAGAGAGAGAGGGAGATACAGAATCTGAAACAGGCTCCAGGCTCTGAGCTGTCAGCACAGAGCCCGACGCGGGTCTCGAACTCACGGACCGCGAGATCATAACCTGAGCCGAAGTCGGACGCTTAACCGACTGAGCCACCCAGGCACCCCAGTATTTAACTTTAAAACTGAGAGAAAGAGGGGTGCCTGGGTGGCTCAGTCGGTTAGGCGACTGACTTTGGCTCAGGTTATGATCTCATGGTCCGTGGGTTCAATCCTCACATCGGGCTCTGTGCTGACAGCTCAGAACCTGGAGCCTGCTTCAGATTCTGTGTCTGCCCCTCCCCTGCTGGCACTCTCTCTCTCTAAAAAATAAATATTAAACAAATTTTTTAATTGTTAAAAAAATAAAATAAATAAAACAGAGAAAGATAAATATCCTTCTGGGATATATATACATATATATATATAGAGAGAGAGAGAGAGCACAGGACAGGGGCAGAGGGAGAGGGAAAGAGGATCTCAAGCAGTTTCCACGCTCAGCACAGGGCGCCCGACATGGGGCTTGATCCCATGACCCTGGGATCATGACCTGAGCCCATATCAAGAATCAGATGCTCAACCGACTGAGCCACCCAGACACCCCTGGATTATTTTTTAAGTACTAAATAGTTAGAATTATATTCAAAATATCTGAAGAAATGGCAGAATGAAATCGGTATGTTCAGAAGTGTTTATCTCTTCCACCCACACTTAACACCCTTCCACACGAGTCTGTGCATCTAATTTCCCTTTCTCCTTCAAAATCTCTGCTCGAGGATGGTCTTCTCCAGGAATCCCTCTCTGACGTCTCCCACCTAGCCGGCCTCATCCATGTCCATTCACTATGTTCTTTTGTCACTGTCCTTGTCATCACTAATTTTCTTGTTCGTTTCTCTTGCTGAACTATATGGGTCTATGGGTCTTAGGGATTGTGACCCTGTCATCTTTGTATCGTGGTTTCTAGTGTAGTGCATGGTGCTGAAAAGGTACATGGTAATACACTAATAATGAATTAATAAGTAAACTATAACCACATAGAGCCTATAAGTCTGAGAGAAGGACCTTGACCTTGCTGTAGACAGCTAGTGGCCGAAGCGGGCTCACGTGTTTCCAGCCTGTGCGAAAGCCCAGTACAATCAGAGAAATGCCCAGTTTGCAGACCCGTGTGATTTTCGGGGGGTGGAAGACCGCAGGGAGCTCTTGTTCTCACCTGTCATGTCAAATACAAAAACAAACATCACCAGATTCCCAGGGTCCGCTGCTGTTGACAAGCGCTAGTGAACGATTCCTCTCCGAGTCTTCTTGTCTGCTTAACGGGTCCAAGGTCAGAAAGGTTTGAGAGGGGAAGATGGCCTTGCCATTCCATGTGTCCTTGCATAAGGCTTTCCTGCCATGTATTTTTTTAAAGAGAGATTTTAGTGTGAGGTCAGATCAGTGACCTTGCTGGGTGCAGAGCTCAAGTTTCTCCCCCCTCGGGCGCTATCTTCGCACCAGCTGATTCTAACTCATCCCTCAAGAGGAGCTCCTCTAAAAGGCATTCAACGACCTGCTAGACAGTCACGTTGAAATGCCTTCCTCTTTGCTCTCAGGGCTCCAGGCAAGGCTCTATAATAACGCGTATTCCCTGGGTCCGAGAGGGGCTGGCTGGCTCGCCTGTTTCCTCTCTGGGGCTGGAAGCCACAGAGAGACCAGTCCCACATCCCAGGGCCCGGTGCTCTGCTGCAGACAGACCCACGTGGCATCACTTGTGTCTCCGTTTCTTCGGGGGAAGGGTGTGAGGGGAGAGGGAGTTGGAGTCCATATCCTTGTTCTAATGGTCTGTGCTCTGGATGAGGTCCCGGTGAGCCTGTCCCACTGCTACGGGGCGGCAGAAAGATTTCAGGGTCCCTTCGCCGTGTCAAAATGAAGACTGACAATGAAGGCAGCCTAATTACACTCTGAGAGCCTGGCCACCTCCCAAAACCCCAAATGGGATTTCATTAGATGCCGCTGTCCCTCCTCCCTCCTGCACAAAGCCCTGGTCCCCTGCCCAGCCTACATTTGAGAAAACAGGCCTGCCCTGGACTGGGCAGCCATCTGAAGGCTGATGTTGTAAACATTCCGGGGGACTTCGTGACACCTGGGGGGGGGGGGCTGAACTGCTGTCGATTTGAAGATGAGTCCAGCTGCTATCCTGGGATGAAGGATCACAGGGAGGAGACACAGAAACAACTATTACAGATTTTACCGTCAGTGGCTTTCGACAGACTGGAATCGAAACAGTAATTGGTGAAGACGTCTTAGAGGTCACCAGTGACTAGGAGAAAGCTCCCTGGCTTTCTATAATAGCAGCCTCTGCCTGAGCACGATAATAACCTTGAGGAGGCTACCTTGCAAGATGAATTCATGTGGGGAGAGATCTGGGAACACCTCTAAATAGCAGCTTGCCACCTTTCAGGAACTGGGCGGTAATAAGAGTGAAGTCTTTCTCTTTAAAAGACTCTTTGTTACCAATTAAGGTAACCAAATAACTGCACCCCCGTTTTATCAAGAAATAAGAATCCTGAATTAACAAATAAGCCAAAGTCATTAGTGAGTATGTTCAATAATGAACGTATGTGTCTTAGTGAAGCAGAGAGAATAGAGAAGGTGGCTTTTCCTTCCTGGCTGCAAATGACCTTAAAGGCACCGTTAAATAATAAATGTCCATTAACTAGTCTTGAAATAATTGCATTTAAACCAATTTTATGATCATATGGAACCACATTTTATATCATAGTGCGGCAAGATAAAATTGCTTTATGTTGCAGATGTTAGCCAGTAACAGAGGCAGTCTTGTGAGAATGATGAGCTCTCAGGGCATCAAAAGACTCCAAACGTCCCCAAGGTATGGCCTCACCAGCCTGTGGCATCAATTTTCTCTTCTCCCATCAAGAGATGAATTGGGAACCAGATCATAAGGTGAGAAAGTTGTTCAAAGTGTCACTTTTAAAAGACAACGATACGAGTCAACAGGGAAGATGGACTCTTTATCCAGCCTCCACCACAAATTCTGGCTTTCCCAATGAGGTGTTCATCACCTTAGGAGGTAGAGGAAACCCACCAATATTTATCAACACCCTATGTATCAAGGAAGCGGGCTGTAGACATACAGATGTATATCATTTTGTGACGGGGGGGGGGTCTGTCAGTATCTCCTCTTTGTCACTTATGATGTCTATCATCATTGTTACTTGAGTTTTTGTGTCCATATTAAGTGTTCTAATACTCAAGAAACAAGCCCCCCTCTCTTTTTCCCCACCTCCATACGCCAAATCAAGAGAGAGAGAGATAGTGCCAGGGAGAAGGATTGAGATTTTATTCTTTTTTAAATTTTTTATTAACAAAAAAAATTTTTTTTGCTTTTTAAAAAATTTATCTTTTTAAATTTACATCCAAGTGAGTTAGCATGTAGTGTAACAATGATTTCAGGAGTAGATTCCTTAGTGCCCCTTCCCCATTTAGACCATCGCCCCTCCCACAACCCCTTCAGTAACCCTCAGTTTGTTCTCCATATTTATGAGTCTCTTTTGTCCCCCTCCCTGTTTTTATATTATTTTTGTTTCCCTTCCCTTGTGTTCATCTGTTTTGTATCTTAAAGTCCTCATGTGAGTGAAGTCATATGATATTTGTCTTTCTCTGACTAATTTCACCTAGCATAATACCCTCCAGTTCCAACCACGTAGTTGCAAATGGCAAGATTTCCTTCTTTTTGATTGCTGAGTAATACTCCATTGTATATATATATACACCACATCTTCTTTATTTATTCACCCATTGATGGACATTTGGGCTCTTTCCATACTTTGGCCATTGTTGATAGTGCTGCTATAAATGTTGGGGTGCATGTGCCCCTTTGAAACAGCACACCTGTATCCCTTGGATAAATGCCTAGTAGTGCAATTGCTGGGTCGTAGGGTAGTTCTATTTTTAATTTTTTGAGGAACCTCCACACTGTTTTCCGGAGTTGCTGCACCAGTTTGCATTCCCAGCAGCAGGGCAAAAGAGATCCTCTTTCTCCGCATCCTCGCCAACGTCTGAGTTGTTAATGTTAAACGTTCTGACAGGTCATTAAAATTTTTTTTAATGTTTATTTATTTTTGAGAGAGAGAGAGAGACAGGGTGTGAGCAGGGGAAGGGAAGAGAGAGAGGGAGACACAGGATCTGAGGCAGGTTCCAGGCTCTGGGCTGTCAGCACAGAGCCCGACATGGGTCTTGAACTCACAAACCTCGAGATCATAACCTGAGCCAAAGTTGGGAGCTTAATCGAGCCACCCAGGCACCCCGAGATTTTATTCTAAAATGAGAAATTTTAATTTATATTATTGGCAGTCAGTAAGAGTTTTTATGCTTAGGAGAAACAGGGAAAAAGTCTTTGGGGAGAAACCTAGTTATGTCGGGGTACCATGGGCAGTCCTGCAAAGAGTTCGAAGTCAAGAACTCATGGTGGGTACAACCAACATGGATAGAATTTCAAATATTCCAGTTGCCTTGGTGATAGCCCATGTGAATATGGAGAGTGCCTGCCTGCTCTGTGATGCTCTACCTTAATGGACTATCATTAGGGCAAATGTTCCCTGTGTGTTCCTATGATGCCATACAAGATAATGGTACTCAGTACTCTTTATAGGCAAAGAGTACAAATGCCTTGAAAGAAAGCATGCTCCACGCTTTAATGAAAATAGCCTTCCCATTTCGGTGAAGGCTTTTGATCCAGTCAGGGAAGGTGATAATCAGCCAGGAGTCAAGCCAAGAAAATAAAATCTGTCAGTAGCTTTATCTTTCATATTTTGAAGTTTTTCCCATCCCACCCCTACACACAAGAGTCCAGAACATGCTATGGACTTGTACTTTTTAATACTGACTCCTAAAATATTTCAATGTTTATTTTTGAGACAGAGAGAGAGAGAGAGAGCGAGTGCGAGTGGGAAAGGGGCAGAGAGAGAGAGGGAGACAGAGAAACAGAAGCAGGCTCTAGGCTCTTAGCTGTCTGCCCAGAGCCCGATGAGGGGCTCGAACCACAAACCGCGAGATCATGACCTGAGCCAAAGTTGGACATTTAACCGGCTGAGCCACCCACGCACCCCCACTTGTGTATTCCTGATAAACATCAGCCTTTGTTGTCTTTGTCTGTATCTGAAGCTGCCTAAGTGGACACTGGAGAAAACAGCAAGGCTGTTTCAGTGGGAGCTGCTTGAAAAGGGACTCGGGAAGTACAAGGGAAACAAAATTTCTAGCTCCTTTTAAAGCCCAGAGCACACCTGGGCATTCTCCTATGGTCAATCTCTGAGCATTGGGATTTCATTAATTCACTTTAAAATGGTCAACTTAAGGCAGGATCATTTAATATCCATAGCTTATCAATTTACGTCATCCAGAAGAACCAGCATTTGCTCAGAGAGAAAAAGGGAAGGATAATATCTTGCCTATAATTCAGATTTTACTTGGAAGGCCCTGGATTCATGAATATCCTTAATAAAAACTGAAAAGTTCTAGGGGAGCCTGGGTGGCTCAGTCAGTTGAGCATCTGACTCTTGGTTTCGGCTCAGGTCATGATCTCACAGTTCACGAGCTTGAGCCCTGCATTGGGCTCTGTGCTGACAGTGCAGAGCTTGCTTGGGATTCTCTCTCTCCCTCCCTCTCTCTCTGCCCCTCCCCAGCTTGCTCTCTCTCTCTTTCTCAAAATAAATTAATTAAAAAAAATTTTAAAAACCTGAAAAGTTCTCAGCATTAATATTTAAATTCTAACTTTAGAACTCAAGCCAGGGCAGTGTATCTGTTATCTATTACTATGTAATAAATAATCACAACGTTAGTGGCTTAAACTACATCTATCATCTTAAACTTAAACTAGATCAAACACACATCTATCATCTCATGGTACTATGGACTGAGAATTCAGGTACAGCTTGCCTGGGTCCAAATCTCTCATACTGAGATTCATTACTGTCAGCCAGAGCTGAGGTCCAGTAGAAAGGCTCAACTGGGAGAAGCTCAGTTTCCAAGTGCACATGGTTTTTGACAGGATTTAGCTCCTTGTTAACTTGGATCAAGGCCACTCTCCCCATGCACTGCCATTTGGAACTCTACAACATGGCAGCTTTCTTTATTAAAGCCAGCAAAGGAGAATTTGCTAGAAGACGGAAGTCACTATCTTGTGTAACTAATCACAGAAGTGACATCTCATCACCTCTGCTGTTCTCTGTTGGCTGGAAATAAGTCACAAGTCCTACCCACAACTCAAGGGGACGGGATTACACAGACTATGAATACCAGGAAGTAGAGATCATTGAGGTCCGTACTAGAGTCGTCCTGACATCAAAGCATTTCCCAAGTCAAGTTCCCTGAAACACTATTGTGTCTCAAGACATTAACTGATCTTCCAGGCAGCAAAGTAAATTGAACCAGTGCTAGTGATTGTGTTTCATCTAGATGGTCTGAGAAAGAGAAATGCAAGATATGCTTTTATATAATGACCGCAAAGATTATGTCATAACCTGCCATACTTAAGAAGACTTTCCTTGAAAGATTAATGCTTGATTTAAGAATGTTCAGCCTCTATATTCAGGCATAAACAGCGCTGAGCTCAGTTTGACATGACCCATGTCATTTCTTCAATGACAGCTGCTGTACGCTATATATCTTGTCTCACAATTTCAACATAAGTTAATATTTAATGTTCCTTATATATTAAATATTTATACTACGCAAACTCATTCTCCAAGATCTGTGGCTACAGGGATGTTTTCGAACAAAAGGAGTCTTGAGATTCTCAACGGTGCCACAATCAAATCATCGAAGTTATAACACATCAAAATGAAGGTTACACCTTTGCTTTCTAAAAATGCCGGGAAGCAAGGTGTCCAAAGCAAAACAATGAATCGTACTGGAATAATCTAAGTCAGGAGTACCAAGATTTTGCAAAGCATGCGATTTGGGTTTTTCCTTTCCCTTCGATACATGCGTACAACAGGGGATTTTTGCAATGAAAGGAAAACATAGATTTAATGTGATGCCTCACATTTGGATTTTGATTCAATAATATCATTCCTACAAGTCAGGCAATCTGTGAAAAAAAAGACACAAAAACACCGTTTTCATTTAAAATGTTTGTATTTCTTGGTCACGTTTTATACGAACATGAAAATAAGATTAAAAAAAATTTTTTTAACATGTATTTATTTTTGAGAGACAGAGCACAAGCAGGGGAGGAACAGAGAGAGAGGGAGACACAGAATACGAAACAGGCTCCAGGCTCTGAGCTGTCAGCACAGAGCCCGACGCGGGGCTCAAACCCACGGACTGCGAGATCATGACCTTAGCTGAAGTCAGCCGCTTAGCCAACTGTGCCACCCAGGCACCCCGAAAATAAGATTTTTTAATGTTTTCTTTGTAACTCTTCCACTTTCCCAATTTCTGTGGTGAAAATTTTATGAAAGGAACAAAAACCTCAAACGTTAAATATTCTCTCCCTCACCATAACTTTCTAAAGAATATTCCTCGTTTTACGTTTACCACCTTGTATGTTTGTTGTGCTGACGGAATAAAAAGATGGAAGACGTTATGGAAAGTCAGTGAGAAAAAGGTGACAAAGAAAAGAATGACACAGAAACGTAGAGATAGAAGCCATCAGGATTTTTTATTATTTTTAAATTTTTATTTATTTGTTTATTTTTACATCCCACTCTTAGTTGATTTATTTTCAACAAAGATGTGGTACATATTTAGGGCGGGGGGAGTATTTTTGAACAACCAATACTGACCCAACAGAGTGAACAAAGCAAAGATGAGCTTTGATTCCTATCTGACACACCACACAAAGGAACAGGAGAGATAGAGCACTGAGTTAAATATTCAAGGAAAAACTAAAGCTTTTAGAAGAAAAAATACAAGAAAATCTTCATTATTTGGGAGCAGGTAAAGATTTCTTAATATATAAGAGGTGCCTGGCTGGGTCAGTTAGTAGAACATGTGATTCTTGATCTTGGGGTCATGAGTTCAAGCCCCACAAGAAAAACCCAAAGCAATAACCAAAAAAAAAAATATTTTTTAATAAATTAGACTTTGTCAAAATTGACAAATTCTTTTTTTTAATATAACATTGTCAAATTGGTTTCCATACAACACCCAGTGCTCATCCCAACAAGTGCCCTCCTCAATGCCCATCACCCATTTTCCCCTCTTCTTTGTGCCCCGCCCCCTCCATCAACCCTCAGTTTGTTCTCAGTATTTAAGAGTCTCTTATGGTTTGCCTCCCTCCCTCTCTGTAACTTTTTTTCCCCTTCCCCTCCCCCATGGTCTTCTGTTACATTTCTCAAGATCCACATATGAGTGAAAACATATGGTATCTGTCTTTCTCTGCCTGACTTATTTCACTTAGCATAATACCCTCCAGTTCCATCCACATTGTTGCAAATAGCCAAATTTCATTCTTTCTCATTGCCAAGTAGTACTCCATTGTATATACAAACCACATCTTCTTTATCCATTCCTCATTTGATTGACATTTAGGCTCTTTCCATAATTTGGCTATTGTTGAAAGTGCTGCTATAAACATTGGGGTACCTGTGCCCCTATGCATCAGCACTCCTGTATCCCTTGGGTAAATTCCTAGCAGTGCTATTGCTGTGTCATAGGGTAGTTCTATTTTTAATTTTTCATCAAAATTTTTTAAAGAGAAGAGAGCTGGGAACAGTGTCTGTGAATAATTTAGCTTTTGTATGGAGAGGAATGGGCAAAACTTCCTGGTTTTCATCTGCGCTTTGTGGTATAATTCTCTCTTTTGCTTCTTCCTCGAGATACCCTTCAGTAGTAATCGCTATTAGTCTAAGGCTCCTGGAGCCAGATTTGGGTCCCCTTCAGGTGTGCCACTGCTGAGATGGCCCTTCCAGTGGGCACTCAGAAAGTTCCCTGCCTCCAGTGCGTCTTCCATGTCAGTCATGCGCCATCACTGACAAATCTTCTCCCGATTTCCATGATTGAAAATTCACTCCACGGGGCATTAATGTGGAAGGTAGATTTTACAGAAGATTTCACGGTGGAGAGCAAGGAAATGGTCCTTCATGTCATAGATAACTTCATTACAAAATGTCACCTGGGACATTACTCCCCAACGCGGTCTCCTGGTCCGCCAGCTGCTCGCATCCATTTCTCCACCTGCTTTCCCCTCGCTCCTCCACTCTACCCTCCTCCAGAGCTCCAGATATTCCAGACCTGCCTAACTCTACCCTACACTGCAAACAAAATACCCTTCCAAGAAACCCATGTAGAATTACGTGTAAATGTTTTTCACTGTCACATAAAGTTAAAGACGATAAAAAAACCAAAGTTGATCCGCATTTTAATCGTTTATTATAGCAATTGTTTTGTCTGTCATTTTGGGGGGGTATAAATAAAAACCAGGTTCTCACTGCATCTTCTGACCTCCTGTCAATGTTCTATCGGTCTGTTCTAATTTTCAGGGGGTTTTGATGTCCAAGTGGTTTGGGCAATTCTACAGTTGGGTGAATGGCTGGAACCGGCATCCCTAAATCCAAGTTAGACAGAAGGGTCCAGGAAAAAAACGTGAGAAAATTGTTTAGTTTAGAAGGATAAGTCATCTGTAGAGGGACAGGCTGGAAGTTCATTCATTCATTAAGCATTAGTTGCATTCCTACCACGAGCCAGCTTTGAGGCTGGGAGCTGGAGCTGTGACAGTGAGCAAGATGGACATGGTCCCTGACTTTGAGGAGTCTGCGGTCGGTCGAGTGAGAGAGATGAGCAATTAAGCAATGTGAATATAATGTGCTGAGGGCAGGGAAGTACTGAGTGAAATAGGACAATGCTCTAAAAATCACTTAACCTGTTTATCCATTCACTTATCCAGGACCGAGAGAGAAAGTGTGGGAAAGGAAGAGGGAAGGCCTTTTGAGCAGAGGTGACGGCCAGTGCAGGGGTGAGGCGGTAGGGGCAGCTCGAGGAGTGTCAGGGAAGGAGCTCACTTTGGCCGTGACATGGGGTGTGAGTGGGGCAGGGCAGGTATAGCCAGGAAGAGGCTGGAAAGTTCCATGTTTGGTTCCCACACCCTCGGGTTTGTAACCCTCTGCCGTGAATTTGGTTTCCTTCCTTTTCTGTGTGTTCAGCTGAAATCTAAGCCGAAATCTATGCTTGTACTTTGTGTCCCTCGCTCCCTGGAGCAGCCAGAGTTTCTGAGTCAGAGGCTTGCATCTGAAAAGTGCCCCTTGGCATGTGACACCAACTTTCTAAAGTTGGGAAACACGATCCAATTACGGTTTAACTTTACGTTCTTCACCTTAATCACATGCCTGTCGGGAAAAAGGGATCGTTTCACAAAATATATGTATTTTATTGATACAAAATAAATTAATTTTACTTTAACAACTTTCCCGAGCATTTCTTGACCAGCCTTCAAGATAACAGCAAAATGTTGGCGTATGACAAATTGGGTTCGAAATCTTTTTTCCGGATCTCACTATTATGCATTTGGAGATAAAAATAACACAGCAGGGATGAATAACTGGTAACAGCCATGTCCCGGGAGCCCTTAAGAAAATGTATTTTCAGGGGTGCCTGGATGGCTCAGTGGGTTAAGCATGTGACATCGCCTCAGGTCGTGACCTCACGGTGTGTGGGTTCGAGCCCCGTGTCGGGCTCTGTGCTGAGCGCTTAGAGCCTGGAGCCTGCTTCGAATTCTGTGTTTCCCTCTCTCTCTGCCCCTGCCCTGCTTGCACTCTGTCTGTCTCGCTCTCAAAAATAAGTAAATAAAATTAATTAAAACAAAATAAATGTAAAAAAATGTATTTCCAAAGTGCCCACAGTCTAGGAAATGTATAAAGAAAAACAGTATATTCCCATGATAGGGAGAGAGGTAAAGGGCGTTATTACAACCCAGAGCTGGAAGGCATTGGGTTAACATGATGAGTGGCCGGGTGAGGCTCGCTGAGGAGGTGATGGTTCGTATCAGGGGAAATTGTTTCTCTTTGCCCTTTTTTCCCTTTCCCCCTATTGCCTGATTACTGCTATTCACCCAGACTTTCTGGGGCCATGTGCCCAATTACCACACCAGTGTAGTAATTAGGTAAAAAGACTCTGAAATAAAAGCATTTTGGACATAGAAGGCTGGAGTTTGAAGGAAGGGAGTTTGCTGTTAATGAGCAGAGTCCGTCTCAAGCCCCTCCTCTTGCTATGCCTCCCCCCTGATTGGTTGGCCCATTTGCCCAGGGAGGTTACCAACTGGATGGTAACTTACATGGTTCCTAGATACTCCAGCGCTCACCATCCCAACCCAGGACTTGATGTCTAGAGCAGATAGAGAGCAGCAAACCAGAAAAGACCCTCAGGAAGGCATGGGGCTAGAGACAAAAATATCCAAACTTAGCAGACATGGTTGGGGAAGCCCCACAAATTATATGAGGGTACACGAACTGTCTCAGGTATGGTGTGTCATAAACATCTGCACAGGTTTTTAAATACTTGATTTCTGAAGGGAGAGTGACAATAAATACGTCTCGTGCACCTTATAGTCACAGTGACAACAGATTGGCCTTGGAGTGCTGAATAGGAAAATTTGGATACTGTGGATAGGCTTAGTTATTTACAGTTGTTATCTTTGTCATTCATTTGCTCATTTACACAGCAAAAATATATAGAGCCCCTACTATGTGCCATATACTTTGGAGCAAAAATGTAAATGAGACCAGGTCGCTCTAGTAATGGAGACAGCCAAGTACAGCACAATGATTCGAGTACAATATAAACATCATAAAGGGCGTGGATCATCTTTGTCCTTCAAGTTCTCTCCCTAACACTTAATGCAACACGGGTCGTGCAATAGGTGCTCATCAACTCTACGGTGGATGATATGTGTTGAATGATGTCAAATGCACAGTGTGTTAAGATCGCCTGGAAGCAGGACAGGGCTGGGCACTGAGTAATGTCCGGCTGAATTTGGGCACTGTATCTAGAGTGGCACCATTCTGTCTGATGGTTTGGTTTGGGGCAGCAGAGCTCAGCTGCTTGATTATGAATGGAATCGTTGCATGATTTGGATGATTAAAAAATAAATTTCAGAAAGCAAAAGATATAAGAGCCAAAAAGCCAAGAGTCCTCTTGGAGAGTTACTGAAGTAATGAGGTATGGATTTTAGAATGGATAGGGAAAGGAGTGAAACTCAAAGGGAATGAAAATAGCCTGGTCAAAGAACTAGGGGCCTCAATGAGGCTCAAAGGTTGGAGAATGGGGTTAAGAAGAGGAAACAGAACAAAGAGGGAGAAGTGAATGTACTGTTGACTGTTGGACAACGCAGGGATCAGGGGTGCTGACCACCACCCTCTCTGTGCAGCCCAAAATCTGCCTATAACTTTTGACTCCCAAAAAACTTAACTGCTAATAGCCTACTGTTGACTGGAAAGCCTTACTGATTACGTAAATAGTCGATTAAGACATATTTTGTGTTATATGAGTTTCATATCATATTCTTACAATAAAGGAAGCTAGGAAAAAGAAAATGTTAAGAGAATCATAAAGAAAAGAAAACATAGTTACAGCACCATACTCTATTTATTAAAAAAATATATATATATACATATACATGTATATATATTTTAACATATATTTAATATATAATATATATTTAATATATTTTATTTATATATATTTTAATATATATGTGTATATATATATACCCACGCAGCTCAAACTACCCTTGCCATTGTTCAAGGCTCAACTATATAAGGACGGAATACCGATGTTTACGGGTTCAGAAATGGAGCAGTGGAGAGTAATATCACTTTCCAGTGGGGATGTTGAAGTGGAATGGAGGCCATTTAGAGAAGATCAAAGCAATATGTAATGCTCAGGCAGTAGACGGGTCATTCTCATTGTGTGGGACAATGGCAACGGTAGCAGTGGAGGGGCAGAGCCAGAGGTCAGGGTCATTCACGAACCACTGACTGGGAAGTCACTAAATGATGGCATCAGAGAAAGATAGCCCAGATAAAATGAGCCTCTGGGATGAGCTTAGCCAGAGTTCTCAGAAAGCAGAGCCAGACTTAAGGGCTTGCATGCAGTTAGTGGATTCGGGGAAGCAATCCAAGGGAGTGGGAGTGGGGAGGGAGGAGGGTAAGCAAAGAGTAGGGAAAACCAATGTAAGGGGATGCTCCTGAGTGGTCACCACTGTGGGTGAGAAGGGCTTGATCGAAACTTCCGAGAAGCCATGCGGAATGAACCTCAGAATGCTTCCCATGGCGTCTTCCTCCATCAGTCAAGGGTGCCCTTGTGGGGCCTGACCTCCCTCTTGCGGAGGCTGCTCCAGTGTGAGTGCCAGACAGGTTTCTGCAGGTGTCCTCCACTGAGGCCTCCAAAAAGCCCCAGGTGAAATCAAAAGATAACAAAGTACAGCTGAGGCAACGTGCCATCAGGTTTCCACCTGCCTGAAGTTGGTTGTCCCAGCAGTGGCTACAGTAAAAGGTGGGCAGAAAGAATGCGAGGTGGGCACAAGAGGAACCCGATGCAGTGGGCCAAGGAGTCATTGTCTGTAAGCAGTGGGTGGGAGCAAATAGAAGGCCAGTGCAGGCATAGGCATCGAGGGGGCCACAGATGGATGGCATGAGTTGCCATGGTCCAGTAAGCCCTCAGCAGCTTTGTCCCAGGACCCCAAAGGAATGTGGATGAGAAGTCCATCCTTGGAGCTGAGTCTTGCTCCAGGGAATGGGGCCAGGTGGGAAGATACCTGCTCACCTGGGCTTCCAGGTGTCTACGAGACTCCAGCAGGTTTACCAGATGGAGAAATCGAACCAAGTCTTGGCTGATTGTGAAAGCAAGCTGTGACCTAATCAATGGCATCAACATATCAGGAGAACAACGCTTGCCCTCACAGAAGTTTGGTCTGAATGCGGAAATGTGTAAGATAGATCTCTAGCTCTATCTCTAATCTATCTGTTACGTATACATATAAAAATGTATGTGCATTTGTTTGAGATTTTTTTCTGGGAAGACGTTAGAAGGAGAAAAGAAAGCATTAAACTGAAAAACTCCAGCTTATAAAGATGTAATTTATCTGATCCACTTGGCAGTTTTATTCTTCAAGGTAAATTAGCAAATTAGCATTCTGATCTGGATATAACTCTCTTGGGACTTTGTTCAGCCAATTAAACTCCCCTGAGCCCAGACAACCGTGGGCTTGCCAATAAATCAAGTCTCCAGATCTCCAAAGCAGAGGATCATGGCCTGGAAGTCAGTGACCACACCAAACAACGAAATGCCCTGGGACAGCCAACATTAGCGTCTAGCTCACCTCTTTTGTCCGATATTTTAAAATTAATTTTCTGACCTCAACACACTATGTCTGTGACCTATCATTGGACCAAAGTAAAATTATGTCTATGTGGCATGAGTTAACTATGACTGCATAACAAATTAACACCAAACTCAAAATAATGCACAGTTACTGTCTCAGAGGTTCTGTGGGTCAGGAATCCAGGCACGGCGTTGCTCCTGCCGGAGTCCTTCAGGGTCTCTCACAGACTGCTTTCGAGGTGTCGGCTGGCATGCAGTCATATGGAGGCTGGACTAGGAAAGGATCTCTTTCAAGCTCTCAGGGTTTTTGGCAAGATTGATGTCCTTGCGGGTTGTTGGACTGAGGGTCTCAGTTTCTTGCTGGCTGTTGGCCAGCGGCCACCTTCAGTTTCATGCCTCGAGGGCCTCCCCAACATGGCAGCTTGCATCACTGAAGCCAGCAAAGGACAGAATCTGCCAGCAAGAGGGAAGTTAAAACATTCTGGAACTTAATCATGCAAGTGACATCCCATCATCTTTGCCATATTCTGTTGGTTAGAAGAGAGTCGCTAAGCAAGCCCACTTTCAACAGAAGGGGATTGCACACAGGTGTGCATAGCAGGAGGCAGGGGCCATTGGGAACCATCTACCTAGCATACCATGTATCATCAAAATGGGGACTGTGACTCAGTCAGGGTACAAAGTAGGCTGCTATAACGAAGAAGTTCAAATGCAGCGACTTACATGGGAAGGACGTTTGGTTCTTTCTCACAACACAGCAGAGATCAGCAAGCCTTCCAAGTTGGAGGTGGTCGTGCCTCTCCAGAGTGCAAGGACCCAGGTTCCTTTTATCCGTTTGCTCAGCAACCCCCATCCAGGATGCCATTGTGGTTCCCAGTGGTCAAAGCTGGTTTATACTCACCTTCATTCTAATCCCTGGGAATGAAAAAAAAAAAATGGGAATGAGAACTGAATCACATTTATTTTAAGGATGTGATGGTAGCAGGGAAGGTACACAGACCCCTGCTACTCACATCCCATCGGTGGGAAGTTGGGCACAGGTCAGATGTAGCTACGAGGAGGCTGAGAATTGTGGTGTTCTGCCGGTCAGCCATGTGCCCTATCGACACTTGGGAAGGGGTTCCCATAAAGGAAAAGAATGGATATTGGGAAGCAGTGAGCAGTCTCCACCACAGTGGCCAAGGATGAATGGAGGGTTGAACATTTTGTTACTTTCAGGCCATGAACCCCGTGTTGATTTTTCCCAACCCTGACAGACTATGGCTGGGATGGTTACCTAGAAAATGCTGTGTGTTGACAGGCATGGTTGCCAGTCCTGGAGGAGCTCATTTCTGCTTGATTAAAATATTAACTCCAGGCCAAATGAGGCTCAGTTCAAGGGAGGTGTCCCTTGAACACCTCTTTCTGAATTAGTATGAAAAATTAAGTGCATTACAGATTACTTCAAACATTGTATGGTTATACTTCTATTAATGTATCTTAAATGCCAAAATCCAAACATACAAAATATTCAAATTACTGGGTGATTACTAACACGAGAAGGATTCTTACTTTTTATACATTTCATTGTCATAATCTAATCTATCAAGAGGCCCCCTAGTGCATTTCATTTATTGTAAGGGATTAATTCATTTAGAAAGAAAAACTCTATATTCCCCTATGGACACAAAACACATTGGTGCCTCTGGGCACCTGGGTGGCTCAGTCAGTTAAGTGTCTGACTTCAGCTCAGGTCGTGATCTCGTGGTTCGTGGGTTCCAGCCCCGCGTCGGGTTCCGTGCTGACAGCTCAGAGCCTGGAGCCTGCTTTGGAGTCTGTGTCTCCCTCTCTCTCTGCCCCTGCCCCGCTCACGCTATGTCTCTCTCTGTCTCTCAAAAATGAATAAACGTTAAAAAAAACCCAACAACAACTGGTGCCTGATAAATTGTATTAGAAATATGAACGCTGATTAAGTCTTGTTCACCACATTGTCAGTGCCATTTCCAGACACTGGGAGTGGACCATTTCCAGCTGACAGGAGGAGATGGGAGTAATGCCCAGTTTTTCTGGATTCCTTTAATATGTGTGTTATCTCTCGGTAACACACTTTACTGTGTGTGATTTCTTCTCCGTTGTAAGTGAGAAAGACTCCAGGCTTTTCTGTGAGGTTTCAGGGACATATTTTAACTAAAAACGTTCCCATATTGCATTATTTGATAGTGCCGATTGAGGTAACTGTAGGCATACAAATTTCCTGTTGACTTTATCCATCTTGAAAACCACCAGCCAGTTTACAACAGAGGAGCAAATAGGATCCAGCAGAAAGTTAGGATAGGGGCACCTGGGTGGCTCAGTTGGTGAAGCATCGGATTTCGGCTCAGGTCATGATCTCACGGTTCGTGGGTTCTAGCCCTGCATAGAGCTCCATGCTGATAGCTCAGAGCCTGGAGCCTGCTTCGGATTCTGTGTTCCCCTCTCTCTCTGCCCCTCCCCAACTCAAAAATAAATAAACATTAAACAAAAAAAGTTAGGATAAATTCCTGGGCCGAATTTTTCAAACCTCTCAACTCCCTGCGCCCCCCCCCACCCCCTCCCCACCATAGTATTTTAGTCTGATGGCATTTTGCCAGACACATTAAGAAATTCAGATGCATCTGTGGTCTTTCTCCTTGTTATTGACACTTTAGGACTACATCCCAGATTTCTGTTAAAGCAAAATACAACTAGAGTGGTACATCTTTCTTACTTTCTCCACCTTCTATCAACATGGGATATCACCATGGATTCCATGACACTGTTCTGGGAGTTCCTTGAAGCCCGTGCAATTGCGTATATAATTTGTGTCTATATGCAAAGACTCTTAAGAGGGTCTTTGACACTAAAAATGTCAGGAACAATTATACCAGTGGTTGGATGACACAGCAGAAAAATAAAACCTAAAAAGGAAAGAAATAATCATCATTTCTTGAGCAAGCCCTTCATGTCAGGTGTATGCTGAATGCCTTACATAAAATATATCATTTTATCCTCCCAATGGCCTTGTGACGCATTTAGTAATGTCCCCCATTTAAAAGAACGGGAGAGAAACATGGTATATTTTGGGAGTGGCATTTAAATGTGGAGCTGGGCTGCAGAGATGGATGAGCCAAGAATATGATTACAAAGCTGCGCTTCAGGTAGTAGAAAACAGAAGCTCATGTGGGTCTGCCGTCACATGGCTAATAAATTATGGCACCCAGATTTGAACTCAGGGAGGTCTCACTCTGCAGCTTGTGTTTTTCATTTTCCTGAGTCTTCCCATCATGTTGGGTTAACAGATGATGCAAGATCTGCCGTATGCTGATGTGTGAATTCACACGAAGATGAATGGTTAAAGACGAGGAAAAGATTTGGGTTTATTAATTCATCTTATATATAATACATACTGAGTGCCTCATGTGCTAATCGCAATCCTAAATGTACAGACTTCAAGATCAAAAGGCATGTCCCTCTTCTCAAGGGGGTTTATAAGTTAGTGGGACATAAGCCGGCCAACCCATGGTGACAGTAGAATGTCAAGGAACTATAATGAATTTATGAACAAGGTACCATGAGAACACAGGAGAAGGGAATCCTTAAAATCCTTGGAAGAGCCAGAGGAGGTTTGAAAGGTGAGAAATCCTTGAAAAGAAAATTGAAAAGCACGTAGTTTTGGGGGAGGACAAGCAGGGGAAGGAACAGATGAGAGAGAGGGAGAGAAGAAAGAGAAAATGTGGCATGATTGGGGAGCAAATCCGGTTTGACATTATGAAGCATAAGGAGTAAGTAGGATACGGTGGTAGACTGAGGCAAAATTGTAAGGCCACACAGGAAAGTATGGCACGAAGAGTCACGTATGCCAAGCACATGGAGGAATGAGGTGCCATTACCACCGTTAGAGCAGAGGAGCGACATGGTTCCATTGTTGCGTTAGAAGGATCACTCCGATAGCACTGGGGAGGTTGAGCTGAGGATGGCTGAGACAAGAGGCTACTGGACCTTCCAGGAAGCTGTGGAAAATCCAGATGCTGTCCTAAGCAAGGACAGTGGCAGTGGGGGATGAATTCAGGAGATAATTGGAGGGTTGATTCAGTAGGGCCTGATGATTGATGATGGGCTATGGAGGTTCAGAGTGGGGGAAAAGGCTAGGAAGAGCCCCAAGTGGGTGGCTAATGCAGTAGGTGGTCGTGGTGACACTCACAGGCCAGGAACACAGCAAGGAGAACACATTTGCTGAGTTCGATCTGAGACACGTAGAATGGGAGGTGCCTGGGAGTAGTCCCGGTGGAGACGTCCAAAGGGCAAGCCCTCTTGTGCCTGAAACCTCGGTGTCGTGGTGGACTCGGGAAGAAAGGGCCTCCCCTCTATTCTGTGTCCTTCTTTGCCAACTAGGCTACCAGAGCAAGGCTGGTTTTGGTCTGAGTCCCAGGGTCTCGTGGGAATTAGTTCCTTCAGAACGGATTATATCTAACCCCTTTTTCCACGGTGGCTCAAAATCACTCAGAAGGACCCAGGAGAGCCTCATCTCTCTCCCCCAGGTAAACATAAATAATGTCTTCTGTCTTCCCTCACTCAGAACGCTGAAGTCTCTGTGCACATGGATAAGAAAACACACTAATCTGCATCTGGTTGAGGGTGAGATGTTCACATACCTTACCTCCACTTACGGACCCACAGCCCTGTTACACACATGTATGGAATGAAGTCTCAGATATAAGTGAAAATGTTGACAGTGGTTAGCTCTGTGGGGTAGGGTGACAGATGGTTTTGATGCTTGTTTACTTACATTTATTTGTTTGAGAGAGAGGGGGAGGGAGAGACAGAGGAATCGAGTCTCGGAATGGAGCAGAGGGAGAGAGAGAGAGAACGAGAATCTTAAGCAGGCTCCACCCTCAGGGAGGAGCCTGATGCAGGGCTCAATCCCACGATCCTGGGATCATGACCTGAGCCGAAATCAAGAGTTGGATGCTCAACCAACTGAGCCACTCAGGTGCTCCATACTTTATTTTAAAAGGTTTCCTTTCTGTGTGTAAAAGACATAGGATTTATCATCATCTAGCAGTTATTTTTACTGCCTGTGCCTGTGGAGGCTCTCTGATAATGAACTGAACCTTCCCCAGGAGGCCCGCCATTGATCCCGGACACCCCAGTTTTCATTTCTGATCGGCCCCTGCCCTGTGATCAACTGAAAATCACACGTCCAGTCCAAGGCGGGACCCAAGTGAAAGAGACCGGATCGCTGTGAGCATTAGCTGTATTGTCGAGTGTGAAAAGGGAACTGTAGCCGGCTGTAATCCGAGTAAAAGGAGAGCTCTAGTCCTCATCGGCTGTGACATCATCGCACATCAAATGGAGACCATGGCAGTGAGTCAATACTGCGAAATGGTAGTCCCTGGGCTGCCAACCAAGAGAAAGGTAGAACAATGGGAAAGTAGCTGGAAGGAACGGTCACGCAGGACAAGTGTGAAACACTGGATCCTGGTGTAATTAAAACTGGGCCCTGGGGGGACGTGGCCGAGGGCTACAATGGTGCTACTGCCCAGGGCATTACTCACCCGGTACCTGTCAGGTGACACCCCAGCCTGAATAGGAATATTGCCTGACGCCATAGAAACACGGTCTCTGATTCAGTCCCCATTAACTTAACGGGGGAGTTAAAAATTCCTTCACACACCTGCAGAGTTCAGAAATGTCTCCCAGTGGAGGCCTCCTTGGCCTGTAGGCAATGTACCCTCTGTGTACTTGATTTTTTATTGTTTCACAGCAAACAGCAATACTATTTCTAAACTGTGGCTGTTTTTTTTTCTGGGGTTTTGGGGTTTTTTTGCTTTTTGTTTTTGTTTTTTTGTTTTTTTGTTTTTCTGTTTTTGTTTTGTTTTTGTTTTTGAGAGAGAGAAAGAGAGAGAGAGAGAGAGAGAGAGAGAGAGAGAGAGAGAGAATCTCAAGCAGGCTCCGTGCTCTGTGCAGGGCCTGATGCAGGGCTCGATCCCACAACCCTGAGATCATGACCTGAGCCGAAATCAAGAGTCAGATGCTCAACCAACTGAGCCACTCAGGCACCCCTAAACTGTAGCTGGTTCTAAAGGAAGGTTCCTTTAGAGCGCCAGGGCTGTCCTTTGCCCATGTCACAAGGCTCTGGAGAATTGTGACAGCACGGGGGACTAAGCAGCCCTCAGTGACCTGACTCCTGGAATTTGCCCCGGCTGTCTCTGGTGCCTCTCTTCTGACCAGGATGTGCTTCCTCAGGGCCATTTCTCCTTGTAGGTGAAGGTGCGAATTTGGGAAACACCAGGAAAGTCTGTCTAATTGTTCAAACACTTTGACCATGAACTAACTAACTCAGGCTTAAAATTCCATAATTAGAGTCTTTCCTATCCTTTGACCATGGTTAAAATTCAGAGAACTCTGCAGAGGCCAACAATGAGTGAAGGCAATAATACCCTCCTCTTCTTAATCCAGGCCATACAGGTTGTGCTGCATATGGACTTCTCCAGATTTCATAGGTCATCATGGCCTCCCTGACCTTCTCAACTCCTTTGGGTCTATCTTTGTGCGCTAACCGCCCCAGTACCTACTGATACACCATATTGGATCTTTCTCTAGCCCAGTGATTCTCAAGTCAGGGCAAGTTTGTCCTCCAAGCGATATTTGGCGATTTCTGGAGATTTCGATTGTCGCAACTCAGGAGAATGATAGTATCATCTAGTGTGTAGAGGCCAGGAATGCTGCTAAGTATCCCATAGCACCCACAGTGGCCCCTACGATGATGACTTACCCAGCCCATTATGTCAGCAGTGCTGAGGTTCAGGGACCCTGCTTTAGTCAATGGATGTCACTCCTGGATTGATACTATTTTAAAAAAAGGGAGGTGCCTGGCTGGCTCAGTTGGTTGATGCGACGCTTGATCTTGAGGTTGTCAGTTTAATTCCCCACGTGGGGTGTAGAGACTACTTAAAAAAAATCTTTTAAAAAAATAATAAAAAATTCAACTCGTCCCACAGTGGGAGTAAGCGTTAAGCCTTACCGGTTATCTACAGTGTAGCGTGAATGGCTTTAAGAGATCCTTCGGGGAGAGCAGAGTGAAGGGTGGAAGTTGACTATTTGGATACGGAGAGAGGTAGGGGGCAGCATGAGTGGGTAGAGATTATTCAAAACCGAAACTCCAGAGGAAATCTCACTTTCCCTGAGACAGGTGCTGAGGGGTTACTCTCGGATAATTTGTCCCCTAACGTGGTTGTTAGTTAATTAGGGGATAAACAGATATATATCCTAATTATAGATATATGTATCTATACATTGCAAAATCCCTTGGGGAGCTTTTTCAGAATAAATATGCTTAGGGCCCATCCTTGAATTATGTTTAGAGTTGGGCCTGGGCATGTACTTTTCAAGGGCTCCTCAGTGCACCAGAATGTGCCCTCCTGGTTTCCAGCCAGTGTGCTGAAGGCTGTTAGCCAGTGTGGCCACTGTGCTAGACTTTCTCTCCTAAACGTGGAGCTTCCGCTTGAAAACAGCTATTTTGAAGAAGAATTTGAGGGTTTTGTGTGTGTGCGTGTGTGTGGTTTACCTTCTTTCAACATTGGAATTGACTATTTTTTTTATATTGGATACTTCTTTTAATATTATTGTTATTATTATTATAGTTCCATCCACGTTGTCGCAGATGGCAAGATTTCATTCTTTTTGATTGCCGAGTAATACTCCATTGTCTATATATATGGCACGTCTTCTTTATCCATTCATCGGTCAATGGACATTTGAGCTCTTTCCATACTTTGGCTATTGTTGATAATGCTGCTTTAAACATTGGGGTGCATGTGCTCCTTCGAAACAGCACTCCTGTATCCTTTGGATAAATAGTGCAATTTCTGGGTTGTAGGGTAGTTCTATTTTTAGTTTTTTGAGAAACCTCCATTGGAATTGACTATTTTTTTTTTTTAATTTTATGTTTATTTATCTTTGAGAGAGACACAAAGTGTGAGTTGGGGAGGAGCAGAGAGAGAGGGAGACACACACAGACTTTGAAGCAGACTTCTGGCTCTGAGCTATCAGCACAGAGCGTGATGCGGGGACTGAAACTCACAAGCCACGAGATCATGACCTGAGCGGAAGTCAGACGCTCAACAGACTGAGCCACCCAGATGCCCCTGGAATTGACTATTTTTTTAAATTGAGGTATAATTGACATATAAAATCATATTAATTTCTGGTGTGCAGCATAATGATTCATACTGCGAAATGATCATCACAGAAAGTCGTTATTATCCGTCACCATGCATAGTGACAATTTTTTGTTTGATGAGGACTTTTAAAATATACTCTCTGAGCACCTTTCAAATGCGCAATGCAGTATGATTAACTATAGTCACAATGCTGTACATGACATCCCCAGGACTCATTTATTTTGTAACTGAAAGTTTGTACCTTTTGACCACTTTCACCCACTTTATACCCCATCTGCCATGCCCCTCCAACAACAACAAATATATATATATATATATATATATACACATATATGTGTATATATATATATATATATATATATATATATATATTTATTGTCAAATTGGTTTCCATACAACACCCAGTGCTCATCCCCACAGGTGCTCTCCTCAATGCCCATCACCCACTTTCCCTCTCCCCCACCCCCCATCAACCCTCAGTTTGTTCTGAGTATTTAAGAGTCTCTTATGGTTTGCCTCCCTCCTTCTCTGTTTGTAACTTTTTTTCCCCCTTCCGCTCCCCCCTGGTCTTCTGTTAAGTTTCTCAGGATCCACATATAAGTGAAAACACATGGTATCTGTCTTTCTCTGTATGACTTATTTCACTTAGCATTAACACTCTCCAGTTCCATCCACGTTGCTACAAAAGGCCATGTTTCATTCTTTCTCATTGCCAAGTAGTATTCCATTGTATATATAAACTACAATTTCTTTATCCATTCATCAGTTGATGGACATTTAGGCTCTTTCCATAATTTGGCTGTTGTTGAAAGTGCTGCTATAAATATTGGGGTACATCAGCACTCCTGTGTCCCTTGGGTAAATTCCTAGCAGTGCTATTGCTGGGTCATTAGGGTAAATCTATTTTTAATTTTTTGAGGAACCTCCACACTGTTTTCCGGAGTGGCTGCACCAGTTTGCATTCCCACCAACAGTGCAAGAGGGTTCCCGTTTCTCCACATCCTCTCCAGCCACTCTGGAGATTTGTTCATTTTAGCCACTTCGACTGGCATGAGGTGGTATCTCACTGTGGTTTTGATTTGTATTTCCCTGATGAGGAGTGACGTTGAGCATCTTTTCATGTGTCTGTTGGCCATCTGGATGTCTTCGTTGGAAAAGTGTCTATTCATGTCTTCTGCCCATTTCTTCACTGGATTATTTGTTTTTTGGGTGTGGAGTTCAGTGAGTTCTTTATAGATTCTGGATACTAGCCCTTTATCCAATATGTCATTTGCAAATATCTTTTCCCATTCTGTCGGTTGCCTTTTAGTTTTGTTGATTGTTTCCTTTGCAGTGCAGAAGTTTTTTATCTTGGTGAGGTCCCAATAGTTCATTTTTGCTTTTAATTCCCTTTAATTCAGAGATGTGTTGAGCAAGAAATTGCCGTGGCTGAGGTCAGAGAGGTTTCTTCCTGCTTTCTCCTCTAGGGTTTTGATGGTTTCCTGTCTCACATTCAGGTCCTTCATCCATTTTGAGTTTATTTTTGTGATTGGTGTAAGAAAGTGATCTAGTTTCATTCTTCTGCATGTTGCTGTCCAGTTCTCCCAGCACCATTTGTTAAAGAGACCGTCTTTTTTCCACTGGATATTCTTTCCTGCTTTGTCAAAGATTAGTTGGCCATACATTTGTGGGTCCAATTCTGGAGTCTCTATTCTATTCCACTGGCTTATGTGTCTGTTTTTGTGCCAATACCGTGCTGTCTTGATGATTACAGCTTTGTAGTAGAGGCTAAAGTCTGGGATTGTGATGCCTCCCGCTTTGGTCTTCTTCTTCAATATTACTTTGGCTATTCGGGGTCTTTTGTGGTTCCATACAAATTTTAGGATTGCTTGTTCTAGCTTCGAGAAGAATGCTCGTGCAATTTTGATGGGGACTAATTTACACCCAAGTTAGTTAGCAAATAGTGCAATAATGACTTCAGGAGCAGATTCCAGTGATTCATCCATCCCCTATGTATAACACCCCGTGCTCATCCCAACAAGTGTCTTCCTCAATGCCCCTCACCCATTTAGTCCATCCCCCCACCCCTATTAATTAAATGTAAAAGGATAACTTGTAAAACAACAAAATTTCATAGAGATGAAGTTGTCATTCACAAAATATCCGTCTCATTTACACATAGTAACTGTAGGGCTAAAAAAGAATATTAAGGGCATGCTTTCATTTTTTAAATTATGCCATGTAATTTTCAAAAACTGACTAAATGAATAAAATCACAGAGTTTTAGATATGAAAAACAACAACAACAACAACAAAAAGAACAAACTCTGATTTTTCTGGTTTATGGCCCCTGTAAATTAAGACAGAGAGGCCTTTCCTGTCTGGGCTTGAATCTGTAGTCTTGAGAGATAATAAACCCCCAGGGCCATCTCTATTGTTTCTATTACCAGGCCCTGGAGCAGAGGTGGTGTTACCTGAAATATAACTTGTCCTCTGAATCCTGAAGACTGGACACACTCGAAAAGAGGAGCCAAAAAACAAAAAAACAAAAAAACAAAAAAACAAAAAAGAAAGAAAGAAAACGAGCCACTACACGGAGTCCTCAGTAGCTTTTTCGTTAGGCAGGGAACCGGAATTTCAAAACAACTCGTTTGCCCTTTAAAAAAAAAAAAATGTATCCTTTTCTTTATTTGCTCACTCATTCCGTCAATCAGCCAACAGCTGTATTTGAGACTGTCCATAGAATTCTGCCGTGTGTACTTGAGATGGTGATATTACAAAAATAGCTTCCTTGGTAGCTTCAATCTATCAGGGACACATAACAAAACAAAAACCACACAAAGATGAAAAACAGAATAAAAGAGAAAAGACTTGGGACTCTGTCCAACAAGTCATTAATCTCCTTTTGGTCCCAATGTCCTCATCTGTATAACCAGGTGGTTGGATTCGTTGGTCTTCAAAACCCCTTCCAGTCTTCAAATTCTCTAAGTCGGTCACACTGTGATGTGGAACCTGAGTGCCTGTGTCCTCCGTGGGGGAGCCGTAGTCACATAAGGATGTCATATAAGGTCCGGAGAAACCTGTCAGGAGATCGCCTCCTGCTTCAGGAGATCACTTCTATGGCTCACCTGTGGACATCAATCTCTGTCAGCATCTGGGGATGGGGTCACGAGATGGCCTCCTCTAACTAAAGGCCTTGTCCTTGGGCGGTTCCTGAGTTAGTCTGGCCATGACAGGATATAGTCTTTGAACTTCCGCCCATCCACTGGTGGGGTTTGGATTTCATTGGTTCTGTTCCTTTGGACTTAGGGGCTATCGTTAGCCTAAGCGCCTGTACCCCTACCTAATCCTGGCCTGCCTGCCCAGCCCCGAACTAGCTCATTCTGGCTGGCATGGCTTTTGCTTTCTTTTCATTTACTTGACAAATATTTATGAGGTGCATGTTCATATCAGGCACTGTCCCTGGTATCGGAGACAGATGTAGACAAAAAAAAAAACGTAAGCCTTGCCTCACAAAACCCACAGTCCACCTCTGCCTGGCCCAACACCTTTCAGTCTCTGCCGCCTTTTGTCACTCAGACCACTAGCTGCTGGCTGGACTCCTGCAGTAAAGGAAGTGAATGTCCAGAAACCGATGGCCTGGGCTCTGGCCGCCTCACCTCATCCGTGAGTGAGACTTCTGCTGATACGAGTGCCTGCCCACACTCCAGACTGGTGCGCACTTCTCTCTTCTTCCGGATCCTCTGCAGGGCCCTTGCCCTCTCCATGTGGCCCGCTGACCTCTCCCACATGCTGGGCTCTGTCTAGTCCTGGCGTCTTCCACCGGCTCCCCACTGTGTTCTTGAGGTGCCAGCTGTGGCCCGTTGCGCCCGAGTAACGGCAGGAGGGAAGAACCGTGTCACCCTCACTGCCTTGGTCACGATCGGGGCATCGGATTCACATTTTTATTCAACGTGCTCTCGCGTGTCCTTTGAGATGTGTCACAATCAAAAACCAGGAGCTCCTAAGCAGATGGCTCCGCGGGTACTGTGCTGCTGGTAGAGCATTAATGGCCTTGAAGTGATAGTTAAGAGTGTTACACCAAACACTAGCATCTAGAGTCATGTTTTGCAAAAACTGAGTAATCGGAAGTGTTCTGCCAACAGTCATCAGTTTGCTCTTTCTTTGCAGTCAGGCTGCTGGTGCAGGCACGATGGGGGTGACAGCCGACGCCGGCTTGCCTTGGGAACATCAATCCAAAGGTTCCTGTTATCTGTCTCTCTGCATTCCCCTCCCCCACACCACCCCACCCCAGTAGGAGTTGAATATGCAGCACATATGTGCTTCTCTTTGGCTAAGTCTGGGACTCTGCTCTGGAACCTGCAAGACTGTCTTGCCGACATATGGGCACATCCTCCCTCTCCAGCCCAGCATCCCCTACAGCAAGGAGCAGGCAGGCAAGGCAGAAGCCCCGGCCACGATATGGAGATGTTTATCCAGAGTCAGCTGCCCGGCCACCACCCTAACCGGCCCAGTGCACTGTCAGCAAAAGGTCAGTCTCTGTTTTCTTTAAGAAAGGAGACTTTGAAGCAGTTTCCTAGCCCGAGGAATTCCAGAGGAAAGTTGCAATGGAAATTACTGTGACCAATCCAGTGGGCTATAAATAACATATTAAAGTCCTCGGGCATGTTGCCACCTGCTCTTAGGTCTTTCGATCCCCACGGTCCCACCCCCTGCCAGATGGGTAGAAGTTCAAGCCACTGTCTGATAACTCATGTATCTTTCTTCACCGTTGGAGGTTGCTACAAAGACCCAAGGGATTGTTAAAGAGGCTTTCTATAACCACCTCCCTCAAACTCCCAAAATCATCCCCGGGTGTGCTAGAGTGAGGAGAGCCAGCCTTCTCAACAGCCTTTAGCCAGTTGTGCCTCTTTTCCCTCCCATTGGCAAAATGAAATTGACATTGTCTGCTTGTTACGCAAAGGTTAACTGAAGTGCTTTGCGTTCATGGGCAGGTGGGGAGCAGGCACTGAGTCGTCCCAGAAGCTGGGGCTTCAGCTGGTGCTGGGACAGGCCAGGCACTTTGCCTTCAGACTTGACTAATCTTCATACCTGCCTTAGAATCAGATTGTCCCCAATTTTCAAATGAGGAAATTGCATTTCAAAGAGCCTAAGTATTTGCTCCCGGGTCACGTACTTGGTAAACTGAGCTGGTATTCTAATCCAGAATCTTGGGGGTCCAAAGGCTAACAGCTAAAATAGTTGAATTCCCTCTCAAATCTGGGTGTGTATATTTATAGATTCATTTATTCAATAAATAACTCCTGGGCTTCTACTATGTGCCAGATGTTTGTGATAAATCGAGCATAAATTAAACAAAACTTCTTGGCCTCAAGGAGGTTGCACTTTTCTGAAAAGCGTGCGGAGAGAAGATAAAATTCCAAAATGTGTACTGCTATTGAAAACACAACTACATCCTATGAAAAATATGGCATGAAGAGTGAAGCTGAATTTTATTGCAGGGCTCGAAGCCAAGAAATTCAACTGTTAAGATAAGAAATGAGCAAAGACATGGATTTCCATTTCTTTTTCTTTTTGTAAGTAGGCTTCATGCCCAGCGTGGAGCCCAACATGGGGCTTGAACTCACCACTCTGAGATCAAGACCTGAGCTGAGATCGAGAGGCAGATACTTACCCAATTGAGCCATCCAGGTACCCCTGGGTTTCCATTTCTGAAAGCATTTGTTTAAATGCTGTAGCATCAGTCAGCTACAGAATGCTGTGCATACCTAAAAACTTGCGCGCGCGTGTGTGTGTGTGTGTATAAAAACTTACTTAAAAAAAATTAGATGTCTGTCAGTTGATTTTTTTTTGCCATAATATTCAATTTATACATTTCTACACCCATTTCATAGATAAGGAAACTAAGTCTCCAGGTGATGAGTTGCTCAAAGTAATTCAGAGATAATTCTCATAATAGTAAAATGCGGTCCTGAATGGAAAATAAAACACTTGATTTGCCAGCAGAGGTGTGAGGGAATGTAATGAATGGTACAGGACGTGCTCTTAGTTTCCCACGCTTCATGCAATGGGAGGTCAGTATCCGTGGTACCTGCGTGCAGATCCGATAAAAGTCAGACTTTCCCTCTCAAAGCTGTGACTTCCTCACCAGAAAGGCCCCTTCTGATGATAGCAGTGCCAGAAAACGGGCCACCTCCTGTTTCTCCACTGCTCAGCACAGAAAAGACGAACGACTCAGCTCCTAGAAAATGAAACATATGGGGGGGGGGGAACTCAAGAACTGGGCTCATTACCTGGACCACGTAGCTTTACTTTAGCAGAGTACCAGCATTTCCAAAAGCGGTAGGTGAATGTTTTGATGACCACTTCACCTTGAGAGGTCGAGACCGGTGTTTCCAGGCAAGCAAAACCACACAAGTTTCCAATCCCGACCCTGCCACTTACTGTGTGATTTTGGATACGTTACTTTCCTTCTGCGTGTGTCAGTTTCTCCATCTGTGAAGTACCATGGAGTACTTCATGTACCATGAAGTACAAATGGTACCTCATAAGGTGATTGTAAGCGTTCACTGAGTTAATACATGGAAAGTATTGAGTTGGTTCACATCTGGTACTTGAGTAAATTCTCCATAATGAGAGAGATTATTATTTAGGACTGTGTGTCTATGTGGGTTAGCCCAACATTAAAAATCCATTAGCCCAACATTCTGACGCAGCCCATTCACTCTAATAGCGTTTGAGATGTCTTTCCTTCAATGCTGGTTAAGGCCACGCAGAAGCAAGTTCCTGCTGTGTCTGAAAGATCATGACATAGTCGACGAAGCTTCTTGGTCTATCTCGACGACAAAATCTGAATCAAACTACCACACGGTCCATCAGGTTGCCAAGTACACAGTCATCCACTTAAACGATTGAATACTGAATTTACCTTGGCCAGTATGATTGCCGTCTAGACCTGATCTAAGAGTGGCTGACATCCCATCACAGTGCAGACCAACAACTGATGCTTCCAAAGGGGCAAAAGAACGAAATATTAATGAGAGGCGCTCTATACCAATGTGAAAACGACTAGAAAGAACCCTTTTACGTTAATACACGGGGTAAATTTCATGCCGGGAATTGAGTTCAGAAAGGGCATTGCACCACACTGTTATGATCCAGGGTTTCAGTTTGGGAGGAAAACAATGATACAAACTGTTTGTTTCCTCAAGGGAGATTATTATCGCTGGCAGCCTTCTGAGTGATTTGTCAAAATGGAATACAACCAAAAGACGCATCCAGTGAGACTTCATATTTGTTACAAATGGGGCAAGTTATAAATTGTGAGGCTGGCTAGTGTTTTTCACGTGTACTTGGGCAATAGTGTGGGTGTCTTTAGGGCACAGAAGGAAATAGATTGATGTTGTCTGAGGAACATCTTTTTTTTTTTTTTTATGTGATAGCTTAGGTTCCAAATAGTGACCTTGGTGTTTCCCTGCCACAAAGAGGAAGAAAAAAAAAAGTCTCCTGAGCACCTTTATCTTGAGTATTCAGTTATTGCACAAAATCTTTCCTTGGCCCTGAGAAGCACCTTCTCTTTCCAGCTCAAGATCCACGTGGGCAAGTTGATCGAGATGTCTTCTTGTAGCCCTAAAATAAGCTACGTCCATGTGGCTGCCCCATTCCTCCACAGGAAAAAGGAGAGCCAATTTTTGCTCCTCAGGTCACCAGTGAATAAGTCTCTCTACGAGGTTATGATAGTACCTTTTCTCCCCCCTTTTTCCTTTGCTTTTTGAAGTATAGTTGACACACAATGTTACATTAGTTTCACGTGTACAATACGGCGATTCGATTCGTTAAGTCTATACATTCTGTTGTGCTCACAAGTGTAGTTGCCATCTATCCACGCTGCACTGTTAGCAACCCATCGACCGTATTCTCTACTCTGTACCTTTCATGCCCATGACTTTATTCCATAACCGGAAGCCTGTACCTGTTACTCCCCTTCACCTTTGCCCATCCCCCACACCCTTCCCCCCCAGCAACGAATCCGCTAGATTAGTGAAGTGGGTTAAATGTTCAGGGGTAGAATGGTTAGATAATAAAAGGTTACACACATGCTACTGTGTATATTAAAAATTAAAACTGCCTCTTAATCTCACAAAAACAAATACTCTTTCTTAGACATCAGAATATTTCTACTTGAAGTATTTTGGGGCCCCCATTATTCACAATATATCCTCAATGAGCCTCTCTAATTTATTAAGAGAAAACCTAGTTTTAACATGTATAGAAAACTTCCTAGACTTATTTCAAAAAAAACTGTTTTTGCTGGATATTTGCCCAAATTGCTTGAATGCTAAAGAAATGTAAATATTTCTGTGGGCTTTAGATTAATTTAACAATGAAAAGACATCTGCAGATTTTATTAAATGCCTGATGATACCATTTGACTATAGTTTTTGAAATACAAGGAGGCAGAGTGTAAAAATTACTGTGATTGCTATTACTGCTAATATTAGTGGTAGAAAAAGCATCTATATTTATTTAGCCAAATATATTTTCCAGGAGTAAAATTTTCACCCCAGAACAACTGAGTATATCTTGAGTGATGTGACCCTATTGCAAGGCATGAATGGAGTGCATTACTATCAGCAGTGGGTGGGACACAGAGGGGCAGAATGAGAGTGCCAAGGCGGATAGTTCCGCCTGGGAGAGTAGGAGCATAAAGACAGATCTTGGAGCAAAAGGACAAAAAGAATAAAGCAGCAAAGGAGTAAAGTATGATAAAAGCCCCCTCAGCCCAGTACAAGGTCAGCCCCTGCCCCCGTGCTTTGTAGAATGAAGAGCTGGGGCTGTGTACCAGCCCAAGTACATGTTCTGAGCCTGAGTCTTGGAGACCCAGGTCTCCAAGGCATAGACTGACCAACACCGTCTCCAGGAGTATCTGCTTGTCACCAGGAAAACAGGTCAAGGCAGTTGGTTTGGCCAAATCACTAGCTTAATTGGTATAAAAATGTCAAATTGGTTGTTCGAAATTCATAAATCAACCCATTCGAAGTAAAGGAAACTAGAACCTGTATAAACTGTTATAAATAGGTTTTAGGTCCAGCAATCCAGATAAAAGAGCTGTAAAATTAATTGAAAAGGAATAAAGCATGTACAAATATCAGATATTATTACTCTGCCATTAGTTTCCTGCACCTCATGATTAGATTCATTTATGTTAGCGTTACAGTTCCAATTAGGGCACGGAAGCTAAATCGCTATATTCTAGAAAATGCACATTTTGGTACGCAGGCTGAATTTTTTTTTTTTTTTTTTTAGCATGCAAATAAATCGCATTAATTGCCCTTGTTGGCAGTCATGGATTTCTTAGGACCTTTTATCTGCAACCAAACTAATTGGCCTTGAATCCATTCTGACAACATTTTAATTATTCACCAGTTAATAATTCTTAAAAGCAACGTCAACATTAAAATGTCTCTAAGAGCATGTACTGAGTTGTTCGATCCCATATAATAATTTCATACAATATTCATGTCAACCTAAATTTTCCCTGAGATCTTATTAATGTGTGTAACATATTTTTATATTCAGAAAATAACTTTAACATTCTAATGACTGTAAATAATATCCTTTGCATGATAAATGTGTGCATTCTCCAAACAACTTGTTTCTTCACATAGTTTGAGACTCCCTGATGTCAGTTTTTAAGGATCAATTGAGAAGGCAATAAAAAAAAAAGTCTAGTCCCTATTGTGCATAAAATGACATACCCTGGGGAGTATAAAGAAATATAAGAATTGCACCCTGTCAGGGTCCTTCTCACATCCCCACGGAACACTTTGCTGCAACCATTGAACATAGGAAAACAATTGAAAATAAGGAAAAATACAAACAGCACTAGACTACAATAGAACAGGTTTCTGTCTTAGGGTGGGCTCCCCACGTGAGGAGTTGTATATAAGGAAAGGTAATTTGGAGAGTGGGGAAGTGGGCCCATGAACGGAAGTCCCATTCAGGGTAACTTGGGTTCAATCCTACAGGAGTTTTGAAGACATCTAGGTCAGAGGCAAGGGAGCTGGAGTATTTATACCTCCAATCCATCAGTCATAGGTAATGGGGCATCCTGGATGGAGGGAGGAGAGTAGCAGGGGACTCCTAATTTTCCAGGCATTTCCTGCTATCTTACCAGAAGGCAAAGCAGGTTACAGGTGCTTAGAGGCAGCCTTCCGACAGAGAAACATAGGGACTGGCTCCTGGAGGTGGGGGCACACTCACGTGCCATCAGTGTGAACAGTGTGCCTGGACACGGTCGAGTGTGATAATGGCATAGGAGTGGAGCACTGACGACATCTGACCACCCCAACTTGGGTGGCCCTGGGCTGCATGGGATTCATTGCCAAATTAAGTACACAGGCAATAATTGCTGTAATATAGCAGGAAAAGAAGAGATCCCCTGGTCATAAAAGTATCAGTTTGGCTACCTTTACTCTAAATTTTACAGGGATAGGCCTGCCCCTGTTCATTGCCACCTGTGCCTGTGTTAAGTCCCTCTACTTCTAGGATTCTCTATGTTTATTTATGTTTTAATGTTTATTTATTTTTGAGAAAGTGCAAGTGAGGGAGGGGAGGAGAGGGGGGGACAGAGGATCCTAAGCGGGCTCTGCGCTGACAGTCGCAAGCCCAATGTGGGGCTGGAAATCACGAACAGCAAGATCGTATCCTGAGCTGAAGTCAGACGCTCAACTGACTGAGCCACCCAGGCGCCCCTGGGATTCTCTTTAAAGAAGTCACTTTCACGGGGATAGAAAGCATACTCCACAATAATACATTATCAGCAACAAAAGTGATATTTTGACCTCCCTCCATTTTACTCCTTGCACATATCTTAATTAGTTAAGCTAATTAAGGGGAGCCCAGGTGTTATTTATCGGCCCTGCTCAAACATTAGAAAAATAATAGTTAACATTTACTACATGCCAGGAACAATTCTAAGCACTTTGCAAAAATGATCTTATCATGCCTTTTCGACAGCTAAATGATGTAGGTCATGTTTACACATTTCAATCGTGAAAGCTGAAGTACAGAGAGGTTAATCATCTTGCCCGAGGAATAGACCCGGGGCTTGAACACAAAGATAATCTAGTTACAGAGTCTATGCCCTTAACCAGTAAAGGCAACTGAACTGAGAGCCAGAGAATTGCCAAGGAATAGCTGTCACAGGAGAACCGTGACCGCATCACAGAAACCATAGGATGGACTTAGCAAAGGGTGTTTGGAGAATTAGGATGTGCAGGCTCAGTGGGAGCGGAGGCGGACTGACATAGTGGTGAGAGCCACTGGGTCCTAAGGCAACCTAGAGAGGAAGCCAGAAGTTCATCAGCCACCTCTCAATAAGCACGTGGTGTAAAAAGACTCAGAGGGGCGCCTGGGTGGCGTCCGACTTCAGCCAGGTCACGATCTCGCGGTCCGTGAGTTCGAGCCCCGCGTCGGGCTCTGGGCTGATGGCTCAGAGCCTGGAGCCTGTTTCCGATTCTGTGTCTCCCTCTCTCTCTGCCCCTCCCCCGTTCATGCTCTGTCTCTCTCTGTCCCAAAAATAAATAAACGTTGAAAAAAAAAAAAAAATTTAAAAAGACTCAGAGACCCGACCACGTCTTAGAATCAGAAGATCACTTGCGAGATCTGAAAGATTAGTTACAAGGACAATCAAAAGAGGCCAACCTCCCCTCTTCAAATGCCACAAGATCACAGAGGACTCACCACCCCCAATAAACTCAGATTTCACATTGGTTGTTTTACTGTGTTTTAGGTATAATCATTTATCCTGCTTTGGATTCACAGGGTTTTTTGAATCCATGGATTGATGTCTTCCATCAATTTTGGGAAATTCTTAGTCATTATCTCCTCAAATTATGCTTATTTTTTTTAAACCCCACCCTCTCTTCTGGGACTCCAATGATAGTAGTTTAAGCTTTCCTTCACACGAATCTTATTATTTCTTGTTAAGTTCATTACTAATTACATTTTGTTATTGTGACATTGGAAGAGTTTTTACCTCCATAATAACTTCTAGGTGGTTATTGCTTGTGGATCTCAAAGTTGTTGGTCTTTGCATTAATTTTGTGCCCTCCTTCCTACCTTACGAAACTTTTATTGTTTGCAAAACTTTCTCATCTGATTCTTGTAGGTCTTCACATCATCTGAAAATGGCAATCGTTATAGCTCTTCCTTTTTAATTTCCTACTTCTGATTTTCCCCCCTGTTTCTAATTGCATTGGCCAATGCCTTCTGTACATTGACAATGGGCATCCTTGTCTTTGTCTCTGACTTTAACAGAAATAATGTCAGCTTTTGGGTTGAGATACATTTATTTATTCATCTTCAGGAAGTATCTATCTTGTCCTCCTGAGTGTTTTTTTTTTTTTTTAAGTCAAATGGTTTTTGAATTTTGTCAGATGCTTTTTAAGCATTTATGGAGAGGATCAGTAATTTCTAACAACTATTAGTTTGATGAATTATATTCATAGATATCTTGAACCATTCTTGCTCTCCAGAACTAAATTCTACGTGGCCATATTATTAATGCAATGTTCTTTCAGATTCTGTTCTCAAATATTTTATTTAGGATTACTGCATCAAAATTTAGAAATGGGATTTATTTTTAGTTGTTCTTTTTTTAGAGAGAAGATGTGGTTTCATTTCTTTTCCAAGGCTACACTGTTTGAAAGCCATAGGAATTATCTGCTCTTTAATGGTTTTAACAAATTCACCTGTAACACTATCTGGTCCTATTGCTTTTGTAGAATTGTAGCTCTTTGACAATTTTCTCTATTTCTTCAACAAAAATGAGATTTTTAGATTTCCTAACCTTCTGGAGACACTTTTGGTAAACGTGGTACATTTCCAGAAAGTTATTCATTTCTATCGAGGTTTTCAAATTCATTTGTATACATTTTAGTCATCTCTAATGGTTCTTCTGATGTGGTTATTTCTCCTTTATCATTTTAAATTTTGTGTATCTGCTTTCTCCACATTTTTTAAAAAACATTCGTGGATAATTTGCAAGATTGAATGTCACATGTTAAATTTTCTTAGAAGGTGAAACTGGGACTCTTCACCAATGTCCAACTACAAACCCAGGTATACATAAATAAAAACTTTGTTTACGATAAAAGTGACACTTCAAATTAGTTGGCAAATGGACAGTTAATCAAATTATGTTGGGTTAAATAACTATTACTGTATCTGAAAAGAAATTTTCATACGTAACAGCACTCACTGGAATAAAGTCCAGATAAATCTAAAATATATGTTAGGGTGCCTGGATCAGTCATTTAAGTGTCTGACTTCAGCTCAGGTCATCATCTCACAGTTTGCGAGTTCGAGCCCTGCATCGGGCTCTGTGCTGATAGCTCAGAGCCTGGAGCCTGCTTTGGATTCTGTGTCTCCCTCTCTCTCTGCCCCTCCCCCGTTCATGCTCTGTCTCTCTCTGTCCCAAAAATAAATAAACGTTGAAAAAAAAATTAAAAAAAAAAAATAAATAAATAAAATAATTGTAAGTGTCAAAAGGTTAACCAGGAACTGATACAAAATATAAACACAGGGGAGTGAATCTGAAAGAACGCATATACCCTTTGATTCAGCTATTTCCCCATCCTAAAGACATACTTAGATATGTTCATAAAGATGAATACACAAGGATGTTCACTATTGGTTATACAGGGAAGTAGTGATACAACATATATTGTATCCATAATATGAAATACTAGCAGCCATTAGAAGAAGGAGGCAGAGCTACATGTAGTGAAGTACAAAGCTCTACAAGACCTATTGTTCCTTTTTTGAAGTTTATTTATTTATTTTGAGAGAAATGGAATGAGAGAGAAGGCGCGTGTGCGCACCCATGCACAAGAGCTGGGGAGGGGCAGAGAGAGAGAGGTAGAAAAAGAATATCAGGGAGGATCCACTCTCAGTGTGGAGTCCAATGTAGGGCTCACTTCCATGAATTGTGATCCTTACCCGGACCAAATTCAAGAGTCAGACGCGTAAACAACTGAGCCATCCAGGCGCCCTAAGACCTTTTGTTAAGTAAAAAAAAAAAAATTGAAGAATGGTCTATTCTATAGACCATTTTATAATGGTCTGTGTATATTATAATCACATGTGTAAAACACTGACAAAACTATGTGTGTGTCATATACAGTGTATATACAAATGCATTTTTATTTTTTTTTCAACGTTTATTTATTTTTGGGACAGAGAGAGACAGAGCATGAACAGGGGAGGGGCAGAGAGAGAGGGAGACACAGAATCGGAAACAGGCTCCAGGCTCTGAGCCATCAGCCCAGAGCCCGACGCGGGGCTCGAACTCACGGACCGCGAGATCGTGACCTGGCTGAAGTCGGACGCCTAACCGACTGCGCCACCCAGGCGCCCCCAAATGCATTTTTAAAAAAAGACCAGAAGGACGTTCACCAAAATGCTCATATTCTCCTCTCTAGGTAGTAGATGAGTAGAAGGAAGATATTCACATTTCTGCCCATATATTCTTTGTATTTTATATTATTTGAGTCATTTACAATAAGAATGTATTTAACTATTGGTAGCATCATTTTTTAAGGTAGTAAATGTAAAAAATTTGGGGGGGGGATGATATGGGCCTGCCTATGTGTATGTAGGGAACAGGTTTAATGAGGAATAATTATGTGTGACCCATTTTCACTCAATCAGGAGATCCTTTCATATTTCAGTGAAGTACTTTGTAGTACAGAACAGATCCTTCAATAAGAAATATATTTAGGGGCACCTGGGTGGCTCAGTCGGTTAAGCATCTGACTCGTGATTTCAGCTCAGGTCACGATCTCACGGTTCGTGAGTTCGAGCCCTGCATCAGACTGTCTACTGTCAGCATCGAGTCTGCTTGGGATCCTCTTATCTGTCTCTCTCGGCCCCTTCCCCACTCGCACTCTCTCTCCCTGTCTCAAAAATAAACAACTAAACAAATTAAAAATGTATATATTTCAATCCTTTCTGTCTCTACTTCACACACATATACAAACACAGACACATATTAATTTATTCCCCAAGTGTTTGTTGACAACAGACCTAATTCTGGTGCTGTGATAAGTGTGAAGGGATGACACTTTCTCCTCGCTCTGTACAGGTAAAAATATGCATTTTCTTAAACTTTCTGGGTCACCATGCCAGCTTGTAGGGCAGCGATGGTCTGCTGGGGTTGGTGAGGAAGAATGTTTTCAGACAATTTCAGGCAAGCTGTTCTTCTTTCTTCTGCACCCACCTCAGGCTCCAAGAGTTTAGTGGAACAGAAGGAAGCAGGTTTGGGGCAGGGGTGTGTCTACACACATCTGTACGAAGGTGCTTGTAGTTGTGATATTGTGATTTATAATAAGTATGTGTTTGGTCTTTGACCCTGTTTCTGGCACAGGGCTCCTAAAACCCTCAGAAGGTCTTAAGTGATAAGCGTGAAAAAGTATCTTTCATCAGTGATGTGATTTGTGGACCACACCTAATGATGGGGCTTACTGGCACCAGAAGCACCCACTTGATTAGAAAACTGGAACTTTCAGGGAGCCTGGGTGGCTCAATCGGTTGAGCATCCGACTTCGGCTCAGGTCATGATCTTGTGGTTCTTGAGTTTGAGCCCCAGTCAGGGTCTGTGCTGACAGCTCGGAGCCTGCTTCGGATTCTGTGTCTCCCTCTCTTTCTGCCCCTCCCCTATTCATGCTCTGTCTGCCTCTGTCTCTCTCAAAAATAAATTAACATTAAAAAAAAAATCCATGGATTAAAATAAAAAGGGGGCTGGAACTTTCAGTCTCAGCCCCATAAACTCCTGGAAGGGGTGAGGGACTGGAGGTTGAGTCAATTGCCAGTGGCCAACGATTTAATCAATCACGCCTATGTAATAAAGCCTCTACAGAAACACAAAAGGATAGAGTTTGGAGAGCTTCTAGCTTGGTGGACGCGTGGACATTTGGGGATGGCGGTATACTCAGAAAAAGCATGGAAGCCCCATACCCCTTCCCCATGCCTTGTCCTATGCATTTCATCCATCTAGCTATTCCTGGATTATATGCTTTTATAATAAACTGGTGATCTGGTAAGCAAAATGTTTGAGTTCTGTGAGCCACTCTAGCAAATTAATCTAGCCCAAGGAGGGAGCCATTAGAACCTCCAATCTATATAGCCTGTCAGCTACTGGGGGTGGGGGGGTGCTGGAGGTGTCTTGTAGGACTGGGCCCTTAACCTGTGGGATCTTACACTATATCCAGGTAGATAGTGTCAGAATTGAGTTGAATTGTAGGACACCCAGATCGTGTTTAGGCACTGCATGGTGGAATGGGGGTGCAGAATTGTAACAGTACAGGCATCCCACTTTAGCTGTGGAAAAGAACTGGCCAGAAAAAGGTTTATGCACCAATTGTGTGTGTGTGTGTGTGTGTGTGTGTGTGTAGGTACTGGATTATCACAAGAAATAAACAGGACATGGGAAAAACATGGGGTTCATCTTAATGTGTTTTCCACATATGTGTCTCTAGCTTCTATGGAGGGGGCAGAGGAGGGGACACAAAAAAGGAAACAAAGATAGAGTGACTCTAGAAAAGCAGAATCTGGAGAAGCAAGAATCTGGAGAAGCAAGACCCAGCAAAGGTGGGTCAATTGGCCCAAATTAAGGAAAGAGACGAGTTTAGGGAAACACTGGGGGTGTTCAGAGAACCGACAATGAAGTACTTTAAGGTGCCTGGGTCAGGGCGAGACAAAGGCTCCTTCAAATCTTAAGCACTGAAAAAAATTAGAATGTATTCCAGGTCCCTTCCCATATGTACCTTTAAATAAAAGCAGTACTAATGCGTAAACTAAGTAAAATACAGGAACTGGCGAAGGTTTTCACAAATATTTTGCCTCCTTTTTGCTGGCCCACCAAGCCTGTTCACAGGCTGCCCATTGGGTCATCTGTACGGATTAGTTTTAACGCTGAGGCTTGGGCAGGGGAGCAGCCTGAGAAAACACTTTTCCTCAGGAATGAGAAAGCTGGGAAGGTCCACCGGCTTGAGGTCTCACAAGACTGCAAAACACCACCAGCACGCCAGAAGTGGAGACGAGGTGAGTATGGCAGTAAGTGAGATTGAAGAACGGCCACGGGGAGCTGGGGAGAGCAGTTGGTGAGGATTATTTCACTGGTGGCAAGAGCTACCGGGAAGCTCGATCTCGTGTTCTGTGAAGGGTGCAGTAGACGGAGTCCTTGTCATCGTGAAGGAGGTCCAACAAGTCGCGTCTAGAGGCATCGGGTATCATCCGGTTTTCGAATCTGTGCTTCGTGTCTCCATCTTTAACTGCTTTCCTGCAGGCCTTCAGGAGGCTTAGAGAACATTGAGCATGTGATCAAAAGGGAACATAGGCTCAAGAAGCGACTTCCCCGTGTCGGTCGACGCAAGGCCATCCTGGTGCCGTGCGACTTGCCCGCAGCTGCTGCCCTATCCTGGGGGCTTCGGCCAGGCATGAACTGCAGACACCTGGAGAGGGCCCACCCTCGTGGAAGGCGGCGCATTTAGTGGCACCGCCTACCACTTCCTCATGTGCCTTCATTTCCCATGGATCGGATGGGAGGGGGGTCTCAAAATTGTTTCCGCTGCATTAGATTCCCAGTTTTCTGACTCCCAACTTGTCTCTCTTTCTTGATAACGGCTCATCCCTCTCCATGACTGCATCCTGGCATTAGTGCCTGCAGCTTGACTCCCGGCTTAAAAACCATGGAGATCAAATTAATATATACCTTTATGACGATATATTCATTAACGTTCACAATCAGACTCGCTGTATTGCTTGTATTTGTCACTCCAAAAAAAAATCATTTTCAGCGTTCTACAATTCATTGCGGGCACACACTATTCTATTTTTTTTTTTTTTTCAATTGGCTCAGTCTGAGGGATTTTAGCCCTGAAGCAAACCACTTTTCTGCACTGAAACAGCCTTGTTCGCTCACCGCAAAAGGATCATTTCATTCATAAGTGGGTTGAATTTCTGCACATGTACCTTACTTTTGTACACAGGTTATACACTGCTTGAACTTCAGGGAGTGAAACCATTCTAGTCTTACTTTTATTGAACCACATTACATGAGAATAAGAAGATTCCATGATTACTGTATCAAAAGATCAAAATCTCAAGGTAGTCCTTCCCAGAGAGATGTATTTGCTGAACAACCTGCCCCTGGCACTCTGACCAGAGGCAAAATAAATTAATCTAATTCTAGCAAGTAAGGTAGCAGGGGAAACTACAGCTGGACCAACAGAAGTCTTTCCAGTCGCTGACCATGTATCCTCTAGAAGAGGTTTGGTGTTTTCCTGTGGTTATTGGGTGTGCACACGTAAGAAGCCTCTCTCTAACTTGATTTGCTTTGTTTTTCCAAATATGTATCTGATAGTCTCAGACAAGCGATCATAGATCCAGGTGATGTCAAGTGAACCATATCATACTGGGCCCAAGTGATAGATGGTGGAATGGATCTGGCCTGGGAAGTCTGGACAAGAAATCCAATAAGACATGTAATATAGGGTAGCCTTGAAGTTCAAAAGCTATAGATGGGTCACTCTGTGGACAGCCAAGTGGTGAACATCCCAACACTATATTTTAACTTATTTAGGGGGTGTGGATGATTAAGTTATTTATAGTTCCTTGCATATAATCATCAATGGTCTGTGCAAAGCCTTTTCCCCTTATATTTTCTCATTCATTCAACAAGTATATACAAAGTACAAGTCATGTGCCAGATACTGTCCTAAGCAGTAGGGCTACACCAATGAACAAAACAAAGGTCCTTGCTCTTATGGTATTTACAGTCTAGCAGGGTTAGAGAGACAATAAATGAAAGAATAAATACAAGAAATAATTACATAGTACAGTGCAAAGTGATGTGTGTTACGGACCACTTGATAAAGTGCTTCCCAAGTAAGATGAAAACAAATGCAAATTCTAAAATCAGAATGCTGCAGAGCCAGGAAACCTGCCTCTCAACCAGAACCACAAATTTGGCTGCGGAAAGAAGTCACTTCGTGCGTCAGCCCGAGGGCAAAAGTACGTACAAGAGAACAAGTCAAGACAAAGGTAGAAACTTGGAAAGACTGTTTCTGTTTCAGCAATTCTTAGAGCTCCAAAATATTTTAACAGTACATCTAATCCAACTCTTGGACAATCTGAGAGGGGCACTGCCTAATTACGGACCACGGTTAACTATCTTTTATACCATAATGCATTTTTTCCTCTTCGAATGAAAACCCGAGAGCTCTAGCTGAACCGTAAGCTTAAATTCTAGACCACTCTGTCAAACATGAAAAAAATCCATTTCAACTGTTGTTAAATGCAATGGTAACAGAAATGCAGAGCAGAAGACCTCTTTTTTTTTTCATGCCCTCTACCATTTACTAAAGGACCCTCTGTGTGCCCAGCGGGCACCCACACCCTGGCCTTATGTTATCTGTCCCCCCGCCCCCCACCACTAGCCATGAATCCTTTGAAAGCAGGAAATATTATTTTTGATTTCTTGGAATCTAGCTCAGAACCTAGCATGAAATAATACATTTAAAATATTTAATAAATGAATAAATGGATATTCTGTAATACTGTAACCATATTCACTGCTAGGAGTGATATTATTGAAGGGGTTGATTAAGAGTTGGAGTTTCTTTTTTTTTTTTAATTTTTTTTTTAACGTTTTATTTATTTTTGAGAGAGAGGGAGACAGAGCATGAACAGAGGAGGGTCAGAGAGAGGGAGACACAGAATCTGAAACAGGCTCCAGGCTCTGAGCTGCCAGCACAGAGCCCGACGCGGGGCTCGAACTCATGGACTGCCTTGCCCAAGATTGCAACCCTTCTTCGGGAGTTGCTCGTATCCAAGAGCTAAGTTTGGGGGCAAAAGACCTGGCCCCTTGCCTCATCTGGGACATTTTCGAATGGCCATTCAAGTTGCAGAGCTCCCTGTGGGACTGATGGAGACCTTTGTTACACCAGCATTACGCTGTCACTTCTCCCTGTGATGAGGCCTGTTTCCCTCACACTCTTACAGGTGTTATTCCCAAGAGCGATTCCTGATAAACCTCCTGCAGGCGAGTCTCTATCTCAGCCAGGTGGAAAAACAGATCACAAACGGCACGCTGGGTGGCCAAGGAAGAGGATCCAAACACTGGGCCTCAATATTGGAAAAATTCACTTCCTGGTTGCAAACTCCAGGACGCCGGAAGGACGCTCCCATCTGCTCGTGAAGCCTGAGCTTGCCGAGCAGAACCCAGCTCACAAAAACAGCAGCTTCTCTTACCCCTGCTTCTGTAAAGAATCATCCAAATGACGCTTCTAGGTCTTCTTCCCTTCTGCCGCTTCCAGAGCAAAAATCTATTCTGACCCCCAAGAGCAGTGTCAACCCGCTGGCTTGGAATGATGCTGGTTTCCCTGAATAGTTGGTGCTTCCTGTTGTCTAGACCAGGGGAGAGAAGATTATACGATTCTGCCTTTCCTTCAGTGCTTCCAGTGAGATGGACACACCATGCGGGATAGGGGTCTTTGCAGCCAGCAGATCCGGATTGCTCATGAAGCGTTTGCAGAGGTAAACATGTCAGGTTTTGTAAGGAAGGATGTCATTTCCTCAAAAGGTGTCAAAAGGCAAGAAGTTTGGAGGAAGTAGAGGTCAAAAGTGCCTTCCTTTGAGTTCTTTTTTTAAATTTTTCTTATGTTTATTCAATTTTGAAAGACAGAACACAAGCAGGGGTGGGGCAGAGAGAGAGAGGGGGACACAGAATCTGAAATAGGCTCCAGGCTCTGAGCTGTCAGCGCAGAGCCCGACGCGGGGCTCAAACTCGCGAACCACAAGATCCTGACCTGAGCTGAAGTCGGAGGCTCAACCGACTGAGCCACCCGGGCGCCCCGTCTTTCTTTGAGTTCTAAGCAGGAGTAAGAGCAAACCAAAGAGGGATTTGGAACTAAGTCACACTGGAAAGCCACTGCCACAATATCTTTGCATTTGGAAGGTGTAAGAGACTTCTGGCTGGTCTGCACAACTCAGCTGATAGGTTTCACGAGAGTCCCCAGATTCTGCTAACACAGGCACCGGATCCTCAAGGACCGCAACCGAACGTGTTAGAAAATCGAGAAGTAGACCTGAACGGGCTCTATAAGCTACTCCCGGAGAATTTCCGTGGGGCCAGAGTCGGCAATAGAATGATGTAAGTCTATTCAACTTTTGTTTCATCCGCTTAGGTCTACTAAGTTTCCTACACCCTTTCTGTGGCACTGTGACGCCACCTTCGCTTACCGTCTCGCGACTCAGGCAGGAATCGGTCAGTTAGTTCACTTACTACCTGATTCTCTTTTTCATGAAAATAAAAGCTGTCCCTTGCCTTTTCCAAATCAAAGAGAGTCTTTGCTACCTCTGACTAAGGACTATTTTTCTCATTAGAAAGAGATACACACACATAGGGGTGCCTGGCTGGTTCACTCGGTAGAGTGTGCGACTCTTGATCTCGGGGTTGTGAGTTTGAATCCCTTGCTGGGTGTAGAGATCATTTAAAATCAAAATCTTGGGGGCACCTGGGTGGCTCCGTCGGTTAAGCGTACAGCTCTTTATCTCGGCTCAGGTCATGATCTCATGGTTCCTGAGACTGAGCCCTGTGTCGGGCTCCTTGCCGACAGCAGGAGCCTGTTCGGGATTTTCTCTCTCTCCCTCTCTCTCTGCCCCTCTCCTGCTCATGCTCTCTCTCTCTCTCTCTCTCAAAATAAATAAATAAAAACTAAAAAAAAATCTTTAAAAAATACACATACATACATATTTACATCTATACATAAAAAAATATACATATAGTTGGTTTGGAAAAGTTTTATTGCAAATGGCCGCCAATACTGTTGTTAACTGTCTTCTATCAGCATCATTTTTTACATTTTTTTTAAATGTTTATTTATTTTTGAGACAGAGACAGAGCGTGAGCAGGGGAGAGGCAGAGAGAGAGAGAGGGAGACGCAGAATTTGAAGCAGGCTCCAGGCTCCGAGCTGTCAGCACAGAGCCTGATGTGGGGCTGGAACCCATGGACCGTGAGATCACGAACTGAGCCGAAGTCGGACGCTTAAGCGACTGAGCCACATAGGTGCCCCTCTATCAGCATCAGTTTTTAAGGTTTTATTTCGTTTTTTTAACGTTTATTTATTTTTTGAGAGACAGAGAGAGACAGAGTGTGAGCGGGAGAGGAGCAGAAAGGGAGGGAGACACAGATTCCAAAGAGCTGTCAGCCCAGAGCCAACGTGGGGCTCGAACTCATGAACCGCGAGATCATGAACTGAGCTGGAGTCGGACCTTAACCGACAAAGCCACCCAGGCACCCCTTTGAGGTTTTATTTTTAAGTGATCTCCACACCCAATGTGGGACCCAAACCTACAACCCCGAGATCAAGAGTCACACGCTCCACCGACTGAGCCAGCCACGCGCCCCTCAGTATCTTCTTATTTTGTTCAAATGCAAGTTCCCAGCAGCCTGATGAGAACAGTTAGTATCATTTTAAACAGACTCACAGATCCCTACAGAAGAGGGCCTGCCAGGGCCAGACACATTGTTGGCAAGGTCAACAGTGAAGTTTCTTGTCCTTGCTGGAGGCCAACCTACAGACCTATAGACAGAAACAGCCATGCAAGGCAGAGGGTGAGAAGGGTCGTAGGTGCAGTGGAGAAAGAGATCACAACCATTGCAGGGATTCAGAAAAGGCTTAAGGCAGGAAGTCACCCTGGAGCTAAGTTCCCAAGGATGGATAGGATTTCAACAAACAGAAACAAACAGAAAAGGCAGGGCATTTCAGACTGCAGGAGGGAGTAAGCAAAAGCGAGCGCGTAGAAACCAGAGCATCTACAGGAACAGCTAATACTTGAGTCTGGCTGGAATGCAGACTCTGTGTCAGGAAGCGGCGAGAGAAATGGCAGAAAGGACAGGAAAGACAGGTTAAGTTCGAAGATTACCTGTAAAGAAGTTCTGAAGAGCCCGAGGACTCTCAAGTGAAGTGATTTCAGGAAGGGAATACCGGAATAGTACAACTAATTGCTTCATACCACGTTTACCATAAGACAGGAGAAGAGAAGGGGGATTGGCAGCCTAGAGTGAGGAACCAGCAGCTCTGGCCAAGCACGTGAGCAGGGTAGAGGGGTGCTTCATGCTAGTACAAGGACCTGCTCTCCTGCAGTGCATGCCTCCGCTGTGGTGCAGAGCCCCGGGCTACTAATCCCCTCTGACCACAAAATTGTTGCCACCCATTCTAACTCCATGTTCCCTGAGCAATCTTACTAGGTCACTTTTCCAATGTCCATTCATTGCCTGTAAAATGAGACGCAGAGTCTACGGCAAGGCGGACGAGGCCACGCACGCAGAGTCGAACCCTGCCTATCTGTCCATTTCTACTTCTCTGTACTGTCTACCCGCAGCAAACCGCTTTCAGAGATTGAGGCGGCATGAAGAAGGTGTGATTTGACAGCTACAGAGCAGAGGACCTCAAAGACAGCACTAACATGCCCATCCACAAGGATGGGCGGAGACATAGAAGCCAAACATGGAAACTGGGGTTACTCAGGCAGATAATATCACAGGTAAGAGGCAGAACCCAGAGAAATTCCAAGGTTCCAGAAATTCCATGGCCTCAAGGATTCCTTTACGTGGGGCATCTAAGCTTTAGGGATCACACTATATCAAAATAACTCATCAGGATGTTGTGAGGCTCTAAGAAAATAAGTGAATCACCTATGGACAAGAAGAAAACTACTAACGGGATGCAATTAATTTTTGGAAAGCACTTCTAAGAATCTTTTGCATTTCCTTCTTCCTGCCATGCCCACCTTCTTCCCCATCTGCTTGTCAAGTTCTTTACTCTTCTAGGCCAGACTTAAATATAACATTGTCCTTGAAGCCTTGCCTGGTTCTCCTTGCCAAATGAACTATTTCCTCATTGGAGTTCACAAAATACTTTGTATATAATCTTAGAGCCAAGGAGATCATCCTTCCAAAGTAGGAATTACTGTATATATTTTGACCAGAAATCTGGGGAACAGAGTATTTTAAATGGATACCATTTAGGAAATTCAGGTTCATGAGGTCACCGGATTTATAGCATTCCATTGTACTGTATAGTATCTTAGTTTCGTGCCTTTCACCCTGACTCAGTTCTAGGCTTTTCAAGAACAGGAACTATATCTCATTGACCTTTGTAGCTGTTTCCACATTAGCAACATGCTCAAAAAATGATAGCTTCTTGGCTAACGTGTATTTACAGAACAAATGGTCCATCCATTTTTTTTTAAAGGAATAGAAACATATTGTTCCATTACCTAGTTTGTGCTTAATCCTATACCTAATCTACAACATCTTTTCTTTTTAATCCCAAACAATCATTCCTTTAAAGTCTGTTTTATCATACAGGAGTTTTGTTGTTTTTTTTTTTTTAATTTTTTTAACGTTTATTTATTTTTGAGACAGAGAGAGACAGAGCATGAATGGGGGAGGGTCAGAGAGAGAGGGAGACACAGAATCTGTGACAGGCTCCAGGCTCTGAGCTGTCAGCACAGAGCCCGATGCGGGGCTCGAACTCACGGACCGTGAGATCATGACCTGAGCTAACTCGGACGCTTAAATGACTGAGCCACCCAGGCGCCCCTCATATAGGAGTTTTAAGCAGGTATTTTTTCTTCATTCATGAAGAGTTTGAGGCTCTTCCATTAATATATTTTTTCCTTAACAGTAATCAAAGTATATACCCTAAGAAGAAAAAGTGGCAACCTCTGCACATGAGCCAAGTTACCTTTCTAAAGGCAGAACTGGGGCAGGAGGTGGAACTAAAATGAATTGGCCAAATCACTTGAGAGGGGAGCCTAAGGTCCTAGATCTAGAAATGGATCTCAATGTGAGCTGCAAATACAAGCAGAGAAAGAGGAGGACAAACAGTAGGGGTGACAGCAGGGTGAGGGGAGAAGCAGGACCCGTGTCGGAGAGGCATCGTTTCAAAATTAATGTCATGCTCCGATTTTGTATTGAAAGCCTCCTCTTTGGAGATGCGTAATGTCAGTGAAGGGGAAAGGAGCTCTGCGGGACTGGACCATCATCGCAGGGCACCTGGAATCATCTCTGGGCTGCCCCCCGCCCCCGCCTAGCAGAACCTACAGGATGTACCAAGAGGCAGATCAATAATTATTGGTCTGCTGTTTGCATGGTTGGAGGCCAGTTTGGGCCATTTTCCTCTTGAGTGCATCTTTCATGATATCGGGAGCCACGTCCCAGGATAACACCGTATTAGTTAGAATACCAGTTCAGTTGCTAGAACAAAGGACAACACAAAGATCTCCAAGAGGGATGACTTCTGACCTCAGAATCACTTTTTTTCTACAGTCTGTATTTTGCTCAGGATCATCTCATGAGAATGGTGTCCCACAGAACATAATTAGAACAAAGGACAGTAAAGACGAAAATGGCAGCCCACAGAACCAGTCTAATTTTTTAACCAGAGACCGCCTCCCCAGCCTCTCATTTTCTTCAGGCCAAGACTTATTTCTGGTTTTGTTTTTGTTTTTTCCAGTATTTACTTTTGGAACTGTGTACCTGATGCCGGGTCGTTTGCCTTCACCCTCACAGCTCTGCCTCGTTCTCTGAGCAACTCGCCCTGGGCCTCCTCACCCATCTCACTCCCTCCTCCGCCACCTCCTATGAAATCTCGGTATTTCCCGGACCAAGAATAGCCTTTTATGCCCCTGGGTGAATTCAGTCACTGACTGTTGGCTCTCTCCCTCAGACCACAGCTCCTGTCCACTTTTGCCCCCAGCCTTGAAGGCAGAACTCAGAAATCTAGACGTGGGCCTTTAGTGTAAATATATACATGTTTTAGACTAGGGCTACCCCTGAAAAATTACCAATCAATTTGGGGTGTCAGAGAGGAAGAAGACTGTAACATTTCTTGTCTTGATAAAAATATTGTTTGATGGAAGTGTATGCTTCTTTTTTCTATCATTGCAGTATCACCAATCAATAAATATTAATCCCTTACTGAAACATAATGATAGGCATTGAAGGGAATAAAACCATTTCTAAAACAAGGTCTCTAGACTCCCGGAGCTTGTGGTTTAGATGAGGAGGGAAAATAATTAAAAGACCGTATGATGACTGGATTTCCTGCAACAAAAAAGACAGCTCCATTTGATCATGCTAAAATGAAGCCCATGGAAAAACAATCATTACTCCCACAATAGAATTTTCAAGCAATATTTTAGTACCTTACTTGTAAATAGCAAGGATCACCACATATTTGAGGAAAAATCTCCACCATGAAAGAGAGAACACAAAATAAACAAACAGATAGAAGAAACACGTATAAACTCTGAAGGGAACAGAAGAAAATGTCAAATACTATTTAAAAAATAAAAGAATATATTACTTTGCTAAAACAAGAATACAATGTTAAGAAACAATCAGAAAATTACCCAAAGTTCTTTAAAAGTAAACATGAGCCTATTTTTTTAAAAAAATCCAATAGAAGAGTTGAATGATATTAATTGAAGAAGTCTTGCTTAAGGTAAATCAGAAAAGGGAAAAGGGAAGAAAAATAGTAGAGAAAAGAAACATAGCACCAGAAGTTACAAAGAAAAAATGGAAGGGAGGAAGTTATCAAGGAAATAGCTTCAAGAACAATTTCCTAAAACAGACCCCACCAAGTACCTGTAAAAATGAATGACAAAAAGACACATAAGGATACATTATCATGAAATTTCCCAATACTAAGGTTAGAATCTCCACAAAATTAAAAGATTGTTCACTTCCAAAGAACCAGGAATCAGGATGGCACCAAGCTTCTCAATGGCAATGTTGGTAGTTAAAAGGCAATGGGGCATATATGGTCAACTGATTTTTGACAAGGATGTCGAGACCATTCAATGGAGGAAATGAAAATCTTTTCAACAATGATGGTGGGAAAACTGGGTATTTATATGTGAAAGAATGAAGACAGACCCACGGTGACTGGATGGCTCAGTCAATAGTGAGTGACTCTTGATCTTGGGGTGTGAGTTCAAGCCCCGTGTCGGGTGTGGAGATTACTTAAAAATAAAATCTTAAAAAAAAAGAAAGAAAGAAAGAAAGAAAGAAAGAAAGAAAGAAAGAAAAGAATGAAGACAGATCCTTCCTTTACACCATATACAAAGTAAATGCTAAATGGACCAAAGACTTAAATTTAAGAGCTAACCTTTAAAAATTTTTAGAAGGAAACACAGGGGATAATCTTCATAACATGAGATTTGGCAATGATTTCATGGGCAGGAAACTAAGGGCACAGGCAACAACAAAAGTGGACAAATTAGATGTCAGTAAAATTAAAAACTTTTGTGCAAATGATACTATCAAGAGAGCAAGAAGACAAGCAACAAAAGGGGAGAAAATATTCGCAAATCGTATATCTGATAAGAGATTAATACTCACAATATATGAAGAACTCCTATAACTCACCAACAAAAAACAGCCTGATTAAAAACTAGGCAATGGGCTAGAATAGACATTTCTCCAAAGAAGATGTACAGATGACCAATAAGCACACGCAGAGATGTTCAATGTTATTTGTCATTGGGGAAATGCATCTCAAAGCCACAATGAGATATATTTTATACTAGCATAAATAATATATTTATACTAATATATTAATATATATCAGCCATCAGTATGTCTAAAGTGACATCTCATTGTGGTTTTGATGTACGTATTTTTTTTTTTCTAAGTGGAAAATAACAAATGATTGTGAGGATATGGAGAAACTGGAATCTTCATGCATTGCTGGTGGGAATGTAAAATGGTATAGCCATTGTGGAAAACAGTTTGGTGTTCCTCAAAGAATTTAACGTAGAGTTCACATGAACTGGCAATTTCACTTCTAGAATTAAAACTGGAACTTAAACAGATATTAGTACACCAATGTTCATAGCCTTATTTATAGTAGCCAAAAGGTGGAGGCAGCCCAAATGTCCATTGACAAATAAGTGGATAAATATAGATATAACGGAGCATTACTCAGCTTAAAAAAGGAATGACGTTCTGATATATGCTACTTCATGGATGAATGTTGGAAACATTATGCTAAGTGAAGTTCGACAGGCACAAAAGGGCAAATGTCACACGATTCCATTTGTAGGAAGTATCTGGAATGGACAGATTCGTAGAAACAGGAAAGGGAATAGTGGTTACCAGGAGTTGAGGAGAGAGGGGAATGGGAAGCTATTGGATTACAGGTAGAGAGTTTCCATTTGGGATGGAAGTGTGCTGGAAATGGATGGATGTTGATGGCTGCGCAACAATGTGGATGGACTTAATGCCACTGACTTGTACACTTAAAATGGTAAAATCTCACGTTTTGTATATTTTACCACAATAGAAAGAAGAAAGAAAGAAAGAAAGAAAGAAAGAAAGAAAGAAAGAAAGAAAGAAATGGATGGGGCGCCTGGGTGGCTCAGTCAGTTAAGGGTCTGACTTCAGCTCAGGTCATGATCTCCCAGTTCATGAGTTCGAGCCCTGTGTCAGGCTCGGGTGGTGACAGCTCAGAGCCTGGAGTCTGCTTCAGATTCTGTGTCTCCCTCTCTCTCTCTCTCTCTGCCCCTCCCCCACTCATGTTCTGTCTCTGTCTCAAAAATAAATAAAACATTAAAAAAAATTTTTTAATAGAAATGGAAAAATGCCTTCAAATTTCTAAAAGCAAATGGCTGTCAAAATAACACTCTATCATTCGAATCAAGCTATCACTCAACAATTAATATAAAGACTTTTTTTTTTTTTGAGAGAGAGAGAGACAGAGAGCACACATGGGGAAAGGGCAGAGGGAGGGAGAGAGAAACTCCCAAGCAGGCCCCAGCACGGAGCCTGATGTGGGGCTCAATCTCATGATCCTGGGATCATGACCCGAGCCGAAATTAAGAGTCAGACGCTCAACTGACTGAACCACCCCTAGGCACCAGTATCATACAAGGATTTTTAAACTTTATCTCCCATAAGTCCTTTCTTGGGAAGAAGCTTCTGGAAGGTATGCTCCAGAAAGACAAGAGAGTCTGCTGGGGAACAGAGAGACTAGAAACCATGAAATAGAAACTCCATCACAGGAAAGCAGAAGGAGGAAAGTAGAAGATGAAGGGAATTTTCTGAAAAATACTAGAAAATAAGGTGGATGGGAACAGGAGGGCAAAAGCCTCCAGAATAGAGGTCTCCAGGAAAAGCGCACTATTTCTAGATTCTTGAATACGTTTCACTGTTCATAAAAACATTATCATAGGGTAATGAGAAATAATAAAAATGATGATGCTTATTGATGTCCTGTGGTTTTAACCACTGATATGGACCTCCTCTTCCAGATTGAAAGAAACAGGTGGAAAAATCAAGCCAGACACCTGGGAAACTAAGGAAATGAAGGAACAGAAAGATGCATTTAACAGTAGGAAGCCAAAAAGCAAATGTAATTATGGTACACAATTTGACTGCCAGTGAAATCTTACAGAGTCATAACAACACCAATGTAATTGATTTAATAAAATGGTGATACCGCCTTTTTTAAAGGATGGGTGGTGGGGGAGGTAAAATGGAGGTGGTCCTGCGTCCGGTCTGTAGTCTCACCTGCCATAAAAGGAAGTGAATACACAACGTCCAACATGGATCGAGAAGGAGTAGCAGTAAAAACCCGCTGCTTAAAAATATAGAAGTAAATACCAGAGGCAGCACATGAGAAAATCAAAAGCCTCCAGGAAGGGGGGCAGCAAGGAAGGGTGGGCAGGGGACTGCTGCTTTTCATTATGAACTCTTCACACACGTCGAACTTCGCACTCTGTACTTTGATTCTAACCGTAAAATTGCTTGGTTCTAGGTTTCACATCGCCGGGGACGAAGGGCGCAGGGGCACAGTGTGGTTCTATGCCTCCAGAGTGAGGGCAGCGCCTGTGGGCAGGCAGGGCAGGGGAAGTAATAGGCTAACTTTTCCTTGGAGAGCTCTGTGGACTAAAAGGTACATGATTCTTGGAAGGACAGACCCTCTGAAAGAATAACTTCCCTGAGAAATCTGTTGCGGCCCCTCTCAAAACTCAGTAGGTCCTCCCGTGACAAGGCCATCCCGGCAGCTACACGAACCTTGTTACAGAACGTGTCCCCTGTGTCATAATTTGCATGTATCGGTCTCCCTGATCAGAGCATAAGCTCCTTGGAGGAGGTACCACATCTCATTCAGTGCTGTGGGCCGAGTGCTTTGCCTCATGCCCAACGTACAGGAAATGCCCATTAATTATCTATTGAATGAATTAATGCTATTCAAACCCCTAAGAGTTTCCTAGGATAGTCTGGCCACTAAGAAGCATAATTCCTCTGTTTTGTTTTTTTTTTTTAACTATTTTTTAAATGTTTATTTCTTTTTGAGAGAGAGAGACAGAGACAGAGACAGAGCGTGAATGGGAGAGGGGCAGAGATTCTGTGTCTCGTGGAATCTGAAGCAGGCTCCAGGCTCTGACCCACCAGCACAGAGCCTGACGTGGTGTTCGAACCCACGAACCACGAGATCATGAGCAGAGCTGAAGTCGGACGCTCAACTGACTGAGCCACGCAGGTGCCCCTTTTTAAACTATTTTTAAAAATTTATTTATTTTGAGAGATAGCGAGCGGGAGAGGGGCAGACAGAGAGGGAGACAGAATCCCAAGAAGGCTCCACATTTTCAGTGCAGAGCCCAACTGGGGCTCAATCTCATGAACCGTGAGATTATGACCCGAGCTGAGACCAAGAGCCGGATGCTTAACCAACTGAGGCACCCAGGCCCTCCGAATGCCTCTATTAAGAGGTTTCTAAATCTCTGACTACCAGCCTGCTTTCCATTTTGTGACGGCAGACTAGCCACACATATTTACTTCCCAAGAACTCACTGAAATGACATCTTAGAAGTACAAAAAAACAAATACGCTCATAATAGGTAAAGATATGAAAGGGTGGGCAAAAGGCAAATTTCAGCTAGTTTCTAGAAGATGGGGAATAGAGGACAGACAAAAGAAGAAGAAAAACACCACTGAGAATTTACTTCGAGAGGGTTTCAGAGAGGTGGGGACCAATCTTGCTGCTAGACCCCTGGGGTGGGGAGCATCCGGCCACAGGGTCAGAGGGCAGAGAGACAAGCAAAATTATAATCAAGGGCATAAACAGACGGCCAGTATTTCCAACTAGGCACAACGCCACATCACAAAGTTCAGCTGAAGTTTCTGGAGTGGGGATGGGCATCTGGGATGGCTATGGGGCCTGCAGCATGAGAGCTAAGTGCAATCCTATTTGTCTTAAAAAGGACAAGCTGTCTAGTCTTTATGCCCTGCTCTACCCTACGCCAAGCTCCAAGCCAGAATCTCTGTAATGACCACAGGAACCATGCACCAGCTAATCAGCGCTGACCCTTCTTTCTTCAACAGAAAGGAATGAGGACATCAGTTTTATCTCGTGTGTATGATATGAGAAAGCAACATGGATGCAGATGGCCAAAATAAACACATTCAAAAACAGACCCTGGAGATAACACAGATAATTCACAGAATGGAAAAGAATTAACAACTAAAATCTTCTAGTCTGAGAAATTTGAAAAGAAATCTTCTACTTAATATAGTTCGAGAACTTTGCAAAGATGCTATGAAATATCTACAAAGTAATCAAATGATATGATAAACAGCGAATATAAAGAAATTTGTTGGGCACCTGGGTGGCTCAGTCGGTTAAGGGTCCAGCTTTGGTTCAGATCACGATCTCACGGTTTGTGAGTTCGAGTCCCTCATCGGGCTCTGTGCTGACAGTGCAAAGCCTGCTTGGAACTGTCTCTCCCTCTGCCTCTCTGCCCCCCTCCTGCTTGCGCACACCCTCTCTCTCTCAAAAAATTAAAATGAAAATGAAAAAATGTCAATATAAGAACTTCAAATAAAATCAAGAAAATCAGAATAGCTAAAGGATGATGTAAAAGATCTGATTTGATGACAGACTAATAATCTTAGGAGAGAATGGACAGAGGAAATGAAGGAAAGGATATCTTTAAAGGAGAAATAAGTTGAACATTTCTGAAGTTAAAGACTTGACTCTTCAGAGGGAAAAGGCCCACTGAATGCCAGCTCAGCTAAAGGGAACAACAAAAATCCTCCCACCTCAACCCATTGGTATGAAATTTTAGGACACCAAAGACAAAAGAGAGAGATTAAAGCTCTCAGAAACTAAAACAAGACATTTCAAAAAGAATAAGATTAGTTGGCCGTCAAGTTTCTTCAGCATCATCAGACTTTCAAATATTTGTCTTCAAAATTGTTTTTAACCTAGAATTATTTTTAACCGTCCTATACACGGTATATTATGTAGTAAGTGTGAGGGCAGAATAAAGGATTTTCAAAGATAAAAACTTCATCCCTTCTTAGGATACTACTTGATGACATACACAGCAAATAGGAGGTAAACCAAGAAAGAGAGGACGTCCAAATGCTCCAACTCAGGAACGCGGAGGAGAATTCTTGGATGTCAGCTGTGAAGCTGGACCAAGGATTCTGGGAGAAGGAGGGTCTCTGAGAAAAGATGCTATAGAGTAGAGAAAATGAGTTCAAGACAAGAAACACTTGAAGAGATGATAAATTATGAGAAAGGGAACAGAAAATTAGCAACTCCAGGAAAAACAGAAAGCTATCCAAGAAAGACGTACATCACATATAAAGCACACAAAACATCTTGAGATTTGGGGCAGCTGGTGCAGTGTAAAAAGGAATACCCATTTGACCTTGAAGCTAGGACCAGTTTATTTTAATCAGCTCCTGGATCTTTCCACTGGGCTCCCAGAAAGGAAGGTAATCCTAGCCTTCAGCATAGACTAGGGCAATCAACGCAAGGTTAAGCATGTATTGATTTTTAACTTTTAGAGTCAACTATGGACTCAACACAGAGGTCTTGGTTGTTGTGATGGAAGTAAAAGTAAATACTAACAAACTTGACGCAATGTCAAAGTAGAAAGGTTTGGCCAGAATGTGGGATGAAATAAAGAGAGAGAAAAAAATAACAAAACATAAAGAAAATACCTTCATTTCATGAAATGGAGAATCAAATTGACATACCAAGAAATAGAAATTTTAGATTACAGAGTCTCATTTGCAAGTAACCAGGGGTGCCTGGGTGGCTCAGTCAGTTAAGCATCCAATTTCGGCTCAGGTCATGATCTCTTGGTTCACAAGTTCAAGCCCCACATAGGGCTCTGTGCTAACAGCTCAGAGCCTGGAGCTTGCTTTGGATTCTGTGTGTGTGTCTCTTTCTGCCCCTCCCCCACTCATGCTCACTCTCTCTCTCTCTCTCTCAAAAATAAATAAACATTGCAAAATTTGAAAGCAAACAATAAAGGAATAAAAATAATAAAACAATCAAATGTTGATAGGTAGACAAGGAGAGAAAATAGAATGTTAGTGAGTTAAATATTCAACTTTCATATTAAGGAGCCAATAGATAGAATATGTAGATAAATCAAGAAAAAGGAGTATAAACACATATTATTTAGATGTTTGGATTTTTCCAAAGAACTAAAAGAGCTTGCTTCTGAAAAGTAGGGTTGTGGGTGGAGACACCATTGCTTTTTACCAGAAGCTCTTTTGTGTATTTTTTTTTTAAATATAAAAGAGTGGTTCTGGTCCAAAAAAAGTGGTGGCTTCTCCAAGGGCCTTGCTCCCTTATCTAGGACATTTCTGGCTGCTGATGCTTCCCTTGAACTGCCAGAGACCTTTGGCACTCCACATTAAGTCACCTGTCAGAAGCAGTGGAGAACGGCTGCCCTTTGCAAATGGCCCACAAAAGGCAGGGGTATGGCAATCTAAAACAAAACACTGAACACCCATCTAAAGAACCCAACTTTCTTTCAGATCAACCCACACCCTGGCTCTTCTTTTAATTCAGGCTCTAGCTCTATTCCTCTTGGTTTGATGTCTCTGACAATGGATGTTTTCCCAAGCATGTGACCTTGATCTGTTTTCCTGGGACTTGTCCACCCAGATTCCTTGGGTCCATGATCTTGGCCTCCTAGCAGTAGTCAGTCCTGCTCAACCCCCTTTGTCTTCACAAAACACACACATCAGCACACACACAAACTTTCCTCCGTACCATGGTTTCTTTTCTTCCGCAGACAATACAAGAAAATGCCCGAGGATGTTTGGATCCCCCTTTGGAGAGATATCACATGCTCCACAGACCCCTTCTCCCCTTTATCTCACTTGGTGACTGGGTCACTTATCTATGAGGTTACCTTAAATCTCTTCTGGTGCCTCCTGCCTTTCCCACACTGTGCCCTCCAGAAGCCACATGAATTCTTTCTCCTCACTTTCTCCCTCCTGCATCTTAAGATGTAGCCTAAGACCAGCTTCTAACTCCACTTTCCTACAGGCAGATCTTCTGTCTGCTTCATTATCCTTCTCCTGCTTCCCTTTGGGTCTGGATCTCCCTCCTCTTTCTCCCATCCGGCTGTCCCATCGTTGGCCTTTTACCCCGACCCCCACCCCCACCTGGTTCTTAGGCATAAACCCAACAAAAATATGTAAATAGCATCCAGGCAAAGAGAAGGGATGTCAAGAGGCGAGACATGATTAATTGCCAGATGTATTGTGCAGACGATAATTGCCATAGGAGTTGTGGGGAGACACAATGTAAGCATGCTAATGAGCCATTTCTTTTCCTCACCAGCAGTTGTCTTACTTGTCTCTTGTCTTTATTCATCACACTGGTTCTCAAAATGTGGTCCCTGGACCATCAGCATCTCCTGGTTAGAAATGCAAATGCTGGGGTCCCACCCCAGACCTGCTGAGTTAGGAGCTCAGGGGAGGAAAGTCCAAAGTCTGTGTTTTAACAAGCTCTCCAGGTGATTCTCTTAAACACCTAAGTTTGAAAGCCACAGGCCTTTCCTTGGAAAACTCCAAACTCTTATGGCAAAAAGTGGTTTGAGTTAAAAGAAGTGACGATAATTTTTATGAGCTAAAATAGGCAATACATTATTTAATACCTCACAGCTTTGGGATCTGGGTTTCATATCCACCACAAACTTACCTTGCCACTCAAAACCGACCACTTCACAGAGGCAGAGAGAGTCATTCCTTGCTACCTTCTACAGGGAATTCCTTCTCCCTAAACTCTAAAACGTTCGGAGAAAAATCAAAACCCCACGTACGAAGACAAAAATCAAAACCCCATGTCAGATCTTTAAAGACAATAAGCATCAAAGTAGAGCCCAGATTCCGCTTTCTCTCAGCAGTTTCCCATTGTTTCATTCTTTACAGGGGAGAACCACAGGCGAGCAATTAGAGGCGGCTTGCCCACCAACCACTGTGCCAAAGACCTTGCAAAGATTCCCACTGAATCCTCATAACAACTCAGACTCAAGGTCACTCAGCTGGGAAGCAGCAGATTGAGGATCAGTGGGTGACCTGAACTGAGAGACTTGATGGTTTGTTCTCATTCGTTTAGTTACATGTTGTTTGGAACTGTTCGCTCCTTCTCGTATATAGAGAACTTTGGTCTCTCTTCAAACGGCTTTTAGGCAGATGCAGGGCAAAGCACCCATTCCTGTCCAGCTGGGGTTCTAACCAACCCCACGGTCCCTGTGCTTTCCAGTAAATGTTGGAAGAATGAGGGAGGGAGAACCTGTTTTCCCTCCATCACTCTCACCATTCCATGGAATCGAAGGTGGGTCATTAGGGATCATTTGTGCTTCCAGAGGTAGTTGGTGAGTAGTGAGAATTAGCTGGAGCTGTGGCTTTCCATGGTCACCTCGCCCTATCACAGAAATAGGGTCACTGTTTTCTTCCCATGCTTCAAACTTTAATGTTCTCTGGGTGCTCGTAGTAGGGGCTCCCAAGGCAAGAACCGAGGCTGCATTTATGTCCCCTCTGATCACAGCTCACTCTTCCGTCCTGATTCCTTGCTTCTGTCTCCTCCCCCTGTCCCTCTGTATCTGTCCTTCCAGTTAAGCATGTAATTGCTCAGGGAATGTGGAGGAAAACCTTTGGATACATGCCGGATTCAGTGACTGGGCTAGGGAACTGTCATTGTCAGGATTTTCCAGAGAAACAGCAGTAATAAGATGTAGGTATATGCATAAAAAGAGATTTAGCATAAGGAATTGACTCACATGACTATGAAGGCTTGTGTGTCCTAAATTCACAGTGTGGGTTGGCAGGCTGGAGACCCAGGAGAGCCGACGTTCCAGCTCCTGTCTGAAACTGGTCTGCTTCTGAACCAGGAAGAACGGATAATACAGATGAAGTTTGAAGGTAGTCTTCTGAAGAATTCTTTCTTGCTTGGGGGAGGCTGGCTTTTTTTGTACTATTCAGGCCTTCCACTGATTGGATAAGGCCCACCCACATTATAGAAGGTGATCTGATTTACTCAAATTCCACCTATCTATCTATCTATCTATCTATTTATTTTAAGATTTTATTTATTTTGTGTATTTATTTTGGGGAGAGCACAAGTGGGGAAGGGCAGAGAGGGGGACAGAGGATCTGAAGCAGGCTCTGTGCTGACAGGCTGACAGCAGTGAGCCCAAAGGGGGGCTCGCACTCATGAACCAAGAGATCATGACCTGAGCCGAAGTCGGATGCTCAACCGACTGAGCCACCCAGGTGCCCCTTAAGATTTTATTTTTAAGTAATCTCTTCACTCAGTGTGGGACTCGAACTTACACCCTCAAGATCAAGAGTTACAGGCTCTACCGACCCCAAATTCCACTAATTTAAATGTTAATATTATCCAAAACACCCTCGCAGAAACACTGAAAATAATACTTGACCAAATATCTGGGCACCCTGTGGCCCAACCAACTTGACACATAAAATTAACCATCACAGGAACATATAAGATTAGGCTGGAATAAGAAAGCAAGTCTGTAAGTATGATCCATAGCTGGCTTATCCTGAAGGCTATGTCTGTCTTATTCACTAATTCTTTCCTCATTGTCTGGTAGGATCCATAGCACATAACAAGTAAGAAATAAACATTGATTGAGTGCATGAAACAAATATTAGTTCAAAATGAATGAAAGCTTCCTGACATCTGACAGAGAGAGATGTGAGAAGCTTTTTTAATGCTGTTCCTTGCCTGTAATCAGACCTTGTCTAAGAAGCACTCATTCTCTGGATCTGAAATTTACTATCTCTCCATAAACTCTAGTGGAAGACATGGAGAAATGAGTGGGAAGTCCAAGTGGCTGGTTTTAGGCTGCTCTTTGCAGATTGGAGGCAAGAAACTTCCCTCCCTCCTTTTCGTTGGTGACTGACCAATCAGGTGCCATGATCTACAACTGGGTAGATCAGAGAACTTGGTAATTCAGAGAAGATAATTAATCACCTCACACCACACAGCAATGACCTATTTCTCCTGTTGGAGAGGAGAACTCTGTCAGCTTCAGAGGGGTTTTGATAAGTTAATAGATTGACCAGCTCCTCCTCCTGGGTCCGATTACAAGACGTGATGACCACCTATCCTCCCAGCCAGGGAAAGCGGATTCCTAGAGTCCCATTGCTTAAAGCAGTTCATCTCAAAAATGGTGCTTAAGAATTACCTGGGAAGCCATGTAAAACCACAGGCTTTTGAGCCCTGCCTCCAGAGATTCAGTAAACCTGGGATGAATCTGCATTCTTACCAAGCAGTCCCAGGAGATACTGACATAGGAGGTATAAAGGACACACACACGTATCTGACTTACATGAAGGATGACATTAACTTCTTTCAAGGATCCAGTCAATTCACAAAGAAAATGTTCATATCGCCTGAGAAACTTATTACCTGATGCCATATGTTATAATTTTTTGTTAATATTATTATTTTCATTTCAATAAACTTTACTGGTTATGGAGCATTACTTTTTAATTTTTTAAAAACTTAAAAAAAATTAAGTTTATTTATTTGTTTTGAGAGAGAGAGCAAGCGGGGTAGAGGCAGAGAGGGAGGGGAAGAGAGAATCCCAAGCAGGCTCTGAACTGTCAGTACAGAGCCCGATGCAGGGCTTAAACTCAAGAACTGTGAGATCATGACATGAGCCGAAATCAAGCGTGGGACACTCGACCGACTGAGCCACCCAGGCTCCCCTACATATACGTTTTTGATCCACGCTACCACCCTTTATGAGGTAGGAAGAGAGAGGTGTAATTACCTCCATCAGACTGATGGGAAACTGAAATTTAGAGAGATTAGACTGGTACCAGAATGCTCAGCTAATAAGTGGCAAAATGATGACAAATTATTTGAGAACACCAAAATTATTTTTGTGTGGTCCCAAGAGTGAATAGGAGTCCAATTCTGGTACTTCCTCTCACACTTGAATCGAGCGTCATTTGTACAGTGTAGATGCTACTGGGTCCTGAATCCTTTAGAAGGAGAGTCAGAAGGAGCAGCGTGAAATCCCTTCTTGGAAAATTAATCAGGACTGCCCCTCTCCCGTCCCGGTCTGAATTCTGGCTCTGCACTTTGCCTGTTTCTTGGGGATTTCTATTGGGATTGTTCTCACCCTTTTCTATGCTTGTATTTACTCTTTAAGACATCGATGGTTCCTACGTTTGTGTGAGTAGCTGTGGATACCCTGGTCTCCCTTCTCCAACTTCATATGACATTTCAGTATTGCTACTCCAAGTATTTGGGGCTGCCCCTCAGGACTTCCTTCCTGAACTCAGCTTTGCCACTGGTTTGAAAGCCACCTTTGTCCTGCACAGGTGGCAGATAGTACTCTCCAGAGGAATTGAGAATTCTCATAATGGGAAATAGCATTTTTATTAGCAGAGAACACAGCTGTCCCATCTTTCGCTGTCATATGTGAGGGCTCTTATGTGCCAATTTGCCCGGGAAAGTCTTGTTTTATGCCTGGTTTCTCAGTGTCATCATTAATAGCCTCCTTTTTCACTCTTGGAAGTGTCTCTCATCGGACAATAAATTGGATGGCCATCCTACTCATTTGACCTCTTTTTATAGGAATTCAGCTTCTATGTTTGAGAATCACTGTTGGCATTTGGTGCTTTTCTTAACATTGGTTAGGCGACATTGTCCAGGGAGCTTGTTAAAAATAGATTCAAAGTCCCTCTATTCCCTCCCCACGCCCCCCCCCCCAAAGAAACTACGGGAACAGCATATTTGGAGTAGAGATGCAGAATCTGTGTTCCGAGAAAGTTCCCTGGTGATTCTGATCATGTTCTACAGATCTAAGTTGGGTGCTTACTCCTCAGTTGTATTTCTGCTCTGCCACTTGGTAGCCGCATGACCTTGGTCAGATTACTTAATTGCTCCATTTCCATTAGTGAGGGTAGGCAAACTGCTATAAAAAGCACCCTGTGAATCTCCGTGGCTTAACACAATATAGGTTTATTTCTCAGTCATGTCTTAGTCTGCAGATTGGAAGGAAAGGGGGTTCCATCTCACACAGATATTCAGGTCCAGACGCCTCTATCAGGCTCCACTGTCCCCTCAGACTTCTCTGCTGGATCCTCGAAGCCAGGGTGGCAAATGAAGGAAGAGAGGAGGTATGGGGGACTGCACGGGTTTTATGGGCTAAGACTGGGGCATACATGACATCCGCCCACAGTCTGCCGGACAAACTCAGTGACATGGTTGCCCCAACCATAAGGGAGGCTAAAAAATGTCATGTAACTGTAGACCCAGGATAAAGGTGAGTGTTTGGATGAACAATTATTCAGTCTCTGTCCTAGACTCCCAAACGCTTTCACGCAGGCAATCCATAGGGGACAGCCCCAAACCTAAGGCTCCATCCAGCCTCTGCACCTAGCTTAAGTCTAAGATCTTCAAGGGACACACAGTCCTTTGTATCAAGTTCAGATGCAGCCTCTTCTAGGCTAGAGATCTGTGACTTTAGATTAAAAAGTAAACTTATACAGCCCCCTCCTCAATACATATAATGGGTTAGGGGAAGGATATCTTCAATAGGAAATCCTGTTTAGAAAAGAGTAGAAGGGAGACATATAGCATTCACCCAGAGTAGCCAGGCACCAGGAAGGCTTCCTTCCCTGAGGTAGGAGAAGTACTTTCATTAGACCCTAATTTTGCTTTCTGGAAGGACTCCTTTGTTCCTCACTCCCTGTGGCCCCTGACACTGCCCTCTGTGGTGTTTTTTTCCCGATCAATAATCTGTCCATGTCTGAAGGGAGCCCTGGGGTATGTGTCCCTTGGAGGTTTTTATAGAAGTCCACTTCCTACTGAAGCAAGCTTGGGAGCCCGGTGATTGTTTGACATCTTGGAAAATCCAGCCTCATGATTCCTTGGCCATCCAATTCTTTCAAACACTTCATAGGCTTCTGGTATACTTGTGAGTTGCAGCAGCCACACCCAATGTTTTGCCTAGATATAATCCTCAAACCTGATTTCCTTCTTTGCCTCCATCGTTTTCTCTCTCCCCCGGCGGCAGCTATCTTGACATCATCTGAGACAGTACGAACGAAGGACGCACCTAACCTGATTTCTGCCAAAGGGCTCGGTCACCTTGTTCGGTTGAGGAGTGTTACTATATCTTTGTCGCTCACAGCTTTTTCATAATCTTACCTTCGGGGATCCAGAAACAGTTGTTTTTTTCAAATCGAATGCCCCACATTCCTGGACTTCTTGCATCCCCTTTGTATCACAGCTTGTAAATTGGCCAACTGATTCCTAATCTTCTTCTTCTTTTTTTTCTGTCAGACCTTGTTGAAGACAGCCGATAATAGCAACACTTTCACCAGTGCTTTGGTATTTTCTAATAAGTTCCCCTGGAGCTACGGTTTCAATACACATGTAAACTGGCTTCCAAATTAAGGGAGGTGACAGGTGACATGAGTTGCCACCTTTCCAGCCTTGGATGTCAGTTTTCTTGCTACCCATTACCTAACTGCTAAGCCAATGTCAAGGCGCCGATGTAAGTATGCTCACATAACAAAACAACCAGAAAGAAATATTTATTTTCTGCTTACGTCACCGAGGTATGCTCTGCTCCCCATATTCATTCAGAAACCCAGGCTCCTCCTATCGAGTGGTTCCAACATGTCCTTAGCGCCTTGGAGTTCTCTGCCGGATCCTCTGCATTCATTTAGCAGATAGAGAGAGACAAGTGGGAGAATTGGGTGAGTTTTTATTGGCCAATGATATAGCACTTATGCTCATATTCCCCTCGCTATCCCTAGCTGCAAGTGTGCTTGGAAAATATAGTCTAACTGTACATTCAGGGAGAAAAGAGAGAACTAACTGATAACTGAGAAGTCTTTGCTTACCTTATTCGGGAAATGGGGATAATAATAGTATCCATCTCACAGGATGCTTGTGATTCCACAAAATAATTCGAGTAAAAAAGTCAGTCCAGCATCAGACTCACGGTAAATGACCGATATATATTATGCTATTTTGATTTTTTTAATGTTTATTTATTTTTGACAGAGAGAGAGACAGAGCATGAGCAGGGGAGGGGCAGAGAGAGGCGGAGACACAGAATCCGAAGCAGGCTCCAGGCTCTGAGCTGTCAGCACAGAGCCCAGTGCGGGACTGGAACTCACGGACCGCGAGATCATGACCTGAACTGGAGTCAGACACTTAACCGACTGAGCCACCCAGTTTTTTATTATTATGTTTTTTATTATTATTTTGTACCTTTTCAGTGTTGACTGACATGCAACATTCTGTGTGAAATGTTTCTGCCTACCTTGAAATGATTAAGCTCGCAACTACGCAACCATTCTGCTATGAGAGAAAGTCCACGAAAGCAGAGTTCCCACCTCAGAGATCCGGCCATTGCAGAGAGTTCACAGAAAGAGACGTTAGGCACTTTCAGTAGAGAGGGTCACACACGTGGGGACCCTCCACAGAAAGTCATCGTGTGAGAGGAGCTGGAAAAGAAAGCGTGAAGCTGTCAAGAGGAAGGAGACGCACGTCCAGAGAAAAGGTACAACTACTGAAATTCTGAGCCAGCAAGCGTCACTTGGAGAAGAGGACCGTCTACAAGTGCGCGAGTGTGGAACATCCCCTGTGTGCCCCGACTGTGATTGTGGAGGCAAGAGAGAGGACTTCGGGACCCAGTAGGGAAATGGGGCACAAGAACCAGACAGCCCAGGGGAAACAATGAAGAAAAGTAAGGGGTTGGGTCCTGGTGGCATCGGGCAGGGCCCTTGAGGCTCCAGGCCCAGCATGGTAGGCTTGGGGCAGACAGCTCAACGACACAGAGAAAACGCCGCCCCTGACCTGGTGGCATTCCGTGCGTATTGCTATTATCACGATTAGTGCCATCCCCTTCTCTGCTCTGACCACCTGAGGCTCCAATCTGATGTGTTGTTCTCCCGTTTTGAACAAAAATCAGACTCTCAACTTTCCCCCATCCTCTGGGCTGTGGAGCCACACATATTAGGCTTTTCAAGGGTTTGTAGATCTAGGAGCTCCAGAAAACAGTCACACCTTCTATGCCGGTCTCCCTTATTTAATCTTTTATTTTCCCCACTTAGATGCTGGAGTTTTAGGTTTACCAAAGCCTGAACCGAGATTTATTTACATTTTCTAGGGAAAGCAGAAACAAACCATTCTTTTTTTTTTTTTTTTTTTTTGGCTTATTTATTTTGAGAGAGGGAGAGAGCAAGCTAGCATGCATGGGAAGGGAGAGAGAGAGAGAGAATCCCAAGCAGGCTCAGCACTGTCAATGCAGAGCCCGATGCGGGGCTCGAATCCACGAACTGCGAGATCATGACCTGAACTGAAGTCAGACGCTTGACCGACTGAGCCCCCCAGTCACCCCAAAACCATTCTGGGCATTTCATCACAGGAGCTGGGATTGGTGGGAAGGAGAGAGAGGGAAAGCCTTTGGGAAATTCTCCTTTCCTCTTCTCACCCCAGCCCCACCAGTGAACATGCTGTCCTAAAATGGCTGCCTTGGTTTCCTGTGACTGCCACACAAATAACCACAAACGGGGTGGTGTGAACCACCAGAAATGTATTCTTTCACGGTTCCAGAGGCCAGAAGTCTGGACCCAAGGTGTCAGCAGGGCGCACGCTCTCTGAAGGATGCGAGCAAGAATTCTTTGCCTCTTCTAGCTTTGGGTGATGGCCAGCATTCCTGACTTGTGGCTGTATCATTCCAATCTCCCTGTAGTCACGTGGCCTCCTCTTCCGTCTGTGTGACATCTTTCCCTGCCCCGTTCTTTGAAAGATACTTGTCACTGGATTTAGTGACTATCAGATAATCCAGGACGATCTCCTTATCTCAAGATCCTTAACTGAATTACGTCTGCAAAGACCCTTTTCCTAAATAAGGTTCTGGAGAATGGGTGTGGGCAGGTCTTTGAGTGGGCACCACTCAACCCACTATAATGGGCCAATGTGAAACATGGGGTGAGGCCATTCCTTGGCAAGAGTAGGCAGGGAGGGAATGCAAGCAGTTGGGTGGAGAGAATCTGAGTAGCTGTAGAAATTTATCTATTAAATAAGAAAGGATAGACGGGGCGCCTGGGTGGCGCAGTCGGTTAAGCGTCCGACTTCAGCCAGGTCACCATCTCGCGGTCCGTGAGTTCGAGCCCCGCGTCGGGCCCTGGGCTGATGGCTCAGAGCCTGGAGCCTGTTTCCGATTCTGTGTCTCCCTCTCTCTCTGCCCCTCCCCTGTTCATGCTCTGTCTCTCTCTGTCCCAAAAATAAATAAACGTTGAAAAAAATAATAATAATAAAAAAAAAAAAGAAAGGATAGAGATGGGGAAATCTACCTTGTTCACCCCCAAAGAAATATTAAGGTAATGAAAGCTAATATTTATTGGGTACCTACAAAATTCTAAGCACTACGCAAAATGCCTTGCATGTATTATCTAAATTAAACCCTTCATGACAATTCAAATGCGTAGTTACTATCTTTGACCTTATTCGATAGGTAAGGAACCTGAGATTTGCTGAAGGTCACGTAGCTAGTAAATGATAGAGTCTGGTTCAAGCCTCGCCGTGTGTCTCCCTTGGGGCCGTGCTCTAAACACTGTGCATTACCGCCTCATACTGGAATGTGCTAGGTATGTGAAACAGGTAACCTCCACTCAAGCTAGGAAGAGAAATTGCCTCCAAAGTCTTCACCATGACTACACCCTCCCGATAGCCACACTCTACCAATCCACTCTGGTTCACGTCTCCACCTATCCCCTCTAACCACTCAGGACCACATCTCCACTGCTTCAGTATATATGAAAGGCTATGATCCACAACCCCACCCATTGACCAACCCACATTAACGTGCCATCAGCCATCAGGAAATCCTTTGTCTAACGTAAAGCCTTCTGGCTGTAGTTGAAACTCATCTTTTCCAAGCTTGCTATCATCACAGTTCTTCACTTTTGATCCTTTTTCTTTGTTTAAGTAGGCTCTACACCCAATGTGGAGCTTGAATTCACTACCCGAGATCAAGTTGTTGTATTTTGTAACCTCGCCCCCAAAATCTTTATTTCAGACTTTCAACCTCATACTACCTTCATTTTAAAAAACATTCCTGATTAATTTATTAAAATTAGTTTTGGGGTGCCTGGGTGGCTCAGTGGGTTAGGCATTTGACTTTGGCTCAAGGCATGATCTCGCTGTTTGTGCGTTCAAGCCCCATGTCGGGCTCTTTGCTGACAGCTCAGAGCCTGGACTCTGCTTTGGGTTCTGTGTCTCCTTTCTCTCTGCCTCTCCCTCCGTCTCTCTCTCTCTCTCTCTCGCTCTCTTTGTCTCTCAAAAATAAACATTAAAAAAATAATAAATTAGTTTTTATAATGCCTCTTCGAAGCATTTCCTTTCTTTTTAAAAAAATTTTTTTAATGTTTATTTATTCTCAAGAGAGACAGAGTATGAGTGGGGGAGGGTCAGAGAGAGAGGGAGACACACAATCTGAAACAGGCTCCAGGCTCTGAGTGGTCAGCACAGAGCCTGATGCGGGGCTCGAACGCACAAACTGTGAGGTCATGATCCGAGCTGAAGTCGGACGCTTAACCGACTGAGCCACCCAGGCGCCCCCAAAGCATTTCCTTTCATCAATAAACTTTATTTATAATTAATATTAAAAATAAAATAAATTGTAGGGGCACCTGGGTGACTCAACTGGTTAAGCGTCCAACTTCGGCTCAGGTCACGATTTCACAGTTTGTGGGTTCGAGCCCCACGTTGGGCTCTGTGCTGACAGCTCAGAGACTGGAGCCTGCTTCAGATTCTATGTTTCCCTCTCTCTCTCTCTCTCTGCCCCTCCCTCACTTAACGCTCTCTCTGTCTCTCAAAAATGAATAAACGTGAAAAAAAAAAGAATAACTATTACATGAAAAGGACATCGATTCATGTGTCCCAATCTGGATCTGCCAGATCCAGTCATGAATACCTGGAAAATCTGACCCAAACTGATAGTTCTCTGCCCATCCGGGGTCATTTAAAACCCAGTGACATGTTCAACTTTCTGGCTGACAGTCATTCCATCCTAGGGGTATGACTTTCCTACCTACCTCTGACCCTTCTGGGTCCGTCTTCCCCACAAGATGGCTGTCACTGTGACTCTGGAAGTAGCCTCGCCCTGCCCAAGTCCTCACTTTCTGTCTGTGGTAATACTTCAGAAACCATCCCACAGCTTTTGTTTAACGGGAGCCACAACTTAACGCAGGCCTTGGGGCTTGAGGCGGCCGATTTCATTTAACGAAGCTTTCGCTATTCCCCTTTAACTTTGAAGAGCAAGGCTCCGTTATTTTCAACAGGTAGACAGACTCCTTCCTTTTGTGGCTTCTTCATCATCAATACTTTTTTTCTTTGCAGCGATACCAGTTCACTTAGGTTTAGATGTAGGTGACTCTTGGCGTATTTGGAGTCCTTTGTTTTCTTTCTCTGCAGACTTTTGTTCAGTCACCAAATTTGTTGGGGCCCCAATTTCCGGCAGGTGCCTAAGGTAGACGAGGCTACGTGCCATGTGCTCTGTCCCTGCCCCGCTTCCACCTGAAAAGCACAGCCTCTTATCTGTCCTGTAGGTTGGCGTTCTGCTATGGACTAAATATTCGTCCTCTCCTCCACCGCCAAATCCACACGTTGAAGCCCTAATCCCTAACGTGATGATATTTGGAGGTCGGGTCTTTGGGAGGAAATAGGCCATGAAGGTGGAGTCTTCCCAAATGGAATTGGTGCCCTTGTGACAAGACACACGAGAGAAACGACCTCTTTCTCAGCCGCGGGAGGACACTGCAAGAAGGCAGCCATATGCAAACCGGAAAGAGGACCCTCACCAGACACTGCATTGTCAGCACTTGATTTTGGACTTCCCAACCTCCAGAGCTGTGACAAATATATGTTTGCTGTTTAAGGCACCCAATCTATGGCATTTTGTTACAGCAGCCCCAAGCTGACTAAGAAAGGCTCTGAATACAATTTGGTTATGGGGGAAAAAAGGAGATGCATTTCTTTCCAAGTCCAACAATCAAGGATGTTGGACCTTGGATGCAAGGACCTTGGATGCAAGGATGTTGGACCTTGATGCAAGGACAATCAAGGATGTTGGACCTTGGATGTTGGATGCAAGACCTCTCTGGGAGACTGTAAAATGTAGAGGCATGTGGTAGACCTTCGGTCTGTTGGTGCAATTTCTTATTTTGTTATCCCTTATTCTCTCTACATTGTGTGAAGAGTTTTTACCATGGAGAGATATGCAACGGCTTTGTAGAGTGCACTTTTCCAGATTTCTGATCCTAGCCAGTGCAAACACCTATATATCATAACCAGAGGACACTTGAACACAAAGATTAAACACCATTAACAAAAACACAAGGCAATACGGAGGGAGATAATGCTAGGAGCCTCCAAATCAAGATCATGCACAAATTTCCTCCTTTCCTCCCTTTCTTTCTCCCACCAACACCTGCAAAAGGATTCGAGCCCCTTATTTTACATCTTCCTTCTGGCCTGTCATCTCCAGAGATCTGCAACATTGCCAATTTTGCAGTAATCACGACAAGGTCATTGTGCCATCGTATTTTTTTTTTAACATCTGCCAAAAAGTTTATTATGTTAGTTGGAATTTTCTCTTTTTCAATCTGTTTCTAGCCATGCTTCATTTTGTTTGCCTTAGAGTGTCTGGAAGCGATTCTTGAGGAATAAATAAATAAACAATGGGACAAACTGAGAAGAAGTAATAGAAAAAATATGCTAACAAAATGTGAATGCAACTTCGAAGCTGAGGCTGTATTTAAATATAGCCCGCTGATTAAGGTTTCATTTTTTGAGCAGTTTGGACAGACATTTGTTAGGAACACAGATGTGCCAAAAGCCTTCTCGAGTAAATATTGACTTCAGTTAACAGAGCCTAACATTTCCTCCAGCTTCTCTGACACTAGTAAGACACTTGCTTCATCGTGTGTGCGTGAAGGTGGGAGGGGAGACAAGCGAACAGATGGCTGCTGGCTGCGGGCGGAAAAATGGGCAATAGTCCACAGAGGCTAGAACTTTCCTCAATGCAGTGGTTCCCAAGTCTGGGGCAGGATTGAGAAAATACGTACAGGTTCCCGGCCAGGTTCCAACTCGGAAAGTTGGGCAACTGTCCAGGCATCTGTATATTTGGTTAAAGTCCCCAGGTGGTTTGGATATACGGGTGGGTCTGGGGGATTGCAGTTCTCAAGGCCCCTCACACAGTTACAGCTACTGGTCTAGCACCTACATCAGCAGGACTCGTGGGCGCCAAGAGGGAATAAGACGTGAAGGATGCATGAACCTTACGTTCCCCAGAGAAGGTCCTTCAAGGTTAGAGTCGGAGCACATGGCCACCGTGTCCATTTCTTGCATAAATAGCAGAATTTATCCTCCAGCCTGCCAATTTGGCACCCATTTGGAGCATTAAATTCACTCAGCAATTCAGAAAGGGAGGCTTTTTAAAAACACGATTTCAGTTAGGGTCGGCTTCAGCTGAGAATTGCCCATATGCTCTTTGTTGTAGACAGATGTGCTTGCTCGAACACTAACAACAGTGCCTAACTACACCTTGTATTTTCTGTATCAAGGATCTCAAGGTTCTTAGGAAAATCGGTCAATTGATCTTAGGAAATGCCAAGCATAGTCAGGATAATAGGAAAACTACAGGAGCTCACCAGATGTGGGATTGAACACGGATCTGCCAATTGCTGGCCGTGACCATGGACACAGCTGCTTAGTCCCGCTTCTTCAGTGCCCTGCTCTGCATAACAGAGGTAACAGCAGTAGTACGTCAAATACAAAGTTATCGTGAAGTTATAATAACACGATGCAGGTAAAGTCCCATGTCATTGTCCGGCACAAAGGAATCAGTCAAAAGGGTCAGCTAACAGAGAGATTTTGATTATGATTATGATTATGATTATGATTATGTTGGACACAGTCTATACTCAATACATCATCATGATGACTATGACGATGTCAACTGAGATTATTCTTCCCAACCCATCATTTCCACCCACCGCCACCTCTGAGGATTTAAGGTGAAGCAACTAGACATGCTGCTCTTCAGTGTCAAGTTTATACAAGATGGGTTGTGAAACAACGCGGCAGACAGGCAGCCGTAAGTTCTCCCTCTGCGTAATAACGCCAGTGAGTATTTCACAGGAGGGGCACCTGGGTGGCTCAGTCAGTTAAACGTCTGACTCTTGATTTTGGCTCAGGTCATGATCTCATGGTTGTGGGATCGAGTCCCGCATCAAGCTCCGTGCTGGGTGTGGAGCCTGCTTAAGATTCTCTCTCCTTCTTCCTCTTCCCCTCCCCCACTTCTTCTCTAGAAGTCTCTGTCTCTCTCTCTCTCTCTCCCTCTCAAAAAAATATTTCACATGAAAGAGAGTTAAAGTCATGTCAACGGAGGAATAACAATTGCTCCTGAAGACCCAAAAGAGGAAATCAATCTTCATGATGGTGTTTGATTTTCAATACATTTGAGGCAACTAGGCACAGTTTGGAAAAGACGCTCTAGAGTTTCTACCTCCCCTACATGAGACTGGATCCTGAGGGACAGGCAAACAGACAGATGGTCCCCCACCCCTCTACCATTGACATTCAGTCGTGAGGCTGTGGAATGTAAAAGACCTGAAGGAGAACTTGCAACCTGATCTAGAGGGAAGGCATTCAGAGAACAGGTAAGGACACTGGAAGTGGCAAGCAGTTAAAGAAAAAGGGCCCTTAGAAGGGCGGGGGGGAGTGAAATGTTTGGCATGAAGCAAAGTCTGCAAGGCACCCTCAAATTGTTTAGTAAACATCAAGGTAAGCCTCTCCTAGCAGATCTAGGAAGTGAGAGCTTGAACCTCATGGAATCTGGAGGGGCCAAGGAAATAACCTGGAGGAAATGCCAATTCTCCCTTTATTCTTAAAGGTTCTGGTCACGAATTCCAATGTGTGTGTGTTGGAGTGGGAGGGTCCCTCCCCCCCCACATTCAAACAATTCTCAGACATCTGCTGGGGGTCCTACAATTCAACTCAATTCTGACACTATCTACCCAGAAATCATAACAGATGCCACAAGTGAAGGGCTCATTTCCTCATTTTCAGATGCCGATTGCAAGTTCAGGGTGTCATGTGTGCTTCAGACTGGCCATAGATTGATGTTTCCATAACCTCCTCCTTGCATGGGATTAATTTGCCACAGTGACTCACAGGACTTAGAAAAACATTTTACTTACGGATGGGAAACATCAGGCAAGGTATGGGGAAAGAGCGAGGAGCCTCCACCCCCTCTCCAAGTGTGCTGCTCTCCCCAGATGTCCATGTACTCACCTGGAAGCTCCCCAAATCCTATCCTTTTGGGTTTATATGGAGGCTTCATTACATAGGCATGATCGATTACATCATTGGCCATTGGCAATTGATTTAACCTCAAGCTCTCTCCCCTCCCCAAGGTCAAGGGGTGGGACTACAAGTTCCAACTCTCTAAACATATAGTTGGTTCTTCTGGCAAGCAGCCCCAACTTTACATGTGGTCCAAAGTCATCCCATTAACCTAACAAAAGACATAAGACTTCTTTACTCTCTCATCACTCAGGAAATTCCAAGGCTTGTAGGATCTCTGTGCCTGAAATGGAAATGAGGATGATAGATAGATAGATAGATAGAGATAGAGATATATGATATAGATAAAGATATTCATTTCTTATTATCAATCACAATATCACAATCTTCTTCTCTATTCTGTGCAACTTTAGAATGATCACCTAAAGCCCCTCATTAAAACGTCTTGTGCTTTTAATGAGGTCCCCTATGAGGTTACTTTAGGGAAAGTCAGGAAGGACAATGTTTCTTCTCATTGTTCCATGGGACCAACCTCCCATCGTGGACCAGGGGACAGCAAGATGTAACCCTATAACCTCTCATCCAGCACTGCCTAGACCCTTAAAAAGGATAGTTGGAGACACACTCTCGTGGACAGAAAAGGAAGAGACCTATAGGTGTTGTAGGACCTAAAGGCGGCCCGAACTATGTTACAGTCAAAACTTTTCCAGAATTTAAGTAATTAACCATTTGAGCCTATTACTAAAGATGTTTGTGAATTTTCCAGAAACCTTTTAAATACATAGACCATCACCTTGCATGGTTTAGGTTTTCATCTTGCCTTGACATGAGAAGCTACACCAGCTGACCCCTTAGATCTTCATAGGTTATGCCCTTTCTGCTCACCTATTACCAGCAGAAAAAAGGCCATATAAAAAGTGACAATGTCCAAAGTAGCTTCACATCAATATCTCATTTTATCCTCAAAACCTCATTATCACCAGCAAATTAAGAAACTGGGGTTCATAGAATTTCACTTGCTCCAGGTCACAAGGCTGCTCTAGAAATTAGACTCACACTCAAGGCTCGTGACCCCAGTTTCATATCCATTGGTTTTGCCGTTCTGCTCCCCCCTCCCAGGGAGGGTCAGCAGTGACCAGAAGTTTCCTCATCTCCTAGGAAGAGGGGAAGAAGAGAGCACCAAACACAAACTGGTCTGTGTGGTTTTAACACATTTGCATGAAAACATAGAAATTCAGCTTCTCGTACAAATGGTTTTTTACCTTTCTGTTTTGTTTTGTTTTGTTTTCCACGCAAATAGTTATTGAACCCTTTTATTTACTCAAATATTTCCTTCTCCCTTCTGAGTGGAGCACTGTGCTGGGCACCATGATGCTGGTAGACATGGGCCACTGCAACGAACGTTGGCCGCTGGGCTTTTGAACGAGAGTGTCGGATAGGGCAGTAGGTCAGAGAGTATTTCAACCAGGAGCCACTTGATCCTTGACGGAGGCAAAGTGTGGTCGGATGCATGGGCTTAGTTCATGTCACGGTCAATGGTAGAATTCAAGCTCTGACATTCAAGATAGCTTGACCGGCAGAGAAGCACGACACAGATCTTAAGCTGAAGACGGGACAGCAAGGCAGGATTGAGCCAATGGGAGAGATGGAACCCATGTTGCTCTGAGCCTAACATGAGACTCAAGCCAGTGATCCCCGAGGTCTACTTGGGTTAAAATCTCTTTTAAAGTAGGACCAGCCCATGACATCCATTCTGCTTCCCCAGCATCAGACTGCGTTCTCTCCTTAATTATTGGTGCCTAGTGTCATTGCCAAGTTCTACAGAAGGTGTGGTGTGGTGTGTGTGTGTGTGTGTGTGAGAGAGAGAGAGAGAGGGATGACCTCTCACTGGGAAGCTGTTCTTCCAACTCAGGGCTTGAGAACCACAGAGTCCTAAGGCGCATCCTTGACTCTCAGGTCCTCATAAATGTCGTGTGTACTTTGAAATGTGTAGTCACTGGTTTGTAAGAAACAGAAACAGAAATGGTAGGAGAGTAATGAGAATGAAGATTGGAAAAGGTAAGGTTTGGGTCAAACTGTAAGGACCTAGAGCGACAGGTCAAGGGAAGGTTTTGGGAAACTGTTTATTTTTTTCTTTTGGAAATGTTGGAAACTATCTGGATGTTTAGCCTCTTATAAACCAGAGATATACGTAGCTGACTACTCTTCAGCCAAAGATTTTGACAGCATTTAAACATTGTTTTTGTACATTGGCCACAATTTACGCCAGGAATGCATTCCCCGAAGGTTGTGTTCAAGTCACATGTTGCAAATCAGATCACATTCTTACATGTGCTCAGGGACCTTGCTGTGGGGGAAAAAAAAAAAAAACAACCTTATAAGCATTTTAATGTATGTATGTTTGTGTGTGCGCATGTATGCATACAGCAAATTTGTCTCGGCTTAAAGTGGGGTAAAGTTTTACTCATCCGCTAAATTTATCATTGATTAAACTCTCTGCTGTCCCCTCCAAGGATTTAATAATGGCCTGAGAGAGTAAAAAACACAGCCCTGCGTATCTGCCTAATAGACAGGAAGAACCAGTTCATTGTCATTTACTTCATGCCCACCGTAAGCTATCTGAGGTGGAAAAAAATGTCTAAAGACAGCGTGCTCTATCTTTAGGGGTATAAGAGGGAGGAGGAAAAGAGCTAACTGGAATCTCCCCAGATGTCTGTGTGGAATATTGTTTGTCTGCTTTGAAGGACGAGGTGAGCCGGTGAGATGAGTGGGGAGGGAGAGGCCTGCCCTGCAGGGGAGAGGAGGGGAGGGGGGAAGAGAAGGAGGAGGAGGGAAGAGAAGGGGGAGGAGACCGTTAATCCAACTCCAGAAACTCCTCCACAGATCAAAGAACCGTTTTGCTGAAGTTCTGCTCCCGGACCTTTCTGAATTGCTCAGCCAGACAAAAATGAGCCTGTTGCTTGAATTACCCAGCTCACTGCTCCTGCTTCCCGTTTTGCTTGGTCAGCAGGAACCTTACGCCCGCAGAAGCCCCGCTCACATTTGCACGCAGCAGCCGTCCGTTTGTGTTGCAGCTGGCACAGGCTGGCTGGACCTCCTCTGAGTATTTTTCTGGTCATCCTGAACTTGAACAAGCCTTTTAACTAGCTCCCAACTCAAGGCCCTTTTCTCCCAGGACGTTCTGTCCTGGGATAACTTGTCCCGGGGCAGAGATTAGCACGGTGCCAGGGCGATAAAGGCGCTGCCAGGGCAGAGGTGGGGCCGCGCGGCCCACCTGTCCCGGATGCACGTTCACGGGCTCCCAGCCCCCCCCCCCCCCCGCACGGCCTCCCTGTTCGCGCAGGTTCATCATCCATTGCACACCGTGACCCACTGTGGGACACGGGTCATCTGTCTGACAATAAAACTGTCCGACTGGGACTGTTTGTCAACCCTGGAACAAATTCATAGCAAGTCTGAGATTATATTCACGTGGTGCTTCAACAGGCATTTAATGCAACCCAATGACTAAAGCATTCCATTAACGATCTAAAATTCTATGAGTGTCAGTTTTTGCAAAATTGACTGGCTGTTGAGTGCTGTGTGGGCACTTCTTGTGACTAGCTTGTCCCCAAAGACAGGATTTTCTTCTCCTTCCCAAAACAAACGTGCCCTTGGAGAGTTCAGGGAAACCAAGAAAAGAGCCTCAAGATCTAGGGAAAAAGCAATTGGGGAGGGGGAGGTGACTTAAAGGGATTTTTTTTTTTTTTTTTAATGTGCATTTGGAATCACACAGTTTAAGGACAATAACATGAGAAGAGGAGCGGGACTCCATGCACAGAGCAGGGATAAAAGGAGCTGAAATTTCCCCCTGGAGTAATTAATTATTCCCTTCCAGAGAATCATGCCATCCTGGACACCCAGTCAAATAGATCCTTCTGGGAGATTTCCCTCCGTGAAGCCACTTCTAGCAGAACTGTATAAGAAGAGAGTCTGACCTTTGAAGAATTCCCATACGGTCTCACCCGGCTCGTAACACAATAATAAAAATGTCCACTTTTAATTTTATGTTTAAATTTTATTTTTGTTTACTGAGCACTTCCTAAGCGCCGGGCCTTGGGTTAAGGATTTTGCAAACATTATCTTCTTTTGCAAAACAACCCGATCAGATCTGTATTTTTATTCCCATTTTCCAGATGAGGCAACTGAACCTTTGTGGCAGACGTGCCTTGTTTTTCGTCCGCTGAGCTCTCCTCCTTCCTTTGCGGACCAGCCTTTCTTCCACGCGAGAGGTGGCCTGGGGTTAGCTATTTATTTATTTATTTACTTAAATTTAAATCGACGTTAGTTATCATACAGTGTAATAATGGTTTCAAGAATAGAATTTAGTGTTCTTCGCTTCCATGTAACACCCAGTGTCCCAGCAAGTGTCCCAGCAAGTGTCCTCCTTAATGCCTCTCCCCCATTTAGCCCATCCCGCCCCACCCAACTCCCCTCCAGCAAACTCCCCTCAGTTTGGTCTCTGTATTTAAGAGTCTCTTATGGTTTGCCTCCCTCTCTGTTTTATATTATTTTTGCTTCCCTTCCCTTATGTTCATCTGGTTTGTTTCTTAAATTCCACCTATGAGTGAAGTCATATGATATTTGTCTTTCTCTGACTGCCTTATTTGCCTTAGCATAATACCCTCTAGTTCCATACATGTAGTTACAAATGGCAAAATTTCATTCCTTTTAATTGCCGAGCAATACTCCATTGTATATATAAACCACATCTTCTTTATCCATTCATCAGTCGATGGACATTTGGGCTTTTTCCATACTTTGGCTATTGTCGATAGTGCTGCTGTAAACATTGGTGTGCATGTGCCCCTTCGAATCAGCACCCCTGTCTCCTTTGGATAAATACATAGTAGTGCAATTACTGAGTCATAGAGTATTTCTAGTTTTAATTTTTTGAAGAAACTCCATGCTGTTTTCTAGAGTAGCTGCACCAGTTTGCATTCCCACCATCAGTGCAAAAGGATTCTGCTTTCTGTAGGCTGTGAGGGTTTATTGCATTTAAAAATAATTTTTTTTTTACCATTTATTTATTTTTGAGAGACAGAGAGAGACAGAGCATGAGCAGGGGGAGAGAGAGAGGGAGACACAGAATCTGAAGCAGGCTCCAGGCTCCGAGCTGTCAGCACAGAGCTTGATGCAGGGCTTGAACCCACCAACTTCAAGATCATGACGTGAGCCGAAGTCAGATGCTTAATCAACGGAGCCACCCAGGCGCACCAAGGCTGTGAGGGTTTAAATCCCAGCTCTGTCCAATCGCAGAACCACACAGAGAGGCATGGGGCCAACGTGGACCAATTCGAATCTCCATCCTGAGAATATGAATTCTGAGTGGAGACACTCCAGATGTCAAAAGCAGTTACAACAGAGCCGTTAGAGCCCAGTGCTGAGAGGCGAGAGGCTCAACATCACGGCCAAGATCCCAGGAACTGCACTAGATGCTGTCCTTCATACAGCCCCCATTTTAGCTCTTCCCTTTGATTCTGGGAACGGTCCTGTTTCCTCGCAGCAAACTCTTTTCGGGGAGTGCTTGTGTTAGCCAGAGCTAACTATTCCGCGCGGCCCAAGAACAGCAACTGATACACTTCAGAGTGTCCAGTAACTGCTTAGATCTCACAGGTACTAACTGGCAAAGTTGGGGTTTGAACTGGGCCAGTAGACTACGAAATTCCACAAGTAGCCATTAGTTACGCTGATTCATTTACCCTGTCTCATGCACCTCACGGCTTTTGTGGTTCTTGTAGCAACAGGTTTTGTGATTTTTGCTTTTCTGCTTAAAACGTTGGCCAGCTTATTACTAGTCCAACACCTCAGCCAATACTAGGGTTGTTTTGTTCGGTTTCTTAATTTCTGCCAGGAAGTACCTTCGTAATACGAATCCTGTAATGTTGAACGACTTACCTCACCAATCTGGGTGTCTGCCTCCTCACACATTGATGACATAAAAGGGCAGAGGGAAAGTCATACAATTACAGGGAACCTTCAAAGGAAGAAGGATGCAGGTAATTGGAGGGTCCTCTCTGCTGAGCGGAGGCGAGAGAAGATGGTCAGGTGAGCTTATGGTTGCTGAGGCACAGCCAAGCTGCCTCACGGCCTGAGGGAAGATGATCCAGGGCCTTGAAGATGGGGGACGACTGGACTCAATCTTAATGGTTTTCAAACTTTCACTCATGTTGTTATGTCAAGGTTTTCTGAGCATGCGTCTCCCAGATAGAGTTCATTATTTTTGTAAATAATCAATAGTTACGGGGCGCCTGGGTGGCTTAGTTAAGCAACGGACTCTTGATTTCAGCTCAGGTCATGATCTCACAGGTCGTGAGATCGAGCCCCGTATCTGGCTCTGTGCTGACAGCGTGGAGTCTGCTTGGGATTCTCTCTCTCCCTCTGCCCCTCTCCAGCTCTCTCTCTCAAAATGAATAAACATTAAAAATAAATAAATAGTTACTACTGAAGCATTATGTCATGTTATAAAATATATGCAAAAAATAAAATTCAAGGATACATTTAAAAGCATAAACGGGGCGCCTGGGTGGCTCAGTCAGTTAAGCGTCCAACTCTTCATTTCGGCTCGGGTCACGATCTCACGCTTCATGGGTTCGAGCCCCACGTCAGGCTCTGTGCTGACAGTACAGAGGCTGCTTGGGATTCTCTGTCTCTCCCTCTCTCTCTCTCTCTCTGCCCCTCCCCCATGCGCTCACCCGTGCACACACGTGCACTCTCTCTCAAAATTAATAAATAAACATTAAAAAAATAAAAGCGTAAACATCGTATTTTGTTTCTGTATCTGCACGATCAGCGCATCCACACTTACTTTGGACACCACTGATCAGGGGTCAAGAGAAAGAGATCCTTGTAATAAGTCCAGATAAATTCTTTTGGACCATGATTTTTGCTGAAAGGTTTTTTTTAAACATTTATTTATTTATTTATATATTTTTTAATGTTAATTTATTTTTGACAGAGAGAGAGACAGACAGAGTGTGAGCAGGGGAGGGGCAGAGAGAGAGGGAGACCCAGAATCCGAAGCAGGCTCCAGGCTCTGCGCTGTCAGCACAGAGCCCTGTGTGGGGCTCGAACTCGCAAACTGTGAGATCACGACCTGAGCCGAAGTGGGACACCCAAGCGATTGAGCCACCCACGCGCCCCCCTGCTGAAGGATTTTAAAAGGTCCTCCCCTACCCCTGCAGTCTACATAAAAAAACCAATGTTCATAATTACTAATTTAGCACATATCATATTACATGAATTCATTTTTTAATTTGCATTTTTCTATCAAATGGTAACATTCTTGGGGGCAGGAGCCATGTCATATGTATCTTTGCATTCTCAGTGGACAGCTCCAACAAGGTTCTACAGCACAAGTAGGTGCCCTGTAAACAGTGTGTCATTTAATAGAATGCTGCTCCGTTTGTAACTTTCCTTCCAGAGCAGTCCGCCCAGACGTCTGCACTCCTTCATGTGGGTCAGGCCTGGGCCAGTGCTGAGGTCCTTGCAGAGGCTGCCTAGTTCCAGCCCAGCAGCCTTGCTCATCAACAGCAAACGCTCAACACATTTTCAACATGAACAGATACAAATATCAAGAAGGCAATGTCTGAAATGGCAATATATTAAAAGCTATCTTTGCCTTTAGATATAATCTCTATTGGAAGAATGGTCCAGATTTCCAAAATGGACCTCCTGATTTTACTGCACGGTGGAAAAGACATTCATGTGTGTCTCTGGGTCCTCCCAGGAGCTATCAGGAAAGAACCCCATGTGGCCTCAGGATCCCTCCACGGTGAAGTGCATTTCTCGGGTCTGTGGTTCTTAGGTCTGGAGGGATTTAGGGTTCACAGTCAAGGCCTTTCATTGTGCTCAGGTCAGGGAACCACACACATGTTTCTCGGTTTCTCTAACCCTTTGACCCTATTTTATTAATTTATGGAGGCGTAGGTTGTGTCTCACATTTTTGTGCGGTTACGCAACTCAGTCTTCCTTGGCATCCCAGAAGCAGCCTGGGAAAACTCACAATTGCAAGCTTTTCTCTTTCCCCGAGGAGGAAGTAGAATTCCATTCCTTTGTCCCTGCCGTTTTGCCCCACAGAGGACAGAGCTGTGTACAACAGTTGACCAAGTAAAGTACTACACTCACATCCTTGGGGAGGGAACACATTAATCAGATTTCTGGGGCGGGAGACACTTAATCTGTCCAACTTCAAGGATTAACCCACCCCTGCCCCCATTTATAAATGATGAGACAAAGGAATATCAGACCACATGCCCCCGTCTGGTGAGTGAGGTAGAATGATCTGGAGCAGGAAGGAAGAGAAAAAGACAAAGTGAGTGGAGAGAAATTAAGCATCTAAAAACGTCCACACTGCCATCCTTCACCGAGCTAGTCGGTTAACCTGAGAGACAGCCTATCATTTTTGAGATGGGATCTTCATACCCAATCCAGAAAGCTTTCTCTTGGACCCTAGAGCTGTATGAGGCTCGACTCAGAGTTGTCCAACCCACAGCTCGAGAGGGTTTATTCAAGTCTCCTCTCCTCCAGCACAAATGCTGCCTCAGCTGTTTGCGGCGGGCACTTTCAGATGCAAATGCAACGTTGGTCCCTCGATGCTAATCTCAGTTGCTATTCTGGTTGCTCCTCTGTCCAGGGGAGAACACCAATGCTACTGTGCAACATGCACTGTCATGTCCCTGCTGCCATGGCACTTCTAGGAGAGGAGAGGAGAGGAGAGGAGAAGAGAGGAGAGGAAAAAGAAAAAAGAAAAAAGAAAAGAAAAGAAAAAAGAAAAGAAGAGAAAAAGAGAAAAAGTCCTGATAGCACTTCCCCCTCCAACAGGGCCAATTAGTTACGGGCTTTCTTTTGGCTGAATACTATTCAGTGGAAACCAACCAAATGGAACCCTCCACCCCTCCCCTGCCCGCAATTCCCTAACAAATTCACAACGCACAAACCAAGGGAGTGTCTTTCCTGGGCTGCATTTTGCTCTCTGAATCTGTGGACAAAATATCACTGTAGCCCTTGTGTTCCTGGGTTCTTCTCTCCCTTTGCACAGAGGTCGTTGGCGTTCTTCCTTCTGAGCCTGAAAGACAAGGAAACGTTTGCACCCTAGAACGGTTTGAAATTCTCTCTTTGCGGTGGGCTTGTTTCCCATGTGGCCAGATTTGCAACATGAGATTGAGTGGTCTTCAGGGCTGTCAGCAAAATAATATCACCCCTTTGTGGTGGGGTGACAGGCCACACAATGAGCACGGCTTCTTTTATCTGCTCGTGCTGGCTGCCAACTTTGTGAAAAAACAATTTAAATATTTTCCCACAGAATATATGCTAATTGAGGAAAATGTATGAAACAGAGACAAACCAAATCATTTCACTACTTAAAGGTAACCACGGTTCACACTCCGTGTGTACCTCTTACCTCTTCTTTTTGACAAAACAAAATGACTGCTTTAGGTCCTGCTTTTTTACTAGATGAAATACACGGCATATGTTTCATATCCGGTATTGTTCTGAAAATTCATTTGTAGAGGGTTTTCCTGAGGATGTTAGCAATCACTTAACCAATCCCCCATTTTGGAAGACACTTTTCTATGGGAAATAATTATTGGGACAAAATCTGTGTTTTGGACACATTCGTGATAGTTTCTTGAAGATCAGTCACTGGCCCTAGAATTGCTATTTCAGTGATAAAATGACAAATCTTTTGACACATCACCAAAAGATTATACCAGGGTATGAGGCTGTGAGCTACGTATAAAATATCTTTAATCTCTGGCATTTTGATTGGCACCCACCAAAATATATCCTATTATTGTTTTAGTTGGCATTTATTTAAATAGATATTGCACTAAGCATTTTTTTTTTTACGTTTATTGCTCATTTTTAGTGTCTATTTTGAGGCTATTCTATTCTAGACCTTCTATTCTATTCTATTAAAGACCTGGTTTTCTCTTGGGTGAGTATTTGGCACATTGATGAGGAATTCTTTAAAAAATTTTTTTTTTAATGTTTATTTATTTTCGAGAGAGAGAGAGACAGGGTGTGAGTGGGGGAGGGGAAGACCGAGAGAGGGAGACACAGAATCTGAACCAGGTTCTAGGCTCTGAACTGTCAGCACAGAGCCTGATGTGGGGCTTGAACCCACGAACTACGAGATCACGACCTGAGCCAAAGTCGGACGCTTAACCAACTGAGCCACCCAGGCACCCCTAGAATTATTTTTTTTTCTTTAAGTTTATTTATTTTTGAAACAGAGAACACAAGTGGGGGAGGGACAGAGAGAGAGGGAGACACAGAATCTGAAGTAGGCTCCAGGCTCTGAGCTATCTGCACCGAGCCCAATGCGGGGCTGGAACTCATGGACCACAAGATCATGACCTGAGCTGAAATCGATGCTTAGCCAACTGAGCCACCCAGGTGCCCTGAGAGGAGTTGTTTATATATTGTATTCTAGAAGGTTATTCTATGTGCTACAATTCTTTTTTCTTAGTTTAATATTTGACTTTCATTCAGCTGGAATAGTTTTGGCATAAGATAAGGGTATAACTTTATATCTTTACAAATTCTCTTTCTTGTGCCCAGTGTATCTCTGTTCTATGAAGTGTAGATATTCAGTTCTTTCTTTCTGCATAATGTGGAACAGTAAATGGAGGAAACTCTAAGCCAAGTGGCCCTAACAAAAGCAGGAAACTATACCAACAACAATAAAGCCTCATCAACACGAGTGGTCACATACAATAACCACGTCAATAGGGGGTCTCACAATGGGTGGTGAAATTATGGAACAGCCCAAGATTGCAGGAGGTGACCAGGCTCAATTTCTAGCCCTCTGTCTTTTCCTCATCACCACCCAGCACTCCTGCCATAACCTCCTGAGAAGTAAAATACAAGCCTACTCATGAGGGTGAGATGGCATTAAAGCGTAATGAAGTCTGTGAACCCACCTGGGAAATTGACCAGGCCTTGATGACCATGAGGTTGGATAGGTTGACGTACCATGGAGGGCACCAGAATTCCCTCAGTGCCAGCTCCAGATGAGAGTAAAAAGCCATCCTCTAGGTATGTGGAAGATCGTTAGCAGATTTGACACGAAATGACTCGCCTACCCCTACTCCTCATTACAGGAGAGTCACGGAGCTCTAGGGTTTAGCTCAGACGACCCGCTTCATGCTCCCTGGTCCTACTCAAGCCTCTGTTAGAACAGCCTGGCTTGGGGCACCTGGGTGGCGCAGTCGGTTAAGCGTCCGACTTCAGCCAGGTCACGATCTCGCGGTTCGTGAGTTCGAGCCCCGCGTCAGGCTCTGGGCTGATGGCTCAGAGGCTGGAGCCTGTTTCCCATTCTGTGTTTCCCTCTCTCTCTGCCCCTCCCCCGTTCATGCTCTGTCTCTGTCCCAAAAATAAATAAACGTTGAAAAAAATTAAAAAAAAAATAAATAAAAAAAATAAAAAAAAAAAGAACAGCCTGGCTTACGTTAGCTGCCCTGACAACATGTAGAACCCAGGCAAGCCGGCTTCTGCTTCTCTCTGTTTTTCTGTCAATGCCCTGTCTGACCTGGGCTAAGATATTTTTCCGTTAACCTACTTTGCTGCTTCTACATAACAGCGCGTCTGTGCTAGATCTTAGGAAACACTCGCCTAGCGCCCTTCCGTCTGAACACTAACCCTAGGCTGCTTAATTGGAAGTTATGTCCATGCTTTGCTCCCAGGAATAAAAAGACCTCTCTGACTTTGCTCTTGGCTTGTCTTCTGCACTTCGGGACTAACACACGACTAACTGCTGCTCGCCGAACCTCATGCCAGGCCTGATCCCAGCCTTGGTCTCCCTGCCTTCTGGCCTTCCAATAGCTAAGATCGGATGCCAAGCACTCCTCTTTACTCTCAAGTTATCTGCCACTGACAGTGAGATTTCCAAGTCAGTTCAAGTAAAACTTTGGGTTTATTTCATCACTGTAGAAATTGGTAACAATTTTCTTTTAAATGCTTGGTGAAATAAAGTATTTTTTTTTCTCCCAAGTCTTTTGGCTGGCTCTTTTTTTTTTTTTTTTTTTTTTTTGGTTTCAAATGTGTTCATAATTGCTCAGTGAAGCAATTATCACTATTATAATGGCTGCTTTAAAATCTTTGTCAGATAATTCTAACATTCCTGTCAGCTCGCTGCTGGCATCCATCAACTGTCTTTTTTCATTTCATTTGAGTCTTCTCAGTTCTTGGTGTAACAAATGATTTTCGGTGGAAAACTGGATGTTTGGGGGATTGTGTTAGAAGACGCTGGCTCTTACCTAAACCTGTTTCAGCCAACTTCTTTTTTTTTTTTAATTTTTTTTTTTTAACGTTTATTTATTTTTGAGACAGAGAGAGACAGAGCATGAACGGGGGAGGGGCAGAGAGAGAGGAAGACACAGAATCGGAAGCAGGCTCCAGGCTCTAAGCCATCAGCCCAGAGCCCGATTTGGGGCTCGAACTCACGGAACGTGAGATCGTGACCTGAGCTGAAGTCGGACGCTTAACGGACTGAGCCACCCAGGTGCCTCTCAGTCAACTTCTTCTGACACAGCTCCAACAAGAAACGTGGTGGGAGTAGTGGTCAGGGTCGCCCCACTCTTCGACCTCTCTGTTGACACTGGAGGAGGTTACTCCTAGCACTGCGGGGCCAGGCAGGGAGTTCCGACTCCCTGTTAGGCTCCGCTGATAGCCTGTGGTTGTGAGGCATCGGAGTGCTCCCTCTCCTCCCCTTGTGGCCTCCACTGATGAAGGAGGAACCTTATTATAAGTGGGCAGTGGTGACAGTCCACTCTACTAACCTCCTGTGACTCCACCCCAGGGGAGAGGGAAACACGCCTCAGGGCCACCAAGGAAAAATGGAAGTTCCTAGTGGACCTTCTGGGACCCCACTCCCCTTGGAAGGGACAGGGACTCAGAGCACCTAGTGATAGCTGGTGAAGGTGGAAAGCTTGCAACCTGCCTGGGCCTTTGCTAATGGGGGGGAGGGGGCGGGGGGTGCACAGTGTCTTTTGCAATGTGGGCAAGGCTAAACAATTATTAATTATTGGGTAACAGTTTTCTGTCCTGCTGGGTTGCTCTTTTCCTGGTCCTTTGGCTAGAGAGAGCAGGATTTTGTTAGAACCATTTTTGTCTGTGCCGACTGGTGTTTGGGGATGTCAGCTTCTTGGGACCTGAGTCCGGGAAACATGAAGCAAAAGGAAAGGTCACCTCTGTGTGATCCCTTGGGTCCCAAGGTCCTTAACCAGTCAGGTTTCTTGTCTCTTCTTTCGAAAATCATGTCAAGTTTATTTTATCTATAATGCCCAGGGTTTTTTTTTTTTCTTTTTTTTTTTCAACATTTATTTATTTTTGGGACAGAGAGAGACAGAGCATGAACGGGGGAGGGGCAGAGAGAGAGGGAGACACAGAATCGGAAACAGGCTCCAGGCTCCGAGCCGTCAGCACAGAGCCCGACGCGGGGCTCGAACTCACGGACCGCGAGATCGTGACCTGGCTGAAGTCGGACGCTTAACCGACTGCGCCACCCAGGCGCCCCGTAGGGTTTTTAATTATATTTGGTGGGAGAAACATCCAAATGTATTTCTACTCCATCATTCCTGTTACTTTCTTTAATCTTAAAAACAAATAAAAGCAGTAATGTGGATATATGAAAATATATACCCATGCGTGTGAAACGTATATATCTGAAACACACACGCATACATATGAATTCCTACCATGGGAACACTAAATTCCATGCTTCTTTCATCGAGTTGAATTTGCCTCAATATTTAAGTAAATATGAATGGTCTGTGCTCAGAAAGATTCTTGTCAGAGAGCGTCAGAATCTGCTAAATACGGATTGTCACTTTCTTTCGACGTTTAATTAAACTCCTCACTGTCAGTCCTTTCTTATAATTATATCTTTGTAAGGACAGAGTGGTTTTCCTGATGTCAGCAGTGTGGAGCACTATGAAAGCAAGCTCAGGTCTTACGTGGAACTTACATGGAATACCCAAATGATTGTGTGTGTGTGTGTGTGTGGACACACGCAGGCATATGTATATTCTACATCTACATCAGCTGCATCTATTTTTAAGGTTGTTTTTAATGTTTATTTATTTTTGAGAGACAGAGTGTGAGTAGGGAGGGGCAGAGAGAGAGGGAGACACAGAATCCGAAGCAGGCTCCAGGCTCCGAGCTGTCAGCACGGAGCCCACGTGAGGCTCGAACTCACCCCCGGTGAGATCATGACCTGAGCCGAAGTCGGCCGCTTAACCGACTGAGCCACCCAGGTGCCCCATTTGCGTCTACTTCTATCTATCCTCAGTGAAAGTACCTGTTTCGAGTCATGGCAAATTCCCTTGAGTTTCACTTAAGAAAGAAGCATAATTTGTGGCTTTCTGGAACCAATGTTGAGAGGCACAATGTAGAGATGTCTCCCACCAGAGCCCTCCCGATCAGCAGAGATCTCACCCGGAGAAGCAGGCCGCGCAGTAAACTCAGTACCCCCAGCTGGAGGTCAGGCGCCCGGATTTGATATCCGAATCCCGTGGAATTCATCTGCCCTAACCAGTTGTTGGCCTGAGCGGCTGAGCTTTGGCATGTGCTAGACCTGGCTTTTCCGTCTGCTGGGACCCGGGGAGAGGGAGGGAAACTTCAATATGCAGTGACACAGCTACAAAGTACGAGAAAAGAGAAGGAGCCTCTGAGACTGACCGTGAATCTCCCTCGACTGAACGGCCAGACCTGCTTTACAAGCGTCAGCTGCCTCCGAGCTGCAGTGCAGAGATTCTCCCCATCTGTCCACACCCACTGGGGAGACCCAGCTCTAGGAAGCCGAGCAATCTTTCTGCAGCAGTCAACACAAGGTCGTCTCTGATTGTGGCGGTGGCAGCTTCGTCATCCTCGCAAAGGGCTTTCAGAGCACCGAGGAGACCAGACTTTCCCCTCCGTGGCTGATGAGAACTGTTTCCAGCCCTGACACACCTCAATGGAACTTCAGCACACACGGACGGAACGGCACTTGTGGGAGGCCCCATTGCACGTCTGCCTGGATGCGGCCTCTTCAGTTCAGCCTCACTCACTCAGGCGCTCACACGCGTACATTCCCCAAAGTAGCCCAGGACACCCCATCCCGCCATGCCTCCAGCACCACGAATGCTATTACTGAGGTTCTAAGGAAGCCAATCTTGCTTGCCTCGTGGACCTGACTTTTGCCTATGGCTGCCAGGGCTTAACACGCAACTCTCTCTAGGAGGCTCCGACCAGTTTTGCTCTCCTGACTCTCTACCTCCCTGCGCCACTCCCAGCCCCACCAGTGTGGCTTCAGATAGGACCTCACCCTAGCTCTCGGCCGTCTGAGCACGCACCCTGGCTATATGTGGCCTCTCTGAACCTCAGCTTCCCCATTTGTAAATGCTATGTTACATCACCTCAAAGACTTGTTTAATGCTTTGATGAGATATTCCATGCCAACGATCTAGCACAGTGCTTGGTGCGTAACGTATGCCCCCCATTTCTATCTCTGTCTCTGTCTCTATCTCTATGTCTTTGTATCTCTATCTCTATCATTTCTCTCTGTCTCTGTCTTCACCTCTGGGCTGGCTTCAGGAGAATTATGCTTAGTTCTAGGCACGGCTTACTTTCAGAAGGGCATTGATGACGTAGAGTGTCCGAAAGAAAACCAGCCCCAGGTGGGGGAAATAATGATTTTGAATGATGAAGTTTTCATCATTGAACACCTGTGTGCCAGACATTGTGCTAATGAACTTACAGTCATTTTTGTCATTCGTTCTTGACAAAAGCCCAAAAGGGAGCTACCACTAACCTTCTTTTCCTGTTATAGAAATGGAGACCGAAAAAAAAAAAAAAAGTCCAAATACCCAACATCAGAATCCAGAGGGACAGACATGGGATTCGCCCCCAGGTCAATTGGATTCTGAAGTCTCTCCACCACATGCCTCTGATTCCTGCCCTATGATGCGAGGGGCAAGCAAGGTGACTAGGAATATCTAACAGGCTGTCAGAGTAGGAGGAGGATGGGTGCAACATCCAGAAGTCCCTGATAGCTCATCCTTCTCCAAGGTTCTATGATGTAATGACCACCAGGAAATGCAACCAAACTAGAGGAGACTCTAACCTGCTGTGGCCCCGCTCTGGGTGAGGTTCTAGCTCCCGCAACTGACTGTTAGTGTTTTTTTTGTTTTTATTTTTGTTCTTTGCCACACTTTTACTTTTTTCTCTATATGCCATAAAAGGAAAGTTCTCATCTTCCCCGGACACATGCTCGATACATTTATAACGTGCTGATTTTCAGAGGTATAACGTGCTGGTTTTCAGAGGAAATAGGTTCTTTCAACAAAAATCGCTGGGAAGCCTGTAGGGAGGCCTGCTGGTCCGATTGCACCTGAGATGGCGCCTAAGTAATAGCGACCGTCGCCAATGCCTGGTGGGGCTTACAGTGCACCGGTCTCTGTTCCATGTACTTTTCGTGTATTGACTCGTATAAATCTCCCAACAACCCCACGGCAGTTTCTAAATAATGTTCTGTATCTCTGACGTTGTGTCTTCTAGAATATTCTTGCCCTGAGTATAGGAGTTCTAAGCTCAAATGATACCTTATTTTTAAATTTAAGACAACTCCTTTCAAACTTATTATTTTTTTTTTTCAACGTTTATTTATTTTTGGGACAGAGAGAGACAGAGCATGAACGGGGGAGGGGCAGAGAGAGAGGGAGACACAGAATCGGAAACAGGCTCCAGGCTCTGAGCCATCAGCCCAGAGCCCGACGCGGGGCTCGAACCCACGGACCGCGAGATCGTGACCTGGCTGAAGTCGGACGCTCAACCGACTGCGCCACCCAGGCGCCCCTCAAACTTATTTTTCAGTATGGTCTTTGACAGTGCAAACTCTGAAGCCAGGACTGTCTGCCTGAGTTTGAATCTTAGCTCGACCACTTTGCTCTATGACTTGAGGATACTATTGTATTTGCCATTAAGGTTATTAGGAGGAGAGGACATTTAAGGAAATCGCCTGGAGGCAATAGAAATAGAAATAGAAAATAACCTCCTTCCTCTCTAGCTAAAACCAAAGAGAAACAGAAATTTCAGCAATGTGCCAGTGGAAGTCCCAGGACTTCCTCTTTTTTATTGATTAAAATGGACTCGACAAGTCTTGACTGGAGAGATTTTTATGCGCTGGGCACCATTCTCGCGGTTAAGGATACAGAGACCAATAACATAACCCTTTTCTGAAAGCGGCTTATAGTCTGTGAAGGGAAAAAAACCTGGAAACAAATCAACTCAACGTAGTGTGTGAAGTGAGCGGAAGTAGAACATTTCTGGAATTTTAACTGATTTCTTTTTAAAACGCTCTACTCGCGGTCCTTTGCTTTGTCTCTACTCAAGCAGTGAGGCCAATCCACACTTACTGGCATAGAGGAGGAGACTACCAGCAGGAAGGCCTGAAGGAGTCCCAGCCTGAGGGTGTGAAGGCCGAAACCCTCAGGGAAGGGAGGTTTAACAAAAATATTTGAGGACTGGGGAGACTGGGAACTGCCTTTGGCCTTATAAGTGGACCCAAGTTTTCTTGATCCATAGAAGCATTTGTCCATCTGTTCACTCATATTCCTTTGTTCAGCTCACGTTTATTAAGTAACTACTATGTGCCGGGGACTGTTTTAAGCACTGGGGACACAACAGTGACCATCACAAAGTCCCTGTGCCTCAAGATGCTCATATTCTCATGTGCAAGGGACCAAAAGTAGGCAGATAAATGGTTAAACATACGAGACATCAGATGGTGATTGTGCTGCAGAGAAATATCAAGCAGGGAAGGGGAGAGAGAGGCAGCGCTGGAGGTGGAATGGGGAGGAGGTTGCTGTTTTATATGGGAGGATCCAGAAAGCTTCTCTGGTCAGTGACTGAAAGGGAGAAGGGAGAGAGCAGCTCATTGCCAGGGGAACAGCAATTCCAAGGCCCTGAGGCAGGAATGTACTTCGTGTAGACAAGGAGGGCGGTGTGGCTGGAGTGACTGAAGGGGACACAGCAGATGAGGTCAGAGAGCAATGGAAGTCCAGACCATGTAGGACTTTGGAAGCCTGCGAAAGGAGATTCGCTTTTCCAGCGAGTGACGTGGGAAGTCAGTGGAGTGTTTTGTGCAGAGAAGCGACAAGGTTTCACCTTGGCTTTAAAAGACTGTTCTGGTCCCTGTACTGGAAATTGGATGTGAGGAGAGAAGCAAGGAAAAGACTTTGGAGACTGTTAAAATAATCCCAGGTGAGATGATGGTTGCTTGGACCAAGACAGCAGCAGCTCCAGAAGTGAAAAACGATCAGATTCAGGGAGAGACCACAGAAGATGCTGAAGGGCCAGACACACACAGGCCCTTTTTTCTGTGAAGAAAAGAGCTGTCAAACATGGCGCCCGGAGCAAGTGAAAGCCTACACCTTTAGGCTGGCCGGGACTTAGCATTCGACCATTCCAACCCACGCATTCACAGTTTTGTGAGAAAACGGAGGCCCAGAGAGACGACGTGGCTGCCCTGGTCACAGAGGAAGTTCGAGTCTAGAGCACGATTTCCTGGGCCCCAGCCTTCTGCCTCTTTCTTTTTCTTTGTTGGCACCAACCAAGTTGACTTCTTCAGCCTGGAGAACTTCTCATAGGCAGCCATGATGCTCTGGCTGCAGAGAAACGGATAATCTGCAAAACAGAATAAGAATTAGGAAGTTAATGAATTTGCATATTTTTAAAAAGTGATGTCTTTAAAATGGTTTAAAAAATTTTTTTTAATGTTTATTCATTTTCGAGAGACAGAGAACACAGTGTGAGCTGGGATGGGGCAGAGAGAGAGGGAGACAGAATCCGAAGCAGGCTCCAGGCTCCAAGCTGTCAGCCCAGAGCCCGATGCGGGGCTCGAACTCACGGACCGTGAGATCATGACCTGAGCTGAAGTCAGATGCGTAACGGACTGAGCCACCAAGTTGCCCCTAAAATGGTTCTTCAAGAATAGTTTTAGATTTACAGAAAACTAAAGTCCCAAACACCCCACACCTATTTTCCCCTATTTTTAGTCTCTTACATTAGTATAATAGATTTGTCACAATTAATAAGCCAAAATTGATACACTGTTATTAACTAAAGTTCATATTTTATTAAGTTTTCCTTGTTTTTTTCCCCCCTCATGTCCTTGTCCTATTCCAGGATCCCCCCCACAGAGAACCACATTATATTTAATCATCATACCTCTTCAGACTCCCCTTGGTTAGGTTGTTCCTTAGACCACCCTTGTTTTTGATGACCATGATGGTTTTGAGGCATACTGGTTGTATATTTCGTAGAATGTACCTCAATTGGAATCGGTCTGACATTTTTCTCATAATTAGACTGGGGTTATAAGTTTCTAAGAGAAAGACAACAGAACGGTCAAGGGCGCATGTTATCGATGTGATTTATCACTGTGGATGGCACCCTTGATCACCTGGCGGAGGTGGTATTTATCGGATTTCTACTGTGCCGGGTTACTTGGTTATTCCCCTTTCCACACTGTCCTGTTTGGAAGGAAGTCACTCTGTGCAGCCCACACTTGAGTACCAAGCTGTTCTCTACTTCCTTGGGGGTCAAATATCTACATAAATTATCTGGAGCTCTTCTGCATTGCTTTGTCTATTCTTCCCCCAATTATTTATTTATAGAATTGCTTCTTATCTCTGTACGGACCGGGCAGGACACCAACAATGTCTGCTGCATCATCTGACGCAGAAAACACATCGATGAACTGTGGGACGGATGAAGGCTTTTTTACAGTGGACCAGAGAAAATGTAACAGCAAGCACATGTCCACACAAGAACCTGTACCTGAATGTTCACAGCAGCATTATGCAGAATAGCCAAAAGGTGGAAACAACTCAAATGTCCATCAACCGACAAATGGATAAGCAAAATACGGTATCGCTCTACAATGGAATATTATTTGGCCTTAAAAAAGAACAGAGTGCTGGTATACCACAACATAGATGAGCCTTGAAAATGTGCTAGGTGAAATGAACCAGTCACAAAAGAACAGATACTGGAGGATTCTGTTCATATGAAAGGTCCAGAACAGGACCATCTGTACAGACAGGAAGTGGATTAGTGTTTGCTTCAGGCTGGGGCATTGGGAAACGGGGCTGGAGGATGAGAGCTAAAAGAGATACAGTTTCCTTGCGAGGTGAAAAAATGTTGCAAAATTGACTGCGGTGATGGTTGCACATAGCTGTGAATCTACTTAAAACCACAGAATGATATGCTTTAAATGAATGAATTGTATGGTATGTGAATTATACCTCTATAAAGCTGCTTTTTAACAAATTGCAATAGCATGCAAGTTGAGGAATCTAATTTGGTCTCCCTTATTCTGACACTAAGCTAGATTGTACTTTAATTTGGATTCCTGATTATCTTTGGTGTGGAAATGAGCAGAAACACAGACCATTTCAAAATGTTGGTCGATTCAAAAACATTCGTATTTGGTTCTAGAAAACATTACAGTGATTTTGAGATAGCTGATTCCTCTTTCTTTTTTTTTTTTAAATTTTTTTTTTTTTTCAACGTTTATTTATTTTTGGGACAGAGAGAGACAGAGCATGAACGGGGGAGGGGCAGAGAGAGAGGGAGACACAGAATCGGAAACAGGCTCCAGGCTCTGAGCCATCAGCCCAGAGCCCGACGCGGGGCTCGAACTCACAGACCGCGAGATCGTGACCTGGCTGAAGTCGGACGCTTAACCGACTGCGCCACCCAGGCGCCCCAGCTGATTCCTCTTTCTAATTATGTTTCACCTAGATGACAATATAAACTTATGAACTTAAGAACAATATAAAATATGAACATATAGACAATATGAGCTTCCTTGAGTTCACAAAAAGAAACGTGGGGGGAGAGATGAAAAGACGTTTTCCAAACGGAAAGTCAACGAGAGATAAAACGTGCATCAAACAAGAGGAAGAGCTACATGGGACAAATGGACAGTCGAACACACAAACACACCATACCCCCAAACGTTTTCCCCTTAGGTTCAACTGACTCTTTTTCCTTCCTCTGTGTTCCTTCATTAGCTTGATTACCACCTCAGCTATGAATAAATGACTCCACACTGTTCAGCCTGAGGCTCGATGAATGGGCTATTTAAACATTAAGTGGAGCCAGATAGACATAAGGGGAGCTCCGGCTCTAAGCATATGAATTTGAACTTTTTGGCAGATTCTGACCAGCAAATACAGAATGCTCTTACTGAGGAGAAATTAGCTCATCATTTGTCTGTGGAGTTGGCCCAGGGCAACCACTTATTTCCAAGTTCCATCTGCAGCCCTGCCAACCCCATAAAACGGGGTTGGCGTTCTCCCAAAAACAAGTTTTCCAAGAGGACTCAAGGAACTGCGTTCAGTGTTTCCCATCACATGGGGCCTGACTCCTTCCTCAACATAGGACTCCTCTAAAGACGGCAAAAGCTTTGTGTTGGGGGGGGAGGGTCGGGAGGAGGGGAAACAGCTCCATCGACCGAGCCAACAAGACGGTGACAGAGGTGTACAAAGAAAATAACTTCCCTCTAATCAAACCATACCCTGTAGAGACAGCAGGAGAGACAAGCGGGTTGCAGTGTCAACATGAGGGGCTGATACGTGTCAGGACACTTGAGAAAAGAGGAGAAGGAAATCTCCCAGGACAAACAGAGTCTCGTTATTCCCCAAGAAGACCGGCAGCCTTGGTGCTTCATTTCACAGAGCTCCGTCCCAAGCTGGACTCTGCGTTCTGGGCTCTGAGACGGTGAGGAAGCGTGGGAGGAAGAGCTGTGAGGACAGGTTAGGTGAGGACGCGTTCCAAGACCAACTCTCCCAGTGCTCTGGACCCCTGTTCCTGACTAGCGTCGGCTGAGTTTCCTCCCCGCTCTGCTCTCTGCCCATCTATGCTTTCCCACCCTTGGCACCACTCGGACTTTCCAAGTCAGTCCTGGTTTCCAAAGCTCTTTGCCATGGCCCCATTAACAATCAAAGTTACCGGAAACTCTAACCTTTTATCACCCAGACTCCCTCTCTTAGACTATTTCCTGCTTCTAGAAACGGACTACCAGCCAGCATCGGCACTGGTACCACACTCATTGCTGGCAGGACCCAGCAATAGACAGAAGGGATGCACCCAAGTGAGCTTGGTTGGTCTCCTAGAGACTCCTCCTTTGTCTTTGGTGTCAGAGGAATCTATCGGCTTGCTGAGCAGAGACCGTTGTAATTGCCATATGCTGGGTCATGGAGAAGAATGGTAGGGTGGGATAAAGAAAACAAACATTAAAACTCCAGAAATGAAAGCTTCAGAGTATCAACATCGTCTCTATGGGCACATTCAGTAAAAAAACATAAATCATGTGCAATCTGGAATGATGTCCTTCTGGCACTTACCACATTCTCAAGTACTTGAACACAGCTCTTAGGAAAACTCCCAAGGGATATTCTGGCTTAAACTCACCCCCTCCCATCCCCTTCCCTTAAACCCAACACCGGGTACTATCCGGTTCATTAAATGGCACTTTCTAGGAGTTTGGCAGGTACTTCTGTTCGCTCACCCTAGGAAATCCATCTGCCAGGTGCTGTGGCCTTATCAACATGACATTTCATTAGAGAGTTTGTCACTGACATGGAAAACATTAGTCTAACATACAAAACAAACAAAACCCCCACAGAGCTGCAGAACCCCTATTTACCTTTTTGGGAACCTAAGGGCTACGTCACTACTTTCTTCTCTGTTCTCTTTGTAGAAAAGTTATCCACGGGCACCTAGGTGGCTCAGTCGGTTGAACGTCCAACTTTGGCTCAGGTCATGATCTCTGAGCTGACAGCTCAGAGCCTGGAGCCTGCTTCCAATTCTGTTTCTCCCTCCCTCTCTGCTTCTCCCCTGCTCATGCTTGCTTGCTCTCTCTCTCTCTCTCTCTCTCTCTCAAAAATAAATAAACAGTAACCAAAACATTAAAGACAAAGAAAAAGAAAAGCTATCCAAATTCCCTAGCAGCTATTCAAGGCCCTGTGTGACCGTCCCAGCTTTCTTCTCACATTTCCAGCTTTTTTCCCTCCCACTCTTCCCATTGGCATTTCCTGGGCATGCTCACTTCTTTGTCTCTGTGCCTTTGTACATACAGTTTCTTTCTTCCACCAGGAGTGCCTTCTTCTCAAATTCCACCTGTTAAAATCCTGCCCATCCCTCAAAATCCAATTCAAATACCAATTCATCTGCGAAGTCTTCCCTGGTCTATACTCCCCAACTCTCTCTTACTGTAAAGGACCTCTCTTTCCCCTGTGGCCATATCTGTATACACGATTATCAAATTCTGCCTAACAGTCATCGACAGTTAATTGCCAGCAAGTATTTCTCTCATTCAACACGTAAGGTGTTAAGGAAATTTAACTTGACTATCTTGATAATTACCATGGTACCTAGAAAGTCACCTTGCCCAGAATACGTAGCAAATGTATGTGATAAGCTGATAGTAGGTAGGACTGGACCTCAAGATTTTACGACAATTTAATGAGAAGGGATGAAAAGTTGTGTGTATAATTTGTATAAAATTCTTTTCTTTCAGACCAGCTGACTCAGGCTTTGAAAAAACAGTAGCGATGTTGTACTTTTTTGTGATTGTTCCACTGGGGACAACAGGATTAGACCGTAACCTCGTGGGAAGGGGTGAAAGATCCTTGAAAAGAGAGAAATATTTATGTTGCTTCATACTGGGAAAAGGAATAATTTTCAGTCAGGGAATGGGGACTATCAGAAGGTAGGTCTTAGTCTAGCACGAGGGAGAAAACCCCTTTCTCTTTTGGAGCCACAAGTAAGTAGGGCTCACACTTGGACACAGAGATGCCCACTAGCAAGGCCAGAAATGGTGGGTGAGGTCCCCATGGCCACATAGATGTTAACCGCTCGCGAGGCTGACACCAGATCTGAGACAGGCCCCCACATATCCTGGACTTACGCAGTGGAGTTATTTCCTTTCCATTATCCTCAACTTTGATCCATTTTTATGACCAATCTGCTGCACAATGTACAATGTGAGGACCTTGGCAAATTTTCCTTTAAAAATCACTGACAAAACACAAAATTATCAATGATTTCAGAACTCTAGAAATTAGCGAAAGTCATACAACAAATTGAAAAGCATTTACTGAAGAAAACTCCTGACCCTCGGTAAGAACAGTGAGGTCTGTAGCATTTTAAATGTGGAGTTGTTCTCACTTCATCCTCCAGACCCATGGTACAATTCACCGTGAAGACAGTCTGCTTCACTGCCATGGAAAGAACTGATCTGATTTGAAGCTCCCCAGAAAAATTCCATGCCCTAGGGCATTGTCAAAAACAATAGCAATGTAGCAAACCATCGGGAAGGCCAATATTGCACCTGCCTGAGGCTACGGTACTAGTTGGGATAAGCAAGAGATCAGCCAAAAATTTAAAAGGAATACGTAGGGAAATGAGACAGCCATGGGGGTTTCATATTTCCAACTTATTTCTGGGGATCTGGAAGATTATGTACATGTACAAGAATGCATGCACACTCGGAAAAGAGGGTCCCAAGATCCCTAAATAGATAAGAGATAGAACCGTGAGCCATCTAAGCTTTGAATGTGTGCCCCACCCCACACAGATCCCTTGGTGGGTAGAAACCTTGCCGGCTCAAGATGTTTAAGGTAAACTTCTAACCAATCATGAGATAACCACTCAGCGATGGCAGAGCCAGAATTGACCGCTAGGAAGCCTGGCTTACACATAAAAGCAATAATTGGAAACCTGATTGGCCACATATTGAATGGACTCTATTAGTCCAGGAAAAGTCACTACATAAACAAACAAAATAGCAAAACAACAACCCCTTGGGAGGATCAAAATCCAGATGTTACAATATATTATGTAAAATGTTGTTTTTAAAAAATTACCCAAATTGCAGAGAAACAGGAACATGTCCCCATGCACAGGAGACGAAGCACTGAATAGAAACTGTCTCTAAGAGAGTCCAGATGTTGGACTTAGTGGAAAGAGATTTCGAATTTGGTATTCTAAATCTGCCCCCAAAATTAAATGAAACCATGTTTAAATAATTACATGAAAGTATTATAGTAATGCTTCACCAAGTAGAGAATCTCAATGAATAAATAGAAATTATTAAAGAAAAAGATCCAGTGGCACCTGCGTGGCTCAGTCGGTTAAGCGTCCAACTTTGGCTCAGGTCATGATTTCATGGTTCAATGAGTTCGAGCCCGAATTGGGCTCTCTGCAATCAGAGCGAAGCCTGCTTTGGATCTTCCGTCTCCCTCTCTCTCTGCCTCTCTATCTCTCAAAAATAAATAAACACACACCAAAAAATTAAGGAAAGAGAGCCAAATAAAAATTCCGGAGTTGAAAGGTGCAATAACAAAAATGAAAAATTCACTAGAGCTGTTCAAAAACAGCTTTGAACTGGCAGAAGAATCAGCAAACTTGAAGATACAGAGAAAGAGATGATCCAATCTGGAGTACATAAAGAAAAAGAACAAAGAAAAATACAGAGTATGAGAAACCTTTGAGATACCATTAATTAAACCAATCTTCACATAATACATGTCCTAGGAGGGGGACAGAAAGAGACACAGAAGAGGAGAGAGAGCGACAAAGACAGAGAAAGGAGAGAAAGGGAGAGAGAGAGAGAGAGAGAGAGAGGAAGAAGAAAAGAGGGAAAGAGGGAGAGAGGGAAAGAGGAAAAGGGAGGAGAGAGAGAGAGAGAGAGAGAAACTGAAACAATACTCAAGGAAATAATATCTGAAAACTTCCCAACTTTGATTTTGAAAACATTTATCCACACAGCCAAAATCTCTGCAAATCTCAAGTAGTATAAACTCAAAAGAGATTTGCCCCTGGACACACCTGGTCAAACTTTGAAAAGACAAGTGCCACCAGAACGAACAATTGTCAACTGAAAATTCTACATCTAGTAAAACCATTTTCAAAAATGAAGCCAGGATAGAGACATTTCCAGATAAGCAAAAGCTAAAAAGACTTACTGATAGCAGATCTGCCTTATGTAAGCTATTAAAGGATGTCCTTTGGGCTGAAAAGAAATGGTAACTCGAATCCACACCAACCAATAGAAATAATTATATAGGAAAATTAAAAAAAATTTTAGTGTTTATTTTTGGAGGGAGAGAGAGAGAGAGAGAGCATGAGTGGTGGAAGGGCAGAGAGAGAGGGAGACACAGAATCCAAAGCAGGCTCCAGGTTCTGAGCTGTGAGCACAGAGCCTGACGCGGGGCTGAAACCTATGAGCCGAAAGATCATGGCCTGAGACGAAGTCAGATGCTCAACCAACTGAGCCACCCAGGCGCCCCAATGTAGGAAAATTTAAAAGACAATATAAATATATTTGTTGTTCTTCTTTCAACTGTTTTAAAAGACAACTATATGAAATAATGAATATAAAACTGAGAAAAGAAATAATGATCTCAATATCTCTCCTTTTCCATCTCCAGTGAAGATCATGGCTCTGATGTAGGTCTGGGTATCCTCGCTGGGGTTGAGACCTGTGAGATCAAGGCCACTCAAAGACAGCAAACAGTACAAAGAGTAAGCAGCAAAGAACTTCTGCGCTAGGATTAGAGCTTACCTACACTGTTGTCCACCTCTGGTGGCCTCTCTAACCTCATGGGACATACCTGCCCCATCTTCCCCAGAAGACTTCTCTTGGCCGAACCACATACTTTTCAGAATCTACCCTGTCGGACCCTACTGAGCAGTTAGACTCCTAATCTTAGTCATTCTGCCCACCTTGGTCCCTTAAGGTGGTGCCCTTATCTTGATTTGGCAGAGATTATTTCATTTCCCAAGCAACCAAATAGTTGAAGAGGAAAAGCTGTGATAACCATAATCTTTATGAGGACTTGTCTGTCGTGTTCCTCTCTGTATATTTGGTACATCAAGTTTGAATGAATGTTGATTGGGTGAATGAATAAAACGCAATAAAACTCAGACAGCGGAGAGGTCATGGTGGTCTAGTGTTGAGGGTTTCTCAAAAACAGAAGTCATGAGCTCTGAGGGATTACAGAAATTTTGAGAAGCAGCGGTAAATGGTAGTCTAAAACCATCTTTCTCCCCCTTATCCTTTCTTACACATTATCTGTTACCTCGCTAATATTCCTCCTGTCCGTTATCAGTTAGTATCACTTAGATCTGTGGAGATGACAGGACAGAAGAAAAGCAGGCAGGTGGGGAAGCTGGCAAAACTAGAGAAAGAAAACCCTGAAAACTGCTAGCTCTTTCTGTTTGAGAGCCTGCAGTTTTCCGTTCTCTGCTCTTTCTCTGTATCAGAAACTTCGACCTCGGGAGGAGTCCTAGCCTCCAGCTTGAGAAACATTATTTTTAGTCACTGCTGCTCGAAATTAGAACCAATTAACAAAAGGAAGGAGGCGGATTCTCTGGACGCCAAAAAGGAAAATAATATACACCATCCAGGGCAAGGTAAAATTTGACCCTTTAATTTGGATTTTTGTATTACATAATTACTGGGGATTACATCACGGTTGCTTTTAAATGCACGTATTGAAGATTAATTGCTCTTAGTTCCTATTTCCTTTACCCTTTTCATCTCTGCCTTTCAGAGGCTGCAGACTGGAGGTGTTGCTGTGGTTGCTGTGGCAACTGTTAATCAGGAGCTGGTGCTGAAGACCAGGGCAACTGGGTGGAAAGGGGATGAGCGGCGGTGGCTGCAACCCTCACCACTGACCTTCGGCACTCAAGTGCTTTACTGTGGGCTAAAAGAATTAACAAGTCCAAGGAACCCAAATAGGGAGTCAGAGGTCCAGCGGAGAGGGAATGGCTCCAACGTCCCTTTTCGATGCAAACTTCTTCGGAATGACTCCGCGACAGCAAAGTTTTCAAGAACACACTAGGCCTGTTCAGACGCCCTCTGAAATGTGAGACATACATATTCAAGACATGTCAAGGACAGGGCTGTGCTCTGAGCTCAGCACCATCTGGAGGCATTAGCATGAGTGAATCTACTTGTCTTTTTTGTCCCTTTGTGAATTCATTTCCCCAACTTATGTATATCCTGTTTCAGGCTGTTCATGCACAACAAATTTGACTTAAAAAAAAAAAAACAAAAAAAAAACCCAAGACCCTCCAAAACTGTAGTTCTCTCTTCACCCTCATGCCAGAGAAAGAAATACTAAATTCTGACCTAGTGATAGAGCCATCTGGGCACACATGACTGATTTGCTCACTATAATAGTCAGGAAAGTGGTTTGACTTATTTTTAACCTACTAAATTTTACAAAGATTTGATTAGGGGGTGAAAGTGTATGCGCCTTCCTCAATGAGACCCATGAGGCCCCTTCTTCTGCTTCTGCACAAAACAGCCAATACGAACATCCCTGCTTGGTGAGTACAAGTCTGGGCTCCCCCAGTAAGTCGTTCTGTACAAGGTGAAACACAAACTTCATTCAGAAAAGAATTTTCAACAGGAAATGGAAACACCGATGTCCCGGTTTATGGTACCATCATATTTAACTTTGAATTGATAGACCACACAAGGCACTTGAAGACACTTTTTTTTTTATGTTTAGGAAGAGATTGCGTTAAGGAGCATTAAAGAAAAGAAAAATGTTGCCTTTCAGTTTTGTTGATTGTTTCCTTCGCCGTGCAGAAGCTTTTTATCTTGAGGAGGTCCCAATGGTTCATTTTTGCTTTTTCTCCCCTTGCCTCTGGAGACGTGTTGAGTGAGAAGTCGCTGTGGCTGAGGTCAAAGAGGTTGCTGCCTGTTTTCTCTGGTAGGATTTTGATGGTTTCCTGTCTCACATTTAGGTCTTTCATCCATTTTGAGTTTATTTTTGTGTGCGTTGTAGGAAAGTGGTCCAGTTTCATTCTTCTGCATGTTGCTGTCCAGTTTTCCCAGCAAAAATAAGATAAAAACAGAGAGGGAGGCAAACCATAAGAGACTCTTACATACAGAGAACAAATTGAGGGTTTCTGGAGGGGAGGTGGGTGGGAGGATGGGTTAAATGGGTGATGGGCATTAAGGGGGGCACCTTTAGGGATGAGCACTGGGTGTCATGTGTGAGGAATGAATCACTGGGTTCTACTCCTGAAACCAAGACTACACTGTATGTTAACTAACTTGAATTCAAATAAAAAAATAAAGTAACTCTTTAAAACATGTTGTAGATTCTGGAGCCTTCTGTGCTCCATCCAAATAAAGGGATGAAGCGAACAGATCTTGGATCTTTAATGCTCATCACTGGGCAAAGTTTTGGAGTGCAAAGACTTAGATACAGATCTCTGCCATGCCTCTCTGTGGGTGTGTGGCCTTGGGAAATTTGCTTAATTTCTCTGAACCTCAGTTTTATGATCTATAAAATGGACATACTAATAGTACCCACTTCGGGAGGATGTTAATAAGAGCTGAAGAAGACGGTGTTTGTAAAATGCCCACCATGTGCCGGAGTGGCCGTTATTGGCTTGATAGGGCCTAGCCACGCATCTCTTGAAGTCTCACCCTCAAGCCTTCCCAACTTTGGTAGCGTGACATCGGCCATGGTGGGTGCATTAATACCACGGAAACTGGCAGCACTACAAAAGAGGGCTTTGTTTTTAGTTTCACCAGAACAGTTCACCGACACACGACTGTGCTCTCCCCGCAGGACACGCTCAGGTACGGCTACTTGTCATGTAATGATGACGGCCCACGGGGTTTGTAAAACACCCAAAGTTCTGAGCTAACCCATTTAGACCAGAATATGAGAGAAAAACAGCTGTAAGTGAACTCAGTCAGCTTCCCCTGACTTGGGCGGCTGGGTTGCAGGGTTGTGACCTCACTCATACTTCCAGAGATCACAAAGAAGATTGAAAGAGAATGTGTGGTCTGGTCAACACAGCCCTTTTATTTACTTATTTTGAGAGAAGGATAGGTAGGGAGTGAGCAGAGGAGGAGCAGAGAGAGAGGGAGACAGAGAATCCCAAGAAGCCTCCATACCATCAGTGCAGAACCCCATGTGGGGCTTGAACTCTCAATCTGATGAGCTGAAATCAGAAGTGAGACGCCCAACTAACTGAGCCACCCAGGCACCTCTGAGTGTGATTTTTTTTTAAGAGATAGAGAGAGAGAGAGAGAGGGCACAGTGAGTGAGGAGAAGAGAGAGACGTGGAGAGAGAGAGAAGCTGGGCTCAACCTCACCCAGTGGGGGGCTTGAACTCATGAACCGTGAGATCATGACCTGAGCCAAAGTCTGATGGTTAACTGACTGCGCCTTGGCACAGACCCTTTAAAGGAGAACAGCAACTCAAATACCAGCCTAGCCTGCACAGGGATGGTGGCTTGGCAGAGTAGTGAAGGCTCACGTGGTAGAAATTTGACACACGTCTCTGAAGAGGACAGAGTTTCCGTTTCCACCTTAATATAATGTTAAGAAGACGGTTTCCCTAGTAAACTGACAGTCAAACCGGGTGCTCTTGTGCTTGTACAGAAGATAAGAGACTTCCTGAAACTGCAAATCTCAGGAAATAGGTCCTATCCCCAAGTATCGATCCCTATAACCTCCTGTGAGCAATGCTGGTGCGTTTGAGGTAAGATGATCTGTTTCTGAGCTCATGAATAAGCTGAGTTGTCTCCCTTCAGCTCATTTCCTGTTAGTTACTTGATGAGACTGACAGATTTTATTTACCAACCAATTTCTCTCTCTTTCTCTTCTCCCCTCTTCTCTCTGTCACATCTTTCTCTCTCTCTCTCTTTTTAGTTTCTCTCCATATCTAGCAAAGAACTAAGTAGCAGAGAGAAAGCGATGTTCCCATCTGGGTTCAGTGGACACTAAGACAGCCCGACAGGGGAACGTCAAATCCCAGAGGCCTTCAGGATAGCAGGAGGTCGGGTATCACCTAAAGGGAGATGCCTAAGTAGTTAAATTATCCCTCAGGGGTCTAGAGGCAAGTAACGAAGGCCCAGTCATGGGAACCGGGGGAAGTAAGAGGATCACAATTCCCAGAAGAAATGTGCTACAGGAAGTGAAAGGCGAGGAAGGACCCTTTCTCCGAGAAACTAGGTGATTGGGCACGTTACAAGGAATCAGGGCAGCCTTCCCTTGTAGGAACAGGGTAAAGGAAATAAACCAATTTCTAGAAACGCAACGTGAGTCATGAGGTGGGCACAAGTCAATATCAGAGTAGAATCAACGGAGCGATTGGCTTGGTGCTGACTGATTGGCCCAGGGATCTTTGATAATCAAAGCAAAACTTATATAGGAAATTGCTTTGGTGGCACCATCTACTCTTAAAAGAGTGAAGTGACACAGAGCCAGGAAATGAAGTAAATTATCATAAGACTAAGCAGTATGTCTACCTCGAGGCCTCAGATCAAAGGTAGTTTTTCATCCACTAAGATAATCCAACTTTATCTAATTATAATGATTAAATCAGCTCTACACACACTTAATATGTGTAGGCAGCTTTTGGTGATGGTGTTGTTCTAAGGAAATTATCAGAATTTTTATTCTCGAGTTGATAAACATGGCCGCCTACTGATGACCACTGTTCATTTCCTATGATTCCACACTGAAACACTTATGTTATTGAAGTAAAAAAATAATTAAATTTTGCCAGAGACACCGGTCTCCCAAGAATTTCTGGGCAATCTGGACTGGCCTTCACAAAGCATACATTTGCCGGCAGGACTAAACTTATCCCTAGGCAGAGTAGAGAGTAGCATACATTTGGTGCAATCCTTCTCTGGTCAGCTGAATTCAAAGACCTTGAGCTCTTGCCGTGAGTTGCTGACTCGCAAGTCATAATATTGTTTATCAAGCACCTATATATGCCACATAATGAGCAAAACCCTGGCAATTTATTTTTTTCTTTTTATGTTTTCTTAAACATTTCTTAAAATGTTTATTTATTTTTGAGAGAGAGACAGACAGACAGAGCATGAGCAGGGGAGGGGCAGAGAGGGAGGGACACACAGAATCCAAAGCAGGCTCCAGGCTTTGAGCTGTCAGCACAGAGCCCAACGTGGGGCTCGAACTTACCAACCATGAGATCATGACCTGAGGTCAAGAAGGATGCTTAGCTAACTGCACCACCCAGGTGCCTTAAAACTCTGGCACTGTAAAGAAAGAGGAGCGTGTTCCCCTGCCATTGAGGAGCTGAGGTGAAAACACCCACTCCTGTTTTTGCTTCCTTCGCGCACACTCACCACACTTCTGACACCAGATGTGTGCATTTTCCCCTCATCGGGCAATGCTCTCTGACACCATCTGGGTGTGATCCAATTCAGTTCAATTCCAACACTAACCAGAGGTAGTGCAGATGGCATAGCTTCAGGAGTTAGTCCCACAAGGCTGCCCTCCTGCTCGGAGACACCTGTCTCCAGTCCCAGCTTGTCACCTGTACTTTTGATTAACTAGCTATAAATTAGAGGTTCCCACGACCTCTTCGTTAGGTTCAGTCAGTTATTAGAACAGCTCACAGAACTCAGGGAAACTCTTGCTCATGTTTACCAGTTTATTACATAATAAAGGATCTGAGAAAGAATACAGATGAACAGCCAGATGAAGAGGTACGTGGAATGAGGTCTGGCAGGGTCCCAAGTTCAGGAGCTTCTGTTCCTGTGTGGAGCTGGTATGCACCACAATCCCGGAACGTGGATGTGTTTACCAACCTGGAAGCTTTCCAAACCCTGTACCATTGGGACTTTTATGGAGGTTTCATCGCCTCGTCATAATTGATTATTAACTCTCTTTGCAGCCTCTCTACAGAGAATGGGAGAGAGGGCTGAAAGTCCCAAGCTTCTAATCATGGCTTGATTTTTGTGGGGACTGGCGCTCATTCAGAAGCTTACCAAGAGTTGCCTCCTTAGGACAAAAGACATTGCTATCACTCAGGAAATGACAAGAGTTTTTAGGAGCTCTTTGACCAGGGTCAAAGACCAAATATGAAAACAAAAGGTGCTCCTGGTGCTCTTCCCACCTCGGAAATTACGAGGGCTTTAGGAGCTCTGTGCCGGAAACTGAGGACTGAGGCATATATGCATATTCTATTTGACAGGCACCTGGGGGTGAATAAAGAGTATAAGTGGGTATTGAGTGAGAAGCATTTTAGGAAGCAAGGAAGAGGAGAGAGCTCTAGAGCACTGGATATCTGAATTCTAGATCAGGGAGGCAGGGTCAGGACCAGGATGTTGGCCGGGATAGGAGGGAAGGTCAGCGACGAAGTACTATGCAACTTCACTCATTCATGTATCCACTTAACAAATACTTATGAAATATCTCTTATGCCCTGTACTAGTTGGAGGTGGAAGAGTGACAAAGTCTTCCTTGTCTCGTGAGAAGACAGGTTATTAGTAATTGCCATAGCAACCACACACAAAAAGATAGAGAAGTATAACGTAAGCGCACATGGCATTTATATCTCTTTTATTTCCCCAGGTTATTCCCCACACCTAGACCAGTGTTTGGCATATAATAGGACTCGGTAAATATCTTTTGAATGAGGGAATAAACATAAGGAACACCTAATCTAATTGGGAAGTGGACACTGAGTGTCCGGGAAATCATGCAGCAGGAAGTTACATTTCAGATAGGTCCTTGAAGAGGAGTAGGACATAGGCAGAGATGAGAAGCTTCTGTGTTCCAGGCACCAGGAATAGAAAGTTGAGAGAGAGCCTTGTAGGTTCAAGAAACTTTTACAGATGAAGTATAAGGACGGAGACACCAGCTTAAAGAGTTTGTACTTTTTTCTGAGTACAGTGGGAAGCCATTGAAGGATTTTAATCATGGACAGATAACCATCTATTTTTGGTTTCAGAGGGATTATTTCACTACAACACGGGAGAACGAATTTAAAGGACATAAATCTGGAATCAGGAAGGCCAGGGGGCAGGCTTTTGTGGCTGTCCAAGGGAGACAAGTCTGGATTATGGCCGTGTGTGCAGCGATATAAAATGGTGGATGAAATTGGCAAATATTTTAAGCGGTAGCCCATGGCTAGTCTTGCACACAAAATTTTTAAAAAGTCACATTGTGGAATCAGTCCATCAAGATGAAGAAAATCAAATTGCTCAATTCTTTTGTGATGATTAATTTTATGTACCAACTTGAAAGGTGTCTTGGGGTGAGATTAACATTTAAATTGGTAAACTTCTGGTAAAGCAGGTTGATCTCCATAGTGTGGGTGGGCTTCATCTGATCAGTGGAAGGCCTGATCAGAGCAAAAAGACTGTCTTCCCATAGCAAGAGAGAATTCTCCAGCAGACTGTCTTTGGACTTAATCTTTACCTTCAGCTCTCTTGGGCCTCCAGGCTGCCAGCCCACACTGCAAATTTGGACTTGCCAACCCCCGTAATCACATGTACCCATTTCTTTTTCTTTTCTTTTCTTTTCTTTTCTTTTCTTTTCTTTTCTTTTCTTTTCTTTTCTTTCTTTCTTTCTTTTTTTTTTTTTTTGAAGTTTATTTTATTTTGAGAGAGAGCAGGAGGGACAGAAAGAGGGAGGGACAGAGAATCCCAAGCAGGCTCCACACTGTCAGTGCAGAGCCTGATGTGGGGCTTGAACCCACGAACCATGAGGTCATGACCTGAGCCAAAATCAAGAGTCAGAGGCTTAACTGACTGAGCCACCCAGGTGGCCCATATGAATCAATTTCTTATAATCTATCTAATAATCTATCTATCTATCTATCTATCTATCTATGTCTATCTGTCTCTTACTGGTTCTCTTTCTCTGGAACACCAACTAATACATCGTTGAATTAAGAACACAAGAAAAAAATGGTCTAGATTTCTCAGATGTTTAATCTCAAGAAGCCATCATTGAAATCCACTCCAGGCAACATATGATCTCAATATACACTAAGAAGATAGGTCTAGGAATTCAGCCAAATGTGAATATGAAATTGCATCAGACTTTAAAACAAATCTAAGGTTGATGATACCTAGTGGTATCTTGCTTTCAATATGACTCTGATTCATGAACTTGACAACACATTTTTTAGAAATTAAGTGTATGATGATCAGAGCTAGGTGAGAATTTACAGGTTGTTAGTTTGACTCTATTATTTTTTAGTTGTGAAAAATGCCTAATTCCATCAGCATTTATGAGCACTGCCCAGGATTATATAGCCAGGAGGAAGCTCCGGGATGTAGCTGATGGCCAGCTTAGACTTGAGGGTTAGAGTATGGCCCTCCTCAGCTGCGTGTGTGGGAAGAAGGGACATGGGGCATGTTATCCATGGTTGATTAATTAGATCAGTTCAAACACAGAATTAATGATGCTGATGTGATGGGTTTTAGTCTCATGAGCTAATTAACATCAGTTGTATTATTTTGTCACAGGCAGAGTTACTAGCCCTTAGTGGTTTGTTCCTCACAACTATGTGCTATGGGTCACAGTCTGCAAGAGAATGTGGCTGATCCAGAACAAGTTCATGCCACCACTCACAGAAATAATTACAATGAAAACGTGTAGATTTTTACTGGCTCAACATCCTTTCTTGCCTCTTGGAAATAAGTGACATTCTTACCTCAGAGGAATGCCCCTTCTGTTGCATGAAGTTCCAGTGGGGCCACCTATCAGAGTCCCTCTCATCACCTACGGTTGCACGGCAGACACACCCGATCCCAGCCAACCAGATCTTCTCTCTTGGGAATATGAGTCTTGATGGGGCACAGGGACCTGAAAGCTGTTAGAGCTGAGTCATCCAGTGGTTGTGTCCTATGGTTCCTGTTGTCGACCACCATAGTAGTGGTCTGGGGGTTTCTACACTAGAAGTCCAGCAACCGACCTAGTTCCGATTTTTCCTGAGGTCAGGTTGCTCAACTTGCCCTGCTGTCCTCTTCCAGTAAGGGTCCATTTCTTACTTAAGATGAGTCTTTTGTGGCTTTCAGCCAAACATCCTGATGCAACAACTCAACATGCCTATTTTTCAGTGAACCATATCTTATTCTTTTATTCATTCATTCACCAGCCATATTTTGGCAGTTTTAGATGTGTTGGATTCTTTTTATCAGAAATGTTATGTGTGCATATACACCACGCAGAAGGTACACGTGTCCTGGAAACACGCCTCTCTTACGGAGTAGTCACTGCATTGTACAGTTGATACACGGTAATCCAAAATTTTCTGAAAATGGGATCATACTATAAATACTGTTGTGAAACTCATTGTTTACTTTTTTTTTTAATGTTTATTTATTTTTGAGACAGAGAGAGATAGAGCATGAATGGGGGAGGGGCAGAGAGAGAGGGAGACACAGAATCTGAAGCAGGCTCCAGGCTCCGAGCTGTCAACACAGAGCCCGACGCGGGGCTTGAACTCACGGACCGGACCGTGAGATCATGACCTGAGCCGAAGTCGGACACTTAACCGACTGAGCCACCCAGGTGCCCCAACTCATTGTTTACTTTTAACGGTATAGCAATAATATCTCTCCACATCAGTGTCCATAATTCTACTCATTCTTTTAATTGGCTGCATATTATTTTATTTTATAGATTGTTTTAGGGTGAGGATGCGAAGCCACGGGAATTCTCATTCACGGCTGGTGGGGATGGAAGAAGACACACACAGCCACTTTGGAAGATAACTTGGCGGTTACTTAACAGAACGAAACATATTCTTACCACACGATCCAGAAGTTGCGCTCCTTGGCATTCATCCGAAGAGCTGACAACATATGTCCACACAAAAATCTTCACACAGACATTTATAGCAGCTTTATTCGTAACTGCCAAAACGTGGAAGCAACCAACATCTTCTTCAGTGGATAAATGGATAATAAACAGTATACATCCAGGCAGTGGAATAGTATTCAGGGCTAAAAAGAAATGAACTATCAAGCCATGAAGGAACATGGAAGAAACTTAAACACGTGTTCCTAAGCAAAAGGAACTAATTTGAAATGGCTACATACTAAAGGATTCCAACTGTATGACATTCTGGAAAAGGTAAAACTATGGAAACAAGAAAGACATCAGCGGTTGCCACAAGTTAGCAGGGAGAGAGGGATGAATGGGCATAGCAAAGAGAATTTTCAGCAGTGAAAATACTCTGTATGATACTATAATGGTGGAAACATGTCATTACACATTTGTCCAAACCCATAAAATGTACACCACCAGAAGTGAACCCTAATGCAAACCATGGGTTCACAGTCTGGATGGTTAGCGATGTGTCCGTGAAGGTTCGTCAACTGTAACAAACGCACCACTCTAGTGGGGGGAATGTTGGTAGTGGGTGGAAGGAAGGAAAGAAGGAAGAGGAAAGCCAGCCAGCCAGCCAGGAGCCTGGTGGGGGTGGGGGTGGGGGTGAGAGAGCAGGTGGCATTATGAAGGCTTTGGTGATGCGTGCTCCCAGCTGTGTGGGCCTGCTGGTCTCGGTCACAACCGCTGGCCAACGCCTTCTCCCAGCCCCATCTCGGAAATGTGATCCCTTTCACATGTACTCGGTGAGTGCACTAGATATGACCCCTTGATTGGAAGTGCTGAGATCTCTGAAAACAACCTAGGGGAAGATTGGACGCAGCCAGCCTTGGATAACGCCGTTTTCTAGCACTTGCCATTAGCTCTGTCTAAACTGACTCCGTGTGGAAGACTTGGCTCCTGTGCTCCAGAGAAAGTGCCTCGAGTCTTGCTACTATTTGATATTTGGGCTCCAGAGATGCTGGGTCTGCTCCTAACATTTGGTTTGCATTACACATATGTTGCACAGATCTGCTTGAGAGAGTTATGCTCTCCCTTTTAGGGTGGCCTCGCTGAAAAGGCAGAAGGAGGCAAAAGAGGAATTGCTTTTTGGACTCAAACACAGCCAACCGGTTGCTGACATGGCAGATAATACCTTAGGACCTGGTGACTCGGTCATCTTGGAGTTCGAGAGCCAAGGAAGGGAATGCTGGGAATGGTCTAGCACAGAAAGTGGAAGTCAGACCCTCAGAGACAAGGCAGGTAAAATTCCATGGTCAGAAATTCCTTTTTTATTTTATTTTGTTTTAAGTTTATGTATTTATTTTGAGAGAAAGAGCACGAGCGGGGCAGGGGCAGAGAGAGGGAGAGAGAATTCCAAGCAGGCTCCGTGCTCTCAGCACAGAGCCCGATGTGCAGCTCGAACTCACGAATGGTGAGATCATGACCTGAGCTGAAATCAAGAGTCAGATGCTCACCTGACTGAGCCACCCAGGCACCCCCCGTGGTCAGAAATTCTAAAGGAGAGTATGGTTAATAGAAGATTACATTTTCCAGAATAATTTAAATATAATTCTAATAATGCAATCCCAAACAATCCCAGTGATGATTTCAGCGGGGCTGGGACAGATCATTTGCGTGTGATTTACTCAGTTGACATTTATCAAATTCTTAATGTATGCTAGGAACCATGCAAAACCCTTCACAAGTATTTTCTCACTCAAACCTCAGCTGATCTGTTTGTTAGGTACCGTTGTTATGCCCATTTTACAGATGAGAAAACCAAGTTTCACATGGTTACATGAATCGGCCAAGATCATACAACTGGTAGTTTCTCAAATCCGGATTTGAACCTAGACAGTCTGTAGAGTTTATGTTCTTGACCATTTTCTACATGAAAGAGAGGCCCAGACCTGGAGGGTAGTATCAGGATACACAAAGCCCAAATGAAGCTAGAGGTTATGAAAATACTAACTCGTTAACAATTTATATTCAAAGCAGTACTAATGAGGCAACAACAGGCCCATTTTTGGGGGGAAGCAAATAATATAGCTCAGGATGACAAACAGGTTTCAGCTTGCACGACAATTCCAGGTGACTGATGGAGACTATCTGGGACATGCTGTTGAAAAGGTTTCTGAGGCAGTGTCCAGGCTGAGTTGGAAAGAGTGCTAAGGGGCTTCTGGGTGGCTCAGTGGGTTAAGCCTCCGACTTGGATTTCAGCTCAGGTCATGATCTCACAGTTCAGGAGTTCAATCCCTGCATCAGGCTCTCTACTGTCAGCACAGAGCCTGCTTCAGTTCCTCTGTTCCCCACCCTCTCTCTCTCTACCCCTCCCCCATGCGCTCTCTCTCTCAAAAATAAATAAACATTAAAAAAGAAATGAAAAACGAGGGCTGAGATTAATTAACGATAGCTGCTAAGGGTGCAGGGGTTGGGGAGAGGCAGAAAGTGCTGTGTGTGTGTCATTTTTTTTTTTAATTTTCCTTTTAATGTTTACTTATTTTTGACAGAGAGAGAGTGTGTGAGCTGGAGAGGGGCAGAGAGAGAGGCAGACACAGAATCCAAAGCAGGCTCCAGGCTCCAAGCTGTCAGCACTGAGCCCGATGCGGGGCTCGAACCCACAAACCGCGAGATCATGACCCGAACCAAAGTTGTACGCTTAACCGACTGAGCCACCCAGACACCCCATCGTCATTCTTGGTAGAAGCCCACAGGGGTCACAGAGAGAGCAGGATTTCTTCAAGGAGTTAGGCAAAAGTTGAAATAGATATGTGGCCAGCATCAGAGCGGTCTAACCATGACAAACGGTATCTGTCCTGATGCCACACTGCAGGTGGCCTCAGGGGAGTCTGCACTTACGTGGATGCACCAGCTTGTTCTTCAGAGTCAGTGGCTGAGTATCCAAGGGTAACTAGTAAAGGTGAGATTCCTTTTCCAGAAGAACAGGATCTCGGAAGAAATTAGGCGGTGACTCAGTGACTTGGATTGTGGTCTCGAAGGAGAAAGCAAGAGCTAGAGGCATGGTCCCAAGAGGACAAGTTGGAGTGAGATTGGCAACATGGCTGTAACACGGTTCCCCAGAGCTATGGGGCTCCAGTCTGTAGGTGTCTGTCCATCCAGGGTCTGAAATTGTTCTACAATACAAAGAGGGACAACAGGGAATTAGGAAGCCCTGTTTGTTTGTGAAGCTTGAGAGAAAACAAGGCAAGAAAGCAGTATGCCTCACACCCATTCCATGGAGAGAAAATGGGGAAACTGGTTTGGTAACCAGTCAAGGGACAAAGGCCTAGAGGCTTTCAGTTGATGCTAAATTAAATGGAAGCAACAACTAACATGCTAATGCATTAAAAGCTAACGCAGGGCACCTTGGTGGTTCAGTCCGTTAAGCATCTGACTTTGGCTCAGATCATGATCTCATGGTTTGTGGGTTCGAGCCCTGCTTCGGGCTCTGTGCTGACAGCTCAGGGCCTGGAGCCTGCTTTGGATTCTGTGTCTTCCTCTCTTTCTGCCCCTCCCCCACCCACATTCTGTCTCTCTCTCTCTCTCTCTCTCAAAAATAAATAAACGTTAAAAAAAATTAAAAATTAATGCATTCAGCTCTAGCCCTCTTTTTGGGGATTGTGGCATCCAGATTAACCAGGAGTAATTTATATTTTGCATTTGTTTATTTTTTATTTTTTAGAGAGACATAGCATAAGCAAGGAAGAGGGGCAAAGACAGAGAGAGAGAGAGAGAGAGAGAGAGAGAGAGAGAGAGAATCCCATCCCATACAGGCTCTATGCATAGCATGAAGCCCATTATTGGGGTTCAATCCTACGATCCTGGGATCATGACCTGTGCCAAAATCGAGAGTCAGATGCTCACTCAACTGACTGAGCCACCCAGGGGCCCTTATATTTAGCATTTGTAAAGCCACATCTGGGGGGTTGTGCCCAGGTCTGGCCACTTCATGTTAAGGAGGCCAGGAATATAGGTACAGTTGAAATGACTGAAGCTGGGTATTGATTTTATTTTTGTTTTCTGGCTAATAGCAGACCTTTGAGGAACATGGGGGCTTCTTCTAGCCAAAGGGCTGGCCTTTGGAGGAAGGATTTGATTTACTCATAGTAACTCCTAAGGAAAAAATTGAAAACAGTGGCCTACTATTACAAGGCGGCTGATTTCTGTTCAATAAATGAAAGAATTTCTAACCATTAACACAGCTTTCCTCCAGATTATTTCCCCATAGAGTACTCTTCCCCTGGATATTATTAGCATGCACCATGGGGTAAATTTAGGAATGTCTGCGTTAGACAAAATAAACAGGTTTCTTCCTGGCTGGACTCCTCAAATGCTTTAACGTATTAGTATTAATATGCTCAAAATTTCTCCAAGAAGAATATTTCCCAAACTTCATTGACCACAGAATCAAACTCAGTCTTATTTATTCATTCAGTTTTCATGACTCATCTGTTACTATCTCCCAAAGCAAGTACTCTGTGAAACGCATTTGGGAATGCTGGACTAAAGCTATCAACAAGGAAATTGGTCGCTTAATGAAGAAAGTTAGCGGCCTGTCAGCATTCAAGCAGATATCCTTCAAATTCTAGGAAAACGGTTGGAGAGGAAAATACCTCACGGAGACACATTTGAGAATCGACCACTCTAGAATGTATGGTTCTATGATGCCACTGCCAGCCTTAATGACATTTGTCCCATAAATGTTTTCAAAGGTGGCTGAATTAATTTTGCAACCTCGACAGATCCCTATGACGATATAAAGGTCGTCACATGAGGCTACTCAACTGGTGATACCTCCTGAGATTTTGTGGGTCTAGCAAGAGCACGCCGTTGGCAAATTCAGGTTTGTGAAATTTTGCAAGGCTGTTGCTGCCCCCACAAAATGCCTTACTTGTAGAACATTCTAGCCATCTTGTCCTGGCATCTCAAGTTGATCTCTGAAAGCTTTTTTTCCTGCTCTTTGTTGCAGAGTAGCTTTTGTCTAAGTTGTATCCACGACTTCCCCTAAAAATGATTCCGCTCCTCACGCTTTCATACCATTATAAATCTTTTTAGAAAGAGAGAGCAGGATATACATTTTAAATAATTTAGCTTAAGAAGAGTGTGTCTGTCATGTTAAAAAAAAACATTTTTAAAAAAACATAGAAAGGGGCGCCTGGGTGGCTCAGTCAGTTAAGTGTCCAATTTCAGCTCAGGTCATGATCTCGCAGTCCGTGGGTTCGAGCCCCGTGTTGGGCTCTGTGCTGACAGCTCAGAGCCTGGATCCTGCTTCAGATTCTGTCTCTCCCTCTCTCTGTCCCTCCCCGACTCATACTCTGTGTCTCTCTCTGTCTCTCAAAGGTGAAAAAATGTTAAAAAAAAAAAAATTAAAAGAAGTATGTGTCTGTCATAAGCATAATGCATGAGCATAAGCATATGACCAGTTAAAAAAAGGTGGGCCTGGTATTGAATCTAACATCCCTGGGTTGAACAAACAAGACCCCAACCCTTTTCCTTTTGAGTAAACGACAGGGCTTTAGTTATACAATGTGAGGTTCTAGGGACTTCCGTAAACATCCCAAGCAGCCAAAGCCTATCGTCTGTCCACCCGGTCAACATTCGGGGCAGCAAGGGGTGACTGCCTTGGGTTTCCCTGTCTGAGGATGTGCTGTATACACAGCCTAGCCTCACATGTGCTGCATACACAGGCCGTTATATACACAGCCCTAGTCTCAGCCCCCACCTCTGGACAAGAGACAATGGTGGCTCTTGTATATTTCTCTCAGTCCTGTGCACCCCCGGCTGCTAAGGAAGGGAGGGAGAACAATTTCTTACCACAGCCCCTGAGGCCTCCTGTGATCCGGCCCCCATCCAACCCTGTGACCTCATCTCCCAATACTCTCCCTTTTTTCCCTTCCAGCACCTGCCTTCTTGCTGCCTTCTACCTCACCAGGCTCACTCCTGCCTCTGGGTCTTTGCATGCACCCCTTCCCTCCAACTGGAATTCTCTTCCCCCAGCCTTTTGCTTATTTCACTCTCTCACTTTTTTTTAGTCTCTGTTTAAAGGTCACTTCCTCAGAGAAGTCTTCCCAGATTACCCCGAAAAGCCGGCGACTGTTTTACTAGGAATCCCTCACTCGAGATCCCCTTACCCTGCTTGATGTTACAGTAGCATTTGCCACTGTTTTAACACTTTATTCATTGATTTGTTGCCTTTGTTTACTTCAGGCAGGTCTAAAGCCTAGGTCTGCGAGGGGGATAACGTGCCTAGAGAATGGACCCTGAGGAAGTGGACTTCGATCCACTCACCCTGCAGCAAGCTCTCTGAAATGGCCCGTCACCTGGTTCTGGTTGACAGACAGGCATCAGTGACAGCCTCTAGCACAGCTGAGTGGGTCCCGGAAGACATAACACCCTCATCGGAGTGGCAAAAAGACCATCTCTTAGCACTTCCGGTCTAAACAGTTCATGTGGTCATCAGCTGCTGGGGCTCCTCCCAGGGCCCGAAGCCCAGGAATACAGCCCTGTGGCTTGAACCCCCAGCTCTGCAGAGCTGTCTGCGTGGGTGAGTTGCATCCCTCACATGAAGGAGAGCCCCCGATTTTGGCATCTTTCCATCAATCCTTTCACTGTCTCATTTGCACAAGTGAACAGAACTCAGTGCGAAAACAGTGTACATAAAAGGCGCTCAATAAAAGCTTTTTCATGGCTAAAAAGAGCAGTGGGAGATCCTCTAAGAGTGAGAGGAGAGAAAAGTGTAAGATCAACAGGGAGGACTAGAGGTCAGCCTTTTTGGTTTTGTTTTGTTTTTATTTTTTTTAATGTTTATTTATTTTTGAAGGAGAGAGAGACAGAGTGTGAGTGGGGGAGGGGCAGAGAGAGAGGGAGACACAGAAGCCGAAACAGGCTCCAGGCTCTGAGCTGTCAGCACAGAGCCCGACGCGGGGCTCGAACCCACGAACTGCGAGATCATGACCTGAGCCGAAGTCAGACGCTCAACTGACTGAGCCACCCAGGCGCCCGTAGAGGTCAGCCTTTTTGTTCAGAGGGGAGCAACCCCAGAGGTGCCCCTAACTTTGTGACAATGGTCTTTGACGCTGACCAGCAGCCTCCTACCTGGACGTGCCGCGCAGCCTTGATGGGCCAATGGCCCAATTACAGTATTGCCTCGGTGGTTCAGCTGGGATTCTTCCCTGGTAATAAAATCCTCTGAAATTTACAAGATGGTGAGAAGACACACCCTTGTTGTTCAGGAAGATGTTAAACCCCTTCTTCCAGATTTGTGTCCAATCTCCCTCTGATCGGGACCATCAGGACTCTCTGTCATCCTCTGACCCACTGAATCCCCCGAGCTCTGCCTTCCATCCTCCACCAAGGCTCACACCTGTTTCCTGGTCCAGCTCTGCTCCTGGAGCGCTCCTCATCTCTGGCTACTCTTCTGGGTTCTTCCTTGCCCCCCACACTAATGGGAGCTGGACATGTGCCCCCATAGGGTGTATATACCGCTTTAGAAAATAAGACCGTCTCTGGAAAATGGGAAGGACTCCTGGGGAAGCAGGCTGATTATGGGGAAATCATCAGGTTAGAAACGAGTACTCGAGCATCAGATGTAGAGGCAACGAAGCTGAACTCCAGAAGCTGTAAGTTACAAGCCTTCAATCAATACAGGAAACAGGAAAGACGTCTATTTGCTGCAAGTTAGCTTGTTTTTAAAAGGCGCCATTGAAAACCACACTCCATTAGAGAGGGTTTGTGTAGGCGGGTTACTCTGAGAAAAATCCTGCCTCTCACTATACTTTCCAGGAGGGATAATGAGGCAAATAGAATGATCAAGCTGACCTTCCATAATGAGGTCAGCAGAAGGGAGTTTTCTTTTCTTTTCTTTTAAGTTTATTTATTTATTTTGAGAGAGAGGGGAGAGGGGAGACAGAATTTCAAGCAGTCTCTCCGCAGCCAGTGCAGAGCCTGACACGGGGCTTGAACTCAGGAACTGAGAGATCATGACCTGGGCCGAGAGCAAGAGTCTCACGCTTAACCAACTGAGCCACCCAGGAGCCTCCAGAAGGGGGTTTTCTAAGCCCAACTGAATTTAATTTTTTTGATGTGTATTTAGTTTTGAGAGAGAGACAGAAAGACAGAGGGAGCAAGTGTGAGAGGGGGAGGGGCAGAGAGAGACACACACACACACAGAATCTGAAGCAGGCTCCAGACTCCGAGCTGTCGGCATAGAGCCCGAAGTGGGGCTCGAACCCATGAACCTCGAGATCACGACCTGAAGTCAGATGCTTAACCTACTGAGCCACGCAGGTGCCCCTAAGCCCAAGTGAATTTAGAAATAGATGGAGGTGATGCAAAGTGTCAGAGAGCAAAGAGCTGCCCTTCACAAGCTCCCTCATTGCCCTTGTGCCTGGGAGTCCCTTGGGGTCTGAGGGTATCACATGCCAGTCTGTCTTATCTATTCGGGGCTGGAGGTGTGTGCCCTTGGTCTGGAGGGACATCGGAGTCACTTGGTTCTGATCCGCCCCATCATGGCCCAAAGTCACTGGGCCTATTCCAGGGTGTTCCCATCACCCTACACGTGTGCACACCCACACGTATGCACCTGCAACAAGATGGTGACTCCTTCAGGGGAAGGGACTGTCCACATCTCAAGAGGGGAGATAAAACCTGGTTTTAAAAAGCATGTTCAATGTGCTTCTGGCTTAATAATACAAAGGACAGGAAGTGGAGGTTCACAGAAATCTCTGTGTTGGTTTGCTTTAGCAGACAACAGAGCGAGAATACAGTAGGAAGCCACTAGGCTTTTTTTTTTTTTAATTCTTATTTATTTTTGAGAGAGAGAGACAGAGCATGAGTGGGGGTGGGGGAGGAGCAGAGAGAGAGGGAGACACAGAATCCGAAGCAGCTTCCAGGCTCTGAGCCTTTCAGCCCAGAGCCTGATGTTGGGCTCGAACCCACGAACGGTAAGACCATGACCTGAGCCGAAGTCGGACTCTTACCCGGCTGAGCCACCCAGATGCCCCGGCTATTGGGCTTTAAAAAAAATCATTGAGAACCACTACTCGAGTTTGTAGCCTGTCCTTGGTGAGGGGATCAGAGATGGACAGAGCAAAGCAGGGTGCTTCAGGGCCTTCAGTCAGCAAATAGTATGCAAGCCTCTGTGTTTGGAGAAAAAAAAAAATCTGACCCCTAAGCAACGGAGGCCACAGGCAAATCTGCCTGCAGTAACCAGCTGGATGCTAGAAAGGTTTGCCTCTGCCTTGTAAAAATTTATTTCACTCGCAGATGTCTGATCTCCACCTGAAAGGATTACTGAACAAATAGCAGATTTGCCTCAGACAACAGCTTAGTGACTCATCACTGATGTCAGGCGACGCTCGGGCTCAAAACATCTGGGGACACGTAGCTGGATGGGGGCCGGCTGCAGACTCTGGTAATGTGGCATCTCGATGGGAAGACAGAGCGCTGGAATCTACGTGACTGGAATTCTAATACATTGAGATTTTCATCAAGGACTGTAGGATGTCCAGGCTCGTTCACTGCCAATCGGAGCATTGATTCTGAAGCTGAGAATAGTTCTCCCACCTAAAAAAAAAAAAAAAAATCGAGACGCTTCAGACCATGACTGGCTTTACTTGGCAGGCGACATAAAGTTTAAAAAGAAAAAGTTTAGGGGTCAAGATTGAAAGGGACCTCAGACAGGATACAGTCTAAGCAATCAAGAGGCCAACCTCTCCAGCCCCCAAAGACATTGAATTTGAATAAAAGAAGTTGAAGTGTTATTCTGTTTCAACGCTGGGGAAAAGATGTCTTGAACATATTCCAGGCCATCCTAATAGACACACATACACACGCACTAACACGCCTCACATACGTGTACACACATAACTCGGATTCTCCTTCTGTCAATAGCAACACTTCTGCTTTATTAGATTTATCTGCGGAACTTTTGAAAATCCTGACACTTAGTCCATACTCCGGATCGATTATGTTGAAAAGCTCTGGGAGCGGGACCCAGACGTCAGTAAGTTTTAAAACTGCCACTAAGAGATTCCACTGTGCAGCCAAAGTGACGAACAGCTGCTTCCGAGGTTTGTTATTCAGTCATTCAACAAACATTTATTGGAAATTTAGTATGTGCCAGATGCTGGGAATTCAGGCATTGTTCCACTATACGACATGGTGGAGTTTTTCTATAGGCAATAAGACAAGGTCCTGCACTCAAGGAATTCACCCGTCTAATTAGGGAGACAATGAAGAAGTGAGCCCAGTGCAGTGGGTGCCATGACAACACCCTAACAAAGGTTGGCACAGGGCGCCAGTCTCCTCACACAGGTGACTGAGTTGACCGGACAAGATTACATCCACTCATTCGCCAAATAGTTGTTGAATGCCTACCATGTGCCAGGACCTTCCAGGAAGCTAGGGATCCAGGGGTGTCAAAAACAGACAAGGGGGCGTCTGGGTGGCTCAGTCAGTTAAAGCGTCTGACTCTTGATTTCGGCTCAGGTCATGATCTCGCTGTTCGTGTGCTCGAGCCCCGCATCGGACTTCATGCTGACAATGTGGAGCTTATTTGGGGTTCTGTCTCCCTCTCTCTCTGCCCCTCCCCCGTGGCTCTCTGTATCTCTATCAAAATAAATAAAAATGAAAACTTAAAAAAAAAAAGAAGAAGAAGAAGACAAGTCCCAGGCCCTCACAGGAGGCGAGATCTCAGACTTGGAAGTTACAAAGATCTGGGCTCAGATTTCATCTCTCCTCTAGTAGTTAGGTTCCCTGGGGCAAAGGGTATAATCTTACCAAGCCTCTGTTTATCTATCAGGTGGGAGTAATAATAGTACTCAGCTCTTACCTCATTATGAGAACGGAATGAGAAAATGCATATATTTGTCGCCATTTTTGACACGTAGTAGGTGCTCCAATGCTTTTTTCCCCATCGTCTGTGTGTGTGTAAATAGAACCAAGGATTTCTCTTTGGACGTTGGCCTGAAATAAAATGGGAGGGTGGAAAGTTCCAGAGAGATGGAGGACGAGACAAGGTGTATGTGACTCAGCATGGGGCTCTAGATTGCTCAGCACCATGAACATAATGTTCTGTCCCCACATGTGCATTTCCATTTGACTCACAGGGAAGATCTGTTTAGGGAAACAATCTTTAAAATTATTTTTAATCATAGCCAGGAAAATACCAGAATCCAAATCTTACTGTTTATCTGTTTAAAGAATAAGTCCACCCTTGGGGTGCCTGGGTGGCTCAGTGGGTTGAGTGTCCGACTTCGGCTCAGGTCATGATCTCACGGTTCGTGGGTTCAAGCCCTGTGTCAGGCTCTGTGCTGACAGCTCAGAGCCTGGAGCCTGCTTCGGTTTCTGTGTCTCCTTCTCTCTCTGTCCCTCCCCCACTCGTGCTGTCTCTCTGTCTCTCTCAAAAAAATAAACACTAAAAAAAAAAGTCCACCCCCACCTCCAGAAGGCTAGAGGGATTTTTCCACATGGCACAGATAAGGTGGCCAATTTCTTCAAAAGACAAATCAGGACATATCTGATGGCATGGCCACACCATACCAAAAAACAAAACAAAACAATATAATAAATAACCATTATTATACACATAGGGTGACTAAATTAGCATAAAAATATGAAAAATAGGCATCAATTTGAAGTTATATATTATTCTATATTACTTGCCTTCCTGTTACATAAATGCTGTTAACAAAACAGTAACAGGACTGGGTAAGAGTGAATTACTAGTAATTGAAAGTAGGAATAATTTGGGGTGCCTGGGTGGCTCAGTCGGTTAAGCATCCGACTTTGGCTCAGGTCATGATCTCGCAGTTCCTGAGTTCAAGCCCCGCGTTGGGCTCTGTGCTGACAGCTCAGAGTCTGGAGCCTGTTTCAGATTCTGTGTCTCCCTCTCTCTCTCTGACCACCCCCCCCCCCCCCCGGTTCATGCTCTGTCCCTCTCTGTCTCAAAAATAAATAAACGTTAAAAAAATTTTTTGAAAAAGAAAGTAGGAATAATTAAACAAAAAATATGTGTAGGAAAAATGTAACAATATTTTCATAGTGTTTCTTCCAATGCAGCAATTTATTTTAACTCGTCATTGGATAGTTAAATTTTATAGGCTTTTTTATTGTGTATTCTTAAGCTACATAAATGTAAGTCTTCTAAAAAAAAGAGAACATAACTACAACAGGACTAATTAAACCACTATCAATAGTTGACAAAAGACGACAGTGACATGTTTCTTTCTGTCCCATGATGCAGTAGGATATTTTACACTTTGTGTTTCCTTTTCTTTTCTTTTAATGATTATTATTAAAAAAATTTTTTTTAATGTTTACTTATTTTTGAGAGAGACAAAGACAGAGTGTGAACAGAGGAGGGGCAGAGAGAGAGGGAGACACAGACTCCGAAGCAGGTTCCAGGCTCTGAGCTGTCATCACAGAGCCTGATGCGGGGCTTGAACTCATGAGCCATGAGATCATGACCTGAGCCAAAGTCAGACGCTTAACCGACTGAGCCATCCAGGCACCCCCAGCAAAATTCACTTTGACCTGCAGCTTTGCTCTTATCAAAGTCACATTACACAGAGTCCTGGTGTCAATCCTATGTGCTAACATCCAACTGAATAGCCTCACGAGGAATGCATTTGAACTTGGAACTCATAGCTTTACTTTTTAGCAACCCCACTTGTACAATTCATTTCCAGCTCTTCAAACATGTCCACCCACTTTGTATTTACAGGCTCGTTTTGGTAGACCAGATTTTGTCTTTCAGGTCTTTGGCATCTATAAATTCCTCCCATAGGCTACCATGCCTAAAAGGTCCATCACTTGAGAACACTACAAATCACACTGTATGTCATTGTAAGTTAAACTTCTCCCTCTCGGGGAAGATGGTTTTACAGCACAGGGGTGGTTTAAGCTTGTACAGGAGAAGCTGGATTCTAAAGACATTGTAGTTTTAGTAAAGATATTGAGAAATTCCTGTTGAACTTGGCTGTCCTTTACCGGTGACTTTTTTTTTTTTTAAGGCTCTGAAGCCATCTTATTTCCCCCAAATGAATCATATTTTAAAACTATGAGTCTTTAAAAAATGTATATTTATTTATTTATGAGGGAGAGAGAACGTGTAAATGAGGAAGGGCCAAAGAGAGAGGGAGGCGGGGAATCTCAAGCAGGAGCCACACTGCCAGCCAGAGCCCGATGTGCGGCTCGAATCCACGAATTGTGAGATCACGACCTGAGCCTAAATCAAGAGTCGGATGCTTAACCAACTGAGCACCCCCGGTACCGAAAATTTATGAGATTTTTTTTTTTTTTTTATCACACCCAACACAGAACATCAAGCATCGCAGGTGCAGTCAGTTTATCCTCTTCTAGGCTCTTTGGACTCTTTAAAGATAATCTTGCTCTAGAGAGATAGCTTGTAAATTTCTGTTTCACTGTAATCCTTTTATCCACTCTTATCCTCAATGCTTTTCCCAACTGGAGGCCATTCTTGCACCACACTTTGAAAATGCGATTTTACAGCAGGTCAACATTTTAACATCTTTTCAATGGCCAGCACTAATGATAGCAAACCAATGGTAGGTACATGTCTAAGGATACCTCCTTCTATTTCTATCAAGTCAAAACTCTCATTAAGTGCTTTGGCACATCCTGAAGGACTTAACGCGACCAACGGCTTTCATGATGAAAGTCTCAACATCACGGAAAAGCAAATCATACCCCTTCTTTCGGCAGCTCTTTTTTTAATTTTTGAAGATGTATCTGGATTTATTAAACCATTCATGGATCAGGTGACAATCCATCTAGCAAGTAGAGAAATGCTCTCTGTAGCAGTGTTGCATGGAAGGTGTGCAGGACCTTTTCAGTAGGTAAAAGCTTTTCGTTTTATTTGGTAACACGTTGATGACCTGAATGGAATTTGCCAGAACTTAATTTGCACCGTCTCCCGATTGCATGTGGATGAGTCAAGTCTAGCTTTCATTTGGAAATCGGCAGTCTCAATAATGTTTTTCTGCAGTTTCATTAAAAACTTCATAGAAATCAGGAACACGATTTGAAACTCCAGTTTTCACATCAAAGTACCTAAGAGCTAGGGGCAAAACACTTGTTGGATGCTGTGATTTGATGTATCACTTGTTCCACTGTGGAAAGCATGATGGTTGGTGAGTTCTTGCAAAATCAGTTCTACACTGCAAGATGCTGATGTATTTGTGGTCAAAACATCTTCTTTTGTTCACCCAAAGGATATCCTAGTTGCAATCTCTGAATCAGAAAACTTATCTTCACAAAGTTTCATTGAGCAATCAAGAGAAGGATGGATAATGCGTGTTAGTGTTTTGCCCAAGCTAATTTAGTGACCACCGTTTGGGGCTGAGAATTAATGTCTTTTGGGGAGATGCAAAACGTTTTATTAAATTAAAAGTTAAAGCTGTGGGGTGCAATATCTATATGTGCTTTTTAAAAAAATGTGCTCTCAGCACAGAGCCCTGACACGGGGCTTGATCTCTAGAACTGATCTCTAGAACCGTGAGATCACGATCTGAGCTGAAATCGAGAGTCAGATGCTTAACCGACTGAGCTACCCAGGCGCCCCTCTGTATGTGCTTTTAATTCTCCTCAGCCATTCTCAGCCACAAATTCTTCTCTGCATATTATGTAGATGGTTCTCTTTGGATCACTCACCTCCCTTCTCCAGTTGCAAGCGTCCTTCCATCAATCATAAGAACAGCACAGTCAGTGAAGTCTGGGTCATACTGGTGCTGGAACTGTCATTGTTCTCATTTTCATTGCCTGAACTTTAGCAAACACGGTCACGATATTCACAACGTGAAAACTTCAACTAGCAGTTGATACAAAGCATGACAATTAATCTGCAAGCAAAGCCAAAGGTGAGCTCTTAACACTCATGATTACAAGGCCCTTGAGCTATACACTTAAAGTCACATCACTCAGGGGCACAACAAGGGGTGAGCCTTTAGCGAGGACTGGAAATCGTCCTTGTCAATACTACAGCTTGGGTGAAAAAACGACAGTCACTTTGGAAGGTGGGGAATCTTTGTCGGTTCTTTTCACACCAAATCAGTGCTGCTTTCAGCTCCCGTTTCTGGGGCCACCGTATGGGTTTCGTCTTCCCTCCCTCTCCCGATCTTTCACACCCATTGCCAAAGCCCTAGGACCTTTCACGTTCTGGAAACGTTTTCTGGGAAGCAGGACTTTCAGTGCTAAACCCAGGCCACTGCTGGCCACCGCAGGACTGTTGATCACCCTATAAGGTTGGTCCTGACAGCGGTTTCCTGGCTCTCCCGCAGCACGTCACCACAATGCTGAACAGTAGGATCTCTCTCTGCTCCAGACTCCAAGCTGGAAGGCACTCATGCCTCTCGGGGCTTCAAATACTTCTTCTCTCTCCCCAGCTCTGAGGATGCATGCCGTCCCCGGAGCACAGATGAAGAGCCCTGACTTAGAGAGACAGAGAGCCACAACATCTTGCAACCCGTCTTTCTGAGTGCAATGTCAGGCGATGTCTTTTGAGGGAAAAGAAAGCTCCCCCTAAACACAATCATTAAAATCTTAGTAACCAGGACTTTAGCTTGAACAAATTCAGCAAAATCCTTTTGTAATTAATAGCTGGAGACCTGGTATAGAAAATCAGCATGCTATGTGACAAGGGGCAGGGATCTTCTGTGTTGTGTGCATGTATATCCAAGAAAGTTGAAAACTATGTACCCCCTTGCACATTTTTAAGAAAATTTTTAATGTTTATTTAATTTTGAGAGAGAGAGACACACGCGCGCGCGCGCGCGCACACACACACACACACACACGCGCGCGCGAGCGGGGGAGGGGCACAGAGAGAGGGAGACACAGAATCTGAAGCAGACTCCAGGCTCTGAGCTGTCAGCACAGAGCCCGACGCGGGGCTCGAACTCACAGTGAGATCATGACCTGAGCCGAAGGAAGATGCTTAACGGACCGAGCCACCCAGGCATCCCCCTCCTTGCACATTTTTAAGTTGACATAGAAAAATTATACATACTACAATGTCATTTCTGGTATATGATAAATAATAACATTTTAAAATAAAACTGTCACATTACCCCATGAAATACCATAACCATTTGATATCTACCAGCTTTCACTTCAAAAATATGGGAGTTTGTTTTTTAACATTTGGAAGTACAATATCTTTCCCTGCCCTATTTGAATTCATAATTCTGCTTCTCCACACACACACACACAAAACTGTCCTAACATCTTTTATGGTTAAAAGTCCTTCATGGTTAAAAAGCTCTGATCATCTCTTCATGCCTGTAATAAAAATCTGTATATTAATTGAGATTTTAATATCCGTATCACTTTTGGTGACCTAAGGTGTTAAATGTTTAAACAACATTTTAGATTACATTATCATTACACTGATTACTAAATGCAATTGATGAAGACAAAGTAAATATTTTTATTAATATTAACTATAATGAAGTATAAAATTATATTTTATATATACTACATTTCCTTGACAGATGAATCATGATCAAACGTTTCCTGTACATAGGTGTGGCCACTAGCCCATAATTTTATTTTTTGCTAATGAGTTAAAAATAACTTAAACACCTTATGACATGAAACAAGGATTGATTGTAACTGGAATAAATATTTAATAATATGATTTGATAATATGGATTTTAACTACTAATTCTGTAAGAGAAATCACATAAAAGTTTTATCTATGGGTTTTAGCTAATGTATCCTGAAAAAGCTTCCTGTTACCTTTAAAAGAATTCATGACACTCCTTGTATTGTTCTTCAGAGTTGACTTGCCTCCCAGCCGTCAAGGAGTAAGCAGTAGTCCTTTGAAAATGGCTGGAAAAAAGTTAATATTTAAATGTCTTAAGAAATCTGTTTCAGGGGCGCCTGGGTGGCTCAGTCGGTTAAACATCTGACTCTTGATTTTCGCTCAGGTCATGATCTCATGGTTCATGAAACGGAACCTCACATAGGGCTCTGTGCTGATAGTGCAGAGCCTGCTTGGGATTCTCTCTCTCTCCCTCTCTCTCTGCCCATACCCTGCTCTATCGCTCTCCCTCTCGCTCTCAAAATAAATAAACTTAAAAAAAAAAAAAGAAATCCATTTTCAGCACTCTATATTTTTTATTCATGTTCTCTGCTTCACTTTTACAAGACTTTCTCTCCATAGTCAGGGAATGCAAGGGGCAAAGCTATTAAGCAAATTCTTGCTTCCCCTACCGCTCCACTCTGCCATATCATCTGCACCAGAGTTCCCAGCACGGAGAACGCCACCCTCCACCTTCATCAGAACCAAGAGTAAAACCAGGAAAGACAGGAAGCCTGGGGTTCGCAGTGCCTTCATCACCGTCAAAGGAAGCCCTCCTTTGGTTGGCCCCAGGCGTTTTTTACATCCCAGGGCAATGTGCCCATAGTGAGGTATAAAATGGGTGAGGATACGAAGAGCTTTTTTTGTTTTTGCTTTTGTGTGTGTGTGTGTGTGTGTGTGTTTTAGAGAGAGTGCATGGAGGGAGGGAGAGAGAGGAAGAGAATCCCAAGCAGGCTCAGTGCTACCAGCACAACGGAGTGGAAATCGAGAGTCCAACACTTGACGGACTGAGCCACCCAGACGCCCCATATGAAGAGCTTTTGTGAACACAGCTCTGTTCTCTAGGAAAGAATATCTCAGAGGGGGATTGAGTATCCGGAAATTCATTTCCTTAATACTATACACTTTATGCCTTAAAAAAAACCCAACTTCTTTCACACCCCAGAGGTGCACATATCATAGTGTCAAGACCACTGAATAGTAGCGTTTAGTGTTGTGGTAAGTCATACGTAGATCCTAATCTGAGCACTGTCATACTAGCTGTGTGACCTTAGGCAGCTTGTTCAGTCTCCCTGAGCCTGTTTTCTTACCAGTAAAATGGGCATAATGGATACATATCATAAAGTTATAGTGACAATAAATAAGATAAGATATGTGAAGCTACTAATATACTACCTAGTTAATACAATGGTAGGCAGGGCACCTGGGTGGCTCCGTCAGTTAAGTGTCCGACTTCGGCTCAGGTCATACTCTCATAGTTTGTGAGATCAAGCCCCGCATCAGACTCTGCACTGACAGCACAGAGCCCGCTTGGGATTCTCACTCTCTCTCCTCTCTCTGCCCCTCCCCCACTCGTGCTCGCGCACTGTCTCTCTCTCTTGCTCTCGCTCTCAAAATAAAGACACTTAAAAAATGCGACTGTTGGTCCTGAATAAATAGTGTTGGTTTTTTTTTTTTTTTTTTATCACTATCATCATTTTGATTTCATTACATTTTGATTTCGGTACAGAAGTTACTATTATCCTTCTTTAGGTGGCATAGGATTACAAGCATAAAATAGGCAGCCAAAGAGGAATCATAACAAAACTAAGTCTATTTTGCTAAAGGCTATAATGCCTTAAGATTTTACTATTTGACAGTGGAGAGGAATTAGTGACTGGAATCCGAATCTGTTGTAGAGCTATTTGGTATCATTTTTAGGGTCAGAGAATGGTCTATGCATTCTCAATAATCCTACTGAAGTCATTGTAAAGTCTCTTGTTTAATAAAAACCCCTTTATGATTCTACTTCATTATTATAATCAAGGTGCTGATGCTTGTTGAGCATACAATTAGGTAAGTAAAACACTTTACAAAAATTATTCCTTAATGAGACACAGGCCTGAGACCATTCTTCTCGCCTATGGGTTTTGGAAGCAGATTCTCCAGGGTCGAGGTCTAAGGACCATCCTGGTTGCCATTTTTACCAGCTAAGATGCTTGACTGATTCAACTTCTTCCTAATTTGTAAAGATGGATAATAAAATTTCTCCAGGGACACCTGGGTGGCCCAGTTGGTTAAGCATCTGACTTAATTTCATCTCAGGTCGTGATCTCACAGTTTGCGGGTCTGAGCCCCTCATCGGGCTTTGTGCGCTCTCAAAACTAAATAAATAAATATTAAAAAAATAAAACTTTTCAGAATTAATGAGAGAGAAAACACGGCAAATCATCATATCAAGCAGAGTGTTAAATACGGTGAAAAGCAGTTGAGGGGCTATGAGGGTTCCAAGAAGAGAGAAGGACAGTTTTAATTCTGGAGGGAGGAAATGGGGAAGGCCGCCTGAAAGAGGTGGCATCTGAGATTGCCCTCAGAGGACTGGTTGGGTTTAGATGAGTGAGTTGGGCAGAAGGGACATTCATGGGAAAGGGAGGGGGCGAGAAAAGGCAGAGCTGGGAGATTCTATGGACAAATTTAAGGAATGAATAATTTAATGTGTATAGGTAGATGATACTGAGAGGTGCAGTTACGGCCTTGTCTGTTTCTATTCCCGCCTCAAACCTCAGGTGATAAAACGGGAGCGGTAGCTTGGTGAATCTGGAATGTTGGATCTGGGAGCTGACAGAGGGAGAGCTGGAGCCAGACTGACCGAGATCTCAGGCTGAGTGAGTGCAAGCCTTTATCCACAACATGGAGGCAGAGAGAAACCACGGAGGTTTTTTGTTTTGTTTTGTTTTTTAAGTGTGTATTTATTTTGGTGGGGGGCAAAGAGAGAGGGAGAGAGAATCCCAAGCAGGCTCCACACGGTCAGCATTGCGCGCAATGCAGGGCTCGAACCCACAAACTGTGAGATCATGCCCTGAGCCAACAATCAAGAGTCAGATCTTAACCAGCTGAGCCACCCAGGTGGCCACCATGAGGTTTTAAATTCCTCACCCATTCCTCCCCTGGCTTGGATCACATAAGGAGAGATTTCAGAATGCTGTTTGGGAAATGTACTTAGGCCAGCATTTCCCAAACCATCTTCGGGGTACACGGAAAACTCCTAAAGTTAACACAGACATACCACGAAATAGTCCACTGTGATCACACAGATTTAGGCAACTCTGATGCTGTGTCCCTCTTTGTTGGTTACACTGTGAATTAACATATTAAGGATCCTGAGAAGTCCTGAAGCCAATGAACTGATCCCCCTTAATTTAAGTCAGCATTTTCCACACCCTTTATAGCAGGTCATACTGTCGTCTTCACAACACGGGTACTAAAAGCATGTGGAACAGGGTTTTACAGAACCTAGTTTTGGGAAATGTATCTTAGGCCAGACCTACTTGGGCACCTGAATTATGATTTGAGCTTGGAGACGCAGGGAGAAGAGGGTGGGAGCAGGGGAGGCTGCTGGGGAGAGTACCCCACGGTATATAAACCAGGCTGATTGACCCACGGGTCACACAGATAAGCTTCCTTGTAGAAGATTAATGAGCAGACGAAAGAATTTGATCATCCTGAAATTTGGCAATAGTGACTAACACTTTCTTCCTTGAACTCTAATCCTTGTGAGTTTTTAAACTAACTCTTCTCCTTCCTTTTGCTGGCCCTGTTAAAAGAACCCCAGACTGCTTTCTCCTGGTTTTGAAGGACAATTCCGTAGCCTGCCCTAAATTGGGTGCGAAATAGGTAAACAGTAAAAATCCAAGATCTCTGAAGCCAGAGAGATTTTTAATCATTTTGCTCCTGGCATCCCTGACTTCTTCCTGATATCGGAGGCCTTTGCAGTTCAGATTGGAGCTACGCGCATTTCTTCCCACTGAACATCCAGAGGCCATCAACGAGTCTCCCCAGGTCCTGTCACTCTGCCTTCCCTTCCTTCCTTCTGCTTATAGCCTATGGAAAACACTCACAGGCAGCAGTTAAAAAGCATTTAGAGAGAAAAAAAGTTGGCAAATGATAAAAATATAGAGAGATGCCCCATTTGAGTAATATGTATCTAGTAACAGGCACTTTTCACATAGTACTGAAAGATAGCAGCTCTTCTAAACTGCCATTCGTATGTTCTCAGTACTTACAATCCGATTTGAGCCACTGCTGATAACAGAAACTGAAAATTCTCTATTGATAGTATAGGGCCCTAAATATAAAAACAGCATAAGACATAAATAAAAGCATCTGTAGAACCTGGCCCAGGATGAGCAAATCAGAACACAGACTGCTCTTATAGACATGGCTGGACAAGGACTTCACTAATTCCCACCGTGGGGGATTTTGAGATGAATTATTTGAACCACAATAGTTTATATGGTTTGTTGTAGATCATTATGTTTGGTTAAGTTTATTATAAGGCAAACTATACATAGCTAATTCGTATGCAAATTTAGTCATTCTGAATTCATGTTGTCTGCTGTGTTTATAAAGTCTATAGTTAAGTAATCTCTTTAAATAGGTATATTGATACTTATATCTGTAGTAGTGAGTAGACTTTCTCTGACAATTGCAGACAAGATTTTGGCTTTTAGAATGAAGAATAGATAAGTTACATGTCTTGCGATGGGCTACCTTAGCCAGGCTTACTCTGGTACACTTTTTGGTGGTATGGCTTTCTCCAAACACCTATGACTATACATGAGCTTTAGAAACTCTAAAACTGAGGGGTGCCTGGGTGGCTCAGTAGGTTAAGCGTCCAACTTCGGCTGAGGTCATGATCCCATCGTTCATGGGTTCAAGCCCCACGTCAGGCTCTGTGCTGACAGCTCAGAGCCTGCTTCGGATCCTGTGTCTCCCTGTCTCTGACCCTCCTCCGCTTGTACTCTGTCTCTTTCTCTCTCTCTCTCTCTCTCTCTCAAAAATAAATAAACATTTTTTTCAATTAAAAAAAAAAAAAGAAACTCCAAAACTGAGTGTTAGCTGTGTTTGGCTGAAATGAAACCCTAAAGGAGATCATGGATCTCCATCTGGATACATTAATGTTCTGATCTAAAGGGCATTAAGGCCTCATCAGTTTCCTTTTATTGCATAGAAGGGTATGCCACAAGACTGGTTTTGATTTTGAAAAGTGGCACTGCTGTGGGATGCCCACTCTCCCTCATAAAAGTGGAACTATGGATATACCTAAGAGCAACTTTAGTCACCAAGCCCTCAGAGCCGATGGCAGCTTTCATAAAGTACCAGTAAGAGCCAGAAAGGTGTTCTGTGAATATGAAGCATTGAGTCGATGTCCAAATAGGAAATAGTACCAGCAACCACCACTCAAGGGTCTCAGTGTGCTGTTGACCACACGATACAAATTTGATCTCAGAGAAGAAAGGTCAGAAATAACAAGAGAATTTCCCAGAGGCACGTGACAATTCAGGAGCACAGGTGGCAAGAAGAAAGCTCTTCCTTCCCAATTCACTGTGTCATCCTTAGTGCCTTACACTTCCCACAGAGTATTTTCTTTCCAGGTCGTTCACTTTGCTCAGAGAACGCAGGGAAAATACATTCACCACAATCGAAGCAGCATTTGTGAGGCGTGATTGCCCACTCTTGCTTCCAATGGCTTCTACTCGATGTAGGCAGAGAAGGTGAAAAACAAACAAACAAAAAAACAACCAAAACTGGGACCAAGACAATCACACTTTGAATGTCCAATGCTGAGGGCAAGGAAACCCTGCAGAAGTTCCATTGGTTTCTCTCCTTTCTCCCTTCTAGTAGAGAAATGTGGAATGCTGACCAGCTCCGTCGGAAGGTGTCTTTCCTTTAGCTCTTATTCAGCAGTGATTCCTAAAGGAAAAACTTGTATTGGCTTTAAAGAAGGCTTGCTGCCCTGGACGTACATCAGAAGCATCTGGCGAAGGAGAAAAAGGCGTATTTACTGTAAGACTTTCCTCCCACTCTGGGAGAATTTGATATACCCTCCTGGGGACTTACTCAACATTCTCTGTCCACTCCTGTTGAGGGTCACTGAACTGGGGAGACACTATTACTGATGACATTACGCATATCCCTCAGCTCTGCTGAGTCAACAAAAGCGGACCATGAACCACTGCTGAAGAGACTCTTCACTCAACCTCAAATAAGTTGAACAGTTTGCTCAAAGAAAAAGCCAAAGCTCTACTGGGAGGGCCGTGTCTAATGAAAACAGTTGAGTAGAGTCCAAGGTCAGGAGTCTCTAAACCAGACCGCAGAGGACGCCAAAGGATCTGGTTGCCAGGTGGAGGAAAGAACTCAGAGAACACAGAGCAATGAACAGGCAACGAGTTTAGTTAGCAACACAAAGAGTGGTTAGGGTCTCCTCATGGGATTAACTTCAGAGCAACGTCCAGAGTCAGACAATGGGTTGAGAGTCTGAGCTAGGGTAGATTGAGGCAGAGCAGGACCAGGAGCTGAGGTCCGGCAAGAAGGAGTATCAGTCAGATGTAAATGCCTGGCTGCCTCAGTGGGGAGTCTCCCTCTTGAAGAGGCCCTTCTTCTTCGACAGTTTGGTGACCTGAGCCCGCTCATCTTGGGGGCCAGATCTGCTCGCAGGACTACCGAATTACCCTCGGGCCTCAGGTGCCTCTCGGCATCCTTAAGAATATCCTGTTACTTAAAGAAAAGAAGGCACATTTTTCTGTTGTTTGCTTTTGGCCTTCTATGTGAAACCATTGCAAAATCTGTCGTGTTAAGGGCTGGTTTTTACGGCAGAATATTCAGCCTTTCCCTATGTTAGATTTGACCCCACGTGTAGAGGACTTTGGCCTGTTGATATAAAGATTGTGTTTGTGTCCCCAAGTCCACATTAGCATCTTTCTGTGAGCTCAAGAGCAAAAAATGTCTTAGGCACCCGTTTTCTTCCTGTCCCCTGACCCTACAAATCTCACGCCTTGCCTGCTCTTTAGCTTTGCACGGATGTAAATGAAGACGAGACAAAACACCTGTTTGACAAGCCCTGCCAGTCACGTGACAGGCCCCACGGATGTCTGATGACTGGAGCTTAATGTTGTGATAAGCCTAAGGAGTGACAGGATTCAAGAAGGGATGCTTGGCTCATGTTTTTGCAATGGTACCATCGCAAGAACAAATGCAATGTTGTGCCATGTGTCTGGGCTTCCACTGATACTTTGCTCCACAAGGCAGATTTAAGGTAGAAGAGCTTCTGGGGTGCCTTGGTGGTTCAGTCGGTTAAGCGTCCCCCCTCGGCTCAGGTCACGATCTCACGGTTCGTGGGTTCGAGCCCTTCATTGGGCCCTGGGCTGACAGCTCAGAGCCTAGAGCCTGCTTCGGATTCTGTGTCTCCCTCCCTCTCTGCCCCTCCCCTGCTTGCACTCTTTCTCTTTATCTCCCTCAAAAATAAATAATAAACATTAAAAAAAAAAAAAAAAAAAAGAAGAAGAAGAGCTTCTGACCCAAAGGCTCTTGATGTCAGATCAAGCCACACTGGATTTGGACCATTGCTTCTGGGTCTATGTCACTGAAGCTCAGTGTTACTTGTAATTAATTTACTACAAAGTATATTGGTAGATAAAATGATTACTTCTTCCTACTACAATGACTAATTACTATTAAAATAAAATGCAGTAGGGGCACCTGGGTGGCTCTGGCAGTTGAGCATCTGACTCTTGATTTTGGCTCAGATCATGATCTCATAGTTTGTGAGCTTGAGCCTCAAGTCAGGTTCTGTGCTGACAGGATAGAGCCTGCCTGGAATTCTCTCTCCACCCCCCACCCCTCCCCTGCTTTGTTTCTCTCTCTCTCTCTCTCTCTCTCTCTGTCAAAATTAAATAAACATTTTGGGGTGCCTGGGTGGCGCAGTCGGTTAAGCGTCCGACTTCAGCCAGGTCACGATCTCGCGGTCCGTGAGTTCGAGCCCCGCGTCGGGCTCTGGGCTGATGGCTCAGAGCCTGGAGCCTGTTTCCGATTCTGTGTCTCCCTCTCTCTCTGCCCCTCCCCCGTTCATGCTCTGTCTCTCTCTGTCCCAAAAATAAATAAACGTTGAAAAAAAAAATTAAAAAAAAAATTAAATAAACATTTAAAAAATAAAATAGAATGTAGTAAATGAAATCTGTCAACAGAAAGATGTCATTAGTTTTCTATTGGGATTATCAGCTTCTAAATGACTGGAATAGAATTGTGCTGAATGTAATTTGGCTTTTTTAATTATGTAAAAGGTACTTTAGAATTGTCATTATAAACACTCATCGAACTGAGGTTGGGTCAAAGCACTATTTGGAAAGTGTTCTTAAATTCAGTTTGTTCTACTATTATAAATTACTGCAAATGAAGAATAAAAGTTAAATATCTAGGAATAAAATGGATCAACTTGGCACCTAAGTGACAGCCCCAACATTTTTTCCTCAAATACCTCTAAGAGGTCTGATAAATATTAAAAAAAAAATCTAACATTACCACCCAAAACTATGACTCTCAATTGTACTATTACAAATGTTTCAGAGGTATTTTTATCAATAAAGTTGATGCAATGCAATTTACAAAACAATCAGTCTCTCATATTTACTTTTGCTGAAAAGATAGCAAACTTGTCAATCACTGACAAGCAAACTTGTCAGTGAAAGAAGGGAGGAAGATGCTTTATGGTTTTTCTGACTACTAACTCCAGTTTGAAATGGCCAAATCTGGATTAATGAGAAAATTAGGTATGAAAATCCAGGGGTAGAAGGTTGGGGTGTTAGGACATGGTGAGTCAAGTCATGGGGGCAGGTTATCAAAATAGTGGCTGATTACAGACACAGTCCACACAATTCTCCATAATGCTTTTTAGAAACACAGTCGAAATTTATCAGAATTCCAAGATTTGGGGGCGCCTGAGTGGCTCAGTCGGTTAAGCGTCTGACTTCGGCTCAGGTCATGATCTCGCGGTTTGTGAGTTCGAACCCCTGATCGGGCTCTGTGCGGACGGCTCAGAGCCTGGAACCTGCTTTGGATTCTGTGTCTCCCCCTCTCTCTGCCCCTCTTCCACTCACACTCTGTCTCGCTCTCTCTTTCAAAAATAAACATTAAAAAAATTAAAAAAAAAAGAATCCCCAGATTTTTAGATTGTAAGCACTGAACAACAGGGATTCTGTTTCTTATTCACTGTGACATCCTCAGCATCTAGTAGAGTATCAGGCACACAGAACGTGCTCGATGTTAAATGAAAGAAAGAACAAAAAGGAAGGAGGAGAGAATGAGAGAGAGAAAGGGGAGAGGCAGAGAGGAGGGAGGAGTGGGGGAAGGAGGAGGGAAGGGGTATCGACTTGCTTGCATCCAAAGTCGGATTCCAATACCTCTTGGGAGAAAATCTTCTATTATATCTACATAATGGCTTACCTAACATGTGTGGGGCTAGCTACACACCCACACAACACATTATAAATTTATATTTGGAAAATATGCCCCTGTGCTATGCCATATTATCCTGCTGGTATTCTTGGATCTACTCAAAATATAATCAGGAGGCCAGGACACTCCAACCTGATTCTTCCCGCTTATCTCCTCTTTTTGGGGACATTCCTATCAGGAATAAACTAAAACCTCCCTGGCTCCTCCCTACCTCACTCTACCTGCAACCTCATTTTAAGGGGAGAAATTCAAGAACGCAAGAGATATCAAGTCGAGCATTGAGCCATTCACCCCAGAGAGACCAAACAGAGGCATGTGCGGCTAATGAGAAGGCCTCTGTAAGAAAAAAGAAGTCAATGAATCTGTACTCTAATAAGGCCAGGACTGCTATTTTATAAGAACTAGGGGCAGGGGCTCCTGGGTGGTTCAGCTGGTTAAGCGATTGAATTTTGATTGGGGCACAGGTCACGCGCTCACGGCTCCTGAGATCACGCCCTGCATCCAGCTTCACACCAACAGTGCAGAGCCTGCTTGGGATTCTCTCTCTCTTTCTCTATGCCCCTCCCCGCTTGCAATCGCACACATTCTCTCTCTCTCTCTCTCTCTCTCAAAAATAAATACACATTTAAAAAATAAGTAAATAAAAAGCTTTGCTTTGTAAAAAAAAAAAAAAATGAAGAAGAAGAGGTAGGGTCAAAATCATGTTAAAGAAGGTTAGCGAAAGAATAAAACTAGTGAGCTTCCTGGGTGGCTCAGTCGGTTGAGCTTCTGACTCTTGATTTCAGCTCAGGGCATGATCCCAGAATTGTGGGATCCAGCCCCGTGTCGGGGCTCCACTGAGCACCAAGATTCTCTCTCTCTCTCTCTCTCTCCTTCTGCCTCTCTCTCCTGCTCATGCGCGTGCTCGCTCTCTCTCTCAAAAAAAAAAAAAAAAAAAAAAAAAAGAGTTCTCTCCATGGTGGGGTAAGACTGCTCTTGGGTAACTTAAGAGAAATTGGCTATGGTTCTTGCTGCTGGAGAGAAGCTGGAATGGTATTGGCTCACCCTGGTGAGCCAGCCTAGCCCCTCCCCCATCCCATCCCACCCCCCACCCCCCCCAGCCACATTTGGCTAAGAGGAAACCTGAGTTCAGCCACAGCCCCCTCAGATCCCGCAGAAACCTATGGGAAGATTTTACTGACTCCAATTGAAGCCTGAGGAAGCCGAGTGTATGAGGCACAGAGGAATTGCACCTCAGTTACTTTAGCCTGTGGGGAGGTACGGTGTACCCAAAGGAAGAAACGGGGTCTTACAGAGAGCATTCCTCATGCAAGAAGAACACAGGGAAGATTGGGGAGATGGAGTTAGGGAATGACAGACAACTCAATGAGGCTCAGCACTGCCCTCAGTTCACCCGACCTCATCTACCCCTGTGTATTATAAGGCATCAAGTTAACTAAATAAATTCACAGCTTCTGAGCCTACACTCTGTAAGTCTTTGGGACACTGGGTTCAACACTTCATTCACATTTCAGGGCATGAATTTGGTCTGGGGAGGATGAGAAGGGCAATACTGAAGGCACGTACGCAGTCACCTCCAGAAGACCGCACACCCCTACCTTACAGCGTGCCAGCCTCAGCGTCTCTCAGGAGGAGAGTTAGTTGACTGGGGAGTCTGTCCAGGGCCCACTGGCAATATTTCCCCATGGAAAAGAAGAAGAGCATTGCCCACCAGACAGAAAGGAAGCTCTCTCAGAAACTCTTCAACACAACTTCCTGTGACATTTCATCACAAATAAGGGAGGGTTGCAATAGAGTAGCTATTAGTACGGTAACTCCTACTGTTCAAGGAAAGATGTTCGTACAGTCACGTGTGGGAGATTACAACCAGCCATAAATGCTCTCAACTTCTCATATCAAAAGGTAGTGCGTTTTCTAGCTCCTCAAATCTGGATTGGCCTTGTGACTGGCTTTAATCAACAGAATGTTGTGGAAACGATATTCTACAAATTTGAACTTAGGCGTCCAGAGGCCTTACAGCTTCTACTCTTCTCCTCCTGGAACGTGATGCTCTGTGAACAAGCCCAAGGTAGCCTCCCTAATGATGAGAAACCACATGCAGAGAGAGGCCGCCGGCACGAGGAAGCCAGCTCATATCATGTAGAGCAGAGACGACCCATGTGGGTTTAAAAGAAATCTGGAAATTCTCTGATACTTCTCAGGTAACATGGTGGAGTTGAATTCCCTCTCCCCTTGACAATGGGTTGGCTTTAAGACTCCCTGGTAAGGAATACAATGCAGTCAAAGTGGCACTGTGACTTCTGAGACTGGGATAGAAAAAACAATACACTGCCCACTGGGCTCTCTGTCTTTAGACACACGCCATAGGTTCACCGAGCCAACGTTCGAGAGGTCTGGCTACCTTGGAGCCACCACGCTGGAGAGAATACATGTAAATAGAACCGGGTGCTTGAGGAGTCTGCTCCGTGTCAACCAGCAGACATGAGTGAGTGAGTGAGCTGTCACATGACACTCACTTCAGATGAGCCCCCAACTTGGAGACACTCTATGCCGACGCCGGGTGAAGCAGAGATAAGTAGTTCCTGCCAAACTCAGCCTGAATTGCAGATCTGTAAGCAGGATAAATGTGCTCATTGTAAGCCACTGAGTTCTGAGATGATGCATCAGCTAACAAGATATAACAAACATGATATTGCATTTTCTTAATCTGGTCTGTCATAACTTGGTGAGTTCTGGTCAGGGGTGTGCTTAAGCCTCATCAGCATGAATCAGTGAGGAAGAAGCAGCTAGAACAGGAAGTGAGAGGGATGGAGGCTAGAGATACCGACCTTGGCCGCAGAGGTAGCTGCGGGTTCCAACACATGATGTTTGAAGGTCAGGGGTACTCAAGTGGAGGGAAGGGGAGAGGTCACAACCCAACAAGTGTAAGTACACATTTTCAGGGAGGCCAGCAGATACCACGTGTTAGCCATCCATTGGCGGGCCTCACGAGGTCCTAATAATTCTCCGTCCCCAAGGGGCTTTCCTTTTGATTTTATTACCCAGTCGGAAGGACAAAAGTAACACACGTGCAACTTTTAGAGTAAGTGCTCAATCACTTGGGCTATGTGTTCAGAGAACAGAAAGTTAAACACAAAAATTACCTTCACACCATACTAGTCATATTCGTTCACCTATCACTAGCTGACCCTGTCGTAGTCAGCTAAACCGAAGGTGGGTCACCATGGCTCAAAAATGATTCCAACCTATTTCCTAGAAATGAATGGAAGGGTTTGGTGAAAACAAACCACTACTTTTCAGAAAGAGAAGGGTGTAGACTATGCCGTAGTTCGAATGTGAGAGTGAAATCTCTATCTGCCCCAAATCTCATTTTCCCTTCCAGCATTGGTTTTGGGAAATCCATTGCACGCTCTTGCCTTCATGGACTAGGCACTCAAGCACCAGCGTCATGTTTTTGTATAGGTTACGCTGAACCTCTACCCATGAGAGAATCTTGTGTTATGTTCAAGCAGGGGTGGAAAATAATAATGGAAGGGAAACCACAGACACTGAGCATTTATCAGGGACTGAAGGGTAGTGTATCTTGTGTCTATGACTATCCGAAATAATCTCATATTCTCATTGTGGAATGTTACTACAGATTTTCTACCCATTTGCCAAGAAGAATATGGAGAAAGGCAGCAGTTTCAGAGAACTGTGTTCAAAATAATCTGTTGCTGTTGGTAACTAAGACTTGGAATAAATTGAACTATAGGAATCTATGCTCCTTTTTGATGTTCAGATGGTTGAAACTTTTAGAAAAGGGACTTAGTTTATTTTTGGTTTTTATGGTTCAACTATTTCTCAGAAGGTCAGTAGGTCTTGGGAAGGTTTATATCCCATATTTGGATTACTAGATCTATGTTTTAAATAAGAATGTTTGGGACTTCCAAAAAATTCAACTTACGGAAAAGAATTGTAAGATAAATAAGATTTCAACTGCCAAGCCAACTGCTTCACGTCTCCATTCAAGGGCACCATCACACATCATTTCACTTCATGGCAGCTATTAGTAGATCACACTCCAGAGAGGTTTCTGAGGTCCTCCAGTAACTTGTCTGTTTTTTGTTTTTTTTTTCTCAATCCTCACTCTCTGCTCACCCTTTGGACTTGACAAAAGAATTTGGCTAACTCAGTGTATACATCGGGATTTTTCCAGTTGCATGTCACAAAGTCTTTAAACCAAACTGTCCTGAACCAAAAAGGGAATGGATTGGCTCATGTGACTAGAAATTTCAGAAGTTCCAGGTACATCATGTTTCAGGAGCTCAAATGAGATCTCTCAGTCACATTTTTTTTCTCTGTCTCATGACTCAACTTCTGTGTTGATTCCTTTCTCAGATAGCCACCACCCCCCCCCCCCCAATGGCCCCCAAGTAGCTGCTACCTGCTATGGGAAAAACTTCCTTCTAGGTTTAAATCTGGTAGAAATAATCTGATAGAAAGTCGAGAGATCCACATCAATTAGACCAGTCTAGATCTCATTCCCACCCTTGTACTGAGATAATATGATGTGCCAATTGGTTTAGGCACCAATCTAATACCTAGCCCCTAAGCTGGATCTCCACCTATACTGCAGGAAATGAAATGGGGGAGGAATGGGTTCCAAAATGAAAACAGGGCCTGTTGATAGGAACACAAGGTTGGATACCAGGAAGGCAAACAACAAATACCCATTACATCTAGTTTGGGCCATTAGCTCTCCCCAGGCTCAGATCCTAGGCTCTTACAACTCTCCAGCCATACGGAGCTCTCCACACCCTTAACTTGCTGTATTTTCTTTCTTCCTCTGCCTTCCTGCATGCTGGGAAACTTAGAATGGAGTCTGGCCTATTGCGTGCCTGTCATGAAAAAGTGCAAATGAAACTAAACTCTAGGACCCAGATCCGTAATTAAGGTCTTGGACTCAATCCAGTGAAACAACCTAGCAACACCAGGATTGCTACAGATGTATAGAAATGAGCATTAATGCTCCCAAAGTGTATGGATCATGTAAGCCAAAGCACATCTAATTTGAAAGATCTATCCTGATGTAGGAAGAAAGATGATAAAACATCTATAGCCGATGCCCAGTGCCCAGAAGCCCTCACCATGGTGGCCAATACACCCTGGAAGTGCTTCCCTCTCTGTTGTCATCTTGAAAATATTCAAGACTTCTCCTCCAAGCAATTAATCCCTTTGAAACTACTAGACACCTGACATGGTCATTCATCCTAGAGAAAAGAAGTCTGACTTCAAATATATGAAAGACTGTGAGCTAAATAATAATAAAGTAAAATAAATAGACTTTTTTTTTGGTGATTTTTTTTAAGCGTGTGACTAGAGCTCAAAAAACAGCACATCTCATTCAGCGCACATTTACGAAGAGCCTGCCAAGGCCAGAGCTGGGTATACAACATTGAAATGACACAAGATCTCTGCCTTCAAGACTAACCCACATTAACACACACATGAATACACACATTAACAAATGCCTGTCTCCCCCCCCTCGCCCCACCCCCTGCTGGGGCAGCAATAACCCTAGGTGAGACCCACTGCACCCTTTCCACCTCTCTCCCAACGCTCCCACCTGGAAAGAAGGTGAGCAGGCTTGGGCTTTGCAACATTCTAGGCCCTGGCTTGGCAGTCTCCAGCTGATGACTCCTCCTTCCCTATTTTTGTCCTTCCCGTTAAATCCCTCTGTGTCAAGACCATCATGGCACTTTCCTGCTGCTTTCCCTGCTGTTGCGAAAGGGCTGTGAACTGGAGCAAGGCTCGCTGAATAATTTAAAGGCAGTTTCTCACTTCCCGAAGCAGTTCTCCAGTTACATAAGATAGCATCGGGCCACCCAGCTCTCGGCCTGGGCCTGAGGCAGGTGAGCCCTGATGGTGGCTCCAGCCGCAATCGCCATGAATCAGCAGTGGCACTCACTATCCCCCGACTTTCATGAATTATGGACGTCACTCTAAATTGAGGGATGTGGGTGGAGGAACAGCTGCTGGGGTTGGTCAGCAGCAGGATCGCAGGCAAAAAGGACCACCTACTGGTGCTACGACAACAGGTCATGTTTGTGTTAAAAAAAAAATTCAAGTGAATAAACGTGAAGAGCTCACTGGCTTTATTAAAGGCTCCATGAATCGGGCAGCATCCCACCTAGCAAGTAGGGGGTTTCTAGAGGAGTTGTACAAAATGGAAGGAGAGCACGGTAAGTAGGTTATAAGCAAAAGAAAAGAAAAGATCATTCCAGGGTTAGATCACTTTCCCTTAGGGGGAGGAGCGGCGGGGGGGGGTGGGCGGTCTTCCTGTGCACATTACCTCACCTTCCTTTGGGGGATAGATTCCCTCAATAGTGCTCCCTGGAAAATTCCTGATTGTTAGGTTAGGACTTAGATTTCTGGGGCAAGGTGAAACCGCAGTTAGGGTAGGTTCTAACCCCCTGTTTGGTGATCTGGCCTGGCCCAAGGAATGCTCCTTTGGGGCCTGTGGTTTTCTTTTTAATAAGTGTTTACATTTTCTTTTAAGTTTATTCATTTTAAGAGAGAGAGAGCATGTGCTTGTGAGTTGGGGAGGGGCAGAAAGAGAGGGAGACAGGGAATCCCAAGTAGGCTGTGCACTGTCAGCACAAAGCCCAACAAGGGGCTCAAACTCCCAAACCTTGAGACCATGACCTGAGCCAAAGTTGGATGCTTAACCAACTGAGCCTCCCAGGAGCTCCGAGTGTTTCTAGTTTAAAAATCAAGTCTGGAATTTCACCTACTTCCTTCTTCCTGCCACCAGCATTCTCTGTCACTTCACTAAGGTCATTCCACCTTCTCCAGGGAATTCAGAGAATCACAAATCACCAGTGTACTGGAGTCCTAAGTATGAACAGAAGTGAGACTCCTTCTGTGAGGAAGACAAAATGCAGCAATGTCTAGGGCTCCCCAACTAGCTTTGTTAACTCAAATCTGCAACAAAAATTCGTTCTTAACATTGCTTAAATGATGATCATACTTGCAAGATTTCTGGGTGTGATGGTTGAAATGTGATTTTTTTAGTTTTTTATTTTAACTCCAGTATTGGTAACATACAGTGTTGTATTAGTTTCGGTGACTCAACAATTCCATACGTTACTCGGTGTTCATCAGGATGAGGGCACTCTTGTTCCCTGTGTCTATTTCACCCATCCCCCACCCACTCCCCTCTGGGACCATCAGTTTGTTCTCTATAGTTACGAGTCTGTCTCTTGGTTTGATTCTCTCTCTTTTTTTTTTCTTTGCTCATTTGTTTCTTAAATTCCACATATGAGTGAGATCTTACGGTGTTTATCTTTTTCTGTTTGACTTATTTCACTAAGCATTATACTTTCTAGCTCCATCCATGTTTTTGCAAATGGCAAGATTTTGTTCTTTTTGATGACTGAGTAATATTGTATTGTGTAAGTATATACCACATCTTCTTCATCCATTCTCAGTTGATGGACACTTGGTCTGCTTCCATCATTTGGCTATTGTAAATAACACTGCAATAACATAGGGGTGCATGTATCTTTTTGAATTAGTGTTTTTGTATTTGGGGGGGAAATGCCCACTAGTGTGATTACTAGACTGTTAAAAAAAAAAAAAAAGAAAGAAAGAAATATAGTGATTTAGTTAATACTGAACAGAAGCTAAAATTGGAGGAAGAATGGAAACAAATCCAAGACATGGGGTCCTCTTTATATCCACCTTATGAAGGTTGCTCTTATTAGTTTAACTAAGCTCCTGGATTAATTTAGGTAAGCCCCTCTTGACTCATTCCTTACTCATGTAGGGATCCCAGCATGAGCCTAAGCTGGGTTCACTCTAGGACTCAAGCAAGTCAAGACATGTTGCAAAGATAGGTGGGGGTGGGAATGGGGGCAGTGTTCAGTAGGGCTTTACCTACGTGACAGATAAAGGAAGCTTCTGGAAAAGATCTTTTCAGGAAAGAGAATTGTAAGGCAAATAAGTATGATCCAGAATGAGAAGGGCAAAAGGGCGAAAGGAGTGAAGTGGGAGGTCCTCTGAGAGGTTGAGGGAGCCCCAAACTCATGTTTTTGAGACTCCTAAAATATTACACCACTAAGAAATACCAATACTGGTTTATAAAAATGGGCACATTTTTACAAATTCACATTTACTACTTAAATTTACATTTGCATTTAACATGTTCATTTTTTAACACCGAAACAGAAGCAAATCACAAATAATTGCACTCTTCCAAGATAATGAAAGGATTTATAAACATTAGTAATTCATAATTCAACACAGGTAGGGTGATCCAGTTCAGGAGCACCAGGGAAAGGTATGTTGAATGCTGTCCGGTTTCAGTTCTGACAGCATCTCTGAGACCGTATGAACGACCTCGTTTGGAGTCATCCCCATGGCTAGCCTACATGGGGGACTCCTACACCGTCCATCTGTCCTCACTGACCCAGCCTACAGCTTTTGCCTAGGGAGCTGCAGGGAAAAGGCAAGTGGAAACCACAGGAGCTCTTTATCCAGAAGCTCCGAGAGACGCTGAGCTCGCAAACCTCTGGCGCCAACAACTTCTTCAGCGATTTTGCTGACTCTGGCAGCCACAGGAGTCAGCTCAGACATTATTGCCTCAACTGGGCGTCAGCAGCTTTGGCACAGGTGTGGCTGGGCCATCACAGAAGTGGGAGTGCCTTCTACTGACACCAGCAGTGGCTACGTCTTCCAGGCATACTGACAGAACTGTCGCTTTCAATATTGGTTATAAGAACACCAATGGGAGCCAGATCACCAATGGCGGAAGCCATGGCATAACCAGGCGGATGGTATTCCGTCAATTAATCCTTCCGTGTCCTCTCCCTTGGGGCCAGACTTCCCGCAGGGGGCACATATTCTGTTTCTCCATGGCTGATTTTCAAGGGGCAGACCATGTGGGGAATCACTGCCTGTGACTGGGTGTGTAGGTCTATTTAATTCTGGGGTTTAATATTTAGAAGCCCTCTTGTCCACAGAGAGAAGGTTCATTCTTCAATACAAGCTTTACTTAGGAATTATTTTGATGTTATAACTTTGAGTCTACACGCTGACTCATCATCAGTGTATTCTCGGGGCCAGGTATATTATCTGACCCTAGCAGATACATAACAATATATTCGTGAGAATGAATGAATGAGAACATATGTACAATACTCACCCCAGGGCAATAGCAGAAATATCTGGTTAGAATTTGAAGGGTGTGCCATGAATGGGAAGAAGGCAGATCCAGAGAAAAATTGTTGGTTGCAACAGTGACTCGAGTTTTTTCCCTAAAGCTAGTATACCCCAGGAAGCGTAACTTATTCATTTATTGACTTATAATTTCAAGAAACATCTTTTGAGCACTTCACTTGCACCAGAAAGAGAATTGTCACCTTTAAGCGGTTCATATTCTAGTTGGGTACACAGACCGGGATGCGAGTAATTGGGTTTCAGAATGACAAATGGTTTACTGGCAGTGTAAACCCGTTGCTACAGGGGCTTAGAGAAGGTGACAACCCTGCCTATCAAGAGAGTTAGAAAAGTTTTTAAAAGCTGAGGACCAAAAAATATCAACTAAATTTATGGATTCACAATAAGGAAAAGGAAGAAATGCTTGTGACATTGAACAAACTTCCAAGTAACTGCTGAAAGGGTGTGGAGCTTCTAAGGCCTCTTGGAGAGTGTCACTCTCCCCAAATCTCCAGCTGTTTGCCAACCCGGAAGCTCTCCACACACTGTCCTTTTGGGTTTGTATGGAGGCTTCATCATAGAGGAATGGTTTATTAGATTAACCCATTGGCTATTGGTGATTGATTTAACCCCCACCCCCTCTCCCCTCCATGAAGGCCAGGGGGATAAGAGCAAAAGTTCCAACTCTCTAATCCTGTGGTTGGTTTTCTTTGCAATTTGCCCCCATCGTTAGGTGCCATCCAAAAGTCACCTCTTTACAAAACAGAGGACAACTTTGTTGCTCTCGTTGTTTAGGAAATTCCGAGGGTTTTAGGACCTCTGTGCCAGGAACAGTAGACAAAGGCCAAGTATATATATATTTCTTACTATAAATCACAGTATCACGCCATTCAACCCACAAGGTAGATAATGGCAGAGAGGTTTATTGCACATAGACCCTTTCTACCTGGGTTAATAGATCAGTAAGACAAAGGGCAGCCATCTAAGATGGGCGTCTGTCTCCAAAACCAGAATTGGGGCTAAGAGATGCTTGCAAATTGCTAATGGTTACAGTTCACACTGTGCTCAACTGAAATATCTTAATAACATTACGAACTTGTGTATGGAGAAGCAGAGGTCACTGTGAAGAGAGAAACCTGATGCACAATGAGAAAAATCCAGAAGGAGCCTAGCTGCCCATAGCTTAGTCCCTATGACACGGCCTCACCTCCTACTCTTGGATCCTGTTGCCCCATAATAAATCCTTGGCACACCACATTTTTGCTTAAGTTAGTTTAGTGGAATCTTCTGTGTTACCAAAAGAGCTTTAGGCTTAAAAAAAAAAAAAAAAGAAGAAGAAGAAGAAGAAAAGCAGAGACCCTCTTCTGGGATGAATGGTCTGTAACTCACTAGTTGCAAAAGTTTCAGTTGACTTACAGGGTTCTATAAAGTCTGTGTAGTTGTGGGGAGATAGCTACATATGAACTTGGACACCTCATCCTACAAACTATTGCTTGCCTCTGGGAAATGCAGTTGCTTAGGTAGATCGGCTGCTGAGCCCCCAACATGGAAAGGATATGCAGGCATGGATGTTGGCTCCAAGAAGAAAAACTGAAAACAGACTGGACTGGGTTTAGTGATGTTACTGTAGACTGGACCGATTGCGCCTTGTGCCGTTTATGTGGTGCTCTTTTAACCCAGCTGAGATAACACCAGAGTTTCGCTCAGCTGTGGGATTGTTTCAGGGGAGGGAGAGATGGATGGGGCAAACACGGGCACCAAAAGGAACGTTTGGGTTTTGTTGGTGCTCATAGGATCAAGATGGTCCCCAGATAGTGTCGCTGGTTTTCAGGGTTCTGGGATTGGTTTGTTGATTTCCCTGTGAAAACCAGGAAGAAATCCCAACTCCCCCAGTCCCTGCTCTCTGAGCATTGCAAGGGCCTCTTCTAGCTGGGGTCCTAGCCTTATCTCACTGTCACCTTTCTAAAAGTGACTGTACCCCACCTCAGGCAGGGTCACCCCCCCTGGTGGCAGAGCTGGAGGGGGGTTGCTGCGTGGCAGTGGGCCAGGCCAGAAAATGCTTGACAGTGCTCTCATTTTGTTCATAACATAAATTATTGCTGTCATTTTAGAAATTTTAAATAAAGAGTTTCAAAGCAATTAAACAAATAGTTATTTTCTAAAGAGACTCTGTTTCTGAGGACAGAGACCACCTTCTATGGGGCAGGGGTTGATCATTTTGCTAAAGGGAATGATAACTTCCAGAACCTGTCACATTGGGATCGGAGGATCCAGAGGCAGAAAGAAAAGACTCAGAAAGCAGAGAACATTTAACCTTTGAGGAATCTGACGATACCGAGGCCAATGGCTCAACAGAGGGGAATGGGCTCGAGGTCTTTCGTCCCTGTGGGAAAAAGAAAGCTGCCATCTACTACAGTGAGATGGGCCAGAAACTATACAGGCTTCCATGGGTGAGCTCTGAGAACAGTCATATCTATACTGGTTTTAGGTTTCTCTGCATTGTAATTTCCTTCTGTGATATTAAAGCCTTCAGTAAATTTTCGTTGGTACAGTCGGGCCTTGACCTAATTCAAGTAATGAATGGAAGGGTCTGTGTAGAGTAGTAAAGGGGAAACAGACTTTCCTCATCTTGAGGTCAGCTTCATGATGGAAGCGAGAAGTTTCTGGAGCTGCATAAAGTGGCCATCAGGAAAGTTGGAAGAAAGCCCACGGTGGAGTGGAGTTCACCAGTCTGGAATAGTGCAAAGCAGAGGCATGGGTACAGCATGACTGGCCTGGGAACCAACATGAAACAACTTTTTCCACCCACCTCCTCCCAAGTATGCTACAGGGGAAGGAACAATTATGGCAGAGACTGGGTAGGTGCCAGACAATAACATTTTCCCCTCTTGAGCGCCCCTCTTGAGCCCACAGAAGACTACATCTTCCAGCCCCCTTGTAACAGCCAAAGGAACATGACCAGAAGTGAAATAAACCACCACTTTCAGGCTTAGACCCTAAAATCTCCATGATACACTCTGCTTAGTTTCTCCTTGCTTGCTGGTCAGCTCAATTCAGACTCTGGGAGCGTTGTAGAGGACAGCAAACCCAAAGGATGGGAGGAAGATGAATCCCTGAGTCATCGCTTGGAGGAGAGCTGCCAGACCTGTTTTGAGTTGCAATGTGAGTGAAGAATAAACATATACTGTGTTCAACCACTGAGATCGTGAGGTTGTTTTGTTCCTGCAGCCAACATTCATTACTGTAACTGATACAACAACATAAAGAGATGCCTCAAGTCCTGTTATTACTCGGATGAGGGCGTTTGAGCCATCGGAGATCCAGGTTACAGAAACATGAATCAGATATAGAGCTTTCCTCCAAAGAGCTTGCAATCCACTAAGAGGGTTAGACAAAAAGTGACAACAGAAGGGTAAACAGGACCTAATAAATGATGTTGTGATGAGGCATAAGGCCACCAGGAAGTGTTTAAGCAAAGATCCTTATAGCACCATTCCTTTGTCAGAATCACTGAGAGTTTCACTAGTAGTGAAGTCATGGAGATCCTACCCATTTTTCTCTCAGATGAGCTCATAGGGTTTTGTTTGTAACCTCTATTTTTTCATTGCCATGGTTTTATCTTTTACTTCTCCATGGTTATTAGAAAACAAAACAAATTAGAGAGACACTCTATATACTCAGTCAGTTCTCACTGAACCAAGAACCAACCTTTACTAACACAGTGCTTGTTAATGACGTGTATAACTACAAGCCCAAATAGGACTAAAACTTTTTAAAAATACTTTTAAGTGTTTATTTCTTTTGAGAGAGAGTGAGCACATTACATGTGTACGCGAGCAGGGGAGAGGCAGAAAGAGAGAGGGAGCAAGAGAATCCCAAGTAGGATCTGTGCTGTCAGCACAGAGTCTGATGCAGGGCTCGATCTCACCGCCGTGAGATCATGACCTGCGTGGAAATCAAGACTTGGACACTTAACCGCCTCAGCCACCGAGGTGCCCCTAAAACTTTTTTTTAAAAGGTTGACCCGGCGTCCTTGGGGGAAGAGCTGTTCACATGGGATATATAGACTTTATTTCTTTTAATCTCCTTTTCCCGCTTCCTTGGGACCTAAATAACGCACGAAATCAGAGGTTCGTGATGGCGGTTCTTTCTCTCATGGACTGCCAAGTAACACCGGGTGAAAGGAGAAATCCAGCCAGGTGACATGGGTTGGTGACTTTTTAAAAAAAAATTTTTTAATCGATTTTTTTTTTTTAATCAAAAGTCACTTACGATATCTGCTAACCACGGATGAACCTTGAAAACATGAAGCTGGGTGAAAGAAGCCAGACACACACAAAAAACCCCACATACGGTATAATTCCATTTATATGAGATATCCAGAACAGGCAAATCCGTAGAGACAGAAAGCAGATTAGCGGTTGCCAGGGGCTTGGAGTCGGGGGAGGGAGGAAGGGAGAGGAAAGGAGGAGTGACTGGTGCTTAATGGGTACAGGGTTGCCTTTTGCGAAGATGAAAATGTTCTGGAACTAGATTACGATGGTGCTTGCACAGCAGTGTGAATGTACAAAATGCTGCTGGATTACACACTTTTAAATGGTTAAAATGGCGAACTTTACGTTCAATGACTTTTACTTCAATTAAAGATATTCTGGTTTTTTTTTTAAAGTTAACTTGACATAATCTGTCGCCTTCCTTGCCCCACATACTCCTGCTCTGTCTCCTACTCATCCTTCCTGAAATTATAGTATTCATAATGGTAGCACTAGTAACAGGAGAAATTAAATGCAACTCACTGCAGCCACACTGGCAAAAGCACAAAAGTCAACTTTAGGGGAATTGACCGTCCGCCAAATCAATGGAAGCTCTGAAAGGCGAAATCACGTGCTGTTTCGTCAAGTCCTGGGGGAGGCGGTGCTTCCAGTCGGGGCGGACACACAGCTGTAGGTTCCTGGATGGGAGATTAATCACCAAAGAGTAGAGAAGCGTATCTGGGTCCCGTCTAATTCTCTCCCAAATGCATGTTGGTGTTATTTATGGCTCAATCATTTTTACAATCCTCTCCCCTCCCGGCACTGGTTTTTGTGGCAAACCAGACTCAGACAGAGAAGAAGAACAGAGTAACCGAAGGACAGGAGAGGATCTGAGGTTGGATTGTGATTGTCATGCCGCTCTCCCGAGAGCCACCCCGTCCCTGTCACCGATGCTGCGCCGGGCCGGGTAGAAAGCCATGTGGTTTGAAGAAAAGAGACTGAAGACGCTTGATTTAAACTCCTGCCCTCCCCTTGCACCTCGGCCACACCTTCTCCTCAGGGAGACGGCTTAGCATCTTCAGCTTGAGTTGGGAGATAAAGGGAATGTTGGCAGGAGGTTTGTCACTTCATAAAGAGGCTCATCTCCCTCGCAGAGGCCCCGGTCCGTTCTGTGAGATGGTTTCCAGGCATCTCCGAGTGTAAAGGTAGCATGATGGCAGCCGACCTTCCAGGGTCCAGCACAACAGAGAGCGAAAGCCACGTGGTGGTTTTGACGATTGAGCCCTGCTTTGAAGAAGACAAGAAGGGAGTCAAGCCAGGTCACTGCCAGCCTCAGAGACAGACGCATGCTGGAGCTGGCTTGGCTCACGGGAGGCAATGATTACATTTGAGGGTATTTTGCAAGCCAGTTCTTAAAACTAGTGTTTAAAAAATTATATTACAAATATGACGAACTGAAAGAGCTCTCAGTTTAATGGTTGTAATTTGCATACAGGTGATAACTCCTGGACAAACTGTAGGTGACATAGCAAATGTAATGGCAATAAACAGTGGGGAAAGCTTTAGCGGATTGGAATGTGACTCCATTTGTCACATCATGGTTGAATTGCAAAAATAGGTTGGCTAGGGATATGTGAATGCAGCAAAAGTCAACAAAAGCATTTTGTGAAAGTCAATTGGTTGTATGGAATTTACAGTAAAGTGTGCCATGCATTATGTTATTGTTTGTTAATTGTATGAGACACTCCCTTTATATCAGTGAAATTCATGATAAACCCATAAATACATTCTTTTTGGAGAGCCAGTTGTTAAACATTACTAGCTCACCACTGCCCGAAAGTCGATAATCCAAGGAGACCCGAATCGAGTCATTTGGAAAATGAAGAAGTGAAATGAAAGAAAGAAGGAAGGAACAGAGGCAGGCAGGTGAGCAAGGAGAAGAGGTATCCTAAACAATCCTACTCCTTGCGTTTCAAATCTAAAGTAGTGAAGGAAATGATAGATATGAAAAATAAAGGGCTCTCTCTGCAAAGGTAGAGTAGGTGGCCTCCCGTCTGGTGTGATTTGAGAGGAAGTCCAAAGCTTGCCAGCCCGGAGATATCTACCCCTCTGGCTTGCCCGAGCCTGCTTCTTAAAATTCACAGGATGTGAGTGTCCTTCCTTTGAGTGAGCGTTGCCTCCTGTAGCTTTCTCTTGCCTCCAATATCACTCATTAGCACCTTCCCCACATTTGTGTATAAATAACCACATATGACCTTGAGAAGCACTGAACTTCTTCCCGGGGAAAAGAGACATAATTAAAAGTTCTGATGTGGGGCGGGAGCTGGAAAAATCCCAGACGTTGGGCTTGCCTTGGAGGTACGGGCCACAGATGGGGAATCACGGACAGCCGTGGATGTAGCCACTGGGGGCACCGGGGAGCGAGCATCAGGGTTTTGCAGAGACAGGTGCTCCAGAGGCCGCTTCATCTGTGGGTCAACTTGATGTGTACGCTGGCATTGAGCTTGCACGCTGGACCCCACGTGAAAAATAAGGAGGGTAGAGTGATTCCTAGTGTAAACAATGGACTTTGGGGGATAATAATGTGTCAATGTAGGTTTCATTGATTGTAACAATTGCACAGGTCTAGCGGGGCATGTTGGTGGCGGGGAAGGCTGTGTGTATGGGGACAGGGGTGTATAGGAGCTCTCTGTACCTCCTGCTCCGTTTTGCTGTGAACCTAAAACTGCTCTAAAAAAAAAAAAAAAACAAAGCCTATTTCAAAAAAATAAGGGAGTTAGGATTCCAAGTGTTTACCTTGTTTACTGTTCTAGTCTGAAGCTGCCCACCCAGGAGTGTTCTTCTCACTTCTCAGCGCCCCTCACCATGTCAAGATCCTAAAGTGTCCCATTCCATGATGGCAACATGGACAGTTCTTGGAAAGACATAATTATACCTTAATAAGTAAGCAGACATGAACGTGTAGACATACATCCAAAGTGATGGGAAAGATGAGAGAAAGCATGTCTCCTGCACTCCCAGCAATCACATAGCAGAACTAATAAATAGTCTTGGGGTGCCTGGGTGGCTCTGGTGGTTAAGCGTCCAGCTTCAGCTCAGGTCATGATCTCGCAGTCCGTGAGTTTGAGCCTCGCGTCGGGCTCTGTGCTGACGGCTCGGAGCCTGGAGCCTGCTTCCGATTCTGTGTCTCCCTCTCTCTCTGCCCCTTCCCCACTCGTGCTGTCTCTGTCTGTCTGTCTATCTCTCTCTCAAAAAAATAAATAAATAAACATTAAAAAAAAAAAAAAACAACAGACCCTAAAACTCATGCGAGAATAGCCTGGTTGTTCTTTACTCCCTTGACCTCTTGCTGCATGTATGGAAAAGCCACGTATTTTTAAAAAGGGGTTAGGAATGAATCACTGAGGCCACACAGGCGAGGCTAGCTTTTAGTGGTGATTACAAATGCCAGGGTCACTAGTGCGAGGCGAAGTTGCTCCATTGGTATGGGTCGAACTCCCCCCTGCTGGGCCTGACCTGTCCTGCTTGCCACAGTGCTAGCCTAATGAGGATTAAACCTTCCTTTCTGGGTCTGCTTCAGTCCAAGAGAGCTCTGGGATGGCCCCTGGCGATCCAGATCTGTCTTCAGTACCAAGGTCTCAGTCAGCAGCCATTGCTTCACCCGCCAGGTTTGGGCCTTGCTAAACCAAAAATGCAACCAAGTGGTCTAAGAAAAAAACTTGAAAACATTTTTTTTAATTAAAAAAATTTTTTTTTAAAATTTATTTTTGAGACAGAGCATGAACAGAGGAGGGGCAGAGAAAGAGCGAGACACAGAATCTGAAGCAGGCTCCAGGCTCTGAGCTGTCAGCACAGAGTCTGACGTGGGGCTCGAACTCACAAACCGTGAGATCATGACCTGAGCCAAAGTCGGACGCTTGACTGACGGAGCCACCCAGGCACTCCCTAAAAAAATTTTTAATGTTTATTTTTATTTGAGAGAGAGAGAGGAGAGAGAGAATGAGAGCATGCATAAGTGGGGGGAGGGGCAGAGAGAGATAGAATCTCAAGCAGGCTCTGTGATGTCAGTGCAGAGCCCGATGCAGGGCTCGAACCCACGAACTGTGAGGTCATGACCTGAGCTGAAATCAAGAGTCCGACACTTAACTGACTGAGCCACCCAGGCGCCCCTAAGAAAAATAGATTTTATTTTATTTTTTTTTTAATTTTTATTTTTTAACGTTTATTTATTTTTGAGACAGAGAGAGACAGAGCATGAATGGGGGAGGGTCAGAGAGAGAGGGGGACACAGAATCTGAAACAGGCTCCAGGCTCTGAGTTGTCAGCACAGAGCCCGACGCGGGGCTCGAACTCACGGACTGCGAGATCATGACCTGAGCCAAAGTCGGACACCCAACGGACTGAGCCACCCAGGCGCCCCAAGGAAAATAGATTTTAAAAGACATCCCTGTGTCTTTTCTCACACAGGCCGTTGCCCTCGTGCTTTGGCCTCCACGGACACTTGCACTCCATTGGCAGAGATGGCACCACAGGGCACCCAGCCCTTGCCTCCAGGTGGCCATGACTTTCACAAGAAATCACCTTTGAGAAGTCACCTCCACGTTTCAGTCTGGGCGGGAATCTTTTTCCTTCACGCCTTCAACCCTCAGACAGAGCCAGTGAGTGGCTCTCTCTTCCCAGGCGTTAGCTCTCAAGTGGACGGTCCCTGCTTGGTTCACCCACAACGTAGAGGAAGCAATCCGGTGTAAACAGAACACCCAGAAACTGAGTTGAGTTTCTGACACGTGTGAAAGCTGCCCACTTAGTTACAGGATAGCAAGGCAGACGATGGCTTGTGGGAAGGATTCTTAGTCAACAAATAGAAGCCACAAACATGATGAAATCATGATGACCAGTGTATCTTCTGCCGTCTGCGCACGGTCAGGTGTCTCTGGGAGGCTTCCCGGGAACATCAGCTCTACAAGTGCCACATAGAAGAATTGCAGGAAGCAGGTGACTACGCAACTCCGTGCCTAGCGGCCTCGCTCCTCCAGAAGTAAAGAGAGGCCAGGGAGGACGAGACCAGGGAAGAGGCTCTGTGCTTTCATGGCTCTAGCCGTTTCCGAACACAAGCTCTTCTTTGCTCAGCCCTCTGCCAGGCAGCGTTCACAGGAGCCCCAAAACACCAGGCACATCTCCCTAGAGCAGAGCTCACCCTCAGCAAGAGTGAGAGAGGGCTGTGCCTGACAGCCATCCTTGCTGAAGTGTGGCTTCTGGGCTGTAGGGAGAGCCCGACGGCAGAAGCTAAACCAGGAGAGAGTTAACCCAGAGCCTGCAGACGGCTAAAAAAAAATAAAAATAAAATAGAAAGTAGCAGTTGACTGTTTGCTTTGTGGTTTGTATCTCTGTTCACTCAGAAAGGGCTGTGTTCCCTCAGAGCTGCAATTAGCCCAGCTCACGAAGGATACGCCGAGGCCACTCCTGGCTGCCAACCATCGCTCCCGCTGTGACACCCTCCAACTGGAGAAGTTCACCGGCAAAGAAGGGCAGGAGGCAACATGGGCTCAGTCCCTACGTCCAAGGCTGCTTGTCTTTGACCTTGTTTTTCTAACCCAAACTCCGGACATGTGGTCTGAAAAAGGATTTTTGTGTTCCCAGGGGCATGAGTCAGTTGGGAGAAACATGGTTTAGAAGGACAGATGTTGGAATTTCTGGTACATTTTAAGAATAGCAAAGAACAGTAGTTTTCAAATCAAAGGGATGTGATTAAAAATTCTATCTCCACTGATTAAAAACTGCAGTCTTGGACAAATTATTTCACCGTGACACCGCTTTCCTCCTGTAAGAGGGAAGAGTGATACCTATCGCATGCAGTGGCTCTAAGTGTTGAGGTAATATGTGCATTAGGAGAAGAGAAAAAGCATCACAATAAAGTGGCCACAGATGCTTTCTAAGGAACTGGGATCCTGTTACAGACGGCCCTTTTATTCTCCTGAACTTCTTCATGGGTCTGCTGGCTTTTCTTAGTAAAGAAACAAGAATTTGGACTTTGGGAATAGTCCACGAGTCATTCCCTGAGGAATGGGATGGAAATAGGGAAAGAAAATAGAATCTTGGAGCTGGGGGAGGAAGCTCCAAGCCAGGGGCTTTAACACTTGATAGACAGACCAGAGTCAAAATTCTGCTTCTTTTTTTTTTTTAATGTTTAAATTATTTATTATTTATTTTTGAGAGAAAGAGCGAGCGAGAGGGGCAGAGAGAGAGGGAGACAGAAGATCCAAGTCAGGCTCTGTGCTGACAATAGAGAGCCCAACACGGGGCTCGAACTCATGAACCGTGAGACCATGACCTGAGCTGAAGTCGGATACTTAACCGACTGAGCCACCCAGGAGTCCCTCAAATTCTGCTTCTAACACTTACCAACTGTGGAGCGTTGGGAAGTTATTTGCCTTTGCTTGGTTCAGTTTCCCCATATAGAAAATCAGGATCATAATTCTTCCCTCTCGGGGCTGCTGTGAGAAATAGATGAGATAAGATTGTGGAAGTGCCTAGTAGGTAGCATCTGTTGTTGCTATTGTTGTGAATGGCACCGAGAATATATGGTCCGATCTCTGCAACAGGGGACAGCTTGGCAAAGGCACGTTCCCCACTTGTGCAGCTAAAACTGGGCACGTGCTTGGCCCACCTTCTCCAGAGTCCAGTGTCATACGGGATTCAGTTGGGAGAGCCCAGGGAACATCTCCGGATACTGGCAGTAGCTACCACAGCCAAAGCCCTACCTAAATCTCAGATACTTACACACCACACTCTCCCCTTGGTATTTTATTTTTGAGCCAGGAAAGCAGCATTCTATAATGGGATGACAAATGTGAAAGGATTACATTTATGCAAATAAAGTAATGGGGGCACCTGGGTGGCTCGGTCGGCTGACCATCCAACTCTTGATTTTGGCTCAGGTCAAGATCCCATGGTTCATGGGTTCGAGCCCCCATTGGGCTCTGGGCTGACAGTGTGGAACCTGCTTGGGATTCTCTGTCTCTCTCCCTCTCCCTCTGCCCCTCTTTCCCGCTCATGCTCGTTCTCTCTCAAATAAAATTTTTAAAAAGATTCTAAAAAGTAAACTAATGTATGCGAAAGTATTTTGTAAACAAACTCGGGTGGGTGTATTATGCAGAAGTAAGTCACTGGAATTACTTTATCAGAAGACAAGGGCTTCATACACGCAAGGCTGGATATTCCTTTTTTATGTCAAGTATGGTTTTTCTCAGATACATCATCTAGGCATTAAGGAGTTAAAAAAATCATCTTGGGGGCACCTGGTGGTTCAGTTGGTTGAGCACCCCACTCTTGATTCAGGCTCAGGTCATGATCTCAACGGTTTGCGAGATCAAGCCCCACATCTGGCTCTGCACTGACAGTGTGGAGCCTGCTTGGGATTCTCTCTTCTCTCTCTCTCTCTCTCTCTCTGCTCCTCGTTACCCTCCACCAAATAAATAAAGAAACATTAAAAAATAAAATAAATAAAATAAATCATCTCTGGAGCTCCATTTAGTTTCTGCAGGGTTGCTGAGAATGAGTGCCACTTCTGTGCATGGCAGAGTTGTGTGGCTTGTGCCCAAGCACAGGGGACCTGCCCGCTGTGCCTGGAAGGGCAGCAGAAGTTGTGTCTGCCTCCTGTGTCCCTGCACTAACGCCTCCATGCTGGTGGCAGCAACTATCTGCTGGGCCCATAACACAACAGTGAGTAAAACACAGTACGTACAAGTACACACAAATATCGTTCAGTTAAATGTCTAAATACGTGTATACACGTGCATTGCAAAACAAGAGTTAGGGGTGCTTGGGCGGCTCAGTCGGTTAAGCATCCAACTTCGGCTCAGGTCATGATCTCACGGTTCCTGGGTTTGAGCCCCGTGTCGGGCTCTGTGCTGGCAGCTTGGGGCCTGGATGGAGCCTGCTTCAGATTCTGTGTTTTCTCTCTCTCTCTCTCTCTCTCTCTCTCTCTCTGTCTCTCTGCCCTTCCCCTGCTCATGCTCTGTTTGTCTGTCTGTCTCTGCCCCCCTCTCTCTCAAAAATTAATAAACATTAAAAAATTTTAAAAAGAAAAGAAAAACAAGAGTTAAAAGAAATATGTCAAAAGATGGGATTAAGGAAGATTTTCTTACAATGTGTGGTTGCTATCTTTAGAATAGAGGAAAAAAAGAAAAGAAACCAAGCTGTCTCTGGCTTATTAATTAGCATCTGGTGACAAATAAAGTTTCTTTACATATTCTCTTCCTCCATTTAGATTTGTGTACCTTAAGTGCACCTGGGTGGCTGTGTCAGTTAAGCATCCAACTTCGGCCCAGGTCATGACCTCACAGCTCCTGAGTTCAAGCCCCACATTGGGTTCCATGCTGACAATTCAGAGCCTGGAGCCTGCTTGAGATTCTGTCTCTGTCTCTGTCTCTCTCTCAAAAATAAATAAACATTTAAAATATTAAAAAAAAAAAAAGATTTGGGTACCTTGAGACTAAAGACCCTCTCTGCTATTTCTCTTGGTTTCTCCCTCCTGGTACAGGGGTTTTTGCACCGAGGGGCAGTCAGCCAATAAGTCTAAAGGAAGGATAGGAGCAGCTGATATCATCAGTTCAGTGATCACTTCTGTAAAGGCCCTGTGGTCAATCTCTCAACAGAAAGACCAGAGGGTCACTGGGTGAAATTCTACAGCATTGAAGGTGATGAAATACCCAGTGCAGAGGAATAGCAAAAAATAAATAAATAAATAAACAAACAAATAAATAAATAAATAAAAATAAATAAATTAGGGTCAAGCACACCTGAGTTTCAATCCCAACTTTGCCACTTAATAGCTAAGCAAGCTGACTTGGCCAAGTTACCTACTTCTGTGAGCCCCAGCTTGATCACCAATGATAATACCGCTCCTTGAGGTGGTTGTACAAAGTAAAGGAGGTACAGTGCCTGGCAAATTGTTGGTAGTTTCCCTCCTTCTTTTGGAAGCATGGATCATTTTACTAAGAAAAGGAGATTGTGAATAATTAAAATTGTCACCAGCTCTCACGGTTCATTAAATATCTTCTTTGGGGGAACTCAAAGGATTTAAAATGAAAATTTAAATGGTATCTGTGTGGACAGAATCCACCCACACGTGGAAAACTAGAGGTTGAGCCTTTGTTCTTGCTGCCAGCAATTAGATTGTTCAGTATTCCTCTGAAAACCTCTTGCTGTTTCATCAAATCTGATTGGGGAGGGACACTCGATTCCCCAGGGTCTGAGGTTAAGCGTTAGACAGGAAAGTCACATAGAGACCAGAAGAGATGAATAATATGCCTCAGCTCATTTATTTTCAAAAGCTTTTTGAGGCAGGAGAAGAGGCGGATGGGAGGAACTTTGAAAGACTAACCAGTTTGATGAGGCGAAAGGATATCGTTTTCATAATTTAATCCTGGAAAGCAGGATTATCTTTGAAGAAATAGATGTTGGAACGGGAGTAACTGTTATTTCTTTTCTGTTTCTCCAGGACAGCACAAGGACACTACAGTGACTGCCACAGGGCCATATGCAAGTTTATTTTGCCTCCTACACCTCTCTCTGTCCTCTCTTTCCTTGTGTTGTGACTATTTGGTTAAACAGTGATTTTCCAAAAATTATTTTTCTTAGTTATGTGCTGTATACGTTTTCCATTATCAAAATAATTCTATATTGTTTCGTTCTGGCTTATGAAAACTGAATCTTTGCATTGCCCCTTCCTTGAAGGTGGTGGCAATAAATCGTTTAGTCTATTTGCGCACTAAGCAAACCAGTCATTTTCGCAAAGAAAAATGGTAGTAATGATGATTGGATTTTGGTGTGTATCATTCAATGTTATCTAATGCCAATCTGTATAAATTCCACTTAAAATGACCCTATTCCCACCATCCTTTGGGAAACACTCCTTCTGTCATGGTATCATCCATGTTCCAGAATCTTTGATCCTTACACTGTCAAATCCTTAGGGTCTGGCTTTTGTTCTCATGGTCTCAAGATGGCTCCTCCACATCCTCCAGATACATCCTCATTCCAACTGGAAGGAAGGGTCAAGGACCAACACAGTGAGTATAACAGCTAATCTTTGATTTTTCATTGGGAAACAGTACTTTAACTAGCATTGCCACCCAGTTGAATGCAACTTGCCTCTCACTGGCCTGAATGATGTTACACGTCCATTCCTCACTGCAAAGGAAGGCTGGGGAGTCGTCCTCATGAGATGTGTTTCCTGTACAAATGTATCCGATATTCCCAGATCCATCTTCATCCTTGGAGACACCGTTCCCGGTGTGCTCTAATGCCTGCCTCCAACCTGCCCAGGATATGCGCTAGGCTTGGTGCTCAACCAGAAACCAGGGACACTTCCATTATTTTCCATCCCGGGAACCGTATTCCTCTTGTTCCTGTGTTAGATCCTTTGTTTCTTGGATGATTACTTCTTGGTTTACTCTCCCTTTTTTGATGGTGTGCATGTTTCCATAGCTTCTGGAAAAGGCAAAGTAAATTTTTGAGAGCTTACATGTCTGTAAATATCTTTTATCTAGTGTCGTGGTTGACTGATAGCTTGGATGAGTAGAATTCCGGATTGATTACATATCACTTTTTTCTTATTTGTTATTTATTTTTTTTATTTTTTGCTTTTGAAGGTATTGCTTCATTGTCATCTAATTTTCAATGATGTAATTGGGAAGTGTCATGCCATTCCTATTCCAGAACTTTTATGTATGTTCTCCTTTTTCTTTCTGGGGCTTTTCAGTACGCTATTTCACGCGTTCTAAAAGTTGGCTCGGTTCCTTATTTATTGTGTTAGGCACTTGTGAACCTTTTCATCTGAAGATGTATGGCCTTCAAGCCTACGAAAAGTTCTCATATTATCTCTTTGGTCATTTCTTCCTCTCCCTTTTCTCTGTTTTCTTTTTCTGGAATAACTGCTAATTAAATATTGCACCTTTCGGATTGCTCATTTTACGTTCTTGTTTCTGTTTTCTCTCATGAACCATTGCTTTTACTTTTTATTCTTCTTTCTTATGATTAGTGTTTGCATATAAATCTTTTTCCATCACTTCCCTTTTAACTTGTCTGTGTCTTTCTGTTTAAAGTACATCTCTGGGGGCACTTAAGTGGCTCAGTTGGTTAAGGGTCTGACTCTTGATTTTGGCTCAGGTCACGATCCCATGGTCACATGGCCCTGCATGGGGCTCTGTGCAGGTGGTCCAAAGCGTCCTTGGGATTCTCTCTCTCCCTCTCTCTCTCTGCCCCTCCCCCAAACGTGCTCTTTCTTACTCTCTCTGTCTCTAAAATAAATATATAAATAGGCCCTAAAGTATCTCTTGTCGGGGCACCTGGCTGGCTCAGTCAGTGGAGCATGTGACTCTTGATCTTGGGGTTGTGAGTTCGAGCCCCACACTGGGCATAGAGCTTACATTTTTTAAAAAAAAGGAAAAAATAAAAAGTCAAGTACATCTCTTGTAAACAAATATAGTGGGATCTTGCTTTTTATGCAGTCTGACAATATTTTTCAGATTTTGATTTCTATTTTGACTGGCTGCCCAGAGACTTCCAATATTTGCCAGAAAAATGATTCTGAATGTAGGAATAAAGAGAAGATTCTGTCAGAAAAGATACACACAGAGGTGATTATTTTCTATTATAATTCCAACACGTCACTGAGTGAAACAATTTGTTGAGCCAGAAAGCTCCGACAGATCATGAAAAGCAATGTTTAAGATAAAAGGCAACTTACTCGAACTCTAATATGTGCTGTGGATAGAAACACCATCTGGGCTCCTTTTCCAACAGCTGCAGAGCCTTATGAGTCCGTATTTCTTTGATCCAGAAGGTTATCCATATACCCCTCATATGCCGCCCCCCCCTCCATATTCTGCTTCCACCTTTCTCAGGTGTTGAGAAACCAGCGCCGGAGAGCCTGTCAGCGCAGGAGTATGGCCTCTGGGAAATTATCCTCTCTGAGCCTCCGTTCTTCACCTGAGATCTGGCAGAAAGCACTGCTTTTTGAGACATCATCTGCCTCTGTCCTGCCAAGTGGTTGACGCTAAAGCCGACTTGCTAGGGGAAGTGCATGGCCCAGAGGGGCATGTTGGAGACCCTTCCTCTCAGCAGGGGAGGCAGGAACTGATCTCCTGCACGTACACCTGCTACCTGACTTGCTTAGAGTAAGTGGTAAACCACTACGTGCCCTGTGGGTGTTAGCCCCGAGAGGCTTCACCTACTTCATTGTTCTTGTTCTGTGACAGTACCTCACCCGCTCTTTCCCTCAGGGCTCTGTACAAGCTCCTACTTCTGACAGGACCATTCTTCCTTCTCAGATCCTCACTTGGACTCCCATCCCCAGCTTGATGCTTCCTGGTAAACTCCTACTCTTTTTTTAGATCTCAACCCAAACATCCCTTCCCCAGGGATCACTTCTCTGACCTCGACTAGACTCAAATTCCCCTGCAGTAGGATCCCCTAAAAACCTGCCCTTCCCCTCATGTAACATGCATCACAAACGAGAGTATTTATTTAATATCTGTGCTCTCTGATAGGACAGAGAAACTCCCTGAGGGCAAGGATCGTGTGTGGAATCTCCAAGACTCGATCCTGATCCACAGAGAGTTGCCCAACGAACTGTTGCTGATGTGAGGTGTTAATTTTAGTTGAAACGCACCCCATATATTTGGAGCATGTTGATGTTTGAGGACCCAGTGGGGACTAGCGGGGTGACTGGGTGCTTAAGTTGGGGTCCAGCTAGCTTAAGTTGGGGTCCAGCAAGAAGATACTTTTGCAGCGTATCTTTTTATATTAAAAACTCCACACATTGAGGGAGTCAGATGGCAGAGGAGGAACAGGTTTCGGAGCTGAGCAGTGAGGCACTCTGCCTGTGAAGGTCCTTGTGGAACATCTGTTCAATAGAAGACAGAACAGAAGATCTGCGTCACAAAAGCAACCTCTGCTCGTTGGTACAAAAAGGTGGAAACTGAAAGTCTTTGAATCCTGGCCAACAATGGCCAGGACCAGTTACATGCTCAGTGTTTCCCTTTCCTCTCTGGTGAAAATCAAGAGGCAGAAAGTATGTTTGTGGTCGTGATAGCCATTTTCTTTTTGTACCACAGGAGTAAAAGTGTGTATCGCTTGTCTTCAGGCACGAGAGGACCAAACACGGGAACAAATGCCTGCATTAAAAAAAAAAAAAAAAAAAAAAAAATTCTCAACAGCGGGGAGGGGATTAAGAAGCAGTGACATTTGCTTTGAATAATTTGGACGGTTTATCAGAACCCTTCAAAAAATTAGATACACATGAAAGAGAGAGACAGAGAGAGAGGGCACTTGATTTTTCTCTATGTACTCTGTGTGTGTATGAAAAAAAAAGAAAAAAAAACAAATATGGAAAATGTTATTAATTGGCGAACTTAAGTGAAAGGTATATATGGGTATTTTAGTATTCTGTAATTTTTCTCTGTATTTGAAATTGTATAGTAAAAAATATCACCATGATTAATAAAGGCGAAGCTTTGTATTTTTAAAATTTTATATTTAGTCTATCCAGGGAGTTTGTAGAAGCTTTATTTGCTGACCCCCACATTCCTCTCCCCGAGATTCTGTCTCTCTACCCGCTTAGAATGCATAAGAATTTCTGCTGGAGCGACATGTCCAAACCCTCCCCCTAGACATCTAGCTAGTCCGACTAAGAGCCACTGCTCTAAAGGTAGTGACACTCTGGAGCCACTCACCAAAGCAGGTTATGCGCCATCATTCTCCTGGAGAGTTTCACATGCTTTGAAGTTTTAGATATAATCTTCCTTAGAGGCAGATGGTTGAACCAGATAAGCCTCCCTAGGTCCTTTGATTATAAATGTGTCTGAATGCTGAGAGGTAAGGGTTTAGAGTCTCTGGAGTAAGTATTACAACTCCCTTTCTTCTCCCTTATGATTTGACTGCTCAGATTTTTGAAGCTGGCACATACCTTTTGTTTTGCTCTGATTTGTTTGCTTTTCTGTCTCTTGAAAGAGCTAGGAGCCAATCTGCCCAGCAAAGTTGCCAGTGGCAGCATTCTGGGAAGCTCCCACCTCCGGATGATGTCAGACTTCATGTGACCCAACCACCATGCATCCAGAAGCATTACATCATTCCAGGATGTGATCCCTTCTAAACGCAAAGCTTGCTGTCGCCGTGGTGCTGTTGCCTCTGTGGCCACTATGAGCAATAAGCTATAACCTCAAGTGGAGTCGGCGTTGTCCAGGTCAGCAGTCAAGGCTAGGTCAACAATAGGCTCACCTGAAGGTCAGAGTGTCCCCCACAAGATACAGTGGCTTCTGGGGCAGGCCACACAACACATTCAACGTACACGAGACATTCTACGATTGAAGATCAAGAAATGAAAGGAAGGTGACTTTTTCCTGGCCAGATGTGTTAGCATGCGGTTCCTGTTTTGTTGAGTCAGTATTTTGGTCTGTCAGGTATGGGCAAATTATGTAGGCAAATGTTAGAGTGAATCATCACTGTTGACTGTCTGAAGGGGATTGGCTCTGAGTCTAAAACTCACGTACGGACAGGAACGGGCAAAGAGGACTTTTGAGGGGCATTAAAAGACAAGGCCTATTTTAAAGCCATTTGTGGGGTGTCTGGGTGGCTCAGTCAGTTGAGCGTTCCACTCTTGATTTCCATTCGCATCATGATTCCAGGGTTGTGCTATCAAGCCCCACTTCAGGCTCCGTGCCAACATGGAGCCTGCTTAAGATTCTCTCTCTCTCGGGGCGCCTGGCTGGCTCAGTTGGTTGAGCGTCCAACTTCAGCTCAGGTCATGATCTCCCGGTTTGGGAGTTCTAGCCCCACGAAGGGCTCTGTGCTGACAGCTCAGAGTGTGGAGCCTGCTTTGGATCCCGTGTCTCCCTCTCTCTCTGTCCCATCCCCACCTGCACTCTATCTCTCAAAAATGGCCAAATGTTAAAAAGAAAAAAAAAGATTCTCTCTCTCTCCATCTGTCCTTTCCCCTGCTCACACATTCTCTCTCTTTCTAAAACAACAACAACAACAACAACAAAGTAAAGACATTTGTAATCCATAGTCACCTCAAAATAATTAGAGACACAATCTGGGGTTGGAGGGAGAAGATAAATAGTTAACACCCATCTGTAAAGGTGAATGTAACTAGAACAATAGAATTTTAGCTCTTACCATGTGCCAGGTGCTGTGTCAAGCACTTAACCAGATAAGGAGGCCACCCTTTGCCTCTTAGCCTTGTGTCCCAGGGGGTTCCCATCAGTTCCCACCTCCTAACACTGAGCTCTATTGGATGAGCCTCTTGCCATCTGGAGCAATTCAAATACATCTGCATTTGGATGAGCTTCAGTGCTTCCCAGAGACAAGCTCAGGCCCAGGAAGGATGGCCTCAGTCATGTGGATCTCAGTAGCCACAAGCATTTGACCACCATGCTGGATCTGAGGAAAGCAGGGAACTGCGAGTTCCAATCCAATTCCCCAGGAGCTTCAATCAAAATGACTCCTTCTGCCATTATTTCCTCCGAGCAACAAGCCTTTGGTTTCTTTGCCATCTACACAACCTCATGGAAGTTAGCTCGTATTGGTGCCTCATCCTGCATCTCTGCCTCTTATCTATAAGCTCTTCCCCCAAAGTTCTTCCTTTCTCTTCCCCAGCCAACCCCCATTTGTACTTGAACTCAGTTTTGAAAAACTGGATCAGGAGTCCAGGAGGGATTCGCTCCTCTACTTACCCAATGGTTGTGTTCATCCGGCCAGCTTCCCCAGTGAGCTGAGGCCCCTTGATCGCTGCCTGCTGCCTCAGCTCTGGTCTCCTAGCAACCGTCAGCCTTCACAGTTTGGGAGGTAGAGGTGTCAAAGGGAGCCAGGGTGGCGGAGGTGAGACTGTGAGGAAAACTCCTGCTCCCGGGCCCTGAAGTGAAGAACTGTTGATTCGCAATCATTGCTTATTACAGAAGGGATTGGCTTTCCCTGGCGTATTTAAGAATCAGCCCTAAGGGTAACAAGTCATTCGCCAAGGAGTGCAGGGTTGCACTTTGATGCCAGAAGCAGAAACTTCTATTTGAAAGATGTTTAATGATTCCTTACTTAGTCTGCCCTGAGGACCGATGAAAAAACAGTGGGGGTTGAATGTGATTTATCTTTTTTGGGACAAGAACAAGTTGGACTGACTTGTCTTCACTTGCTCTTTGAGAATAATGCCATTTTAAAGCCAGATGATATCTTAGGATCACACTGGTCAAATATCATAATTTTTGTAACCTGGTAAAATGAAGCCCAAAGAAGTTAAATGACTCACTTGGAGGGGGGGTGGGGGGGCTGTCTTCCAATGAGGAAATGCTGGAGTTGGAACCAGAACGCTATCACCCAAGTCTCAGTCCAGTGCTCCTTCTATTACCTCACTCTCCTTTCCAGAGATAGTGTAGATATGCACTGAGGCACACTGGTTCACAACATGGTCAAGGTCATGGGTTGCAAAACAGATGGATGTTTTTAGGGGTAAGTCTTATGCTATAGACAGAACAGAACTAAGTGAACCACATGACCCATGCAACCCGGCCTCACTAACAACATGTTCTTCCTGGTTGAGCTAACCAGGACAGGCAACAGGGAGGAAATATTTAAAAATAAACTAATCATGGGGCGCCTGGGTGGCTTGGTCGGTTAAGCGGCCGACTTCGGCTCAGGTCACGATCTCACGGTCCGTGAGTTCGAGCCCCGCGTTGGGCTCTGTGCAGACAGCTCAGAGCCTGGAGCCTGTTTCAGATTCTGTGTCTCCCTCTCTCTCTGCCCCTCCCCCGTTCATGCTCTGTCTCTCTCTGTCTCAAAAATAAATAAACGTTAAAAAATAAATAAATAAATAAACTAATCACTACTTACCCATGAGTCTGGTATTGAAAGATGGGACTCTTGGCTTGATCTTTAGGTTAGGGTCAGAAGCATGGTGTTATGACCCCACCCCAAGTTTGAACAGTCTCTGTAGTAGTCAGAATTCTTCACTGTGACAAAAATCTAACTCAAACTACCTTTAAGCAACAAAAAAAAGTGGGAATTGATAGGCTGGTGTAGGTAGGAATAATAACTAAGGTGACTCAAAAGCCTGAGGAGCTGTAGGAGCCAGGGCTAACGGACTGAATTTAGGATTCGTTCCTCCATGTGGCTTTTGTCTCTGGCTCTATGCTTAACTCTCTTACCTCTTCTGGTTGCAAGTCTTCTCTATTTGGTTAGGAGGCTGTCCATGCTTGTCCAGTGCTTCTCATTCTTCTGGCGTCATGCCCCCCGAGACACGACAGCTATTCCTTCAATTGCAAACTCAGAAGTGTCAGGGAAAGGACTCTAACAGACCCGGCTGGATTTCCTAATAGAGCTCTCCTGAACCATCACGGTGTCTGGGAGGGACAGGAATCCGTGGTTAGGCAGACCTGTGTTGCTGACCCATGCCTCTGCGAGTAGGGGAGGGGAGGATAAGTGGTTACAAGAATCAGGGGTAATAGGAAAGGCTGCTCTTTTGTGGAACTAAAAGGCAATAGCTCGCACCGGCACCATTCACTACATCTTGTTTTCTCTAAGCGCTGGCATTCAGCACGGTTGCCATTACATCATGCTACTCCTCCCTCCAGCCCACATGCATAGATATGGACCATTAATAAACTTGGATGATGACATTGGCAGTCCCAGGAATTCTTGGCAAGTTAATCAGCCTCGTCAGAAGTGATCTCTCGGTGGACCCCACACGAATCCTCCAGGGACTGGCGGGCAGGAGACAGCGTGCTACAAAGAGGAATGCTGGAAGGAAAAGTAAGTGACCTCTGGGTTTTGCCACTGGCCAACTCTGTAACCTTAGGCAAGTCCCTTCGTCTCTCTGTTGTTTATAAAACTGGAGAAGTTGGCCGAGGAGATCACTAAGACCCGTTTAGCCTTCATATCCTACAGGTGTATTTCAGGTGCCCTAACGGAGCAGGTCACTGCCCCCTCTAGTGGTTAATTTAAAGTAGAAAACAAGTTCAAGTGTATTTTCATTTCAAGATGATGACAGGAACAACTTTCTCCGTAGAGTTTGACAGGCACATGCCAGTGGAACAAGGTAGAAAGGCAAACTTCTGGGAGCAGAAGGATGCCATTGCTTTGTCAATGGCAGCCGTTGAGAAGTGCAAAAAAGAGAGACCTCTCTCCTGCTGGGAAATGTTGTAGCCACTCTGACATCCATCCACCAACACACTACGTATCCCAACTGTAGGTAGTAGGTGTGTTAGAAAAAGGAAACTGATAGTAGAGAGAGGAGTAGACAGAGAAGGAGAGCGAGAGAGGTTAGCCTCACAAATGCTATTGATCAAAACTCACTTATTCCAGAAATGTTTATTGAACATCCACCGTGTCCTAGGCACTGGTTGTGATTTGTAGCACTGAAGAAAAGCCTAACACAACAGGGACACATCCCTTGACTTTGGGATCAGGGGAGGCTCTCTGAGGAAGTTATCCTTAAGCTTACTTTTGAGAACACTAACACTCTGATATTGTGATTTATAATAAGAAATATATATATTGGGGGGATCCTGGCCGGCTCAGTCAGTAGAGCATGTGAGTTTTGATTTTGAGGTTGTGAGTTTGAGCCCCATGTTGGGGGTGAAGATTACATAAAAAATAGATAAATAGGCAGGTAGATAGATAGATAGATAGGTAGGTAGATAGGTAGAATATTTTTTAAAAAACATTTTTAAGAAATATATGCATATATATTTCTCCAGTTTCTGACACGGGGCTCCTAAAACCCTTGTCATTTCCTAAATGATAAAAGCACTAAGAACATCTTTTGTTCTAATATTTGGTCTTTGACCCCAGTTCCTGACACAGGGCTCCTGAAACTCTCGCAATTTCCTGGGTGATAGGTGTGTCTTTTGTTCCAATAAGCGAGCTCCTGGATGGCTTTTGGATGAGAGCTGGCCATTGGAAAGACCAAGCCATGACTAGAAACTTGGAATTTTCAGCCCCACCTCACACTCTCTTGAGAGGGAAGAAGGGCTGAAAATAGAGTTAAAGACCTCTCATGCCTATGTGAGGCAGCTTCCGTAAAATCCCAGTAGTACGGGGTTCAGACAGCTACGTCTATTTTACCACAATTTAAAATTACTATTACTTTCCTTTTTATATAGCAGCCAAAATTCTCAACTATCTTGGTGTATATCTTGCCCAGAGTGTGAGAATACTTAGCTAGAAGAGAGAAATCATTAAAAACAACGGCACAGAACCCAAATCATAGAAGTCCTTGCTCCTGGATGAGGAAAGGAAGGAGCTCTTTTTCCATTAACCTAAGGAATTTGTCTATTCCTCATATATGTCTACTCGTATTTCCTATAACTTTAAGAATTCTATCTTATTCCCTACATCTAGGATAACAAGCTTGATCCAGGACATAGGGAATAAGATGCTCAACATAATTTAATCATAGTATTCCATGAAGAGTTTAATCCAGCCTTTAGCTTTTCTTTAAAAAAAACCATTAGGGATGCCTGGAGGGCTCAGTCAGTTAAGCGTCTGACTCTTGTCTTGAGCTTAGGTCATGATCTCACGGTTTGTGGGTTCCAGCCCCGCATCAGGCTCTGTGCTGACAGCTCAGAGCTTGGAGCCTGTTTGGGATTCTCCCTCTCTCTCCCTCTCTGCCCCCCACCACTCTCAAAACAAATAAATAAACAAACTAAAAAAGAAAATATTAGCAACTGGGTGAGCCCTACCCAAAATTCTCAGAAACTTTCAATACACGAACTAGAAGTAAGTGCAATTCGCCTGTCCTGTTACTGTGTGAACGTGCCTAGTAGTCACTATAATTTTCATTGTGTTCTACAGACCTCAGAAAGCTGTGACCTACTGCACATTATTTTATCTGACCCTCGTAATAACCCTGCAAGGGAGTTAAACAAGTATCACTGTTCCCATTTTAAAGGTGAAAACGAAGTCTCTCAGGGGATAAATTACATAACCAGGGTTAAATAAAGAGTAAAAAGAAGGGCAAAAACTCCAACCCAGAAGGCAAAAATCCATTTTCTTCCACTGCGTTATGAGGCCTCCCCTAGCACTTGGAGAGCAAACTGCTTATTGTATTAAGCAACCCAAGGATTCTGTCCCTTTTAAATGTATGCACTCATTTCATTTTCATTCAGATTTTCAGGCTTCGTGCTTTCATTATGTATTTTTCTTCAAAATGGAAAAAAAAAATACCTCAAAGCTTTATTCTGAATAAAACCCAAATGTAAAGGTCTTAAAAAGAAAGACTTTGAGAGAGTTCCGTTTCCAGCTAGAAGGAGGACAAAAAATATCTGGCAATCTTTCAGCTCTAAGCATCTCAAAATGCTGGGTAAAATCTAAGAAATACTCTCTAAAATTTTTTTTAATGTTTATTTATTTTTGAGAGAGAGAGAGAGAGGATGAGTGGAGGAGGGGCAGAGAAAGAGAGAAACATAGAATCCTAAGCAGGCTCCAGGCTCTGAGCTGTCAGCACAGAGCCCGACACAGGGCTCAAATCCACAAATCGCAAGATCATGACCTCAGCCAAAGTCAGACACTTAACCAACTGAGCTACCCAGGTGACCCAAGAAATACTCTTTGAAATCATAGCTGAGGGAGCATTAAACAAAAGGAAAATTGCACGTGCTACAAACAAAAGAGAGACTGAAACAGAGAAGCAAGCTTGCTTAGCTACACTTGAACAGCAGGCAGTATGCATCAGCCCTGGTTAGTCAGGGGAACTCCAGTCCCCACCTGGTAAACGATGATTATGCCTTGGGCTTGTTCAATGCAGGGTATTGGCCCTGAGACTGTCCTCACTAAAACTAAGATTTTAAAAGGGGTGTCCTCTTAGCGAAGGACTAGTTTAGAAACCATGCACCTTCCAGCACAGCAAGAGAGCTGATCTGAGTAGACCTGGTTCAATGTGGAAAAAAATCCTCCCTGAAAAGTTAACACCACTGCCACAAACAAAGGTCGGGAGCTAATATTTATTGTACCCTACTGTGTGCCAATCACCGTGCCAGGACCTCCTCCTAAATCCTCTCATTTAAGAAGCATGAACTTCATTCAGTGGGCACCGAGGGACATTCAGAAGCAAGGCAGTGACACAATTATTGAGGATGGAAGAATGTCATGCATTCATTTGTGTCTTCGAGCTTCCTTTCAATGCACAGAGTGGTAATATCCGGGAAATTGACTGAATTCTGGAAATGTGAAACAGTGGGGGTAGAACCACCCAAAGCTGGGGACTTTCTATGTTAACTCCAAACTTCGCTATTTTCCGAGGGCCCTCCAAGGAAGCTAAGTACCATTTACTCCTTCATTTCCTTGGATAAGTGCAGTACAACTATGGAAAAGTATACAGACTCGTTAAGAAATAGTGCACTTGGGGGTGGTCTAATCTGGAACCCAACCCAGATAACTCATGTCTAGCACCTCCTTTAACAAACAGTATGATATCTTAAAACATAGGATTCCCTGGGGGAAGGTATACCAAAGAATAGCAAGAATCTTCTGTTTCTTCATCATCATCATCACCATGATATCTTCACATTTTATACGTAGATGTAGCATAGTATAATCTATCTATATAGTGTGGTATAACCTCTCTCTAGAGTATAGTACATTGTATACAAACCATGTGTGCCTTGCTTGGCAATCCCTTTATGTCGCTCTAGTTCTACAATGGTTATTACATTATCCTGCCTCCATTTATTCAATTGTGAGAGGAGAATATTGGGCTAAATGGTCTCTAGATTTCTTTCCAGGTCTAAATTTCTACACGTCTATGATTCTACTGCAGTCGATAATTATTTAATTATCTTTTGTTAATGGTGTTTTCTCTAGCCAAAGAAATTGTATTCAAACTCTATATGTTGTGTGAGCAATATTTCAAAGTAGCACACTGTATTTACCAGCATCACTTTTCTCCACTGTGTTAATATCAGTCTATGGAGTTACTTTACATTGAACCATATACATTTACACCTCTCCAGGAGAAACATCTCAGGACATTTGATAAAATAAGTGTTGCTTTTTAAGTTTTTGATCATTTACAGTTACAGAGTCATTAGTAGTTATGTCGGGGAACGAGTGGTTCTTTTTTATGTGTAGCAACTATAATTTAGGATTATGCAGCCTTTCAGTAGGCAAACCATTTATATGGAAATCAAATAAATCTGTCTTTAGTTGGTTGCTTTATAAAAATAATCTCATAAAGACTTACTTCAAATAATGAAGTCCTCTAAATGCAATCTTTATAGTGGTTCTGTCACAAAAAGTCTATCTAACAAGACCAGGATAAACAGGATGAAATACTCACTATATATATGTGTGTGTGTATATATATATGCTTCATGTGTGTGTGTGTGTGTGTGCATACAGACACATGGACATATATATACATATACACATACACACACATAGGACAAAGTGCTTGTATCCAGAATATATAAAGAACTCTTACAATTCAACAACAAGAAAGTAACCCAATTTGAAAATGAACAAAAGCCTAAACAAAAACTTCACAAAAGAAGATGCATGAATGATCCATTAGCACATAAAAATATGCTCAACATCATTAGTTATCAGGAAAAAAGCAAACTAAAATCAATGGGTTACGACTACAGAATCATGAAAACAGCTAAAATTAAAATGACTGACAATACAAAGTGTTGAGGGGAGTATGTAACAACCGGAAATCTTATGCATTGTTGGTAAGAGTGTAAAATGGTACAACCACCTATCTTTGAAGGTAACAAAACACCTATCTTCTGATACAACAATGCCAACTCTAGGTGTTTACTAAGAGATATAAAAAATATATGTCTCTACAAAGGCTTGTGCATGAAAGTTCAAAACAGTTTTGTTTGTAAAAGCCCCAAACTGAAAGCAACCCCAAGTCCATCAATAGGTGAATGAATAAACAAGTTGGGTATAACCAAACAAATGGATACCACTGAGAAATAAAAATGAACAAGGGCGCTTGGGTGGCTCAATCGGTTAAGCATCCGACTTCAGCTCAGGTCATGATCTCGAGGTCCATGAGTTCGAGCCCCATGTTGGGCTCTGTGCTGACAGCTGAGAGCCTGGAGCCTACTTTGGATTCTGTGTCTGCCTCTCTCTGCCCCTCACCCACTAGCGCGCACTCTCTCTGTCTCTCCCAAATGAATAAGAAACATTAAAATATCTTTAAAAATTAATAAATTTCTAATATACACAACAATATGCATAAATCTCACAGAGATTTGGTTGAACGAAAGAGGTCAGACACAAAAGAGTCCAAAAGAGCCCATACTTGCTTGTTCCATTTATATGAAATTCTAGAACAGCCAAAACTACTTTATTACGATGGAAGTCAGTGCTTCTCTGGGAGAAGGGTTGGATTAGTGTTGGCTGGGATTGACAAAACAATGTGGCAGGATGAAAACTCCCTGAGGTGATGGAAACGTTCTATATCTTTTTTTTTTTTCTTCAAATAGTCTCTATGCCCAATATGGGGCTTGAACTCATAACCATAAGATCAAGGGTCACATGCTCCACAGACTGAACCAGCCAGCCACCCTCCACCCCCGGAAATGCTCTATATCTTGCCTGGGGTCAAGGCTACATTGGGTGTATATATTTGTTAGAACTCATCAAACTGTGCAATGAAAATCTATGTAATTTAATCTATGTAAGTTATATTTCAATAAAGTTGATCTTACAGGATTGATCAGTATAGACTAGTAGGCACTTTCTGTTACAGTAAAGGATTTTTGACACTTTCTTATGTTTTGACTCCTAAGTTCCTTCTAGAAAAAATGTAACTGTAAAACGAGTGGTTCTCAACAGGGGATGATTTTTTTCCCCCAGGGGACATTTGGCAATGTTTGGAGATACATTTGGTTGTCACAGCCAGGGGCAGGAGCAGTTACTGGCATCTGGTGTGTAAAGGCCAGGATACTTCTCAACATCCTACAGGGTACAAGACAGGACATGTTATGTTTCTCTATAACAAAGAATTATCAGGCCCAAAATGTCAAAGTGCCCGGCCTTAAAACAGTTTCTGAAATCATAGTCTGCTGTGCACACACATGTTAGTGAGATTATCAGACTTAACTGATTGAATGTGAGCATGTGTATGGTGACACTAATGCGTGGTACAGTGACCCAAGGGACAGTTTGCAGTTGACAGTGCTAATAAACCCGTCATCCTACATGATATTGTCAGTTTTTTAAAAATGAACTGCTAATTGGGAATGCAAGCTGGAGCAGCCACTCTGGAAAACAGTCTGGAGGTTCCTCAAAAAACTAAAAATAGAATTACCCCACAACCCAGCAATTGCACTACTAGGTATTTATCCAAGGGATACAGGTGTGCTGTTTCGAAGGGACACATGCACCCCTATGTTTATAGCAGCACCATCGACAATAGCCAAAGTATGGAAAGAGCCCAAATGTTCACCGATGGATGAATGGATAAAGAAGATGTGGTATATAAATACCATGAAATATTACCCAGCCATGAAAATGAATGAAATCTTGCCATTTGCAACTATGTGAATGGAACTGGAGGGTATTTCGCTAAGTGAAATCAGTCAGTCAGAGAAAGACAAAAATCATATGAGGACTTTAAGAGACAAAACAGATGAACATAAGGGAAGGGAAACAAAAATAATATAAAAACAGGGAGGGGGGAAAACAGAAGAGACTCATAAATATGGAGAACAAACTGAGGGTTACCGGAGGGGTTGTGGGAGGGGGGATGGGCTAAATGGGGAAGGGGCACTAAGGAATCTACTCCAGAAATCATTGTTGCACGATATGCTAACTAATTTGGGTGTAAATTTAAAAAAAATAAAAAATAAAATTAAAAAAATAATAAATAGATAAAAATAAAAACTGAACTGCTGAAGATGGAAGTAGTAAATATACAGTATGAGTTTATTTTTTCTTTTAATTTTCTTTCACATTTATTTATTTTTGAGAGAGAGAGACAGACAGACAGACAGAGCACAAATGGGGGAGGGGCAGAGAGAGAGGGAGACACAGAATCTGAAGCAGGCTCCAGGCTCTGAGCTGTCAGTGTGGAGCTGGACCCAGGGCTCGAACTCACGAACCATGAGATCATGACCTGAGCCAAAGTCTGACACTTTACTGATGCCACCTAGACATCCCTAAAACATGAGTTTAAAAGATCCATCTGAAGACAACATTTCAGGGACATATATGCAACATAAAGAGAGGCTATAAGTTTTTTGACATAGCAACAGTCCTCTTAATATTTGTGTTCAGAATTCACCCTGATGCTTTATTTTAAGTAAAAAGAGTCCTGGTAAGTACACTGAAATCAGAGTGAGGGTGTGATAAATACATGTCTTTGCCTTTGAATGTCTTCTACTACTATTGAGTTCATTTATTAAAACATCTGTAAAGTGTTCTTTTCATATTCATTACTGACTTCTGTTAAATATTTTATCTATAGATCCATGGCCAGTAATACTAAATAGTTTAAGTTGTAACATATAAAACATTCAAAGAATTTCACTTACTAAGATATTAACATGCATTAACCAGGACTCCACTCAGCGCTGAAATATTTATTAATACATTAGTGAATTATTTATTCCCTTGCTTTATTCATTGCTTAACATCTCAGGACTTTTGAAATTTAATTTCTTTAGGAAAAAAGAATCTCGAAATGGATTTTTCCAGGTTTACGGAGCTTAATGTCATACCTTACAAATAATATTGTTGTCCAAAGGGTAAATTGGGGGGGGGGGAGGGAAATGTAATTTAGCTAGAATGGCTGTATATACTACAGAGTCATGAACTCAGAGAGTACACAGTCAGTGTGGAAGATGCAGTGATCAAAATGGGGAGAGGAACGGGATAGATAAATGTAAATAGAATGACAGCAGTTGCCCAAGGAGTCATAATATGTGGCTAAATTAGTTAATAAAAATGTAAGATGAGATTATACATATTTTTAAAAAATAAAATGTAGGTGGCTCGTTTCCACACAACATCTATATTCAGTTCATAGCAACATGAATGATAGTAACTTCAAAAATCGACAATTATTACACAAAGCACACAATACAAGTCTATTCTCCGATTAAACGAAGGTCGGCAAATAGTTTCCTTATCCTAATGGTGAAACGACATTTGATGTGTGAGACTCCTAGAATTACATAAAGCATAAACTACATAATAAACGCTCCTTGTTTTTACTTCTTTTCTATATTATCATCACTCATTAAGCATCTGAAAGTCATAGCAAACCCGTTTCATAGCTAAATTCTAAAAATCACTAGTCGCAAAGAAATTACTGGACAATCTAAAAGTCATAGCGTTGGTTTTTCAAATTCTGCAACCACAAATGATTTATTTTCCTGCTTACAAATGACTACTGGCCGCTTGTCTTTTCAAACACAGCGTTTATTCAAAAGAAGTGGTTTTCAAAATGGATTCAACGCTTCAGTTTGCTTTGACTTTTGATCTTTTAAAAACCAGTGTTTATTGTCTCCTTGCATTTTTGCCATGTACATTGTTACTCATAAGCCACCATAAATTATCTGCTATTTGTATTTTGAATTTAATGAATGTGGAGTTCGTATAATCCCTGATCATTTATTTCCTACAATGTCACAATTAAGTTTCACCCTTTAAGTAGCAGGCAGACATATCAATACAATGGCTCTTTTCCCAATAAGATATAAACAACCTAACTGGCAAGAAAGACAACCAAATAAATATGTAGCTCTATGTTACTGTTTTTCTGTTAGGAGCAAAGAATTTACCATGGCTCACACAGAAAAGGTTGAAATATGTTTTAGTTTCGTTTACCTTTTAAATTCAGAAGCGACTCAGCAGAAAGAGGGAGGGCATGATTATCGAGAAATAAATCATTGGTAATCAACATCACTTGTGATTTTTTAATAAATTGACTAGCAGACCAGAGTAAAATATAGATGCAGGTGCTACTATCAAAATTAATTAATTTAAAATACTTTTGACAATGTCACAGAAAAGTGTGGTGTTATCTGCATTTTTTAAAAAAAGAAAATGTGTATATTGTTCCAAAAGTTTAGAAACTAAAAGCACAGCAGTACTTAGATAAGAATGTGATCAAATCGGGGGCGCCTGGGTGGCGCAGTCGGTTAAGCGTCCGACTTCAGCCAGGTCACGATCTCGCAGTCCGTGAGTTCGAGCCCCGCGTCGGGCTCTGGGCTGATGGCTCAGAGCCTGGAGCCTGTTTCTGATTCTGTGTCTCCCTCTCTCTCTGCCCCTCCCCCGTTCATGCTCTGTCTCTCTCTGTCCCAAAAATAAATAAACGTTGAAAAAAAAATTTTTTTAAAAAAAGAATGTGATCAAATCATTCCAACCGGATTTCTTTTATATCGGTTAGTCCAGAATGCCCCCTAAACTACTATTCCCACAATAGATGGAGCCTACCGAGAAAATTTCTCATTGTCACGTGTTCTCATTGTAGAAAATGTTTGAGAGTTCATTGTCATATGCCATTGACCCTAAGGTATATTTTCCCACATTTTAACAACTCTGAAAGGGAGATACACTTTACTAAAATTAAAAAAAAAAAAACTGTTATAGTTTAACTGACAATGTTTCTTATTCTTTGTGGTACATAAAATAATGGTCCATCCTTTAAGCAATGACCTCTCGGATTCAGTAAAACGGAGTCAATGCCAGGTAGAATTGTGCTGAGTGGTTTACATGCATTAGGTAATGTTAATATACCCATGTTACAGGAGATGACATGGCATTTAGAGAGGTTAGAGTCACCTGGCTGCTTATACCGCAAATAATATTTGTGCTAGAGCTCACATTTAAGATGTTCTGACTTTACAGCAAGCCCTTGCTCTAGCCGAACGACAGCATCCTATGCATTCATTGAAGTCTTACCAAGAGGACCAGGAACTAAGATATTGCAGCACAGGATGAATTTTATGTAAACATAAATGTCCCATAATCATAAAAGCCTATTCGAGACATTTTTAAAAGCTCTATATTAAGAAAGCACAAACTACAGATCTATTTTTTTTTTTAATTACCTGAATGATAGTGGTGTGCTGGTAAATATTTAACAACTGGTTTTGGTAGGGGTAGAAAGAATGAATCCCAATTTGTAGGGTTTGCTGATTTCTCTGGTATAAATACTCTCACCATGGCAGATTTTAAGACACTAAGCTAAAAGCAAATGGTTTATAAATTTCTTCAAAAGTTAATAATAGCCAGCTATGGCAAGCTGGTAGGAGGCAGCTGGAGCATACCACGGCTTGTAAATGTTACCTAATGATTAAGAAATATTTTTATCGGGGCGCCTGGGTGGCGCAGTTGGTTAAGCGTCCGACTTCAGCCAGGTCACGATCTCGCGGTCCGTGAGTTCGAGCCTCGCGTCAGGCTCTGGGCTGATGGCTCAGAGCCTGGAGCCTGTTTCCGATTCTGTGTCTCCCTCTCTCTCTGCCCCTCCCCCGTTCATGCTCTGTCTCTCTCTGTCCCAAAATAAATAAATAAACGTTGAAAAAAAAAATTAAAAAAAAAAAAAAAGAAATATTTTTATCATACTCCTATTTTATAAAATCTTATTTGCAATAGTAATTCAAAGTGACTTGGAAAGGAGGATTAAAAACTGCTAAAATTATCATAAAGCAAATATAACAGTATGGTTAGCCTGTTTAAAAGGAGGATGGGCAGGGAAATCATAAATCTGGTCAGGATTTGTCTGCAAGTATATTTTGAAATTCTAGAGTCAGCCCTCACTTTTAAGTCATAGTCTATAAATAAACAGCATGAATGTGATGGTCAAAATTTAAGGCTTTTCTAAGAGAGAAAGGAAGATAAAGCTCAATAAGAAAATCTCGGGATTATTCTAAATTTGGGAGTATTGCAAACAATAGCCAAGACTGAAAAAGAATGCCGAAAATCTTTAAAGCCTAAAAGAAAAAAAAAAAAACATAAGGGGAAAATAAGTTTTAATTTCATAGAATATGAACCATTACATTCAGAGAAAATAATTTCACACACTAAAATTGGAAAAACAAAAAGTCAAAGACCTCCAACTGTGACACGCAAGTTGCAACAGGAATGTGTTTACACGAGGAGAGACAACGTGGCAGCACATCTAACAGAAGACTTAGCCAGGACAGTAGAAGTCAAATTCCATTACACAGGCTCCCAGGAACTATCCACAGACATGTTGATCTAGAATGTTCTTGGTTAGCTATCTCTTGAAATTGGCAGGGTGTTGGTTGCTTTTGCAAAACCAAGATGATCCTGTTTGGAAAATGGTATTTTTTTATTAGCTGAACAATGAACACAGAGCACATTTTGTATATCCGTGCTTTTTTTTTTTTTTTTTTTCTTTTCCGGAACACACATCCATACTAGAAAGTGTGTTCACTTCAGGTCAAGTTTATGAACCTGAGTCTCTTGGGCTCTGATTCCATGAGCAGGTCTTCCTAGACAACCCCATGCCCTATGCGGTGGGACCTCTCTGCAAATATGTTGCTATCCTCAAAGCATCTCTTCGTTAGACAGAGGTCGACTGCAAGAGGAACCAAGAAAAATTTGCAAGGGATTTTCTTTCTCCTTCACCTTGTCTCTCCATGCCCTCACCTCCATGGGGTAAAATTCAGAATGTCCTATTTCTTTTCCTCCTGTTTAAACCATACTCATCCCATAGCTGCAACGGGTCCCATTTTTTCTTGACGTAGGCTTCATAGGCCTTGGCGTAGGCCACGTCCTGGGGACAGCAATCTCTCCAGAGTTACCTGTGTTTGCTGAATACCACTCTCTTTTGGTATTTAATCAAATGGGGCCTGGTTTTATTTACCTATTTTGACAGATGTGTCTTGTCTTTCCCATGGCCTTGAGGGCAAATGGGTCTGCATTTCATATCACGTATGTACCCTACTGGAGTGCTGGACCATCCCTCCCTTCCTCTCCTCCACAGACATCGGTCAGCTACTGGTTTGTCAAGTACTTTGCTAGGCACTAGAGAAACAAATTTGAATAAACCAGAGAACCCATCCTTGAGTCCTTTTATGATTTTGCCCCCTTTATGTCTCTAGCTTTATCTTAACACTTTCCTTTTAGCTCTAGATAGGCTAAAGGATGTTCAACCTCTACATACAGTATGTCTTCTCCCCTCTGGGATTTGAGCTATTTCCTCTGTGTCTCAGAATACTTTGCCCTCCCTGTTCCCATTCTATTCTCCATCTACTTTATATCTGACTAACACCTACCCAATCCTTCTGGGCTCAGCTTAGATGATACTTCCTCCAGGAAGCCCTCCCTGGTCCGCAAAGTGAGGTACCCTTTTTATGTGCTCCTTTTTGTGTTCAACATTGCACTTTCAAAATGGAGTTAAAATTACCTGTTTATCGATGTGTGTTGCTGGAGTCCGTCATGTGTTTCTTTTGTATATGGGGAGGAGATCTATGTTGAACTCCTGATACGTAGTAGGTATTTAAAAAAAATATATTGAGGGGTGCCTAGGTGACACAGTCAGTTGGGCGTCTGATTCCTGATTTCTGCTCAGGTCATGATCTCGCGGTGTGTGAGTTCAGGCCCTGCATCAGGCTCTGTGCTGACAGTGCGGAGCCTGCTTGGGATTCCGTCTCTTTCCCTCTCTCTCTGACCCACCTTCTCTCTTTTTTCTCTCTCTGTCAAAATAAAGAAATAAACTTTAAAAAATGTATTGAATGAATGAATGAATGTCACAAAGGTAAACAGGTCATCATCCCTGCCCTTGAGGACATCACCATCTAGTGGGGGAGACAGAAATATAAATAGTTAACCAGAATACAAAGTGCTAGGTTTTAGAATAGATACATAGCTACAAAGCTAGGGGGGGTCAAAGTGACTGGTTTTGCCTGAGGAAGTCAGCTCTTTCACCAAGGAGGTGATAGGTGAGCTGAATTTGAAAGGATTTCAAAGTGTCCTGGGTAGAGAAGCAGCATAGAGCGGGTGCTCGATAATTAACTACTTTAGAATGCTCCAGCGTACCTTTGTGCAGGTCTATGGTCCTGAATGGCTCAAATCTTCCAGGAGCCATCTGGTGCAAGAAAGAGAAGAATAGAGTATGGCTGAGAACAAAAGATTCAACTAATTAGGATAGTGGTAAGGATTGGATTTGTAACAAGATTTGACAGATGTGTCCAATATACATCAAATCCGTGGCTGCTGGCAGGACTATTCTCACTGACTACATCTAAGGGAACAAAACCACATCACGAAGAATGAGACACGGGGTCTCCCAATACCAGTCAATGTAAGGAGAAGAAATTAAAGGAGCTAAAAGAGGAGAATGCTTCACTGATCACATACGGGAAAGTTCTTCAACTCTAGACTCTAGTCGTCTGGGAAAGCTTTACCGAAGAGAAACGGAAAGCCAACATTCAACGCAAATCTAGCCTCTGGTGGAAATCGTCAAGGAGGTCATGTGGAGTTTAGGCCTTATTAGCACATTATGACTCCAACCTACCAAGCCCTGTCCCCTCCCTGCAGTCCTTTAGACTGCAAGCAAGATATGAAAAGTGGCATTGATGAAGAAAATAGACAAAAGGAGACTTTTCTCACTTCTAAGCAAACTAAGCAACGTTGATTAGTCCTTAATTTCTGGAGGAAGTGGGCCACCTCTCTAGACTCACCCCCTGACCGTGGCGTCACACTTCACATTCTAGAAACAGCTGCTTGTGTTTCTCTCTACACACAAGTCATTGGGGCTCCCAAGCCTTTGCTGATGTTTCCTTTGCTTAGGTTACTTCCTCCCCTCTCCCTTCCACCATCATCAGCCGGCCAAAACCTATTCTACGCTCAGGACTCAACTCAGATATTACTTACAGAAAGCCTTACCTGAATCCCAGAGCTGTGCTGTCATCCCCTGCTCTGCACCCTTGTAGTATGTTAACCTGTTTGTGCCTTGGTAACCCACCACCTGCGCTAGCACTGGGTCTAATTTATATTCATGTGCACAGGGCCCCCAGTTATTCACAGTACCTCGTGGGCATCTAGAAAATAGCTCTTGAATGAATGAAAGTGTTATGGGAAGATTTACCAAGTCGCGCTGTCAGGAAACAATTCTGGCAGCAACGTGTAGGACGACTGAAGAGGGAAGACACCGGAATCAGAAGCGAGACGAATCAACGGGCTATAAAAACTGTTCAGGGGAGTGGTCATGAGGGTCTGGATTAAGGAGATGGAGAAGTGCAGAGCAGCTGGGTGGCTCGTTCGGGTAAGGGTCAGACTTTTGATTTCAGCTCGGATCATGATCTCATGTTTCATGAGATCGGTGAGATCGAGCCCCATGTTGGGATTCTCTCTCTCCTCTCTCTGTCCCCTCCCCTGTCTCTCTCTCTCTCAAAACAAATAAATAAACATTTTTAAAAAAAGGAGACGGAGATGAGGATGGAAAGGACGTCAATCCGAATGACAGTTTGGAAGTTAAAACAATAGAACTTGGTGGCTGGCTGGTGAACAAGGGGAAGAAAAGGATATTTTTATTTTATTTTATTTTTAAAAATAAAAAAACCCAATTTATTTTTTTATTCATTCATTCATTTTCATAAAAGTTTATTTATTTATTTTGAGAGAGAGAGAGAGAGAGAGAGAGAGAGCATCAGTGCACATGAAAGCAGGGGAAGGGCAGACAGAAATGGAGAGAGAGAGAGAATCCCAGGCAGCCTCCACTGCCAGTGCAGAACCTGACACAGGGCTCGAACTTACCAACCATGAGATCACCACCTGAGCTGAAACCAAGAGTCGGATGCTCAACCGACTGAGCCACACAGGTGCCACAAAGACTTTTACTTATTAAGTAATCTCTACCCCCAACATGGGGCTTGAACTCAAGCAAGTCACGTGCTCTCCTTGACTGAACCAGTCAGGCCCACCAAGGGTATTGTTAGTCTTTTTGTTATTAAATGATCCACCAACAGAAGGTTAATACTATTAACAGAAAGAAAGGAGTCTGGAATAAGATTGACTTTGAAGAAGGGACTGGAGGAGAGCAGAAAGATGAGAAGAAGATAATAAAATATCCAAAAATAAAATGATCAGAGGGGAAGAAAGGGGCCGTGAGGACGCAGATTCGTTGAAGCTAAGGATTGGGAAACATTTAAGGAAAGGATGAGCCAGGGCATGGAAGCCACAGGGAAGAAAGATGTTTGCCTCAGCTCTCATCATTCACAAATCCCAGTGTGATGGCGTTTTGGACTTGGGGTCCCAGGTTTAAATAGAACTCCTTCCAGCAGTTTGACCTTTTATTGACCTACCCTTGATTTTCCATTATGAAAACCATTGGTTGGAACTTTTCACACTGCTACTAATAATAACCTGGGGATATTTCTTTATTTCACAGAACCTTTTACGGATCTATTTGAGTTGTGCCAAAATAAGACAACAAGAGATATTTGGTCATCTGGGATATATTAAAAAAATTTTTTTAATGTTTATTCTTGAGAGAGAGAGAGAGAGAGAGAGAGAGAGAGAGAGAGAGAGAATGAGCAGGGGAGGGGCAGAGAGAGAGGGAGACACAGAATCAGAAGCAGGCTCCAGGCTCTGAGCTGTCAGCACAGAGTTCATGCAGGGCTCCAACTCACCAGCCGTGAGATCATGACTTGAGCCAAAGTTGGGACGTTTAACCAACTGAGCCACCCAGGCGCCCTGTGGGGTATGTTTTTACGTACAAATGAAACCAAAAGTATTTGAACAACTCAAAATGTCCAGGTAGTTGGTCTAATTTGTTCTTAACTACACTGGAGAAAAAGAACATCCAAGAAATGAAAATGGTTTTGTTTAAACAGGACATATGGAACAGACCAAGCTTCCTTCATGAAAAGTTCTTCTTGGCTATTCAGATCATACTGTGTCAGGATTAGGTTCTTTGCTACAATAACAGAAAACACAAAATAACAGTAGCTGAAACACATAAAATTTGATTTTCTCATGTATAAGAAGCCCAGGTGTGGCTCTCCAAACATGACATGGCATTTCCACAAAGCAAAGGATACCCAAACTCCTTGTGCTCTACCATAGCTGAGGTCATTTCATCGTCTAAAATGGATGCTGGAGCTTTAGCCATAAGGTCAAATTCTATGAAAGAAACAGAAAAGAAGAAGGAAAGATCAAAAGGAGTTTTCTTAGCTATCTCTTCCTCTTTTAAGTAAACTTTCTGGAAATTCCTTCTGACAATTTTAACAATTTGTGCTCCATCGAATTGGTCAGAACTCAGTTGTATGGATACACTAAGAGTCCAAAGAGATTGGTAAATCTGAGAACCAGATTGGGGAACCAGAGAGATTTGTTTTTAAATCTGGGTACCTAGTTGCCCCAGTAATAGAGGGTTGTCTTGCTAAAGAAAAAAGGAGAATGGATAATTTCTTCCACAAATGCCCGTTCTCATTGTTTTAAAGATGGTGGCTTATTTACCAGGCAAGTCCCAAATACAGGAAGGTCAAGAAGTCGGAAACTTATATGTGGAATTAAACCAGAACAAACCAAAACAATACTGAGCTCACAAAGGGACAACACCTTGGTGGTTGCCAGAGATGGGGGTGTGGGTGAAATAGGTGAAGGAGGTCAAAAGGTAAAACTTTTACTTGTAAATAAGTCAGGGCGATGTAATGTACAGCGTGGTGACTACCGTTAATACTGTGCTGCTTATTTGAAAGTGGCTAGGGGAGTGGCTCTCAAAAGTTCTCATCAAAGAAAAAAAACTTGTAACTATGTATCATGATAGATGTTAACTAGACTTGAGATGATCATTGTGTAATTAACATACATAAATATGGAGCCATTATGTTGTAAACCTGAAACTAACAGGTTACCTGCTGATCATATCTTTTTAAAAATTTTTAAAAAATGTTTGTTTATTTTTTGAGAGAGAGAGAGCGAGAGAGAGGGAGAGAGAGAGAGAGAGCGCAAGAGAATGAGCGGGGGAGGGGCAGAGAAAGAGGGAGACAGAATCTGAAGCAGGCTCCAGGCTCTGAGCCATCAGCTCAGAGCCTGACATGGGGCTGGAACTCAGGAACTGTGAGATCATGACCTGAGCTGAAGTCAGAGGCCTCACTGATTGAGTCACCCTGGCGCCCCTATGCTGATCATGTCTAAAATAAGTTATGAATCACACACGCACACACACACACACACACACACACACACACACACACACAAAGATGGAGATTTAAAAGCACTATAACACCTACATATTTTAGCTAATGATGTTACTATATTTTCTTATGCCATTATAAAGTAGATTTGGGCCCAATATAAATATTGGAAAATATTGAAAATATAAACATTTTCTTACCTTCGAACAAGTCATAAAACACTTAAAGTTCAGTGAAGTTAGTTCTTTTTTCCATACTTGTTAAATGCCAGTAAAGACAAAATTCTTTCTCTCTCTAAAAAATTTCTCCTTTAGTCAGAGTTAATTAAAGACCAAGATGCCTTAGCTAGCTCCTGTGGCTGTTAGAAAAATAACCTACTTCTGAAGTTAGGTAACAACTTATCTGCCAAGGAAACAGGAGTTTGGCTGTTCAATAAGCTGGAGAGTCACCTTGTTACTTCCTACCTAGGAAATGCAATCCCCTCTTCTCAGAATTTGCTCCCCTTAAATTCTTTATTGAATTCAACACAATGGATTCACCTGGTCATGGAAATTTCTTATGCCTCCCTCGGCCTCTATGGATGGTTCACTTCTTTGCTTTTTTCCAACCTGTGGCCTCTCTAATTCCATACTTCTAACTTCTGTTTATAACCCCCTCCCTTTTTTTAAATGTGTATTTATTCATTTTGAGAAAGAGAGAGAGAGAGAGAGTACTAGCAGAGGAGAGGGGTGGGGGGGGGGGGGAGAGGAGAGAATCTTAAGCAGGCTCCATGCTCAGTGTGGAGCCCCATGTAGGACTCGATCCCATGACTGGGAGATCATGACCTGAGCCAAAATCAGGTGGGACACTTAACTGATGGAGCCACGCAGGTGCCTGCCTCCCCGCCCCACCCACTTTTAAAAACCTGTAGGCACTTCAAATGTAACATATGCAATACTGAATACATCCTATTCCTGTTGGCCCCCAAATCCACTCCTCCTCTGTCATTCTCTCTTTTGGTTGCTGACATGACATTGCCGACATCTCTCTAGTTCTTTACACAATGCACTTGAACGTCAGTCACCTTGGCTCTCATCTTTTCTCCCTACCATCCATATCTAATCACACACTGAAAATCCATTGATTTGGCCTCCAGAGTGGCACTGTCTTTCCACGGTCATTACTTCTCATTTAGAATATTTTTATGGTATCTTGAGGTATCTCTGTCTTTAGTCATGCTACATACTGCTACCCCACTGCTTCTAAAAAACTTTTCAATTGGGTATACCTTGCATACAGAATAAAACTCAGATTGTAGTATTTGGACCTTGAGGTTCTCTAAAATCTGGAACCAATCTGTTTATCGCCTTTCATATGTCTTCCCCACCACTCCTTTTCCATTGGTCAAGCCCACCAACCAATATTAATCTCTCCCTTATATCTCCCACAGCCCTTTATGAGTACCAAAAGTCACCCATAGTACTCATCACACTTAGAGTCACGTGTAGCTGTCTCCCAGTTAGGCAGTGAGCCTCTGGAGGGCTCGTCCTCACCGCCTTATTGTGCTCACATGGCCTCTAGTGTGATAAATTAGATGTTATCCTCTGAGGATGTTGGTTGAATAAAAACTGGTTGTATATAGCCTTTGCTTCTGCTGACACTTCAATTCAGATGTGAATTCAAGGATGACTTTCTGCACGGCTCTGAGGTTTCAGTGTCCTTCCATTCTCCTTCTCTGCTCTCCTTTCTTGCACTTAAAGAGGCTCAGTGCCCTCATGTTCATTCCTGTCCACCCACGCCTCTTATTGGGGAGCCTACACAGATCATTCCTTTTAAGGAACACCAGCTCCCAGACCCTTTCCTTCCTAATTTCTTACCAAAACTACACAGCCCTGAGAGACTTTGAGTCCATTCTCTTCATTTTACAGATGAAGAGACAAAGGCCTAGGAAGGTGACATGAATTGCCCAAGTTCATGCCACACATTAGTGGTCTCGCTAAGACAGACCCACGGTCTCCGGACTCTAAGCCATTGCTCTTTCTTTCGTACTTTGCCCCCCATTCCGTATCTCAACACCATCAGCCTCAGGCTGCCATTAAAGATGGGCAAGGACCCGCTTCTGACAACGTTCCGGAAGCATCTCTCTGTCACCAACAGTTTCTAGCGCGCTAACTCAGAATAATGGGTTTGGGGGAGTTCGTGTTAGTACCCTCCTGTGATTATTTTGGTCACAAAATCTGGATGATTTTGGTGCTTTTTCTAGCTCCTGAACTCATACCTCGGAGAGACACGGTCTATTCTGAGATGTGTAAAGCCTGCACATTTTCTGCAATGCGCTTCCTTGTGACCGCGTGGTTGGTGATGTTCACTGTCTAACACAATCCTCCCACACTCGCAGAAACCATGGCAGGCAGAGCTGCAGCTTTACAACTTCCTGGGGGAAGAGTTCAGTTCATGAATGTGTTGTAATTTCTGTGAAGGGTATCTCAAGTCCTTCAAAACATTCATGAATGAGCCTTTTCAATACCACTTGGAAGGAAGTCAGGGACTTCACCCGTTGAAACCCAGCAGTAATGAAATTCAAGGCAGCCACACAAGGGATACATGAATGCCTCGGGGCAGAACAAAGGCCAGCTGAATCAGCCGGGGGCAGTCACTTCCACAAAATGCATTCACCTGAATAGGAACTCAGATGGTTTTCAAGGAATGACACTGTATCCTTCCCAAAAGTATCACGTGTTCTCTATTCTTCCTGTAAAGCTAGGAATATAGATTTACATTTTATTCTCAGTTAGTATTGGTGCCATATTTTAGGGTTTAATCACTAGGACTTGATGATCTGAGGAAGCGTTGCATTTTTTTTCAGATGGAAAACAGAAGCACTGAAAGCTTGCTTTTTCTGCAAGCTTGCATCACAGAATTACAAGTCCCTGATGCTTCAGAAACCTTATAGTACATCCAATCCAACCATATATTTTGTAGGGTTAGAACTGACCCTGTTAACCTGATAGCATAGATTATCTCATTTCGTGCAAATCATTCTACTCTAGAAACAGGAATTGATGGAGTAGGAACTTGGGCACTAAATTACCGTTATATTATTAGGACGAAGTGTGTACACAGGCCTGACAGACAAGAACGCTCTGGACTTCATCTATTTGCCTTCAATTTATTTCCATCTCATTTTCTGTTGTACGAAATGGATGACCACTTCAGGTTTTGGGAAATTATGTGAGTGCCAACGGTGCTTTGCGCTACCATTAAAATCATTCTTTTTGGGTTTTTACTTTTTAGGAAAAAAAAATAATGTAAATGAACTTCAAGACAACTTGAACTCAGTGACACGTCAATTTTTTCATTAAAAAAAAATGAGCTAAGACACACTTTCAAGATGGTGTTGTGACTATCCAGCAATGGACAGAAAAATACTTTAAGAAATATAAAGTGCCTTGTAAAAGAAGCAGGCTAGTCTACTTACTTTACGTACGCATTCCATTCCATTTATTTCCTCAGCAAATGTTTATTAAGCACTACGCGCTAGGTCTTGTGCTAGATACCGCCGACATGAAGGGGAGTTAAATGAGATCTCACCTTCCTGGAGTTTGCAGCAAAGTCTTCCTGATCCTGGTAACTCTCCACCCCCACTCCCCAAAACCGAAACAACCACCAGGTAAGGTTCCCTGTTATGTACTGTCTTCCCACTTCGTACTTCTTTCCTTCCCAGCATCGTCAGGATTTCAGTTACATAGTTGAGTAATTAATTGCCTACTACTTGTGTGCCACTAAAATTTTAGCTCCGTGGGAACAAGCCTTTCATCTTTTATTCTTTTATACTCAGCGCCTCACGTGGCTGGCATAAAAAAGACGAGCAACAAATACTTGCTGAATGGATGGATGAACGAGAATGAATGAAAGGCCAAATGAATGTCGAAAACTTAAAGAGTATGTAATACATTATAACCCGTACTATATTAGGCGTGCAGAGTACTATGGGAATTTGCAGCAGGAGCACTTAAAGTTAGCCTTAATGGGGCTGATTTCCAGATGAGAAAGTAATCTCTTCAAACTCTGATGCTTGCAGGATACCGTTCCCCGCTGGGCTGCCACGAGTTTAACAGGGATTCTTCTCTGAAATGCCAGGACCGTGCCAATAGTAGGACATCAATAAGATTGGTTAAATGGTTCAAAGGCTGGCGTGGACAACGTCCAATTAGGTCATCTCTGGCTCAAAGCCAGAACAAATAAAAGCGTTCGTTCTCGGCTGTAGGCGCAGAGCTGGGATTCAAGTCGGCAGCCAGCCTCCACGTAGACGTTGGCTCCCCAGGGCCGCCGCCGGTCACGTGACCCGGACCTCGCCAGGCCCCGGCGCCTGGGCCGGCCCGCGCATGCGCAGCGCTCCGGGGCGGCGGGCCCGAGCGCGCTGACAGCTTCCGGTTTGGTTTCCCCGCCCCTGCGCGGCTAAAGCAGTGCGGGCTCGGCGGCGGTAGCCGTGGGGCGGCGGGGGGGCAGGGCGTGGCGAGGTGAGGTGGGTGCCCGAGCGGGGTTCCCGGAGCCATGGCCTGCTCCATTGTCCAGTTCTGCTACTTCCAGGACCTCCAGGCCGCCCGGGACTTCCTCTTCCCTCATCTGCGGGAGGAGACCCCCAGCGGCGCCGTGCGGAGGGACCCCAGTAAGTGCCCCCTGCCTGGCCGCTCCCTTCCCCCGCTCCGCCCGCGGCCCCTGCTGGGCTGCTTCGGGTCTCCTCCCCGCCCCGCCACCGCTGCCCTCGGGGCTCCTAGTTTTCCCCCCTGCGATTTCCTTCTTCGCTCCGCGCTGATCCCCTGCCCTCCTCGTCCTGCACCCCGTCAGCCCTGGCCCTCTGGCCAGAACTGCGCCTTGCTTCCTGACGCGTCTGCCTACCCCCCTCCCCACCCCCTACCCCCAGCTTTCTGCCCGAGTGCCCTCTCCATCTCCCCCCTCCAACCCGCGGTCCCCTGTTCCGCACGGCTTGCTCGGCGTTCGCAGCCTCCTCCCCATGCCTTGCCAGCTGTCAGCGCCTTCCCCGGGTGCTGCCTCAGCCCCTACCCCTCCATTCCCGGAACTGTGGCCTTTGGCCACCCTCCCTTCCTAAAGTGTTTATCTTCTCCCACTGCCTCCCTTCTTCCGGCCCCTTCCCCTCCATTCCCCCCCCCCCCCCCCCCCCCCCCCCCCGCCAACCCCCCATTCAGATGTAGAGAATAAATGGTCTGATCGACAAGTGAGTGACTCCTGAGGTGGTGAGTAGGCGGCTCCCAAATAAGGAAAACCTGACAGGAAGCGAGGGCGAATCTACATCAGGAAGTAAAATTACAGTAACTTGGGCCAGGAAAAGTTAATGTGCTTTATTGAGACGAGACGCCTTCCCCCTGTTTATTGTCATCCAACAGTATGAAGTGAGTCCTTGCCCAGGTAGTATACAACCCCGAGTCTGGTTTGTTAGAGACTGCAGAGTTTCTCGGAATTTCCCCACATTTCTCCTGTTGGAAGGGTGTGCGTTTGGGGTCTCCCGGTTTCTCCGTATTTCCCACCTGGAGCGCGCGTCTGGTTTTGCGGTACCGTGAGTGCTGTCATTTGTGCTATGCTGGAATGGTGACAAAAGACCCGGACCCGCTAAATAAACTCCTTCCCCCTTCTCCAGCGTGGAAGGTGTCAGGACTCTCTGTGCCAGTTAGTAGTGCCGCAAATCAAGGAGGGTAGTGTCTGCCATGTAGGTAGGAGCTGGGACCGAGAAATGAACACGGAATGAGATCTACATTAACACCCCTACGTGCATAGCCATCCACACGTGCGTGTGCATGTGGCACTAGGACACTCCTTGAAGCTGAGTCCGCCTTTGAAGTAGTAGCTACGCGAAGAGGGGAGAGGTGATAGAATGTGCAGAGGAAGGGAGGCCTGAAATCACAGGGCAGAAAGTTGCATGGCTGAGGACGAGGAGGCGAGGGAAAGAGTGGGGGAGATGAGGCTGTGAAGGTAAGCGGGAGTTTGATCGCGAGAAGCCCGTGGAGGTAGTGGGAAAGGCCTTTGAAAGACTTTAAGCAGAGAACTGACTCGGCCGGGCTCCTAATTAATGTATGCAACAGAGTTTTTGAATACCTGTTACGTGCTTCCGTAGCAGGGTGTCGAGATGGGAAGCAGGGAGGTGGGTGGAAGGCTGTCCCAGAAACGCAGGAAGTGATGGGAGCTTGAACTAAAAGAGCCTCAGCGGGACTGGAGAGGAAGAGAGATTGGAAAGCTGCTAAGGAGGTAGGATCTGCAGGACCTGGTGCAGATCTGGTGTTGGCATTGGAGCTGATGAGTGAGAGGGAGTTGAGAATGTCTTTGGCTTGGGCAGGGGTGTGTAATGAGAGAACGAAGGAGATGGGTTTTGGGCCTTTTGCGTCTTACGTGTTTGTGGTATGTCCAAGGGAGGGGGTCCAGCCGGACGCTAGATCTGGAGGTCTGAAGCTTAGTAAGGATCCCGGGCCAGCGATGCTAACCTGGAAGTTACCAGCCAAAAGTGTCAGTTGAGTCTCAAAGATCACGTATGCAGTGAAGTGAAGTGAGTACTGCAGATGTTCCTTAGAGGAGCAGTGGTGTTCAAGAGTCATGTAATGGGAAGAAGACTGAGAAAGGAAAACCAGGTGAGAGTAGGCCCGGGAGCTGAGGGGGGACAGGATTTGATGAACGGGAAGAGCGATGCGCAGTTGCAGGCGCAGCTGAGGTCAGCTCCGGCAAGGATGCAAAAACGAGGGGTGCCTGGGTGGCTCAGTCGGTTGGGCATCCGACTTCGGCTCAGGTCGTGATCTCCCGGTCCGTGAGTTTGAGCCCCACATCGGGCTCTGGGCTGACAGCTCAGAGCCTGGAGCCTGTTCGGATTCTGTGTCTCCCTCTCTCTCTGACCCTCCCCTGCTCATGCTCTGTCTCTCTCTGTCTCAAAAATAAATAAAGGTTAAAAAAAAAAATTAAAAAAAAAAAAAAGGATGCAAAACGCTCAGTGGTTTTGGGCAGGTGGGGGTGAGTGGGACCTTAGGGCAGTTTCCATGGAATGTGGAGACAGAAAGCATGTTTACAGGATATTGAGGAGCAAAAAAAAAAGAAGTTGACTCTTTCAAGGAGCCGGGTGTGAAGGAGAGTAGATACAGGACTGTGGACAGGAGATGCGGTGAAAAGAACCCGATCTGTCTATCCCGCCGCTGATCCCCTGCTTTTCTTTCACCCGGGCAGTGACACCGGCCTGCTGACAGATCTTCCTGCTTCTGACCTTGATTTCTTGTCATTCTTTCCCCAAAGTGGTCAGGGCGAGCTTTTAAAGACATTTTAGATCATAGCATTGTCCTTTAGAACTCCATGGCTTTCGACGGCGCTTAATATAAAAATCCAAAGGCCTTACATGCTTTATAAGGCCCTCGAGGCCCTGCCTCCTGCCACTTCTTGGCACCTCATGTTACTCTCCCTTATTTCTTGTGCTTCGGACACACTGTTGTTAAACCAGTCAGGCTCCTTTGTGCCTAGGGCCTCTGCCCTTGTTCCGGTCTCTTCTTTGGATGCTGTAGGCAGAGCTTTCATTCTGTCTGCATCTCGTTAGTCAAGTCTCCCCTCAGATGTCAACATCTCACGGAGGCTTGTTCTGACCATCTCATCTAACGTAGTCACTCCTGCCCACTCAATTGCCTTTGTTATGCCCCATCATACCATTTATTTTTATCACTGTGTCCCGTCCAGTATGGTAGCCTCTAGCCACATCTGGCTCTTGAGCCCTTGAAATGTGGCAAGTGCTACCGAAGAGCTGAATTTTTAATTTTACTTGATTTAAGCTTCAGATGTGCCAAATGTGCCAGTGGCCAGATGTGGCTAGTGCCTACCCTATTGTGTGGCACAGTTGTAGGTGCTAGGATTTAGGTACATACAGAGTGAATACTTGTCCAAGGTCACACAGTGAAGGCTAGCCTTACGATATCAATCTGGGCAGTGGGGGATATAGAGTCATCTGGGGATATAAACATCTAGATTAATTTGTAATATGCTCATGAGTTTGCAAGGGTGATTTAATTCTTACCCTTTTAAATCAAACTCTCAGGTTTGTGTGTGTTGGTATTATTGTGGCTACCATCAATTCAAGTAGAAAATAAATAGAGAAGGAACCTCTTACCCAGTTGAGCCCATTTGCCAAGCCAATATTTTACCACTAAAACAGTGCATTAATTTACAATTAAAAATCATCAAATATCTTGTCATACCGTTGATAGTTTACTTCAAATTCTTGGAATGACTAAGGCTATGGATTTCCATAATCACTGCAGGTGTTTTTTGTTTGTTTTTTTTTTTTTTTACAAAACCTCCAGTTTTGTAAAGAGGTCTTCATTAGGACAACGCGAACTAAGGTTTTGTGAGGGTGCAAATTTACAGAGTAAAAAGAGCAGGTAAGGAGGACCTGCCTTAACCTGCGGATGGTGTTTGGCTTTGCGTTTCTTCCCTTTATTAGTGTTATAAATGATTACTTTATTAGGAAGCAGAAATCATGACATCATTTTATTTTCCTAGCTTATATAGTTTTAATTTCTTATCCCAGCTCATCTCTAGGGGGTATGTACAACCAAAACAACAATAATAACAAAAAACCCTCAACTACTTGTCATGAATTATTTGTTGTAGGTAAGTGATGATCTTGAAGGCTCATTAGTTGGTTCAGTAATTCTTTTAATGTGGACAGCTGCCATAGACATAGTGATAACCTGGTTCCTGGAGACCCAGAACTCTGAACTACTCTCTTCTATGTTTGAATTGTCAGAGAATAAGAGTGTGACTTTATGGTACTTTGTATCTTCAATTATGAAATGAGAATGTCTTCTATGGCTTTAAGAGAGGTCTTGAACCCTGGGGCACCTGGGTGGCTCAGTTGGTTAAGCATCCGACTTCGGCTTAGGTCATCATCTCACGAGTTCCAGCCCCATGTCGGGCTCTGTGCTGGCAGCTCAGAGCCTGGAGCCTGTTTTGGATTCTCTGTCTCCCTCTCTCTCTGCCCTTCACCCACTCACACACTCTCTCTCTCAAAAATAAATAAACATTAAAAAAAAAAGATCTTGAACCCTACACTATTTCCCATTGTTTATATTAGTGATAACTATTAGTAATTGTTTCTACTAAATCAAATTTGCTATTTTTGAAATATATTGAAATTTCAATATATTGAAATATTTTGAAATATATTTGAAATTTTGCTATTTCAGACAAAAATTTTGGTCTCATGCTTTGAAATTTCAGAGATGGGTAGTAGTAGGGGTCTGCACATAAACTATGGTGGCATAATTTCCAGTGAGACTGGATTTCTGGACCAGAGCTTTCTGATATTTATAATTATAGAGTTTGACGGGGGTGTAGAAAATAGACATACAGAGAGGGAGAATCCGAATATTTGGAGGTAATTTGGATATTACAGTATTGTGGATCTCATAATTACCTGATAATAAAATAATTTCCAGGTGGCATACTAAAAAAGTAAGGCAGCTTTCCTTCCTGCCTCTTTTACCGGAAAGATAGAAGATAAAGCAAGCAGGAAATTACCTTGGAGTTGTCAATTAAAGTCATGTTTTTATACAACTGCTGAGCAAAGTGTGCTTTTTAGGATAACCTAAAATCATGGAATCACTTTACATGATGGGATATTACAAAGGGCATAAAATACCATTTTTTATACCTTGTGAAAATGCTTTCTCTTGTTTCAGATCATACTAGGGGTAGAGATGTAATCTGAAAGTGGAACGTTTATAGGAATTTCAGAAAACTTATGGGATTACTGGATTTTGTTAGCTATTTAAAATCGGAAGAGCTCTTACAGATAAAATGTGTCAGGAAATTGAGACAGGCATTGTCTTGTTTCATTAAGCTAGTATTTGTTGAGTACTTCCTGTGTACTAAGCACAAAGTAGGCATAAAATAAGTCCCTTTGCTCAAGGAGCTTTCAGCCAGTAAAGGAAATAAGCACGCAAAAGGAGTGTTAAAGGTGTTGTGCTGTAACTTGGCACATGACAGTTGGAGAATGAAGGAGTGTTCATTCTATATAGGGGACTCACGGAAGTCTTCTTAGAGCAACTGTTACTTTCACTGAGTCTTAATTGTTTAATGGATGTCCGTCAGGTGGAGAGAAATGGTCAGCTAAGGGATGTGAAACAGGATGAGGTTCAGATGCTGCAAATAGAAAATTGCGGGAGAGTGGAGTATGTTAAGGGATGAGCCTGCAGAAATTGTCAGAGGAACTTCAATTTTATGCATCATCAGATGGAAGTTAAGAGTACCTTGGGGTTACATGGAAATTTGCCCAAGAGTTACTTGGCAACAGATAGTTTTAAGTAAACTAATTTCTAGGTACTCTTTTAAGTGCCTTCCTTTCTACCCTGCCTTTCTCCCACTTTACTAAATAAAGGCTCACCTTTCATACATTCTGAATATTATTCTAGTAAGTTGCTCCAGATTATTTAGAAAGAAGTCCCCTTTAATCAAGGCCCCATAAACTCTCCATGCATCTCGAGACATCTCCAAATAATTTTTGCTATTTAAGTTTAATAGTCATCAAAATTTGTGATGTATGTATGTTGTTATTCTCTGTTATTGGCTCCTAATAATAATTGAAATAGGTCAAGAAGAAAAATTCTAATACATAATTCTAATAAAATTCTTGTCACAGCAAATATTTTTCTCAATTCATGTTTTTGCGGAGAAATTTTTGGATTAATAATTAGAATAGCATTCTGTGGAGGAAATGGAATGGAAATAGGCATTTAAGGAGAAGAAGGGAGTACTTACTACCTTTAGAGAACATCATTTTTTAACGGATATTGGTATCTTTTCCCTATAGTGTATGGAATCTACTGAATAAGTTTAAAAGGATGGTATACATTTATATGAAAATGTCCATGTTTATCATATATCAGAAATTGTATCTTTTATGCAAGGGATACATACCATTGAAAAACTCTTGGGGGTGTATATAAACAAAAAGTTTGAAGGTAATCTTCTATAGGGCTCAGTCATTCCCAGTCTTTTTTTTTCATCATAGGACACATAAAAAATGAAACTGTGTATCTGAATAGTGAAAACAATTTTGCAAAAGAAGAAAAAAGTTGGAGGACTCATACCTCTTGATTTCAAAATAGTACAAAACTGCACTAATCAAAACCATGTGGTACTGGCATACAAATAGACAAGTAGAATAGAGTCCGGAAATAAACCCTTGCATATATGGTCAGGTGATCTTTGACAGGGATACCAAGACCACTCAGTGGGGGAAAGGACAGTTTCTTCAACAAATGGTGTTGAAAAAGCTGCATATCCATATACAAAAGAATGAAATTGGACTTCTTAGACCATATGCAAAAATTAACTCAAAATGGATTAAAGACCTAAATGTAACACCTAAAACTATAAAATGCTTAGAAGAAAACATAGGGGGAAGCTTTATGACATTGAACTTCCCAGTGAGTTCTTGGATATAACACACAAAGCAGAGGCAACAAAAGAGAAAACAGGCAAATGGGACTATATCAAACTTTAAAACATTTGTGAATCAGAGGATGAGGTCAACGGTAAAAAGGCCACTTAAGGAATGGGAGAAAATATTTGCAAACCATGTTATCTAATAAGGGGTTAGTATCCACGATATATAAAGAACTACTTCACCTCAACAGTAAAACCAAAACCTGGACAAAGGACTTGAACAGACATTTTTCCAATGATGTCATAGAAATGGTCAATAAACATGAATAGATGCTCCATATCCGTAATCATGAGAAATGCAAATCAACACCATAATGAGAGATCACCCCACACCCATTAGGATGGCTACTATTAAAGAAAAATAACAACTGCTGGCAAGGCTGTGGAGAAATTGGAGCTCTACACTGTTGGCAGAATTGTAGAATGGTGCAACTGCTATGGAAAACAGTATGGAATTTCCTCAAAAAACAAATAGAATTGTATAATTCAGTCTCATTTACGTCTCATTTCTGGGTGTATATCCAAAAGAATTGAAAACAGTGTCTCAAAGAGATATTTGCACATCCGTGTTCATAGCAGTGCTGCTCACAAAAGCCAAGGAGTAGAAGTAGTCCAAATGTCTATTGTTGAATGAATGGATAAACCAAATATGTATACATACAATGGAATATTATTCAGCCTTAAGGGGAATCATACAGCATGCTACAATGGGAATGAACCTTGAGGACATTATGTTATGTGAAATGTTAGTCACAAAAAGACAAATGCTACATGACTCCACTAAAGTAAATAAATTCATAGAAATGAGAATTAGAATGGGGTTACTGGGACCTGGGAGCCGGGGGTGGGGGGTGGGGGAGGGGGAAAAGAGCCTTGTTTAATGGGTATAGCGTTTCAGATTTGCAAGATGAAAAAGTTCTAGAGATCTGTTTCACAACAACGTGAATATATTTTGTACTACTGAACTGTACACTTAAAAATGGTTAAGATGGTGAATTTTATGTTTTTTAACACAAAAATGTGTATCAGTATGGTAATAAATTGGTCGTACAGAATAAATAAAGATGCTCATGATGGGAAGTGACCTGCCAGTAGTTCGAATAGCCCCAAGCCCTACCTGGCTGTCATGAGAGATGAGAGATACCGGTAGCCTATTTGTAGTTTACTAGGAAGTTCTACTACAGGCAGGGAGTAGACATTGATGGTTTTAAGCAAAAGCATAGCATTTCAGGATTTGAGTTGTGGGTAGATGGATTTGGTGGCTGTGAAAAGAATAGATTGGGTAGTTCAAAGCTAGAGGTAGATGACCGTTTGGGAGATGTTTATAGAAGTCAGATGAGGGCCTTCAGAAGTAAAGATAGAACTAGGGCTGTAGCAGTGGTGATGGAGTTTGAAACTTGCCAGAGGTAGCAGTGGCAATCTATGAAAGGAATTTGAGCTGAGAAGTAGCATAACCAGCTAATATCCTGGCCACGTTGTTTTGTCAGCAAAGAAGAGAATGGATGGGACTGGTGGGTGAAAGTGGAAGTAGAAAGACCAGTTGGGTGGCTGTATTCCAGAAGGGGAGGTAATCTTAGATTGGTATTCCTCAGGTGTTATTTAGTATTATTTAAAGTGGCCATCCTGGAATTACAAGACAGGAAGTATTTTTTTGCATGACTACTATGCTGATTACCATTTGGAACTATAGAGACCCTAAGTGAACCTTCCTGATGGAAAGGAATCCTTGAATCTCTTAGGTGTGTGCCATGCCCATATTTCTCCTTTGAAAAGAAGAACAGAAATAGTCTTCCAAAGACAGATCACTTTTCTTTGTGCCATGTGAGCTGAGGTCTCACAAATTTCCTGGAAGAGAGAAGGTTAAGAGAGACTTACTCATTGTCACATTGCCTTTTTTTTTTTTAAGTATATAAAATCAGACATGAAAGTCACCTTCTGGCTGCTCATATCCCACCTTCTAGGTGTTAAAACTTCAGTGCTGTGCTGTTCAATATGGTAGCCATTAGTGATATGTGGTACTTTAAGTCTAATAGAAATAAAAGTAAAAATTCAGTTCCTCCGTCATACTAGCTATATTTGAAGTGCTCAGTGGCTACATGTGTCTAGTGGATACCTTGTTGGAGACTACAGATATAGAACACTTCCATCATCAAAGTTCTATTGTAAAGTGCTGCTGTGGTAAGACTCCTCTGAGACTCTCTGCTTAGACAACACACATGCTGCTTGGGTATTTATTTTAATTTTGTATTATAGTCTCATTTTTGTCAAATTATGTACTCTGGAACTTTTCTCTTGTGCTTATCTGATGTATACATCTTTCCAAGTTTGTATACGCAACTCTATAGCATTTTTTCTAATGACCACACAGTGTTCCAATGAAGACTCTACCAGGCTATATTTATTCCCCTATCAATGAACATTCAGATTATTTCCAAAATTTTTGCTATAAGAAAATGCTCTAGTAAGCATCCTTATGCGTGTGTTTACGTATGATACTGGTATTTCTGTGTGTACATTTCTAGGGTTGGAATTGCTGAATGATAGACATTCACATTTTAAATCTTGGTTACAGTTGCCAAATTACTCTAAATAGTGGTTGGGTTCACTCCTATCCATGGTAAACAGAAGTGCCTATTTACACACATACTTGTCATCATTCTTTGTTACAGTTTCTTTGACTTGCTTTTCTGATAAGTGAAAAACGGTTCTCATGCGATAAAATAAGATTGTTATCAGACTTTATCTGTATTTTTTTTAAAGCGGCAGGTAATAGCAAAGTTAATCTGGCATTAGAAGAATTTACTTCAAATACAAGGAAAATTTTCTCACTAGTACTAGTTGAATATTATAATGAGTTAAATAATAGTGTTGAATTGGCTTCTTTAGAATATGCAGGAATTAGCTATAGCTAGCAGTATTTACATACCTTCACCCATATTTCACATCCTCACCTTATTAGCCATGCTTGTCTTTTTCTGAAGCTTTGGATATAATAAATCAGTAATACGTAAGTATGACATTGTAGGAAACAATTATAAAACGTGTAAAAGTTTTTTCTAACATATTATTGACCTTATGATTTCTTTCGAAAAACAAAATGAACAGAAAATGGACTAGGGCAATTAAATTATGTTAAGTCTATGTAGATTTTGTTGTTTTTGTTAAGATGGGTCTAAAGAGTTCTTAGGATTTGGGGCAAAGGGAGCATATTTATTTTTATAAACTTTTTAGAGGAGGAGGATATTTTAAACCTTAAAGATATTTTCAGTTCTGTCATTTTGTGAACTATTAAGAGCATACACTTACTTGACAACAGAAGTCATTAGAATTCTAGAACTGAAAGGACCCTTGAAGAGCTAGTCTGATTTAATCATGGTGTTCTGAAAGAAGCTGCTTGTAGAAATGGGATGGCCTCTTCATTTTAGATTGCTGCATATTTTATGTGCTGAAAAGAATATGCTAATATGCAATTTATTTTACCATTTCCCTAGAAATAGAAAACGATGAATAATTCTGAGGCATAGGAAATTAAGAAGCAGTTTCTCTATTCTTTAGTCCTTTTTTATTTCGTATTGCTCTGTGATGGGTTCTTTGCCTTGGCCAAGAAGAGCCAGCTAATTTTGTTGAAGTTTCTGAATTACTTACAAGCCGTGGGTTCTAGAGGTTCTTGCTCTTTATAGAAACAAGTACATTCTCTGTTTTTTTCTTGTCTCAGGAAGAATGGAAACGAATTTGCTTCTGTGCTAATAAGATCTTTTATTAGACCATGGAGATTAAATTAAGTTTTTCTTTTTCTAACATTTAATGATTTCAGTTTCTCATTTAGTTTTTGATCTTGACATGCTCATATTGGAAAAAGCAAATACTGCCAAATTAATTGCCCGCTTCAGGATTCAGTTTCCTTTCTAGCTTCAGGTTCTTGTTATATGAAAAACATACACTCAGTTTATGAGGACAGACTGTTCAGTAGCAAATCAGACTAAGGTATTTTTGGAATTAAAAAGAGCTACAGAAAGCAAAAGTTGAATTTCTTATTTGAGCTTTTGTTGGTAGAATAATTCATTCACTGGGAGTACCCCTAAAAAAACATCTATAATTTTTCATGTTTGAATTAAAATGTGTTTTCTCTGTGTCAATAACTATATCATTTATCAAATGAGAGACTGAACAGTTCTTTTAGACCAGTATTATCTGATCTCTTCGGGGATAAATTCTCTCCAGAAGGAGATGTAGTTACATTTTACATTTTGAAGTCACTGGTTTTATTCATTCAGGCAAAGTGTTGAACTTGATCAGGATAAGAACATCAGTTTGTGCTTATGTTATCAACCCCTTTAGACAGTTCAAAATAGTCATCTTCAGTGACGGGTATAAAAAACTTCAGGATTGAAAAGTTACTAATCACTGAAGAGGTAGTTGCTTTTTGTTACTATTATTATTATTACTTCATCTTACTTGTTTTTATTTCTCTCCACATTATATAAGTTGTAGAGACAAATAAAAGAGATCAGCTTATGAAATTTTTTTTTAATGTAGAGAACAAGAATAATTCAAGATGTGGTATGAAAGCAGGAATGAAGGGTAATGTCATCAAATGAAGTAGACTAACAAAATATTTTAAGCTGGCAAACTTTTGCAAAGAATCAAAATCCTCAGCGTAGTCCTTGATTTTCGGTGAATTTTAAGGGAAATTGGCTAAGAGTGTGAAAATTTAAAGAAAGCTCTCCTCTCCAGAAAGGTTCTTTCCCGCCCCCCCCCCCCCCAAATTAAAAGATTCAAAACTAAGCAGAACTGCCTCATGTACTTGGAAATGCCAGTTTTTCAGTAGGTTGCTCGGGAAATGAAGTGGGAAAACCCAGTTAAAACATGAGCCTTTGAAATATTTGGCTTATAGACGGAGGCTATGCTGATGTAATATAGTTGTAAAATTATTGCTTTAGGAGCAACATCTGGTACATGAATCTCAGCATGAAAGTAGCAAGACGAGGGTAGGAGTTCCATGATCTATTTTAGATTTTTTTCAGTAGGCACTATTTGCCATTTTGAAAAATGTTTTTTTCCAGGTAAGTGTATTTTTATTATTTTTAATTCCAGTGTAATTAACATACAGTATTATATTAGTTTTAAGTGTATAATATAGTGAATCAGCAATTCTGTACATCTCCTTAATCCTCATCTCCTGTGATCTCCCCCATCCCCCCCATCTCCCCACCTCTCCTCTGCTAACCATCAGTTCTCTGTAGTTTCTTGGGGTTTGTCTCATTTTTCCCCCTTTGCTTGTTTTGTTTCTTAAATTTCGCATATGAGTGAAAGCATATGGTATTTGTCTTTCTCCAACTGACTTCGTTTAATGTTACACCCTCTAGATCCGTCCATGTTGTGGCAAATGGCAAGATTTCATTCTTTTTATGGCTGAGTAATATTCCATCGTATATGTATACCGCCTTTTTATCAGTCGTCTATTGATGGACACTTGGCTGCTTCCATAATTTGACTATTGTAAATAATGCTGTAGTAAACATAGGGGTTCATGTATCCCTTTGAATTAGTATTTTAATATTCTTTGGGTAAATACCCAGTAGTGGAATTACTGGGTCATAATGTAATTCTATTTTTAATTGTTTGAGGAACCTCTATACTGTTCTCAACAGTCGCCACATCCATTTACATTTTCACCAGTCGTGCATGAGGGTTCCTTTTCCTCCACATCCTCACCAACACTTGCTGTTCTTGTGTTTTTGATTTTAGCTGTTTGGACAGGTATGAAGTGATATCTCATTGTGGTTTTGATTTGCGTTTCCCTGATGAGGAGTGATGTTGAGCATCTTTTTATGTATCTGTTGACCATCTGTATGTTTTCTTTGGAGAAATACCTGTTCATGTCTTCTGCCCATTTTTAATTGGATTATTTGTTTTGTGTTGAATTGTCTAAGTTCCTTATATATCTTGGATACTAGCCCTTTATTAGATGTGTCATTTGCAAATATCTTCTCCCATTCAGTAGGTTGGTTTTTAGTTTTGTTTGCTTTGCTCTGCAGAAACTTTTTATTTTGATGCCATCCCAACTGTTTGCTTTTGCTTTTTGTTTCCCTTGCCTCAGGAGACATATCTAGAAAAATGTTGCTTTGGCCAGTGTCAGAGAAATTACTGTCTGTGCTCTCTCCTAGGATTTTTATGGTGTCAGGTCTCACATTTAGGTCTTCAATCCATTTTGAATTTATTTTTGTGTATGGTGTGAGGAAGTGGTCCAGTGTCATTCTTTTGCATGTAGCTGTCCAGTTTTCCCAACACTATTTGTTGAAGAGTGTCTATCTCCCGTTGTATATTCTTAGCTTCTTTGTTGAATATTAGTTTATCATGTGATTGTGGGTTTATTTCTGGCCTCTCTATTCTGTTCTGTTGACCTATAGGTCTATTTTTGTGCCAGTATCATACTCTTTTGATTACTACAGCTTTGTAGTATGCCTTTTTTTTTTTTTTTAATGTTTATTTTATTTATTTTGAGAGAGCGAGTGAGCAGGAGAGAGGGAGAGGATCCTAAGCAGGCTCCGGGCTGTCAGTGAAGAGCCGATCAAGAGTTGGATGCTTTACTGTCTGAGCCACCCAGGTGTCCCTAGTACAGCTTTGTAGTATATCTTGAAATTTGAGATTGTGATACCTCATGTTTTGTTTTTCTTTTTCAAGATTGCTTTGGCTATTCACCGTCTTTTGTAGTTCCACACACATTTTAGGATTGTTCTAGTTCTTGTGAAAAATGCCGTTGGTATTTTGATAAGGATTGCATTAAATGTGTAGGTTGTTTTGTCTAGTATGGACATTTTAACAATATTTGTTTTTCTAATTCATGCACGTGGAATATGTTTCTCTTTGTGTCATCTTCAGTTTCTTTTATCAGTGTTTTCAAAGTACAGGTCTTTCACCTCCTTGGTTAAGTTTATTCCTAGGTATCTTATTATTTTTGATGGAATTGTAAATAGGATTTTTTAAAAACTTTTTTTAGTGTTTATTTTTGAGGGAGGGAGGGAGAGAGCAAAGGAGACACAGAATCTAAAGCAGGCTCCAGGCTCTGAGCTGTCAGCCCAGAGCCCAGCGTGGGGCTCAAGCTCACAAACCTAAGCTGAGGTCAGACGCTTAACCGACTGAACCACCCAGGTGCCCCTAAATAGGATTGTTTCTTTAATTGCTCTTTTGGCTGCTTCATTATTAGTATATAGAAATGCAACAGATTTCTGTATATTGATTTTTGTATCAATATACTGAAATTCATTTATCAGTTGTAGTCGTTTTTTGGTGGAGTCTTTCAGGTTTTCTATATATGGTATCATGTCAATTGCAAACAGAGTTTTACTTTTTCCTTACCAGTTTGGATGCCTTTATTTCATTATGCTAATTGCTGTAGCTAGGACTTCCAGTACTATGGTGAGTAAAGATGGTGAGAATGGACATCCTCTTAGGGGAAAAGTTCTCACTTTTTTCCCCATTGAGTATGATGTTCGCTTTGGGTTCTCTCTGTAGGGCCTTTGTTATGTTGAGGTATGGTCTCTCTAAACCTACTTTGTGGAGAGTTTTTAATCATGAATAGATGTTGTACTTTGTCACATGCTTTTTCTGCATCTATTGGAATGATATGGCTTTTACCCTTTCTCGTATTGATGTGATGTATCGTGTTCATTGATTTGTGAATATTGAGCCACTCTTGCAATACCACTGGATGGAGAATGGTAATTTTAACAGCCGTTGAGAGTGTCTATGTGCTAAGCACTGTTCCTATATATTCTAACAACAGTATGAAGTAAATATAGTTATTCACTCCATTTTGCTAAAGACGAAGCTGAGACAGTAAGAGATTACATAAATTGCCTAAGGTCATATAACTCTTTAGGGGGTAAAACTGGGTATCCAGCCCAGACAACCTGACACCAGAGACCTAATAGTTGTTTTAGATTTGTGCTGTCTCATACTGTAGCTGCTAGCCACATAAACTTTTGAGCACTTGAAATGTGCCTCGTCCGAACAGATGTGCTCTAAGTGTAAAATATACATCAGATTTTGAAGATTTAGTGTGGGGAAAAAAGTAAAATATCTTCTGAATAATTTAACATTGATTACATATTGAAGTGGTATGTTGGCCATATTATATTACATAACATATTAAAATTTCACCTGTTTTTTTCTACTTTTAAAATATGGCTACTACTAAATTTTAAATTGAATGTGTGGCTCCCATTATATTTTTATCGGAGAGCACTGCTAAAGACTGGCCACCAATGAGTGAAGAGTGTAATTGGAGAGAATAGAAGGGTGGTGGCAGGCAAAGGAAAAAAGGATAATTAGGATCAGATTAGATTGGCATTAAAGTTTATCTTTGAAGCCGGTGTTCCTCAGAGAGTGATGCATGGACGGTCTGCTTCAGATTTGCAGGGTGAGGCCATCCCTGGAACTTCAGTCATCCCTGATTCATTATTTTCACCTCTTGCAGCGCTACCTAGAGAGAGGAATCTGCAGAAGAGACAGTAACTCCAGTTTTACAAGGCAGTGAATGTGAATCCCATTTTCTTAATTTTCTGATCAATTTTGTTGAATTAGACTTTAGCATAATGAAAGGCATAGGCAGTTGCTGACAGTGTCATTTAAAGATTTGCTTTCTGAAGATTGGATGTTTGCTACTTATTTAATAAATGGGGAAAACATTTAAAATGACCTTATAATCTATAGTGTAGCCTTTGACTAAAATGAGTGCCACTTAGCTTAGTAAGCAAACTAGGTAATTGCCAATGGCTAAATGATTTGGTGAATTGTGGAGCGTTTGGAATTTTCATACTGGACCCTGACTACCCTAAAGAAGTTGTATGTTCTGGTGTCCTTAGTCTAGAATACACTGTGAAATTGGCTTACCTCTTAAGTTATACCACAGCTTGGGCCTTTAAAATTACCCTGCCCCATAGGAGATTTTTGTCTATTTATTCTAAGAGACAATCATGGTGAATGATTTTTAGCTTTTCTTTATAGTAAGTAATAATGAAAAGTTAGTGTTATTTCATTATGAGTACATAGAATGTATAGATCTTAAGGTCCTATAGTAATGTTTCATATTGACACTGAATAGTGCACAGTTCTTAAATATATTAAATACGTTGGTTTTGTTATCTACAACTTTGATTAAGGATCAATTAAAAAACGCTGACTACGGGATCACTTGTAGAACACCAGCCTTCATAGAAAAGTTACCAGAGGGAAAGACTGCCTGAACAGAATTATTCGCCTGAATGGCAACTTGATTAGACATTCATCAGATATTGTTTTAATATAAACCATTTTTTTTTTTTTTAAGAATGTGCTTGGCCTGCTTGCACAGTTTGAGGGCATAAGAAATAACCTCAGTGAAGTGCAAGATTCCAACACTTTTTAACAGCTGACAATAGCCATCAGACAGCACTCTGCAAAATGGTATCAAATGATTTTCAGCAGACTTCAGGAGGCTGCAAAATTTACATCACCGGCACAGAGTAGAAATAGCCATAAGGGTAGTACACAGTTTCCAAATGTCTCCCTTTAAAAAAAAAAAACGGTTTCCACTTTTGAGTTGATGAGAATCAGAATTCATTTTCTTACAGTATTATAAATAGGCTTAGGATTCTAGACCAACCTTCAGAAACATCTTTGACCTTCCTGAGTAATAGTGCTGTTTCACCTTCCATTAAGCTCTGACTTCTTTAGAAAATATATTCCTACGATAGGGGGAGATGCCTGATTAGGTCCCCTTCCCCTCTTGTTAATAGAAACTTCTATCAGGGGCCTCGAGAAATGGGTAAACCTTCATGAACACAAGTATCTTGTATAAAGAATTTGTCAAGGTCTTTCTCTTCCTGGATGTTTCTGATTCTGCTATGAAGAGATACCAGGTCTCTGCAGGGGCAGGAAATCCAAATTGCTGCTGACTTGTGTTTGATTGTATGAGTCATTTGTGAATTGAGTCAGGTGCTTTTTATTTCAGTATGGAGGAGAAATAACACATTTTTCATTGTTCAGAAGTTATGTGCACAAACTAAGCTTTTTTTTTTTTTTTAATTTCCAAACTAAGCTCTTTGAAGGCTTATTTGCTTTTGTGTCTCTAGCACTTAGCACGGTGGCCAACACACAAAAGATGTCATGTTTGTTGAATGAATCAGTGACTAACTGAGGGAGTGAACCATTAGCTGACCCCATTATGTGCTTGCAATTATACATGGTCTTTCTGAGATTGTGGTATTTCAATATATTCATTTTATGCAGTATTAAAATTGAATTATGGATTTTAGAGGGATAAGCTTTTCAAGGTACTTTCCTTTCTTGAACAAGAAAAATAGTGCATTTTCTAAAACTCTGTAGATGGGATGGCCTAGTTGTCATCAGCCCACAATAAGGCAATTGTTTTTGGTCTAATGGAAAAATTAGGAGAGTAAAGAAATTGCCTAACTGAATTAGATTGCCAAAGAACAAACTGTAATTTTCCAATTTAGAAAAAAATTTCCAAATCTTGATATCAAGGGAATGTTTCTATTTTAAGTTTTTTTTTTTAATGTTTATTTATTTTTGAGAGAGACAGAGACAGAATGCGAGTGGGTTGGGGCAGAGAGGGAGACACAGAATCGGAAACAGGCTCCAGGCTCTGAGCCATCAGCACAGAGCCCGATGCGGGGCTCGAACTCGTGAGCCGTGAGATTGTGACCTGAGCCGAAGTTGGACGCTCAACCGACTGAGCCATCCAGGCACCCCTTCGGAATGTTTCTGTTTTATGCATTTAATTTTTTTTAATGTTTATTTATTTCTGAGACAGAGACAGAGACAGAGCATGAGTGGGGGAGGGGCAGAGAGAGAGAGGGAGACACAGAATCCGAAGCAGGCTCCAGGCTCTGAGCTGAGGGCTCGAACCCACAGATTGCGAGATCATGACCTGAGCCGAAGTTGGACGCTCAACCGACTGAGCCACCCAGGCGCCCCAGGAATGTTTCTGTTTTAAAATAATATGTCAGGTGGCTCAGTCGGTTAAGCCTCAGACTTCGGCTCAGGTCATGATCTCACAGTTTAGGAGTTTGGGCCCCGCATCGGGCTCTGTGCTGACAGCTTGGAGCCTGGAGCCTGCTTTGGATTCTGTGTCCCTCTCTCCCTGCCCCTCCCCTGCTCATGCTCTGTTTCTGTCTCTCAAAAATAAATAAAACATTTAAAAAAATTTAAAATAATATGTCATCTTGCTTTTTGGCCTGAACTGTAAGCCCCACGTTTCCTAGTTTTTATGCTCCTTCATAAGCCATAGGAGAGTAGAGAGTAAGTATAGCAGAATATGTGTGAGCGTGGGCTTTAGAACTCCTGGAGCCCTGGTTTCAAACCCCACTCCACCACTTAATGCTCTGTGATCTTGGTCAAGCTGTATAAACTAAGGGATCTGGTTTTCTCATTGTAGTAAAGGGACGATAAAGAATCCTTGGCATGTGTAAGTGAATTAATGTCTATAAAGCACTCAGACACATAGAAATCTGAATATGGGGGCGCCTGGGTGGCTCGGTCGGTTAAGCGTCCGACTTCGGCTCAGGTCATGATCTCACGGTCCGTGGGTTCAAGCCCCACGTCGGGCTCTGTGCCGACAGCTCAGAGCCTGGAGCCTGTTTCAGATTCTGTGTCTCCCTCTCTCTGTGACCCTCCCCCATTCATGCTCTGTCTCTCTCTGTCTGAAAAATAAATAAACGTTAAAAAAAAAAAAAAATCTGAATATGTTAGTTGTTATGTGATAACCCCTATATGTGAGTTGCCTCTTTTTGCCTTTGCTCATGTTAACCTTTTTTTTTTTCAAGTAAATTTGAAAAGTTCCTGGCTGCTCTTGAAAGACCTATGGTCACTCCTCCCTGCATTTTGTGACATCTCTCTCACTGTCTCCTCTTTTTTATTTATTCTTTTTTTATTTTTATTTTTTTAAACATTTTTTTTTTCAACGTTTATTTATTTTTGGGACAGAGAGAGACAGAGCATGAACGGGGGAGGGGCAGAGAGAGAGGGAGACACAGAATCAGAAACAGGCTCCAGGCTCTGAGCCATCAGCCCAGAGCCCGACGCGGGGCTCGAACTCACGGACCGCGAGATTGTGACCTGGCTGAAGTCGGACGCTTAACCGACTGCGCCACCCAGGCGCCCCTGTCTCCTCTTTTTTATATTAAGTAGTTGTTACGGCACTCACCATGTACTATAGTTATGTGTTTGTCTGCATCGGGTCACAAATCCTCTAAGGACAAGGAATATGTTTGAATTTTTCTCTGTTCCCAGTACAGGGCATGGCACATGCACGTGGTATTTAACAGAGCATTTGTTGTTTATTTGATGTGTATATGGAGATCTTCTACAAGCTATGCAGTTTTAATCAAATGATAGTGCTGCTTTAGGGCTTATAATATGGCTAGGAATGTGCTTGGCAATTAGGAAGTAGTTACCTGGTATTTCAGTGCCAAAGATGAGAATATTATCACAAAGCTAATTGAGCCATGATTCCAGGTACCAGACTGTTACTTTCTTATCATCTATATGTAATTGAGTTTAGCAACTTTTAAAACCTTATATATAATTGAATGTTATATATGCGTCCTTCCCACTGTAAGCATCCTAGGTATCTGGTTTAGTCCCATCTTTTAAAATGATTCTTTGCTAGAAATATGAAGCTTGACTGGTTTAAATACAATATTTTGTTTATATTTTGTAGTATTTTAATAACTAAATCTTGATGATTAGCATTGAGAACTTACTATGTGTCAGGCACTGAGGATTTTAGTATGCTATTTGATTTAAACCCTTATAACAATCTGATAAGATAGAAAGCACTTCTGATTTCCATGCTTTTACGGAGACAAGTAAAGTTTGCAAATATGGGCTAACTTGCTGGTAAGTCCTAGATCCAGGATGTGAACCTAGGCAATCTGATTCTGGGGCCTAAGTGTATATGCAACTGCCTGCTCTTTTCACGTTTTCTTTGAACTTTATCTGTTTTTTAATTTAGTTTGAGGTAACATATATAAAATGTTTGTCTCAGAATAGTTACTCAAAAGTAATAGTTTTATTTCTTCTGATGTGATATATCATAAGAGGTAAATTCAAAGATACTCTCCATACCTTTTTGAGATTTTAATTCCTTGTTGCGGTGTTTCTTGAACATCCTATTTTAATCTGAGCAAATGTTCTCATGTGAAGGAAATCACAGAGTGTCAGAAAATGTCAGAAATTATAGACCTCTTGTTTCAAAATTCAGTTTTTTTTCATTGATGCTTTGTTTTATTAAAAAAAAGTTACATTAAGGTATCCATGTGGAATGTTAGGTGTGTTTTTTGTCACTGTGTGCATTTAATTTGTCTCATGTCTGAGCAACAAATATTTGTAATTTTAAAGATTTTTAAAATTCACCTTTGTGGTTTGGTTTAAATGTGGAAACTTGATATCCAGTATCTTAACATCCAAATAACTTGCACAGTTCTACATAGATTTGGAAATTCAGCCCGAAAGTTTCCTAATTATTATGTACAGCAAAATTTTTCCATTGTATAGTTTACCTTTTTCTTCCTTAATGCCAACATTATATTTATATAATATGTATTTAAATATATATCAGGTGTTCTATTATGTTTAGAGAAATGCTTTTAAAAATATTGTTAAGCTCTTTGTTTCATGTAAGCACTTTTCATCTTTTTTAATAATAGGTAAATCAACAAGCTGGGAAGATGATGGCTGGGGAGCATGGGAAGAAACAGAACCCCAAGAACCTGTAAGTCTTTATAAATGTATGCATGCTTTTTGAAAGTGGCATTTCCTTTTATAATGATGGTGACACATTCCAGTGTTAGGTCGACATTTGAAAACCTTTGTCAAGGACATCTTTATGCTTACTTACTAGTACTTAAGCAAATATTTTTATTTTTAAGGTATATTTATTTATATTGAGAGAGGGAGCATGTGCACGTGTTAGCAGGGGAGGGACAGAGAGAGAATCCCAAGCAGGCTTCGTGCTGCTGTCAGCATGGAGCCCGATGGGGGGCTTGATCTCACAAACTGTAAGATCATGACCTGAGCCGAGGTCAAGAGTCAGAGGCTTAACTGACTGAGCCACCCAGGCGCCCCAAGTAGATACCTTTCTTAAGGATTTAATGACTTTAAGTCAGCCAGCTAAGCAGGCTGAATGGAGAAGAACTGTTTTAGGATTCTTTCTCCTTGATTAGTTATTATTTTAGACTCCTCATTCAACACATTTGTTAAGTGCCCGTCATAATCTAGGCATTTTTCTAGATGCTGGAAGTATAGCAATGAGTAAGTAGAGGAAGTCCCTGGATGTGTTTTCATCTATCAGTAATAGAAAATCTAACCTAAACTGGCTTAAATAACAAGGAGATTCATTAGCTCATATAGAAGGAAGTCAGAGGTAGTATGGACTCATAGGTGTTTGATCAGGAGATTCAACTATGTCATCAAGGACTTAAGTTTTTTCCTTCTGTCTCCTCTGCATATACAGTACTGACTTCATCCTAAAGATTGTTTTTCTCTAGATGGAGTGTGGCACCATGTTTCTTCATTCATGACCAGAGGGAGAAAACAGACTCTTACAGGAGCAGGGAACAACTTTTTCAGAAACCTCTAGCGAGCCTTGCCTGTATCTTCTTGGCCAGAATAAGGCCAGACACTCATTTTTGAACTAGTCACTGGCAGGGGATAGATTTTTCATCAGTCAGTCATACCATTCCCTCGAGTTGGAAGATAAAGGGTCAACATCTCCTGAGGCCCATGACTGAACAAAATTACAGTTTTTTATGAAGAAAGAAGAATGAACATATATATTGGGTAGATCTTCTTATCATCCCTGTTCTAGCAGCTTATACTCTAATGGGGAGAGAAAATTTTTTTTCAAAAAGATAGATAAAAGTATCAGATGGTGGTAATCAGAGTTATGTAGGGGATTCAAACGGTGATGTGATGGCAAGTGATCAAGTGACTACTATAGCTTGGGTGGCCTAGGAAGGCTTTTTAGAGGATGCCACATTTAAGCTGCGGTCTGAAAGACAACAGGGAGTCAGCGACGTGAAGATCTGGCAAAGAACATTGCAGGCCAGGGCAACAGCTCATGCAGAGGCCCTGTGGCAGTACTGGGCTTGGAGTTTGGAGGACATGAAGAAGGCCAGTGTGGCTTGGCAGGACTGGAGGCTATGAGATGGGGTCAGAGAAATTGGCAGGCTTCATGTAAGGCTTTGTGAATTTGGAATTATTGTAAATGTGATAGGAAACCACACATAGCTGATTTCTCACTTTTAAAATTCATCTTCGCTGCTTTTTGGGATCAGTTGAAATAGGGAGGGAAAGTAGAAGCAGGGAGAGCAGTTAGGAAGCTGTTGTGGTAGTGTAGCTGGGAAATGATGATGGCTTCCACTGAGGTGATATTAGTGAAAATGAGATAGTGATGGATTCAGGATAAGTTTAGAGATAATAAGATTTTGCTCTCAGTTGGTTGTGAGGGATGAAAGGGAAAAAAAATCGAGGATTTACTTCTGTGATCCTGGGATGTGATGTAGATGAAACATCCTTGGCAAGGTGTCGGTACTCCCTAAAGCCGGGTGATAGATACCAGTCTCTTCATTTTTGGCAGTGTTTGAAAATATCCACTATAAGTTTCTTTCTAAAAAGAAAACTTACTTTTGGTTTTTGGCTTGAGCAGGTGTTTGGCTTGAGCAGCTGGATGGATGGTGGGGAAAACTAGAATAGGTTTGAGGGAGAAATGGAAGAGCATTGTGTTGTAGGAAGTGGAGCCTGCTACGTCATGCCAATTGGTGGAAAAGCTCCGTGGGGAGATTAAGAACGGGAAACCAGTTCAGAAGGCCTTATGGAGAATTGGAATGTGTTGAATAAGATGTAATGCAGCTCGAGGAACTTGTTACACCAGCACTTCAGCAAACAGACACCTTGCTCCTTGCCCCTCTAGTGCGGTGTCATCATGGGGACTCAGCTGTACTCTGTCTCTGTTTTTACCAAGACCGACTGGCTTCCGCTTACTCACGATCTACACTGTTTCATGGCTGATACTTGTGTCTTTCATTCGTGGTTGTCTTGGATTCTTTTCTCCTCTTTGTTTCACACCCAGAGCTCATATGAGGATTTGATGGAGTCTCTTCATCACTACCCAGTACAGGACATTTGCAGACGGTGGGGCATAGTATTTATACCCGGCCACTCCGTGGGATGTCAGCCTGCCTCTTAATGCTGCCCTCTGATTGGGCATCCACCAGAGGTCTCATTAGCTACTGTGGGGGCGGAAAGAAAGGCGAGGGGGTGTGTGTAAAGAGGGTTGGAGGCTCCGCCTGACCATGTGAGTAAACCTCTCAGGAGGAGATGGGTGTGCTTGGAGAACCTCTCAGAAAGAGGCGGTGTGACTGGTAGCTATTTTGCATGTGGTGTTGGCTACATTCAGTATTTGTTTTCTAGAAACCTATAGCTAAGTGACTGTTGTGAGTAATACGACAAGCTCCTGAGTAAGTTTGAGGTTTTCTGGAATAAACCTCACAGACGTTGCGCGTTAAAGTGGACACATGCATTTGTGATCTCCGGGGAGGTTCCATTGGGACAGTTATTGTTAAACATCTAAAATGGTGCTGGTGCTGAGTTATGGTATTTATTTACAGACCTAGAGGCCTACATCTTACTGTGTCTACTGGGGCATAGTTGGTTCTTTCTGGAATGGATTTTTCCTAGTGAATGACATAGTTGGAGAGTTGTGTGTCTGTTACATTTTCTGTAATATTAAGTATTAATATTAATATTAATAAATATTAAATATTAGATGTAATATTAATCTGATAATATTAAGGGGGTTAGTTTACTGATAATGTGTCATATCCCTGCTTTTTGGCTCACATAACAGTGTGCCTTCTCTAAGTGTGTACTTCCTCGTGGCATTGTAATGTACCAGAGTAGAAAATGATCGAAGCTACAATTTGGGGTCAGAGAAGCAATAGTCCTGATGTAAGGCTTTATGAATTTGGAGTTTATTATTTTTATTTTTTATTAAAATTTTTTTTTTAATGTTTATTTTGAGAGAGAAAGACAGAGAGAGAGAGAGAGAGAGCGCAGGAGAGGAGCAGAGAGGAGACAGAATCTGAAGCAGGCTTCAGACTACGAGCTGTCAGCACAGAGCCCGACGCAGGGCTCAAACTTATAAACAGCAAGATCATGACTTGAGGCAAAGTCGGATGCTTAACTGACTGAGCCATCCAGATGCCCTGTGGAGTTTATTTTAATGTTTATTTTTGAGAGAGAGAGAGAAAGTGTGAGTGGGGGAGGGGCAGAGAGCGAGGGAGCCGGAGGATCCGAAGCGGGCTCTTGGCTGACTGCAGAGAGTCCAATGCAGGGCTCAAACTCCTGAACCTTGAGATCATGACCTGCGCTGAAGTTGGACGCTTAACTGAGCCACCCAGGCGGCCCTGGAGTTTATTCTAAATGTGATCAGAAACCACACTATTTCTGATTTAGAAAGCTCACCTTTGCTGCTCTGTGGAGTAAGTTGTAGTGGGTCTTTTGATTAGTTAGTTGTGTCTCTCATACTCATGACTTTTCATGGGCCGGCTTGTATTATAATATTTTATATTGATGTGCCACTGTTCCAGCTGATTCTGGGTGATGTGAACAATGATCGCCTGGTTAGAGTGTGTATATTCTTATACTTTCTTTGCGTCTGTTAAGGCGTGCCAACTTCTGTTTGTTGGTAAGGCTATCCTAAATTTAGGAGTAAAACTTCTTTTAACTGTTTCAGTAAGAAGCTGAAATATGTTTCTACTCAATCCAAAACACATTAACTTACGTGTAGCACATTTCTTCATTTGGATAAAATTGGTTGTTTACAAATGGCCCTTGTGGATGATGGTAGCTTGTTCTCTTTGTCCTAACTGATATTCTCACACAGTGGATTTGGCATACACGGCCAGTGAGACAGTTGATGACAATTTTGGGTGTTCAAGTCATTCCTAACTGTTCTCATTATCCCCCTTTGAACCCTTGTGCCTTGTCAGGATCTTATATACATGGCAAAGGAGAAGGTATTTGAATGACAACAAAAGTGGGCCAGGATAGTGATATTGAGATGTTACCTGGGTGTTAAAATGATCCTGCTGTATTTAACAGAGCTTCTTTGAATTTGGATCCTGTCCTTAAAGTAAGACAGCATCTTTGTGAAGGGAGACTGTTCCGTAGTGAGAATAAAAATGGCAGGACGGCCAGGCGAAAGGATGTGATTGCTGCCTTACACTGCAGCATCATCACTGTCCATGCATAACATCACTAGGAGGTGGGGTTTTGCTGAGCAAAATGTTTGATACCAGGGCTGTTGGAAATGTTAACTGAGGTAAGAGACTTGTGTTATTTCTGCTACTGTCTAGGATCATGAAAATTCCAAAGGCATAGCCAGCTTTGGAGGCATAACAAGAATCAGAATAAATTTCTGCAGATGTATGAATTGCATGCCGTAGTCAAGGTAAGAGAGGTAGCCACGTTGTCAGAATGGAGAAGGAACTTTCTACTGTCTCTTGTTAGGAATAGACAGCAAGGGGCACCTGGGTGGCCCTCGATTAAGTGACTGACTTGATTTCAGCTCAGGTCATGATCTCACGGTTTGTGGGATCCAGCCCTGCAGCAGGCTCTGTGATGATAACATAGAGCCTGCTTGGGATTAATTCTCTCTCTCTTTCTGTCTCTCCCTCCCTCCCTCTCTCTCTCTCTCTGCCCCTGTCTCCCTCCCTCTCTCTCTCTTTCTAAAATAAAAAATAAAATAAAATAAAAGGAACAGACAACAAACTCAAAACCTGCCTTTCCTGAGAGTCTCACTTGTAGGTCTTGTCCACATTGAAGTTGAGACCAGTATTGGAACAAGAGACAAGTCTTGCAATCAATTTAGGGCTGCGTCAAGGTGCTGTAACTGTAAAAACAATGGTAGCGTTCTCCACCACTGGGTTGCGGTCATTATGAACAGCAGAGGAGAATAGTCTGACACTGGAGAGGTGTTGTGTTTTGGTCTTTGGGGGGGCTGCAGTGGTGTGCAGATGAACCACAGGTGGGGTAGCTAAGAGTAAAGCACAGCAACAGCCACCACGAGCACCGAATGCCGGCCTGGAGGCCAGCTGGCTGTTAGTGCGTCCAGCAGAAAACGAAAAACTTCGGGGTGCTTTTATCTCCATAAGTCTGTCAGCTCTTTGAGAGTAGGTTCTTATTTTTGGCAGAAGAGAGAGAAGGGTTTCTGTAATCAGAAAGATTTGGGGGCGCCTGGGTGGCGCAGTCGGTTAAGCGTCCGACTTCAGCCAGGTCACGATCTCGCAGTCCGGGAGTTCGAGCCCCGCGTCAGGCTCTGGGCTGATGGCTCAGAGCCTGGAGCCTGTTTCCGATTCTGTGTCTCCCTGTCTGCTCCTCCCCCGTTCATGCTCTGTCTCTCTCTGTCCCAAAAATAAATAAACGTTGAAAAAAAAATTTAAAAAAAAAAAAAAAAAAGAAAGATTTGGCACCAGTATGGACAAAGCTCTTTTAAGGATGGGAGAAGCCTCTTCAGCTTTCTGTGATTCTGAGATGTCCGCTATAATAAGGGCTCAGTGAAGAAAGCATATTCTAATACCCTTTATCAGCAGTAGCCACCATGTTCAGGAAAGGATACATTTGTGACATGGGTGGGCTTAGGAACTTTAAGGATAGCTTCCGTTAGAGGACAAATCTCTTTCTTCTGTAGGTATTTCATGCCTACGTGAGTCAGCTTGGCTGCTGTAACAGAATACTACAGACTTGGGGTCTTAACAGAAATCTATTTTGTCACAGTTCTTTTTTTAATTTTTTTTTTTAAATGTTTATTTTTGAGACAGAGAGAGACAGAGCATGAATGGGGGAGGGTCAGAGAGAGAGGGAGACACAGAATCTGAAACAGGCTCCAGGCTCTGAGCTGTCAGCACAGAGCCCGACATGGGGCTCGAACTCACGGATCGTGAGATCATGACCTGAGCCAAAGTCAGACGCTTAACCGACTGAGCCACCCAGGCGCCCCTATTTTCTCACAGTTCTGAAAGCTAGAAGTTCAAGTTCAAGGGGCTGTCAGAGTTGGCTTCTGGTGAGACCCCTTTTCCTGGCTTGCACACAGCCACCTTCTCACTGTGTCCTTACGTGGCCTTTCCTCTGTGTGCAAAGAGAGAGCAGTGAGTCATGGTGTCCCTTCCTCTTATAAGGATAACCAGTCTGTCAGATTAAGGCTCTGCCCTTCTGACCTCATTTAACCTTAGTTACCCCCTTAAAGGCCCCATCTCCAGATAACAGTCCCATCAGGGATTAGGGCTTCAACGTGGGAATTTTGAGAGGACACAATTGAGTCTATAAAAATGCCCCAAATAACTCTTTGTGTACAAGTGCAAAAAATAAGCTTAAGGGATTCCTACTTGCCCAAAGTAAAAGAAGATAGTTATACTATAACACCTACCGGTGAATGATCCTCTGATAGTAAATAGCCTTGCTGTATTTTCTACAGTGTGGTTACAAGGGCTTTTAGTTTAGATTATAATTTGTTTGCTTTGGGAGAGAAGTGATCGGCGGGGGGGGGGGGTATTTTGCTCAGCCTCATGCAGTAATAGAAATGGAGGCAGTTAAGGAAGAAGCTGGACAAGGTCTAATTTTAAGGCAGATTTAATAAGCTTTCTTTCATTGGTATATTAAGTCCAAACGGTAGGAAATAGAGAATCCAGGATTTGCAGGGCGATGGTTTCAGGAAGCACAGAAGCTTCTGGGTTGAGGCCTTCAGTTAAGGTAGGACGCGTGGAAAATTTCCATTCAGAAGACACTTTGGAATGTGTTTTGTCTGTTTTACAGAAAGTGGTGTAGTACAGTTTACAATTTGATTTAGCAGATTAACAAGAAATGAATGCATGCTGGCCAGAGAGAGGGCCCCAGAGAAATGTTTGTTTATAGACTGAGAAATTGGATATAGCATGACCTGATTAGAGATTCTTAGAACATTAATAATCTGGGATAATACTGGAAAATATTTTGCCTTATTTTAGTGTCATTAGACTCTGGAGTCACCCACCGCATAAGAGACCTAAGCACCAGATTGGCCACAGGCAGAGGAGAGCACCCAAGTTATACCAAGGTTATGTTTTAGGTTCTTTTACAAAAGGGGAAATGGCTACAGAGGTTCTCCTTACTAAGGTGGGCTCTCATTGAGATTTTGGTGTTTGACTCTTAGAAACACTCATTTTGCCAATGACCTTCCTGTTAACGTTACTACACGCTGGGTCTAGCGTAGTGATTCTCAATTGGAGGTGATTTTGTCCCCTTGGGAGATATTTGGCACTGTCGAGAGAAATTTTAGGTTGTCACAACTTGGGGGAAGGTGCATCTAAGGGGGTAGAGGACAGGGACGCTGCTAAACACCTTACAGTATGCAGGACAGCATTCTAAAAGAATTTTCTAGCCCAAAATGTCAGTTGTCCTAAAGTTCAAAAACCTGGGTCCAGCTCATGGCTTTCAGTGTAACTCAGTCCTTCTTTCTGTTATTCCTCCTGCCTGTTTCTAAAATCCCTTGGCGTCTTTGGGGGCTTCAGAACTTTTGACCTGTATGGCCATTGATTTGTTTTTAATAGATTCTGGTGAGTTGGTCTGTTAGTGTGAAAAGTGCAGCTAAAAGATTGTTTGCCAGTAATGAAAGGTGAACATAAAGTTGTTCCTCAGTCTTTGGCCACAGGTCAACAAGTAGTCCAGGTTCTGTCTTGGTGGCCTTATTTATGCCTAAATGTTTGAAGGAGAGCTGCCTTTAGTTTCCCGGTCACAGCCAGCCACCACTTTTTCCTGCTCTTGCTTATCGTTGGTTAATTTCATTTCAAATCTGTACTCCTCAGGCATTCCTGTAGGGTAGCTTGTACATTTTGGCTTAGTGATGGGCCCGTGGTCCTCAGCTGGGGAGGGTGGGACAGCCATCTGCCTGGGCAGTGGGCTAGGGGTCAGGAAACATGACTGTTGCTCAAACACACGTTCAGCGAGGCCTCCAGATTTGAGCCGCATCTTTGCCCTCCTTTCCCAAGGGACCTGGTACCGGTTCCTAAGCCTGTGGTCAGCTCTAGGGACTGTGAAATCTGTTGGCACCTGCCCTTCTGCTTTCTAGTGGCTCTTCTCCTCTCATTCTTTTTGCCCTTCCTGGTCTTTACCTTTAAGCAAACTCTGTAACTGCTGTTTTTAGTAGGGTTGAGGGCACTGGGGAGAGTAAGGGGAAAATTCATGTATTTATTCCTCTCTCTTTTTTAAAAAAGTTCTTTTATTTATTTTGAGAGAGAGTACACATGGAGGAGGGGCAGAGAAGAGAATCCCAAGCAGGTTCCGTACTGTCAGTGCAGAGCCTGATGGGGGACTGGAACTCACAAACCATGAAATCATGACATGAGCTGAAATCAAGTCAATCGCTCAACTAACTGAGCCACCCAGGCGCCCCTTGTTTATTTCTCTCTTACCGGAAAGTCCTTGTGGGTTTCATGTTCTACCTCTTTGTTTTTCTGGTTAATGTAATTTGGAGGTTTTTTCATATCTGCAGATATAAATCATCTAGTTCTTTTAAAGGAATGCTGAATATCTCATTGTATAGACGTACTGAGATTTATTTAACCATACTCCTGTTGAGGGACCTTTAGTTTTTGTTTGTTCTTTGTTTTTTTTTTTTTGTTTTTTTTTTCCTATTACAAGCAAATGCTAATCATCTCTATATCTGCCTTACATCTTGAAGTTTTTTTTTTAAAGTTTAAAATATGTGCACACTTGAGAAAGAGTGCTGATCTGACCAGCTCGTTTCACTGCTCAGAAACTCCTTCAGTGACCGCCCGTGTCCTCAAGATCAAGTGTAAGTACCTCAGCACAGTAGACGGAAGTTCTTCATCACCTGCCTGCTGCTGCAGTGGACCCTCTTACCTCACACTGTTGGACTTGTCCGTGACAGCAGCCCCTTGCTGGCTCTGTTGCCTGTAGGCCTTCAAATATATTGAATTCGTGGTTTTCTAGAGAACGAGGGCGTGGAAATAGTCTACCTTCTCTTCCTCTCTCCTGCTGCCCCCAACCTGGCTGCCTTCTACTCTCTCTGCAGGGTTTAGCTTAGGAGTTATTTCCATTGTTGTTGTTGACACTCTACCCTGCCGGCCCCAGTCTGGTCTGGTGACCCTCCCATGCCCCCTTGTCTGACTACTGTGTACTTGTCCCTCTGTCTTCCCCAGAGGAGGGAAGAACGTGAAGCCCGAGAATTCTCTTTGCTCTTGTCTTTCTGTCCTAATACAGCGCTGGCACGTGGAAGTGGGCAGCCCTTCTGTAGTGTGTTGTGTGGGATAGATCAAGGCAGGGAGAAAGGTGCGAGACATTGAGGATCTGGACCTCCTCAGGGGTTCTGACCCACAGACCGTTGCCTCGCTCTTCCCCCTTATCTGGACTATTCGTCCAGTCCCCGATTTTAGAGGTAGGGAACCAGACCTGCCAGGTAAAGTGTCCAAGGACTGTATGACTGTGCATTCCTTTAAATTTATTACCTGTGGCATTCGTGTGGTTAGTGACAATCCATTTATTCTTTCCAAGCCTTGGTTTCCTTTTCTGGACAATGAGGATTTTGAGTCACATAGTCTCTATGGCTCCTTCTCTTTCTTTATACAATTGTGTAATCCCGTCAGCCGGCCGGGAGAGATTATGGCACATGGGTGAGGGAGGGTGTTGACCCCATCGTAATTAAAAAAAAAAAAAACAACTTTACAGTGTGTTTCTTATTCAGCTAAATCAGTGGGTCATAACATTTTGCTCTGCAGGGGACATTCGGCAGGGTTGAGAGACATCGGTGGTTGTCCCAACTGGGAAATGCTGTGGGTATTTGGTGGGTAGAGGCTAGTGGTGCTGCTCAGTATTTGCAGTGCTCAGAACGGCCCCTCCAGTAAAGAAGTTCCAGCCCGAAGTGTCAGAGTTGCTGAGGCTGAGAAGCCCGGAGTGAGCTGTTAAACCACCCAGTAAGGTTTGAGTACTTTCAAGGCAAAGCTTAATTTCATACTTCTTAGCATTTATTGCAGCGTTCGTGACCTTTTTAATTTGATAAAGACTCTCAATATGTCCATTCATTCAATGTTTAATTACATTGAATGGGACGGGACTATTTCTTGGCTCTCTTTAAAAAGAGACTAGTTGAACAAGATTATTAAATACGTGACAAGCCTTTGCAAAAAAGGTCACCGTAGTCAACCAAGTGGCTGAATTGGATTAGGTTCGACCTCACTTGATCCACGTCCCTCCTTCTTTGCTTCTTCCGTCACTGAGGGGCACTCGCCTCTTAGCCAGCAAGTGGGGTAGAGCTTCTCTTCATCCCTTTAGTTCTGGACACAGCGTCAGTCATTCTGCCTGGTCACTCCCAGTGTCAACAGCGAGGAGAGCAGCGGAGCAGGCAGGAATCAAAGGTGCTGTTGCAGATGTGCTTAGAGGGGACCAGCTTCCCTCGGCAGTGTCGTGTGGGAGCGGCACAGGGGAACTCCGAAGCCTGGGTTCCTATCTCTGCCCCAACTGTGTGACCCGGGAAGGGGGGTTATCTTGATAAGTATCTGTTTCTCCGTCTCAAAACTGGGGTACTAACATACCTTCATAGAGTTACTGTGAGAATTAAGATTTACCTGTAAAGCGTTTAACCCAGATTCTGGCACATAGTGAGTGAGTGGCAAATGTTGCAGTGAACATCTTCCAAGTCACCAGGACCATGGCTGCTCTCTTCCCTGGAGTTAAGTGACCGAACCTAAAGTCACATCAGTGCCAAACACTTCTTGATAGGCCTGCTGTCCTCTACTCACGATGGTGCAGAAAGATTTCTTTATTGTGGGAAGAGATGTCGCGGTACTGTGACCTGATTTCGACACGCCACATTGCTTGGGTACAACGTAGCAGACATTGTAGAACAATTTAGGACACGTACTTTTCCATCCTTCGGTTCTGTATTTGCCTTTGTAGATAGCATGTTCATTGTTGATGCGCCATCCTGATGTACCTGGAGATTTGTTTTTTCTTTTTGAGGTTGAGGGTTTATTGAAAGAAATTTGATTTACATGAGGTTTCTTCTCCCGCCCTCCTGGTGGCTTTCAGTTTTTAGATTTGCTTCCTAATATTCTGGCACAGTTTACACTGTTTGGCAAAATAAATAGCTAATTAAGCTTATAGAGAAACACCTAGTTATGAAGAAACAATGCATCTTTACCTCTGTTGGTAATTTTAAGGATATGACTTATTTTTGGTTACTGTCCTTAGAGGCTTTTAATCTTCAGTCTGCTAACCTCGAATACTGTGTCTTAGGGACAAAGAATATCTTTGTGTCTTTGGGATTACACATGACCAGGAGCTTGTGGTTCTGAAGGTCGAGATGCTCCCCCATGTTCCCCCTGCCCCGTGTGACTGCACATCCAGAAGCCACTGAGCTTGTACTAAGAGCGCACTGCCGTGCATCTCATGACAAGCTAGTATTATGCCCAAGCAGCAAGACTTGAGATCTAGACTTTTAGGGCATATCAAACCCTAATGATGATAATGTTATGTAATATAATCATACGATAGTATTTTCTAACCTGTTTTTAGAATGTAGAACTCCTGCTTGTACATGCCCCCCTCTGCCCTGACCAACAGGGCAGATCTGTGTCATAAGGAAAGATGGAGAGGTAAAGAGGACCTAGAAAAGAAAATGCAGTGAACAGTGACAGAGCTTGGTTTTCTCCCTCTTGCAGTAAAACCTGAAAATGCTTGAAATGCCGGAAACTAGACTGCTAATTCACGTGAAGTTTCTTTTTCTGGCTTCATACTACTAGATAGGCACATTTATGAGATGGCGAAGCAGGGTTAGGCAGGTAACCAGTGGAGTAGTTTCTCTGAATTTGTTTCCAAGTAAGTGGTATGTTTCCCAAACTTTCATCTTGGTTAGTTCTTGCAGGGCAGAATTCATGCTTGCTTCTGGGATCGCTTGTCCATTTGCTGGGATGGTGGCGGACAGAGCTGAGCTCTAGGCTCAACTAAGAGGGTAGTACTTTGTCCCTTTTTACATCTTTCTGACTTGTGTTTTCCACAGGTATGGTATATCAGCCAGAATCTTGAACTATTTAAGGGAAGACATTACTGAGGATACTATTACTTAAGGATGCTAGCTTTGAATCGGTTGTTTGTTGATGTAGAGTTTCATGTGTAAGAGTGATTTCTGGGTTATTCCATTATCTTTATGAATATAAGAAAGGAGGCATGGGAATGCCGTTATCCACTTGTCTGTGTGTCAGTGGGCTGTGTGACGTGTGGACTTGAGGAGTCCTATCAGGCACAGGCTTGGCCAATTAGAAGGCTTGGAGTCTAGTGTGGGACAAGTACCATCGTAGAATAAATAGGCAGCAGAGAATAGCAGAGAATAAATAGGTAGCAGTAAGTTTGAGAGAAGGTAAAAGAACAGGATGGAGGGATAGGACCTGGCACTGGGCACAGAAAGACAGAATGAGAGGGGAAGTAGTTTTGAAGGAAGGCCTAGAGAGATATCTCTAGGGTACGCTGGCTCACATGTTCAAGTAGTGCCCTGCGGTTCCAAATGGGTTCAAAAACTGTGGGAAGGTTGGCCTGGGATAAAGCGATAAGTAGTAGTAATCGTTTGAGAAAAGGCTTTCGTGGACTAGGAGAGTAGAGTCAGATCCCAGGGGAAGACCCGTCTTCTCGGAGGGCCGTTAACAGCTGTACCCCAGGATGACCGGGCAGGGTGATGAAATGGGAAGACCACCTGAATTAAATGTCAGGAGGCATGGGTTCTAGTTTGGGCTCCGACATGGATTCTGTTCCTCCCTGAGACTCTGTTTTCTTTATTATAAAATGAGGTTTTGAATCAGTTAGCTTTTAAATCCTTCCATCTTCGAATTTCTTTTACTCTGTCTTTTCAGCAAATATAAACATGTAGGTCTAATCCTTGTTAGTGGCATTATTTTGAAAACCTAGGACAGAAACATAGAAATGATGTGCTTTTGGGGCTCCTGGGTGGCTCAGTCAGTTAAGTAGCCGACTCTTGATTTCGGCTCAGTCATCATCTCCTGGTTTGTGAGAGAGAGTCCCATGTTGGCCTCTGACAGCATGGACCCTACGTAGGATTCTCTCTCTTCCCCTCTTTCTGCCCCTCCCCCTCTTATTCTCATTCTCTCTCTCTCTCTCTCTCTCTCTCTCAAGACAAATAAACATGAAAAAGAAATAATGTGCTTTTTAAAAAAAATGTTTGTTTGTTTATTTTGGGAGAGAGAGAGTGCACGCATATGCACACACCCCAGGGAGGGGCAGAAAGAGAGAAAGAGAATCTGAAGTGGGCTCTGAGCTGTTAGCACAGAGCCCAACGTGGGGCTCAGTCTCCTGAACTGTTAGATCATAACCTGAGCTGAAGTCAAGAGTTGAACACTTAACCGACTGAGCCACCTAGGCGCCCCTAATGTGCCTTAGTGCAAAGTAACTTTTAGAAGATTTTCAGGATCTGTTGTTTGAACCTCATTTTGGGAGTGTAATAAAAGGAAGAAACCTGTTTGTATAGAATTTGCTAAGATTAGGAGTGTATCACATCTCTGGAACGATGTTTTGATTCTTTTTTATTGCACTAAGATGGAAATTTTAAAGTCAGAGTTTTAGGCACCCCTGACTTCTTATCACAGTACCCAAACATCCCCGTGTGACTCACCCTGCTTCTAGCGGCCTGGCTGAAGGTGAGATGCTCCATCACTTGAAAAGTCCTGCACCTCGAAGTTGGTACAGTTGGAATCTCAGTTGTTGGGGAGGGAACCCCAGGGCAGGGTTGTCTTCAGCTACAGCTGAGCCGCTCTGAGGAGTCCTGGGTGTGCGCTGCCTAAACAGAGACTGTATTCTACAGCAGCAATTGTGGGCCCAGAGAGAGGCGAACTACAACTAGCCTCTGCTATGTTACTTTCATCTTTAGGGGATGAATTTTCTCCCTAATTTACGTATAGGAAAGTACACATTAAGAACACCAAACCGGGTAGCAGAATTCTGTAGAAAAATAGAACTTTAATAAAACAAGGAATTTTTCCAGAAATCTACATGATTCCTATTTGCTAAGTTTAAAAAAAGTATAAATGTGTAGATTAAGAAGAAAGAACGAACAGCCTACATGTCATCCCCTCTCTCCCCATGTCCTGCTGTTTAGTTCAGTCTAAGAGCCACTGGGTGGGTTTGAGTAAAGCTTTGAAAGCTTAGAAACCAAAAAGAATAGATTGAAAATTTAGCTGCATAACATTAAAAAATGTCTACATAGAACACATTAAACTACCATATTGACTGGGAAAAACTATTGCAACTCTTATGTTCAAAAGGCCAGTTTTGGGGCGCCTGGGTGGCTCAGTCGGTTAAGCGTCCGACTTCAGCTCAGGTCACAATCTCGCGGTCCGTGAGTTCGAGCCCCGCGTCAGACTCTGGGCTGATGGCTCAGAGCCTGGAGCCTGCTTCCGATTCTGTGTCTCCCTCTCTCTCTGCCCCTCCCCCGTTCATGCTCTGTCTCTCTCTGTCTCAAAAATAAATAAAGGTTAAAAAAAAAAGCCAGTTTTCTTTGTATGTAAACAATATATACAAATAAATGAGAAAAGGAGTAGCAACCCATCAGGAAACGTGTAAAGGAAAGGAACAGACCATTCATAGAGAAGACTTTTAAGCATATGAGAAAATGACTGTTCTCATTAATAAGAAGGCAGTATACTGAGGTAGCATTTGTCGTCTGTTGCATTGACAGAGATCCAGAGTTAAAGCATCTTTTGAAAAGTCTGTGGGGAAGCAAGCACTTTCAAAACTTGCTGGTCAGATTATAAATTAATACTACCTCTGTGGAACACAATTTAGATAGCAAATTTACTAATACATATTACCTTTGACCTGGCAATTTCACTTCTAGGAATTTATCCTGCTAATATGCTCCCACACAAACTGACAAGTGTATGAAGTTATTCGCTGTTTCATCATTTGTAGCAGCAGAAGAGTGTAGACATCACAGATGCCCATTAATAGGGGACTGGTGAAACAAATCATGGTGTATCTCTACAGTGGAGTATTATGCAACCTTAAGAAAAACGTCGTGGGGAATGAAGTCTCAGGCATATGTTAAGAGAAAGAAAGTAAAGTATAGAGGACTGTGTGTGTAGTGTGCTACTATCTGTGTGAGAGAAGGTAAAGGAGAGTAATGTATTTGCTTGTATGTGCATAAAGCGTCCTTGGAAATACACCCTCACTGCACTGGTTGTCTCCAGAGTAAATAGGCAGCTAGAGTTCTAGAGTGTGAGAGAGACCATCTTAGAAGACCATTTTAGATCCTTCGAATTCTTAACCATGGGGATTTTCCTCTTTTTAATTATTTTTTAAGTAATTTTTCAATAAAAAATGAAAACATCTTTCAATTCAAATGAAGAAAAAAGTATCAAATTTATCCAGTACATTTATAGACCCTACAACATAAACAGCAGAGAATTTTTTCCTTGCCGGGTAGCTGCAGATACCTTAGCTGTCTCTCTGGAATTGGATTATTCACTAAAGCTTCTAACAGTGAGTCATTCTTGGAATGATCTCTGTATGACATTCTTTTAATGTCTTAACTAGTTTATATGTGCTTATGTTAAAACTGCCTGCATTAATATTCAAAACTGAGATTTGTTTGTAGTGGATATTTTATTTATTGGTCATCTTTGACGTGTTTTGATAAGGAATATTATTGAGACTTTTAAAAAGAAATAGGAAGATTTCTTTATCCCTTTTTCTTCCCCCTTGTTTCTCAAGGCAGATAAGCCAAGATGCAGTACTCTCAATATTTTTACATACGCTCTAATTGAAGTTTTACCCACAGGAAGAAGAAGGAAATACTTGCAAAGCACAAAAAACTTCCTGGCTGCAAGACTGTGTTTTATCCTTATCTCCGACCAATGATCTTATGGTTATAGCTCGAGAGCAAAAAGCTGTTTTTCTAGTGCGTAAGTACTCTTATTATTTTTAGTGCCTTTTATTTTGATGCATAGAACAGGACGGAAATGGGTTAGCTAGAAAGAAAAAATGTTACTTACATTGTATGCATTATATGGTGGCGTTCTACAGTGTACTTTCATGTTTTGTATAACACTTATTTTCAGTGTTTTTGTACCTCTCATTCTCTTTCCTTCTTTCGATTCTGTTTGTTTCCTCTGCTTTTCTTTCTTGGCTGCAGATACTTTAGCTGTGGTTATGTGGCTCTTCAGAGGCAGAACTGGGCATTGCCCGGTTCTTGCAAGGGGCGGGCAGAGCTAAATAGGCCGCTGGCCCCTTCTTAGTCATAATGTGAATGGAGGTGATTTTCAACTACATTTTGAAAACTCATAGGACTCTAGTTTCTCACTGTGGGCATAAATTTTCAGTTCATAATTTTTGTTGAAGACTAAAATGAAGGTTGACATAAAATATGGAAAACCTCACTGATCAAAATCAGATCATACATTATTAAATGGCTGTGGAATGGTCTTCAAAGTAGCTTTATCCTTCTGTAGCATAAGCCTTTTTCTTTTTTTAATATTTATTTCTTTTGAGAGTGAGAGAGAGTGGGGGAGGGACGGAGAGAGAAGGAGAGAGAGAATCCTAGGCAGGCTCTGTGATGTCAGTTCAGAGGGCTCCGTCTCACGGTTCGTGAGACCCGGGTCGAAATCAAGAGTTGGATGCTTAACCGATTGAGCCACCCAGGCGCCCCTGTAGCATAAATCTAATAGAAAAGTCTTCTTTGTCATCTGAAGATAAAAGTCATTGCATAAATACAACAGATGGGGTGGTACATAAGAATAGTAATTTTCTTCTGCAAGAACTGTGACATCAGATGGATTTAATTGGAGGAGGGGAGAGACTATGGGCCAGGAGACTAGGTTGAGTTTTATAAAAATCTTATAAAATTTTTTAAATATTTACCTATAGAGACCCAAACCCACTAATATAGAACAATTACATTCTGTACTTATTCTAAAGGGAAACTGTGAAATTTATAAATTACTGTTTTAGTATGCTATAAAGTTATTTTATATGATAATTTTTTCAGCAAAATGGAAATACAGTGATAAAGGAAAGGAAGAAATGCAATTTGCTGCTGGCTGGAGTGGTTCTTTAAATGTCGAAGAAGGGTAGGTACCAGTTAACGTTTTGTTTCTCAGCTTGTTAAATGTATGTATGAAATTATTTGACTTGTAGAGCAAGAAGTTTCATCACTGGAGTATTTAGTGAATGTGTATTCATCCCAACTTAGAGGTTGTGGAGCGTGATTTGGCCAGCAAATTTAAATTTTACTCACGTGATTACTTTTTTAAAAAAACTAGTTTGCAGAGGATTTAAAGAGAAGCTCAGAGAGAATCCCATACTTTCTACATTTTGTTGTTTCCTGTGTTCATTACTGATTTTATTCAGCCAAAAAGTCCAGGGCAGTCATTGTTTTCTCTGCTTTGGTAGCATTGGCCTTGTACTTAAAGGGGACAGTGCTACATTAATTCTTAAAACTCATAAATACTTCAGAAAGGCAAGTTGGTAAATTCAAGTTTCCCAATGACCCAATAAGAGTGATTCTCTAGGGGCGCCTGGGTGGCGCAGTCGGTTAGGCGTCCGACTTCAGCCAGGTCACGATCTCGCGGCCCGTGAGTTCGAGCCCCGCGTCAGGCTCTGGGCTGATGGCTCAGAGCCTGGAGCCTGTTTCCGATTCTGTGTCTCCCTCTCTCTCTGCCCCTCCCCCATTCATGCTCTGTCTCTCTCTGTCCCAAAATAAATAAATAAACATTGAAAAAAAAAAATTAAAAAAAAAAAAAAAAAAAAAAAAAGAGTGATTCTCTAGCCTGATTATTTGGTGGAGCTGCTAACCTGGAACCTGGTGCCAAAAACTGTTTTCACTTAAATTTTTATGACTGAAAGCTGTCTGATGAGGATGAGTAAGATACTTCAGACTTTGGATTCAGGTAAAAGACAACAGACAAGTGGAAGTCCATAATATGTGTTGGCACGTTGTAGTTACTCACTGGAATGTTCTCTACTCTTATCAAAGTAAATGATAATATTTCACCTCAAGCCGTGTATTCTAAGAATTTGAAGACATTTAATTTCTGTCAGCAGTGCAAAGCAAACACAGTGGTTCAGTTACTTTAAAGACAACAAACAAAAAGATTTTGTTCAGTGGTTGCATAACACGATGTATGGGGCAAGAATGTTCACAGCTTCTTGAATAAGCTGGTGATGGGCCTGAGGGTTGACACTAAAATCAGTCAGGAGAAAAATAAAATAAAATAAAATCAGTCAGGAGGAGTTATTTTATTTTATTTTATTTTATTTTATTTTATTTATTTTATTTATTAAATGTTTACTTATTTTTGATAGGGAAAGCACAAGCTGGGGAGGGGCAGAGAGAGAGGGAGACACAGAATCTGAAGCAGGCTCCAGGCTCCGAGCTGTCAGTGCAGAGCCTGATGCAGGGCTTGAACTCACGAACTGTGAGGTCATGACCTGAGCCGAAGTCGGACGCTTAACTGACTGAGCCATCCACGCGCCCCAAGAAGGAGTTATTTTAATTTGGGGGCTTAGTCTCTGAGCTCCTGAAAGATTTTTCAAGTCCACATGTCACATTAAAAAAGAATCTTTTAGGGGCACTCAACCTAGCATTTTCTTCGAAATGGATTATCAGGGGCAGTTTCTGCAAAATATCAAGGAAGAAGCCAACCAGGTGAAATGCAGTTAATCCCTAGAATAACATAGCCGCCGAAGTGGGGTTTGCCTGTGATGTGACCGACGTGCCTCCCGTGCTGTGCCCCATGCGTAGCTGACGCGGAGGAGAGGGGGCCGGTAGGAAATGACCGCCCACAATGACCTGCTGTTCCTCAGTTCTGTGTATAATCCGTGCGCGCAGTAAAGTTTTGCTTTCTCTTGTGCTTTTCGTGACGGTACAGAGTGAAGAATAGTGTTTTCATTAACCTCAAGTGAATGTGACCTTACCTTTTACGTGAATGATTTTTATGATTCCTTATGTGGAATTTTACTGTATTTTTACTTCTGCAATGAAGAAAACTGGTTCACAGGGCACAGCTTCCATTGGTTGCCCTTTAACATTGAAGTAGAGGGAAATAAAAGTACTTGCTAAATTCATTAGATAAACATACGATTTCGTTTTTGTTTTTAGAGAATATGTAACCAGTGCTCTGTGTATCCCACTAGCAAGCCAAAAGAGGTGAGGATAAAGAAATTATTTGTTTTCTCTGCTTTGCTTTATGAGCAAAATTGTAACAAAAATTACAAATTTTGTCTGTGACAGGAGTTCCACCGGGCGTCCTGACTGGACCTGCATCGTGGTGGGCTTTACTTCAGGTTACGTACGCTTCTACACGGAGGTGAGCTGAGTGTTCAGCAGTTAGAAAGCACCGCTCGACGGGAATATCTGGTTAGGTGTCCCCATTATACTCATTTGTGACTCACTGCCTGCTGCTTGGGAATGTGTAGTTGCTACTTCCTGTGGGGGGTGGGTGTGGAAGCAGGGACAGGGGAAGTCATGGTGGAAAGTTCTGGTAGAACCTATTGAGAAGAGAAGCTGTGTTCTTCTGAAAGAGAGTGCCTGATATCCGTGGAAAACTGGTGGGGAAACGACAGTCTCTGCCTGGCCATACATGTTCGGGTCCATTCGTAAGGAAACGAGCAGAGCCCTCCTCTTTGCTTCCTTCTAGAACGGCGTGCTCCTGCTCGCACAGCTTTTGAATGAGGACTCTGTGCTCCAGCTTAAGTGCAGGACCTATGAAATCCCACGGCATCCTGGCGTGACCGAACAGGTAGTGTAGAAGACTGTGTTCAAAGTAACAGTGCCTTTACTTTGAAGTATTTTTTTTTTTGTCTTTTTTGGGAAACTTAAAGGTATCTTGTGGCACAGTTAGCTGTGCTGGCATATTCTGGAAATATAACCTGTTTATAACTGAGTAAAGAATCCCATTCTTGCTTTTACTTATTTAATGAAATATCCTATGTTTTATTATATAGTAAAATAAAAGACTGTAGTCAGAGAACCTTAAAAGGGTTTCTTATTTTCAGAATTTAATAGTGACTTAAGGTAGACATATGGTATATATCTTTTTTATTTGGATTTAGCTGTCAAAATTGTACACAACAAAAGAAAAAAGTTCTGACCTATTATTAATACTACTATATTGTACTACCTATTTCTCAGGGGGTGAAGTTTTTATTTGTAGTGGGAAATATATTCACTGAACTGAAGATTTTGATAGAAAATAATATTTCATATCTAAGACTCTCCAAATGTACAGTTTTCACTGCTTCCCATGTGGTGTGAGAATTTGCCTCAGTCAAAAATTAATTGTAGAGCCATGTAAACTAATACGCTCTTGTTTGACTCACAATGTACATAGTCAAGACTATGTAAATATGCCTTCCTCCTTTTTACTATCCTGCTTCCAAAGGGTTTCACGTGAACAGGTGTGTGTATTGTGTACCTCTGTAGACTTAAATTGTATGAGAGGTGGCCTGGAAACTGGAGCTGTAGAAGAAACTTAATCTAGTAAGAGAGACTAGATTAATTCGTATTAATGCCTTTGAGCGAATTAAGCATCAATGCAAAGCAGTACCTAGTGATTTGCCATTTTATGTGGCCAGAATACATTCTGTACAAGTTTGGAGAAAGGGGCGCTCAATTAGAACGAGGACAATAAAAGAAACTTTCATTGAGGAGGTGAGATTTGAATGAAGCTGTGAAGAATGGTTATAGAATCTAATTAGTTAATGGTAAAAGAAGGGAAAGTATTTTAGGTGATCAGGAGAAAAATGAAGGGAGATTCAAATGTAGGACAGTGCATGAGACAACAAAGAAACCTATGATAGAAAATATTGAGAAACTGTCGAATAGGCAGAGCGGCCAGTTTTTTTCATAAATTTGAAAACCAAGTAAAAATCATAATGATTCAGGAGATGAGCAAAGCTACAAGGATTTATGAGAAGGAAGTGATATATCAAAGGGATACTGAAGGAATCTCTCCTCAGGAGGAATTGGAGTTGAGAGAGTCTGGAATCAAGGAGGCTAGTTAACTGATTTTTTGAAGTTCTCTGTAATAGACGTGCAGTGTTGGGATGGGACTCTCTAATGGCTGCAAGAAGAGAAAAATGACCAGTACAAAAATCATTTAAAGGAACGTCGACAGGATTTGGTTATTGTCTAGAGATGTAGACGAGTCAAGAGGAAAATGAGTGGTCTCTAAGATACCCACGATGAAGAGTGCCATTGACAAAGTAGGAAGATGGGACTGCTTTGGCAGTGAATAAAGGTTGTTAAGTTTGGTTTTAGATATGTTGAGTTTGAGGCGATGGTAGGAAATAAAATGAAAATACTAGTATGGCTTGCCATACAGAATTTCTATACAGGCGCAAAGACTAGACTGAAGAAGTTGGTTTAAGTCATAGGTAATGAATTCTTCCAGGCATAGGACCTAGGAAAATAAAAGTGAAGACTGAAAATTTAAGTCTTCCTAATATTCACAAGAAAGTAGAAGAAAATGAGACCATTGAAGGAAACAAAGAAGGAGCTCTTGGAAATCTAAGAAGATATTGTGTTCATTGAAGATACTTCTCAAGAGCTGTTCTCTGTTTTTCTATTCTCTAGGTGGTGAAGGTTCTTTGAACATTTTAAGTTGGGTTATGTCTATACTATTTTTTAGAGTTGGTAGAAAAATATAACATTTAAATACTTGCTGTTTGCGAGTCAAGAAAATCTATTGGTTGAAAAATAATTCTTATTGAACACGGAGAGAGAAGTCTTTGTTGTTACTCTATATTCTACATAAGCATCTTTGGATCTGATATATCAATTCATATATCAAAAGTACATATTCGCTTCTTCTTGTACTCCCAGATCTATTAAGGATCATAGAGCACATTCCCTCTGATTCAATTCTCTGGGGTCAATGAGTGTAGTGGAAGTGACAGCAGGTCATTGTAGGAGAAGATTCCAAAGAGAGAAGATCTCTTTCTTGAATGTCAAAGGAACTCCTTCTGGGTCTTCTGCACAAAGATCTCTGTCATCCGGCATAATTTCTGTAGCTTTTGGACCATTGGTATTTGTATTAGTATCTCCTTCGGGAGGACTGTCTGGATTTGGAGATAACTGACTTGCTCCTCCAAGGCAGTGACAAGGCTCTTTCCCTACTGTTGTGCTCAGTGGGCCGTACAGCCTAGCCTTGTGCATCTGTCATATGAGCACCTATGCCAGCTCCCTTCCTCTGGCTCCTATCCCTCGTGGCCCATAAATCTCTTTTAAAAATGGAAACAGTCTACTGGTCCAGTAGAAAAGAGGGCAAGGCAGTTCTGAAAAGGAGAAATAAAATTTGTCGGAAAGCACATAACATTTTGAATATAAATAATAATCTAAGAACTATAAGCAACTACATTTGGATAATTTTTCACCTTTTATATTGACAAAGATCAAGATTTACAAAACTGTTGGTTACAGTATGGAGAAACACACTCATGTATTGGTGGAAACGTAAATTGACAGGTACTTTCTTGAGGGCAGTTTAATAATATGAATGAAAATTGAGAATACTATACGCTCCACCAGACCCAGTTGAAGGAACTTATACTAAAGTAATGTGAAAAGATCTACACAGAAGAATTTTTATTGCAGTGGTGTTTATAATGAAAATGTATTAATTCATTCATAAATATTTATTTACTGCCTATTTTATTCCCCGTCCAGTTCTAATCACTGAGAATCCTTGGTAAAGCAGACTCACAGAGATCCTCCTTTCCTGGAGCTTATAGTCTGGGGATGGTGAAGGGAGACCAGCAATAAACAACTAGAGATACAAAGATGGTTCCAGTGTCTGACAGGTACTAGGAAGGAAGTAATCATGTTGATGAGGTGGTAAGGAGGCAGGAGAATGGAGGTGCCTGCTTGACCTCTAGGGGCTCAGGAGCAGCCTCTGAGCAATTGCGTTTGAGCTGAGAACTGATTGATCAGAAGAATTAGGCAGGTGATGACCTGGGAGATAAGGTCTAGGCCTGTTCAAAGCACTGAGATGATAATGGCCTTTGTTCAGGGAGCAAGGGGAGAGAGAGGTGAGATGATAGACAGGTGCCCCGTCCTCCAGGCCTGGTTAAGGAGGCAGGCTGTATCCCAGAGTGCAGAAGGAAGCTGTTGGAGGGCCTCAGTCAGGAGAGTGGTTTCTAGGTCTCCCAAACAAAATTTCTATCACTAAGAACTAGTTAACTAAATTTTGATACATATGCTACCTACTGCTTTAGCCACAATAAAAAATGATTTGCTTGCTTACTGGAGTGGAAAAATATCATTGACATTGAGTAATAAAAAACATGTTATACTGTATATAGTATAACCTCATCCAAAGCGTATAGTATAACCTCATCCAAAGCGTATAAGGATGTGTATTGAGACATGTCTGGGATATCAGGTGAGTTTCTTTTTTTTTCCTTCTTCTTCTTTTATATATTGTTGTATTTGCACAATGACTATATTTCAGTTTAATGCAATGTGTACGTTTTTTGGTTAATCTCACCACCTACCCTGAATGCATTATACGTCATTTACCAAAGCTCATGTTTGAGAAGAATTGTAGGTCCTCGGCCAAAAGGCATTCTGAATTTAGTTTTCCATTTATTTTTACTTTTCTTCTGCTTGATGGTGTTTTGTGTGTTGGGTGGTTGACACTTAACTTAGTCATAGTATTTTCTATTTTTCATTAATCCTGACATTCAACTATAATACTAGAAGTAAACATACTTATTTGGCAATGATGAGATGTATTATTTTCTTATTTCTTTAATAGAACGAAGAGTTGAGTATCTTATATCCAGCTGCCATTGTGACTATTGATGGATTTAGCCTTTTTCAGTCTCTTCGTGCTTGTCGAAATCAGGTAGCAAAAGGTAATTTTTGGCACGCCGTATCTGACTTCTAACTTCTCATTTAATTTAACCCATTTAGAGAATTAAGTATGTCCTCTAAATTAAAAAGGCCGCCTGTACTAGATTTACAACAAAGACCCTGTGACTGTAAAAATGGGAGTGCATTGTTGGGTAGATGGCTCAGTAAGATAAAGGCAAGGACTGGTAATCAACGCTATGTATTGGGGTGAGAAATTTCATTGCATCTAGCCGAGGAACCAAGTTCTCACTATTTCAGCGGCTGTTGGGCTGGTTACTAGAATCTTGTGATTCTGCATTGCTTCCATTCTCACCAAGGGTAAGGATACCACTGTGTGCAGGGGGGATTTTATTCCCCCCCCCCCGCCCCACCCACCTGTGGGCAAGGCCCAACAGGGAGTCCACATTGGCTTCTCTTTGCTAACCCGGAAAGCTTCTGAATGGAGAAGTTAAATGCCTGAACGATGTGTATATGGGCAACTACATTATTTCCAGACTTGGGGGTGAAAAGTGCACAAACAATCAAGAGTTCTTTCTCGTACTGCTCAGTTTACATTCTTGGGAAGAGGATGAAGAGCAGAGTTGTGTCCATCAAATTCAAGATGCCATTGTTTATAGATGCAGTAGTACCTGCAAAAATGCTGCCAGCGAGAAACATACCATCAATTTTAAGACCCCACTTTTAGAAAAGCCTTAAACTCAGTGAAAACACCAGTGCTAGACTTCCTCCTTTTCTTCTGGGCTTGGGTAGTGGGGCTTATAATGGCCCTAAAACCAAGTTTGTCTTGTTTGCAGGTTGATGGATTGGTAAAATCAGGAGGTTTTGGTTATGTACGTCTTTAATGGTACCTGCTTTTCTATTCAGTCAGAACTTGTTGGAATTTTTATGGCTATTTTCATAATCTTTTAAATTATTTAAATTTAGGCATAATAAGCATCATTATCTTGGGGTCATTTAAAATAGTCATTAGTATATATACCTAAAGAGACTGGCAGTTTTCTGCAGGTAAGAATTCAGTCGGTGAAATAAACTAGAAATAGATGATTATTGGTATTGTCAGCCATTTAATTTTTATTGTTGAGTTCCTGTTTATCTTTTGCGTTTAAGACCATAAAGCCATTGGTCTCCTAGGAAGTAAGAAGGCCACTAAGCGCCCACCTAAAGTAAGCTGCTCTGAAAAGAATTCTGACAAATTGTTGTGTCTTTTTATTTCGGCATGTAGGAAAATTCTCTTTTCTTGGCCTTACTATCAAAATCTGAAGTGCTTAGAGGAATCTGTTTTTCCCTTATTAAAGTACTTCACTTCCCAGAATAAACAACCAGAATCCAGCTGTATTCTAATATGTAGCATGAAACTTTACTGATAAATAGGACCTTGTGCCTAAACCTATGGCAAGAGGTGTAACTATTGCTTTTCTGTTCATTACTCACTCACTAGGTGGAAATACTGAGCAGATACAGGCATTTTATTCTTTCTGGTGATGCTGTTGCTGGTTACATATCTTTCTATCAAGACTGGCCTAGGCTGTTGTCTTCGAGGCCTTGCTATATGTGTGCTCTTACAGGCATGTCATTGAGTTTTTAATTTTTCACCAAGTTAAGGCACTGGTTGCCATTCTCAGGATTTTATCCACTGTTTCTCAGCAGGGAGAGATTGTTTCTTTGTCTTCAGTTGCAGTTTGAATTCGCCTTAAAGTTTAGTAATAGTCTAGAGTTTTTAATAGCCTCTTCCAATTACGTGAATGTTCCAAAATCTCTTGTGACGGTCAACTTGCTCTTTTAATGTTTGCGTTTTACATATACTGTCTTGGCATGAATAAAGTTCACTTTAGCCTTGTTTATGTTGCCTTGTCTCATTATTATTATTGAAATTTTAAAGTAATCAAGTTATTATATTTTTAAAGGTTTTTTTTGTAAAACTTCGCTTCATCCATTATAGTTAAGTTTGGATTGTTTAATTTTTGTCTTTAACAGCTGCGGCATCAGGCAATGAGAACATACAGCCACCACCGTTAGCTTATAAAAAATGGGGTCTACAAGATATCGACACTATTATTGATCATGCTAGTATTGGTAAGCATTACTCATTCAAATTCTTATGGAATTTACTTCTTTTGCTTTTTAATTGATGTATCTCATTTATTAGAAATGTCCATTTATTCTTAGGCGAAAGGAAATGCATTGTCTTTAGTGTGACATTTGGAAGTTACTCCAGACTTACGGATCATTGTAGGTTTATAAGTTTAACAATCGATAGCAGTTTTAATAATTACATCTTCAGCAGCAGTATTGTTCAGTTTTAGGTCTTTCACTATTTGACTCCATTGTTTTTTTTTTTTTTTTTTTTTTTGCAGACAAGTTTAATTCATATAATCACCATATAGCTCAGTCTTCTAAAACTGTAACCTTTAGACCAGCAGAGTATAGGTAAAAGCAGATTTCTCCTTGCGAGCATAATTGAAGACTCACTGTGTTAGGCACTGGGAACACAGACGAAAAAGACAGAGGTGAGAAGGCTTGGTCTCACCAGGGAAGCGTGAGGCTAGCGGGAAGAACCATGTGGAAACAGCTGCAGTCCCCAAGTGCGCCAGCTGGGGCGGGAGGCGGAGGAGAACCCCTGGCGCTGAGGGAGGTAGGGAGCAGTGGCGGACTTCAGTCTGAAATTGGAAGAATGAGTGGGACTTGATCAGAAGCAGCAGCACAGAGGCGGCATCCTAGCCAACGTGTGCTAGGCGTGAGGGGGGAAGTGCACCGCGTGCTGTAAAAATAATGGGTACAAGGAGAACTGGCAGGCAGACATGTAAATAGGAGTCAGATTTTGAAGAGCCTAGTGTGCTATGCGGAGGAATTTAGGTCTTCCTCCCAGCAACACTGAGAGCCACTGGAGAATTCTGAGCAAAACAATGGTATTATCACTTAGCCTGTTAGAAGAATCACTTTGGTAGTTCTTAGTGACTGTAATGTGGGGGTCAAGGCTAGAAACTAGGTGCAAGAAGGATACTTCTTGGTAAGAAGTAATGAGTTTCTGGGGCGCCTGGGTGGCGCAGTCGGTTAAGCGTCCGACTTCAGCCAGGTCACGATCTCGCGGTCTGTGAGTTCGAGCCCCGCGTCGGGCTCTGGGCTGATGGCTCAGAGCCTGGAGCCTGTTTCCGATTCTGTGTCTCCCTCTCACTCTGCCCCTCCCCCGTTCATGCTCTGTCTCTCTCTGTCCCAAAAATAAATAAACGTTGAAAAAAAAAAAAATTAAAAAAAAAAAAAAAAGAAGTAATGAGTTTCTGAATTCAGGTAGTAGAAATGGAGTGGAGGAGAAAATACTATTTAAAAAATGTGTATTGTTTTCTGTTTACCAACGTGTCATACACTTGTTAAATTCAAATAGTATATAAGTATATAAAGAGGAAAAGAAAAAACATCCCCTAAACCCTATACCATCCAGAGATACTCACCATTGGCATTTTGGTAAACATCCTTACAGACTTGTGTGTGAAATGCATGTGTAATATGTATATGGTGATAGAAATAGGTTTTCATAAATAGGATTACATCATACCAACCATATTACAGCCCTTTTCTAATCAACATGTTGTAAAGAGCCTTTCAATCAATTTTGCTAAATACACATTTTATCGGGGTCCTCATAGAAAACAGATGGCACCCCTGAAATAGGACAGCTGAAACGTGTTTTATTTACAGAGGAACTATTTGGAAAGATGTGGTGCAGGAGAACCACAAGGGATGGTACAGCATCTCGGGGCTTCGTAGCAGCCCAGCTGTTGGCCACTGCTAGGCCACAAGGGGCGAGGGCCTGGACAGTTCCAGAACTTGGAGGTAGTGAGTAGAATCAGCATCTTACGAGCAGGATGGCTTTTTTTTCACAGGTCACAGGGAAGTAGGTGTCCTGACTTCACTTTCCTTTCTGTCTTTGATGTCCTGATGAGGCTTCCCGTTGTCTGAAGCCAGGCGGATGTCAGCCTAATCTACACACACTGTGCCCTGGGAGTGGGCGGGGAGAGAAGGCAGGAGTGTGAGTCTGCAGGGTCAGACGGAAGATCCCTGACACACGCATCCCGTGGCTTGTTGCTGCGTCCTTCTCATGAGGAGTACTCTGCGATGAAGCACTTTCTTGTAGACATTCAGTGTGTCTTTACTGTTTTGCTAACATAAACATGCTGCAAAATTCCAAAGTGTTGAGTTCGGTTCAGGGTGGCTTCCCTGTTCTGTTAATTGAACTTTGGAACATTGAAACGGGCTAGGAAAAATGATTGGATAGAAAATATTATTCTATTCATTTATCTCCCAGCCTACAAAATGATGGGAAAATAAAAAAGGTACAACGGACTTTATTTTGCATATACATCTTTATGTTGAAGTTCTGATGAATTCATCCAACAAATAAGTGAACACCTGGTATGTCCTAGGTGCTAATATTGGAGCTAGAAATAGAAGGCAGATGGAACCCCGTCCTGATGAAGCTTACATTCTGTGATAGGGAGATACACGATGGACAGTTAAGCCAAGTGAATAAATATGGTCATATCACAATGTTAGCCTGCATCATGAGGAAAATAAGCAGAGGGTTATGATGGAGAGTGAAAGGAAGAGGCCACTTCAGGTAGACTGGTGAAGATAAGGCTCTCCAGAGAAGTGACGTTCAGACGGGACATCGGGGGGAAGAGCAGCCAGCTATGTGAAGGGGTGTAGGAAGAGCATTCCAGGCAGAGGAGGCAGCAAAGAGATAGGCCTGTGGGGCCTCAAAGTCCTGAGAAACGGGAAGGAGGTCCCTGTGACTCGATTGTAAAGAGTAAGGGGAGGGGCGCCTGGGTGGCTCATTCTGTTAAGCGTCTGACTCTTGATTTTGACGCAGGTCGTAATCTCGTGGTTGTGCGATCGAGCCCCATATGGACTCTGTTGGGCTCTGTGCCGGGCATGGAACCTGCTTAACGTTCTCATTCTTTCTCTCTTTGTATTAAAAAAAAAAGGGGGGGGGGAACAGGACAAGGTAGGGTTGGAGATGGAGACTGGGGATGGATCACATAGGGTAAGTAGTTTGGATTCTCTCTAAATACAGGGGATGTCACTGATGGTGTCTAGCTACAGGGCATTTAAAATGATCCTGACTGCTGCTTAGAGGCTTGTGAAATAAAAAGTAAAAGCAGGGAGACCAGTAAGGAGTTTGTTGCAATGAGGGAGAATGGCGGCCTTGCCTGGAGAGGAAACCGTGGAGCTGGAGAGGGTGGACAGATTGAGATATTTTTGTAAGTGGTAAGGGGTGGATTTGAGAAATGAAAGAAAGGAAGGACTCAGGGATATCTGATTTTTTTTAATTTGAGCAAGTTGAGTGGATGATCTGTTTACTGAAATGAGAAATATGGAGAAGGAAGAGGTTTGAGGTGGACAGATCAAGAGTTAGGTTTCTTACAGGTTAACTTCTGACGCAATTACACATTCAAATGGAGGTGTCAAGTAGGCAGTTAGATATACATCTGAAGTTTAGGGAAGAAGTCCAAGTTATTGACATAAATTTGAGAGGGAGTGGTTGACTGTGGCATGCTTCATAGAATTCAGGAAGGAAAAGGTCCATCAGATTTGGCAACATAGAGCTCTTCCTTGAGTCTGATGTGAGCACTTTAGGTGGAGCAGTGAGGAGGAAAGCCAGATTGGGGTAGGTTGAAGAAGAAACTTTTCCACCTATCTTTTCAGAAATTAGAAACACAAGAGCCAAGAAACTGGATCACAGCATCTCCATTTTTTATGTTCAGTCTTGACCTCTTCCTTAAAATTCATTTCTATAAAATTCATTTTCCACCAGGGTATCCAAACTTAACATATCCAAATCGGAATTTTTTATTTCCTCCCCCAAACTTGTTTCTCCTTTTTTCTTATCATCTCTTCTGTTGCTCACACCCAAAGATTCTGAGTCATCCTTGAGCCCTCCTCTCAGGTTTTTCATCCAGCAACTACCCCCCCACCCCCGCCTCTTCCTGCACAGCAGACCCTTTCTTTTAAATTTTTTTTTTTCAACGTTTTTTTAATTTATTTTTGGGACAGAGAGAGACAGAGCATGAACGGGGGAGGGGCAGAGAGAGAGGGAGACACAGAATCGGAAACAGGCTCCAGGCTCCGAGCCATCAGCCCAGAGCCCGACGCGGGGCTCGAACTCACGGACCGCGAGATCGTGACCTGGCTGAAGTCGGACGCTTAACCGACTGCGCCACCCAGGCGCCCACAGCAGACCCTTTCTGACCACCGCTCATCTCCATCATTGTGAGCACCGTGGTCTAAGCCACCATCATCTCTTGCCTGAATGGTTGAGGAAAAAAAAAACATTCTAACTGGTCTTTCTGCTTCCTTTCTTCCCTCTCTAAAATCTGTTTGCCAGTTAGCAGCTAATAGCCTTTTAAAATGTAAGTCATGTTTTTGTCACTCTTCTGTGCAAAATGTTATTTTTATAGTGGCTTCCTATCTTATTCCTAATAAAATCCAAAGGCCTTATAGTGGCATACAAGGCCTGACATTGCCTGGTTTATGGTGTGTCTTTTACCTTATCTTCTTTAGTACCTACCCCCCCCCCCCCCCGCCCCGCCCCATGTGTTTGACCACATCTGCTAGTTATTCCTCAGATACACCAGGCGGCCTCCTGCTTGAGAGCATTTGTGATTGTGGCTCCTTCTGCCTGGAAAATTCTACCCAGCTAGCCATGGCTCGCTCGCTCTCTCTCTCTCTCTCTCTCCCTCTCACCTCATTTAGGTCTCTGCCCAGGTATTATTTTGTCAAAGAGGTCTTCTTTAGCCACTATAACAGACCTAGAAAATTATCCGAGTTTGACTGTATGGAAATTTCTATTAAGAGTTAAATTAACGTTTATATTTTAATAATAATATTTAAAATAATAGTGGGTTAACATTTAATCATAAATTATATTTCAAATTAGTATTATATTTACATAAATATATTTTAATATGTATTTTAACTGTAAATTGTAATTTTTATAATATAAATTATATTAATATTTATCCTAAGTTTCAAAGTGTGGAAAGGCCTCAGATAAGATGTTCAGGAAAGACACAAAAAATTCACATCTAAGGAAATACACTTATAGTAGGCAGCTTGTCTCAGCAGTAATATTCACCTCATTCCTAATAATGAAATCAGTGTATATTTAATAAGAAATTGAAATATTTATATATTGAAAGGATATGGGGAGAAGAAGGGCTGTCAATAAGCTGTATCTTCATTTACCTTAAATCAATGAAAAATAATGCTCAGATTGGTGACTCAACAGACCACGGGTCTCTCGATTTCACCACTTTGCCGCAGTACAGAGAGCAGGACAGCGCACATAAGACCTCAGGGATGCAGTCAGCGATTCATAGGCTGTGGGAGAGGAGTGCCTATTGGAGTATAGGGAGAAGTTATTTAAAAAATTTTTTAAATTTATTTTGGGGGAGAGAGAGCAGGTGCATTTAGTGTAGGGGCCGAGAGAGGGAATCTCAAGCAGGCTTCTCGCTGCCAGTGCAGAGCCCAGCATGGGGCTCCATCCCATGACATGAGGATCGTGATCTGAGCTGAAATCAAGAGTTGGACACTTAACTGACTGAGCCACCCATGCGCCCCGAAAGAGGTTATTTTAAAAGGGGCACCTGGGTGGCTCAGTCAGTTAAGCGTCCGACTTCAGCTCAGGTCACCATCTCGCGGTCTGTGAGTTCGAGCCCCGCGTCGGGCTCTGGGCTGATGGCTCAGAGCCTGGAGCCTGCTTCCAATTCTGTGTCTCCCTCTCTCTCTGCCCCTCCCCCGTTCATGCTCTGTCTCTCTCTGCCTCAAAAATAACTAAACGTTAAAAAAAATTTTTTTTTTTTAAAAACCAAAACTTAAATTTCAATTTATATGTCACACAGTCCACCCTTTGATTTCATTCTGGTGGTGTCAGGCCAAAGTTATGCAGATTTTTATCACATAGTAAAAACATTTTGTATATTGAATCATGAATTTATTCATGAAGGTGGGACAGGTGTTCTGCTCTTTCAGAATAGTCCAGCTTTGACAATTATTTGATCACTTCAATCCCTCAGTCCAGCAAATGGCCTGCTCAGGCTCTCCCTAAAAGGATTTCCTTTCCCAGGACTCTTCTTCAGGAACATTGTGTTTTTTGACCATTTGCAGGTCAAGTCGAGGCAATACCTATATGTGAAAATTAGGGTAACTCCTGTTCCAATCTACAGTGTATTTGAGTTTAGAACTTTCCAACTGAGTATCTTCACGGACCGTGTGAATACCCAGGTACCGCATGTGTGCCTGAGTCCACATAGGTTGAATCTTAGCAGCACATCTTTACTTCCTGGATCTCTAAGCTTCCTCCACCGCCTGCTGCTCCCATCTCTCTCTCCCTGCCCCCCAGGTGAATTTACATGACCTTGGTTTTTCCTTTGCTACTCCAGACAAGCATGTGGGTGTCAGCAGTCTGTCTGCTTTTACTCTTAGAGCCTTGGGGAAACAAAAAGTTAACTCTTCCTTCGAAAAGGTTGGGGATTTCTGGACTACAGAGTAAAGGTTTGAAAGTGTTTGTTTTTTGCTGTGTTGGGAGGGGTAGGATACAGAGCACAGATGCTCTCGTCTTTTTGGTGGCCGTGTAAATTAACACCACCTCTATGGAATGCAGTGTAACAGTATGTAATGTTTAAAAATGTGATCCCCTTTGAGAATTTCTGTCTGTAAGAATTTTCCGTACTGATAGACGTACATAGGTGTCCAAAGACATATCAGAGATCTTTATCACAGCATTATTGGTAGTGGCAAAGATGGGAAACAACCTAAATATCCATCAGAGGTCAAATCACTTACGGTATGGCCGTCGTGGAATGTTCTGGGTGACTGAGAAGAACGTGGCACGTCTCTTTGATGTTTCATGAAATAAACGAGTAAGACTCACATCCTTTTACTTGGTGTGCTGTCGTCTGTTGTACAACATCTCCTGAAGGCGGCGTAAGACACGGTTTCACTTGTTGCCTCTGGGAACTGACTGATGCCTGGAGATCTGGGCAGACTGGGTACCTTTTGTACTGTCTGAGTTTGTATGTGTCAAAAAGTTAATACTGAAATTTTGTAGTATTTTACGGCTTAGAGAAATAGGCGGCACTTTTAATATTTTATGACATTGGTTTTACAGTCATTTAAAAATGACTTTTATCTGTTATATAAAAGTAAGCAGTTTGCATCTTTGAATGGAATCGAAAATGTAATGACCTGAAGTGACAGTGTCATTTCAGTGCATTTAGCTCACGTGTTGTTGCTGTTGTTTCGTCATTAGGTATTATGACTCTGTCCCCGTTTGATCAAATGAAGACTGCTTCCAATGTAGGTGGATTTAATGCAGCAATTAAAAACAGCCCACCTGCCATGTCTCAGTACATCACTGTCGGGTCCAATCCATTCACTGGCTTCTTCTATGCTTTAGAGGTAAGAGTTTTGTCACTGATCACGGGTAAGGCCTCTCTCGGTTTTTCACCTTGTCTACAAATTGGATATTGTAAGTTAGCCTTAGAAAGATTAGGCAGTTTACGTTTCTAAGTTTTCAATTTAAGCTAAAATTAGTCCCCACTGACTTCCTTCTAGATTCTTTAGGTGAACTGAAAAGGTACTAAAGTCAGCGTAAAACCAACACATTTCTCCATTTCAGCTCCCCCAACTTCCTGAACGGTTGATTTGTCTTTAAACACTGTGCACTAATCAGCGTCTCAGGGTTACTTATAGCCCACCAGAGACTGCAGTATATCAGGAATTGTAAAGTTACCCGCTGTGGCGGATACAAGTGGTGAAAATTGGTTCCTAAAAATAGGGGAAAGTTAGGTGCTGGACTTGGTGGCTCTTATTTCTCGCTTATAAAACAGCCTTCTTAGATTTGTCCAAACTATCTTTTTACTTTCATAAAAATATACATTAAAAAAAAAAAAAAAAGAGGGACGGGAGCCAGTTGTGAGTAGACAGGAGATCCACAGCCTTGCTAGAATAATGCCATGTTAACGTCCTAGTTAAACTTTTTAAATTAAATTACAATTTAAGGAGGCTAATCCTGAAGATAAAATGGACTGCTGGTGATTTTACTTTTAAACTGTAGAGTTAAAACTTCTGATTATATTCCTACTTCCTAAAATCATGTTTATTGCACTCTCTGAAAGATGCTATTTTTGATGGTCCAGGCTTTACAGCCTTTCAAAATCTTTAAAAGTAAGCCTTGTTTAGAAAGTATATTTTGGTTGTCAGCTATTCCCTGTTCTCTTTCAAATGTCTTGTTTTTCAGGGAAGCACGCAACCATTATTATCTCATGTTGCCCTGGCTGTTGCAAGTAAGCTCACTTCGGCTTTATTTAACGCTGCCAGGTAATTACGGAACGCTTGACTGCAAGATGATCTAATTTGTATCTCACTCGGTTTTCACATCTGTTTTGATAATCTGCACATTAGAATGTTGGAAGCCCTGGTTTTATTCTAAATTCTCTTTCCGGTCAGTGGTTGGCTCGGTTGGAAAAGTAAGCACGAGGAAGAGGTGGTGCCCAAGCAGAAGCCGAAGGTGGAGCCCGCTGCCCCGTTAGCTGTAAGGCAAGTTGGCCGTGCTCGTCTCCCATTGTGGTGTTTGTGAAAATGTACCGTGAAATGTATGGCCTTTAAAAAAATTTTTTTTTTTATGTTTTATTTATTTTTGAGAGAGAAAGGGAGAGAGCATGAGCAGGGCAGGGGCAGAGGGAGAGGGAGACACAGAATCCGAAGCAGGCTCCAGGCTCCGAGCTGTCAGCACAGAGCCCGATGCGAAGCTCGAACTCACAAACCATGAGATTGTCGCCTGAGCCGAAGTCGGGTGTTTAACCGACTGAGCCGCCCAGGCGCCACGATGGTCTTTCTATGAGTTTGGTTGATTTGTTGATCTCGTGAGTTTGTGGAGCTTCTGAAAGTCATTAATGTGAGACTTTTTCTGTCGGAATATAAACTCCACGAGGAAGGTGATTGTCGTGTGTTTTGTCCACAGCTGTCTCCCTGTCATACAGTAGGCGCTCAGTGTGTGTTTGTGGAGTGTGCTTTCTTGCAAACACCTAGAACCTTAGCTTAAGTTTTAGGAAAATTAGTTCTGTGATAGCTGTTGAGTTTTTTGTTAGGTTTATTTATTTATTTTGAGAGAGAGAGAGAGAGAGAGAGAGAGCATGCCTGCATGGGGGAGGGACAGAGAGAGAGAGAGAGAGAGCAGCGCATCTGTGCCGGCAGTGGGGAGCTTGACATGGGGCTCGATCCCACAAACTGAGATCATGACCTGAGCTGAAATCAAGAGTCAGATGCTCAACCACCTGAGCCACCCAGGCGTCCCAAATAGCGGTTACAGTTTTTTAAAGAAAGTTTAGTTTATCAATCAACTGTGTAAACTTAAAAAGTGCTTAGTAACTTCTTTAAAAAAAAAAACAAAAACAGAAACGAGGAGTCTGTGCATTCAAGCACTCTGAGGAATGCAGGCTTGTGCTTTTTTGTTGACTTCACTGGTGCTGTAGGATAGTGTATTTGTCAGATTGTGCAGGGAGAGGGCGTGATTTTTGCTTGATTTTGTTTCTAAATTGTTTGTGTTACCTAATATAAAATACTACCATGAAGGGAAACAGAATCCACCCCCCCCCCTTGTAGATATTCTTTAACTAAAGAGATATAATGAACTGTTATTAAAATTTATTGAAGATTATCCTCTAAGGTTGTTTCATATTATTTTAAAATACTGTAACACCTCACATTTTCTAAATTCACTTAAGAATCAAGAAGTAAGCCAAGCTGCCCTCTGCCTGCACACAGATGTAACAGAATTTGGACACTTTGTCTCAGGGGCTTTTCTCAAAGTGAGTGCACTTGGTCCTTTTGTAGTACCTCTTTACTTTTATCCTGCAGTTCTAGTAAGATTGGTTATAGACCAAGAACAGTTTAAAGATAATTATTTAGGGGCACCTGAGTGGCTTAGGTGGTTGAGCATCTGACTTCAGCTCAGATCATGATCTCACAGCTTGTGAATTCGAACCCCGCATTGGGCTTGGTGCTGACAGCTCGGAGCCTGGAGCCTGCTTCCGATTCTGTGTCTCCCTCTCTCTCTGCCCCTCACCTGTTTGTGCTCTGTTTCTCTCTCCTCAAAAATAAACATTAAAAAACAATAATAATAAAAATATAGTTAAATAGAAGAGGGAGAGTTCTTCAGGCAGATTTGTTGGTGCCAGTAGATTATGATATCTAGCAGAAAGTAGAGGTTAGAAATACAAACTTAAGGGGCACCTGGATGGCTCAGTCGGTTAAGCGTCCAGCTCTTGATTTTAGCTCAGGTCATGATCTCACGGTTCGTGAGTTCAAGCCCCTCATGGGGCTCTATGCTGACAGATTGAGATCTGCTTAGGATTCTCTCTCTCTCTCTCTCTCTCTCTCTCTCTCTCTCCACCCCCCTCCCTCCCTCCCTCCCTCCCTCCCTCCCTCCCTTCCTCTCTCTCTCTCTCTCTCTCTCTCTTCCCCCCTCTCCCTCTGTCCCCCTCCCCCTTCCCTGCTTGAATGTTTGTATGCTCTCTCAAAATAAATATTAAAAAAAAAATGAACTTAGGGCAGACGAAATATGCTTGTATAGAAGCGTAGTATTCTAAAATTGGTCATGAGGGTACTGTTTCCTCTGACATAACACTTCATCAAGAAAAGATAGTTATACTTGATATTCTCTAAAAATATAAGATTATGGATACTTATGTGGAACATCTATGAAATAAAACTTAACTGTTTTTATTTTATAATGGAAGAAACTTCTTATGCATCTTGTGTTGCAAAATGTCTGGTACGATTAGTTAATAAATTCACCATGAATCCGTGCAAAGTTTATATTTCTTTACCTAAAAGCAGATTTTGCCTATTTTATTTACACATTTCATTATTCTGTTAACTTTTTCTAGATTGGAATTTGATTTGAGCTTTTTATTTTCTTTTAAATATCAGATTTGGACTTCCAGATTCTAGACGCCATGGTGAAAGTATATGTCTGTCTCCATGTAACACGCTGGCAGCAGTAACGGATGATTTTGGCAGAGTTATTTTATTGGATGTAGCTAGAGGAATCGCAATACGCATGTGGAAAGGTACTTCCTTATAAAAATCTAGAAAAAAGTTAATTTGCTTTTTACCCCTATAGTTGAGCAGTATTCTCATCCTTCAGCTTCTAATTAACACTGCTCAATGCATTACGTGTATGCTTTCTTTCTTTCTTTTTTTTTTTTTTTAACAAGAACTCCCATCAGCCACACTTGATCCAGTCCCGTTGGTCTGTTAACTTTAAGTTTGATCAGTTTATATGCTTTTAATTTCTTCCTTATGTCCTTTTCAATTCTGTCCTTGTCAAATTCCTGAAGTCAGTTCCTTGCTCCTGTTATATTCGTTCCACTTCACAAGGTCACGCTTAAGTCAGATGTTCTCTTCAAATCTAGAATGCTAAGTCTTTCAAACTAAAGACGGCAAAATAATTTTTGCTTATTTGACTTCCATATCCATATGCTGGGGTCAGTTTCTTGGTAAAATGTCAGTTAGGAGTTGTAGTTAGTTGCTAATAAACGACTCAAGTTCGGGATTGTAATGATATGCCCATGACAGCCTCAGGAGCCCAGTCGCCTTTTATGTAGCTTCCGTACTCAAGGTTATTTCATGGTTCAAATGGCTACTGGAGCTCCAGTCTTCTTGTCTGAGTTCCATGAAGGAAGAAAGGAAGAGGAAGAACTTCCAACGGAGCCAGTCCGCTTTGAAGATGATTCCCTGCCAAGCTCTTTCCACAGTGCATTAGTCAGGACTTAGTCACATAGTCATACCTAACTATAAGGGAGACTTGAAAATATCTAGGCACATTGTCAGCCTGAGAAAGGTAAAATCTCTTTGACCAAGGAAGAAGGGGAGAATGTATTGTTTTGGAATCCTTGGAATAGTAATATGTCAGTAACATGGTAGGAAATCCCAGCTGTGATGCAATGTGGTCTCTGCTTAGCAATGTGAGGAAAAATGGATTTGAGGAGATTAAAGTACTCTGGACAGATGGAGACCAGTATCACCTTCTTGCCAGAGAATTCCTGCAGTGTTTACCTGTTACCTGTTTAAGTGTCTATAGAGGTAGGTTTCAGCACCGCAGACACATCATTTCTTCTTGGTGTCTGTCTTCTGAAATAGCATCAGGGGTGGTTCTCAGCAAGACTTTTCCAGAATGTAGAAGACATAGGTGTCCCAGCGGGCCCACATCCACTACAGCGATGTTGTTGGAGGCATTGTGGCCTTCCCTTCTGCGGCTGGTGCTGTCCCCCCATATTTGGAAGAGAGGGGCCTGTGGCCGGTGGAAGGGGCCCCCCTGAGATGGAAGACTGTGTCGGCTGCCTCTTCTCAGAGGCAGGGGCTTCCTGCTGCCACCTGGCACCACATCCCCCCGCCGTCTGTGTAGCACCACAGGATTTGAAAAGCACAAGATCAAGTTGATCTTTTTCTTACATTTTAATGGGACTTTTATTCAAATCCAAGCCTGGTAACCTCCCCCAGAGTTTTTAAAGGGAAAGAATTTTTTTTTTTTTTTTTTTTTCAATGTTTATTTATTTTTGGGACAGAGAGAGACAGAGCATGAACGGGGGAGGGGCAGAGAGAGAGGGAGACACAGAATCAGAAACAGGCTCCAGGCTCTGAGCCATCAGCCCAGAGCCCGACGCGGGGCTCGAACTCACGGACCGCGAGATCGTGACCTGGCTGAAGTCGGACGCTCAACCGACTGCGCCACCCAGGCGCCCCAAAGGGAAAGAATTTTTTAAAGAGAAGGAGGGGAGAGAATGGGATCAGGGAAGGGACTCATGAAGCCTTAATGACAGCCGTTTTTTTTTTTTTAAAGAAAAAAAGTGATCGGAAGCAAATTTAACAAAATTCTGGATTTAGTATGGCTTGGTGATTGAGTCAGTATTTGTTACAATTATTATTATCTTTTCTGTTGAAGCCATTTCATAATAAAAAGGTAATGTGCTTTTATAGGTCTTCTTAAACCCCTGGCTAAAATATCCCAGAGTGCATCAGAAAGCTACGGTTGAACCTAGATTAATTAACGAATTAGCTGCCCTTTTCCTCTGTTTCAAAGGGTATCGAGATGCACAGATCGGTTGGATGCAAATCGTAGAGGACCTCCACGAAAGGGTACCGGAAAAGGCGGATTTTTCCCCCTTTGGAAATACTCAGGGTCCAAGTCGTGTAGCTCAGTTCCTTGTGATCTACGCACCCAGAAGGGGAATCTTGGAAGTGTGGGGCACACAGCAGGGGCCTAGGGTAGGAGCCTTCAACGTGGGAAAGCACTGCAGGTAAGCCGTGGACCCTGTCATTTTCCTGGTTACGGAAAGGAATGCTTTTGTTCAAGTAAAGCTTTTCTTAAAGCTGCTTATTAGATTGCAAGTCGTTTGAGAATTGCAGTGTTCTCTATTATGGTTTTTCCCTGTGAGTGCCTGGTATATAATTAAGGATTAAGTATTTAATAACAACAACAAAAAATCTTAATGAAAAGGCCATGATATGCTACTGAATTTAATAAAGTGACCTGTGGTGTTGCCATTTGCCCCCATCCCTTACTTACGCTGTGGGGGCTCAAAAGGAGAGATTCCTTCAGATTCCCATGGTGATGATGTTAAGTGAGGTGAATGCTTTGTTTGCCATAGGCCTGTCACTTAATTTTTCTAACACATTTTAACAAGGCGTCATTCTGCCAGTCACCTCTGCTTTACTTGTGTTTTGGTATCAGTTAGTGTTTATTTTACTTAGTGGTGCCCCCAAATCGAGACTAACGTAGGGGTCCCTAGCTGTAATATAAGCACTTCTGGCATTTCTCCTTTCTCTAATATTCTTACCGTATTGGTATGTGATTTCCTCAGGCTTCTGTATCCTGGCTATAAGATAATGGGCTTAAATAATGTTACCAGTCAGAGCTGGCAGCCACAGACTTACCAGATCTGTCTTGTTGATCCAGTGTCTGGAAGTGTGAAAACAGTAAACGTTCCTTTCCATTTAGCACTGAGGTAAGATCTATCAGGTATCCCTCTGCTAGCTTTTCCATCCCGTGTTTTGCTCTTGGTTTTGTAGTTATTGTTTTGCTGTTGCTGTTTTTTTCTCATTAGACAGAGATCTTTATTTTATTTTTTTTAATGTTTATTTATTATTGAGAGACAGAGAGACGCAGAGCGTGAGCAGGGGAGGGGCAGAGAGAGGGGGAGACACAGAATGGGAAGCAGGCTCCAGGCTCTGAGCTGTCAGCACAGAGCCTGACGTGGGGCTTGAACTCATGGGCCGTGAGATCATGATCTGAGCCGAAGTCGGTCGCCCAACCAACTGATGCACCCAGGTGCCCCTAGACAGAGATCTTTAAAGTTAAGTAGGAAGAACATAAAGGAAAAGAGAGTTGGAGTGTGCCAGACTTAGAAGGAAAGCGATTTCATGTTCTGTAAGAATTTGTTGTGTTTATTGTTTTAGCGACAAGAAGTGTGAGCGAGCCAAGGACATGCACCTAGTGAAGAAACTGGCGACCCTGCTGAAAACAAAACCTCCCAATCTCGGTGGGTGTCCTTTAGTCAAAATAACAAAGCATGCTCTTTCATCATTTTCTAAATTAATAGCATATTATAAATGGAGCAGTCGAAATAGTTCAGGGGCGCCTGGGTGGCTCTGTTGGGTAAGAGTCTGACTCTTGATTTCAGCTCTGGTCATGATCTCAAGGTCGTGGGATGGAGCCCTGGGTCGGCCTCTGCGCTGGTCATGGAGCCTCCTTGAGTTTCTCTCTCCCTCTCCCTCTGCCCCTCCCCTACTGTTGTGTACTCACTTGTGTTCTCTCTCTCTCAAAAAAAAGATTCATCTCTGAGCAGTTGCAATTCCTTAAAATAAGGTGAGCTGCAAGTAATCCTGTATATATTTTATTGGAATTGCTCTGTAAAGATGAAGCTTGCCACCTGGGAGATACTAACATTCATATAAAGTAACAATGTGAGAGAAACCAGAAGTCCTTTAGACTGACTGATAGCTACAAATATATGCATTTTTCTTTCCACATAAAGTTTACCTTGTAATAATAGTGAAAAATGTGGTTAATTTTCTCTTTGTAGATTTGGTTGAAACAGAAATAAAGGGATTAATTCTTGATATTAAGTATCCTGCGACGAAGAAACAAGTAAGTATGCATGTGAATTTTCCTGACGAGTGGCTGTAACCTATTTCTCTTAAGAAAGCCTTTGTTTTCCTCTTTCCCTCCAAACATGACGGGTTAACGTCTTCCTTTTCATGTTTTTATTCATGCATCCTTTTTATATTCATATATGGAAGTTGTGTTGTCTCTCTTTCTCCTTCTTTTTCTTTTAAAAATTAAGCAATACTACCATACACGTGTATGCATGTTTTAGACATAGACACACATATCTATGCATAGCATTTATTCAGATTAAAGAATAATAATAAACACTTATGTATGACCAGCCCCCTGAGGAAATAGAACGTTACCACGAACTCTGACGAGCCTCCTGTCCCTCCTCAGTCCCCTCCCCCATCCCTAATGTGACCAGTGTTCGGAATTTCGTTTCTCTACAGGGTGGATGTACTGCCTGTGCTCACATACTGTATGGATTCCACCCTGTGACTCTGCTTTCTTCGCTCGCCTCCTGTCGGTGGGCATTTAGGTTGTTGCCGGTGTTTTGGTTTTTTGCCATTACCGTGATACTGTGATTATCCTTGTACTAGGATACTGTATCTTTGTTTCCTGGTGCCCGGTGTGCAAGAGTTTCTCCTGAGTTTTATACCTAAGAGGGGAATTGTAGGGCATGAGCTACGCTAGCTGTACTAGTTGATGAACAATTGCTTCTCAAAGTCCTCGTGCTGCTAGTTCGCGTTCTCACGTGTGCTGTGTCAGAGGCCCTTGTCAGACTTCTTGAGTTTTGCCAGGTTTGGGATTCTGCTGTGACAGTTCCCTGTGATTTCTGTCCTCGCATCCTCTTATCAAAACCCTCATAATGCTGCTGGAGTTTTGGCTGTCTGAGTTCTTACACAACGCTTCGATCCCCGTGGACATCTCTGAACTCCTAGTCTACTTTTAATCAGAACCGAATAGCCAACGGCTCCTTGTTTTGTAATTACTTGATGTACATGGGTTATAGCTCACCGGTTTTTTTTCCCTTTTTACCTCGTTTAAGCCCCTTCAAGTAGGGTCTTCACCAAAGATGTCTGTTTCATAATCCACAGCAACTAAAGTAATGCCGGATGTGTGGGAGAATTTAGTGAATACTGATTTCTTATCCCCTCTTACTGTGGTAGTCATTTTGTTGAGACACTTCTTGTTTTATTGTAAAACAGGCAAGTCCCTGTGACTTTTCATCCAGTTTCCATTCTGACAGGGCTAATTAGCTCTCATTTCCTCAGGGCAGAGTCTTGGTTATGAAGGCTGACGTTCCTCTGACAAGGCGGGCACCCAGGAGAGGTAGTTCAGGGAATCTGTAGAAGGGGAGGGCTCTCACCCAAACAAGGCTTCTCATTTTGATACTGTCTTTTCTCTTACCTTACATCCTGGAACAACAAAACTGGGAACTTTAGCATATTACAAACTGTCATCTTGGCCTTTTTAAAAATTGCTACACTACTGAATTGTGCGTGAAACTATGAATTTTATTAAAAATGCAGGAAAAGCTGATAGTAAAAGTTGTGTATTGTTTTCAACACTAAGGGGGGAAAGGAAACCAGGTTAGGCTTGAGAAGACTGAACAAATAGGCAGCCAGCTGCCCTTCTGTGTAACAAATACCAGAACACAGGCGGTTACATTTTCTTGGGTGTTACCTTTCTCAAAAGTCACTTTCTTTATATCCACCATGTAGTGAGGCAACTACATCATGGGCTTGACCAACCTCTTGAGCCACCCTCTGAGCCCATTTCTTTCCCACAGAGCGGGTTGTGATACCATTTTTGTCTCATGCCATATTCTCAGCCTGCTTTTGAAACTATTTAATCTCATCGATAAAAAAGCCAATTTAACGTGGTAGTATGAAAGGATAAGTATGAGCTTCAGCCGCTGTGTCTACCCATTGGTGATTCTGATGGTTGCTTCTTTAGGCATAAAGGGAGATTTTGGAACTATGGTGAAGGCTCTAGAGCAGCTACTGGGGGAGGGCAGGAGAGGTAGCTGGGGTGAGGTGGCGCCATATATATCTCCCATGGCCTGTAGGTTGATCTGGCCGTGCTCAAATGCAGTCATTAAGCAGTAATTAAGTTCTTGTCAGATTTTGTTATTGGCACATCAGCAACAGCCTCTGCTTTTCATTTATGCCCGTGGGATATAGACTTACACTCTTCTTACTGGTGAATGGCTTTGTCTCGGTTTCTGTTTGCCTTGGCCGTTCTGTTAAACACCAGTTGCCTTCTAGTTGTCTCATTCTGAGTCCGGACTTTTTGTCATCCACCATATTGGGTATGCGATGCAATTCATTGATTATTACGTATGGTGCAACCCTCATTCTCAGGTACGTATGCTAAAACATCTTACCAATGGAGCTTCCCTTGGGAATTTGGGGCATCGAAGGTGTAGGCATAAATACAAAACTTAAAAAACAAAATCATTACCTTTTAATTGTTGCAATTGCTCAATATCTTTCTTCCAGGCTTTGGAAAGCATTTTGGCAAGTGAACGTTTACCATTTTCCTGCCTTAGAAACATCACTCAGACTTTAATGGACACTTTAAAAAATCAAGGTAATAGGGTTTGTACTGATTGGAGGTTCTGGTCTCACTTCAGATTTTACAATTCTGATTATAGAAAGCTGTTCCTGTTAAAGATACCATGATGTTACTTCAGCGTGGAAATAATACATATAAGACATGGTATTTGGAGACTTTTACTCCCTATTTAGTATATGCGCTGATCTTCATCTGAGCTTTCTCTGAATATAAAAATATTTCTCTTTCAAATCTCTCTACTGGGGGAAGGACACCAGCATAGGATGGCGAGAAGTGATTATTCTGATACAGCTATACACATGTGAAAGCCATTGGCACGGGGAGGAGATGAGCTGGTGGTGTGCAAAAAACAGCCAGGTTCTCTTGCTGGCATTTTCTTCTGTTTACCTTTATGGGAGGAGACCGGTTTCTGCAGATGAAGAGTTCTTTAATTTTGTTTTGACAGGGAAGATGATAAAAAAATTTATGCTTTGAATTAATATTCTTTTAGCGTATAGAATCCACATTTTCTCATCTATTTCCCTCAGGAACAACTGAGGACTTCCCAAATCAGACTATGAGTAAATTAGTAGTTCTGTTTTTGTTGGTTTGTTTGTTTTTGTTTTTTGCTGTTCAGAATTTGTCGAAAAAGAATTACATCTCTATCTGTAGGATTTTAACTCTGTACTCCAGCTAGCTAGCCCAGCAAAATTCAATTTATTCAGAATCCCTAACATCAATTAAATGGTAGTGTGCAATTTGCAGACTTCATCTAGTTGTGACTTTCTGCTTGTCATGTTAATTATATAAAGCCAGCTTTATATTTATATTTAAGCCAACGTAAAGTGGTTTAATTAGCAAATCATAGTATCCTCTTTCAACACTTTCAGCATCCTAATTTTGAGATTTGCTTTCTCCACACGTATTTAAAGCTGCCTTTTGGAAGATAGTGAACTTCTTTAGTGCATACAACTTGTTGGAAATGTCTGTTAAAAAGCATAGTGTGCTTCTGAAGCTCCCCTGTCCCTCAAGGCTTTATCAAAATCTTAAAATTTATTAAGTCAGAATTTATCTTGCACTGAGCTGAGAATAAACCAAACACCACTGTTGGAGCTCTATAAAATCATCACTGGTTTCAAGTTCTACCCAGAACTGGGATTCCTAAAAATTTTACCTATTTAATATGTTAATAAGTTTTATTGTGGCTATAACAACTCTTGGAGGTTAACTGTCTGTCTTTTGAAATAATAGTTGTTTTATATTAGGTTATATCTAAATTACCATGCAGGAGGGGCGTCTGGGTGGCTCAGTCGGTTAAGCATCTGAGTTCGGCTCAGGTCATGATCTCACGGTTTGTGAGTTCGAGCCCCGCGTCGGGCTCTGTGCTGACTGCTCAGAGCCTGGAGCCTGCTTGGGATTCTGTGTCTCCCTCTCTCTCTGCTCCTTCCCTGCTTGCAGTCTGTCTGTCTGTCTGTCTGTCTCTCTCTCTCTCAAAAATAAATAAAAGGTTAAAAAATTTTTGTAAGTTGCCACACAGGCATGTTTTATACAGAGAGGAGTATTTCTCTGGTATTAAACTTTCTTCAAGAAGCCTGATGGACGGATGGGGAATGTCACTGTGGTCTCTGCCTCCCTTGAGGGTGGGCCTGTCACAGTCACAGTTGGCAGCAGGCACCATGGTAACGGGAGCCAGGCAGTTTCCTGCCGGCCGGCCTCTGTGTGTGGCCACAGGAGGCAGCGTGTGAGCTCCGGGCTGACGGAAGATACCTTTCGGTTTAGTGTTTTAAAAATTGAGTATTAGACCCAGGTAGCTCTTTCTGTTTTTCCCCACCTCCCCCCCACTACTAGTCTGCCTTATTTCATTTAAGAATTTGGATATTTTTCCATGATGGAAAATATATACTTGTAGCTTATTAAGTACCTCAATATTTAATAGAATAAAACATCACGCTGGGAATGCCAGCTGGTGCAGCCACTCTTGAAATGGAGGCTCCTCAAAAAGCTAAAAGTCGAGTCGGGGCGCCTGGGTGGCGCAGTCGGTTGAGCGTCCGACTTCGGCCAGGTCACGATCTCGCGGTCCGTGAGTTCGAGCCCCGCGTCAGGCTCTGGGCTGATGGCTCAGAGCCTGGAGCCTGTTTCTGATTCTGTGTCTCCCTCTCTCTCTGCCCCTCCCCCGTTCATGCTCTGTCTCTCTCTGTCCCAAAAATAAATAAAACGTTGAAAAAAAAAAAAAAAAAAAAGCTAAAAGTCGAACTACCCTACGACCCAGCAATTGCACTACTAGGCACTTATCCACAGGATACAGGGGTGCTGTTTCGAAGGGACACATGCACCCCCGTGTTTATAGCAGCACTATCAACAATAGCCAAAGTATGGAAAGAGCCCAAATGTCCATCAATGGATGAATGGATAAAGAAAATGTGGTGTATATATACAATGGAGTATTACTCAGCAATCAAAAAGAATAAAATCTTGCCATTTGCAACTACGTGGATGGAACTGGAGGGTATTATGCTAAGTGAAATTAGTCAGAGAAAGACAAAAATCATATGACTTCACTCATGAGACAAAACTTCACTTTAAGAGACAAAACAGATGAACATAAGGGAAGGGAAACAAAAATAATATAAAAACGAGGAGGGGGTCAAAACAGAAGAGACTCATAAATATGGAGAACAAACTGAGGGTTGCTGGAGGGGTTGTGGGAGGGGGGATGGGCTAAGTGGGGAAGGGGCACTAAGGAATCTGCTCCTGAAATCGTTGCACTATATGATAACCAATTTGGATATAAATTTTTAAAAATAAAAAAATTAAATCAAAAAAATAATAAAACATCAGGGAAGTATATAAGACTATGAATGTTAATGAGAAAAATCTTTTGTGAGTCGGCTAACTAGATCTCTTTAATGTATTTTTCCCCTCCACCTTTTTTAGAACTGGAGTCTGTGGATGAAGGATTGCTACAGTTTTGTGCCAATAAACTGAAACTACTCCATCTTTATGAGTCTGTCAGTCAGTTAAATTCCCTTGATTTTCATTCAGACACACCATTCTCAGATAATGTAAGTAATTCTCCTCATCATACAAAACAATCTCTTGGATTATTTTTAATGTTTTAATTGATAGTAAAGTAGAAAATTAAGAATTTTTATGAAGTATAGAGGTGTATTTCTTTACCAGACCCCCTGCTGGCTCTCTGTGCCTTAATGTTAAATTTATATTATTTATGCTAAGATATTACATTTTATTATTAATCTATTTTTACTACCGTAGAAGCATTGTTTTTTTCTCATTTTTTAAGGTTACTTCATGCCACATAAGTTTGACAAGATTTGCCAATTACAATAAACTTGGTTTACTAAAGTAGGAAAATTTTAATTTCTTTAAAGAAAAAAAAAAAAAAAGATTCTGCCAAACAGAAGAGATTGGTTTTTGTGTGGTGGTCTTGTGAACACATTCCTACAGCTTGCTCTGTTGTATACCACATAATGCTTTAAGAAATTCTGTCTTACATCATAGTGTTTCATTATAGTAACTGTTCTGTTTTTATTCTGTAAAACATTAAAAAATGGCAGCTCCTTGTAATCTTCATTACGGTGCAGTATTACTCATTTCTGGGGCGTGTATACAAATTCTTACTTTCCATACAGAGCAATCAATAGGGAAGGAAGTAAATAATAAATAAATTTCTTAATAGGGAACAGAGGGAAATATTGTCCTGTCTTTCCCTCAGATTCGTGTGTGACTGGGCACAGGTCGCTTGCCCTGAAAGCCTCTTGTCTTCCACTTCTCTCTCTAAAGGAAAATAAAGCAATTTTAGTTATTTGTCAAGTCACTGATAAAGCTTTTAGAAAATTACCAGGTGTATCTGAAACTTAATTGAGGTTTAAAGTGGAAGCCTTTTATTTTAAATATACGTATGTGAATAAAAAATTTTTAAACAGAAAAACAAGAAGATATTTCTCTTGGAAACCACTTACATATTCTTAACATCTTTTTAATCTTTGGGATTATAGATGGATTTCATAAAAGCACTTTAACAGTCTTCATCATTTTCTGTGATTGCCATTATAAACGACAAAGCCATTTTTGGGGATCTTTTGTTTTTCTTTCTACTTCAGCAATAGTATAAAATCTTTCAAACAACAAAAAGGTCAGGTTGATTTAATTATGTCTGTAGGATTGCCTAGACGTTTCATAGATTCTTAAGTGCTTAATTTTTTTGTAAGATCCAAACTCTCCTACTTTGCCAGAGAAAAGTTAAGTATATGTCATTAATAATCCCTTATAGAATTCATTTCCACTTAATAGCCCCAGTATAGTCTGCAAATAGAAAAGATTTAGAAAATTTAAGAAATCAGTTTCTTAACTGATTGTTCTTTTTTTAAGTTTTAAAGCACTTCTTAAGAATTATAAAAATTATAGGGGCGCCTGGGTGGCTCAGTCGGTTAAGCGGCTGACTTCGGCTCAGGTCACGATCTCGCGGTCCGTGAGTTCGAGCCCCGCGTCGGGCTCTGTGCTGACAGCTCAGAGCCTGGAGCCTGTTTCAGATTCTGTGTCTTCCTCTCTCTGACCCTCCCCTGTTCATGCTCTGTCTCTCCCTGTCTCAAAAATAAATAAAAACGTTAAAAAAAAAAATTAAAAAAAAAAAGAATTATAAAAATTATATTTTGCTGTGGACTTTTAGATCCTTTAAAAATATACAATCATTTTCTAGGCTGAATGGCCAATATTGTACATGTAAAACTAAAATTCAAATTTGAAATCATTTTTGTTGTCTGTGGGACATAGTTCATATAAGCTCATATCAATTCAGTATAGAATTGAACTGCTGGTGTGTGTTCAGTGCACTTTGCAATTTACTGCTTGTTTTTAAAAACAACAGCCTTGGGGCGCCTGGGTGGCGCAGTCGGTTAAGCGTCCGACTTCAGCCAGGTCACGATCTCGCGGTCCGTGAGTTCGAGCCCCACGTCGGGCTCTGGGCTGATGGCTTGGAGCCTGGAGCCTGTTTCCGATTCTGTGTCTCCCTCTCTCTCTGCACCTCCCCCATTCATGCTCTGTCTCTCTCTGTCCCAAAAAATAAATAAACGTTGGGGAAAAAAAAAAAAAAAGATAAAAACAACAGCCTTAATAAATAGAAAGCTGCATTCTTAAACAAGCGCAGTTTTATCAGGTAGCATGGGGGGAAGAAAGTTGTGCTTGCTGTGGCAAAATGGTCTCTTACGTATGTGTGTGTTTGTGTATGCTTATTCCTAATTTAGAAAAATAATAGTATCAGGAGATGTTTTTGCACATATGGGATATAAAAATAGTTTGAAAGCCTGGCAGGATGTTATCTGTGACTTTTCAATCCCTGTGTCCCTAAGAGTTACATAGAGGATATACATATAAATACAGTGATGATTGGTTTCCAGTATTTTATTTTATTGTGTTTTTGCTGCTTAATAAATATTATTTCAAACAGACCTTTAGTTTCCTTAGAATCACTAGGGTTGTAGTTGATACTCTTGTAATTTCTTTCTGATTATACATTAATAAGATTAGGTGTAATCCGAACATTTTAGAAGAGAATATTCTCAAGACATTATATAAAAATGGTACTTTTAGTTATATGTAGTATTTCAAGATTAATTTATTTAAATAACACCCCACTCATGATTTGAGAGTGAAGTTTTAAGCGGAGTACGTTATAGCCGTCTTTTGCTTATAGCCTTGAATTTCACCTCAGATAATGGGGTCGACTCCTTTGGCAGAGTCAGAGAAAGAGTCATGGTCTATTCAAGACTTTTTTTTTTCCTATTTTTTAAGGACTTGGCTGTGTTACTGAGGCTTGATGAAAAAGAACTGCATAAGCTCCAGGCATTACTAGAGAAGTACAAACAGGAAAAGTCCAGAACTACTACCGTCCGATTCTCTGATGATAAGGATGGTGTGTTGCCTGTAAAAACATTCCTGGAATATTTAGAATATGAGAAAGATGCGATCAACATAAAAAAGATGAGTGAAGAGGAGTATGTGGCTTTAGGTAGGTGGCATGATAAACTGCTCTTTGAAACCTGCCTCTTCTGGATGAAAGCCTGGGAGGAGTTCACAGCATCTCAGAGATTCAGTTTGTTTCAAAAGTAAATTAATGAGAAAATTTAATGTATGTTTTTCAGTTAACATAAGATACTCTGGATATGTAGGCACTATGTCATAAAAGTTTTATTGATTATTACTTATACTAAAGAGACAGTGCTAGACATGGAATGATTTGCCTTCTGCTATAAAGTCAACAAACCGAACCATTCATTTCTCTTCTCTCGTGCTGTATTGCTTCTCTGGGGATCTAGGTTGCAATTCGGGAAGAATGTTAGTCCAAATGGTAAGTAGCTGTTGGTTCATGCATTTTGCTTTTGTTTTACTAGGCAGCTTCTTTTTTTGGAAGTGTTTGCATGGAGAAAGCTCTACTGAGGATATGTGTCGTACATTGGAGTCAGCTGGACTTAGCCCTCAGCTGTTGTTGGTAAGTTTCTTCCCATGCTCGTCTTCCCTGCTGATGTCATCTGGAAGTGTCAGTCTTTTGTTTTGTTTAAATGCCATTGTCTAAAGCATATCATACAACATACATCAAACCTCCCAAAAATGATCAGAGAAACTTATAGTTGCCATATTTGAGTAATAATTATTTCTCTAATTCTCTATAAATTGTAGCATGCATGTTCCCCATGGTTGGCCTAAAATAAATTTAGAATCTGACACATATGCGTGCATTTATAGTGGGTTGTGATCATCAAGGGAAATGTTCATATTGGAACTAAAAAAGGTCTTATTTACAGAACAAAATCAACTTCCCTTAAAGCAATACAGAGTTGTTATCAAACATTCCCAAACTTTGAAAATAGGTTAGGGTTTAGTCTCTGTGCTATAACAAATGTAAAACAAAAGAATCATCCAGTAGAGAATGACAACACTAAATGTTTGCCCTTCTGCAAAGGACCCTGTTGTCATCCCTTTTCTGTTCCCTCCCCGCTTACATGCACAAATACATAGTTTTTCACATCCTTACTAACATCTCCTATTTCGGCCAGGATTTGGGCAATCTCCCTCCGTAAGCCTGTTGACTGTGGTCATGTATTGTTTTAATTCAACATTTAATCTTCTAAAAACAGATTCCATTCTGTGTCACTTTGCAGTATGTATGTCAGAAAGTAAAGCAGTTAAAGATACATATATATTGTACATGGATTTTCATAAGCAGCGTTTTTTGGTTTTGTTAGAGAGCATGTGTGTATGAGCGGGGGAGGGGCAGAGAGAGAGAGAGAGAGAGAGAATGAGAATCTTAAGCAGGCTCCATGCCCAGCGTGGGGCCCAACACAGGGCTCTATCCCACCATCTCATGACCCTGGGAGCATTTCCTGAGCCAGAATCAGGTCAGATGCTTAACCAACTGAGCCACCCAGGCACCCCAAAACCAGCTTCATTTATAATAGCCCAAAGTTGCAAACTACACAAATGTCCTTCGGTGGGAGAATGGTTAAACTGTGGTACAGCTTTACCAGGAATACTCCTCAGCGATAAAGAGGACTGAACCATTGATCGACACAACACCTCTAGTGAACCGCAAGGAAGATATGTTGAGTGGAAAAATGCCAATCTTAGAAAGACATGTACTGCGTGATTCTGTTTTTGTAACAGTCATGAAATAGCACAGTTATAGAGATCGGGAATAGATTAGTGGTTGCCAAAGGTGATGGGTGAGTGAGCGGGGAGGGACAGGATGGCTAGAAGGCTTAACACAAGGGAGTCTTGTGCTGATGTATAGTTAAGTGCTTATAGTGATAGTGTGTTTGTAAAGTTACACATTGGTAGAATTGCATGCACACACATATGGGTGCATGTATTACTGGTGAAGTTTGAATACACTCTGATTTTTACCAGTGTTAATTTATTGGTTTTGATATTGCGTAAGATGTTAGCATTAGGGGAGACTGCAGGAAGGGTGCATGGAACTTCCTTGAGCATTTTTTTTTTCTTGTGCCACTAGTGAATCTTTCACTGTTATGAAATAAAAAGTTAAAAAGAGAGGAGGTAACTATTGCTTATTATTCAAAGTTGAGATGCTTAAATAGGATGAGTACAGAAGACTTCTCATTTCACACTGTGTTTAATCAGTATCAACAAATTGTTATTTGCATTAAGTCTGGGGTTTAAGAAACTGGGAAAATACGAACCTCAAATCTTACCTCACTCCATATATAAAAGTTAACTCAAAATGGAACATAAATATAAGAGCTAAAGCTACAATACTTACAGGAGAAAACATAGGGGAAAGCTTGGATTGAGCCAAGATTTCATAGGACACAAGAAGCATGAGCATAAAAGAAAAATATTGATCATTTACACTTCATCAAAATTTAAAACTTCTATGTTTTACAGCTGTTAAGAAACTGAAAGGCAAGCCTCTCTTTCAGAATTTATACTTGATAAATGAATTGTAGCCACATTAGGAAAGAATCTGTACAACTCAGTAATGAGACAAACAGTACAATAAAAAACAAAAGATTTGAACAGACCCAGCACCAAAAAAGATACATACAAATGGCAAGTGATCACCTGAAAGGTATTCAGCATCATTCGCTGTTAGGGAAATGCTAAACAAAAGTACGGTAGCCTCTTTCACAAGAGGGTGACTGAAATGAAGTCTACTGATGGCATCAAGTGTTGAAGAAGTTGTGGACTGATCGGAGCTCTCAGCACGGCTAACGCAAACGATACGACAACAACTTTGGAAAACAGTTTGAAAGTTTCTTATAACGTTGAACATAAATTTACTATAAAATCTAGCAGTCTCCTGGGTATTTAAGAGGAATGAAAATAGATGCTCACATAGATTTGGAATCAGATATTAACAGCGGCTTTATTCATAACAGCCCAAAGTGCAAGCAACCCAAATATCCGCCAGCTGATAAATGGATAAACGATGGTATCCATACAGTGGAGTGAACTGCTGGTACACAGAATAACTGTGGAATGAATGAATGAATGAATGAATCTCAAAAGCATTATACTAAGTGAAAACATCCAGAAACAAGACTGCCCACTGTATGATTTCAGTTGTATGAAATACTAGAATAAGCAAAAATATAGGGACGGGGGAGATGGGCGTTTGCTGGAGAATGAGGGTGGGGGTTGGAGACTGACGCCAGGAAGCACAAGGGAACTTTGGGGAAGGAAGATACGTTGGCCACCCAACTTAAAATCAGTGAACCTACTGTAAATATATAGATGTTGTAAGGTAATCAAGTGACACATATTATGTAGGAAATCTCCCTGCTTTAAACCCATAAAGCTGTGATCTATAGAAATATTGTGCTGTAGAATTTATAAAATGGGTTATAATTTGAAATTATTTTAAAAACTCATCTGAGAGATTGTATTTCACACATTCCAAATGATTCATCTCTTTTCCCTTGTTTTTCTCAGACAAATGGTTTACGGCTACATTTTTTTTTTTAGAAGTATTTTATCAATAGCTGAAAGCTGTTAAGCAGCCGTGTAATTTTTAAAAATCCTGCCGTGAGTACAGAGAAATAAACAAGGCATTTTCACTTAAAGTGTGTAATTAATAGTATGAATAGGCAGGGAAGGGGGAATGTCTTTAAAAAAAAATACAAAGCCCAAGAGTGAAGAGTAAGAAATGGAATATACAATTAAAAGAGAAGCTTTTCAAGAAGGCTGCTTGGTCATTGTGGTCACGTTGATCAGAGAAAATAGTGGCCGGCACGTTGAGGCCGCGACTAAGCCATCTGACCTCGGGGAGATGAGGTGCAGGGGTTTTGTGTCCCCGTGTAGTAAGTGTGTGTCCTGCTTCATCCTGCTCATCCCCAAAGAAGTTAGTGCCAGTGTCAAAATATTGGCCAGAGATATTTCTCTAGGCTATTAAATTTTAAAAGGTTTTTTTTTTAAAGAGAATAAATGTCTATTATATTCAAGGAGTAACAGACTTTTAGGAGTTAGGCACATAAACATTATGAATAAAAGGTGTTTGGTCTTTCAGCAAAATATATTATTACTGTTATAAAGACACACTATTTGAAATGCTAATTCTTCCTATTTTTCTGCAATATTTTCATAATAGTTTTATTGGAATTATGTTCATGAAGAAATTTGCTACTTGTAATCTAGGTTGTATGCGTTTAGGCGGTATATATTTTTAAGTTCAGAAATATTTCTAGATATACTTATCATTTTTTTTTGTAAAACTTACATTTGATTTAGTCACTATTTTACTATATTAGTGTAATTCACAGACCGATAGCCCGATAGTTTTTAAATGCTTAAAACGATAATGTTTAAAACTCTAATTACCCTCAGTGGAATATTATCAAGTTTTAAATCTGTAACCCAAAACAGATCTAGTTTTCAGCAAAGACTGGAAAATAAGGCTCCTCAAAAAAACTGACAAGAGAAGTTTCTTTTAAGTAGAGACTGGACTTAACAGATGGCTTCCTCACATTCTGTCTGCTGGCATTTCTGCTGAGGGAAGGGTTTAAAACATCTGGGATATTACTATTACAGGAGGATACTTAGCAAGAGGTACAATTAATTCATTAAGCATTAGAAGCAGCTACCAAGGACTCCTGGGATTTTCTGTTTCATTCTTAGGTACAGGTTTTACCAGGTCTTAGATCTTGCTTGACTTAGAAAAGAGGAATTAACTGAATTTCCTCTCAAGGTTTCTCTTAATAAAAATCTCATACTCACATATCATCTGGTAGTGTGTCAAGATGTGACATTTGTGTGTGAAACAACAGTATACATTTATAGTATGAATATCCACGTTGTAAATAAGCTGACATTTTTTACTGTGATGTATTGAAAGAATATTTTGTATTTAGTAGTTATAGAGATAGCTACCTTCTGTATACTTACTGTTATGTATGTTCATGTGTATGTTTTTATGTGGTATCTTATCTCTGTATTCTCTTCTTTGATTATTTTTCTCCTTTTACCTTACTTTTTTCTGATGCTTAAAAAATCTTCCTATTGCTTGTAAGTGATTCTAAAATTGTGTCATTGTGTTCTGATGACTCCCATGGCATCCTCTCTTTCATACTGACTTTTTACATGCGAACTAAAGCAAAGCTGATTGGAATTTTTAAAGTTTATAAAAAAGGGGGAACACCCACTGTGTCATAAGCAAAGATTACCTTGGTGGAAGAAAGTTAGAAAAACAGGGCTGACCGAGAGAGAGACAAAGAAAGAGGGTTCAGTAGAATAGTGTTTTGTTTTGTTTTGTTTTGTTTTGTTTTTTTTTAGAATTTGCGAAATAAAGGTGGTGGTGGATAAGGGGGAATGGTTAGTTGGAGAGAAAACTAGAAGGGTTTATAGTATGAAGAAAGATTCAGGGTATGGCATTTACTTTGTCTAAGTATGATTTAGTCTGCAGTAACCCCTTGGGTTGTGTACCTTTTTGAGCACTTTGAAACTTTGTTGCTGATGAGGAGATGAATCAAGCTTGAAAAGACAGACTGTAAACCTGTAAGTGTGTTTAGAAACCTGCACGGTGCCTGGGTGGTGCAGTTGGTTAAGCTTCTTACTTTGGCTCGGGTCATAATCTCTGGTTCCATGAAGTCAGGTTCTGTGCTGACATCTTGGAGCTTCAGTGTCTGTGTCTCCCCCCTCTCTCACCGTCCCCTGCTTATGCTCGCTCGCTCTCTCTCTCTCTCCCCAAAATAAACATTAAAAAAAGAAACCTGATGTGCTCTTAAAATACCCCTGGGGCCTATATTTTGTGCCTGAAATTATTCAGAGTGAATCTAATGGCAACTTAACAGTGAAGCTAAAAGATAAATTGTGCCAATTCCCCCATTTCCTTTTGATTTGCTTCATAGCACGTGTGTTCATGGAACACTGACACGGTTAAGTTCTGGATTTTGGAGTGTCTTTGTTGCCTTTACAGGCAACTCTTTTTTTTTTTTTTTTTTTTTTAGCCTGCCTAGTGGTTATAAGTAGCACTGTTGTATGAGGTTACGAGAAGATCTGGAAGAGAGGGAATAACCTTGATAAGTGGATAAAGTCAGTCAAAACTTCGTGGATTACATAGGATGTTGTGTGGCAAGTGGAGTGAACGTGGCATAATATGACCGTGTTTTTATAAAGCAGTGACCGCTTCTCTGCTATCCCCCCTGCCTGATGCTCTCTGGGTAGCTATACTTAAAACACTACTAGTGGCTTGGCACATGGTAAGCTCTGTATAACCATTAGCACTTATTATTGTTCACATTGCCTTATGAATACGCAGGCAAATATGAAAGCACATATTTGGTCGTAAAAGAAAAGTTTTGGGGGTGCCTGGGTGGCTCAGTTGGTTGAGCGTCCGACTTTGGCTCAGGTCATGATCTCACAGTTTGTGAGTTCGAGCCCCACATCGGGCTCGGTGCTGACAGCCCAGAGCCTGGATAGGATGAGGTAGAAAGGCTGACATAGGGAGAGACATAAGAGTTAAAAAAGGGAGACAAGTAAAAACAAAAGAAAACAACAGTACTTTTAAAAGTGTGTATTTTTTATTTGTAAAAAATATGTAACATGTAAGTTTATTTGTACACGTACATGCCTGTGCACATGTATAATTTTTTAAAGAGAAAAGAAAACATGCGTGTTAGAATCCAGCAGATCTAGGTTCAGACTTTAGGCCTAACTCATTAGCTATATGGTCCCGGGTAAGTTACTTTTCGTCATATGTACAAGGTGGGAGACTATCCCTGCCACAAGGTTGTTGGAATTGAACGGGGTGATGCCTGGCAGGTACTTCCCTCTCCTGGCCCTTAGGTCATTCTCATAGGTTAATTTCCTTCACACACTTCTTCAACTTCCTACTCTTCTGAATTTTTGAGAATTACTTGTACTAATATATTTAAAGTGATAATCAACCTTTTATTTTCAAGGCTTTTTTTTTTTTTTTTTCACATGAAGGTCCAGGCTTTTCACAAGCACCAGTACCGAGAGGTGTGGTGCTGTGCCTTTGAACTTCTCATTATCTCAGAATTATCTGTGTACAAATTTTATACATCTTCAAATACTTGAGTTTTCAGTAGGTATGCTGGTTCATAGGCATCTTAAAAGTCACTTAGGTTGATTTAGGTGTTTTTGCTTAAAGTCTGTTTCTCATGCCTTATTTAAAGACTAGAATCTGATAGTTGTACATGTCTGTTCACCATTGCCAAGTCCGCAGTGCCTCGTGGCCAAAGGGGGGTATGGTCCACAGCTCCAGATCCTTCCTTTCCTCCAGTCGGCTGAGTGGCTTCTCACCAATCCACAGCGATCTATGCTAACTTGGTAGTGACCTTTCTGGTAATATCCTCCGTAATCAAGGCTCAACCTGGAAGGCAATGCTTAACCCAAAGAAGAGATGGAATCGGTGGAATTTAGTTATCTGACAGATGATAGAGAATCTCTTAAGTAGACAAGGTACCTTTTCTGTCCCTCGTGTTATGTGATACAATAAGCAACCACTTCTTTCTTCCTCGGAAGGACTGAAGCACTCATATACGCACATGTGCTCTCTTGAAAACTGCAACCTTTTGTTTATTTATTTTACTGAAAATTATTTAAATTTGATTTCAGGCTCTGCTGCTAAGTGTTTGGCTTTCCAAGGAAAAAGATATTTTGGATAAACCGCAGTCTGTGTGCTGTCTTCACACAATGCTGTCCCTCCTGAGCAAGATGAGAGGTAAGATAGATGCCGGTGGAAACTGTGGTTCCCCAGGCCCTGAGATGCAGGCTGCTGCTTTTGCAAATGAAGATTAATTACCATTTGAAAACCACAAAACTGGGAAAGGAGGATGCTTTCTCGAAATAAAAGGAGACTACAGTGTACAAAATGTTTCTCTAGAGGTTCTTTTATGTATGAATAGCTCTCAGTGAGTTCAAAGCATGCTTTATGGAAATTAAATTTATATTTTGTGTCGTCAAAAGTAATGTGATATGAACAATGCGTTTAGTTAATTCATTGAGGTAAGTCATATGGTCTTTGGTGGAGGTCATTTTTAAAATCATTTTTGGCCTCATTAGAATAATAATCCGTTACATACGTACGTTAATATAATATGTAATAATACGTTATAATATGTACGATAATAATATGAACGTTATCTGTTCAGTAGTAGTGGGGCACCTGGGTGGCTCAGTCAGTTAAGTATCCGACTCTTGGCTTCAGCTCAGGTCAGGATCTCAGGGTTCGTGAGTTCAAGCTCCGCATCAGGCTCTGCGCTGACAGTGCAGAACCTGCTTGGGCTTCTTTCTCTCCCTCTCTCTCTGCCCCTCCCCTGCTTGTACTCTTGCTTTCTCTCAAAATAAGTAAAATAAAACTTAAAAAAAAAATTCAATAGTAGTTTTCAGCAATTATGAAAATATTCACAGATTTACAGTTGATTCAGAAGCAAGACCACTAAAGGCAGCCTAAATAAATGGGATATAAGTATTCTGATAAGAGAAGTTATGGATTTGTTTTCTGAGTCATTCAGAAATCTACCAGTGCATAACTGGGGAATTTAGCTTCTGCATTACATTTGATGTAAAGATTGGACCAGAAAAAATTGACAAGCTCCGAGTCTCTTATTTAACTTTCTCTTTTTGCCTGCAGTGGCCATCGACGAGACCTGGGACTCCCAGTCTGTGTCCCCGTGGTGGCAGCAGATGCGGACGGCTTGTGTTCAGTCTGAGAACAACGGGGCCGCCCTGCTGTCTGCACACGTCGGCCATTCCGTTGCCGCACAGATCTCGAACAGTCTGACCGAGAAGAAAGTAAGTGGGCCGGGGCGCACCCATGTTTGGATAGGCTGGGTCTGTCCCGGTCCAGCCTGTGTCGGGGCTGCGGTGTCTTCAGTGTTATGGAACATCTGGAGTTTGAAATGTGTGCCCAGCAGGTTCTTATTTGTCTTGTTGGGAGTGAGGGGTGCTGCCCTTAACTTGTTTATTCAGATGACATGCGTATTTGAGCTGAGCCCCCACCTCATGGCATGAGGGGTAAAGTCCTGCAGGTGGAGGGCAGAGGTGTTACCCCTCGTGTGTGGTAAGTCCCTTAAACATGTATCTCCTGCTTCGGTTCCGTCTGCAGGAGGTCAGGGTTAGACTGCGTTATTTCTGAGCTTTGTTGTAGCTCTCAAGTTCTACGGTTGCATTTATAACCTCTGCCCCCTCTTTTATAAACAGAAGTTGTTTTAGGGGATGTAGTGTTGAATGACACATAAAAGTTTCCTATTGACCGTTTTGCTTTGTGGTTTCTCCTCATCTCTTGAACACTCAAATTTATTTTAAAAATCTCATATCTCGTGGTAGATCAAATAATTTCTTTCTAGGGGACGTTGCATTTAATTGGATGAGTCACTTAAATGGGCCTGTAGACGTTCACTTAACACTGTCGGTCTGAGTATAGTTTCTATGCTAAATTGCTAAATATGCTAAATATGGCTTAAGATGTTTATAATAATGGAAAGAGAAGAAGTTTGAGATACGTTTTGTATGTTGGTGAGTGCATTTTGAAGAGATACCAGGACCCGGTACTGACCGAAGAGACCGGGGCCCCTGTCAAGGATGGCCCTGCAAACGTGTTGAAGTACACACTGGATGAATCGGGCGTCACTGCAGATCTTCTTGCGAATGTCGAAGCAGTGAGTCCAACTCACTGTTGCCCCAGAGTCTGCCGTCTCCTCCTGTCCCTCCTGTTCCATCCCAGTCAAGTAGTAACATTTGTGAACCAGCATCTGTGTGCTGCTTTGTGATGTATCCTGACGGTCTGTCATCAGCTTTCAAGTTAAAAGCTCATTCAAGTTAATGTCGATCCAGATTCTTTGCCAGAGTATCACCAGTGCGTTTTCTGTTAGTTTTCCCAAACAGTCTTGGGTGCTGATTCCGAGGCCCTCACCGACTCCTGGGAGGCCCTCTCTCTTGACACCGAGTACTGGAAGCTGCTGCTGAAACAGCTGGAGGACTGTCTCATACTTCAGACACTACTTCACAGCAGGGCAAACACGCCAACCTCCAAAGTGTCATCGCTGCAGGCTGAGCCCCTCCCGAGGCTTTCTGTCAAAAAGTTATTGGAAGGAGGAAAAGGTGAGCTGGAGTGTATTTGAGCGTTGCACCTGTATATCTGCATGTTTATGTCGTGGGCGTTTCTGGTGGTTTTTATAGAAATGACTGAAAGAATAGGGAAAGAGAAATACACTCAGATTAAAAGAATTCTAACTAACCCACCACGTACTTCTTCTCAAAGTCTGACCCTGTCAGTTCCCTCTCAGGAACCCTCCTCCCGCTTCCCCCACCTAGAAAATCAGCTGTGGTTCTCAAAGAGTGCAAAGAAAGAGTCAGAAAACCCTCCCTTTTCTGACTTCGTGGGAGGCTGGATTTTCCTCCTGTACTTCAGCCAAAACAACAGATCACAGTGGATGGAGAGCAGAAACTGATGGGAGACTCCAGATACGAGCTGCACAGTTGAAGAGATTGGCAAAGACGTAGTGTTACTCCTCTTACTAAACGTCTTTTGTTGCTTTGGGGAATACAGCTATTTTCATAAAATGTTATTAACACACAACAGGCTTATGGTTTGTATTTAAAAATGAATTAATAAAAATATTTTAAAATTTTGTTTTAACTTATAATACCATAAATATCAGTAAATATAACCCATAAACTCAAATTCTTTGGGATTGTCAGTAATTTTTTTTTTAATGTTCATTTTTGAGAGAGAGAGCGTGAGCAAGGAGGGGGCAGAGAGAGTAGGGGGGACACAGAGGATCTGAAGCAGGTTCTGAGCTGACAGCACAGAGCCTGACATGGGGCTTGAACTCACAAACTGTGAGATCATGACCTGAGCTGAAGTCAGATGCTCAACCGACTGAGCCTCCCAGGTACCCCTGGGATTGTCAGTATTTTTTAAGCATTTAAGGAGATTCTGAGACAACAGAGTCAAGAACTTCTGGAACAAATATAAACTCTTAAGTCTTTTCTCTAAGAATTTTGGGCTTTGAATCCAACCCATTTTTCCATTTCTTGCTGCTTGATTGTGGTTCTAATGAAGGACCTGTGATTCCCCATCTCTGGGTCTGAGCCTGCCCCCTTCCTGCTCCCCACCTGTCCCATTCCAGATTCTAAATTACATGCCTTTCTCAAGGCCCAGCTCAAATGCTACCTCCTCTAAGAAACTGCTCATGATCCATTAGCTGCAAATTTTCTCTTCTTCCTCCTAATTTCCACAGAACTTTACACCCTCTTCTGTGATTTATTACTTTCTGCTGTCCTAGAGACATTGGGTTCCTTTGACCATAAACCTCTTGAATTTTTAACTGTCATGGTGTAGTTTCTTTTTACCAGCAGCTCTTTCAGGCATTTGATACTGGAATGAATATATTTCTGGATTTATAAATACCTGTGTATTTATAGATTTTTTATTTAGTTAACTTGTTTTCTCGGGCTTTGTAAGACTTGTAAGCTTTGACCTGAGAGGCAGGCTTTCAGTTTGGCATATATTAAGTGGCCTATGGAGCTGCTCTGAAGGAACATAGGCTGTGGATGCCATCTTGGCACTCGCCTTCTGCCTTGTCCCAGTTTGTCATTATAACCCAGAAAGAGCTTATACACTCATGAGCCCTAAGTTTTGCAGCTGCCACCTGGGGGACATCTCAGGTCTCCTAACTCTGGTGGCCGGTGGGGTTTATGCTTGTGGGCCTACAGGACTATATATATTTGCGTACTTTCAAAAGCTGATACCTGAGGTTCTGGCTTCAGTCAGCCTGAATCGAGGTGTTAAGATTCTCCCTTTTGGGACACTGGCATGTCTCAGTATGTCCTCCACTACTAGAAGCTGTTATAAATATAATAGGCTGCTTGGATAAGCACAGAGGCTTGAGAGCCAGCCAGGAACCAAGGCAGGATTGAACAACAAGTTTCATCTCCTACACAAATCCACTCCTTTAAGACTAGGAGAGGTGGTTCCATCTACTGTATAGAAACCACAGGGAGTCCAGCAAAATGAAGAAATAGAGATATTCCAAAAGAAAGAAAAAGATAAAACTTCAGGGAAAAAAAGCTTTAATCAAATGGAGATAAGTAATTGACCTGATAAAAGGTTCAAAGTTATGATCATAAAAATGCTCACCAAACTGGGGAGAAGAATGGATGAATACGGGAAAAACTTCAAGGAATGGAAGATAAAGTAGCAAGTAGAAGTCACGAGGCTGAATAATATGGTAACTGAACTCCATATCCACTATAAGGTTTCAGCAGCAGACTAGATGAAGCAGAAGAAAGGACCAGTGAACTCAAAGACAGGGCAGTGGAACTCAATCAGAGCAAAAAGAAAACATGAAGAAAAAAAAAAGGTAAAGATAGCTTCAGGGACTTAGGGGACAATATCAAAGGGGCTAACATTCATACTGTAGGGCTCCCAGAAGGAGAAATGAGAGAAAGGGGCAGGGATCTTACCTGAAGAAAAAATGGCTAAAAACTTCTCTAATCTGGGGAACATCCAGGTCCAGGAATTTGACAAAATTCCAAGTAAGAAGAATCCAAGGACCCGTATTAAGACACATTATTATTAAAAATGTGAAAAATTAAAGTCAAGGAGAGAATATTAAAAGCAAGAGAAAAACAACTTGTTATGTACAAGGGAACACCCATAAGACTGTCAGCAGATTTTTCAGCAGAAATTTTTCAGGCCAGAAGGGAGTTGCATGATACATTCAAAGTGCTGAAAGAAAAAAAATTTTCAACCAAGAATACTCTGTCTGGTAAGTAAGTTATCATTCAGGAGTGAGGGACAGAGTTTTGCAGACAAGCAGAAGCTAAAGAAATTCTTCAGCCCTAAACGGACCTTATAAGAAACACTAAAGGGACTTCCATAAGATGAAAAGAAGGGGCACTAATTCTTAACAAGAACACATGTGAAAGAATAAATCTCACTGGAAAGGTGTATATATATATATATATAAAAGGTAGCAGATTAATCACTTCTAAAGCTAGCATGAAGGTTAAAAGACCACTATGAGGGGCACCTGGGTGGCTCAGTCAGTTAAGCATCCAGCTCTCGATTTTGGCTCAGGTCATGATCTCACCATTCGTGAGTTCGAGCCCCATGTCAGACTCTGCAGTGACATTGCAGAGCCTGCTTGGGATTCTCTCTCTCTCCACCACCCTCCCCCCACCCCTCTCCCGTTCACACACGTGCTCTCTCTCTCAAAATAAACATTTAAAAAAAATAAGTAAATACAAGGGGCACCTGGGTGGCTCATTCAGTTGAGCATCTGACTTCGGTTCAGGTCATGCTCTTGCATCTGTGGATTCGAGCCCTGCATTGGGCTCTGTGCTGACAGCTCAGAGGCTGGAGCCTGCTTTGGATTCTGTGTCTCCTTCTCTTTCAACCCCTCCCCTCATGCTCTGTCTCTCAAAAAATAAAAACATTAAAAAAAAACAAAGACAACTATGATTATAATAGTTAAGGGATATGCAAGATAAAAAGATTTGAAATGTGACATCAAAAATATACAGTGTGGTACCAGAGAGTCATTATGTTGAACTTTCCAACAGGATCAAACTTGTTATCAACTTAAAATAGCCCACGACAGACACGAGTTGTTATATCTAAGCTCATGGTAACTACAGAGCAAAAACCTATAGTAAATACACAAAAGAGAAAGGGGTATAAACATATCACCAAAGAAAGTTGTCAAGCCACAGAGGAAGAAGCACGAAAAGAAGAGAGGAACCATGAAAACAGCCAGAAAGCAATTAAATGCCATAGGTGTATACCTATCAGTAATTACTTTAATTATAAATGTACTAAATTCTCTAATCAAAAGGCATCAGGTGCCTGAATGGATGAGAAAACAAAAAAAAGACCTATATATGCTGCCTAGAGACTGACTTTAGATGAAAGGACACAGAGACTGCAAGTGAAGGGATGGGAAAAAATACTCTGTGCAGATGGAAACCTTTCTTATTTATTTTTTTAAGTTTAAATAAATTAAAATTTTTAACTGTAACTCATTATACCCTATGCTGTCACCTGCTGATAGTGTAGGACCATCACTGTGATATTAACCTAAGCAATATAATCAAGGGCTTGATTCTAGAATGAAAATTACCAGTTGATTTGGAAATCAGACGTAAGAAATTAGATCACTCAGCCTACTGCTGTCATTTATTTTCACTGATAATTGTGATTTTACTGTGAAGCTTTTGTTTTGTTTTTTTGGAAAGGTTGTATTTGAATCCAAGTAGGAAGAAAGAAAGGTTTTGGTGAATTATAGAAGAGTATATAATTTGTTTTAAGTAATAAACAGGACTTTTTGTCTTGAGTGTTTTTCAGATTACATTTATAATTTTTTTGAACTATATTGATGACCGAAACTTGGGATAGCATCATGTTTCTTATACATGGCTAAGTTTTGCCCATAAATATTCCATATAGGCAAGTTAGTTGACTATTAAAAGTAATATGCTAAGGAACCTAGGCAAGTATTATGCTGATCAGTTTCACTTACAATTAAGTGAAAGTGTTTTAAAGATATATTCGTCCCTTCATCTGTGTCTGTTAAAGTATACTTTGAATTTGTGGACATAGAAACCATGTGGTATATAGCCACGTATATGTGAATGCATTTACATTTCTCTAATATTTTATGAGAGTATAGAGATGCCCTCAGATATCAGATATCCCACCTGCCCTCATAAGATGAATGGTAGGTATTACACTGGTGAATCTCATGGCTTTTGGGGGTCACTCTCAGGTGCAGAACTCAATGTGGCACTTAGGTCTCTTTATAAGGAAGACCAGATCGTGCACTGTGTTGGCTCTCTTTGGCGAACACGGTAAGTTTTCATTTTGTTTCTTGTCTCCAAACTGTAGGTGGCATTGCAGACAGTGTAGCCAAGTGGATATTTAAACAGGACTTCAGCCCTGAAGTGTTAAAACTGGCTAATAAGGACAGAGATGCAGAAAACCCAGATGAACCCAAAGAAGGTATTAGCAGAGGTTTATATGAGGTGCCAGAGGTGGAGACGAACCTTGGAACTATACCAGGTAACACAGAAACACGGAGAAAACACAATCCAGAGAGGAGGAGATGTGGCTGAGACTTTGTTAGGGAAAGAATACTAAGTACGTCTTTCTCTTCTGGCTTTCAGACTTGTTGCATTCAGCCTATAGGCAGTTTCCCTGTAGCCTTGAGCTAGATGTGCTCTACGCGCATTGTTGTTGGGAGTATGTTGTTCAATGGAATAAAGACCCAGAGGTAAGATTCCTGCTACTTCTGTCCTGTTGATTCTGTCGTCGTGCTCATGCTGTGCACCTGTGAGAATGTGTAATTCGGTAACTTACTGGAAACACTGGACATTCCCCTTTGGAATGCTTCCACACTAGGAGCGGTGCTAGGCCTTTTTCATGATCTCTTACAGTCTTCACAGAAAACCTGTGTGGTGCGGACATTGTCGCGATCCCGCTCTAGAGAAAACGAGAGCTCAGAAGTTCTGTTCCATGCCCCGGCATACCTTGTCAAGTTGGGGTCTGGGCCCGGATTTAAGCCTGGGTTTCTTTGTCTTTAAAGCCAGTGTGTGTTGCCCCACTCCTGGTTAGGTTGTGATGAGTAGAGTTATTTCCTTTTGATTTCATACAGGAGACAGCACCTACCTAATAGAAATTTTTAACATTGTAGTCCTTGTGATGAAAGCCAGGGTAAAGATCCTGACGTTCACCTAGCGTCTGCTTGTTTAGAAAGCCCGTGTTTGTCACTTCTCTTACGTTTGTCTCAGAAGAAAAATCAAGAAAGTCACGTCCAAGGCTGACTCAGTCCAGGCTTAGCCTTGCTGCCCTTTCTCCTCCCTGCTTGGACACTCTTTTCTCCCACTCATGGTAGCCACCTTCTCTCCTGGCACATTCACGATCCAGAAGCAGAACGGGAGAAGGGCCCATCCTGGGGGCAGGAGTCCTGGATTTGGATCCCAGATGAATGGCTGTGACAAGTGTCTGGGTTCGGGCCAGTCACTGAATCTCTGGACCGGTTGTTTTCTCCCTTCACCTTTTTTTTTAATAAAGGTGCCAGTCCTTCAGGGTTGATGCCAGGATCAAGTGAGATGTCCAAATTTAGGATGGATATTCCTCTTTACCAGTAAGTCTTTCACGTAGGTCCCCCTTGTCAGCACTCCGGGAAATGATCCTCCTCAGAGCAAAATTAACACCTTATCGCCCTTGGATCAGGTTGCACTTTTGAAGAAACATCTCACTGATGAACTCATTCTCACCAGTACTTTAATGGTAATCATATTCTTCCTCCAAAAAAAATGGTCTTTGATACATAATCATACATATTCAAGGAAGAGCTTTAGAAAAGAAAGTGCTTAAAGCAAAGGAATGGCCTTTGATCAACTGAACCTTGACCAAAAAGTGATTTTAGGACAGTGGACCCTCTTGATGACCCTTGAGTCACCCTCTTCTGTGGACTCCCCTGCAGTCTGAGTGATAATTGTGTTCGGGCTCTCCCCTTACATGGAATATTTTTCTTACATGAAAAAAGAATGTTAAGGCTATAGTAAGGACATCATAATTTCTAAAATCTGGATAAATTAATTCCAGATTCGGGGCTAAGAAAGTGATACTTAAGAAAACTGTTTTGGGGCGCCTGGTGGCTTAGTCAGTTAAGCACTGACTTCGGCTCAGCTCATGATCTCATGGTTCATGAGTTCGAGCCCGTGTTGGGCTCTGTGCTGACAGCTTGGAGCCTGGAGCCTGCTTTGGATTCTGTCTCTCTCTCTATCTGCCCCTCCCCAGCTCACCCTGTCTCTTTCTCTCTCAAAAATAAATACACATCAAAAAAAAATTAAGAAAAAACAACTGTTTTTACATCATTCATTATACATTATTCATTATAAACCAAAGGCAGCTTGCAGAGTAGACACAGAATTGAGGTCAAGCCCATTGCCACTATTAACAGCTCTGTGACCTCTGGGAACATTTCTGAACCCTTTGTTCTCGCTTTTCTCCTAAAAGTACATGAGGACTAGGGCTACCTCAGAGGGTTGTGGCAATTTATAGAGAAGGTGCATACACAGCGCCTGACGCTTTGATTAATGTTATCATTGTCTATTGAAATTGTTTACATTTCAAATAAGTGGCCGCTTTTCTCGTCTTTTTTTTTTTTCTTATCAAATAGCCCTCCTTACCCCATCCGACCCCTAACCTTCTTCCACCATTTTATGCACACAGCTTTATTAGGATCAAAACAACTGAAATTACTTTGGGGAAATTTTTTTTTTTTTTTTTTTTTTTTTTGAGAGCGTGAGAGGGGGAGGGACAGAGAGAGAGAGAGAAAGAGAGAATCTTAAGCAGTCTCTGCACTTAGCTCAGAGCCCGATGCAGGGGCTCAGTCTCACAACCCTGAGATCATGACCTGAGCCAAAATCAAGAGGTTGAACACTCAACCGACTGAGCCACCCAGGCGCCCCACCTTTGGGAAGTCTCGAACACCGGTATGTGTTGGCAAAGGTGATATATTTAATCTTTATACAGGCCATACAGTTACTGAGCAAAGGTCCGGATAATTTCGTCGGTTTCGCATGCTATGTTTGAGTGTTTACTGTGTAAGCAACTGCCTCAATTAGAAGGTTGAATTCAGACATCCCGTCCAGTAGGCCTTGTTTCCCTTCACTGCTCTGGTTTTCCTCCTTGGCACATATCACCGACATACTGTATAATTTACACACCATATTTACTTGGCTCCCTTGCTGGAACGTAGCCTCAGTGGTTACGTTCCCCAAGGATTCGGGTCTGTTTGTTCGTTGCAGTAGCTCTGGCGCCTCAGACACCCTGATGTATAGTAGTTGCTCAGTAAATATTTGGTGAATAATGAATGAATGATATTCGCAAAGAAGTAAATCCACTGTTTTCACATCCTTGTGAAATTCAAATATTAGAGAAAATACTGCTCACAGAAAATTTTGATTCCAGATGTCAGCATATATGACCTGGGGGTTTCTAGGAATCAATCATTATGTAGATCATGTGAATTTCAAGACACCATTGACACTATCCTATGAAAAATTACTTCTTACCTAATGATTTTATGTTCTTATCACAGCATTCTTGGGTAGCTTTATGCAGAAATTTATGTAAAAAGTTACCATTTATATTGAAACATCTGTTAAATGATACTTCTGTTTTTTTTCTCTCTCTCTTTTTCTCCCTGTATGTAAGGAAGCACGTTTTTTCGTTAGGTCAATAGAACACTTGAAGCACATTCTTAATGCACATGTTCAGAATGGTAAGTAAATAGGTGTTAAAAACATAAGTGGTTGATTCAAAAGAAGAAGGAATCTTTTAAGTCCGCGTTCTGTTAAACTTTCATTTGATAGTTCAAATCTAACCTGTAACTGAGTGTGTATTGTGATGTGACAAGTCCTGGCTGTTTGAAGTGCTGGGAGAAATGCGCTCCAGAAGGGGAGGAGGGGCTGGCCACAGTTCTCCCCTCTGTCCCCGCCCACCGGTTTCCCAGCTGTTCCTAGTGAGTAAGGAGAATGTTATACGGAAATCACTGCTCTTCTTTTTAGGTCACAGGTAGATGAGGAAGGAGGGCTGGGCTTCTGAGGACTGCAGTTCCTGATGACAAAGTTAGGGAGCCAGGAGCCTAATCATATGTACCCTACAAAACAGCTTGTGCTTTTTTTTTTAAGTTTATTTATTTTGAGAGAGACAGTGCACAAGAGAGCAAGCAAGGGTGGGGGGAGGAACAGGGGTGGGGGAGAGAGAGAGAGAGAATGAATGAATCCCAAGCTGGCCCTGCACTGTCATGGCTCGATCTCACGACCGGGGAGATCACGACCTGAGCTGAAATCAAGAGGTGCTGAACCGACAGCCACCCAGGTGCCCCTGGCGCTCCTTTTAGCACCTGTGAGTACTCTTCTGGTGGCTGCCACACCATGGGGACTGCTGATGTCTCCTTGAAAAAATGTCACACATTGTTGTAGGAAAATTGTAAACAGGCTGCTGTTTCCATTAAATGGATAGCTGGGTTTCCCTGGAAGAATTAATGGAACAGCTCAGAACAAGGCTAGTTATTTTACTAATAAGTAAGTGGGGAAACTAGAAGTTGGGCCACGTAAGAGGGAGGCGTCATCTTGATGTCTGTGTGGTGAATTTTAGAGAAGCTCCTTGTCTCTTCTAGAATGGTACCGCCTTCTCCCAGTGGTATGACTCAAGTTGCAGAAATTCTAAATTGTCTCGTTTTATGTGAAGAGAACTTGAAAATTTTATTTATTCGTCTCTTAGATCTGACCTTCTTCCAAAGAGAAAAGAGAAATGACTCATTTGGAAAACAAGGTCTCCATAGAATTCTTTCCTTCTTGATAAAATTAAGTCACTGCTAACTTCCGGCTGGTAGTTAAGTAAGAACTTATCTGTTTGTCAGCTTCCTGGCTTCTCACCCTTACATCCAGAAGCAGACAAGGGGGTAGTGGTGACCGCATGGGAAATGTCATGTTTAAGTCGCCTAATTGACCACTGTTTCTGAAAGTTTGATGCCATGGTTTATCGTCTATGGAAGTATAGAGCCCAGATTTCTTGCTTGGCGTCTTTTGTATTGTTTTGTTTTTTTAATACTTCCTTACATGACACTTTATTTGGTGGTTGCTTATGAAAAAAATCAGTTTTAGACATGGGGCTGTTTCTCCTGTTTGGCTGTTTTGAACAAAGCTGTTCTCAACACGTCTGTACGGGTCTTTGTGTTCATCCGTGCAGTAGAGTCCCCGGGCCATACGGCAGACACGCGGTTAGCTTAGTAGATGTGACCAAGCAGTTTTGCAATTTGTGATGCCTCCAGCAATCCATGAGCATTCCAGTTTTTTCCACATGCTCCCCAACACTTGGCACTGTCATTAAAAACAATTTTAGGGGGCGCCTGGGTGGCGCAGTCGGTTAAGCGGCCGACTTCAGCCAGGTCACGATCTCGCGGTCCGTGAGTTCGAGCCCCGCGTCGGGCTCTGGGCTGATGGCTCAGAGCCTGGAGCCTGTTTCCGATTCTGTGTCTCCCTCTCTCTCTGCCCCTCCCCCGTTCATGCTCTGTCTCTCTCTGTCCCCAAAATAAATAAACGTTGAAAAAAAAATTTAAAAAAGAAAAAAAAAAAAAAAAACAAAAAAAAACAATTTTAGCCTTTGTTGGCGTCCGGGTGACTCAGTCGGTTGAGCGTCCGACTTCAGCTCAGGCCATGATCTCACAGTTTGCGACTTTCAGCCCCGCGTTGGGTTCTGTGCTGACAGCTCGGAGCCTGGGGCCTGCTTTGGATTCTGTGTCTCCCTCTCTCTCTGCCCCTTTCCTGCTCGTGCCCTCTCTCTTTCTGTCTCTCAAAATTAAACATTAAAAATTTTTTTTAAAAATAAAAACAATTTTAGCCTTTGTGTTGTTTGTGTAATGATATTTTCTTGTGATTCTAATTTGTATTTCTCTGGTAACTAATGATGTGGATCTTTTCTTATGATTATTAGCCTTTTGGATATCCTCTTATGCAGCTCAGTTCTGATTATTATTGAAGATCAAGGTTTTTGGTAATTTTATAAGTATTACATAAGATGTAAGGAACGATATGTAAATAAATAGCCCATATAGCTTTATAAGTTTAAGGAAGACAGTAATTTATTAGGTGTGGTGAAAGGGAAAATAGATCAGCTTTCTACTTACCGCTTTTACTTGCTGTCTAGGTATTGCACTGATGATGTGGAATACATTCTTGGTTAAAAGATTTTCTGCTGCTACATACTTGATGGATAAGGTAAGGTCATTTTAAGTGTCATCTACTTGTTTATTTTGTTCCCTTAATTGATTAATATTAGAAAGATTATTTACAATGGGCCTTGTTAGACTTTTTTGTTTGGTATTACATTTTACTAATGCTCAGTTAAACGTAATTCCCATGCTGGCATCTTGATGACCTGGAGAAGAACCTCAGGTCCTTGAAAGTAATTTACTTTAAAAGCTCCTTAAGCAACGAGAGTAAGACTCGTGGTTGAATCAGGGATTTGCACTTTTTCTTTAATGTTTATTTTGAGAAAAAGAGGGAAGGAGTGGGGGAGGGGCAGAGAGAGGGAGAGAGAGAATCCCAAGCAGGCTCTGTGCTCAGCACAGAGCTGGACACGGGGCTCAATCTCATGACTGCAAGATCATGACCTGAGCCGAAATCAGGAGTCAGACGCCTAACCGACTGAGCCACCCAGGTGCCTCGCACCTTATTATTATTTTTTCTAATCTTTTTTGTTTTAAGTTTTATTTATTTTGAGAGAGAGAGTGGAGGGAGAGAGAGAGAATGAGCCCGTGAGCAGGGGAGGGGGGGGGCGGGGAGAGAGAGAGAGAGAGAGAGAGAGAGAGAATATCTCAAGCAGGTTCAGCATTGTCAGCACAGAGCCCAATACGGGGCTTGAACCCACAGACCGTGAGGTCATGACTGGAGCTGAAATTGAAATGTACAAATATACAGTTTCTCCTCAATCTTTGGATGTAGGGCTAAGATATTTTCTTTGAGTAGGACTGCCACCCTACTTTGGTTTTCCTACGTAAACCTCACCCCTAATGCCTGGCCTATGATTTCTAGATCCTGATTCTTTAACGTTGTGATGCAGTCTGAGTGCAAAATGTTTAGATTTTATAAGCTCTGCCCTCATCTTTGTAGCTGTCCCTCTGTCTAATCCAGCAGACATCGGTGTTAAATCTCCACAAATGTTTTGAAAGCCTTCAACCTGGTAGTTAAATAAACAACTCCCTTTGTTTCCTCACGTTTTATCAGTTATTTCATTAAGTTGCGTAATTGCGACATTACATGACACCCAGCGTGAGCAGCGTTGGGAGCAAACCCAGCACCTGGGCAAAGACTGCAGCCGGTGGGGCCCTGCCCCCAAGCTGGGCGCCAGGCCGTCGTCACCGTCCCCAGGCCCGTCCAGAGGGAGGTTCATGTGGCTCAGTTAAGCGGATGTCAGGAGAGTTACCGCTGTAATTACAACATGTTCTTTCTGATGTCGGTGACAGACGTTCCTAAGCCATGAGCAGCGCTACATTCAGACCCACTTTGGGCCACAGCTCCTGTCACCGGTAACATGTTTTTCTAGTTACACCTGTTTTTCCCTGTGTGCTCACCTTCCTTGCCTGCTTAAATGTTTCTTTTTCGAAACTCACTCCTATGGCCTTTCTGATCCTGTTCTGTTCACCTGCACCTCCGACCGCTGCTCTTTTGGGAGAATAGTGACGCAAGAGTTCTGCGTGTATGTTACTGCTTAGTGTTCTAGCAATCTCCCGTCCCCGGTCACGCTTGAGCCTCACAACCTGGATTTGAATTTTTTGAGCAGTCCTGAACGAGGAGGCAGAGAATTTTGAGGAGTCATTTGACAAGTATTGATTATGATGAGTATCTCTTCTGTGCCAAGAACTGTGCTAAGTTCTATGGCCGCAGAGCTAAAAGCCCCAGTCCCTGCCCTCGGAGGACTCCCAGTCCACAGGGTACATAGGCTGCCTTTGGAGTGGAGAAGAGGAAGTAAGTAACAGACCAGAGGGAGGGCTTCTGGGCTGAATTTTGAAGATGAGTACGTACGAAGCAGTGGGCGAGAAGAAGAGGCGTAACAACAAAGTCGTGGACACGGGAGGCTGCGTTTTCGATTCAGAGCTGCGAGTAGCTTCGTGTGCTTGAAGCGCAGGCTTAGGAAAGTGCAGGAAGCAGGGCATGAAGTACTTCCCGGGTAGGCTCTGGATTTGGGGTTTTCTAATGGCATGTGTAGACCGCTCAGCGTAGGGCACATACGGCAGGGGGAGGGTCGTCAGTGGTGGCCCTTCTTTGTCTTGAAGACACCGGGGCAGCTGGACGCAGGGGAACGATAGGTTCAGGTTTGCATTTTGCAGGCAACAGGGTGAAATGTTGGGATTGGGACGGGCTGGGCTTGGTCGTGTGAAGGCCATGGCAGTGATCTCAGGAGAGGCAACGAGGTGAAGTGGCCTTTGTGCTGGAGTCCCATCCCTGGTACTTATCACTGCCTCCTGTGAATTCTGATCAAGGCATATTCCTGAAGAGCAGAACTTTCCACTCCCACTTATCACCTTGGGTAAAGTGCACGGTGGAATCTCCGTGCTTACGGAATCGAGAAAATCAACCAGTTTTCTGAGCTAGGAATTTAACTTCTGTCTGCATTAGATTGTCCCTCCTTACCATTTAAAAAATTATCGTGTGTCTTTATCAACAGGCAGAATTCTTAGCTGCTCTTTATTCATAACCTTGAGTTTTGTTCTGGGTTTGAAGGCAACACAGTTACTTGATTGTACAAATTGATCACCAGATTTTTAGAGTTCTTTTTTTATTTAATAGTTCAAAAATATTTATTTTTGAAAGGATTGTTTGGGGGCCCAGCGTGACATATTTTCATAATATGTGTTTTAAGTTCCACCACAAAGTTAAATGAGCAGAACCAGCATTTATTTATAGCTCGATTTAGGTTTTTTAAATTTCGTTACTTTTTATTTCCTATACCATAGTAATGCCTTTTTTTTTCAATTGTTAAATAAATATAGTATTCTGTGTCCTTTTGCCTTAGGTTGGAAAATCACCAAAGGATAGGTTATGCCGAAGGGTAAGTGAATCTCCTTTAACTGGATGTATAGTTAATCCTGTGCTTTACGTAGGTACCTTATTAACTTCAGGCAGGGGTGAACTTTGCCTTTGTTACCGTTTTGGTGACCTGTCAGGAGATAAAGGTGGAAAGAGAGTGTGATACTAAGGAGACTGGGCACGAACTGCGGCCGATTTTAATTGACCTTTCCAGGTTGTCAGATGCTCTGTGTCAGGTGAGTTTTCACAAGGTGTCTTCAGTCTGGACCGTGGATGGGAGGGCGCCAGGCCGTCTTGGCTTTGCCGCGCGTGGTTTCTGCGCTTCCTGACGGCGGCAGCCAGTGGTCGAGGCAGATTCACGAGCGAACGTAGCCACCTTTATGGAACAACCATTGTACGAATAGTCTTAAGCAACATTCCAGCCCACGGATACTGGGCTTCTGTTTGAGGCCAGTGATTAACAGTACAGACTTTTGCTTGAAGCTTTGAAGTATTCTTATTGCAACACCTTAGGAAGTAACGGGGCACGTGCATGTAGCCGTTCTAGGCCCACAGCCCTGAAAAGCCGCCACCGTCGAAGATTCTTCCGCTGTGCCCTCGAGAGTGGCTCTGTGGCTACGGTTATACCTGTGTGCGCTCTGGATCCCTTAGATGTGAGCGGCTTATTGGTTGGTTGTTTATGTTGACTCCAGGCAGTGGTACCTTGTAGGTTAATCTGGAGTCAGGAGGAACGGTCTGGTGCCCACAGCACGGGTCTGGTGTTTAATTCACAGGCTCGAGGATTCAGGTTTTGTTCAGAGGGTTCAGCTCCGTCCCTGAAGGACGCTCCAAAACCAGAGCAGGTTGTTTTCTCGCAGCCTGACAGATGGGGCTTTCGTGTGTGCGTCTTCCCGTGCCAGGGTCGTGTGTGTGGCTGTGAGGTCTCGCGCAGGTGGCTGTGACGTGCCTTAGCGAGCCTGCCCGCAAGCAGAGTGCCACCGTCTATGGCGTCTGACGACACCATGTCTTTCAACACACGAAGAACACTAACTTTCATAAAGTTGATAGTGGTACCATCAGTTTTAAAGCCTGATTTAAAATTAGTTGATGCTCAAGAAAGGAACAAAATGTGCCCGTGTCTTCCTGTTTGTGCAGTGCAGACAGTTACATAGGCCTGTTTTTTATTTTTCTGATAGTAAGTGTAGCAGCTTTGCTGCTGGCACTAATTATGTTCCTTTTAAAAAAAAAAACAACAGGATGTGGGGATGAGCGACACGGCAATGACCTCTTTCCTCGGCTCCTGCTTGGATCTTCTTCAGACTTTAATGGAGGTAAAAGAGGTGTATTTGCATTCTGAACTAAGACAGTAAATGTTTTTTTTTTTATTATTAATTTTTTTCAGTGTTTATTTTTGAGAGAGAGAGCACGAGTGGGGGACAGGGAGACACAGAATGCGATACAGGCTCCAGGCTGAGCTGTCAGCACAGCGTCTGATGTGGGGCTCGTACCCATGAACCATGAGATCGTGACCTGAGCCAAAGTTGGACGCTTAACTTACTGAGCCACCTGGGCGCCCCTAAATGTTTTTAAAATCATTGGACTAGAGAAAAAAGTTTTTTCATTTATTCATTTCTTAGTTTTGACTTAAGCCCCCAAAATAGTGGTTTCTTATAAAGGATTAGATTTGTTGTTGTAAATCGGAGGTGCGGGGACAAAAGGGGTTTGTACTTCCCACTGGTAAAGCTCGTTAACGTGTTTGCAAGCTGTTATCCCTCCGGTTCTGAACACAGTTCTCTGTTCTGAAAACACGTAGGCTGACGTTAGCAGGGATGAAATGCAGGCACCTGTCCTGGATACGGAGGACGCGTGGCTCGCCGTCGAAGGACCGATCTCGATCGTGGAGCTGGCCTTTGAGCAGAAACACATCCACTACCCGCTGGTGGAGCACCATTCCGTCCTGTGCTCCATCCTCTTCGCCATTATGAGGTTTTCTCTGAAAACCGTGAAGCCGCTTTCACTCTTTGATAGTAAGGTAAGTCCCTCCGAGGACGCCCGAGCCACCTCGGAGCCGAGGGTCTCGCAGGACGAGGAGCCAGACTCATCTTTCATACTTGAAGTTGCTCGGTACTTGTGTGACTCAGGGGGATCCTGTCTCTCTCAGAATGTGCTGTGCGACCCCAGACACTTCATATCTAAAATCTGTCTCGACCCCCTCACCCGCACTCTGCCCTTGACCTACGCTGCTGTCCTCCTAATCCCCGGCTGCGCCCGGGCGGACGGGAAGCCGTGAAGGTCTCTTGCTGTCTCCCCTCCGAGCCCCTCTCGTCGATTCTTCCTGAAACCGCCTCCGTCCATCCCTCCCCATCACCCAGTTCAGGCCTTCTGGTCTTTCGCTTTCTCTCCATCCAGTCAGTCCCACGCTGCCACAGTTCCCTTTCCAGAACGCACATTTACTCAGACAGGATCCAGACAGCTGGAGATGAAAATGAGAAGTCAGGCGGTTGGCCAGCTTTATTACTTAGCCTTTCACTGACAGAAGCAGAGTTGGAGAACACAGCTTAGCCTTGTGGGAAAGTGGTGTATTTCACCCTCAGTGACTCACGTGCCTGGGGCACGGCTGGACTCGCGCGGGCTGCCCTTCGGGCTCCTGCTCCCTGCACAGAGGCTGCCCCCTGAAGAAGGAACGCAGGGAACACTCGGCGGCTTGTCCCAAATTCACAGGTCCCTTTAGCGGGGAGAGCGCGGGTGGGGCGGGAGACGCCAGCCCGTTACTGCGCCGGAGGCAGAGGAAGGCTCCCCGCACCAGGGGCTGCCTCTCCTCCCTCCACCCGTTCCTCCGGTGCACCTGCCCCGCAGCGACTCCTGACTACCCCCTCCCCGAGAGCAGGCAGACACTTTTCCCTCTTCTCACTGCGGTGGTCCGTTTTCCTAGACTGTGGTTTTGCTGTGGCCACAGCTTCTGCATGTTGTCCCTTTCTCACTTAAGTGTCACCTTCTCCTCCAGGTCTTGGTCTGCACTCCCTAACTTACCACGTCTTCGCTGTTCCCCCGGCTCTGTGCCATGCCTGGCACGCCACAGGAGCCCAGAAAATGTTTAATAAATTTAAAATTAAGGAGATGTTAGAGAAGAGTCAGCGTCAGCAGGATGCAGAAGAGGGGAGACGCGGCCGTGGTCTGGGGAACCAGTGACAGCGACGAGTCGCTGAGGGTGTGGACTGGGGAGAAGAGGAAGTCGTGGAGGGTCTGGGGGAACCCGTACCATGAGGACGGGCTGGGAAAAGTGCCGCAGGACACGAAGGGGCCCGAGTTCCATGAGCTCCCAAGCTTGGAAGGCTCGTGGCTTCCCAAAGAAGCCCATGTAGAGGGGTTTTGGATGTGTTGAGTTAGGGGGTAGATATAAACAGAAGTAGCTATGTTTTAAGAAAGTTATTTTCACGTTTAAATCTCAGTAGTTGACCTTTGAAAGGTAGAAGGCTGATGACAAATTTTTATCTACCTCATAAAGTAATGATACAGTTTTTACATTTGTGAACATAGATTCTGGATGAATGTTTATAGCTTGCATTGATGTTTGTAAAAGCAGAGGGTAAATTTTTTTTCTTTAAAGAAAAACTAAAACCGCATGCCTAGCTCAGTAGTCCCCTCAGGGAGCTTGTGAGACCAGAACACGTATTGGACAAGCCCGGTGGTGATGTTAGTCCTGGCCCAGGTCATGCCAGGATGCCCTGAGACAGCTGTGGGACTCTCACTTGCAGAGGCGGTGGGGTTTGGCTGGTGAAATCGAATCCTAGCTCTGCCATTTCCTGGCGAGGCTTCCTGAGCTTCTCCTGGCCTCAGTTTTCTCATTCAGAAGTGATGATTCTAGTACCTGCTTTATGGTGGTTCTGAGGGTTATGTTTACTTAACACGAAGTGCTGAGCGGTGTCGAGAACGTGGTAAACAAATGGTGCTGTGATAGCTGTGCATACGTGTTCCCCGCCCAGAGGCCCTCATGTACGGTAGACCCTCATTATAACTGAGACCACCAGGCGGAATCTAGAGAGTAACAAATTGTGCGTGAGTTTGTGGAAAAATTGAATCAGTGATGTCTGTAATGCAGGGGCTTGCCCTAGGGAGTCTGCTGTTTCTCCTCACTAAAGGATGAGTAGCTTTATCCTCATTGGCAGTCACGCTACGGATAACCTTTGGGTCTAGAAAATACGTTAGAAGATACCTGATGACTGTCTGCAGGTGAACACACAGCAGCCTGGGATGGTGGGGTCGTTTGTCCAAGATAACATGGTGTCAAGTGTGGGCCTGGGACTAGAAGCTGGGTCTTGGCAACTTCCGGAGGCCGGTGTTCTTGGCTCTGTGTTACACTTCCTTCCAAGGAAGTTCTGAAATCCAGCTTTCTGATGTTCTGCTTCGCCTTTTCAGACACATCCATTCTCTTAAAGATGACTTCCGAGTTGAACAAGTGTTTTTAAAAGAATTCAGAGTACACACATGTCTTTGTTATCTATTACTGCATAACAAATTATCTTAAAATTTAGTGGCTGAAAACAACAAACATTTACTACCATTTTCCTGGGTCAGGAATCTGGGTTCTGCCCGCCCTCCACCCCTTAGTTAGGTGCCTCAGGCTCAAAGGCTTTCAGGAGTCTTGAGGTAGGGTTTAGCCGGGGCAGCAGTCCCATCTCGAGGCCCAACGGGGGTGGAGATCGGGGGATCCACTTGCGGGCTCCGTGGTTGCTGTGGGTGCTGGCTTCCTTCAGGGCAAGGAGCGCGAATGTGAGCACCCAAATCTGGAAAGTGACACGCTGACATCTCTGCTCTTCTGCTGGCACGAGGTCCAGCCCCCACTCAAGGGCAGGGGACTACCCGAGGCCTGCATAGCAGGGGGAGGGGGATCATACCTTAAAGGCTGCCTACCGTATACTAGATAATTATTATAAAAATTAAGTGAATAAAATTCTGAAATGTTACTGTTCAAGGAGAAGAAACATCAACCGTGACTTATCCATTAAATGACTAAATTTTAAAATCTTTTGTCTTGCCTTTAATAGTAATGTACTCATCAGTTTTTTTGGTCTTTTCTTTCTCTGCAGGGGAAGAATGCATTTTTCAAAGACCTAACTTCAATTCAGTTATTACCTAGTGGGGAAATGGATCCAAACTTTATTTCTGTACGACAACAGGTAAATTACAATTACTGGATTTTGTTTGTGTGTCTCAGAAAATAATAGTAAATAAAAAACGTAGCAGGTCTTAAAGGATGGCGACCGCTTCCAGGGTATTCTGGAGAGCCATTTTTCCTTTCAAGTATATGTTCCTCTTTGATCATTAATTTGAATGGAAAAGCTACCCTGATTGAGAGGAAAGCCAACAATTACTTTGATGTAGACATTTTAAAACGAGATATACTAACAGTGCTCTGTGTCCTTCTCCATTTTTGAGTTCTTACTGAAAGTCGTGAGTGCAGCCGTCCAGGCCCAGCATTCAGTCATGAAGGACAGAGAGTCCTCCGAAGAGGCACCAACCACTCCTTTTGGGAAAGACCAAGATTGGCCAGTTCTGGCCGTGGATTTGGCTCATCACCTTCAAGTTAGTGAAGATGTTGTTCGAAGGCATTATGTGGGGGAACTCTACAACTATGGAGTTGACCACTTAGGAGAAGAGGTAATATCACCCTAGGAGCGGGAGGTGGGGGCTCAAGTTAGAACGTTTATAGTTGGAGTAAAGAATCAGAAAAGTCTCCAGTTAAGCTTTTTGCTTTTCTTTCTGTTAGAACTTCTAGGCCCCCAAATAAAAGAATATTAAAATATAAAACTGTAATCAGTTGCCCGTTTCTGGTCTGTGTTTAACAGACTCCTCCAGTGTGTCAGGCCTGTTCTATGCAAAGGGCACAAGAGTAAAACACACAGACCAGATCCCTTCCTCGTGGGATCAATAGTCTGCTGGTAGCAGAAGAGCACGCTGACTCCTGTACTGAGTGAGAAACGCTGTGACGAACAGCGGTGGTCAGAGGTGACATCTGAACCGAGCCCCTGCGGAGAAGATGCAGCCAGTAACAGAAAACTGGGGCAAAAGAGCTCGCGGCCCGAGTAGCGACAAGAACAGAGGCCCCGTAGCGGGACTAGCTTGGCAGCGTGCCAGGCCAGAAGGGCCCACGTGGGGGACCGTACGTAGCACGGAAGATGAAGACGTCACAGACGAGGCGGGAGGTCGGCAGGGGCCAGGTCCTGTCTCGTAGCTCGTGGTGATTCAGAGTGTGTTCGGAAGCCATTAGAGGGTCGTTAGCAGTCATGATGTGATTTTAAGTCCCCTTCTTGCCAGAAATTTAAAAACTGACTCTTCTAGTCATATTGAATTAAAAAATTAGGGGATAAGAAAAATTAGGTGATGAGGAGAAATTTGAATTTTGAATGCCAAATTTGATTTGGACTTTGCTTCTTTGGTTGTATACATGGCCCCAGCTCAAAAATGAACAGGAGTCTCTTCACCGGCAAAGCCTTTCCCAGAGTAAATAAATCTGTTAGCTCTTACCGTATGTCCACGTTCATCTCCTCAGGCCATCCTCCAGGTTCAGGACAAAGAGGTCCTCGCCTCTCAGCTGCTGGTGTTAACAGGGCAGAGACTGGCGCACGCGCTTCTCCGCACCCAGACGAAAGAAGGCATGGAGCTGCTGGCCCGACTCCCGCCCACGCTCTGTACCTGGCTGAAAGCGATGGTGAGTACGAGAGCGTGGGATCGATGAGGCCACTGGATGCCTGCCGTCTACCTGTCTGTCTGTCTGTCGTCTATCAGAGACAGAGAGTAAGCGGGGGGCGGGGGGGAGAGGGAGAGAATCCCAGGCAGGCTCTGTGCCGTCAGCGCAGAGCCCGACGTGGGGCTCAATCTCACGAACCGTAAGATCGTGACCTGAGCTGAAATCAAGAGTGGGACGCTTACCTGACTGAGCCACCCAGGTGCCCTTGGGTGTTTTCTCAAATGCATATTTAATAACGGTTAAGGAGAAGATTTAAATTACAAGTTTAATTTGGGTCCAAAGAAAAGCATTCTTACTAGGAAGTAACTATTCGGATAACCCTGAAGCGACCAACAGCTACCGTTGTGTATGACTGACTGGTTATTTTTTGTTCCATTTTCAGAACCCCCAGGATCTTCAAAACACAGAAGTGCCAATCGCAACAACAGCTAAACTAGTACATAAAGTAATCGAGCTGCTGCCGGAAAACCACGGGCAGTACAGTTTAGCCTTACACCTCATTGAAGCTGTGGAAGCCATATCGAGTCCTTCTTTATGACACTCAGCCAGTTGTGAACCGTCTGCAGTTGTGAACCACATGAATTAGTGCATGGTAATTTTACATAGTAAGATCTGGAATTTTATGGAGGGAGTATATCTTTTTTCTTTTGTAAAATAAAAACACATACTACTTTTAAAAGTGCAGTTCTGGCTAAATCCACTCCTTTCGTTAATATTGAAGATAAAATATAAACAAGTATCAATGATACCATTAATTACTAACAGGTGTTTTACTGTTTATTTCTAATTTAAGCACTTTAAGTAGCTTTATTGGTAAACTTTGCTATTTCAAATGGGTTATAATTTACAGATTATGTTATTATCAGAGTCTATATTTTGTACTTGAAATGTTATTGTAATTAAATTTAAACGTGTTCATGTGTAGTCCCCGTGAGTAAAATGAGGGAAACGACCCACTCGCTTTTGTCAGCATGCTCCAGTCCCACACCCGGGCCGCCGCCTGGAGTCAGGACGCGGACAGGCTCTTTCCCAGAGGTTATGCTGCCGCCACCGGAGGATGACCTTGCTTTGGAGGAAGAACGGGTTCGAGATCATCACATTCATCAGAAGGGACGCTGAACAGAACCTTAACCTGCTGTGCTTGCCAACTTGAGAATCCGCGACGCAGGCACACAGCAAAGTTAATTACGGTGTAAGCTGAGATTTCCCTTTGCCAAGATTCAAAGTTGTATCCACATCAGGTGATTGTAAAACTGTACTATCTTGTAAAATTTATGTTTTAAAAAAAGGGCAACGATGCTAAAAATTTAAGTCCCACTGTATTTTTCCTACCAGTGTTTAGAAACGTCTGCTTCTGGGATATGGTAATGTTATCTGTTCTTGGGAACAGCCCAGAAAAGGCTCGGTGATAATTACGGCTCCGCAAACCTACCTCACAGCTGGGTGGAGAGAATAAGAGGATCTTGTACCCTAGAGTGCCTGTGCAGTCCAAGTGCTGAATAATTACTTGAGTGAAACCAGATTAACCAAAACTCTGTAAAAGCTCCACAAATACCAAGTATAACGGTATATTTTTGGAATGTAGCCATATAGTGCAATTACTGACCTCTGTCATGGATCACAGGTGTTATTCATAGTAACTCATTGTGATACAGAAGTTTGTTTCGTACTTGTGAGAAGCCAACTTTAGCGATTGGAGAATTGAGGAGCATGCCCCTCAAGGACTAAAGAAAAAAGTCTTATGTCTGAGGATCCTCAGAGGATATCCTAATTCTTTTTAACTAAAAGATAACACCCGAATACGAACTGAACAGTCTAAGACTTAATAATTACTGTCTAACTTAAAAGTCTTGAAAGATAAAGTTGGAAGACGTCTCGACTATTTGGGTGAGGGCCTGTAAGCCTGGTCGAAGGTCCTGCTGTACCGTGGCAGCACTGAGAAGGACTGAAAGCTAGCCCCACGTCTCAGCCTCTGCTTGGATCTCCGCTGCCCCATCCAGACCCATTTGTGTGATTTCTTGTGAACCTACCTAGCTTTATGTAGTCACTTGTTATATGCATCCCAAAAGCTTAGTCTGAAAGTAGTTATGAATTTTGGGGGCTGGTCAAAGAAACTTTAAATCCTCACTTTGATCCAAGTGTCATTTCTGGGGGAAGGGGTACCTAATGAGCATTTTAGAGAATAAACCTGGTTAGACTAATTCTGGTAGGACTCATAATCAAATTTGGGGATTGTTGAGAGTAATAAGCTAAAATATGGCTCCTAGAACTGTAACCAATCGCTGAATTACAAATCTCTCTCGTTACATTTGTGATCCTAAAGTGGACCATTCACAGAATTTTAAAATTGAATTACATGCTTAATTCATGGTTACATGGTTAAGAAAAGCAGCTAGGGGCGCCTGGGTGGCTCCGTCGGTTGAGCGTCCGACTTCGGCTCAGGTCGTGATCTCACGGTCTGTGAGTTCGAGCCCCGCGTCGGGCTCTGTGCGGACAGCTCAGAGCCTGGAGCCTGCTTCCGATTCTGTGTCTCCCTCTCTCTCTGACCCTCCCCTGTTCATGTTCTGTCTCTCTCTCTCTTTCTCAAAAATAAATAAACATTAAAAAAAAAATTAAAAAAAAAAGAAAAGCAGCTAAATATTTATTACCTGTTAGCCACAAATAAAGGAATTAAACTGTATGTAGAATAATGGGTGGTTTCTGGAACAAAGGTCAGCTGCACTTAGTGATGGGAAGCCAAGAACCAGTCGTGTTTTCTTAGTTAGAACTGCCACCCCCCTCTCTTCACTAACATTAAATAGGCATTCTGTCCCTTGTTAAGTCCCACTATATAATGCTGAAGGAAAACAGGAGTGTTCAAATCGTCATAACTTCTACATTACAGGTTGCGTTTAGATGTAGACCTAGAAGAGCCAGGACAAACCAGGTGGGGAAGAACATAACACTGACCTTCTAAAAGCTTCTTGCATACTATTGCAAAAATAAGAAAGGAAGTTTCACCTTTGTTATAAAAACTCATCTAAGGTCAAAGTAAGCACTGTTACATTGTCTTCTTTAAAAAAAAATGGTTACAATTTAAAATCAAAGGAAAGATTTAATAATATGAAGCTTATGTGGAATGTACCATTCACTTACAAGTTGCTGTGGCTCCTTCATTTATGAGAGACAAATCTTTTTAAAGGATGCCATAGCAACAGTGAAAGCCCTTTATCACACTGACAGGAATGAGTTTGTTGGGCTTCTAAAAGTTAGATTTCTGCTGACAGAATTAGCCATCCCTCGCAAGGTTTTAATCCAGTACTGAATTGTTTATAAAACGCTCTTCTCTAATGTAGTGTAAGTAGTGACCCTCTGTATATACTTCCATTTTCTGTGTCTGTTCCTTGTTGTGAACTTACGTATGTTAGTGAAATAAATTTTCAGCTTTCATGTTTCAACATTCGTAAATACAAGTATGAAGTTTTTTTCCGCTCTTCACCAATGTCGGTAATTTTCCAGATGCCTTTATTTTGAGACATTAGAGAACTTAAATCCTGAGTCAAGAAGATTTATAAAATATAAAACATTTTCCGGTCAGCCGCCTCTGAAGGCAAACACTCAGTGTCTCTGTTCTGAATAAATCCTTTATGGATGCGTCCAGATCCATCTTCATACTATTTTTCTGCATGTGTGTATATACATACACATTACTTTTTATCCAACACAGGACAGACCTCCAGTTCTGAATCTGCCCCTTCTCCTCTACCATCTCCTCTCCCACTCATTACCTAAATCTTGGGTTTCTGGCCGGTGCCGTGAACGCTCCACCGTGAGCAGCAGCGTGACCTATTCCCTTCCAGCGACGACTTGCGTGCACCGGGGGCAGAGCGCGTCTGAAGAGTCGGCGGTGTACTTCCAACAACGGGGGCATTTTTCTTTGGTGGTCGGCATGACGATTACTTTATAGGAAGACTCTTCACGAATATCCCCACCTGGGAGAGAAAGGACACCAAGAGGCTGACGGGCCAGTCTGCTTGTATCCCTAGCTCCCGATGGCTCTGCCGGCGCTCCTTTTTTGAAACTTCTCCTTCCCCTGGTAAACCGGTCGTTCCTACTTCATTTGCCTCACACGCACACGGCTATCACGGGGGACTCGCAATCTGACGACTGAGGACGGCCGAGGAATCGGGAGACCCTGAGTGAGAGGTTAACTGCTTTTTCTACAAGTCACTGAACTGTTATCTCCTCAGGCAGAGCAGAGCAGGCCTTCTAGCTCTTCTTTAATCCAGGTTTAGTTCTGACAAATTACTTTGCCTCTCTAGCTACACAAGAATTTGACTTTATTTAAAAAAAAAATTTTTTTTTACATTTATTTATTTTTTGAGAAACAGTTGAGACAAAGCGTGAGCGGGGAAGGGGCAGAGAGAGACAGAGACACAGAATCGGAAGCAGGCTCCAGGCTCCGAGCAAGCGGTCAGCACAGAGCCTGACGCGGGGCTCGGACCCACAAACTGTGAGATCATGACCTGAGCCGAAGTCGGACGCTCAACCGACTGAGCCACCCCGGAGCCCCTACGCAAGAATTTTTAAAAGTTGAAAAATTCTAGTGACAACTGCAGTGTGCCCACTTACAATTTCTTGGTTTGACCAAAAGAAAACAAAAATTTCTCCATTATCAGTGCTCAGACTTCAGACTGAATACATGTAAGAAAGTTATTTTCTAGCCATAATACAAACAACGTACGTTAACATTTTGAGAAGCAAGTGAGAATCTTTACTACGTGGTCAGGGTTTCCAGGCCTCAGATTTACACTGATGCCCATAAATTAGCCTCACACCTCCCGATGGCACCTAACAACTCTGGAAAACACAGGCAGCGTCCCCTTCCCAGAGATCCCGCGTGTTATTCTCTGTTAATGTTGCTGTGCCTCCATCGCATCACCGACAGTACTTGCTTGGGAGAGAGGCCGTGGTGGGCACGAGTTCGATAAGACATCTTCCTTAACCCTTCATTAAGAATGCCTACATCTTGGGGCACCTGGGTGGGTTGAGTATGACTCTTGATTTCGGCTCACGTCCTGGTCCCAGGGTCGTGGGATCGAGCCCCATGTCGGGCTCTGCACGGAGCATGGAGACAGTCTCTCTCCCTGGCTCTGGCCCTTTCCCCCGCCCACACTCTCACTCTCTCTAAAATAATTTTTTTAAATGGCTAAATCTGTTAACATAGGGTGGGCAAAATAAGCAATTTCAGAGTCAACGCTGGAGAAGGGCGGGCTAGGCAGTACTAGGGTACTGAGTGTCAAAGGACAGGAGCACAAAAAGCCAACGGGAGTGAGTGAGGCCAACTAACTTCACACACAATGACAACTATCAATTATTCACAGGACAGCAAGGGAAGCTCTCTCCTCTCCCTAGTCCTGGGTTCCCAAGGTCATCATGCAGGACGCTTCTGAGAGCTGGCTTAGAAACTTGAGCCACTTCCCATAAAAAGATGTATTCTAAGAACATATCTGCCTTTAGAATGCACCTAATCCACGGGAAAGCTGGAGATGACCTTCGATTATCACTCAGTTCTCCAGGTCCCTCTCGTTACTGTGGCCTCCTCCTTACCTTCTAAATTGATCAGAAACGTCCCTTTGCGCTCAATCACATCTGTCGTTAGTGTTCGTGGTTCCTCAGGGAGTAAAGTCGTCTGGGAAGCCATCATTAATTCATTCAACTGAGAGGTGCTGGAAGTCTCCTCAGCTTGTAGCATCTGGGAACGAGCATGTCAAAGTTACCATCTCAATTTTTACTGCAAACTGAGGTTGTAAGAATAAATGCTACAGACTCTTGTGTTTTGTGAGTAACCCTTTGGTACCAATATCTCCTAAATCCATTCTTAAGTAGAATGAAACGCTTCAGCTAAAATCTTCCAGTCAAGGGGCACCTGGTGGTGCAGTCGGTTAAGCGTCTGACTCTCGGTTTCTGCTCGAGTCATGATCTCACAGTTTGTGAGTTCAAGCCCCACGTCAGGCTCTGTGCTGATGGTGCGGAGCCTGCTTGGGATTCTCTCATTCTCTCTGCCCCTCCCCAACTTGTGCTCACTCGCGTGCTCTCTCTCCCTCTCTCTCTCTAAATAAATTTTAAAAAATTAAAAAAAAAATCCAGTCAGTAGGTACCTCACTATGCTAGATGCTAAATGTCCCTTATGATTAGAAACACAGTGTTTCTTATCCCCATTTTCCAAATGAGGAAAGCCACTCGGAGGGGTGCACTCACCCACGGTTCTCAGGCAGCAGGTGGGGAGCTGGGATTCCAGCCCAGGTCCAGTGGCCTCACGGCCCAGACTTCGTTATCCTGCACCCTGCCTCCCGCTTTAGGAGAGGGGTCAAGGCGCTACATGAGACTTGCTTTCAGCAACACAGACCAATGGAGGCAACTGAATTACCCCCAGAACTCTTCTGAAGTACTAGAAAGCTGGGTGTCTGATAAGAATTTTTCCATTTTTCATTGTAATTCTGCTCTTCAAAATGAGTTAGTAAGCTAATATGGACATTCCTTTAAAAAAAAAAAAAAGCTCAAGAGAAAACAGGAGCTTTGAGGAAATTAATTTGGTTTTAACAAATTCATGTAATTAGTAACTGATGGATCCAGGACTCCATCATCTGACAGCTACCTAACGTTATTCCTAAGAAAAATACATTCATATTTTTTTAAATCCCTAAGTTTTTTCCAATGTAAATGATCCAAACAAGGTGTATTTTTTTTAACTTACTACTCAGAACTAACGAAGTCAAAAGAAACATGACATGCAGGAGAAAAGCCCAGTACTAGGCTGTGTAGCCTTAGCTCGCTCACAGTTGCAACGGTCCTCAGTTTCCTGCTCATAAAATAAAGGAGTCTGAGCCTGCCAACTGGTAGATTTTAAAACGTATCTTACTGGGGCGCCTGGGTGGCGCAGTCGGTTAAGCGTCCGACTTCAGCCAGGTCACGATCTCGCGGTCCGTGAGTTCGAGCCCCGCGTCGGGCTCTGGGCTGAGGGCTCAGAGCCTGGAGCCTGTTTCCGATTCTGTGTCTCCCTCTCTCTCTGCCCCTCCCCCGTTCATGCTCTGTCTCTCTCTGTCCCAAAAATAAATAAACGTTGAAAACGTATCTTACTGAAATTCTCCACTATGGTCAACGATCTCCTAGAGACTAGCTGTTTCAAGCCTCAAATCTTAATTTAATCACATTACTAAAAACTTAAAGTGAGCTTACCAACCAAATGAGATGGTCATTTTTCAGAAAACTATGATAGCAGTAAGACTTCTAAAATATAGATTATCAATTCTCTTCTCAAGCATTGAAAGTAGAGAAAAATCTTGAGCCAGTATGTTAACATAAAAGTCAATCTGGCCAATGAACCCCTAAGAATCCCAAGAAGAAAATTCTGATGGTCCTTTCGGAAATAAAAATAGGATGAATGCTTTCAGAGAATGCATGCTGATTTGCTACAGCAAATGAATTTTCTTCAGATTTCCTGAGAAAAAGATTGAAATCCGTTCTTGGATTTCTTTTGACAAAATTCGCAGAGAACTAAACCCTGAACACAAAACTCTCAATTTTTATGTACTGGAAACTAATGTCATCGGTTTCTGTCACATCCAAGTAGGCCCAAGGTTTTGCATTTCAAATAGGACTTTATTGCACCTTCCCTGCCCCTCTGGTAAAGTACATACTTTGTAGAAGGAGGGAAAGGAAGCACAGAAAAGTAGGAAACAGAATCTGTGATAATATCAGGGTTACAAGATTTGGAAACTACAAAATCTTACTTACACAGAGATTTTTAAAAGCCAAATTTCAGGTGAGGCTGTAGGATCCTAACATCATTTTCAAAGGTACAAACCACTCCTCACCTCTATTATCTCAAAAAGCAGCCCGGGCTCTATCACAATGGTAACCTTGTACTCGGCGGCATTTTTACCAGGGATGCTTCCAAGAAATGAATCTCTCATTGCACAGGCGCCCTCTATTGCTTCCTCTAATCCTGGCTTCTTCCAGATAGAACTTGTTCGAATCCACCCAGTACGAAAAACACTCTTGGGTTCTATAAAAAAAAAAAAAAAAAAAGGTAAAGTAATTCACATATAGCCGTTTTAAACCATATGCAGAGCTCTAACCATGAAATATTTATTCACAGAAAATAAGAATTGTTATTTATGGTAAATATTATGGAGCCATTCTAAATGTTTACCAAATATTTATATTCACATTTGGAAATCTAAACAAAGGAAAAAATATATAGTAAGACCTCAAAAGGAAAAAAGGATGCCTAGAAGAAAATAAAATCGAAAAAATAGCCCCAAATTAACAGTAGTTGTCTTTGGATAGTGAGATTGTGAGTGACTTTTTCTCTTTGAATTTCTATAGTTCTAATTTACTATAAGCTTACTAATTAACAATCAGGGGGAAAAAACCGTGATAAAAATATTCACTAAAGGCACCACACTTTGTCTTAATAAAACCTAAAATATATTTCACACATTTAGAAAGGCATCGAGGAAAAACTGATTTTGCGGTAATGTCAAGTTGCTCGTACGTTTCAGAAAGCACTCCGTGGTGGCTTGAAGGCCATTCTGAAATGCATCGTACGCGGCCCCAAACAAGGGCAGAGACGGTTGAAGGGCCAAGACCTGTCCTGCCACACGCGCGCACCACGGACGGGAAAGCGCCCCTTCCACGGAGTAGAGAAAACCAGAAATCGCATCCTCACCAGGGAAGGGTCTTTCTCATCATGAGAACAAATCGAGTGTTCCTTACCTTTGACGTAAGGTATGTGCTGGAACGCTTCCTCAGCCAGGTGAGGAAGAATGGGAGCAAAAGAACGAACCATCACGTCCAAGATTTCAGCCAGGGCGGTCTGGCAGGAGCGCCGTCCGGGGTCGCCGGCGCTTTCACAGTAGAGCCTGGGCGAGAACAAAGTGCGCGGCAGGGCGTTACACGCACGCAAGTGCGAGCGCCGAGGCAGGGCCTGCCTCGGGCTGGGTCTCCTCCTGCAGTGGCCGGTCCTCTGGCTCTCACCACCTTCCGATTTTCCGAGGCAGATGTTCCATCACGTAACTTTACTGATCAACCCTCTGTCCCGGTTGGCCCCTTGCGGGTGCGCTCGCCTTCCCCCAACACTCCCCGCAGCGGCGCCGCGTCCACGTCGGTTTTCCGAGAGACGACAGCCGGAACCCTGACCACTGATACGTTAGTTGATGGTATTCATCTTCCTGTGTTCGGAGGACTGGGGGTTACGATCCCCGTGTGTAAGGTCCCTGAGGTGCTCACGGGTAGGGGCGGACACCTCACGGTGGCTCACCCGCCACCCAGGAAGACTAAGCACCAAGCCCTCCTCTGAAAGGATACTGGATAGTACTGATCTGACACAATGTTCGTATGGTAACAGTTGCCTGTCTCTTGGTCTCTCCTCAAAATTTATAAACTCCTCTGAAAACAGGGACTAGATTCATTACCCCCACTGGCACCTGTTGCTTAGTGAGCGCTCACTTTACCACGCAGAGCACAAAGCACGTTCCTTATATCATCTCTTCTCATAATCACATTATGAGGTTGTATTACCCCTGAACTCAAGAACCCAACTTCTTCATGACTGCACAGTGCCGCCCATCTGGCTCACCGATGTACGCCCGGAGTTTGTCAAGCAGAGTAGACACTCAAGAAATGTTTGAATATTCAGTCCCACATACCTGTCTTTGATTATGCTGAAATAAAAGTTGGAGAGTTCTCTGGTATAAAATGCTCGTAACAGTCGAACAACTTTTCCAAAATCATACTGTTTGTATGAATCGGTAATCTAAGGAACAAAAGCCAAAACAAATTTGGAAGATGGGATAAGCAAGCAAAAATGGAGGTCCTGTGAGCTTGCATTATCCTCCCTGGATCCCTCAGTGAGCCTAGCCCTCGCCCTATGAGCAAAATGTGTTCCTTTTCAAAATCTGTTCAAAGGCAACAGATACAAAACAGGAGATATGCAGTAGTGACAGGATCTTTGAAACATTTCTGGCTATCAAATTTGACCATCCTCAGAAAACACTGAACATTCTACTCTGGAAACTACAAAAGAATACTCGTCAGAGGAATCAAGTTTTTTTGTTTTTTTTTTGTTTTGTTTTTAATGTTTAGTTTTGAGACAGAGAGAGAGAGAGAGTGCGAGCATGAGTGGGGGAGGGGCAGAGAGAGAGGGAGACACAGAATCGGAAGCAGGCTCCAGGCCCTGAGCTGTCAGCACAGAGCCCAATGCCAGGCTCGAACTCACGATCTGTGAGATCACGACCTGAGCCAAAGTCGGATGCCCAACCGACTGAACCACCCAGGTGCCCCAGGAATCAGGTTTTAAATGATAAACCACACTATTTTAAAACAGCAGAGACTACAAGTTGCCACTGTTCCCTCATTTTCGCCAGAAAAGTAAAATTGGGCAAGTGTCTGTAGGGACATTTCTGACACAGGGTATGTGGAAGCAACCACATTTCCAATTTTTGAGAAAACACAAATTATCTGTGTATGTATAAATGGGAGAATATCTTACGAAACACAGAGGAACAGTCATCTCAGTTATTTCTATTCTTTGAAGAGTGCATCTACAGATAAAATATAGCTCCACTTTAGTCCTTCTTCTTGGGGAAATATGTAAGGCAGACCTCGAAGAAAAGTGTGGTCTTAGGGGAAGTCTGGGCCTACTGTTCCCACCAGGTACTGTGAGTCTCCTGAAAAACCACCAAAGAAATCCCAAGACTTCACTACCTAAAGGGAGCCTAAGAATGTGTGGACCTTACCAAGCATGACTTTTCTCAGTGCCATGGTTACTGTTTCTAGTAATGTCTGTTCTGCTTGCGTGCAACTCCAATTTCAACATTCCACAGTGCTGATATTTCTATCTGCCAGAGGCTTATTAGTTCATACTTACCTTGTTTGCTAAATCCTGCAGTAAGTGTAGCATGTACTGGTCTATGACATACATATCGTTAACAGGAATGGCATCTGTTTCTGGGTTGAAACCACTGACATTTCCCAAAAGAAAGCGGAGTGTATTCCTAAGCTATCGAGAAAGAAATATGCAGTCAAAAACAAACGTGAGCCTTTAATTCTTACTGAAAAGTTTTTTCTGTAATTTTTATCCAACTCGTGACTTTCTTAATGGGATTTTTCTTTATATATAGATCATTCCTAAATGAGACTACAAATGTCAAAAAACAGACTCTCATTTCAATAGCCCAGGTATAGAAACCACCTCTGGACTCTACACATGAAGACGGAATTTTCATTGTTATTTCTTTATAACCTTATAAAGGCAAATCCCCCTTCAGTGGCCCAGTGTGTTCCTCTGTATAGGTAAGAATGTTATTTTCACCTGCTTCCCAGGCAAAAATAAAGATAAATGGAATGAATGTGAAAGGTCACAGAGCACACAAAAAGTATATAAAATTAATATAATTTTGTATTATCTTATGCTAGGTTATATTTTATAAAATATAAAGACAGCATATAAAATTATTAGGATTACACTATGTTTTCACTGTTTTGAAATGCCAAATAAAATGTACTTCATTTAAAAAAAAAGTCATTTAGCGCACTTTTTATTCGGAAATGGGAAGAAGTGACGCTGACCTTGTTAATATCATCTCTGGCAGCATTAAGTGCAGCTGGACCAATGGTCACTTCAGTGAAGACGTTGGACTCGGCCACCCACCAGCGAAGGACATCAGCACCATAGGGAGGCTCTTTGCTTTGATCCTTTCGGTGGAGGGAAAAACATATTAACATATAAATGGTGAACGAATGTTTTCGATATTCTTCTTCCGACATATTTGAGCACAAAGTGAGCATAAGATATACTTGCACTGTAATGAAATAAGGGCTAACAATCTCAGAAATCAGCTGTGTCTAAAAACCAACACTGGGAAAAAATATGCTCTGCGATCTTGTTTCATGCATGGATGCGGGCATTTCTGTATCCATCCATCTGTGACCGCTGGGGTCGATGCAGTGCCCTGATGCCTCTCTGATGGTGGAGGGGGTGCCCCCTAGCCACTCCTTACACAGAGCAGTGATTACTGGGCATTAGGAGGGTGGTACAAAGCCAAAGGAGTAATGGGTATCTGGGTGGCTCCGTCAGTGAAGTGTCTGCCTCTTGATCTCAGCTCAGGTCTTGATCTCAGGGTCATGAGTTCAAGCTCCACTCTGGGCTGTGTGCTGGGCATGAAGCCTACTCAAAAAAAAAAAAAAAAAAAAAAAGCCAAAGAAGTAAAACGACAGGTGATTTCTTTTCTGAAAGCAACTCCAAAATAAACCAAATTATTAGCATCATTAATGAGCATCATATCTGGAGTTGCTAATAATTTGGTTTATTTTGGAGTTGCTTTCAGAAAAGAAATCACCTGTCGTTTTACTCCTTTGGCTTTTTTTTTTTTTTTTTTTTTTGAGTAGGCTTTTTTTTTGAGTAGGCTTCAAGCTCCACTCTGGGCTGTGTGCTGGTCCATGAAGCTGGTAAGGGGCAGAATTTCTGAGAATGTAATAATGAAGCATGAATTGTAATCTCATTGTTTTCTTATACTGATTCCACTGAACTGTACATTTTTATTGTTTTTTTTAAATAAATTTTTACAAATTCTGAAGTTCAGTTAAACAAAGAGATAGCATGGTTCAGGACCCAATCAGAGACTCAGACCTGAAATGAGTCAACAGGGCCACAACCCCAGCCCTTCCCTTTTTCATTAAAATCATGTATTACCTAAGAGCCTAGATTTAAAACACAGTAAGGCACCTGCTATTAGCATAAAAGATAGGTTTTCATTATTTTTTTTTTTACATCGAAGTAACTACATTAAAGATTTTGGCTGCCAATTTAGAAGCCTTAAAGCAAAAATAAAAAGACTTTTTAGAGAACCACCTACTTGTCCTCCATTGATGACCACATCAGGATCAATGACATTCCCAAGAGACTTGGACATCTTTTCTCCCTTTTCTCCAAGGGTAAAGCCATGAACAACCACTGTCCTAAGAAAACAAATCAGCTATTATGATAACACAATTCCAACAGTCTTTTTGAAGGTCACTTATAGTTTAAAAAGAGTTATCTTAGCTTGATCCAAAAACCAGGATTTTTCTTGATTATGCATGAAAGCTTTTCTTGAAAGCCTAATTCTCAGCTGATTTGTGATGACTGTTAGATAATAAGCTCTCTACTTATACATAGAAATTACTTTTTTGAGAGAGAGAGAGAGAAAGCACCAGCAAGCAGGGGAGAGGGGCAGAGGGAGAGCGGGAGAGCGAGAGAGCGAGAGAGAGAGAGAGAGAAAATCCCAAGCAGGCTCCACACTCAGCACGGAGCCCGATGCAGGGCTTGATCTCATGACCGTGGGATCATGACCTGAGCCAAAATCAAGAGTTGGACGCTCAACCGACTGAGCCACCCAGGCGCCCCATACCTAGAAAAATTTTGATGTTTACATTCACTATACAAACATTTTCCTGAGCATCTATGATGTTTTCATTTTGGTCATTAAAACTAACAGATTTATCACCTCAAAAATAAACAGATTATCACCTCAAAATATTTTCAAAAAGACAACGTGAGAAAACTACATCTGCTGTTCTACTGGCTTCTAACAGCAGGTTATAGTAGTGTCTGGCCGGCTCAGTCAGTGGAGCATGCAACTCGATCTCAGGGTTGTAGGTTCAAGCCCCGTGTTGGGGGTAGAAATTACTCAAAAAAAAAAAAAAAAAAAAAAAAATACTACAATCTTTAATCAATCAATCAAATAAAAGCAGGTTATACAAGAAACCCACACATGTAAATTGTTCTGAGATGGGTTTTTGTTGTAAGATAGTCAAAATCTTAAGCTATTCAAAAATTTTTCTGATTCTCTATCCACACACTTGAATAAGGAAAACCGATTATCTGTAACTTGATACCTAATTTAACAAAACAAGAATGTTTCAGTTAATTAGCCACTTGTGGACATTACAGATACAAGGAGATGTGACCTCAGGCCGTCTTCAAGCATCGCAGGGTACCATCCTCCACGTCATGTCTTCCCACATTTCAAGCTCTAGCTCTTCGGAGAGTTCCCCACTCCTCCAGTCGATGCTGACTTTACCTCTTGTGGGAATTACCCGTCTGTGTCAGGGTCAAGACTTCTCTGTATTGCTGTTTGTTTTTTTTTAACTTCAAACTCATTTCTCATGAAACAAGAGACTAAGCTGATAAAGGAGGTGCCTTATCATATCCAGGCATAATTCGGAGATATTGCAGGTTTGGCTCCAGACCACTGCGATCAAGTGCATATAAAATTATGTCTACACTACTGTATTCTATGAAGTGTGCGAAAGCATTATGTCTAAAAAAACTACGTACATGTCTTAAGTAAAAAATACTTTATTGCTAAAAAAAAACACTAACTATCACCTGAGCTTTTAGCAAACTGCAATGTTCTTGCCTGGGGGAGGGTCTTGCCTCGATGCTGATGGCTGCTGACCGGTCAAGGTGGAGGTCGCTGACAGCAAGGGTGGCTGTGGCAATTTCTTAAAGACAACAGTGAAGTCGGGAACACTGCCTGACCCTGCCTTTCACACACCACTTCTCTGGGCACGCAATGCTGTCTTACACCGTTTTACCCAGAGAACAACTCCTTTTGAAATTGAGCCAAGGCCCTCAAACCCTGCCACTGCTTTACAACTAAATTCATGTGATACTCCAAATCCTTCACTGTCCTTCACTGTCCTTTCCAACCATCTGCACAGCCTCTTGGCCAGGAGTAGATTCCATCTCAAGAAACCACCTTCTTTGTTCGTCCGTAAGAAGTGGCTCCTCACTGTGAAAGCTGTGTCACGAGACTGCACGATTCGGTCCCGTCTCCAGGCTCCACTTGTGACTCTGCTTCTCCTGCCGTTTCCACCACGTCTGCAGGCACTTCCTCCACTGAGGTCCTGAGCCTTCAATTTGTAACAAAAATGCAGCATCTGCGAAGCGCAACACAGCGAATTCTGCCGGGATAAGTGCTCGGCACGGGGCTTGGCACCGGCCAGGGCGCCGCACAGGTCCTCACAGCGTGAGGACACCTTTAGCTCAGCTTGAACACTTACTTAAAAGGTGCTTTTCTCCTTGTTGCCACACTTGTTAATAAAGAAGACTGGAACCAACCACCAAGCTGATCTTTTCCTTCCAAGTACAAATCTGCTCTTTGGTCAGTACCTCAAAATAAATATTAAAGAACAGAGAAATTTAAGTTAATTGAAATGGGAAAATGAAAATAAATATGCATCAAAGTGTTAAAATAATAAAAGCAATCACGTCATTTATTTCATGCGTCATGCTGCCAGTCACTGGAGCTATTACCCTCTCGCTGCCCATTTATTAATCAAGAGAAACAGAATAAACGTTGGAGTATGATCTCCTAAACTAGAAGTAACTAAAATACTACCTAAGTTAGGGACTGATTGGGACGCCCGTGTGGCTCAGTCAGTTGCACCTCTAACTTCAGCTCAGGTCATGACCTTGCAGTTTGTGGGTTCGAGCCCCACATCGGGCTCTCTGGTGTCAGTGCAGAGCTGCCTCAGACCCTCTGGCCCCCTTTCTCTCTGCTCCTCCCCCACTCAGGCTCTTCTTTCTCTCTCAAAATTAATAAATAAAGATTTAAAAAATTAAAAAAAGATAGTGACTGATTAATAATTACCAGTATCAATATTTCCAGTTGTCTCTTATGAAAATGAGCATCTAGCTTTATGTTAATTCATTTGATTCTCACAGTAACTCTATAAGGTAGGTATTATCATCATCCCATTTCACAGATGAGGAAGGTGAAGCACGGAGATGTTTTAGAACTTGTCCAAATTTATGGGACAGTAAGCGGTAGAGAGGGATTCTGAATCTAGACCATCTGACACTGGAGTACATTTAACCAAGAAATTAAACAAATCAGAAAAAAGGATCTTTTAAAAAGGGCAAGTTATAAACTTCTAATTTGACAATGACCCAGTCAAAGATGAACCAACTATTAAAAAGCCATGTGAGGCAGGGGTTGGGGTGAGCGATGAGGGGTTGGGGTAGGAGGGATGAATGGCAGAGCACAGAGGACTTTTAGGGCAGTGAAAATACTCTGTGTGATACTATAATGATGGATACATGTCCATTATACCTTTGTCCAAACCTATAATAGGTACAACACCAACAGTGGACCATAACGTAAACTACGGACTTTGGGTGGTCATGATGTGATGCTGTAGGCTCATCTACTGTCACAAATGTCCCACTCTGGTGGAGGATACTGATAATAAGAGAGGCTATGCATTTGTGGGGGCAGGAGGTATATGGAAAATCTCTACACCTTCTTCTTAATTTTTTAAATATTTATTTTGAGACAGAGAGAGAGAGCATGCAAACAGGGGAGGAACAGGGAGAGAGGGAGAGAGAGTCCCAAGCAGGCTCCACACTGTCAGCACACATCCCAACGTGGGGCTTAAACTCACGAGGCGTGAGATCATACTTGAGCCAAAACCAAGAGTAGGTCATTTAACTAACTGAGCCACCCAGATGCCCTTGAGTGTTTATTATTTTTGAGAGAGACAGAGAGAGAGAGAGAGAGAGAGAGAGAGAGAGAGAGAGAGAGAGAGAAAGAGAGAATATGCGCTGGGGAGGGGCAGAGAGAAAGGGAGGCAGAGGATCCAAAGTGGGCTCTGCACTGTCAGTACAGAGCCCAGTGTAGGGCTTGAACTCACGGACTGTGAGATCATGACCGGAGCTGAAGTTGGACACTTAACTGACTGAGCCGCCCAGGCTCCCCTCTTCTTAATTTTGCTATAAACCTAAAATGGTTCTTTAAAAAAAATAAAGTCTTTTAAAAGAAGATGTAGTGGGGCGCCTGGGTGGCGCAGTCGGTTAAGCGTCCGACTTCAGCCAGGTCACGATCTCGCGGTCCGGGAGTTCGAGCCCCGCGTCAGGCTCTGGGCTGATGGCTCAGAGCCTGGAGCCTGTTTCCGATTCTGTGTCTCCCTCTCTCTCTGCCCCTCCCCCGTTCATGCTCTGTCTCTCTCTGTCCCAAAAATAAAATAAACGTTGAAAAAAAAAAAAAAGAAGAAGAAGAAGATGTAGTAAAAGGAGAAAAAATGTGGGGCCCCTGGGTGGCTCAGTTGGTTGGGCCAATGACTTCGGCTCAGGTCATGATCTTGTGGTTTGTGAGTTTGAGCCCCGCATCGTGCTCTGTGCTGACAGCTCGGAGCCTGGAGCCTACTTAGGATTCTGTCTCCCCCTCTCTCTACCCCTACCCTGCTCACGCTCTGTGTCTGTCTGTCTCTCAATAATAAATAAATGTTAAAAAAAAATTTTTTTTAAATAAAAAAGAAAAAAAAAGAAAAAATGCTCTATGAACAACTTAGTCTCAAATTTGTTAGGACATATACATAAGCAAGCTTCAGGGCTACTTCTGCATTCAACAGTTAACCAGTTAATTCAGGAGTTAACAATCTAAGATAAAAGACCATTTGCAAACATTGTAAGTAACAATCATTTCAGTCAAGACTCATCAAGGGTGAAGATTTGGTGAGAACACAGGGTATTTCCATAGTTGTCAAGTGTCTCTCTACAAGACACTTCCCAACTTAACAATCCCTCTGGCGAGATGGGGGTAAGAAGTCACCGTAATGGAGAAAACAAGCAGACACCACTTCCAAGGGACCAAAGTTCAACATCACTGGTCAGTCACTGTGTGACTTCTGTTACGATGTGGAAAAGGACACAGTGTCTCTTCCGTGATATTCCTGCCCAAAACGCATAGTCTAAACCACATCATGAGAACGCATTACACAAACTCAAAATGAGGGGCCATCGACAAAATAACCTGTACATGCATGTACATCAAGGGCATGAAAGACAAGATCAAAGTAAGACTAAAGCGACGTGACACCCATGCCACGTATGGTCTTAGACCCTAGGACACTTATTTTCCCTCCTTCCCGAGAAAGGGCATCACTGGGTGAAATGTGAATAAGGTTTGTAGATAGGTGACACGATGGTGACAGGATGGAATCAGGGTCATTTCCTGAGTTTGATACTCACATTGGTGATATAAGAGACTGTCCATGTTTTTAGAAAACATACACCGAAAAATTTAGGGATAAAACAGCATCAAGTCTGCAACTTACCCTTAAATGGTACAGAAAAAACTGTATATACATAGCCATAGGGAAAAAATATATAAAGCAAACACAGTAAAATGCTAACTTTGGAAGATCTATTTTTTTTTTTTTCAATGTTTATTTATTTTTGGGACAGAGAGAGACAGAGCATGAACGGGGGAGGGGCAGAGAGAGAGGGAGACACAGAATCGGAAACAGGCTCCAGGCTCCGAGCCATCAGCCCAGAGCCCGACGCGGGGCTCGAACTCACGGACCGCGAGATCGTGACCTGGCTGAAGTCGGAGGCTTAACCGACTGCGCCACCCAGGCGCCCCTAACTTTGGAAGATCTAGATGAAGGGGAGATGGTACTTCCTTACACTGCTCTGTGACTTTTCAGAATAAAATGTGATTTATTTATTTATTTTTTTTTTTTATTTTATTATTTTTTTTTTTTTTATTTTATTTTTTTAAAAGAATATGAGGGGAGCCTGGTGGCTCGGTCAGTTGAGCTGAGACTTCAGCTCAGGTCATTATCTCGCAGTTTGTAGGTTCAAGCCCCCCACTGGGCTCTGTGCTGACAGCTCAGAGCCTGGAGCCTGTTTCAGATTCTGTATCTCCCTCTCTCTGCCCCTCCCCTGCTCAGGCTCTGCTCTCTGTTTCTCAATAACAAATAAATGTTAAAAAAAAATTTTTTTTAATAAAAAAATAAAAAATAAAAAATAAAAAAAAGAACATGAGGTCTTTGGGAAAGATTATTCCCATATTTTAAATCTAAACTCACAACTTTAAAAGCCCCTTCTAATTGTGAAATGAAGATCGGTCCTTATGCCCTAATATTGAGGATTCAATATATTCAAGGGTTATAATCCTTATGTGACAATGCGGGTCTGGGGGGAGGTGGGAGACAAAATTAAAATAATTAAATCAAGCCAGTTCCATTCATTCAACATTTCTGAGCACTTATCACCTGACAGGCATTGTACTAGGTCCTGGGGCAGAAAATGCAAAGAAGTCTGGCATCTGTCTTCTTGGAGCTGACAGTTAGGGGGTGAACTTTATGTTAAATAAGAAATAATTGTGCTGGTTGTTATCATGGCAAAACTGCACTTCAGCCTAGTCTACGCAGCTAGGAAAGTCTAAGAGGGTAAGAAGACAAATGCATATGCAGTGAGAACAAAATGTTTTAGCCTCAACATCTAGAATGCTACATCTACAACCTACTTTTCTTCTCCCTCTACTGACTTGTAGCCATTTGTAGCCCTAACCTTCTTTTTTTAATCTTTTTTTAATGTTTGTTTATTTTTGAGAGAGAAAGAGACAGAGACAGAGCGTGAGCAGGGGAGGGGCAGAGAGAGAGGGAGACACAGAATCCAGGCTCCGAGCTGTCGGCACAGACCCCGACGTGGGGCTTGAACTCACGAGCCTTCAAGCTGTGAGATCATGACCTGAGCTGAAGTCGGCTGCTTAACCTACTGAGCCACCCAGGCACCCCTGTAACCCTAAACTTTTACAAATCCTCTTCCACCCAAGATGTTAACCTCCTACTGCTGACCACTTTGGGGATGTGGCAGTAATCAAGGAGATGACTGATAACAGAATGCTAGTGGAAATCTTTTCCTGAAGGAAGGAAGGAAGGAAGGAAGGAAGGAAGGAAGGAAGGAGCAGAAAGAATCACCAAATCCTCTTCCTCTCTGAAAGCCGCCTGCTCAGGGGCTGGTGAAACAATCACTGACAGTAACCGGGCATCAAACGGAAGTTCTGTCACCTTACTGCAAACACTGCTTCTGAGCCTTGATTAACACACCTCTCAGACAAGGGGTTTAAATAATCTCTAAAACCTTTGCCCTAAAAGTCTAAAAAGCTGGCTGCTGCCCAAAGACTTACAGTCGTCAGGACACCAGCAATCTGACTGCACGGGGGCGGCACTGAGTCTGCCGGAGTCCCAGTCCTGTGTGTGGGACGCGCCAGGTGTGGGGTCAGAGCTTAACCTTCCCACGTGCCCAGGTCTTTACTAAGATGAGGACAACCCCAAATGTATTTACCTTACGAGGCTGTAAGAGAGATTAAAGAAGCAATAGGACATGCTGCGTACACAGCACATTATCAGTAAACGTTAATTATTACAAAGATTTATCACAAAGGGCACTGACATTTCCTGATGGAAAATTAAGAAAGGTGTATTTTTTCAAATCATTTTTATATACAAGAATACTTGTGAAAGCATCGTTATCCTAAACTATTTTAAAAATACGTGGTCTCTGATTCTGTCCTAGAAATATATGTTGCAACGCTCTAATCAAATAGGAGGACATCAGCCTACTAATCACAGCACAACAAAACAGCTCATACTTAGCAGGGGTCAAGTCTCAATGCCTTTTCCATTCTCATATAGATACTGAATTGCTGGAACTGGGAAGGAAGCAAAATACCATCCTAGAAAAGGAAGTGTAACCCCAGAAAACTTCTGCAAGCCAGAGCCTTTCAAGGTGGTGTATGAAACCAGTGGAAAAAGATGGACGGGGTAGTGGGGTGTTTGGGCGTAGCAGAGCTCTGGTCAAGAAATGAAAAAATAAAGCTTGTAGGAACTTTAGAAACAAAGATAAGCTCAGTCTTAAACGGGAAGAAATATGAAGATCTGTCAAACTAAGGTGCTGGAATACTCTGGAATTACTGTACAGCTACAACCACGTATGATGAATTATTGGGACTATTCCCTATTTTAGTAAGTTTATTTTTAGTAGTGGTTGTTTTTCCTAGCAAATGTACATTCTCACTTTAAGAAATCTGTAAAATACTGGGAAGTTAAAACAAAATAAAATCACCTAGATCCCACTACCTAGAGATAACCATTTCATTACAGCGCATCTCTTCCCAGTCTTTTGTCTGTGCTCCACATTTCCATGAGTTGTTAGCAAATCACGGTATTTGCCTATATCCTTTTATTTTGTATTCTGTACTTTTTCAAATTTAGCATGCCCTTAGATAATACCCATACCCTCAATTATTTTTCAAAAGCGTTACTTAATGGCTGCATATGATTCTGATGTATGAATGTATACCATATTGCTTTAGTAATTTTTCTACACAGACAATGAATTACTGTGCCAAATCACATACTATTAAAATAGCATTGTAAAAAAAGAAAGAAACAAAGAAAGAAAGAAACAAAGAAACAAAGAAAGAACACTGTAATGAATATCCTCACACACAGTTCTTCATCCAGATTTGATCACTTGAGAGAGTGCAGGTGTGTGAGCAGGGGAGGGGGAGAGGGAGAGAATCCCAAGCAGGCTCAGCATTGTCAGCACAGAGCCCGATGCGGGGCTCGAACTGACAAACTGCAGTGAGTGAGCAGTGCGTGAGCTCATGACCTGAGCTGAAACCAAGAGCCAGACACTTAAATAACTGAGGCACCCAGGAGCCCCACATCTGACCACTTGGACAGGAGAGATGCCCATAAACAGAACTTTTTGGCCAAACGACAGAAAACCACTCCAAAGCTTCTGAGGCATAATGCAAAAATCCTTTCCAGTCCACCTGTGCCAGATTACATTCCAACAGCAGTGCACAAGAGGGAGCAACGGTGCCAACTTTTTCTGCTTATTTTTTAATCTTCTTTCCTCTGTTTCTTCCCTCAATAGACCTTCTAGTAAAAGAAAAAACTAGAAATAAACCTGGGTGTTGTAATATTCCAGGAAAAGTCACAATCAACCATGTGGCAAAAGGCTAATATTTCTATTACAGTAACTTTCTTTCTTAGGAAAATTATAAAAATCATAAACTATTCAGTACCTCTAAGATTATGATTTAGGCATGGTAGTAAATAAAGAATACACTAATTACAGCGTTAAAAAAAACTCTCAAAGCAAAATCAGCCAAAAAATTGAGTAATCTATAATTTCATTACTAAATTTGTTTAACTTAGCTGAACTGATAAAGTTTGAGCAAGATTATATTGTATTTAAGAAGGCAAGTTACAGAACTAGCACAAAACATATTTGTCACAACTACTGCTTAACCAACGTAAAATAATTTAAGCCAAGAGTAATTTGTCAAAAATGTTAGGATATAATTATTAATTTTAAAAATTAGGCTATTTGTAAACTATCATCTATGTTCTTAATAGGGTAATCCTTTAAAAAAGGCTTTGTAAATCTAAACTGTAAATAATAGTTTCTCTTTCAAAAAATGATCTTTTTTCTATTTATTTCTCTTTATTTGTTAAAAAAAACAAACAAATGAAGTAGAATAAGTATTTTTTTTTTAATTTTTTTTTTAACTTTTATTTATTTTTGAGACAGAGAGAGACAGAGCATGAATGGGGAGGGTCAGAGAGAGGGAGACACAGAATCCGAAACAGGCTCCAGGCTCTGAGCTGTCAGCCCAGAGCCCGACGCGGGGCTCGAACTCACGGACCGCAAGACCATGACCTGAGCCGAAGTCGGCCGCCCAACCGACTGAGCCACCCAGGCGCCCCTAGAATAAGTATTTTAAAACACTAATTCCTTGATAGGTGAAGATAAATAAGTTACGGCACATGCAGACGAGGGGACATTACTTAGCACTACAAAGAAATGAGCTATCAAGCCAGGAAAAGACACTAAGGGACCATGGATACATGTTAAGTAAAAGAAGCCAATCCGAAAAGCTACATACTGTGTGACTCCAACTATATGACATTCTGGAAAGGCAAAACTATGGAGAGTACAAAGATCAGTGGTTGCCAGGGTCAGCTGGGAAGAAGGGATGAACAGGTGGAGCAAATTTTTAGTAAAATTTTAGTAAAATTTAGTAAAACTGTTCTGTGTGATACTACAATGGTGGATACATGTTGTTATACATTTACCAAAACCCACAGAACGCACAACACCAAGAGTGAATCCTAACTATGGACTGTGGGTGATCATGATTTGTCAATGTAGGTCCATCAATAGTAACAAATACACCACCGTAGTGTGAGTTGAAGGCAGGGGAGGTTATGGGGAAATGGAGGCACAGTGTATGGGATCTCTGTAATTTCTGCTAAAACTGTTCTAAAAAATAGAATTTACTTAAAATTTCTGAAAACATTATTTTTAAATCACTGCAAAAATTAATGCCTTCGGTAAATGTTTAAAGAATGTTTTAGAAATGATTCACTTAAAAACGCCATTCCCTTTCAGAAAGAGTTCGAGCTTCAGTTTAAGTACTATTGACCTTGAACTCACAATCAAAGAGGTACCTGACCTGGTGTTCAAATTCTTAAGCCAAATCTTTCACTGTTGTAAAACGTGTCAACGAAAAGTAAAACCAGTCATGTATGCCATAATCACCAAATTCATCTTGTTAAACATCAACAGGTACTGATGAAGACTAAGTAGCTCAATTAAACTCAAAAGTAAGTTGATTTTAGTTTGCAGTAACGTACTCTGAGGGAAATACGCAGGCGTTGAATCATTTATTAGAGTTAATGTAAGCATTTGAGAATGGAAAGTAAAAGACCCTTCTGGAAAAAGACTTCTCCCTCTTGTTCTTTCTCTCTTTTAAGGAAAGTTTGTTTTATGGATTTTCAAACCGTGAATTCACTATATCTTGGCTCTTTCCCACTTCATTCTTTCTCCCTGTCTTTTGAAAATTTTCTTATCAAAAAAGAATAAAAGCTCAGAGGTAAATAGGATAAAATATAAGCCAATTAATCTAATTCTTTGACTAACCTCACACCATGTTTGACTGATTTAGAGGAAGAGGAGGAGGAATATGACAGCTCAGTGAAAAAGGAGAAATTACAGTCTAAAATTAGTCTTGTGCATTTATCTGTGAAGGTAGCTTATTCAAGTTCTGGCGGCCTCTATGCAGGCAACATACAAGTTTAAATGACAAATCAGTTCTCCTTCTTCGAATTAATTATCTAAATATGACACCTACTGCTTAGGTGTAATTCTACCACTAACTTCATTTAATAAACTATTTCTTTCCCAAGTATTGAGTTAAAAACATCATCAACTAGAAGGAACGTGACTATACTTTTATCAGCACCACTGGCAGCAGCACAGATGGGTTTTAACGAGCTTTCATGCAGTTTCACAAGGTCTCTAAGTAGAACACGACCTTGCTGTGTGGAGTAATGTGAAACCACTTCTGAAATTAAACTGCAACAACGCTCGAAGCAGCCATTCGTACCAAGGCCAAAAAAGTTAATGAACTTTGAAATATATCATATAAACGATTTTGCACATGGCACACTTTTGCTGAAATTCACGATGCTGCCCCAATGTGGTAGGAGATACGGAACTCTTCTCCCTATTTATAACATTACTTCTACCTACCTTATGTAGTGGTCCTTGCCTATATTTTCAGTATAATTGAGGGAAACAAAGTAATCGAACTTGCAGTATTTTCTCTTAGGTGTGGTGGGAGAAACTTACGAATAGTAATTCTGAAAATTATTAAAAACTGTAAAAGATTTTATTAAAATGTAATTTATACATGGTCATTATGAATTACTATTTGTATTTTAGCTGTAATATAGAGGAAACATGAATTTACATGGATTAATTTCCTAGGCTACTAGAAGGGGACAAATGATCATATTTACCTACCAGGAATCAGATGTACGTCCTATCAATAGTGAGGCCCAGTACCAAAAGGATACCTCAAGTCACAGTTGGGGACAATCCCTCTCAATCCCGTAATAATGGCCAGCTGCAAAGACAAGTTACTTTCCCACATTCTCTCGCTCCAGAAAGCAAGATCTCTTGGGCCCAGGGTGGCGCTTAGCAGCAATGTGAAGAAGCATCTGATCCATCCTCGTTCCTGTCTTTAACCTCACGGTGATGATGGGCTTTGCTCTTTGTTTTCCCTCTGGTGTTCGCCTGGTGTGCTTAAGGATATCCTCTTAAGCAGCTACACACAACCTCCAATGTGTGCCTTCTCCTACTTCTCCCTGCTACTGCCCACCAGGTCTCTCCCTTCTCAGTGTGCCCTGTGAGTGAGTGTAACATTAGTCAGCTGCCTGTGTGGAGGGGGGAAGAGCTGTGAAATGACAAGGTCGTATAAGAAAAATAAGAACCAGAGATCAGGGTACCTGATTTCTGGTCTGAGACTAACTAAGCTATGTAACCATCACCTAATTTGGCTCTAATCTAATCTCATTTCCTCTTCTGAAAAATGATGGGAGTCAGACCGTTTCAATGACTTCTAAACGTTACAGAGCTAATGCCTTGGGTTGCTAAGTGCGTCAAGAAGAGCTGGTTGAGAGGAGGAAGAAATGTCCATTTTTATCTACCTTATGTATTGTGGGTCTATATAAAATTTCATTTGGAAAAACAAACAAATTTAGACATCATTGGATTAAATGATCTCCAAGAGCCCTTCCAGATCTAAAATCGTATCATGGCAGGAGATTTTCTTCCAAATAAAAAAAAATACTCCCAGATTATAGATTTCTTCTGAGTAACTTTTATGTATTTTCAAAACTGCTTGACTGGTATATAATATATTATTTAAAATTACCTGGAAGAACACAAGACCATGAAGTTCCACTATCGAACCAGATGTCCAAGATATCCTGACCAGGCACATACTCCAAGGCATCAGGACCACCGACCTAGTAAGATAACGTAAAAACATTTTAATTATGCAAAGATAGCGATATACACAATAAAAAAGCAAAAAGAAAAAGTCTTAAGAAAATAAAAGGATGGGGAGCCAGAGTGGCTCAGTTAGTTAAGTAGCCAACTCTTGATTTTGGCTCAGGTCACGATCTCACGGTTCATGAGACTAAGCCCTGCTTTGGGCTTTACGCGGACACAGCAAGGAGCCTACTTGGAATTCTCTCTCCCACTCTCTCTGCCCCTCCCCCACTCTCTCTCAAAATAAATCAACTTAAAAAAAAATAAGAGAATCAAATGCTTACAACCATTAAATTCACATTTTAAAATAAATTTCAAACATTTCTAAGTATTTTGCAATTAGTACAACTGCCTCATTTGTATGTGAAAGTGATTGTGGCCACTTGATTCTACACTTACTAACATAAAGTGTTTTCACTTCTTGAAATGATCTCCTAACTTGGATTCTGTTCATATGTGATGGAATCAGTCAACTCCAATGCAGATCCTACAAAACCCTGATGTACCAAGTTAGGCACCGCTCTCTCATAGTCAACACCTACATCTGCTTAGTCAACTAAACCCGCTAAAAATCAATCTTGGCCCTCAATACGTAAACAAATAACCCTCGTACTCCACTGCTATATTAAACACCAAGCTTCTATGGCTAGGCAAAAACATCTACTCTCAAACTGCACTGGCTCCTGATTTATAGTGAAATGAACTCATCAACTTTACACAATGACATAAATACTTTTTAACGCTCAAGAATCCCTTGTGTTTTCATTAAGTCATGCAATGCACACGAAGGCTGTTAAACACACACAGAAATTTACCTGCGATAAGACTTCCTGAGGAAGAAGCTGCTCAGGGGGATGAGTCCACCAGACATCGCTGCCATGTTGTTCCACTAGTTTAATAACATGCTCTGTGGTTTGGCTGTTTTAGGTGGGAAAAGGCAAACTGTTCAATTAACTACAGAGGGTAATAGTGAACATTTAAAAAATAAGAAACAGCTAAAAGAAAAAAAGAAAAACAAAGAATAGTTATTTTCCCCTATCCACAGAATATTTTATTCAAAAATATTTATTGAGAACCTCCAGTATCTTAGAGACTGTCCTAGGAACTGGAAATATAGCAGTTGACAAGACAGATAAGATTCCTGCACTAATGGAACTTACGCTGTACGATCCGAGATACCTCCCTCAGAATGCCATGTAAACGAAGTAAGATGATGCACAAAAAACGCAGCACAGAGCCTAATATGCAGTAAAAAGCCAGTAAGTGCACATCAAATGAAATTGACCGTATCTTTGGGAAGACACACAGTTATCAATTATTTGAAAACTAAACTCGGGAAAATTTATACTACATTTTCTCACAGCAGTAACATACTTTTAATTTATTATCACAGCTTTATCGACGTTACAACTTCCTCTAGTTGCTTTCCATGGGTCAGAGTACATGTAATGGTTAAGAGCATGGACCTTAGAACTAGACAGCTTTGGTTCCATTCCTGGCTCTTCCACTTATTACCTAATGTGACCTTGGGTACAGCACGTAACATTTCTGTATCTGTTTTTAAAACGCAGATAATAATATCATCAAGATGGCTATTAAGGATATTAATTAAGCTTATATATATAAAATGCCTAGGACAATGTCTGGCACATACTAACAAGTATTATATAAGTGTTAGTTATTATTCAAACTGATTTTGTGAAGTCAGGTAAATTTAGAGAGTAATTATGTTAACCAATCACCAAAATACAAATCCGTATTAATATCTACAGATTAAGACACACATACAAAAGCTAACTTTTGAATTATGCTCATTTCCACCACATTCCATTAGTTACTAATTCTTAGTAACTAAGAATTAACTACAGGCCCATGAGAGTCAATGGAAATGGAGACTAGTGAACGGGAAAAGCTTTACATTCTTTAAAATTGTTTAATGTTCATTTATTTATTTTTGAAAGAGAGCGAGCGCACAAGTGGGGGAGGGAGAGAGACAGAGACAGAGACAGAGACAGAATCTGAAGCAGGCTCCAGGCTCCAGGCTGTCAGCTCAGAGCCCAACGCGGGACTCAAAGGCATGAACTGTGAGATCCTGACCGAAGTCAAAAATCAAGACTTGGACCTTAACCACAGAGCCACACAGGTGCCCTGAAGTTATGAGGTTTTAAATTCCTCACCCATTCCTCCCCTGGCTTGGACCACATAAGGAGAGATTTCAGAATACTGTTTGGGAAATGTACTTAGGCCAGCATTTCCCAAACCATCTTTGGGGTACACGGAAAACTCCTAAAGTTAACACAGACATACCACGAAATAGTCCACTGTGATCACACAGATTTAGGCAACTCTGATGCTGCGTCCCTCTTTGTAAGTTATGCTGTGAATTAACATATTAAGGATCCTGAGAAGTCCTGAAGCAAATGAACCGATCCCCCTTAATTTAACTCAATGCCCTGAAAAGCTTTACATTCTTAATCTGGATCTGATTCTTATTAATCGTGACTATGCAAGGGCAAATCATCTACCTCTTTGGGTCTGAAAATTCACAGATGTGTATGAAAAAATTATTAAATTATTTTAAATTATTAAAAAATTATGAAAGTAAAAATCAAATGGGTATTACAAATTATTTAGATAGGCTCAAAAAACTGAAATTTCAAATACCTAAGTTGGTATGCTAGGAAGGATAGACTGAAAAAGTATAATGTTATCAGCATCTATTTTAAAGAAGTTACAAATAACAAGAATGTTAAAACGGGCACAAGTCCATATTTCTTCTAGTCATACATTTTCGATGGACTTTAACAGTAAAGATAAACTTTTGTGATAAGAGACCATAAAAACTTTGTGCAATACCTAGTTATATGACAATATTTAGTTACATATTACTTTTTTATATAGTTTGCACAGAACATTTTAACAGTTAAGAAAATATGAACATACTATAAAAGAAAACCTAAATAACCTAATGTTATTTTGCTAAAGAAAACCTAAATAACCTAATGTTATTTTTCTAAAGAGATACTAGCAAAGTACATTTACACGTACCCAATTATAGTAGACATGATGCTCATACCAATTCTGAAATTGTCATAAAAAAGAATGATTCTAAACATGAGTGTCATTTTGACTCCTTACTTTTACAATGTTATTAGACTAATTTTAGGTAAATGGTAAAATGAAACAGTAAAACCGTTTCAAAATTGTTAGAAATAAATAGGTTAAAAAATAACACAAAACTAAAAGCAAATGGTTCAAGTTCCATATCAACGTAGGAAATACGGTACAGCGTATTAGGATTAATATTAAAATAAAAGCATTTATGTATATACCACACATTGTACTTTTCAAAGCAGTTTACACGCACTTTTTTTAAAAGTTTATTTTTGACACACACACACACACACACACACACACACACACACAGAGTGTGAGTGGGGGAGGGGCAGAGAGAGAAGGAGACACAGAATCCAAAACAGGCTCCAAGCTCTAAGCTGTCAGCACAGAGCGTGACGCGGGACTCGAACTCCCGAACCCTGACTATGACCTGAGCCAAAGTTGGATGCTCAACCGACTGAGCCACCCAGGCGACCCTAAAGCACTATCTAATTGGATTCACAGAAAAACATATTTAGTAGCTCCTGACAGATAAACCCTGTTCCCTGCCTCGGGGTTCCTTAAGTCATGAGCCTTTAAACTAAGTAACACCGGTAATGCCAGGCCTTAAAACTGTCTCCTAAATCATAGTTCGATTCTGTTTTTACTTCTCCCTTCAGCTTCTCTAACTCATCTACAAAGACAACCACTGTACCTGTGAATTCACACTTCTATTGTCTTGCCTTGCTAAGCAAAGGCAACAAAGAGTCTTATTACCCATGTGTAATGAAACCCTCAACTGGAGATGAAGTGAGGGAACAGGGCAGTCCCAGGAGATTAGTGTGCTGACAGAACACACACCAAGTCCAAAGACCGGATTCTACCCATGAATTATTAGATACTGATAGGAATACATCATATTATTTTTCTGAGCTTCAGTTTCCGTGAACACTGGGAACAGCTGTCAGAAAGAAGCCATATGAACCTTACAATTATAGATGATGCATATCCATTTTAGGAGACCAAATTCACCTCTAATGTGACCGACAAGTTCTTTTTTTATATCCCTAAATAGATAATTCAATGAGGTTTTAGAACTATAACTAAAAATACCAAACAATAAAGATTCCCATTTTGGAGCAGACAAGTTATTAAAACAACTGTAAAGTCCCCCCCAAGTTTAGTCAACTATCTCTAGTCTAAAATTATAGTTTTAATTGTTATATTTTCTTATAAAGATTAGTAATTCGCTCACATAATCTAACTTTTCAGTGTAAGAAGCATTTTATATACACTTTATTTGCAAATATACTTTTTTAAAAAACTCATAAGCCTCTTGCTTCAGTGAGGAGGAAAGTTTGATTTTGTTTTTCTTTTAGTTTCCCTAATACTTATTAAAAATGAAAAAAACCACACAATGTCATCTACACTAATGAAAATAATCCAGTAGTAGTCAGTTTTTAAAATCTAATTTCAAAAAAGCTGTCATAAGTAAAACTACACACTTTTAAAAAAATAAACCAATATTTTCCCTCATAACACATGCATATGAATCTGGACCAAAGAATAATTTTTTCAATGTATTCAAAAGAAATATGAAACATTTTATTTTATTTATTTTTTAGTGTTTTATTTTTGAGAGACACACACACACACACACACACACACACACACACACACACACACACAATGTGTGTGCAGGGGAGGGGCAGAGAGAGGGAGACACAGAAACCGAGCTGTCAGCACAGAGCCTGACGCGGGGCTCAAACTCACGAGCCATGAGATCATGCCCTGAGCGAAGCTGGATGATTAACAGTCTAAGCCACCCAGGTTCCCCAGAAATATGAAACGTTTTAAAAAGGGAGAGAAGAAGCTCTGCCTCAATAATAGGGCAAATCTCACTAGTATTTAGAGAAGACTTGCTTCCCTACATTATGAAATATAAGAATATCATGAACCAAATATACTTTAATAAGCATTATGCTCTGCAACTCAGTTCCGTCTTGAGATCTTACAACACTGTATTACATGTATTTTTGAAAACAGGAAAAGACGCTAAAGACAATTCTGGAGCTCGGGGATAAAAACTGAACAAAATTTATGATAAGAATACAGACGTCAAAGACAACACCCTCACAATCCAAACAAATCAAAATTTAAGTGCATGGATTTGGTACCACAAAGTAAGAACTTTCTCTTGATTTGTACTCTGAGTCTCTGAATAATCTTAAAAAACTGTGGCAGAGAGTTTTAAAAACACAATTTTCAACAAAAATAAACCTACCCTGGTAACCTACAGACTTGAGGTTAACTATCCTAGATTGTAAAATAAAGATAGATTTAACATTAGTTCAAACCAAATCTGGAAGGATAACTTGGAAACAAAACAAAACAAGTGAATGCTACACTAGTGCTTAAAGGTGGTCATTGTCACTAGAATACTGTAGCAAAAACCTAGAACTGTCCAATGTCCTTGGTGGGCTGCATGGATTGGATTTTCATTCAGAGGGAACCAGGCGACCATTAAGAGCTAAGCCAGCATTTTTAATGGCTATATACTCAGTCTTCCAAAACCAATTCAGATTATTTCTTTCTATCACCATGTTCCTTTATTATCAACTATATGAGACACCCTTATATACCTGTCTTCGTATAAGAGATGTTCATCTTCTTATTTAAGGATAAATATTTTGGAAGTATAATTTGTTCATAATGAAACTGAAATTATGCTTCAATGAGTTTTTAAAACAATTTTAAACAATATTTGTTTTAAAAACAATAAACATATCTTAGTGATAGTGCATATTCTTCAGGAAAAAATACAAGGAAAAGTCAAAATCTGTCTTTGGAAATTTAAGAATTCTTCCCTTGTGTTAATAATATCCTATACTTAACACAAACACATGGTTAACTTATAACCTAAAGATCAGTATAAATTACTGTTGATAAAAGTGGGTGAAACCACTTATCACTACATAATATATGCTTCCATTTTAATGCTACATTTCATAAAGCAATAAATCCATCATAAAACTTTGTACTTTATGCAAGGGCCTTATCTAAACACATGTATTACGTGTCCCTCCTTAGGTTTCAACCAGTGAAAATCCACTAGGTTGTATGAGCAACTGAAACACCATCCAATCATTCTGAACTTTGATATCAACTGTGCTGAAGGCTTATTTAGCACATTATCAGAAATTAAGCAGCATTAGGATTACTAAGCAAGGAAGAAACTTGCTGTCATTCCACTGTCTCCTGTGCTTTGTCTTTATTAAAGGAACAATATTAAGGCCTATAAGACAACTTTCCTTCTGCAACTTACTGGAATAAGAATGAGGTAAGAGGCTAAATGTTTCCAATTTATTTACTAAGTTTATAAATTTATTCTAGAACACAGTGAAATGTGAAGGGGGGGGATTCTATTTTTAATTTAATCCTACACTTATGTATTTAAGGTGACAGTAAACAATTTTGGAGAATTTTTTAACTGAATGATTATAAAATTTTTTCACCAAAAAGGTCATTGTTATATGAGCAAGAGGGAGGTAGAGCTAGCACTCAAAGTGAACTGTAAATTCCTTGACTATTTCTAGTAAATTTCTCATAAGTTCCAGAAATCAAGGGCCAAATTTCCTAAATGCATAGATTATTGTATTAATAGTGAATTGATACAATAATCTGAAATAGAATTTAAAAAAATTTTTTAATGTTTATTTATTTTTGAGAGAGAGAGAGAGACAGACAGAATACAAGCAGGGGAGGGGGAGAAAGAGGGAGACCCCGAATCTGAAGCAGGCTCCAAGCTCTGAGCTGTCAGCACACAGCCCAACGTGGGGCGCGAACCCACAAACTGTGAGATCATGACCTGAGCTGAAGTCGGAAGCTCAATGGACTGAACCACCCAGGCGCCCCTGAAATAAACAAAATTTAACAACTTCTTTTCCTTCCTAGGTAGCAAATGCTTCTAAATGTTACCTTTGTATTATGTTACAAAGTATTTGTCTTTATTAACTAGGAGTAGATTTCTACCTAAATTATAATGGCATTCTATTACAGATTCAGAAAAATCAATGATGTTAAGGTCAGAAACGCAATTATATCTTGAGCAAATACAAATGTGAATATGAAGTGCAGATGAGAACATTAATTCAAATCAAAGTTAAACATCAGAGTTTCAAATCTACTAGTCTCTAACCTTATTAGCAATGTGAATCAATCAAGATTTTCTTCTGTGAAACAAGTATACTTAAGACTTGAACTTACAGACTTTGGTCCAGAAAAGCAGAAGGAATGTTCTGGTATGCTTACTGGGGTTATCAAGTGTAACAGCAACTCCATGTGGACTGTGTACCAATGTCCAGTGGAGATGCTGTTACTTTTGATGATTACCAACTCACTACAATAGAAAGATCTATCCAAGAAAGACAGAAAATCGTGGTCACTTGATTCTGGCTTGATTAAGGAGGAAAAAAGATAAGCCTTCACGCGGTCTTAAAAAAATTACTTACAAGTAAGTAATTAAGAATTAACATCTATCTTCTTACATTAAGTGCAATGTCACACCAAGGAACCAACAGTGGAGGAAGATTAATCTTGGGTCATCACTCAGAAATGGTGTACAGGAAAATGACCTATGAACTGACAGACAATTTGGCTAAGTCTGTCTGTCATTTCTGTAGGCCAATATTCTGTATATCTCTTCTACTTCAAAATCAGAATTCAACTAATATGATGCAAGCAACACAATGGGAGATGCACAGAAAAAAATCTGCAACATAAGCATGTGTCGACTGTAAGCAGAAAATAAATAATACCTGATGAAAATCTGCTTGTGTTTTTCTGACAAAGCTCACATTTATTTTGCCTGGCTTAGTGACCAATCGACCTATGTACCGTTTTATTGTCATTATTGTCAAATAAACTAATTTCCTCTTCTTACTAATATATACATGTCCACCTCCATCACTTCAAGGAAATTCCCTAAAAATCTTGTTCTCTAAACACTAAAAAAAAAACCTAAAACACGAGGAACAATGACAACGGCTTATACACATTCCTTAAAAGAAAACTGTACAGTGTGGAATTTTAAATAATACCTGTGTAAACTTATGTCAACTTTAAGGTATTAAGGTATCAGCAGTCTACATCTGACCAAGCTCTCAATTATAAGAACAACATGGGCAACACTATTTAGCCCAAAGAGCCTTGGCTCCAATCTGTAATAATACTGACGAAGTCTTACAGTGACCTCCTGGCCTCCAACCTCTAGCTTTTCTTCCTAAAATATACTCTCACTCCTCATGCCTATTTAAGAATTTAAACTGCTTAACCTAGTATTCAAAACTCACTACAATCTGCCCCCACAAACCTCTCTCAGCACTGGACTTTCTAAAACCCCCCTCAACACCGGACAGTCCCATTATGGCTCCTATACATGTGCTATGCTTTCCCTGCTCCACACCCTCAGCTCCTGCTAATTCCTCCACTTGCAAAACACTTTCCTACCTAATCCTCAAGGCCCTACTCGAATGCCGCATCCTCTGTGAAGAAAGCAAATGAGCTGTTTTATGGTGATATTTGCCCAAGGCAGAACCCGCAGTTCTTCCCTGAGCCATGTTGCCATAAGGTGTCAGATTCCCCAAGAAACAGTGACAGAATGTATATTTCAAATTGAAAAAGAACTTCTACACAAAAAACACTAAGAACTACCTAATATGTGGCTATCGATGATTAAAACAAACAAACCAACCCACTTTAATCAACATTTAAAAAAAACCCTGAAACACATGCATTCATAAAAGGACCACCTAAAGAAATACTGATAACATTGACGATGAAAACTAGGAACTTTTTACAAAAATTCTGATGAACCCCAAAGTAGGAACATGCAATTCTACGTCTACAGTCTCTCGAACTCCCCATCATTACTTAGTGGCCTCCATGCCCTCAAAAACCTTATTGGATCCTCAAATGATAAAATGTGAAAATATGTATCAAAATGGGCTCAAACTTTTCACTCATGTTAAAACATAACTTAGTAAAATTTCCATTAACCAGATTAAAACAAATTACTCAGGGGTGCCTGAGTGGCTCAGTCAGCTGAGCATCCAACTCTTGGTTTTGGCTTGGGTCATGATCTCAGTTTGTGAGTTCGAGCCCCACGTCAGGCTCCACACTGACAGCCCAGAGCCTGCTTGGGATTCTCTGTCTCTCTCTCTCCCTGTCTCTCCCCCACTAGCAGTGTCTCCATCTCTCTCAAAATAAATAGATTTAAAAAAATTACTCAAAAAAAAAAAGGAAAACTTAGGATGTATTCTTAAAAGGAATGATTACTATTTCCCTGTCCACATCTGTTAGTAAAAGCTATACTGAATACCGAAAACCTCCCTAATTTACTAGAAGATAAACTAGCCAGACTGTTCCCTCATGAAAAGCAGGGACAATGTCAGTCTATACACTGCCTCGAGAAGAGTCTAGTGTGTGGATTAGGAAAAAAATCTTTCCACTGTTTAAGTTTTTCTACCCTGCATTGTCGACTACGTCCATGTATTATCTTCTCAAAAGAAAAAAAAGAAAAAACCTTAAAGAGAAGAAACAGTTGGGAAGGTAATCATCACTAAAATAAACATTAATTTTGTGCATTTAACTATGTAACAGTTTCTTAAATTTTAAAGGATCTATAAATCATTGTACAATGTCATTTCTATTGAAACAGTAGCCTGAAGTAAGAGAGGGACTCGGATTCCTAAAGAAAAACCGCACACTTGGATCCCCTCCTGAACGCTGTTCATCTTTGGATTCCTGACACTGGATTCTAGCACAATGCTAGGCACACAGTCAGAAACCATGGATTCCCACAGAAAAACTATCAGAGCCTCTGCTTCTAAGTATCTATACTGAAAAACTGCAGTTGTTAAAATTTCAACCACATGAAAGGATCTTTGTGAAATTATATTTTATTCCCCCACCGAAGACTGTTATTTTATAATATGTGATTTAACATATATCAGTTCTCAACAGTCCACTAATTTTCTACTTTTGAAGAAAACACAGCTCACTTTAAAATGCGGGGAAAAATTGGGGCACCTGGGTGGCCTGGATGGTTGGGCGTGTGACTCTTGATTTCGGCTTGAGTCACAACCTCACGGTTCATGGAACTGAGCCCCACATGGGGCTTTGTGACGACACTGCGGGGCCTGCTTGGGATTCGGTCTCTCCCTCTCTCTCTGCCCCTCCCCGGCTTGTTAGCTCTCTCTCTCTCTCTCTTTCTCAAAATAAGTAACACTTAAACAAAATGTTTCCATTTAAAAAAAAAATGCTGAAAGAAATGCAGAGAGAGTTCTACCTGTTGATCAAGAATTCATCTTTTGTCTTGTGATGAAACACAGGGATTGGAACACCCCAAACTCTTTGCCTTGATATACACCAATACGGCCGTCTGTCCATCGTTTCAACCATGGCATTCAGTGCTGATCCAGGAATAAATTTCACTTTTTTTAACAATTCCTGTAATTGATGCACAAATCACATCAGAGAGAGTAAGCAGAACATATTTTCCACAACTTCCACTATTTATTCTCATAGCTCTTTATTTTGGATGTTTATAGTCATTTACATGTCTCCCTCCCCACACCCAAAAAATTTAACTAAAAAACAGATTTCAGAGTAAATGAAGCAAAGTTAAAAGAAGGCCACAAAGGATCTAATAAATAACATTGAGAACAGACTTCACCTTTAGAGGATGGGACAAGAGATTTTCTACTGATTTCCAAACACCCTAGATCAAAACTGGTAATACTAGGGTTAGTAGAAGTATTATACTTTGTTAAACCACAGTTAAAATACATTCAAACATGACTGCAACAATAATTTTTAAGTACTTACTTAAAAAATAAGCTGCTGTTTTAGGCTGATAAACAAGGGCTGCAATATAACCTAATTTCACATACTACGGTTTACAACACAGAAAACACTCTGAAAATCACAGTTACTTTCTATTTATTTGCTCTCTTGCAAGAACTTCCTCTACCTTCAGCCCCCCAAAAAGTTGTTTTTTATTTCATTTCATTTGTCAGTTACCAAAAGATGAGTTATATAAGAAAAATGTTTGGTAATAATCTCAAGAAAGGACAAATATGTCAACTTCATTTTTAAGAATCGAGCCATTAATTAAGCATTTTTCTGCTTGCAGAGCGATTTAAATATTTTCCTCACTTAACCTCAACTACAAGAAATCCCCTCCCTCAAAACCTACTGGAAGAATGGCAACATATGCGATTCAATTTGATTCATCCTTGGTTTGAAAATCCAAGAAATATGAATACAGACTGGATATTTGATTTTGTTAAGCAATAACTATTACTTTTATAAGATGGTAACAATGGCATTTGAATTATGTTTAAATAGTCTTTATCTTTCAGGTATACATACTGAAATATTTATGAAGACATAAGGCCTGAAATTTGCTTCACAATTATCCAATGGGTGGAGAGTGAAAGGAAGGTGGTAGGAGGGGTGCAGACAAAATAAAATTGGCCAGAAGGTGATTAATGTTGAATTTGGGTAGGAGAAACATGCAGTACATTATTCTATTACTGCAATGAGAAACTGAAAATTATCTGTGAAGGAATCAAAACCAAAACGAAACAAAACACGAGGCTCCAGCATTCTGCATCAGACTTAGATGTTCTTCAATCAAAAATCTGTGCAGAGCTGAAGTTACAAAACTTAACATTTACAACAAAGGAAAACAGGCTTCACAGGAATGCAAACAATAAAACAGTCCGTACGATAGTTGTCCACTCTATACAAACACAGAAAATGTAAACTGCTTGCCCGGCTTCGGCAAGGGCTTCAAATTGCCAAGTCAACAAATAAACCAACTGATTACAGTTATATGTTAAGATGAAAGCAGTAACATAAAGTATCTTCATTATCAGCTTGGCTAACAAATATATATTTGAGCTCTTTCATTCAACAGAATTAAGTTGTTTACAACACACACACACACACACACACACACACACAGATACATATACTATGTGGTGAATGAAGGAGCTCAAATATATATTAATATTTAGAATACCCATTTTAAAGTCTTTGTTAAGTCAAAGCAACAATTTTTTGAATGGACTGCAATTTCAATCTTAAGGAAGCAAAGGGTTTTTAAAGAGTTTTACTGAAATGTTTACTATGTGCCAGACACTGGTCTGGAACCCTCTCATTCACTTACCCCACGAGGTAGGCATTATTATCAACTTTATATAGATGAGGAAACTGAGGTTCTGAGAGGCTAACCACCTCCTGAACTCACATCTGTCCTAACTCTATATTACTTTCACTATACTGGGCAGGAAATTGGGGCATGTCACTTAACCTCTTTAAGCCACACGTGTATAATGAAGGAATGGAAATCCAAGATCCTTCTAAATATAAAACTATAATTTTATGAAACCAAATCACATCACCAAATCATAATAGCAGCAATCCCTTCTATTCCCCAAATCCTACTTCAACCTCCCACGCAATCCTTTCATACTGAGGGAACTAAAACCCAATGCTCACAACAGGATGTCTCGTATACCTTGGCTGTAGCCTTGATATCCGTGATATTTACAAACCACTGCTTGCTGGCACGAATAACCACTGGTTTCTTAGTCCTCCAGTCATAGGGATAGCTGTGTATCAATTTCTCCTCTTTCAACAAATGTTTTGAAGCCTGAAGCATCTTTATAACTTTGAAAAAATCAATAACAAATTACATTAGAATTAAAAAGTACTATGAAAATCCTAATAGCTCTGTAATTCCCAAGGAGTACTAATCTGAACCAGTAGGTACCAGTTGGTAAGAGTAGCTACAGAGGCATAATCTGGGAATCTCTTGGCAAAAAAAAGCAGGGACTACAAAACCTTAAGTAGATTCTAAATTAAGCCATTCCCATGGCTCTTCATTCCAAAGGAAAGATAAATAGGATATATCTAAAATTCTACGTTTGAAATTCATAGCCATAATCTTTCATACCATGAATCTTAAAATGGTCTCCAAAGAATCCAAAAGAAACCAGCTATAGTGGGTTGAATTTATCCCCCCAAATGATATGTTCACATCCTAACCCTTAGTACTTGTGAATGTGACCTATTTGGAAATAGGGTCTTTGCAGATGTAATCAAGTTAAGATGAGGTCACATTGGATTAGAGTAGGCCCTGAATCCAATGACTAGTGTCCTAATAAGAGGGGAGGATAGAGACACACAAGAGCAAAGGACTTGTGACAACGGAGGCAAAGATTAGAGTGATACCAAGGAAAGCTAAGGATAACCAGAAACCACCAGAAGCTAGGAAGAAACAAGGAAGGATCCTTCCATAGAGCATTCAGAGGGAGCAAGGCCCTGCCAAACCACTGATTTCAGACTTCTAGCCTCCAGAACTGTGAGAATAAATTTCTGTTGTTTTAAGCTGGTAGATTTATGGTAATTTGTTACAGTAGTTCTAGGAAAGTAATACACCATGTTTAATTAGCCTTAGTCTTAGTGTGGGCAAAGAAAGGTCTTAACAGTACCTGGTCCTTGGGTCTATAACTACAAAAAGTCAAAAAGACAAGTCAAAGCTGGAGGACCCCGAAGATCATAGTACATAAACAGCGCTGCACAGGGGATCAGTGATTTACAAGAGGGTTAGAAAAACAGTAGTGTCTGATACACGGTCAGCACCTAGCCTCAAGCTTGATTTTATTTCTCCACAACACTAATACACCATAGCCATAAAATAACACCACTCCCTGTTGACTGCCCTGCTTTGCTTAAACAGAACAATTTTAAAGCAAAAGATGAACAAGTCCCAACTTCCATTTTAAACCATGCAGTAAAATAAAATACAATTTCAGATTTTTGTTTCTAATGAGAGTGTAAGATGGGAGAAGAGCCAGCAAAGCTTACTGCTGGCTGCTTTTCAGAAAGTATCTATTTATCATAATAACACATACAATACTCACCCACATCTGTTCCCTCTTCAAGGACAGCCTTGTTTTCAAGTTCAGGACCTGCAACTTCTGTGAAAACTCCATCTTCATTCACTAAACAATCCTACAAAGGGTTATTTTCAACAACAAAGTACCAAGATATTTTATCTTATGACAATACCCGGCAAAACAGTCTATATAAAACATATCAGTACAGTCTTTCACTGCATTGAAAATCTGGATACTTCTTAGTTAATAGAAATTTGTGGATTTACACATTTAAACCACAAAAGGCAAATGTCTTTTTTGTTTTTGAGACACAGGGCGCGCACAAGCGCACAAGCACACAAGCGGGGGAGGAGCAGAGGGAGAGCGAGAAAGAGAATCTTAAGCAGGCTCCACGCAGCGGAAAAGTCTGACGCAGAGTCTGACGCAGGGCCTCGATCTCACAACTGTGAGATCATGACCTGAGCCAAAATGAAGAATCAGACGCTTAACAGACTGTACCACTCTGGCACCCCAAAAGGCACAATGTCTTATTAAAACAAATGCCTGAAGTTTAATTAAAAAAAAAAAAAGTAAAATCCTCAACAAAATATTAGCAAACTGAATCTAATAATACATTTTTAAAAAATCACACACCGTAATCATTTGAGATTTATTCCTGTATGCAAGTGCGGTTCAAGATTCACAAAACAACCAACGTGGTGTCACATCAATAAGAGAAAGGATAAAAACCATTATGATCATTTCAACAGATGCAGAAAAAGCATCTGACAAAGTACAACATCCATTCACGATAAAAACCCTCTGTAAAGTAGTAAAGAAAACATACCTTAACATAATAAAGCCTGTATATGAAAAACTCACAGCCAACAATGTACTCAATGGGGAACAACTGAGAGCTTTTCTCCTAAGGTCAGGAACAAGACAAGGAAGTCCACTCCCACCACTTTTATTCAACATAGTACTGGAAGTCCTAACCATGGCTATTAGACAACATAAAGAAAAGGCATCCAAATTGCTAAGAAAGAAATAAAACTCTCATTATTTGCAGATGACATGATACTATATATATAAAACCTTAAAGACTCCACCAAAAAACTGCTAGAGCTGATACATGAATGCAGTAAAGTCACAGGATACAAAATCAATGTACAGAAATCTGTTGCATTCCTATACACTAATGATGAAGCAGCAGAAAGTGAAATTAAGAAACCAATCCCATTTAAAATTGTACTAAAAATAATAAATTATCTAGGAATAAACTTAACCATAAGTGAAAGACCTGTCCTCTAAAAACTGTAAAACAGTGATGAAAGAAATTCAAGATGATGCCAAGAAATGGAAAGACATTCTATGTTCATGGGTTGGAAGAACAAACATTGTTAAAATGTCTATACTCCCCAAAGCAATCTACAGATTTAATGCAATCTCTATCAAAATACCAACAGCATTTTTCACAGAAGAACAAAAAATATTAAAATTTGCATGGAACTAGACCTAAGACCTCTAATAGCCAATGCAATCTTAAAAAAGAAAAACAGGGGCGCCTGGGTGGCTTAGTTGGTTAAGCGTCCAACTTTGGCTCAGGTCATGATCTCATGGTTCATGAGTTCAAGCACCGCATCGGGCTCTGTGCTGATAGCTCAGAGCCTGGAGCCTGCTTCGGATTCTGTGTCTCCCTCTCTCTGCCCCTCCCCCTCTAATGCTCCGTCTCTGTCTCTCTCCCTCTCTCTTAAAAATAAACATTAGAAAAATTTTTTAAAAGAAAAGCAAAACTGGAGGTATCACAATTCCAGATTTCAAGTTACGTTACAAAGTGGTAGTAATTGTATGGTACTGGCATAAAAATAGACACATAGATGAATGGAATAGAACAGAAAACCCAGAAGTAAACTGACAATTATATAGTTAATTAATCTTCGACAAAGGAGGAATGAATATACCATGGGAAAAAGTCTCTTCAACGAATTTTTCCAGTTGGACAGTTACATGCGAAATTATGAAACTGGACCACCTTCTTCTACCATACACAAAAACAAACTCAAAATGGATTAAAGACCTAAATGTAAGACCTGAAATCATAAAAATCTTTGAAGAGAACATAGGCAGTAACCTCTCTGACATCGACTGCAGCAACTTTTTTCTAGAGATGTCTCTTGAGGCAAGGGAAACAAAAGCAAAAATAAACTATGGGGACTACACCAAAATAAAAAGTTTCTTCACAGAGAAGGAAACAACCAAAAAAACTAAATGGCAAAATACTAAATGGGATAAGGTACTTGTAAATGACATATCTGATAAAGGGTTAGTATCCAAAATATATGAAGAACTTATAAAACTCAACACTGCAAAAATAATCCAATTAAAAATGGGCAGAAGACATGAACAGACATTTCTCCAAAGAAGACATCCAGATGGCCAAAAGACATGAAAAGATGCTCAACATCACTCATCATCAGGGAAATGGAAATCAAAACTACAAAGAGGTATCACTGCACAACTATCAGAATGGCTAAAATCAAAACGCAAGAAACAGCAAGTGTTGGCAAAGACAGGGAGAAAAAGGAACCCTCGTGCATTGTTAGTAGAAATGCAAACCCGTGCAGCCACTGTGGAAACAGTATGGAGTTTCCTCAAAATGTTAAAAACAGAACTACCCTATAATCTGGTAATCACACTACTGAGTATTTACCCAAAAACATTAAAAAAAAACACGAATTCAGGAGCGCCTGGGTGGCTCAGTACACACACACACACACACACACACACACACACACACACACACACACACAGGAATATTATTCAGCCATAAAAAAGAATGAAATCTTGCCATTTATAACACGGATGTATCTAGAGTATAATGCTAAGCAAAATAAGTCAGTCAAAAAAGACAAATACCATATGATCTCACTCATATGTGGAATCTAAGAAACAAACAAAAGGCAAAAAGAGAGAGAGACACCAAGAAACAGACTCTTAACTACTGAGAACAAACTGATGGCTACCAGAGGGGAGGGGGGAGGAGGGGATGGAGGAAATTGGGGTGGGGATTAAAGAGTACACTTTTGATGATGAAAACTAAAATAATTTTTTAAAAAGTTAAATATACTAAAAATACCTTTAACTTGGTCTCTATTAATGTCCAGATCAATTGTAATGTACATATATTGTGCTGACTTTGGGACTCACTTTTAACTAAAGGAAAAAACTCCCTAAGTAACTGACATGTATAACATAAATTTAAAGAGGACTCTTTAAAAACAAACTGCTCTTTCAAAAAGAAAGAGAAAAAATTCTCCCCATTTAATACGTATTTTTCAATTCTAATTCTGTGCTGATTTTGTGTTAATTCTCCAAAACCTTTCTCAATTAGTATGAATTAATGAGGCATTAGGGTACTGAACAAACCCGAGCATTTCACAACTTAATTGTGACAAAAATGATTGCTTATCACCAAAACATAAAGATGTTAATTAGGATTTATCACTTTAATTCTACAAAAGCAACAATTAAAAAGGAAAGAAAAGAGGAAAAGTACCGTGGACAGGTTGTGTTGAGAAGCTACACTGTAATCTTCCATACCATGGGCTGGGGCTGTGTGAACCAACCCTGTTCCTTTTGTCATGGTCACATGATTTGCAGGTAAAAGAGGAGAGGCTTTACCAGGAATTAAAGGATGAGTACAAGTACCATTTTCCAAATCTACACCTGTGGGGAAAAAAAAACCATAATTAAGAATTATCTTACGTAACAATGTTTCTACCTCTTTAAGAGTAGCAAGAGAGTAGCAAGTGAAAAGTGCAGGATCTTCCAGGCACCTGGGTGGCTCAGTCAATTAAGTGTCCGATTCTTGATTTTTGGCTCAGGATATGATCTCACCATCGTTGAGAATGAGCCCCATGTTGTACTCAGCGTGGAGCACAAAGCCTGCTTGGAATTCTCTCTCCTCTCGCTGCCCCTCCCCTGCTCATTCTCCCTCTCTTTCAAAATAAATAAATAAACTTCAATTAAAAAAAAAAAAGAGGGGTGCCTGCGTGGCTAAGTCAGTTAGGCTTTTGACTTTGGCTCGGGTGATAATCTCACGGTCCATGAGTTCGAGCCCCACATCGGGCTCTATGTTGACAGCTCAGAGTCTGGAGCCTGCTTCAGATTCTGTGTCTCCCTCTCTGTCTGCCCCTCCCCTGCTCATGCTCAATTTCTCTCTCTCTCTTTCTCTCTCTCAAGAAAAATAAACATTAAAACAAATTAAAAGAAAAAAAAAGAAAAGTGCAGGATCTGGAACAAGACTGGCCTCAAACTTGGCTTCCCTTTTTACTCGCACTGTGACCTTTAGGAACCTATAGTATTACAGTTCCCATCTCAGAGGGTTGCCATGAGGATAAATTGAGGCAATACATTTTAAGTATTTGGGGCACTTAGCACAATAACTGCCACACAGTAAATGATTTAAAATATTAGCAATTATTGGGGCGCCTGGGTGGCTCAGTCGGTTAAGCGTCCGACTTCGGCTCAGGTCATGATCTCACGGTCTGTGGGTTCGAGCCCCGCGTCAGGCTCTGTGCTGACAGCTCAGAGCCTGGAGCCTGCTTCAGATTCTGTGTCTCCCTCTCTCTCTGACCCTCCCCCATTCATGCTCTGTCTCTCTCTCAAAAATAAATAAACATTAAAAAATTTAAAAAAATAAATAAAAATAAAAATAAAATATTAGCAACTATTATAACAGACAACACAAATGAGCCCAAGATTTCTCTAACTTATGTACAGCTATGCACCTTTTGGAATATAAGGACAAAGAAATTAGAACAGATCAATGACCAACAGGTTCTAACACTATCTCTATGGGAATTAACTGTTGTTGCTTTTCATAATGTTACCCTAAAAAGGTAAGAGATGATAAATAATACCTAACAGTCAGTAGGTACCTACCATGTACTGGGTTCAACATAAATTCTTACTTCATCTTCATAATACTACCAAACACCTAATATTATCTGCAATTTATAAATCAGAAAACAAGAAAATGTAGGCAATATGCCTGGTGTTACATGGCTAATAAATGACTGAATCCAACTTCCAAAGCAAGTATGACTCTAACATTCTGTATAACCCCAGCCCTTTTAATAATACATCGTATCCACCATCTGTCAATTTTTCCACGGTATCAGTAATGTTTCTCACCTTTACTGCTTCTTGAGTTGGATTCTATAAATTAATCTTTCATATGCTCTAAAAACAACAGAAATAAATAAGTCCCCAAACTTTAAAAAGATTACCTGGTTCTACTTATGTATTTACCAAGATGTACTAGGTAAGTCTGTTAAGTCTATCTACTCTTCAATAATTAAAGAAATTTCAATGGTCCCCTTACTCCTAAGATCTTCCCCACAAATCATCCTTCATCTTTCTAAACTAAATAATATTAACTTAAAAAAAAAAAAATCTGTCCTCACAGAGCAATGTCTCCACTTTTATGATCCTTCCTTTCTGGCTGTAGAGGACTAAGACGTAACTGATTCAATATCACCAAAAGAATACAAATCTTTTAATTTTAACATTTCATAGATAGCCCTGTTGCTGATTTCATTTTGATTATAACAGTATATAAATAAAAAGGCTTGGGAAAAATTAACATTCCCTTATAACTGATGGCAATGAACTCCCTTTTCTGAAAATAAATCACAAGTTCTCCTCACTGTTGGACTTGGATGACTTGGCATTTTATTCCTAGAAAATACTTAACTTACTAGGAAAAACTTGAATACTTCAGGATACATGTTTTTCAAGATAATTCATAATGCTGTCAATGAAGAGAATTGTTAATATTGATTTTTTCACTTTGATTCCTTTCTTTAAGTTAGATTTGCAAGTAAGACAAGTCCCTGTGACCCTATGTTGTACTTCTCAAGCATTTTTAGTATGGAAATGAAAGGTTTAGGGCAAAGTAAACTTCACCTATTAACCTTCCTTTATCTCCATCCTTAGCATATCTGCCACTCAATATTCTCTCTCCCCTCCCAACAAAGATCTTTGGTCAATAAGAAACAATTTATATTTTTCTGTAAAGAAAAGCTATCCTACACAAATTATTACATTTTAGCTGTTCAACATTCCTACCACTTTAGTAAGTTAATAAGCTATCCGTCATCAGTTTATTTGCCACAGATGAGAAGTGTACCTACTCCTCTAAAATGTGGTGTCTCAAAATGGCAACCCAATACTTCTCTGACATAATAATTTGAAACAATTATCCAATCTAGAAAGATGACCTTAAATTTAACCTGAGTACTTTCAAACACCTCATGAGAATGCCATTTAGCTTCTGCAACAACATCTAACTTTCCAGTGAAATCTGTACTACCTTCTGTGCTTAAAAAAGGGATAGGAGAAGGTTATGGGGTAAAGAATATGCTGGATCCTCTAACTTACTTACGGCACCAACAAGGACCAAACGGTATTAAATACCAAACATTTTGTAGCTTCTTTCCTGCTTTTGACATAAAACCCTCTTATTTTTGTTAAGACCACTTCAACTTCTAATCAGCCTGCACCTAAAATGATACATTTAGGTCTATGGCCATACCACCCTGAACACGCCCAATCTCGTCTAAAATGATGCATTTAGAGGGCTTCTTTTTTTTTTTTTTATTTTTTTTATTTTTTTTAACGTTTATTTATTTTTGAGACAGAGAGAGACAGAGCATGAACGGGGGAGGGTCAGAGAGAGGGAGACACAGAATCTGAAACAGGCTCCAGGATCTGAGCCATCAGCCCAGAGCCCGACGCGGGGCTCGAACTCACGGACCGCGAGATCGTGACCTGGCTGAAGTCCGACGCTTAACCGACTGCGCCACCCAGGCGCCCCTTATTATTATTTTTTTAACGTTTACTTATTTTTGAGACAGAGAGAGACAGAGCATGAACGGGGGAGGGTCAGAGAGAGGGAGACACAGAATCTGAAACAGGCTCCAGGATCTGAGCTGTCAGCACAGAGCCCGACGCAGGGCTCGAACTCACGGACCGCGAGATCATGACCTGAGCCGAAGTCGGCCGCCCAACCGACTGAGCCACCCAGGCGCCCCTAGAGGGCTTCTTTATTTGACTAGGCAATCTTTCCATTTCGGGGTATCTCTACTCATCCTACTCATGTGATTTTTCTCTTTAAGTAAGAAATTCAAGAAACGCAAAGATGTATCATCCCTAAGGGTAAAAGGTAATTTTAAACTTCCCTAGATTTTGGGGTGCCCTGGGTGGCTCCGTTGATTAAGTGTCCAACTTTGGCTCAGGTCACGATCTCACAGTTCGTGAGTTCAAGCCCTGCATTGGGCTCTGAGCTTTCAGGAGCCTGCTTTGGATTCTGTGTCTCCCTTTTTCTCTGTGCCTCCCCTGCTCACGCTCTGTCTCTCTCTCTCAAAAATAAACAAACATTAAAATAAATTAAAATAAATAAATGGACTTCCCTAGATTTTAGTAATTATATTTCAAAATCAATCAATACTTCAGAAGTTACAAATTACAGCTTACTAAGGATTCTTTTGACAGAAGAACAATCTCAGGAATAATTTTCTGAATTTATTAAATTTCCTCATTAAAATCATCTACCAAAAAATAAACATATTTAATTCCTTCCCTGTGTCTCTGATTAAATCAGATAACAAGAATTTTTGGTGACTCAATTTTGAGTAAAATTTTATTTTTTTGTTTTTAATTTTTAAGAAATTTTTATTGTAAGTAGGCTCCATGCCCAATGTGGGGCTTGAACTCATGACCCTGAGATCAAGAGTCACATGCTCTACTGACTGAGCCAGGAGGCATCCTTTGAATAAAATTTTAAAAGGATACTTGTACATTCTACATTGTACAAAGGACATTTACCTAATTTTTCATTAGGTATTTACCAGATATACTGTTATGTTTTTGTTAATGTTCATATTTTCTAGACTCTTATCACATTTAACATATATTTTCCTTCAGTGTAATCAATGTGAAATATATTCTACAAAAACAGAGGCCATATCTGTTTCAATTTACAATGAGAAATGTTCAGCCAAATACTAAACTCAAATCAAATGGATACTCTGATGACTGTGATGGTCAGAGTTTCTATAAATCTTCACCTGAAAATGTTGAAATAACTTCAAGTGTTGTTTCCAAAACAGAAGCAATGGATGTTACTTTATCTGCAGCAAGTATGTACAGGTCCCCAGATTTGGAACATTTCACAACAGCATACCTAAAATAAAATTTTAGGAGAAAATTACTAATAATGAAAAAGAAAAGCCACAGCTATTTTAAATGTTTTACATCATTTGAGGAAAACTAACTTCAAGATAAAAAAAAAGCACTACTGGGGCGCCTGGGTGGCGCAGTCGGTTAAGTGTCCGACTTCAGCCAGGTCACGATCTCGCGGTCCGTGAGTTCGAGCCCCGCGTCGGGCTCTGGGCTGATGGCTCAGAGCCTGGAGCCTGTTTCCGATTCTGTGTCTCCCTCTCTCTCTGCCCCTCCCCCGTTCATGCTCTGTCTCTCTCTGTCCCAAAAATAAATAAACGTTGAAAAAAAAAAAAAAAAAAAAAAAAAAAAAAGCACTACTTTCAAAGAACTTCATCCCTTACATTTGTTTTCCAAAAAAGCTGCACGTGAGGTCTTAAATGGAATCATCTAAAGCTTAATAAAACCTATATGAACATAATAACTATGTTATAATTCACCGAATTTTAAGAGAACAATGATGAAATAAATCCAAAATAATGCTAATGATGAAACTGCTCCTATTTGTGGATAAAACAAAAAATACAGCAATAAACTTACTTTGAGTCTGGCATATAACAAACAGCTTGATTGGCAGGAATTGTCCAAGGTTGGGTGGTCCAGACTAAAAAACTAACAGGAGATGAACCATCTGTGAAAACAAAATTTTAACTTTTTTTTTTTAATGTTTATTCATTTTTGAGAAACAGAGAGAGACAGAACATGAGCGGGGAAGGGGCAGAGAGAGAGGGAGACACAGAATCCAAAGCAGGCTCCAGGCTCTGAACTGTCAGCACAGAGCCTGACGCGGGGCTCTGACGCTTGAACTCACAAACTGTGAGATCATGACCCGAGCTGAAGTTGGATGCTCTACCGACTGAGCCACCCAGGCACCCCGTGAAAATAAAATTTTAAATATGCTACCAAATGTTACAATTCTGTAACTTGAATACATTTCAAGCAATGAATAAATCTTACCTATGAGAGATACCAACTTGGGAGAAGGTTTCAAGAGAGGGAATTTTACATATATTGAGCGACTGACATGTTCAGGATTATACTCAAGTTCTGCTTCAGCCAATGCAGTCCTAAGGTTTAAGAATATTACATATAAATATTTGAAGGCCTCACAAAATTCTCCACTTTCACTACCAAAAACACATACATACCTTGATGAAGGAGACCAAAACACAGGTTTGTAAGATCGATAAATCAAGCCCTGTGAAAGACAAATACATATGAAAGCTGGAATTTTGTAACACATAATTTAACATACTCAAAGAAAAAAAATACTTCATTACCTTCTCATACATTTGGTAGAAAAGTCTCAACTGTTTGGCCTCATATTTTCCATCAAATGTATAGTAGCAATTATTCCAATCCGCCATTATTCCCCAACGAATAAATGCTGATCTCTGTTTCTCAATTGCTGCTTCAGCAAATGATCTAGCTAAAAAACAAATTTAAGAAAGATTAAAAAAAAAAAAAAAGCATCTGAAAACCAATAAATTCAAACTCTTTTTTTTAATGTTTATTTTTTTTGAGAGAGAGAGAGCGAGTGAGTGAGCGAGTGAGCAAGCTGGGGAAGGGCTTCCAGTGCAAAGCATGATGTGGGGTTCAAACTCACGACCGTGAGATCATGACCTGAGCCAGAACCAAGAGTTGGATGCTCAACCAACTGAGCCACCCAGGAGCCCCAGTAAATTCAAACTCTTAAAGATGGTTTAGTATGTAGGTCTCTAAAAGCAGGTATTGTACACATTATACACTACAAAATGTATATAATAGGGAAATTATTTTGAAAGTTAAAGGTGTCCAGAAGATAACTAAAACAAATTCTAGAATTAATTAGAATTTCAAAACTATTCTTCAGACTTTATACAATGAACTTTACATTTAGAAAAAATAAACTGGAAAAATTATTTTTCGTATTTCTTACTTTGGGAAAAGGTAAGAGTAATTTTTATTTCATTATACACAGAAAAAGTAATCAGTACATCTAGTTTAGGCCATTAACATGAAGATGTTTCACAGTGATGTCAAAAATCTTCACAATCATATCTAAATATATGATAATTTAAGAACAGAAGATTCCTCCCTCACCCAGCTACTAAAGGATCAAATAAGAGATTAATTTAAAAAATATATACGCATTTTAGAATTGACTTTTAGTCTAGCACCTGAAATAGGTCAACAAACTCCAGCTAGGAAAGTAAATAAAAACACTGAGCACAATAATTTCACAAAATATGAACATCAAAAAATTGAAAAATGTACGTGGAAATGCTCACAAACCTTTCCTCAGTCTCTGAACGTAAGTTCTCACAAAAGTCACTTAAATGAGATCTGAATTTTCTGTAACAAAAACTGGTTTCTAATAGATACCATTATAACCAAAAAAACCAAAACCAAAAAACAACAGAAAGTCTCTTTGATTAAGTCCTGACTTTTCCTAGGGACCAGTGTTTATGAATAACCATTTTAAAAAAGAAATAGGGATTATTTACCTTTTTCTCTAATTTCTACAGCTGAAAGATTCTGAGCTTTTCCACCAAGTTCTGACAATACTTTTATTTCAATGGGTAACCCATGACAATCCCAGCCTGGCACAAAATGTATTTTGGAACCTCTCATCATATGGTATCGATTGGCTATATCCTTCAAAATCTGCAAAGATAAAATGATAATCATCATTCACACATAAAGCACGTGGCCTACCATTACATTACTTTAATGTCATTGTAAAACACTGGGAAAGCCCAATTTTAAAAAGATTTACATAAACAAAATAACCTATTAAATCTGTTAAGTTCTACATAAACACAAAAGTAACAGATATTTGAAGTTTAAAAGTGCCATTAACTCCAGAAAACAAATCACATAAAAGGTTTCAAAGTGAAAAACATTATGCCCAGAATTATTAATTTGTTTGTCAAGTTGGAATATGCAGAAAAGCAGGCTATACCACCTTCTTAAGAAACAATTTTGACTTCTTAAAAACCAGAGGGTAAAAGTAAGTCAATTATAAATTTCCTTTACTCATACTAAAAACATTAACATGAAAAATCCAATATCATTTATATTCAGCTTAGAAATAGTATATAATCAATGTAGAATTTATAATGCACCCAGAGTATGGAATATCACAGTTAACTCTTTCTTTCATTGACAGAACCCTTATTAAAACACTAGACCTTCACTAGGTATAGTTCTATAACTGATTTCTCTTCTTAGTTCATTTTAGATACTAGAGGGCAGCCTTTTAAAACATGTATTACCATTACAAAATGGAAGATCAAAGGCAAAGGATAGATTTGGCTCCAAACTCAATTTCCTTCTTCCCAAAAGGAAATAATGCAGTCGTCCAGAAAATTACTTCCTCCTTTCCACATTTATCAAAATTAGAAAAGATATTACACATTCCTCCCACACCTTCCCCCACTTAAAACTCTAACTCTCAAACTTCTTACCTAGGGGCAAGAGGAAGACCTGTGATCTGGGTGGTTATCACCGGACATAAAAAGTCATCTAATTACATGCACTTAAGATTTGTGTACTTTACAGTAGGTATATTATTTAAATCAACCAATATATAAATAACCCCCTTCCCACTTATTCGTTTTTGAAATTATTTTGATTATCTGCCCCTTCCCAGTAAAATATAAACTCCTTAAAACCCCATCTGTCTTCTTCACCAGTAAACTCCCAGCATTTAGAATGGCGTCTAGCACCATTCTACAAATATTGGTTGAAGAAATATTGGTTGAATGCATGCACATATGCTCTAGACTGTAATGTCTTATATAGTCGTCACTAGCCACCAGTGGCTACTGAGCAATTGAAAACATTGCTAGTTCAAATTGAGATGTACTGTAAATATAAAATATATATCAGATTTCAAATAGTACAAAAAAAGAATGTGAAATATCTCAAAACAAGTTTTAGAGAGGCTGTATGTCAAAAGATACCTTAGATATGTTGACCTAAATGTAATATTAAAAGAAGGTTCATCTGTTTCTTCTGACTTCTTTTTTATGGGGCTACTAAAAAGTTTTAACTTACCTAAAGAGCTTACATTGTAGCTTGCATCATTTCTAATGAACAGTGCTGTTTTTGATCACATTAACACAATAGAATCATTTGGGCTACTAATTAAGAATGTCCCTATTAAGGAAAGGTCTATGTGAAGCCTGTGGTAAAAGGAACAGCAGGGACGCAGTAAGAATGTTTTACTAGTTCCTCAGTATCAGATTACGCTCCTCTCCAAACAAGTTCCTCCGTTATGTTTAAGAACCTTCGGACCCTTTTGCTCATGATAACCCTGTCCTCATTTTTCCTTTTGTTTTTCATTTTCCTTTCATAATATTCATCTATTCCTTTATTTAATAAACAAAGTTTTGAATGCCTACTATGTGCTAAGAACTGTTCTGGGAACCTAGAGTAGGATAACAAACAGGGTCCTTCCAACGAAGGAAGACAGAAAATAAATACACTCATACTAAGAAAAAAGCAAGGTAAAGGTCAGAAAACAGTATGTGAGGTGCAGGAGGTGGGGGTGGTGGTACTATTTTAAACGAAGGTCAGTAAAACCTGATGAGATGGCATCTGCACAGAGACATGAAGAAAATGAGAAAGTGAGTCATTTGAGCATCTGGGAAGTGCATTCCACGGCGAGAAAGCCAGCAAGACTACACAGGGTGTGTCTGAGCAAAAGCAGGAACTGTTCCTCCTCCAGGTCTTTGACGGAACCTCCAACTATGCACATAAGAGGTGGATTTGCATGGTGCCTCAGGTTTTTAGAGAATAACTCCTTCTCTACCCTCAGTCCGTGTGGAGCTCACTCGCCTCTATTCCAGCTCCAAGGGTGAACACATAATCCATTGTGGCCTTCAACATATTCTATCCCCACCTCCAAAATGACTGATTCAGGGATAGACCTGTGCCTCAAATCAGGACAAGGAGATTCAATTCCAGGACTTTTGTAAGAATTACTGGGGAAGAGAAGATAGAAGAATGTAAGCCTATAAATGCTGGGAAATGTGTGGGGTGGAAATGGGGGTATGGAGAGCACCAAAGGGGGATGCCATGCTTAAGAGTGAAACACAGAGAGAAACCAACTCTGATAGTATCTGAGTCCCTGGGTCCGGCCATGAAAGGAGCTAGAACTATCTCTGAACTCTACAATTAAAATACCTCACAAATTCTCTTTTTTGCTTAATCCCGTCAAGAGTTGTCTTTCTATCCCTAAGAACCCAAACAATGTGGAACAACAGAGTTTTGTTTTGTATTTTTGTTATTACAACTTATGATCTTACTGGGGATCTGATTAGATACATAACTGATTTCCTGTCTGGAAAATAAATCAATTTAGGTCATCCCTACCTCTTGACATCAACCTAAAGAAATTACAAATGGATTAATAGTAATAATAACATTAATAATAAATCAACATGAAAATCCAAACGTATACAAGAGACAAATTAAAACATTTAGAGATTACATTTGTCTTTCTAATCAGTAATACATACTCAAATTGGCAATAAAATTCAGTGTCAGTGGAGTACAATAAGGCAAGTTTCCTAAGTCGCCTGTAATATAAAAAGTGATATAATCTATTGAAAAGTAATTTACCAGTAGGTATCCAGAAATTCCTGTCTATTAAACTAACTCAAGGAAACAATCTGAATTCTTAAGAAAGTTGTAGGTATAAAAATATTCATTATATCATAATGTTATACAGTCATGAAAACACCTATATAGGATATTATAACAATTTCAAAATACATTTATGTCAAAAATACCAGGAAAAAAAGGCAAGACAAAATCTATTCATAAAAATATTATCATTAACTATTTTTTTAAATATTAAAACTAAGGAAATACCTCAAAAAATGTTAAGGGCATTTACATTTGTTTGATAGGATTATGATAATTTTAACTTTCTTTTTTCAACTTTTTTGTATTTGCCAAATCCACATTTATAACCAAAGAAAACAATTAACTTTTAAAAATTTTCAAAATGTACCTCCCACTTCTTAAAAGATGGAGTAAATTCTTCCCAGTAAATAAAAATTTAAAACACTGGACATTATATATAACACAAACAGAAAGGTAAAGAGAAGGCACTAAGGACCTTAAGACCAAGAATGGACACAGTGGTGAGTTTCCAAGGTTTTGATTTGCCTCATAGATTCTAGACGTGGACACAATCTGGAAATGCCAGCAATCTGGAAATGCCAAAGGCTACAGAAGAAAACCCATCGAAACCTTTTTTCCCCCTCTGTCTCTAGCCAAAACACCAGGAAAGGGACAGCCTAACTGCTCTTCTCCAGTCAAGCACCACAAAAAAATCTGTGGCCTCAATTACACTCCTTCAAGCAAAAGCTGAGTAAAGAGCCTAGATTTCCACCTTTGCAAATTTGTCACGAGGCACCCTAAGCCCTCCTCCCCTGTCAGGATGGTGTCAGAGAAAATCAAGTAGCGAGTAGGACCCACACCTCTGCTGGGTAGTAATGAGACCCCGGTCTGCAGCGGCAGTGGAGACCATGTAGGGAGCCTGGACTTCATTCCTACCCAGCACCAACGAGGCACCCCTACCTGTCTCCCACGGGGGTGCTCGAAGGAGGCTTCGTGCAGAGTGGGGATGTTCACCGCTGCCCAGTGGTAACAAGGCCACCTCTTCCTCCCCTGGTATCAGTAGTGGCCATGCGGGGAGCTAGCACTTTCTGGCCAGCAGACAGCTGAGGTTTGGGGGAAGCACAACTTCTACCTGGCGGAGCAGTAAGAAGGAGCACCCGCCTTCGTGTTAAAAGAGGCTGAGTGGGGAATCTGGACTTTCGTCCCCTCCTTGGAGTAGCCAGACAGTGACCCCCTTCCTCTGCTGGAGAGGTGTCAGTGAGTGAAAGCTGCTAAAACAGAATGTTTAAATAAGATCCAGGCTCTCAAAATACACAAAATGTCAAGGTTTCAATAAAAATTCACTCATCATACCAACACTAAACATCTGACACTGAAAGAAAAAAGACAGTCAGCAGACAACACTGAGATGACAGAGATGTTAGAACAACCTGAAAAAGATTTTAAAGGAACCATGATAAAAATGCTTAAGCAAACAACTGTAAACACAACATGAAAAATATGAAAAAATAAAAAGCCTCGAAGAACGTGTAGAGAGAAAGTAAACGGTATTTTTTAAATTGACATATAACTTAGTATATCAAATGTAAATTTTAAAAGTGAAAAATAACTCAAATGACAATAACTTCAAAAGTGAAGCAGTAACTGAAATAAAAAGTTCAGCAGATGGGCTTGACTGCAGAATGGAGAGGACAGAGACAGGAACCGCTAAACCACGACTGAATGATAAACTACTCCCTCTAAAAAGCAGGGTAGAAAAGAAAAGGCAGGGAAAAACATGAAAACCAGGGAACTGTGGGACTATCACAAAAGACCTAACACAGGTGTCACTCTGTCCTGAAAGGAGACTTTTTCAGCCAGAAATGGAAAACTACATGAAAAAATAATGGCCAGAAACTCCACACGTTGGTCAGAGACATAAACCTACGAATTCAAGAAACTAAATGATGTCCAACATGAAAAATCCAAAGAAATCCACATCGAGAGTCATCATATCATTAAACTTTTGAAAATGAAAATGTCTAAAAAAAAGAAAAGAAAGAAAATGAAAATGTCTTCTAGGAAGTCAGAGAGCAGGGGCACCTGGCTGGCTCTGCTGGAAGAGCATGCGATTCTTGATGCCAGGGGCGTGAGTTCAGGCCCCACGGGAAGTGTAGAGATTATTTAAATAAATAAAACTTTTTAAAAAAGAGAAAAGGGGACACCTTACCTATATGCAAAAAATAATTTGAATTACAAGAGAATTTTCATCAGAAAATATGAAGATCAGAAGGAAGTTTTTCAAGTGCTAGGGAAAAAAAAAGTCTATCTGAAATCGTAGACACAGCAAAAATATACTTGAAGGACAAAAGGAAAATCAAGCCATTATCAGATAAGGGAAAGCAAAGATGACTGTCGACCAGCAGACCTACCCTAAGGAAAGGCTAAAGGAAATTCTCTATAAACAGAGAGAAAACAATAAAGAGGGAACATGTAAACATCAAGAAGGAAGAAAGAACATAATAAACAAAATATGGGTAAATATACACTTTCTATTTACTCAGCATTCTATTTACTCAAATATTCTAACGTTTAACGTTTATTTATTTTTGAGACAGAGAGAGACAGAGCATGAATGGGGGAGGGTCAGAGAGAGGGAGACACAGAATCTGAAACAGGCTCCAGGCTCCGAGCTGTCAGCACAGAGCCCAACGCGGGGCTCGAACTCAGGGACCGTGAGATCATGACCTGAGCCGAAGTCGGTCGCTTAACCGACTGAGCCACCCAGGCGCCCCTCAAATATTCTAACCAATGTTTCACAGTCGAAAGAATAACTATCAAACACTGTCTTGTGGGGACTGAAACGTGAGGGATGTGTAAAACAAGTTACAAATACAGGAGGGTAAAGGGATGGAAAGGCATACTAAATAGTCCATGGACCAAAGAAGAATTCTCAAGAGAAATCGCAAAGCACAATGAATTGAATAAAAATGTAAACTAAGTACATGTTAAAATTTGCAGAACACAGCTACAGAAGTACTGACAGAAATTTACAGCAATAAAATACATGTGTTAGAAAAAGAGGAAAAGTCCAATCAATCATGTAAACTCTCACCTCAAGAAACTACAAACAGAACAAAGGAACCCAGAGCAAGCAGAAGCAAGACAATGATAAAAGGCAGAAATTAGTGAAATTAAAAACAGAAAAACAAGAGAGAAAATTCAGTGAAACAGAGTTTGACCTCGGGTATGACAATGCAAAGAACCACAGGGACACGCTTGGCACTGAATCTGGGGGAGTGATTTTAAAACCCAACCTTTAAGGCTCCTGGAAATGGCCCTACAGGTATGCAACAGATGAAGCAACATCTATGTGAGAAAAAATTCTGTAAAAATTTGGTAAGAAAAGTGAGAGTCTGTGGCATCTGAACCAAGACCATTCCCTCCCTCCAGCCTGCCAGCTCAGCACAGCAGAGAATCCACTCTGGTCTACTGCTGCCAACAACACAGGGCTCCCTCTCCAGTCCCCCCCAGCTCCCGGGCTGCAGGGAGGTCTTCCCCAGAGAGGGCAAGCATTTCTGTCAGCACTTCTGACCCTGCCCCAGCTCCCTGCAGCTGAGGCTCTAAGTTCCAGGCAAGGGCAGTCGAGAGATGGGCCTCCCTCCCTCTACCTGGCCCCCACTCAGGGAACACGCTCTACTCTAGGTGAAAGTCCGCTGGGAAGACTGGGGCTCCAATCCCACTTGTCTAGGCTCATAAGATGGTGGTCCTACAACAGGAAAGGCAGGTCAAGATCGCAGACTACTGACTCTCCCACGAGTGCTCAGCTCCTAAAACGGGGGTGTCTCTCACAGAAAAGTATACAGTTGTCCCCACTCTTGGCTCCAGAGCCCTGGCCGGGAGATTGTCCGTGAGGAGAGGAACAAGCAGTAAAAAAAATGGCTCTTACTCTCTTCCCAGCAACAGAGCACAGAGAAATCCAGGTCTAAGGAGGCTGTCGAAACCAGCGGAGGCAGTGGGGAAAGGCAGTTGGGAGAAGGTTCATAGATTCAAGATGACACGGGCTAAAATCTAGGTCAGCTAGTTTGCAGGAGAAAACCAGAAGACACAGCTGGGCGGGACCCTCCCGGGATGAGAACATATGTCAAACACTGACTCCAGGACCTAATACTTCGAAGGATCCCCCAAATTTGATGGATTAGTCTATAGAACAGATTATGCGCCAGGGCACTTTTGAAAATAAGAGAGAAAACAGTAGGAAATCTTCAGAGTAAAATAGATGGGTTTTGTCAGGGAAAGAGGATGGGCATCCTGCCAAAACCACAGCCAACCCAGGGTGACTGAGCATACCCAAAGCTGTGCCTCCCCGAGAAGCAACATCAGAGGCTTAATGCTGAAGAAAAATAGGAGAGGGTGGAAAGAGACCTCAAAAAAAACCAAAAAAAACAAAAAACCAAAATCCATGCAGTCGCTACACATATAAACAAGAAAGTCATAATAAAAAGCCATGAGGGGGGAAGGTGTCCAAGAGGTAATTATTAAGATTTATTACAATATATTATCTAAAATGCCCAGTTTCTAACAAAAAAAATCCCTGCAAGACACATAAATATTTCTCATCACCAGCATCCACTGCTGTGCACATGCACGAGGCTAACCTCTGCAGCTGTACAACTACGTGCCGACAATCAGGGATCCCGCAGCTGCTGGCCCACAGGCACGGAGCCAACCCTGACTCCCGTCACTGGCCTGCATGGCTTTGAGGGCCTGCAGCTAGCTCCCGTAGTCACACAAATGCATGCTGACAGCCAAGGCCCCCACAATTGCTTATGGGTCTGGCTTGGCCCTGATTCATTTCACTGACCTGCATGCCACCAGCCCCAGCGTCCATGACCACCCTCCATTACCGTGCATAGGCTCTGGCTAGCCACAGCAGTCACAGGAGTACAAACCAACAGCCAGGGTCCCTAAGCTGACTATCTGACCAACGGTGGCCCCGGACACTGCTCCTGGCTCTGACCCTCCCCATTGCCTGTGTCTGCGGCTAGCCCCTAACACCACATTGGCTCCCACGGCCAGGCATCAGGCCACCACGTGATGCTCAGGCCACCACCACCACCTGCCCTGGTCCTTAGCCATTGGACCTGAAGGCACTGCTGAGGACCCCAGCAGCCCATACGCCCATGGTGGACCATTCACAGATCTTATCAACGATCACACCATTGTTGATGTAGTGCTCCCAACTGCCTGAGCGGACAAGATACTACACCAGCCCCATCCCTAACCTAGAATTGCCAGGGGGAGGAAAAAAAGTCAATCGAAAATCCTAGATGCAGCAATCCCAGTTACACCCTGCACCACAGCACACTCCAGCATGCCCCCATCTATATGTGAGTTCTTTCCATAAAGTCTCGAAGAGGTGATTGCTTCTTCAAATGCATAGTCATCTGCACAAGGCTGCAGGAATCATGAAGAATCAAGGAAACACGATACTGCCAAAGGAACAAAGTAAACTTCTAATAAAACACACACACACACACACACACACACACACACACACACACACACAGAAATTAAGATCCATAAAATGCCTGACAAACATTTCAAAATAAGTGTCCTAAAGATGCTCCAAGAGCAACAAGAGATCAGACATATACAATTTAACAAAATCAGAAAAATAATATGAGAGTAAAATTAAAAGTTCAATCCAAAGATAAAAAACAATGATGAACCAACAATACATTTGGGGGCTGGAGAATACAGTGACTAAACTGAAGAATTCAATGGAGAGCTTCAACAGCCCACACGACCCATCAAAAGAAAAGAATCAGTGAAATCAAAGACAGATCATTTGAAATTATCCAGTCAAAGGTACAAAAGATACAAGAATGAAAAGGAATAAAGAAAGCCTACAGAACTAGTCTGAAACTACTTTTAAAAAAATATATGTTTCATGAGAATCCTAGAAGGAAAAGAGAGGGGGGAAAAGGGTCAGAAAACTCAAAGAAACTATAGCTGAGAATTTCCTAAATCTGGGGAGATACATGGACATCCAAGTTCACTAAGCTCATACCCCAAACAAATGCAACCCAAAGAGATTTCTGAAAGACACATTATAATAAAACTGTCAAAAATCAAAGACAAAGCAAGAACCTTGAGAGCTGCAAAGGAAAAAAGCTTGTCAATTTTAAGAGATTCCCCCACACCCTCCCATGAGGCTATCAGATTTCTCTATAGAACCCTTGCACACCCAGAGTGGAATGACACATTCAAAATGCTGTAAATAAACTTCCAACCAAGAACACTTGATCCAGCAGAGCTGTCCTTGAGAAATGAAGGAGAGAGACCTTCCCAGACAAAGTCACCACCACTAGACCTGCCATATAAGTCAAAATTTCAGAAATTCTTGAAGGAGCTCTTCAAGCTGCAATAAAAGGATGCGATTTACTACCAGAGAGCACATGAAAATAATCAAGGTGAGTCTATAGTCAGATTCAACATACCCCAATAGTGTAATATGTTGGTGCGTTTATGGTGTAACTCTAGTATAAAGACCAAAGGACAGAAGAATTGAAGATAACTACAGTGGGGAGCGCAGCTGGCTCAGTCAGTTAAAGCGTCTGATTCCTGATCTCGGCTCAGGTCATGATCTCACGGTTTGTGAATGTGAGGCCCGCATTGGGCTCTGTACTGATGGCACAGAGCCTGCTTGGGATTCTGTCTCTCCTTTTCTCTGCCCCTCTCCACTTCACACACACGTGCTCTCTCTTTCCCTCTCTCTCAAAATAAATAAATAAACTTATTGGTGGACATTGAATTTGCTTCCAGTTTTAAAAAAAAAAAGATAACTATAGCAACAATAACTGGCTAGTATATACACTGTATAAAAAGATGTAAATTATGACATCAAAAACATAAAATGTGTTAGAGGCAGTAAAAGCATAGAGTTTTTGCATGTGACTGAGGTTAAGCTGCTATCAGCTTAGAGGACTGTTATATTTTATGTAAGCCTCATGGTAACCACAAAGTAAAAACCTTCAGGAAATGTATAAAAGAAAAAGAGAAGCAAATCAAAGCATACCACGAGGAAAAAATCATCAATTCACAAAGGAAGACCGAGAGGAACAAACAGAAAACAGTATATTGGGATAAGTCCTTGCCTATCGATGATTACTTTAAATGTACATGGATTATATCACCCATCAATAGATGTGGGGTGGCTGAATGGATGAGAAAACAAAACCCAACTGTGCTCCCTAGAAGAGACTCATGTGTAAGCTGTAAGGACACATGTAGGGATTAGGTGAAAGGATGGAAAAAGATTCCACAAAAATGGAAACCCAAAGAGAAATATTAGACAAAACAGATTTTAAGCCAAAAACTGTAACGAGATGTGGTCATCATCATGATAAAGGAGTAAATTCACCAGGAGGATATGACAGTCTTAAAAACTTATGCATCCAACATCAGAGCACCTGAATACATTAACTAACTACTAACAGATCTGAGGGGGAAAAAAAAGACAAGAACACAATAATAGTAGAGGACTTCAATACCCCATTTTCAACAATGAATAGGTCAAGTCATACAGACAGAACCTCAGTAAAGACACATTGGACTTGAACTATACTTTAAATCAAGTGGACCTAACAGATAAACACTGAACATTCCATCCATAGCAGCAGAAGAGCACCAGAGCACCATGCAGGATGGACCATATATTAGGCTATAAAACAAGCCTTAACAATGTAGAAAGATTAAGATCACATCAAGTATCTTTTCATACCAAAATGGTATAAAGTTAGAAATCAATAGTAGGAAAAAACTGGAAAATTCACAAATATGTGGAAAATAATCAACACATTTCTGAAAAACCAATGGGTCAAATAAGAAATCAAGGGGCGCCTGGGTGGCTCAGTCGGTTAAGCATCTGACTTCAGCTCAGGTCATGATCTCGTGGTCTGTGAGTTCGAGCCCCGCGTCAGGCTCTGTGCTGACAGCTCAGAGCCTGGAGCCTGTTTCAGATTCTGTGTCTCCCTCTCTCTGACCCTCCCCTGTTCCTGCTGTCTCTCCCTGTCTCAAAAATAAATAAATATTAAAAAAAATAAAAAAAAAAGAAGTCAAAAATATATTGAAGCAAACAAATATGGAAACACAACATACCAAACAAACCTTAGGGAATGGAGCAATGGCGGTTCTTAGAGGAAAGTTTATAGCAATAACTGCTTACCTTAAAAAGCAAGAAAGAGGGGGACGTGGGTGGCTCAGTTGGTTAAGTGTCCAACTCTTCATTTCGGCCCAGGTCACGATCTCCCGGTTCATTAGTTTGAGCCCTACATCTGGCTCTACGCTGACAGCACGGAGGCTGCTTGGGATTCTCTTTTTCCCTCTCTCTGCCCCTCCCCACCTCAAAATAAATAAACTCCAAAAAAAAAAAAAAAAAAAAAAAGCAAGAGGGGCGCCTGGGTGGCTCAGTTAAACATCCGGCTTCAGCTCAGGTCATCATCTCACATTCATGGGTTTAAGCCCCATGTCAGGCTCTGTGCGGACAGCTCAGAGCCTAGAGCCTGCTTTGGATTCTGTGTCTCCCTCTCTCTCTGCCCCTCCCCTGCTCATGCTCTGTTCTCACTCTCCCAAAAATAAACACTAAAAAAAAATTTTTTTTTAAATAAAAAGGCAAGAAAGATCCCAGACTACGCAAGTTTATAGCTCAAGGAACTAGAAAAGAACTAAGCCCAAAATTAGCAGAAGGAAGTAATGACAAAGATCAGAACAGAAATAAATGAAATAGAAAACAGGAAAACAACAGGAAAGATCAACAAAACTTAGGGTGGGTTTTTTTTTTTTTTGAAAAGATAAAATTGACAAATTGTTAGCTAGACTTACTGAGAAGAGAAAAAATTCAAATAAGTACAATTATAAATGAAAAAGGAGGTATTACAACTCATACATGAGAAAGACAAAGAACCGTAAGAGACAACTATTAACAATGATATGCCAAGAAATTGAATAGCTCAGAGGAAATGGGTAAATTCCTAGAAACATCCAGCCAACCAGGGCTGAATAATGAAAAAATAGAAAATCTGAAGAGATCAGTAACAAGTAAGGAGATCAAATCAGTAACTAAAAACCTCCCAACAAAGAAAAGCCCAAGACCATATGGCTCCACTTGTGAATTCTACCAAATATTCATAGAAGAATGAATGCCAAACCTTTTCAAACTCATCCAAAAAAATGAGGCCAGCATTACCATGATACCAAAGTCAGATAAGGGCACTATAAGAAAACTATAGTTCAAAATCCCTGATTAATATAGATGCAAAAGTTCTCAACAAAATGCTATCAAACCAAATTTAACAGTACTTTAAAAGGATGATACACCATGAGCAAATGAGATTTATCCCTGGGATTCAAAGATCAACATACACCCAAAAATGATACCAAAAGTTAATTGACGGAAAGATAGAAATCATAGCATTATCTCAATAGAAGCAGAAAAAGCATGTGACAGAATTCAACATCCTTCCCTGATAAAAACTCTTGACAAAGTGGGTACAGAAGGAACGTACCTCAACATAATAAAGACCAGTGGCGCCTGGGCGGCTCAGTTGGTTAAGCGTCCAACTTTGGCTCAGGTCATGATCTTGCAGTTCATGAGTTCGAGACCCATGTCAGGCTCTGTGCTGACAGCTCAGAGCTCGGAGCCTACTTTAGATTCTGTGTCTCCCTCTCTCTCCGCCCCTCCCCTGCTTACGCATGCTCGCGCTCTCTCTCTCTCTCTCAAAAATAAAAACATTAAAAAAAACATATAAAGACCATATATGGTAAGTCCAGATACCATCATATTCAACAGTGAGAAGTTGAAAGCTTTTCCTCTAAGATCACAAATAATACAAGGGTGCCCTCTCTCACCACGCCTATTCAATATAGTATTGAAGGTCTTGCCAGAGAAAATAGGCAAAAAGAAAAAAGAAAAAGAAATAAAAGACATCATCCAAGCCAAAGGAAGCAGTTAAAATTATCTGTTTGTAGATGACATGATCTTATATACAGAAAATCCTAAACACTCAATCAGAAGCTATTAGAATAAACAAATTCATTAAAGTTTCAGGACACAAAATCAACATACAGAAAGGAGTAATATTTCTATACACTAACAATGAATTGTTAAAAAAAGAAGAAGAAAAAGAGGAAAACAATCCCATCCCACTTATAATAGTGCCATAAAAACCACAACAAATAAATTTAACAAAGGGGCTGAAATATCTGTACATACACTAAAAACATTTTAACAATAAAATGACCATACTACCCAAAGCCACCTAAAGACTCAATGCAATCCCTGTCAAAATTCCAGTGAATTTTTTACAGAAATAGAAAAACAATCCTAACATTTGTAATAAATTACAAAACACTCCAAATAGCCAAAGAAAATTTGAGAAAGAACAAAGCCGGAAGCATCACACTTCCTGACTTCAAACTATATTACAGAGCTTTGGTAATCAAAACAGTATGGTATTGGCAGAAAAACAAAACAAAAACCTAGATCGATGGAACTGAATTAAGAGTCTAGAAATAAATCCTTGTCAATTAATATCTGACAAGAGAAACAAGAAAACTCAATGGGGATAAATGGTGCTGGGAAAATTGTATATTCACATGCAGAAGAATGAAAATGGGCCTCTATCTTACACCACTCACAAAACTTAACTGAAATGGATTAAGAACTTAATTATAAGATCTGAAACTGTGAACTACTAGAAGAAAATATATGAAAAAGCTCCTTTACTTAGCAATGATTTTTGTTACACAAACAATAAATGCAAAAATTTAAAAAAATGCGACTGTCACCAAACTAAAAGGCTTATTCCTCACTGCAAAAACAAACAAAAAAAAAAGAAACAATCAACAAAATGAAAAGCAAGCCTAAGAAATAGGAGAAACTATTTGGGGATCATCTATCTGATAAGGGTTTAAGATCCAAAATATAAGAAACTCATGCAAATCAAAGGCAAAACAATCGAAACAACAACAAAAAAATCTGATTTAAAAATGGACAAAGGACCCAAACGTTTTTCCAAAGAGGAGATACAAATGACAAACAAGTACATGGAAAGGTGCTGCAAATATCTTATCATCTGGAATATCAAAACCACAATGAGGTATCACTTCAGCCTTGTTAGGATGGCTGTTATCAAAAAGATAAACGATAACAAGTGTTGGTGAGGGTGTGGGGAAACGGGAACCCCTGTGCACTGATGGTTCAAATGTGAATTAGTGTAGCTGCTATGGAAACAAGTATGGAGGTTCCTCAATATATTGCAAACAGAACTGGCATATGATCCAGAAAAGATCCAGCAATTCCACTTAGTGGGTATATATCCAAAGGAAACAAAATCACTATCTGGAAGAGAGATCTACTCGCCTGGGTTCACTGTAGCATTGTTTACACCAGTCAAGACATGGAAACAACCTAAGTGCCCATCAATGGATGAATGGATAAGAAGTTGTGGTGGACATATATAATGGAATACTATCTAGCCAGGAAAAAGAAGGAAATCATGCTATTTGCAACATGGATGGACCTTGAGGGCATTATTCTAAGCAAAATAAGTTAGAGAAAGACAAATACGGATGATCTCACTTATATATGCAATCTTAAGAAAACTGAAGTCATAAAATGTTTCTAATTTTGATGAAGTCTAATTTATCATTTTTCCTTTTTTAAATCATTTTTTTAAATAAAACAGAGAAAAGATTGATAGTTGCCAGAGGCAGGGGTTGGGTGGGGGGAAATGAATGAAGGTGGTCAATATATACAAACTTCAAGTTATAAGGTTAATAAATTCTGTGGATATAACGTACAGAATGGTGACTATAGTTAACAATACTGTAATGTATATTTGAAAGTTGCTAAGACAGTCAGTGGTAAAAGTTCTCATCACAAGAAAATAAAAATTTGTAACCGTGTGACAAGATGCATGTTAACTAACTGTGGTATTCATTCAGCAATACATACATACATCAAACCATTATGTTGTACACCTTAAACTAATACAACGTTACACGTCTCTTACACCTCAATAAAATGGTGGGGAGGAGGGTTAAAATTAGTTCTCTCAAAAAACTGCATACTGTTTACTATCCACCTCGCACAATTGACCTGAGAGTACCTGCTAGTACTCTCAAAACTCAGCTTACCTTCTCTGATACTGCAGTCAAAAAATTATCCTAAAACCTATATGGAAAGGCAAAGGAGCTGAAATTAACACAATTTTGAAAAACAGTAAAATGGGAACATAGAGACTACCCAATTTGAAGACTTATTCTATAGCTAGAGTCACCAAAACTGTGGTATTACCAGGACAGACACATAGATTAATGGAACAAAACAGAGAATCTAAAAATGGAGAATCATTTGCCAAACTGATTTTTTGACAGTGGTACAAAAGCAACTCATTAGGGAAAAGAGTGCCAAAAAACGGTGATAGACATCAATAGGGAAAAAAACAACCCTCAGTATAAGTCTCACATCTTATATAAAAGTTAATGCAAAATGTATCACGGACTTAAATGTAAAATGTAAAAGTTTGAGAAAAAATATGGGAGAAAATCTTCAGGATGGAAAGCCTGGGAAACAGTTCTCAGACATGACACTACAAGCATGATTCATAAAAGGAAAAACTGATAAACTGAACTTCATCAACATTAATAACTTCTAGGGGGCACCTGGCTGGCTCATTCAGAACAACATGTGACTCTTGATCTCCGGGGTCATGACTTCGAGCCCCACATTCGGGGTAGAGATTACTTAGAAAAAATTAAGAATACTTACTCTTCAATGTACCTTGAAAAGACAAGCTACAGACTGGAAGAAATAGTTGCAAACCACATATCTGACAAGGTATGTAGTTTGCAAACCACATATCTGACAAGGTATACCTAGGCTATACACATAAAGAACTCTCAAAACACAACAGTAAGATAAATAAACAGTCCAAGTAGAAAATGGACATGATCAAGGTGCCAGCAGACTCAGTCTGGTGACGGGTGCTTTCTGGTTCACAGACCAATATCATTTTGCCGTACCCTCACAGGGCTAAGAGAGTCAAGGAAGCTCTCTGAGGTTTTTTTTTGTAAGGGCACTAATCTCACTGATAAGGGCTCTACCCTCATGATTTAGTCATCTCCCTAAGGCCCCACCTCCAAGTACCATCACCTTAGAGATTATTAGGTTTCAACATATAAATAGCAGGAGGAGAACAAGTATTCCATCTACAGCAACTATCTAACATTTATATATTTTACTTCTTTGTGTTATTATGTCTTTTTAATTAGAGCATAAGCTCTGTAAAGACAAGATTCATCTTTATTTTGTTCACTGCTATTACCTGAGTCTAGAAAAATGCCCGGCACATAGTAGGTGCTGAATAATTATTTACTGAATAAAATATCTACTAATCTAAAATAACAATAAGCTCAAAGCAAATACCAGGGATGTTATTTTCCATACAGCACTAAAACTATTGCTGCTTTCTATTAAGACAATTTAGTTTTATGGAAACTAATTTGACAATAAATTTCATATAATAAAAAATTAAAAAAACAAAAAACATGTTTTTCACCAAAAAAAAAAAAAAAAAGACAATTTAGTTTTATGCATCAATGCAAATTTACTTGCCATAAAAGCAAAATACACTTTGTAAAGTGTACTTACATAAAGGTTTTTCCCTCAGGTCTTATAACTTAAATTACAATTACCTTATTTAAAGCGTGTCCAACATGTGGGTCACCATTTGCATAAGGAGGTCCATCATGAAGACAAAATTCTGTCTTTACTTTTCTTTCTCTTTGCCATGAATAAAGTTCTGAAAATCCACATTTCTGTTTAAAAAGAACCATAATATCTGAACATCACCCATATACATACTCCTGCATCTTACCGTAAGTAACAGCCAGCATTTGCTTATTTCTTATCCCATGCCAATGTATTCAACTCTAAAACCTGATGGTGAAGTTTCTAAAATGCACATCTGAGTCCTCATCTTTTAAAACTTTTTAATAGTTTCCCTATAGGCTTCACATTGAGGTCTGAGCTCTTTATACTGTAAACAGGGCCCTGTTTAGGAGCACCAAATTCTGGCCGGTGTCTCGGCACTCTCCACCCTTCACTCCTCAGTCCAGCCATGCTGAAGGGCCTGTACACTACCCACCCCCCCACACACCCACACACTCTTATCTTTGCTCTCCTTTGGCCTCAATACCTGCTACTGTCAAAATCCCAACAACACTCACTGCAGCCCTACCCCCCTTCTCTCACCTACTGTGTACCCTTGGCCCAGTCATTTTGCCCTTATGGGCATCCCTGTTCCCTCTTTTGAAAAAATGTTAACAATAACCAGTTCTCAGAGCTGGTGTGAAAATTACACGAGAAAACATCTGAAATTGTCACAGTTCCTGGCATAACAACAGTATTGAATAAGACACTTTAAAAAAGTAGATGGCAGGGCAGCTGGGTGGCTCAGTCGGTTAAGCATCAGACCCCTGGGGGTCTCCGCTCAGGTCATGATCTCATGGTTTGTGAGATCAAGCCCCACACGGGGCTCTGTGCTGACAGTGCTGAGCCTGCTTGGGATTCTCTCTCTCCCTCTGCACCTCCCCTGATCCTGCTCACTCACTCTCTCTCTCTCTCTCTCTCTCAAAATAAATAAATAAACTTAAAAAAAAAAAAAAGTAGATGGCCAAAACAGGTTTATGAGTCTAGAAGTCTGATAACTGCCATAAAAATATCTAGGCTAAGCAAATTTACCTAACCAATATATGCTAAATATGGAGAATTTTTAAAACTCTGGAAGGACAGAAACTGAGAAGTGAATTTTCTCTTAGAAAACGCAGTCTAACACAGGAGAAAAGTGCACAGTTTAGGAAGGGGACTCTGAGGAAGTAAATACAGCTACTCTGTTCTGCAAACAAGTCAGAATTCCAACTAGGCGCCTAATGACACCACAGAAGTAAGCTTCAACTTTCCCACATAATCGAAAATTTTATTTACAAGTGTCCATGTTAATTTACTTTTCACAAACCACTGGAAAAGTGTCCAAATTCGACTTGTTTTTGCCTAAAAAATGGCACTTATATTCAGCGCTGCTATGCGAGCATCCCTCTTTAATATTCTGCTCTGGAACCTGCTACAACTGAGGGATTCACCTAGAGGTTTTCAAGCAAGAAACCCTGTTGGGAGACCCACTCGTCCCGTCACAACGTCGCCGCCCAAAGGAGTCTAGAACCCGCGGCCCTACCTGCCGGGGTGTGTGGGTCACCCGGAGCGGCTGCCGGCGAGGGCCCAGCTCCCCTCCGCCCCCAGGCCGGCCCGGGCCTCCCTGCCCACCTGCTGGATCTCCAGCTCCGCGTCAGGCTGCTGGCGGCCCAGCAGCTTCATGGGGAAGCTGGTCTGCGGCAGCAGCACTGTGTCCCGATATCTGCCATTACTTGAGTTCTGCAGCTGGTTACTGGCCCCGGTGACTGACCGCACCAAAAGCCTCCTCGTCGTCCCTCGCCATCCCGGGTGACAACGAAGATGGGGCGGCACCCACAGATTTCGGGCCGTGGCCAGAGCCGCCGCCCCCGGCCCGCGCGGGTGCAGCCCCCAACGCATGGCGGGCTAACCCCGGCCTCCCCGTGAGCGCCAGGTCCTCCGCGGGAGGATCCCGCCCGGGGTCTGGAAAACACGGACCCCAGGGAACCTCCACGAGCTCTACGGAAGTGCGCACGCGCGCGGGGCACGGAAGAGGCCGGGAGCAGGTCCCTCCCGGAGGCGGAGAAAATCAAGCCATCTCGGGTCTTGGCGGCAACCCCGGCGGGGGGCGGGGCTAACTCTGAGGGGCGGGGCAAGGTGTGGCGTGCCTGAAAGGGCTCAGATTTCAATTACACTGCCCTGTTTAGATATTTTTTATTTAACGCAGTATATCCAAGATATTATCACTTCAACATGTAATTAATATAAAATTATACAGAAGATATTACATTCTTTATCTTCATACTGAATCTTCAAAATTGGGTATGTATTTTACACATATAGCATATCTCAGCTTGGGCTAGTGATTTGCCAAGCGCTCAACAACCATAGGGAGCTAATGGCTACTTTAGTGGGCAACGCCTCCTTAGCTGAGTGCAAAGTTCGGGACCAATATTATAAGCCAACCTAATTATGTTACTTTCAGGTCCTCTATTATCCCTGTTATGTCCCACTCCTACAGAATAGTAGTGTGTAGGACTTCAGCTCTGGTTTCGGACAGAAACCCACTTTTTTCTTAATGTTTATTTTTTTAGAGAGAAAGAGAGATAGCGAGCAGGGGAGGAGCAGAGAGAGAATGGGACAGAGGATCCAGAGCAGGCTCTGCACTGACAGCAGAGAGCCAATACTGGGCTAGAACCCATGAACCATCAGATCATGACCAGAGCCCAAGTTGGACGCTCAACTGACTGAGCCACCCAGGTGCCCCAGAAACCCACTATTCTACCGCGTTTTGTAAAGTTTGTGTTAGGTCACTTCACTTTTGCACACGCGCGCACACACACACACACACACACACACACACAAAGGGGGGGAATAGCATGCATCTGCTGCATTAGTACCTGTTTTCACTAACCGAAAGAAAACTGAAAAGGATTTTTGCTCTTAGGAAAACAAGTGAAAATAGCATCAAGTATTTGTTTTGCAGCAAGCATACACCCAAGCAACCAGAGTGGCCCCCCACCAAGCTCCTGCCCTGGGAACTGCACACAGCGGCTAACCCTTTGGACTGTATGAGCATCTGTGCTCTATCTCCCTTTATTCTGTGCATCTGTTAGCAACATGTGTCCTAAGGTATCAGAAAAGCTTAAGAAAGGTTATTTTTGGGTGACTTGGAATGCTAAAGAAATTTTTCCATATAAATTAATGGTAATTGTTTCTTTGCTTTACTCCATTTAGGCTTATGAAAGGTTTCATAGGAACACTCTACTTTCAGAGGGAAACCTGTATTCGGTTGTCCAGGTCATAGTAGTTCACAATCGTTACTTTTTCATTGTAAAGTATATCCCTTCCTATTCATAAGACACAACATCTAGAAGATTTGCCTTAAATAAATGAAAAGACTGATTTTCTACAAAAAGAAAAAATTTTATATGGAAAAACATGCCACACAGTAAGAAGGCACGTGGCAAATAGTAAGCATTCAGTGTCAGCTTTTCACCTTTTGTCGTGCTTTTTGAAAGTTTGTGTTAGGTCATTTCAATTTCTCACACACACACAGTGAAAACAGCATTCTTTACCTACATTAGTACTTGTTTTCACTAACCTAAACAGGTTAGCTCCTCACCTCTATTAACTCATTTAATCATTAAACCCTATAAAGTGAAGAGATAACATGCCAAAACAACCCTATGAGGTGAGGTAGGTACTATGGTTATTGCCATTTTACAGTTAAGGAAACTGAGGCACATAGTGTTAAGTAACTTGCCTAAGACCATAGAACTAAGGAGTGAGAGATGGGATTTAAATTCGGGCAATTGGGTTCTAGTGGCCATGTGGATAATCATTATACTATATTGCCTCCCCTACACTGTACTGTGGGACAAAACATTTGCAAACACATTTTAAAAATTAATATCCATAATGTATAAGGACCTGCTACAAATCAAGAAAATAAATATCAACAGCTAAATAGAAAAAAAGGTCATAGGATAAGAATAGGCATTCACGGGGCGCCTGGGTGGCGCAGTCGGTTAAGCATCCGACTTCAGCCAGGTCACGATCTCGCGGTCCGTGAGTTCGAGCCCCGCGTCGGGCTCTGGGCTGATGGCTCAGAGCCTGGAGCCTGTTTCCGATTCTGTGTCTCCCTCTCTCTCTGCCCCTCCCCCGTTCATGCTCTGTCTCTCTCTGTCCCAAAAATAAATAAAAGTTGAAAAAAAAAAAAAAAGAATAGGCGTTCACAGAGAAATGGAAACAGCCAATAAACAAACATACTCAAAGATACTCAACTTTAAGAAACATCAAGGACAGGCAGATAAAACAAGATACCATTTCCATCCAACAAATTAAAGCAAATATTAAGGCGTTTGATAATAAGGCGTGGGAGGGCATGTGAAAGTGGCCTCTCTCACATTGCTGGTGGTAATGTAAAATTTGTACTGCCTTTTTGATGTTTATTTTTTCTACTTTTGAGAGAGAGCACAAGCAGGGGAGAGGCAGAGAGAGCGGGGGACAGAGGATCCAAAGCGGGCTCTGTGCTTCCAGCAGTGAGCCTGATGTGGGGCTCAGACTCCCAAACAATGAGATCATGATCTGAGCGGAAGTTGGATGCTCAACCAACTGAGCCACCCGAGTGCCCCTGTACTGCCTTTTTGAATGGCAATTGGCAATATCTGTCACCATTTCACTTTTGACCTGCAATTCTGCATTGGGGAAACTATCCAGTGAGCTTCAGTCTCATGGGAGTACAATGATGGATGTACGGGGAAGCTCTTCTAACCAACCTCTACATAACCCATTGCTGGATTCAACAGTGTTCTCTGTCTCCCCATAAAACCCGAGGGTACACTGAGCCCTCAGAGCAGAAGGCTACTCTCTGACACCTGCAGACTTCCCTTCTCACCTGTTGAGTTTACAGTCATGTTTATCCTTAAACTTATTCAAGCCAGTTGTACTCATTTTGTATTACATAATTATAAAGACCAGCATATGCTTAAAATGGTAAATTTTGTTATATACCTATTTTACCACAATAAATGATCTGACTTAAGTCTCCAAGTTATTACAAAAATCAAATGAGACTGTATAGGTAAAAGATTTCTCGGGGCACCTGGGTGGCTCAGTCGGTTAAGCATCCGACTTCAGCTCAGGTCATGATCTCACTGTCCGTGAGTTCAAGACCTGCGTTGGGCTCTGTGCTGACAACTCGGAGCCTGGAGCCTGTTTCAGATTCTGTGTCTCCCTCTCTCTCTCTGCCCCTTCCCCACTCATGCTCTGTCTGTCAAAAATAAATAAGCATTTAAAAAAAAATTTAAAAAAAAAGATTTCTCAAACTAGAACTCCTGTAATGGTAGCCATTTGTTGATATTCTCCGATGAGTTGTTGTTGTTGTTGTTTTTTAATGAAATTATTGTTTCTACTCATAAAAGTTTGGGAGTTACAGAAGAGCACACAGAAACAAAAATGGTTCACTGACTACTCTCTTCCCAAAACCAATGCGGTTTTTTTTAATGCAAAGGTAATTGATTTTATGAAAATCAAGCTGAATGCTCTGAAGAGTCCAGTAAAGAAAAATCTCCAAAACACAAAACAAACTGCTGTTAAATCAGGTGAAGATAAAACAAGTGCATAGTAGTGGAGAAAATATCATAAAAAAAATTATAAGAATTCTGCAGTTAGAATGTGTCTCCGTTTGGGGGCGCCTGGGTGGCTCAGTCGGCTGAGCATGTGCGACTTTGGCTCAGGTCATGATCTCAGGTTTGTGAGTTCCAGCCCCGCATCGGGCTCTGTGCTGACAGCTCGGAGCCTGGAGCCTGCTTAGGATTCTGTGTCTCCCTCTCTCTCTGCCCCTCCCCTGCTCACGCTCTGTCTCTCCCTCTCTCTCAAAAATAAATAAACATAAAAAAAATTAAAAAAAAAAAAGAACGTGTCTAAGTGTCTAAACTACAAAACTAGACCGTGCATTATGGCTCTGCATTCTCAGGAGACAGAGAGCAAAATTCCAATCCCAAAACACATGCTCTAAGAAAAGGCCTGGGCAGATAGTATCCTTTGCATTTTTTTCTTTTAAGCAATGAGAATGTCACGAATTACTTATCTAATTTAAAAAGAAAGTAGTACCTTTATTAATATGAAGGATACCTTTAACAATACAAAATCATAAACAGGCTTTCCTCCGTGCCGCCGAGAAGCTAAAACAAAACCCCCAAATCGTTAACAAGGAACATCTAGCCAGGAAAAGAGACTATCCCCAGGGCTTACTGTCAGACATATGAAAGGGTCACAGACCCTTTTAAGAACCTCATAAATGCTGGGGCACCTGGGTGACTCAGTCGCTTGAGCATAGTATTTTGGGCTCAGGTCATGAGGTCATGATCACACCGTTGGTGAGTTCCAGCCGGCATCAGACTCAGGTCAGAGCCCGTTTTGGATTCTCTGTCCCCCCCTCCCCCCCTCTGTCCCTTCCCCACTGTGCTCTCCCTCTCTCTCTCTCTAAGCGAATAAACATTACAAAAAAAAAAAAATCTCATAAATGTTTAAAAAAAAAAAAAAAGGTAAAAGCTAGTGACCATTTCGCAGAGAGCCCCACTGCCATTGCGAGCAGAAGTGCGGGTGTCGCGGACCTCCTGAAGCCACTTCTCGAACAACTGGGGTTCGAGGTTAAGCAGTCGCTGGCCGCCGCAGGGCGATATTACTATCTAACATTACTACTAACATTTTAAGAGTGAAGCACACATACAAAGAGGACTGGAAGACCCCTGAAATCAGAATGAACCTTTAAAGTAGACACACCCCTCGCTGTGACCCGAGGCGACATCGGCCGCCGGAAAGTTCAGGGAAAACACGGAGAAACGGAGTTACCCTGCAGGTCCGGAGTCTCCCGCGGTCGTGGGAGCAGCTGTTCTGCGCCTGCGCCGAATTTCCCGCATGCTCAGTAGCTGCAGTAGGTTGTCCTGCATCCGCCAACGTACGACCTATTGCCGGGGAGAAGGCCAGGTACTGGAAGCTACCAGGGACCTGTTGCTTGATAGCTTTTAGTTGTTGTTGTCACCCTTCCGAGTGTCTTTCGTCTAGCTTTGTTCCAGGCTTGTCACTGTAAGTTTCTCCCCTGCGAGTCAGAGCAAGGGCCTTGGGCAGATCTGAGTCATTTATTGGTCCCCTAACTCCACCCCTTTGCAGAGATACAAGGAGATTTCAGGGATTTATGTTAAAAAAAGAAAAGAAAAGATTGCGGGAATCAGATTGCCTCTCCAGACATTCCAATTTCGGACCTAGATTCTTGAGTGTCAACAATTTGATTGTTTGATTTGTTTTCGTGCTCTGGGATCTTTTCATGGCAATATATTGTAGAAATAGCAAGGCAAACCTAGACAGTGGGTTCGTTAGAGACTGCCTTACGCCTAAAATTAAATTTCGTTAAAATAGCACACATTCTTCCTACTGTCTTTGCTGCATACTTATAGACTTGCTTGATTTATTCAGGTTTTCCTGAAAATATAATTGCTAGTTCGAAAGATGTGTACGTTTTACTTTTAGTAAGCTTTTCAAAACCATCCTAAGAGGTTTTAACCACTATGCATCCTTGCTAACAGTGCTCTGGAGGATGTTCCCTCACAGGCTAGCCCACATTGGTCATATTTATCCATGCCAGTATTACACATGAACAATCATCTTTTGCTGTTTTAATTTGCATTTCTTTCATAATTAGTGAGGTTGAGCATTTCATGTAATTAACTAATGGCCATTGCTTTTCGTTTTCTAGGAATAGACTGTGTCCTTTGCTCATTTTTCTACTGGATTATTTATCTTTAACATGATGATGTAAAAAGCCCTCTACATAACCAAAGTTAACTCAGATGTCTAGGCTGTGATACAATTTTTTTTTTTCTCATTTTGTCACTCATCTGCTTTGTGGTAAACTGGCTACATAGATATTTTAATTTTTATGCAGTCAAATTTGTCAATGTTCTTTTATAGATTGTTAGTTTTTCTCATGTTTAAAAGTCCTTTACCAAATTTATAAAATATTTAATACAGCTTTATTTTCATACTTTTATGGTTCATTCTTCTAAAATCATGCATTGATCTGGAATATATATTTGATACAAAGAATGCAGAAAGTTTTAACTTTTAAAAAGATTAGTAATTGTTCGTGCCATTTTTTTGCCCAATTAACTTTCCTTTGTGATTTGAAATACCACCTGTAGTATCTATTTCTGGAATTTAATTCTGCCCAGGACTAAACTCTTTAATTACTATAGTTTTATATCGTATTTTGATAACTGGTAAAGAGTGTATCTCTGCTTGTTGTTCTTTTTTCAGAATTTGCTCTGTCGTGCTCATATTTTTATTTTTCCAGATGCCTTTGCACCTGGCATCATTTGCTCAGGTTTCAAAAGATATATAATCTTTGTATTTTGATTGGGAACTCATCATTCATTTAAAAATTTTTTTTAATGTTTGGGCAGGGAGAGCGGGAGACACAGAATCCAAAGCAGGCTCCAGGCTCTGGGCTGTCATTACAGAGCCCAACATGGGGCTCGAACTCATGGACTATGAGATCATGACTTGAGCCAAAGTGGGATGTTTAACCGACTGCCAGCCAGGCGCCCCGTCATCATTCGTTTTTGGATCCTAATCCTCATGTGCTCACCACCTTTATATCGATTCAAGGTACATTTCCCAGGCTATCAGAGGAAATGGATCATTTGATTCCTGTTGTGTTTATCCTTCCAAGTTAGCCCTATTGGCAACTGTAAAGATTTCTTAAAGAGTGGGATGTTGGGTTGATAGCCTTAACTGGCATGCAACCTTTTTCATACATACTCTAAGCCTCAACCTCCAAATGTTATGAAAAAGAATCTGTACTGTGATTCAGGGTTATCATATTACATTGATTACATATTATCATACTACATATTACATTGACCCCAGGGTCAAAATAATGTTGCAGAAGTTATAGGAATTGTTTCGCCCTTAACACTGCCCTGATGTCTCTGCAGGATAGCCAGTAATGAGGACAATTGTTACAATAATGGTTAGCCAGTATCATTTAGTGCTTACTTTGTGCCAGGAACTGTTACAAGTGCTTTGCATGCAATCCTCATTTAATAATTACAGCAACCCTATGCTATAGATGATATGGTTAGCTCCGTTTTACAGCTAGAGGCACAGAAAATTAAGTGGCTTTCCAAAGATCAGACAGCTAACATATGCCAGAGCCAGGATTTGAAGACTGGCAGTGAGCTCCAGTGCCTGTGCCTTTAGCTACCTCATGATGTTTTGAGTAAGCTTTCAGAAAGACGTGTTCACAAAAGGCGGTGTTTTAGGACCCAGAAGGTATAAAACTGGTAGAGAAGGAAGTACAGTGTGTGTAATTTGACCTGCTATAAGGAAGTTAGCAACTTGCAGGTAGCTTTTCAGACTTGCTCTGGCGCTCCAATACCGTCAACGAGGGATTCTCCAACAGGTGATTCTCGTTTGGGTTCTGGGAAGGAACGCAATTAAAAAGGCTAACAGGAACCTCTTTTACAGATGTGTTTTGATACTATGATTAGATTAATTTTCTTTATATTAAGGGCCAAAATTGTATTCATTTGTTTAAGAAATATGTAAGAATATTAGACAGGGATAATAATTTTATTAATTATGTTTGGATCAAAGTATTTCAGAGAAATTGGTTGGCATATTTTCTTACTTGCCAACTAGAAGTGATTTGCAGGATTTCTTTAAAAATCAAACCTAGGGGCACCTGGGTGACTCAGTTGGTTAAGCGTCAGACTTCGGCGCAGGTCTTGATCTCAGGGTTCGTGAGTTGGAGCCCCACATGGGACTCGCTGCTGTCAGTGCAGAGCCCGCTTTGGATCTTCTGTCCCCCCTCCCCCCCCCCCTGCGCCTCCCCCTGCTCATTCTCTCTCTCTCTCTCTCAAAAATAAACATAAACAAAATTAAAAACCAAACCATTCTTATGAAACTGATGTTAGCTTTAAATGGCAGTTCATGTAGTATGCATTTTATGAGGAATGTAGTAAAAAGACAAAGCCTGAAAGCTTGTCTTTATGAAAAAATACTGTGAACTTGGCAAACATAAAGGGAAGTGGTTTATTTAGATATGAAGCCTGATAAGTCTAGAATGATTGCTTAATTAGCTCAAAGGTAAATGATATCTTGAAAAGTTAGAACACTACCACACAGTGAGGGAAAAGATTTATGAAATCTGCCTTTCATAAATGTCATTTTATAGAAGATGGGGACTGAACGAGCATACCAACATGTAGTACGACAACAGCAGTTAAGACATTTGGGCAGTGCGTAATTAGTTGCCTGAAGACTACCTTTTCCAGAGTAGAATAAATCAGATAGGTAGCCAGTCATGGATACTAAGGGAGTAGAGGTAAAGTCCACAAAGTAGTTGCTGAATTATTTCTCCTGTTTTCAATTTGAGGTGTTCCTGCATGAGTAATTTTCATGAGCAGTTTTTCCACATGTAGTACCTAGCATGCCAAGAAAATGAATGTAGCCTGATGATATAATAAGATAAACAGGATTTAAATACATAGGAATTTGTTTTATTTTCATCTTAATTCCCGACAGCTACTGGCCACAGGATGGTGTTCATTACCTTACATCAAATTCAATTCTGTTCTCCTTCTGAAGGGTTTCAAACACTTCACTTGTTTTTTGTCTCAAGTATGTTCATAATGCCTGTGAATAAAATGTGGATGACAGGAAAAAGATGTAAAAAAGAGCTTGAAAGCCTCATCAGATCAAACATGCAGTCAGAAATTGGTGGTAGGATGATGGCTGTTGCCGAATTGAGGTTTATAATGTCTTTTCTGTTCTGTATTGTGTTCCTTTAATGCATTAAAATAATGTTGACCTGATTTGATTGGGGGGGGGGAGGGGATCATCGGGCGGTTCCCTGTAAGCATTCTGAGACAAAGATAAAGCCCAAGAGGTTTATTAGGGAGTGTTCTTGGGATCACTTGTGGGAAGTGGAAAGTAAGCAGTGATGCCTTGGGGGGGGGGGGGGGGTTGGGAGTTGGGCCAGGACAGAGTCCCAGCCAAGGTCTCGGTCAACCAACCGTGCTGGGCATTCAGAAGCTCGGATGAGCCATCAGAGTTAGGGTGGCACCCAGCTGGAGTGTGGAGTGACCTTTAAATCCATCCCCTCTGTTGACCAGTTTCAGGTGAAGTGACTCATCTTAGCAGATAAATTCCCAGAGAAAGGTGGCAGGTAAGGGCCATCTGTTCATGGCACTCTCAGCAGCTGGGGAAATGTCCTTCAGCCCTGAAGGGAATCTGAATGGTACATTGCAGCCTCAGAACAGTCACTAAAATTGCAGGACTTGTATTTGTATTTTCAAAGAGGAATTTACTTTATCCTAAAGGCTGTTTTTTTCCGCATTTTTCATTGGGCCAGGGGCTATTCTGACACTCATTACTTTTCCACATGATTGGTCTTTACCCCAATTAATTATGTCACTTGTTCTCTTTATCTGGTAACTGACGATGGTAGTAATAAATAACCAGCAGGTTAAATTTTATTTAATCTGTAATGGACTGTTCTGTGTTTTTTAGGAGCTAATTATCATCACGTGCAGTCCCTCCTCTTTTTAATTACTGCACACATCCATCCACATCCCTTACGCTGTCCATACCTCTCTTGGCACTTACTAGTTTTATGTTACAGGCTTTAGGTTATAATATTTTATCGCCAATCCACCAAAATATTAGCTCCTCGGTGGCAGATGTTTTATCTTATTAGTCTCTGCAGCACCTTCCATGGCCTTTGCACATACATTCATATATCTCATACATACAACTTTTTCACATGCTCATAGGCCTGGGCCAGCTTACCCTATGCTTCAAAATGTACCATCTTTAGAGAGAGAATGCTATAAAATTTATTGAAAGAATCAATGCTGAAATGGAAGTTTTTCCAAGTCTCTTTTAGTAAATATTAAGGAATCTACACAGTTAGGCACTCAATAAGTATGTATTGAGTTGAATTCAAGTAAATAAAACCAGTAGAAAGTAACACAACTTTCTCTCCATTTCCCCCCAGGGCTTATCATGGCTTCCAGTCACGCTGTGTTGATGCGGCTGGTGGCCTCGGCGTATTCTGTTGCTCAAAAGGCAGGAACCATAATCAGACGTGTTCTTGCTGAAGGAGACCTGGGTATCGTGGAGAAGGTACTGAAAGTCTCATCTCATTTCATACCAACTTTATTTCTGTTCCTTGAAGTTTAATTTATGTATATTTTTGAGAGAGAAAGTGCGAGCAGGGGAGGGGCAGAGAGAGAGAGACAGAGGATCCGCAGCGGGCTCTGTGCTGACAGCAAAAAGCCCGATGTGGGGCTCACGGGGCTCGGACCCATGAACCATGAGACCATGACCTGAGCCAAAGTTGGACACCTAACCGACGGAACCACACAGGTGGCCCCAAACATTTCACTTTAATTCATGTTTCATGTTAACCAAGAAAAGATCATTGCTGATAGATCGTAAGACTCTGCTTCTCTTTTTCTCTAACGATTAACTTAATACAGTTTTAATTCATTGAACGCATCTTCTCAAAAATGTTGTGGAAGAGGAGGACATGAAATCATACTTATCTGGGGCCCACGGGTGGCTCAGTTGGTTAAGTGTTGGACTCTTGATTTTGGCTCAGGTCATGATCTCACAGTTCGTGAGTTCGAGCCCCACGTCGGGCTCTGCACTGACAGCGGGGAGCCTGCTTGGGATTTCCTTTCTTCCTCTCTCTCTACCCCTCTCCCGCCGGTGTGCATGTGTGCTGTTTCAAAAATAAATAAACATTAAAAAAAAAGAAATCATACTTACCAAATTTATCAAAAAATGAACCTGGTAAGAGTAGTTAATATATTGGTTAGTTAATATATTGGATCACAGAATAAGTATTCAAAAAGTTACAAACACTGAGAAAAGAGGGCCAAGTCCAACAGGATATTATATTGGGAATAATTATAAGGTCCCAAAGTATTAATGTTCAAGGAATAAGAAGTAAATCTGATTTATAATTGTTTGAAAAAGGTTTTAGTTGACAACATACTGAATGATAAATCAGTAATGTAATTCGGCAACTTTCAGAAGGCTACTAATCTCACTGCCTTTTTAATAAAGTGTTTTTACTGTTATGAAAAATAGGAAATAAAGAAAAATAGCAAAAATAAAGAACAGTTATCCATCACACCACCACTGCCAATACTTATGATTATTTCTTTTCAGATAGTTTCCTTACGGCATCGCTTATTTTTACATTGATTTTATATTGTCATTGTATTAGATGTACCACATTGTAGCCTGTAGTTCAGAAGTGATGGAAAAAGAGTATTCAAGTGAGGAAAAAGGTAATAATCGCACTGTCCTCTTTACCGGTCAGACGCTTCGAGTACTTTGTATCTACTTGTTGACACCTCATTTTAAAAGAGGAAGGGCAGAATTAAATTTGTCACACAAAGTATTGAGTGCCAGATGAGGTCTGGCCCTATGTCAGTAGAAAGAGCAGGAAGTATTATCCTGGAGAAGAAAAGAATTGGGATAGCTTTCCTCGTATACTTCATGGCCGTCAGTGTCTTTTCTCTAGAGAGCAGTGTCTAGACTTGATTGCTGTATGGTATCTCCAAATTTAACAAATCTTTTCAAAGTTTCAGCAGATATTTCTAGAGCGGCTACCATGTGCCAGACACAATTCTTTAGGAAATAAAACAAAGATCTTTGTCTCTGTGGCCCTATATTATACAGTTACTTTGCATTGAGATGACGAGCAGACTTCAGTGTGGCGTAAGAGTCTTTGATTTTCATGATCGTTCCTTGTCTCACTCTCACTCAAAAGTATTATAAAATTTCTACTATTTGAAATAACATAATCCGTAAACCCACCTAACCAGGCATATGTAAATTGCAACATTTCATAATTCTGTGAAAGCAAACTAACAAAAGGTTGTAGCTGTCAATTACCAGATTTTCCACTGTCTTTCACTAGAATGACTATCTGACATACGGCTTGAGTGAGAATATTGTTGATGAGCTATACATATCGAATATTATTGCTGTTCATTTTCATATTTTTTATATTTGAGAAATAGGAATTCTTTGTATCATCCTGAGGACCTATTGAATTATTAGGGACGTAGATCAGTAGACCAGTAGAAGATTAGTGAATAGAAGTTGTAGAAGGATCCGTGTAAGGAATACCTTTCAAATAGCTAAAGTTTTTAGCTCCGATTGCCTTGGAAAGTTATCAGTTTCCTCTCTCTTCATCTTTTTTAAGTAAAATATTGATGTAGAGGGGTGCCTGGATGGCTCAGTTGGTTAAGCGTCCGACTTCAACTCAGGTCATGATCTCGCAGTCTGTGAGTTCGAGCCCTGCGTCGAGCTCTGTGCTGACGGCTCAGAGCCTGAAGCCTGCTTCGGATTCTGTGTCTCCCTCTCTCTGACCCTCCCCCGTTCATGCTCTGTCTCTGTCTGTCTCAAAAATAAATAAACATTAAAAAAAAAAAAAAAAAGATTGACGTAGAGATCTTATGAAGAGGATTTCTCAATTGGGGGAGAAATGGTCTCCTTTCCAAACTTTAACCACTATAAATCCCATGAGAAAAACCAAACTGGGAAACTAGTTGACTCCTTTGGTGTTAAGTTCCATGAATCTAAAAGTAGACAGTGTGATTTAAATGATATGGACACTCATGCGTTAGGAGTCAGAGGACAACTTATTTCATACTAGTTCTGCTGAAATTTGCATTCTTTGTTGCAGACCTGTCCCACAGACCTGCAGACCAAAGCTGACCGGTTGGCACAAATGAGTGTATGCTCTTCACTGGCACGGAAATTCCCCAAACTAACAATTATAGGGGAAGAGGTAAGACTTGTGAGAATCTGTGAATTCAATGTTGTGATACAATATGTGTGATGCAATATGTTTTTAATGACTGTTCCCCATATGGATTTACAATTGCCCCTTAAAGATTTATATACCACTATTCCTATTTCAAAGTGTTGTATCTGGTGTTTTAACACCAAAATGATTTGTCATATTCCTTGGACTTGAAGGAAATGTCTGATTATAAAATATTTTGGTCCGTTTTTAGGCAGGTATCTCACTTCTAGACCGTAAAAGATAGTTCCTGTTGTAATAATCAGCAGACAAACTATAAGATGGGATGAGTTCTAGAACTTTGGAATAAAAATGGATTTTGTTATTTCTCGTTTCGTTTTTTGTTTAAAATTAGGCTTATTTGTGCACTTACCCAAAGACTATAACACTGAAAGTGGTGGAGTTTGCCTGTCCTGTGTTTGAGAGGGAGGTATCAGATGTCAGAGCAACTTTACTTAAATACATTTATAGCACTTAGATATAATTTTTTTTAATTGTTCAGGATAAGAAGGATGGGGTTTTTTGTAGTCAACTTTGCTCAGCCATATATGGTCATTTTTGCAATTTGATTTGATTTGCTTTACTTTCTACTTGGTTAAACTCTAAACATAAAGGGTAAACAGGAAGCCCTCGTGACCCACGGTGTTGCATTTGTTCTGTTACGAAGACAAAGACTGCTCTGTAAACACCAAATAGCTTCAGTGACCATCAGTGTTCTCTGCCCTAGGATCTGCCTTCTGAAGAAGTGGATCAAGAACTGATTGAAGATGGTCAGTGGGAGGAGATACTGAAGCAACCGTGCCCATCACAGTACAGTGCTATTAAAGAGGAGGATGTATGATCCAGATCATTATTTCGTTCTTTGTCAGCCTTCATGTTGTTGCTCTAGTAAATAAAACTTGCCAGTAATGTTGAGAAGTTGGTAGATATAAAATAGGGCCAACCAGGAACTTGAAATCTTTCAGGGCCAGCATAGAAGTACCAGACAACCACATGGAATGTATGATCTGTTAAGTTAGGGTTTAGTTTCTTATCCTCTTGGCTTCTTCTCTAAAACTATTATTAAAAATACCTGAAGGAAGAACATCTAATTTGTTAGTAGATTTGGGTAAAACATTCCATTGCTAGAAGGAGATGAAATAGATCCCTACGTTATATGTTTAGAAGGCCATAAAAATCACCTTACTTACTTATTTTGATTTGTTTAACATACATTCGTCAAATACCTACTATGAGTAAGGCACTTTGCTCTGTGATTTGGAGGACAGAAAGAAAATGAAACATGGTGTCTTCCGTCCGAAATATGCCTCATTCACAAATTCACATCAAGCATTATAGCTCTAGTGGGTAATGGCTACATATCCTGAATCACGTTAAAATCCTAAGGAGAAGGGATTTCTTTTTAATGTACCATCCATTCATAAAACATCCATTTTTCTTTGATGTATATTATTGGTATCCTTAAGTTAAAGTCAGACTGTCATTATTTTTTTAAATCAGCATTATATGCCAAAGTGAGTACCAGCCACACGTTGTTCAAAATATTTTGGGTGCCACTTTAGTTTTCCCTGTATTACCACATAGAGCTCAGTGTGTTCATAGCATTGTGTTCAGCGTTCAGGTGACAGCAAATTTATTAGTTAAGCATCTTGTATTTAAAAGTCTTTGTTTGAGAGAGTGCGAGTTGGGGAGAGGGGCAGAGGGAGAGAGAGAGAGAGAGAGAGAGAGAGAGAACCTTAAGCAAGCTTCACACTTGGCACAGAGCCCACGCGGAGCTTGATCCCACAACCGTGGGATTATGATGTGAGCTGAAATCAAGAGTTGGACGCTCAACCGACTGAGCCACCCAGGCGCCCCACATATTTAAAATTCTTAGGTCAGGGGTGCCTGCGTGGCTCAGTAGGTTAAGCATCCGACTTTGGCTCAGGTCACGATCTCACAGTTCGTGGGTTTGAGCACCCCCTTGGGCTCTGTGCTGACAGCTCGGAGCCTGGAGCCTGCTTCAGAGTCTGTGTCTCCTTCTCTCTCTGCCCCTCCCCCGTTCGTGTTCTGTCTTTCTCTGTCTCTCAAAGGTAAATAAATGTTAAAAAAAAAAAAAATTAAAATTCTTAAATCAGACTTCTCTCCAATTTAAATGGACGTTTTCCATGATTACAAAATATAAGGTTTTTTACTATCATGAAACTGATGACATTAGCTTAAGCAATTCATAGTATAATTTTAAAAACGGAAAAAGTATTTTTAATCTACTTAAACCTATTTTTTAAATGTTGTATGCTTACTTTGGATATTTCTCTTATTTAGCTTGTGGTCTGGGTTGATCCTCTGGACGGGACCAAGGAATACACTGAAGGTTGGTATCTCTTTGGTATTTGTTTCCAACAGCAATAGGTCTAGTAGATGATATTTGGTCGGCAACACTTAATATTTCATCTGCTGCATGAAAACCTGGTATCATATCTCATGTCCATGGCCTGAAGCTATATTTGTGCTCATCCTCGCTGTTATTGTATATCAGTGAGTGTCAAGACAGCGAGGGAGAAAATTCATCTCCTTCAGATACCACCCACCCCCCCGACCATCTAACAGCCGCACAATTCTAATGTCCCCCAGGTGAGGATAGCTGACACTAAGCCAGTGTCAACAGTGACAGCGCTGAACCCCCAGCTCTGTTGGGGTAGAAAACAATGTAAAGCCCAGCTGCACTGGTGGCCTGTGCCGCCTCTGCCCTCCCACACCGGTTCCACTCACCCTCCCCTCAACTGTGAGCTGCCTTCTCACTCACAGCCTCACCTTTAAAGATGAGTTTGGAGGGGCGCCTGGGAGGCTCAGTCCGCTAAGCGTCCAACCTTGGCTGAGGTCATGATATCATGGTTCCTGGGTTCAAGCCTCACATCGGACTCTGCGCTGACAGCGAGGAGCCTGCTTTGGACCCTCTGTCTCCCTCTCTCTGCCCTTCCCCCACTTGCTGTCTCTCCCTCAAAATAAATAAATGAACTTAAAAAAATTAGGAAAAAAAATAAAGATGAATTTGGAAACACAGTACAATATTTCTTTGTGAAATTGTCTACAATGAGAAAACTCAGAAAGTAGCAGATTAAAATAAAATGGACAGCATTAAAGTAAAAAGACCATGCTCCGAGTCTTAGGTTTTAGGAGCATAGCGTACATACGCTTAGAGTTTTATTTTTGAAACAGAGATCTACATAGGTTTTCTGATACTGGCTCTCAGCTTTATAGCTTAAGAAAAAGAAGATTTCACATCATTATTAGAAAAACTTTCTCTGTCTTTGGATGAGACATACCTGTAATGAGTCTGTTGCACAGTGTATATGCAAATGTACATATGCACATGCAGTACAACTTCTCAATGATCCGTTGAGAAATAGGGAAGCTCTAGATAGCTTAGTACATATAAGAACACCCAGATAGATTGTTTAGATCTTGACCCCCACCTCCAGAGAATTTGATTCACTGGCTCTGGGAAGAACCCTGAGAATCAGTGTTAAAAATTATGCCAGTTAAGGGGCACTGGCTGGCTCAGTCAGTAGAGCATTAGACTCTTGATTTCAGGGTCGTAAGTTTGAACCCTACGTTGGGCATCAAGCTTACTTTAAAAAACAAACAAACAAAAAAACCATGCCAGTTAATTCTGATGCTGCTTGACAATGTACAGACCCCACTTGGAGAAATGTTACCTTAGAGACTTGAAATGGAGGTCTAGACAATAATCCTGGAACAGGGAGTGATCCAGCAGGCAGGAGTGACATGGATGGTGGCAGAAGGTCACAGCAGCTTGACAATAATGGCTGTGGAGTTATGGCTGGTTTATTCAATTGGTTTACAAATTGTACTAATGAGACCATGCCTATTGATTCAGTTAAGTGGCCATGGATCCTTCTTCTGTCTCTGGCCAGCTATCTCTTATAATTTGTGCATTTTGCCAGCAGAGGGATTGATCGTGGATGAATCATTACAAATTTCTTACCTTTATTCCAAAAATAACTTGGAGCATTTGATGTGCTGATGATGCATTATATGTAATGTGAGAAAGTTACATAATTGATATTCATTTCTTCCTCATAGGTCTTCTTGACAACGTGACAGTTCTTATTGGAATTGCTTATGAAGGAAGAGCCATAGCAGGAGTTATTAATCAGCCATATTACAACTACCAGGTATTACTATAAATGATATAAAAATATTTTATTAGATACAGTGTTATATGATTCCTGATGTTATCTAATCCAGTGATTTCTAACTTCATTGCCCATGCAGTTATTAGGGAAGTCAACAAAATACAGATTCCCAGGTCATACCCCAGACCTGTTGAATCAGAACCCCTCAGGGCACTGATACGAGGAATGTATATGTATGTATTTGTGTGTACAGAGGGACACTATGTATATTACATGCACTTTTTTATGTATGCCTTATTTGAATGCCAAAGTTTGGGAATTACTGACATGGTTCTTGATTAGCTTGGTTATTGAGACACCTGATTTACAGGTGGTTCTTGAAGCATATTGAAGAAATGAACCATTTCAACCGAGAAAAGATGCTAGCCATGTTGTTTTCCAGGTAAAGCTATATAATCCCTAAATTACAGTCAGCATTGATCATAGAACTAGCTATGCTCTTGCACTCATTTCTCCTATTTTGTCTCTCTAATCTGCTTTGACTTTCTATTATGCTCCCAAGAAATTGCCTTCCTTAGAAACAAGAGAGTAATGTAATTCCAAGGCATAAATATACTGTGATGTGAAATCACATTAAATGTTGAAGGAAATTGTTGAAATAAAACAGTTGAGGTATTTGCATTACCGTGACCTTGATAGAACTTGGAGAATCGAAGTAACCAGAGTGGGGACTATTACTTCTGAATTGCTAGCTTGAGTTTAAGAGCAGGATTAATCTTTGCTTCTAAGATATTTTTTTCATGTGTATGATCATAACTTTTTATTTATAATTATGTGCCTCTTAAAATTATTTAGCAAAAATAGTTCTGCATTACTGAACAACTCTCTCGTACTACTTTGCTTAAGTGTCTTTTAATTTTTTTAATATGACTTTAACGTTTATACAGTACTATACACAGACACAAGTTTGTGGTTTTTATGTAAACTTTAAAGTAAGTTAATACCATTACTTAAAAGAGGGGTGTTTAGTTCACAGATGATGTTGTAATGCATGGCACCTTTCATCAAAAGACGATCGCAGTGCTTAGGGGTTGTTGATAGTTTCCATCACTTCTTTCTGAGATTAGAAAACTTGTATTCATTTTCCACAGAACAATGAAAAGCAGAAGTTAAGGGAACACGGGAATGAAGCAAAGGTGAGAAAAAAATAGGTAGGGTTTTGGCTCCCTAGTAGGTAGAAAACAAGGCAGGCTACTTGTGGTACCCAGGTGGCCATTGTCCCTCTTGTGTGTCTGTTCAGTTCCTCCTGTCCTGCTTCTCCCACTGCTACCTCTCTCTCCTCCACAGTCCCTTCTGTACTCTCTTTTTCCTCTCATCCTTCACGCTTGCATATGCCTTAAAATTTGTTGCAACAAGTGGAAAAATTGCCCAGCTCTGTTGATGGTATTCAAGGATGGATATTCAGCTTCAAATAGTCATCAGTATAAGAATAATTGCTAAAGTTTATCAAGAGCTTACTGTGTGCTGCCAGACTCAAGAGATTCACAGGCTTTATCTCATGTAATACCACAGTCCTATAAGGAAACCTTTATCCTTGTTTTAAAGAAGAAACTCAGGCAAATAACTTGCCTGTCATGGACAAGATCTGGAGACTGAAACCGAGGTCCAGGCTCTTACCATTACTCTATATTGCCTTCTTGAGCCAGATAGAAGACTTCTAACAATTTGAACTTCAGTATTACTTCTAACAGATACTGAGCCTGGTAAGCACTTAAAGGAAGCAGGGTGGCTTAGTGCAAAGAAACCTAATTGGTCTTTATGTCAGAGATAGCCTCTTAACCATTATGAACTGTAATTAACCATCATGAAGCCTTTGTTATGTCCAGAAAGTTGGTGTGGTGCTTTTGAAGGAGATGGAGAGATCAGGAGCACAGAGGAAGGCTAGCTGGCTGCCTCATGGGATTGCATTTAGCGCACCCAGGTGCCAGATTCCTTGGTCACATCCTCTTTGCCTACATACTCATTTATGGAGTGAATGTGACATTTTAGGAACCAGAATACCCATGTCTGCTCTTTTAGTATGATTTCCTTTCTTTTTCAGAATAAATGGAGATGAATTGATAAATAAGTTTCTTGAGAGCATGAGATTTATCTCAGCAATCAAACTGAGGCCCAATGAGCACCAGAGCCCATCTGTACTTTTCAGGTTCTAAGACTCTCCTGTGGTGTAGATTCAAGAATCTACAGAACAGAGGAAGCGCATGAACATATATTGAACACCAAGTGCTTATTCTTTGGTTCCTGTGTTGCCCCATATGCAGGGAGAGCTATGCACAGACCGCCTTCAGCAGGCAGCCTCTTCAAGCATTGTCTCACCTGCAAAGAGCCGCCTCACCCAGTGACGTGCCCTTTTTCAAGGCAGTCCATTTCCAATGACTGATTATTGCATGAGTATAAATGCCTGGTATTTCCTTCCAATTTTTACCACCCTGAGGGCCATTCTAGCTTCAGAGCTAATCAGCTGAGGCTGTTGTTGGATCTGCATCACAGCTCGGTTTCTTCCTCTGCCCACTCATGTTTCCTTCCCTCCCTTGCACAGGTGTTAACCCCAAGGGTCCTCCCTAATGAACACCCTCCCTAATTCAGAGTCTGCTTCCCACGGAATGCAACCTGCAACATAAGCATATTTCACTATAACAGCACCCAGGATGCCGCCAGTGGACAAATAAGATGATGTGTTTCAAAGCATTTTGATGAGTAAAATGCAGTATAATTTAGCAATGAAGGATATCAGCTTTGAATACGGATGAGCCTGAGTTTGGTTATGATCTTCCCAGAGTCCCTGGTCAGGTTACTTAATGATTCCACATCTCGTATTTCTCATTTCTCATCTGTAAAACAAGGATGGTAATACTTGCTTCACGGAGTTGCTTGGGGGGTTAAATGAAATAATACATGTAAGGCACTTAGTATAGTGCCTGGTATGGTACTTGCTTAGAATTCAGTAACATATATGTCTGTATGTCTCTGGTATATGTTTAGTATATTAACATAATGGTGTTTTGATGACTCTGTGCTAATGATTTTATGCATCAGTTTTATTTTCCATGAAATACAAGTTTTGTTTTTCTGTATAAAGTATATAGCTAAAACAAGGTGTTTGAAAGTTCTTTGAGCTCTGCAAAGGAAAACGCAGGTGCTAAGATTGCATTATCGTTGCCATTTTACCACCACAATTGTCAGTAAAAATGTTAACCCTGACCCCATTATCCGTGGCTACTCTTCAGTATCAGCCTATTCAGTTGCCGTGTCTCCGTAGCTGCAAGATACATTATCACTATTACTTATTCCCATAGTAACAAGACCCTTGCTGTTCCTTAGATGATGAAAAGTAGTAATCAGCATATGGTGTTTCATTTCCTGGGTACTTCAGTACCTTTTGCAAACAACCATTTTCAAATACAACAACGATATCATTGGCTGATTCAGAGAGAGACACGAATCAGTATATGATTTTTCCTTGCCTGAGGACTTCAAGGAATAACCATAAGTTCCCTTCAGTGCCTCTTAAACCCAATTATTAGCCAAAACAACAAGAGAATAATCCTCTGATTATCTCAGGAAAATTTCATTGTCGATGATATTGTTCTGGTTCTTTATAACATTATCATATTTTTATTTCAAAAAAAATCATGATGCTAACATAACTCAGCATTCTATTTATGGCTGACATTTTTCTCCAGACTATTACAAGCTTTTCTGTTTCACTCATTTATATAGGCAGGACCAGATGCTGTGTTGGGGAGGACAATCTGGGGAGTTTTAGGTTTAGGTGCGTTTGGGTTTCAGCTGAAAGAGGCACCTGCCGGAAAACACATCATCACAACCACCCGGTCCCATAGCAGCAAGTTGGTGATGGACTGTGTGGCGGCTATGAACCCGGACGATGTGCTACGAGTGGGAGGAGCAGGAAATAAGGTACAAAAGCGTCTGCCGTCCCGCTGAAATGCAATTGAGTCTTTGACAGAAATCCCAAGCTTTAAAAAAAAAAAAAAAAAAAAAAAAAGTGAAATCAGGGTTGGGGAGAAAGAATTAGAGATTGTAACTGACCATCAAAGGCACATTTCAGCAACATTTGAATTTTTAAAAAATGTTATGGTTCAAGTCAGTGCTAATAGAAGTCACCAGGATAAGATCCTGTGCCTCTTGCCAGCCCTCCTGTTCTCGAGGACTCTCTGGGGTTACTTCTAGATCTTTTATTCTGCGGACTCCAAGGACGGGCCTGCCTGCCTTTCCTGGATGCTTCCCCCATTCTTTCATCTAGGCTTCCGTCCTCCTGAAAAAATTGTGAAATGGAACACAATTTGATCTTCATCCTTCCCAGCCTTGATCTCTTCTCCTCTGATTGCCCCCCTGGATATCATCATCCTGACATCCTTCAGGTATCTCAAAGTCAACATGTCTAGTTGGAGCTCTTCCTTTTTCTTCCTGCCCCATGTGCGTTCCTCCTATTTCCTATCTGCTAAATGGCACCACCATTTTCCTAACTGCTCCAGGCAGACACCTGAAAGTCTTCCTAGACTCCTTCATTCCTCACAGCCTATCTATGTATCTTCTTAATTCCTCCCTAATGTCTCCTCTTGTCCATCTTAACTGCCCCCACCCTACTTGAATCCTATCATCATCCTTCACCCAGACTTTACAGTAGCTTCCAGCGGTCTCTCTGTTCAGTCCCAGCCCTCACATTAACATAGAGCCGTTAAACATGCAAAACTTACCATCTGTCACTCCCTTGCCCCAGACCCTTGGACAAGTCCCTGCACCACAATTGAAAATCCAAGCCTATAAGAATGGAATGTAAATTCCTCTATATCTTGTTCCTTGGACACACCCAAGCCTTATCTCACGACATCCCCCAGCTCAGAAGCTAGTGATATTGCCTGTGGTTCCGGATGCATGTGCATTGCACACTTGTGTGCCTGGCACAGGAAGGCAAAGAATAAATACTTACCGATCTGAGTGGATTTAATTTTTCTTCACCTACCCTTTGGAAGCAATAATCAACTATTTTTAGATTTTTCAAAAGCACTTACTGGTATGAGGATGAAAATAGGAGTTTAAAAATAATAATATTTTGGAAAAAAACGAAAACATTTCAAAGTAAAAATATATTCTTGGTATTCACCAAATATAGTGACAGGTGTGATTTCTCTTTGCCCTTACTTTTATAACCACAAAAATCCCATTACATCTTTTATTCCCAAGGAGCACCATTCTCCTTAGGAACAAAGTCCCCATCCTGCATATTCCCCACCTTTGCTCCTATAAAAAGACCTTGTTAGGCAGCTATTCACTTTTTTATATATATCAAGGACTTATTTAAGGATCTAATGAAGGCTACAGCCCTTCCTCCCTCAAAAAATATACCTGAAATAGTTCTTGGCCCATAATAAGACTTGACACACAGTTGCTAAATGAAAGGAAAACCGTTTACTTAAAAGTCTCCAGGAAGGTTTAATCAAGTTTGCTGGCGTTCTTGAGCATCAAGAAAAACAATTGAACGTGACCAATGCCTTTCCTTAAAGAATTCACTGAGATTTTCCTCATTCTGTCAGTGTGGCCTCTTCATCTGAATATTTGAAATCTGAATTTTATAGTACCGATTATTTTACAGCATAACCAAAAAATAAGTAAATGACTAATGAAAGCTTGATAGCAATTGCTCTTTAGAGAGTCATGCAGTTTCTATCAGTGACCTCAGTTTTGTTTGAGAGTTGTAAGAGTTACTAAGATGACAATTTAAGAATTCCTATTTTGGCATTAGAAACCGCAATGCACAGGATTCCCAAGACTTCAGAAGCTACTTGTTAGACTAGTCCGCGCTGCATATCTTGTTAGGACTACAGTATAACAGTATAAACTACAGTTTATACATTAGCGCACTACTTGATATTCTTCTATCCTTTATCTAACAACAGTCACTTCCTTACAAGATTGAAAAACTTTCATTTTTCTACAGTATGCAATATGTTGATTTTACAGGAAGAGAAAAACAACATAATGAAAAGAAAATTAAATTTATCTGACTAGGACTATGAAGACTGTTCCGATAGACTCGTAGCTTATTAAACCACTTTCCCCCCTCAGGTCACTATATTATTCTATATTCTATAGTATTCTATATATTTCTCCATAATACTCATATCATTTAAACCTGCTAAAAGCTTTAACCTAAGTTGAGTTGGACAGAGGAATTGAAATATACTTGATAAAAAGCAATTTCTCTTGTTTTTCAATTATTTCATGGTCCAAGGATAATTATTATCTCTAACCTTACAGATTATTCAGCTGATTGAAGGCAAAGCCTCTGCCTATGTATTTGCAAGTCCTGGATGTAAGAAATGGGATACTTGTGCTCCAGAAGTTATTTTACATGCTGTGGGAGGTCAGTCCCTTTTATTTTGGGGAATTACAGTTTTTATAGTTTTTATGTTATGCTAAGATATAATTTTTCAGTACATTATTTTACCTAGACTGTGAGGATATAAAAGCTAGAAGGAATCCTAGAGATTAGCCAGTGCAACTCCTGTATTTCATAGAGGTAGAAAATAGATTTTCAATAAATTCCTCTTTCTTTAGTTATTGTTTACCTTTTGGACTTTGATCTACATACAGTTGATTTGATTTGATTTGATTTGATTTTTTTTTTTATTTTAGAGGGAGAGTGAGAACAGGGGAGGGGGCAGAGGGGGAGAGAGAGAGAGACTGAGAGAGAGAGAGAGAGAGAGAGAGAGAGAGGGAGAATCTTGAGCAGTCTCCACGCTGATTATTCAGGGTTCGATCCCACAACCCTGGGATCATGATCTGAGCCAAAATCAAGAGTCAGACACTCACCAATTGTGCCAACCAGGCACCCCTACATACAGTTGATTTATTTTTTTAATGTTTTTGTTTTTTTTTTTTTATTTTTGAGAGAGAGAGACAGAGCGTGAACAGGGAAGGGGCAAAGAGAGAGAGACACACAGAATCCGAAGGAGGCTCCAGGCTCTGAGCTGTCAGCACAGAGCCCGACGCGGGGCTCGAATTGCAAACCACGAGATCATGACCTGAGCCAAAGTGGGCCACTTAACCAACAGAGCCACCCAGGTGCCCCACATACAGTTGCTTTATTTAAGCCCTTAATGATTTATGGCTTTAATGCTACTAGGGTTTTTTTTTTCCTTGAAAAGCAAAATATTCATCACCATTGTCTTCACTGCAGTTTCATTTAAGCAAATATTGGCAAATATCTTAGTACTAGTGCTTAAGATCATAGAGTTAGAATTTTTTTTTTATTATTTTTTTTAACCTTTATTTATTTTTGAGACAGAGAGAGACAGAGCATGAACAGGGGAGGGGCAGAGAGAGGGGGAGACACAAAATCCGAAACAGGCTCCAGGCTCTGAGCTGTCAGCCCAGAGCCCGGCGTGGGGCTTGAACTCACGACCGTGAGCTCACGACCTGAGCCGAAGTCCGACGCTTAACTGACCAAGACACCCAGGTGCCCCTAGAATTTTTTTTAATCTGACTGAAAATATACTACAAATATATACATAGTAAGATGATTTTTCAATTTCTAATAGACATCAGTTCACTTGTACTCTTGAAACACTTGATTTTTTTCTATAATTTCTCCTAATATGTTATCAATATCTCATTAGTATATTACATGACAAGGAAGTTAGATTCATCACAATCCCATCTCTTTAAAGTGTATAATTAAACTGTATTGTAACACAATTATATTTGATGAACATACTTCACTTAAACTCTTATTAAATAAAGTATTAATATTCAATGGAAGAATAAAGAAAACACTTCTGAAAATGGGAATCGTTGTGTTGGAGTAGAACCAACAAGAAATGTAATCACCTCAGGATAAGAGAAATTAATTGATACTGAGAAATATAAATTAAAAATGCTAAGTGAAATTAGTTTTAATCAGAGAGAAAAATAGTTTATCTTTCAGTTAGTCAAAATTGCTCTATAGTTTTAAATTCAAGTGAATGAAAACTTAACCTTTCTAGTCACTCATTTATCTTATCCAGAATGAATTGATATTATTGTACAGGGAAGTAAAAGGAACTTAAAAATAGCTAGAAACATAACCATGTGGTCAGCCACTAATGTCGTATTGATGTTTTTTTGCTGTAGGCAAGTTAACCGATATCCATGGAAATGCCCTTCAGTATAACAAGGAAGTGAAGCATATGAACTCCGCAGGCGTCCTGGCCACACTGCGCAATCACAACTACTATGCAAGTCGAGTTCCAGAATCCGTTAAAAGTGCTCTTGTTCCTTAAAGGAAAATCTCATGGACTTAGCTAGGAGAAGAACTTGATTCTCAAAATACTGTACTTTAATTAGATGGAATTAGAGTTCCACTTTATTCATTGTTGATCAGTGATTTATATTTACTTAGGAGTAGAAAAAGGAATTAAAGAATTTCTTGATTAATTATTCACCCAGACCAGTTGTGACAACTGAAGGGTTTATCAAGTAAGTGTGTTGATGGTTCTTTTCCTCCTTGTATTTGGATAAATGAAAGGAAGGCTTAATTTCAACTCCCTATTCTGGTCAGTTGTATAATCAACATTCCTGTTATTGTGAACAAGATTTCTTTAGGGCACAAAACCACAAGTTGTTATCTGAATCTCATTCTTGTTTTTCACAGTAGTTTTAAAAGTTGTCCTTATTCCAGTGATGAATACACTAATACTCCAGGGATGAATCCCCCAAAATGTCATGTATGTGGATGAAACAGATTTATGGGAAGATTCTTTATAATAAATGAAATCATTTAATTCTAGTTCTTTATGTTCTTTACCATCTTTTAAAAATTTTGAGTAGTATTTGAAAATTACATATTCTCTACTGTGCACATTATTCTTATGGCATCATTGTAATGACTATGGAAATTTAGGTAATTACCTTAGTTTTTTCCAAGGGGAGATTATAACATAAGCTATCAAAATCATTCTGACATTCTGCCCAGATTTTTCTTTTTTAGGTCTCTTTGCAGTGCTTTTAAATACATTTCTCTGTTGTTGGATTAGAGAAAAGTGGTTTAAATTAATGGTTCTCAAACCCAACTACATCACCTAGGAAGCTTTTCAAAAATACGTTCATAGGCTTCATCCCAGCAGTTTTGATTCTATATATTTTTAGAAAGCTCTTCTGTGGCCTTTGATAATCATTGAAGTTTAGATAATAACTTCACAGCATCTGTAACATAGCCTGAAGTGTAGCATCTTGACATTGACACCTTTGACCACTCCAGTCTCTTATAACTCTCTTCCCAGTGATTTTCTTCTTCCCTCTCCAGCCATTCCCACCTAGTCTCCTTTCTTGGTTTCTCTTTGTCTCTCTTCATTTCAATGTCAGTGGGTTCACCAAGATTCTGCTCTGGGTTCTACCTTTTCACTAGATGATCTAATCCACACATATGGCTTCACCTGCTTACCCTTAATTCCAAAATCTCTGTCTAGTTTAGAATTCTCAGGGGCACCTGACTGGCTCAGTCAGTAGAGCATATGATTCTTGATCTGGGAGTTGTGAGTGCAAGCCCCACTTTGGGTGTAGAGCTTACTTTAAAACAACAACAATCGTCTCAAATTTTAAGTTGCCATGCCCAAAAGCCTGTTTTGGTGTCTCACAGGTATCTGTGAATTACTATGTCTACAAAGCTCTTCATTCTTTCCCATCCCTCCTTAAATTATTTTACCAGTCCTCAAGGTGATTCTAGTAATTGGCCAAATTTGGAAATCGCTTCCTAAATCCATTTACTTCCCTCTAAGAGTAGAGTTCTCTATCTATAAAGAGGAGACTAAACCTAATTTTCTTAATATGAAGTTTATTGTCAAATTGGTTTCCATACAACACCCAGTGCTCATCCCAACAGGTGCCCTCCTCAATGCCCATCGCCCACTTTCCCCTCCCTCCCACCCCCCATCAACCCTCAGTTTATTCTCAGTTAAACCTAATTTAAAAAAAAAGCCCAAGTGCAATGTGAGAATAACTTCTGAAGCCATTTTCTACAGGCTCCTATTTAAATTTTTTTTAATGTTTATTTATTTTTGAGAGAGACAGAGACAGAGCATGATCAGGGGAGGGGCAGAGAGAGAGGGAGACACAGAATCTGAAGCAGGCTCCAGGCTCTGAGCTGTCAGCACAGAGCCCAACTTGGGGCTCAAACTCATGAGTCATGAGATCGTGACCTGAGCTGAAGTCAGATGCTTAACCAACTGAGCCACCAGGCACCCCTACAGGCTCCTATTTAAAAATGAGTTATCCAATACTCCTGAAATCATTGCTTCACTATATGCTAACTAACTTGGATGTAAATTTTAAAAAATAAAAAATTAAATTAAAATTTTAAAAATGAGTTATCCAAGAGACATATTTGAAAGTCTACGTTCTCTCTTCAATCCCATTGCTTATACATTAATTTATACCCTCATACACCTTTATTTCTTCCATGGATCACTGTGATATCTTCCTGATGAATCTGCCTGCCTGTGCTGTAGTTTTCTTCACTCCACTTATATTCTCTAGGGTGATTTTTTACAAAGTCAAATCTAGTAGTGCCACTCCCTTACTTAAAATCTTTTAGAGCTTCTTATTGCCTTCAAGATAAAATACTAGTTTCTTATCATAGCATGTAAACTCTGATGCCTTCCTTCTCCAGCATCAACTCTGATCACGAGCTTATATCCAGCTGTGCTCAACCATTTAGAGGTCTCCCCAAATACCATGCTTTCTCTCACCTTGGCTTCCATTCATTCATTCAACAAGTGTGTGTGTGTGGGGGGGGGGGTGTTTAAAGATTATTTATTTTGGGACCTTGGGACACCTGGGTAGCTCAGTCAGTTAAATGTCTAACTTTGACTCAGGTCATGATCTCACGGTTCATGAGTTTGAGACGGCGTCAGGCTCTGTGCTGACAGCTCAGAGCCTGGAGCCTCCTTCGGATTCTGTGTCTCCCTCTCTCTCTGCCCCTCCCCTGCTCATGCTCTGTGTCTCTTTCTCTCTCTCTCACAAATAAATAAACATAAAGTTTATTTACTTTTGAGAGAGAGGGAAAGAGCGTGCTCAAGTGGGAAAGGGCAGAGAGGGAAAGCGAGAGAATCACAGGCAGGCCCTGCATCGTCAGAGCACAGCCCGGTGTGGGGCTCAAACTCCCGAACTATGAGATCATGACCTGAGCCAAAGTCAGACACTTAACCAACTGAGCCACCCAGGTGGCCCAACAAGTATGTTTTGAGTACATATGTGAGTCACTGCTCTAGGTACATACAACAGTGGACATAACGCTGACCTCTAATCTTTTCCTTTGTTGAGCTCATGTTCTTGTGAAGCAAATCAGATAATGAACAAGTAAATGAAATTATTTCGATTGTGGTAAATGCTGCAGAGGAAATCAAGTAGGAAGATTAGTTAGAAAGCAACTGGGGCAGGATGGGGAGCTGGAAGATGATTTCTTTTACATAAAGTGGATATCTTCTCTGTGGAGGTGATGTCCAAGCTGAGATTTCCAGTAGGAATAACGAGCACAGTGTCTCTGAGGAAAGAAAGAAAAACAAAGCAGGAAGGGAGCCAGGATAGGCTGAAATAAAGTGAACAAGGAGAGAAGAACGTTATAAAATGAGGTTGGGGAGGCAGGAGCCAGGTCATGTACAGTCTTAAAAATTTTTTTTGTTTAGTTTTAAGTATTTAGGAGAAATGAAAATGACTATTAAAAGATACAGGGTTTCTTTCTGGAGTGATGGTTTAAAATTGTGTTAATGAGGGTCGCCTGGGTGGCTCAGTCGGTTAAGCGTCTGACTTCGGATCAGGTCATGATCTCGCGGTTTGTGAGTTCGAGCCCCGCGTCGGGCTCTGTGCTGGCAGCTCAGAGCCTGGGGCCTGTTTCAGATTCTGTGTCTCCCTCTCTCTCTGACCCTCCCCCATTCATGCTCTGTCTCTCTCTGTCTCAAAAATAAATAAACGTTAAAAAAAAATTAAAAAAAAATCGTGTTAATGATTAAACAACTCTGAATACACTAAAGGCCATTGAGTTGTACACTTTAAATCGGTAAATTGTACGGTGTATGAATTATATTTTAATGAAACTGTTAGAAAAAAATTAAATAGCCCTGCGTGGCTAGTGCCCATCATATTACATAGGACAGCTCCATATCCTCTTCCTGGTTTATTGCCACAATTTCGACAACCACTCAACTCCAGCAAGATGTTTGAACTAAGCCTCAGAATTATATTATGCAGTTGCTATGGGATATTTTCATCTAGATACCTTTTTTTTTTTCTTAAGTAGTCTCCATGCCCACCATGGGGCCTGAACTCACGACCCAAAGATCAAGAGTGGCGTGTTCTACCGCCTGAGCCAGCCAGGCACCCCTTTGTCTAGATGGAAGCATCTCAAAAAATCAGTTTGGGGCCAAATACTTGGCCAACCTGTTTTCCCTCCTGTCTTGCTTCTTAGACGATGACAGTCATCCACCCAATCATCCGACCTGAAGCCTGGCTATAAACCCAGACACACCTGCTTCCTCCCACCACCTCCTTCCTCAGCATCTCACCAATCACCACTGAGTCGACCTCTCAAATATGTCTGGAACTTCCTCTCTGTTCTCAATTCTGATTTTTATTGCCTTAGTTTAGGCCTTCATCTTTTACCTCCTCTCTGACAGATTGCTGTAATGACATTTTAACTGGTCTCTCTGCCACCATTTCTGCACACAACAATCCACCTGCCATACTGTTGTCGAAACGGTCCTTGAATCCTAATCATATCTCTTGCTGCTGCTTAGAACTCTTTACTGACTTCCTATCACGGGATGAACTCTAGTTCCTCAGAACTCTTTATAATTTAGTATCTGCTGACATTCCAGCTTTTTAATCTCTCATTGCAAAACATTTTACATTCTGGCAGTAACGAACTGGCCGGTTTTCCAAATACACACAGCTTCACAACTCCAGGCTTTAGCTCATGTTCTTTCTTTGACCTCTTTTTTTCCATCCCTTAGATATGCCATCTCTTACTGGAAGCTTTCCTTTACTATTCTCTCTTCCCTCCCCTACTCACCGTGAATAATCATTTTCCATCTTCTGAGCTACTTTGTACCTTGTGTAAGCTTTTACTCATGCATTTATTGTTATTACTCTTATTTCCAAAATGTTTTTTTAATTTTTTTTAGTTTATTTATTTATTTTGTGAGAGAGTGAGCATGAGCCGGGGAGGGGTGGACAGAGACACAGAGAGAGAGAGAATCCCAAGTAGGCTCTGCACTGTCAGCACAGAGCCTGATGCAGGGCTGGAACTCACAAACTGTGAAATCATGACCTGAGCGGAAACCAAAAGTGGCCTCTTAACTGATTGAGCCACCCAGGTGCCCCCTCCAAAATGTTTTTAAGATGAAGGTATTTCTGAGGCACCTGGGTGGCTCCGTCGGTTAAGTGGCCAATATCGGCTCAGGTCATGATCTCACGGTTCGTGAGTTTGAGCCCCATGTCGGGCTCTGTGCTGACAGCTCAGAGCCTGGAGCCTGCTTCAGATTCTGTGTCTCCCTCTCTCTCTCTGCCCTTCACTCACTTGCACTCTGCATCTCTTGAAAATAAATAAATGTTTAAAAAAAAAGATGAATGTATTTCTGTTGCTGCATGTATCCCATTGTATAGCAAATTTTATTTGTCTCTTTCATGTATAAGACTAGGTCCCTTTATGAAGGGCAGAGTTTTTTTCTTTCACCTCTGTATTTCCTGTTAATTTCCATTGTAAGAAGGGTTTAATCTGTTGTTTGAATCTCAGTAGATGCTGAAAATGCCCATTTTAATTTTTTTTTAAGAAAAAATACTGCTAACCTAAGAACAGAAGCAATTTTCCTTAATTGGATAGTGAGTATCTGTAAGATACCAGAAGGAAACACTATTCTTGATAGTGAAACAGCTACATTCCCACAAAGTCAGGAGTAAGAGAAATATGTTTTTGCTCAACATAAACATTGCCCCTTTGACAATGAAAGAAATAGGAGGTAGAAATATTGGCTAGAAAGAAAAAAAGTACGTAGAAAATTCAAAATGTCTAAGAAAACGATTGGAACTAATAAAAGCATCCAACAAGATAATGGTCCTAAGACCTGAGACTCTTACTGCTGTAGTCCTACTTTCCCGAAAGCAGGTTTCTATTTGCGTACCACAGTTGTACACTCTTTTTGTCATTTCTATTGATGACATCCATTTTCTTGATGATTCCATGCTTCTCAAAATCAAGAATGATACGGTTTCGACTGGGAAGAATAATACGATTGCAGAACTCTATAAACAAATAGAATAGTTATCATTACTTCTTAGCACTAATCTCTTTCCTACTCCGTAAACAATCCCACTCTCTTCTGAATTGTTAAGGCATTTCTGGACTCATCCAGTCATTGGGCACTTGGAATGTTTGTACCTAAGTCTTTTCAGAGCCGTCTGTATTACTTTGACAGCAGTCAATGTGCTGAATGACATAGATGGAACTAAAACAATCTCAAAAGTTAAAAGTTAGCAATGATATTTAAAATGAAAATGTTAGCTCTATGAAATCTTCTATGGATCAAGACTAGGCTAAGTTAGTGCATGCAACGTCTTCCATTAGTTAAGCAGAGAATGGGGAACTTGAGGGATTTTAGTTGTTTACAATCTTTCTTTTTTTTAACTAAAATCCCTATGCTGTACTTTTCTTGTCTCCATGACTTATTTATTTTACAAATGGAAGTTTGTACCTCTTAATCGCCTTCACCTATTTCATCTGTCCCCTCCCCCACCTCCCTTCTGGCAACTACCGGTTTGTTCCCTGTATTTAAGAGTCTGGTTTCTCATTTGTTCATTTATTTTGTTTTTTAGATTCCACATATGAGTGAAATCATGTATTTGTCTTTCTTTGTCTGACTTATCTCACTTAGCATAATACCCTCTGGGTCCATCCATGTTGTTACTAATGGTAAGATTTCATTCTTTTTCATGGCTGAGTAATATTCGTGTGTGTGTGTGTGTGTGTGTGTGTGTGTGTGTGTGTGTGTACCATATCTTTATCCACTCATCTATGGATGGACACTTGGGTTGTCTCCATATCTTGGCTATTGTGAATAATGCTGCAGTAAACGTAGGGGTGCATATATATTTTTAAATTGGCATTTTTTGTTTTTTGGTGGCAGATACCCAGTAGTAGAATTAGTGGGTCATATGGTATATTTCTTTTTAGTATTTGAAGAAACTCCGTATTTTTTTCCACAATGCTTGTACCAATTTACATTCCCAACAACAGTGCACAAGGGTTTCCTTTTCCCCACATCCTTGCCAACACTTGTTGTTTCTTGTTTCTTTTTTGCAACTAGCCATTCTGACGGGTGGTATCTCATTGTGATTTTAATTTGCATTTCTGTGATGATTAGTGATGTTGAACATCTTTTCATGTGTGTGTTGGCCATCTGCATATTTTCTTTGGAGAAATGTATATTCATGTCTTCTGTCCATTTTTAATTGGATTATTTGTGGGTTTTTTTGGTTTTGAGTTGTATAAGTTCTTTATATATTTTGGATATTAACCCCTTATCAGATATATCATTTGCAAATATCTTCTTCCATTCTGTAGGTTGCCTTTTGTTTTGTTGATTGTTTCTTTTGCTGTGCAGTTTTGCTGTGCAGAAACTTTTTATTTCGATGTAGTCCCAACAGTTTATTTTTGCTTTTGTTTCCTTTGCCTTAGGAGACATATCTAGAAAAATATTGCTAGGGCTGATGTCAGAGAAATTACTGCCTATGTTCTCTTCTAGGGTTTTTATGGTTTCAGGTCTCACATTTAGGTCTTTAATACATTTTGAGTTTATTTTTGTGTGTGGTGTGAGGAAGTGGTCATTCTTTTACATGTAGCTGTCCAGTATTCCCAACACCATTTATTTAAAACACTTGTATATTCTTGTATATTCAAGAATTGTATATTCTTGCCTCCTTTCTCATAGTTAATTGACCTTATAAGTATGGGTTTATTTCTGGGCTCTCTGTCCTGGAGTTGTTTACAATATTAATATGAGTCAACAGTTTCTTGTGGCTGTAAAGAGCTAACGTAGCGTACGTTAATAGCATGGTGATGGGCAAAACAAAAGACAGTGCTTCTGCCTGCACTCTGCCCTGATCACACCACACCCAGAACCTTTTGTTCAGTTCTGAGTATCACATTTTAAAAGACACATTGAGTAACAGAAGCATGTTTGGAAGGGGGAAGGTGGGATAGATTAAAACTATCATTTGAAGGATTGTTGAAAGGTCTGGAGACATCTGGCCTAGGGAACAAAGACATGGGAGGCATCATGACAACTTCCAGTGTATGAAAAGTTGCCATGTAGAGGATCCCAGACCTGTTCTGAACAGCCTCTGAGGGTAGTGGGCAGATATACAGAAAAGCAGATTTAGATGCCTCTAATAGTAATAGGTGTTTAGAAACAGAGGGGGCTGTCTTGAGCAGTATTAAGTTCCTCATCACTGAAGGTGTTCAAAAACAGGTTATTTGGTTATTCATCTGTTGAGGAAGTGATTTTAAGATTCTCTGTATCCCTAGTACGTCATATGGAAAAAGACACTCAATATGAAAAGAATTTTTAAGAGAGACCCAAGAATTCCTCAGCAAATAAACACTGATCTTTTCCCTATATCTCATATATGATTCAATCACTGCATAATATTTAGTGAGTGTACATCAGTGATGTGCAGGAAAGTCTATTGGACCCTTTGTGAAACTTAATAATATCAAAAAAATCTTAAAAATCACTTTGACCAAGAGGAGTATATTTAGAAGAGGGCAGCTTCAAAGTATCAGTGTAATCTATCACAGTATTAGCACTCTGTGAACACATTGCTTACTACCTAGATGGAAGCTGTGACCAAATATGAAACAGCTCCCCGAAAGTTATGTGAGGTATTGGTTGATGAAGTGGAGGGGCCCATAACTAGGGGGGAATTTGACTTTCACCTTGGAGTTCTTAATAGTCATAAAATAAATGCTGAGCATGACAATACAAGTTTCCTTATCTTAATGGCATCACATAGCACTTTATAATTCTCTTTTTCCTACCCCCTCTAACCATTATCTCATTTAAGTGTTTCCACACATTTAGAAAAAGCTACATATTGTCCCTTGGCCATTTATGATATTGTGACCAGGAAAAATGAAAGCCTCTTCTATTGTTTTGTTTGAATGAAATTATGAGTCTATAATCATAAAAAAAGCAGGTATATAATAAAAGGGCCAAAACATAGAAGCTTGAGGTGGCAGCATAAGGAGCTCTCTGCTAAGCGATTTTAAAAGGATAAATATAAAACAGAAGAAGTAACAAAAGACGATCTAAGACTACACTGACTTCAAATAGAACATTTTGTCTGATTTACTAGCTGAGAGGGACCATCCATGGAGAATATGAGGTTAAACATGTTATGGAACCATCTTTACAAGGCTAAACAGGTAACAATTCCACTTCTCACTTTTGTGTTTGCAAGTTAAAAAGACCTTAATCTGTAAATATTATGTCTGAAAGGCTATAGACAAGAAATGCAATATTAGCAAAAATTAAAAGCTAAAGACATCAAAAGGGACGTGTGAAGGTACATTTAGATCTGAAATTTGAATAAGAAGTCAGTCATGAAAATCTGGGGGAAAATAATTTCAGGCAAAAGGAAAGTGGTGCAAACAGATAAAAGATGTACTACTATTTTTTTTTTTTTTAGTCATTGGTTTACTGATAATGTATTTTATAAAATAAAATAAAATAGATATGTAAGGGTCCCAGATACTAGCTAAATTCAAAGAAATGGAGGAGTCTGGGTTAATAAGTTTGAAGAGCAGGTATAATTTGGTTTGATTCATGTAAACAGTTCAGAAACAATATTTCAACTTTAGAAGATGCAGTATGGAGATATCCCTTTGTCTAATCTTGAGGCTGAACATTTTGTCCAAAGGGAATGTTATTTTAATGTCCAAAGCGAACTTTAGTGGGAAAAATGTAGGTTTACACATTTGTGGAGTGAGAGAAATAGGCAGACATGATATTCCAACTATTAAATTCTTGGTTGTGACTGATACTAGAAAGGAAAACAAATAGAACCTGTTATTTCTAGCAGTCAATTTCCCAGAACAACTCTGTGAGCTTTTACCAAAAGTAGTGACCGGCTGACAGCATCTAGGGAGGGGAGGCTCTGCCAAAGAAAAAGATGCTGTTGGTTTTAATGTGCTCAAAGAACAGAAAAGGGTGATCGCAATGGAAATTTTCATAAAAGGGCAATGACGTCGGAAGTTTCCATGCCAGTGGCAGCTGCAGATTCTGTGCCTTGCTCAGCCACCTCCCCAAGGGACTTGTGTAGGACTTTAGACACCTCAACACCCTGGCTCCTGGTCATGCTCTGTTGACTGAACGCATCCACTATTCCCATGGCTCCCAGCATGGCCCTGATACCAGAGCTCTCTTCCGCTTTGAACTGATAGAAGTACAAATCTACATCACTCTTGCTTGCATTCTGTAAGTTGCCCAGGCTATCAATTTTTCAGGAGTGAGTTTATCTTCAAGCTTCTGCAGACCATTTACTTCATTTGGCAGCAGCAAACTCCTCCTTAGATCCGCATGATCAATCGTGCTTAGATCAGCAAAGCCATGCTTGCCTTTTTATGGCATTTCAGAATCTTGGCTTGCACATCCTTAAGGAAGGCAGAATTAAAGACCTTGCTCAGATCTGCTCATATTCTTGTTCAGTCCAAATTCTCCCTCTTCAGTATGTTCTTTATCAAATTCCTGGTCCCACTGCTCTTTGAAATAGACTGTGTCCACCAGAACCATATTTGCTAAGATTAGCACAACAGGTTTGCTAAGAGAGCCACTGGGAAGCAGTCCTTGATGTTCTCCATTTTTTTGGCTTTTCACTGAGGAATGAACCTTCTTTACGTTCTTCAGCAGCATTTACCTAATCAGCAGAACCCACACTGGCTAGGTACAGTTTGTTAATGTTATTCAAGTCCTGAAGAAACTGATGCATCATTTTTCCATAGAGCCTATTGGTGGTGATGTTCAGTTCATTATGCATCAGTGGGTTTCTCTGATTCAGTAAGAAGATTTTGAAATTGGTGATGCAGACATCCTGACTTTCAACCTGACCCATTGGAGCCCTTCCTTTTGTGTCTCTGTGACTTCATTAAAGTGTGTCAAATTTCCCTCTCCTTCTAAGATGATGCCATCTTAATATCCTTAACTTCATTACATATGCAAAGACTCTGTTTCCAAATAGTCACATTTAGAGGGACTGAGGGCCAGGACTTGGACTTTTCTTGGGAGACACAAGAAATCTACTACAGACCCCAGTGAACCATACCTCCTCGTATTGATGCTTTGGTGTAGTCCCTTCTTTTGTATCCAGGTGGGCCCTGTGATTCACTGGTCACCAATTAAGTGGCCCAAAAGTGACGCTGTGATTTCCGAAGCTAGATCAGGAGGACCCTAGCAGTTTTCATCTTGGTCTTTTGGAACCTTCACTTTCCTGATACTGAGATACCCTGTAAGAAGTCTTACTCCCCTGCTGGAGGCTTCACAGGGAGAGGACCTATGGAGAGGGGTGGGGTCCAGCTGAGCCTAGGCTTCCAGACTTCCCACCTCAGGCATCAGGTGAGTGAAGCCCTTCTGCACCTTTGACCACCCCAGGCTCCAGTTGAATAGCATCAAGTGGCCCCACTTAATGCCACCCCCACTTGAGGCCACGTGGGGCATGTATTGGTGGTGGTACTGGTGGGGTGATGAGGTTGAGATATTTTTTTGGAATCAATTCTTGACCCCTTGGCTCGAATACCAGCCCTTGGAGTACACACACGCACACACATGCCCCTACCTCTACCCCCACCCCTTCCCACGGGGTGTAGAGGAGAAATCCGCGACCAGGCAAACAAAGCCAAGACAAACGCGGGCACTGGCTTTTAGTAACGCCTTTTACAAATAAATCCTTTCTTTTTAAGCATTATTTTCAAATATGAAAATAACTCTTGGAAATGCATTCTTCTTTTGAAAAATGCGGAAAATCTGAAAAGCTCCCCCCATCCCCAGTGTAACCATGGTTTGATGTGCAGGGTGCTTCCACGACTTCTCTGTGTTTCTAAACACACAGTGCCCATCAACAACACACCGCTCCCCTGGCGTGTTCCGTTTTGTGGCTCACGTGCAAGCACTCACACCTCGGAAACGCTCTCACACCTGCTCTCCTCGCTTTACGAAGGGTCGTAAAGTCTCGTTCGCCTCAGCCCCCTCCGTTGGCCGCGCGAAACGACTCTAGGCCCTCCTTCCCTCTGAAGCAGAGGGGCGGGGTCGAAGACCACGGGGCCCGCGGCGGGGCGGAGACGGCGCACGGCGATGACGCATCACGGTGTGCGCGGAGACGGCGGCAGCCACGACGCAGGGGAGGGGCGAAGGCTGCGGCAGCGTCAGGCGCGTGCACACGTTGCAGCTTCTCGCTTTCGGCGGGTTTGGGGTGGTTCTGACGGCCAGGCAGGCGCACTGACAGGTAGAGCTGCAGACCGGCGGGGATGGCGACGCTCTGTCTGACCGTAAATGCAGGAGACCCTCCGCTGGGTAAGGGCCCGAGGCCGTCGACCTAAGTGGGTTGCATCAGCCGGGGAGGGTGCGGGGCAGGGAAGGTCGCCGCGCCCGGCGTTGCGCAGTGGCGGTCGCGGTGTGGGATTAGGCCTGCCGTCTTCCCGAAACTGTACACGGAGTAAGCAGCGCGGCCCTCATCTTCCGTCCTTGGCGTGTGGATCTGCTCCCGGAGACGGTTTACTCGGGCGTGGAGGGAGGCGTGGTGTGAGCCCGGGCAGGGCGACACGTTGCTCAGCCTCGGTCCTTTTCTCTAAGAGGGATGACTCTCAGCCAGCTCCCCTCTCCCTTTTTGAAGTGGCTTTCCCTAGAGACCTAGAACATAGAAACATCATTTTGAAAGTTAAAATCCCATTATCTTCGCCTCTCTTGTAGCATATCCCCCTTCCCGTCTCCCTTCCTGAGGAACCTCGTCTCAGAAAAGATCTTCAGTCCACTTCACTACTTTATGTTTTATTGGATTCAAAGGGAACCAGGCAGACGATCGTAGTCGCTGAGGTTGTATTAAAACTGAGGTTGCACTTGTTTTTAATTAATGGTGGCACGGTAATTGCTGGAACACTCAAGTATACTGCGGACTGATCGGGTTGCTTTACTACACACATCCTTATGGATGTAGTCAAGGCCAGAATAAACATCGGATCTGTCACCTTCCTAATACATCTTTTTTTTTTTTTTTTAACTGCCTAGAGTTTTATTACAGAATTATTTTTTGCATTTTACATAGTATGTGATATATTGTGAAGTCATTCTAAATATTATCAAAGGAAGTATATTATTTGAATTCAGTTGTAAATACTTTTCTTATTCATAGGCACTTATTTTAGATAGGGATTTTTTTCTCAATATATGAAATTTATTGTCATATTGGTTTCCATACACCTAATACATCTTAATTTCTATTTGGAATTGCTTTTTCTTTGTGGCTGAGGTTATTGTAGATAGATAGCTTGGAATTTCTGCTTTTTTATTACTTTGGAAAATTACACAAAAGAATTTAAGTAGTTTATTAATCTCCTATTTGGTAACGTGTTTACATAGTCTAGACTCACAGATACTTTACTAATGTGGGAGAAGTGCCGATCTTTAGATGCAGTTGACCACATACGGTTGACAGAATTATTCACTACATTTTCAGCTTTGGTGGCATTCTGAGTCTTTTGGAACAAAACCCACAATAGCCATTTTAAGTACTTTAAAAATGCTGGTGTTTGAACCTATTGGTTCCAGTAATTATGGGCTAACGTCACCCTAATCCATGAACTCCGGAAGAAATGGGTTTTGCTTTTTGGGCTGGAAAGCACTAGACAGTGTGGTCTCATGGTTACGAGCAAAGACATTTGCTTCCTGGAGACTTAGGCCCAATCCTGGCTGCCACTTACTAGTTGTGGAACATTGGCAAGTTCCTTGTTTGGCTTCTCCTACAGTTTCCTTGATTAAGAGGAATAGTATCTTCCACATAGGGTTGGTTGCCAGAATTACATGAGAGTGTAGGTAAAATTCCTAACACAATTTATGTATTTTCTAGCTGTAGTTTTTACTAATGTTACTTAGAAAATCACCTTGAAGGTGATAGACCTGTTTTCTTAGTGAATTGTAGAACTCAGAATCACATTCTGACTTAATTCTGGAAGAGAATCTTAAAAAAAATTATTGTCATTTTGAACGGTAGACCAGTTTATAGAATGTATATTTGCTTCTCTCCTTTTTTGTTTTTAATTCTTCACATTGCTTAATTAAAATACATCTTACCTTTAAATCAGTAAAATTAGATGAAACATTTAGAAAACAGATTGCATTATTGTTATTTCCCTATTTTATATGCGTTCAGCATGTGAAGTTTTAATGTTAAGATAACTTCAAACTTCAAGGTACAAGAATAGAACAAAATACTTTTCCCCTTGTACCACTGGAGAGCACACTGCAGATAATGATGCTTCAGCATCCAGAATATGCCAGTGTAGTGCTCTCTCAAGTGAGGAAAAACTTTGTGACCTGACAGGAACATCAAAATCAGGAAGTACACATTGATATCATTCTTCCATTTAATGCACAGACCCTGTTCATTCATATTCCAACACTAATTGTTCCAACAGTACTCTCCATAGTGCAGGAATCAAAATCCAGAATCATGCTTTGCACCTAGTTGTCATGTCTCTGCGGTTTCTTTCAATCTGGAATATAGTCTTAGTCTTTCCTTGACTTTCATAGCTTTGACCTCTGTGAAGGCTGAAGACCAATTACTTGAAGAATGTCCCCTGATCAGATTGTTTGATGTTTCCTTGTGGCTAGATTCAGCTACACATCTTTGGCAAGAGTAGCACAGAAGTGATTCAGTATTCTTCATTTCAACCCATTAATTGGTGCATGAAGTTGATTTTTCCCATTACCGGTGATCTAATCTCAGTTACTTAAGATGATGTCAGCCAGCTTTTCGCACTGGAAAGTTTTCCCTTTGCATTTAAAAGGCATTTTGAATGCTTTGGGACCATGTAAACATCCTACTCAAACCTTCACTTACTGGTTTCATCATCCATTGATGCTTCCTTTCCAACTTGATTATGATTAAGAAGGTGCCAAAGGTGACCTTCCAATTCTGCTGTTGTTTCTACATGTATTAGTTGGCATTTTTGTGTCAGAAGATATTTTTCTTTCCCATTAAAAAAAAATTCATAACAAAATGTACTCAAAAGTTATAATCTGTATTATTTACTTTTATTCTTTTAATTTAAAATTTTTATTTTTTGAAATCCATTTTATTGACTTACAACATGCATATACTAAACTTTGCCAATTTAAAATTGGCAAGTAACATACAGTAACCACCACAATAATGATAGAGAATATTTCTCTGATTTCAGAAAGTACCTTTATGCCCCTTTGCAGTGAGTTTCCCTTCCCCATCTCTCATCCCTGATAGTCACTGATCTGTTTTCTGTCACTGTTGTCTTTTTCTAGAATTACATATATATTGAATCATATAATATATATTCTTTTGTACATAGGATAATGCTTTGGGATTCATCTATCCTGCTGCCTGTAACAGTACTTCATGCTTTTTATTTGCCATTTAGGATTTCATTGTATGGAGACAGTAAAACTTGTGTCATTTACTTTAGTGGTTACATTGCTACTGTTTGCCAGTGGGAGCCCCTCCAAGCTGGCCTCTGTGTCCTTTTGGCATATCTATTTGTGTACTTGCTTTCTAGCACAAGATTTTCCAGGGTTATCTCGTACCTTCCCTGCCGCAGCCCTGTTTCCAGTAGAGCATGATATTTAGAAATCAATATCTGGGTGTTGGTGGCCCATGTTATCCAAACTTATAGGACTAAATGAGTCAATTTAGGATATTTAATAGGTATTGAGAGGCAGATTACACCGTGTTTTAGAGTTTGAATTCTGGACTGCCTTAGACCTGCATTCAATTCCTGAGTGGCACATATTTAGTCAAGAACTTGGGTTCATTATTTAATCCTTCCGAGCCCAGTTTCCTCCTCTGTAAAATGGAGATAAAGGTGACCACCTCTTAAGGTTACCATAAAGATTGAAAATTCCGATGACTGTAAAGCATTTAGCACAGTGTCCACCACATAGTAATCACTGAAATGTTATTAACAATAGTTTTTATAGAAGGCGCTATTCTCATTTCTTCTTGTCTTCTGAGGGAGGAAAAGATTAATTTCAGTGTCCTTAACTGGAAGCTGAACATACTCAAAAGCAGTTGGACTGTGCCAATGAATAATTTCTGATGTAATATTTCCCCAAGACCAGAAGACCATACTTTCTGTTTATAGACCATTAGGAAAAAAGTTTACTCCTTGCAGGACTTAACACTGGTTTGTTGAGTCATTCTTACTGTTTTATGATTCAAGTTTATAAAGAAAAATCTTTTCATGTCATTATTTTTAGGAGCTTTGTTGGCTGTAGAACATGTGAAAGACAATGTCAGCATTTCTGTTGAAGAAGGGAAAGAGAATATTCTTCATGTGTCTGAGTAAGTACTTTTATATCTCTGTTTTCAGTACTGAACAGCATTTTTGGAAATATTCAGAATTCAATGTTGTGTGCTTGTTTTACTTGCTAGTTGGTAGATTGTTCCTAGAAAGAAGTATGCTATTCTTCATTCTTATAAATTTTTTTTTTTTTTCAACGTTTATTTATTTTTGGGACAGAGAGAGACAGAGCATGAACGGGGGAGGGGCAGAGAGAGAGGGAGACACAGAATCGGAAACAGGCTCCAGGCTCTGAGCCATCAGCCCAGAGCCTGATGCGGGGCTCGAACTCACGGACCGCGAGATCGTGACCTGGCTGAAGTCGGACGCTTAACCGACTGCGCCACCCAGGCGCCCCCTATTCTTCATTCTTTTTTTTTTTTTTAAATTTTTTTTTCAACGTTTATTTATTTTTGGGACAGAGAGAGACAGAGCATGAACGGGGGAGGGGCAGAGAGAGAGGGAGACACAATCGGAAACAGGCTCCAGGCTCTGAGCCATCAGCCCAGAGCCCGACGCGGGGCTCGAACTCACAGACCGCGAGATCGTGACCTGGCTGAAGTCGGACGCTCAACCGACTGCGCCACCCAGGCGCCCCCCCCATTCTTCATTCTTAAAAGAAGTATATCCAGAGACACATATTTGTCAGTAAGGTATCTGATCCCACTTATAATCTAAAAGAAAGTAGAAATGTACAGAAAGATTTATACATGAGGTTTTTTTTTTTAAGAGTGAAGAATTTTTAATCATTGTCTATTTTTGAGAGACAGAGTGGGGGAGTGGGGGAGGGGCAGAGAGCGTTTGAAGCAGGCTCCAGGCTCTGAGCTGTCAGCACAGCTGACATGACAATGCGGGGATTGAACCCATGAGCCGTGAGATCACGACCTGAGCCAAAGTCAGATGCTTAACTGACTGAGCCACCCAGGTGCCCCTATACATGAGGGTTTTTAATTCTACTGTGATTTATTCTGGTAGAAAATTGGAAATATTCAAAATTAGTAGTAATAGCAAATAAATATGGTAAATCCACAGCATGGAATGTTAGGCATCTGTGAAAAAGCTTATGAAAAACTTTTAGTGATGGGTTATATTTACAATAGAATGTTAATTAAAAAAACAGAACGTAAAGATAAAATCACATATTTGCATAGAAAAATATGTTTGAGAAGTGTGCAGCACTTTTAATAGTGTCTGTTTCTGGGTGATGGAATTATGGGTGTTTGGGTTTTTTTTTCCTTCTCTGTTTTCCAAGTTTTCTACAATGAGCGTATACTATATGTTCTTGATTAAAGTGAATCATTTGCATCCTGGGATATATGGGAGATTAAACATCTTTCTTTTGGAACCCACTGGAAAGAATAAAAAGAACTGGAAAGGGAGATATTATTCTCTTTAATTTTTGTTTAATGAAACTAAGAAATGGACACAACCTGGTTTCAGATTCTTTTAACAGTATTTCACCAGATAGTAGAATCTAGACCAAATTGAAAGAAAATTTCAAGGATATTCTCCAGCAAGGTGCAGATTTGAAAAGTGTTGAAAGGTTCATAATAAACTGACAGAAAGACTTATTTTGGGAAAGGGGCAAGATACACAAAAACACATACTCAAACACACTCTTCCACTCCCCTCTCCTCCTTCCTCCCAGTGTAGTTGTATCGTAATTTTGATTAGGTCACCTTTCAGTGTTTACAGTGTAATGACCTAGTAAGTTTTACTCACTGCTGAGCCACATACTATGATTACTTTTTGTGTACAACTTTTACTTTTCCATGGAATAATTGTTTGCTTTGTTCTCTTTTGAAGCCTGTCTGATTCCTGATCTTCTGTTCTGTGTGACTTTGGGAATTTGCAGGAATATTTTCTGGTGATTCAGTATTCTGAAATTTCACAGTGATATGCTTTAGTGTGGGTCTGGTTTTTTTTGTTAAGATGTTAAAGTAATCACTACCCCCAACCTGGGGCTCGAACTCACAACCATGAGATTAAGTCACATGTTTTACCGACTGAGCCAGCCACGTGCCCTGTGTGGGCCTTTTAAAAAATCTCTTCCACTGGGTGCTTGGTCTCTTTTAAATGTGGAATGGAAATCCTTCTGTTTTGGAAAATGTTTAAAAATTTTTGATGATTTTCTCCTCCATTTTCTGTTCTTTATATGGATATTAGGATTAAGTATCACCTTCACTTTCCCTCTATTTTTTTCTTTTTACTTTCTGGAGTGTTCTTCAACTTTATCATCCCATTTTTTCTATTGAGTTTTTTCTATTTTTGCTACTATATTTTTAGTATCTAAGAGCTGTTTTTTATTTTTTGGGTACTTCTCTTAACAGTATCTTGTTATTTTATGATTGCAATATATTGTTTCGTTTTCTTTTTCCTAATTTGTCCAGGTTGCATTTTACTATGTGCTTATTTTGGTTACTATTTTTTAAGTTAAAAGCTTTCTTCAAATATTTGGTAATTCCTGATGACCTTCTTAGATTTTGGTAGGAATTTAAAGCTGTTTGCAAATTCTGACCTCAAGGGTGGGCTTGTCAGCTCTGAGCATACTTTGGTCTGATTGAGCAGTTTATTTAGTGGGAACTTCTGATGTTAGTATCCTTAGTTATTTCTTCTTAAGCTGATGAGATTATTCAATGAAGACTTTCAGTCTCTTGTTTAGAAGGTAAAGAGTTCATACCAGAATATTTTGGGAGCTGAGAGAGGGAAGAAGGCTAAAGATCTCAGCATCTAGTATATGTATATTCATTTACCCAGTTACTTGCATAAACCAACTCAGCAGTGACCAATTTCCGCCAGTTGAGAGACCCTCTGTTTTAGTGCTTAGAGAATAAACCTCCAGTTTTTGCCAAGATTGAATAAGAGAAGCAGCCCAGGTGTGCAGAATAGGGTTTGATGGTATCTATTTCCAGCTGATTCTCTCTTTTTTTTTAATGTTTATTTATTTATTGTGAGAGAGAGAGAGTTTGTGCGCGCACGCAAGTTGGGGAGGGGCAGAGGGAGAGGGAGAGAGAGAATCCCAAGCAGGCTCTGGGCTGTCCGTGCAGGGCCTGAATTGGAGCTTGACCCCATGAACCATGAGATCATGACCTGAGCCAAAATCAAGAATTGGACACTTAACTGAGCCACCCGTGTGTCCTCCAACTGATTCTTAAATAGACTTTTTACCAGCCCTCCTAATTTTAGCCCCAGTTCATTCTTATTTCCATTCCTAAGTCTTTTGTGGATTCTAAAATTGAAGTTAGGTTGGTTTTCAGCTTTGTCCACTGTCTGCTTAAGATTCGGTTTTTTCAGACCTGTTAAATTCATCTCTCTAGCTTCTGAATTTTTATTGTTATTCTTTCTTTTCCTTAGTCTCTTTTTCCTATGGGTGTGTGTCTTTTTAAAAAATAATTTTTACAGAACAGTTTTTATATGGTTTGATCTGTCATCTTTACTTGGAAGTTGATACAACTAGCATCTTTATGACTGTATATCCTTGACTTCTCTGCCTTGATTTATTTTACATCAGTTACTCTTGATATCCCAATTATATTTTCATATTTTCACCACTGAATAGACAATAGTTAGAAGGACAAAGCAGTATAGATAGTCCACTCTTAACTGAATTGTCAGATTTAACTGAACATTCAGAACATATTGGAATTTGATAGAAACAGTAAAGAATGAATTAGGCAGGTTGTTTTTTTTTAGGCAGATTTTTTTTTAAACTGTAGTAGAAAATACATGGTAAATGTAAGGGTTCTATTTTTACAGTTCTTCGTAAGTCTCATGACTCCTACTGATTTGCTAGAGCTATGGTAATATTTTATCTCCTGCTTGTATTCTAGAAATGTGGTATTCACAGACATAAATTCCATACTTCGCTACTTGGCTCGAGTTGCAACTACAGCTAGGCTCTATGGCTCGAACCTGCTGGAACATACTGAGGTAAGGAAGGAACACTTCCTTGGGTTTGTTTTCTTTTGTTTTGATTTATACTTCTATTCTTTTGAGAACTTCATTTTATTGTTGACTTATGTATGATTATTCTATTTAAGGTTATTGATGGAGTTTTAGTTACAGACCTAGCTAAGGAATTCTCATCTTATTTTTATTTTCAGGAAAAAACTTCCTAGCTCCTAAATTTCAACTTTTAATCCCCACCAGCAGTCCTTTTGGGTCAGTGAGTGCTGTCTTCTTCATAGAGTCCTAAAATTTCATACCTGGATGTAACTGTATAGATCATCTCCTGCAACTCCCTTAACGTTACAGATGAGGCAGCAGGCCTAGAAAATTACGAGGTTTTCCCAGGGTCACACACATAGTTTGGATTCTCTTTTCCTTTCTAGGTACATACTTTGATTAATTATAGCAACAGTAGATTAACTTCCTGTACAGTTGTTGAGATGCTTTTCTCTTTGTTTGTAGTCAGCTCTAATTTTCCTAAATTTGCAAAATTTGAAATACAAAGAATAGTTTCCTAGGAATTTACTTTTAAATTTTGCAGGTGGATAATCCCCTGCCGGTTTTGATCAAGTTGGTTATTCCTTCCTGCTGCTGCCAGTTTTCAAATCATTTTCTTCCTTGAAGTGCCCCTCCACACCCCTGCAAAAAGAAAAAACAGAAAAATGAATGAAATTAAAATGAAAAATGAATGAATGAAATTTGTTTATTTTAATGCCAATTTAGATCCCAGGCAACCAGAATTAAATCCACATAATGGCAGATTCTGTAATTGGAGATAAGATAGGCATGTTTCTAACTAAGACCATTTGTTTGTTTAAATCTAAACCGTGGTGTGCATTTATTTTCCATCTTTTATGTTCACAGATTGATCACTGGCTGGAGTTTAGTGCCACAAAATTGTCTTCATGTAATTTGTTTACTTCTGCAATCAACGAGCTCAATCATTGCCTGTCTCTGAGAACATACTTAGTTGGAAATTCCTTGAGCTTAGCAGATTTATGTGTTTGGGCTACCCTAAAAGGTATCAATTATTCTTTCTGAAGGTTGTTCTATTTTAATTGATATTTTGATGGGTAAGAGGTGTACATATTTCTGCATATGTGAATATATACATACATATACATGTGCATACACAGAAACATACCCACATAGAAAGAGTCACTTCGGACTTCCTTGCAAAGGAATGACCACCTGCTATTTTATGCCGGTTAAGTCACAGGGATTCCCTATCCTTTGCTGTCCCTAGAGGTCATCTTTCTCACTAATCCATCTCCCTTCTGCCTATGAAGCTGACCTTGGCCCTGCTAAAGAAGCCCTCATCCCATTTATGTCAGCACCTCTCCTGTCTCAGCCATTCCTTTACTCCAGACATTGTTGTCTCTGATTATGGGTGTATATGTGTTTGGGGGGTAATCTGGAGTTGTTTCTCTTGGGGGTCACTGATCTGCTCTTCTGTGACTAGTTTGTAACAGGGTAAGATTATGGGATTGATGAGAGGTATAAAGGGGACTTGAATTTTGTTATTTTGGATTTTGTTATTTTCTTTTTTTTTTTTTAATTTTTTTTTTTTCAACGTTTATTTATTTTTGGGACAGAGAGAGACAGAGCATGAACGGGGGAGGGGCAGAGAGAGAGGGAGACACAGAATCGGAAACAGGCTCCAGGCTCTGAGCCATCAGCCCAGAGCCTGACGCGGGGCTCGAACTCACGGACCGCGAGATCGTGACCTGGCTGAAGTCGGATGCTTAACCGACTGCGCCACCCAGGCGCCCCTTGTTATTTTCTTTAAAAAAAAAAAAAAATAGAAGCAAATACGCCAGAAGGTTTTATCATTCTTTAATTCTGCATTATGTGGCATTTTTTACATTATGTGTAATATTTTTGTGGCTAAAACTTTTCTCCAAATTCAATTAAATTGTTATTAAAATAACCAACATAAAATGAAGTCCTTTTCTAATTAAATGTTTTCATGTATAGGTTTGACATTGTTGTCTTTTTTTTATTTCTGACTTAATATGTGTGAAAAGGAAAATAATATCTTAAGGATGTAGCTTTGTGATGTTAATTAAATTTTCCTTCAGTGCCTACTTTTGATGTTACATCTGAAGAAATGAGCTACTTCTTGATCTTGATTTCTATTTTGTTTTCTAGTGGATATACATGAAGTTTTTCCTTATCTACGAAATGTGGCATTGGTTGGGGTGCCTGGGTGGCTCAGTCAGTTAAGTGACCCACTCTTGGTTTGGGCTGTGGTCATGATCTCACAGTTCTTGAGATTGAGCCCTGTGTCGTCAGGCTGTGCCCTGACAGGGCAGAGCCTGCTTGGGATTTTCTCTCTCCCTCCCCTCAAATAAACTTTAAAAAAAAAAAAAGAAGTGTGGCATTGGCCTTACAGTGGGTGTGTGGTGGTGGTGGTGAGAGCAGGATTTAGTATTCATTTCATTGAGTTGAACTGCAGAAATAGTTTTAATTACCTTTTGTGAATTCTGTAAAGTATGTTAAAGAATTACATGAAAACATTGCAGTGTGTGTCTAGATTTAAAATGTTTCATTATGGAAGTGTACCTTTTTTTTTTTTTTTTTTTTTTTGTAAGTAGACTCCACACTCAACAGGGGGCTTGAACTCAAGACCCTGAGGTTAAGAGTCACATGCTCCACCGACTGAGCCAGCCAGGCGCCCCTATAGAAGAACAACTTTAAGCCATCTTGTTTATTTAAATTAACTACAACTAGAACTTTGCTTTCAAAGTCGCAGATTTATTGAATGGTTTTAAAATTATGTTTGCTAACAGGAAATCCGGTGTGGCAGGAACAGTTGAAACAGAACAAAACTCCAGTGCATGTCAAACGCTGGTTTGGCTTCCTTGAAGCCCACCAGGCCTTCCAGTCCGTAGGTACCAAGTGGAACGTTTCAACGACCAAAGCTAAAGTGGTGAGCCATTTTTAATGCTGAGACTGTAGATCTGAAAAGAAAATTATTCCTACTAATAGTTTTTTTTTTTCCCCTTTCCATCCATGAAAAAGGATCTTCTTGGAAAAATCTGCCAAGGCTATTATAAAGTTTTGGCTTACCTTTAATTATTTAACTACATAAAGCTTAATCTTTGTAATTATATGTCTAAAACATTATGGTCATCCGGTGTATGTCCCTTAGGAAATCCAAACTCCAAGTAACTAAAACCTTTTTATAGCTATACCGTATTTTCTTTCTCCTGACTCTCTCCTGTTTGTTGATTTTTAACCATTGAGTCCTAGGCTTCTGCAGAGCCTTTTTGTTGATTCTCTAGGACATGTGACGTAGAGTACAGTAGAAAAGATCCTCTTCCCAAGGTCTCTGTACTGTGATCTGTTTGACATATTAGGCATGTATAGTAAAGTTTAAAGATTTTCTGGCACAGTAAAATTTGAAAACTACTGTCTGCTTGGGTAAAGACACCACAGTCCACTCAGCTGTTTTGGCTAAAAATCTTCATTCATCCTTCACCATTTTTTTCCCATGAAATCAATCAACAGGTTGTGTTCTCATATCTATGTTTTCTGTCTCCACTGCTTTTGATTTTTATTGAGGCCTCATTACCCCCTGTTGATTTAATACCATAATCTCATCAAAGGTCTCTCTCTTTTCTAGTTCAGCTTCTGCACTGGGCTGGGTATCATTTTAGAAAGTACAAATAAATGGCCCCATTACCCCCTGAGATTTCCTCATAGCCTAAAACCTAAAAGCAAGTTCATAAGAGGCTTTGTATTTTGGACCTTGTCAACAGCTTCAGCTTCTTTGCTCATTCACCCACCCCATGTATTTCTAACTTTTCATAGACATAGCATTGTCTTTGTGTCTTACCTGTGCTGTTACCCCTTTTCTTAGAATGAATACCTTCTACATTCTGCATCTGATGTATCTCCACATACTTTTTAAGGTCCAGCTTGGTTCTTACCTCCTTTTAAGCTTTTCCTGATGACCCTAGATGCTGTTGGTTAACTTCAACTCACTGCTGTAACGCATTCTATACGTACATATGTATGGTCTGTTGCCAGTGTTTAGTTTTATTTATGTCCTTCACAAGATTTGGGGTCCTTAAGTGCAAGGATGACGTTCTAGTCATCATTTGTCTTGTAACCGTGCCTGGCACATAGTGGGTATTGAGTATTTGTTGAACGAGTGTATTCTTAAACATTTAACGATGTAACTATTTTATATGTTGTTTTTCTTCTGCTTTTCAGACATCTGAGAAAAAGCAAGATGTTGGGAAATTTGTTGAGCTTCCAGGTGCTGAGATGGGAAAGGTTACTGTCAGATTTCCTCCAGAGGCTAGTGGGTAAGAAAATGTAACTTGTAATTACAATGAAATATATTTAATGGAAAAGCTTAAAGACCATTAAATGCTTTTAATATTACTAGATTACTAATATGGAAGAAAATAAGTAAGGTTTTAATTGTGGGGGGGTCAAATTTCTGAACATTTAAGTCTATTATAATTAATGTTAATGTATTGAATTTGTAGTTTTAGCTTTTTAAAGCAATTAGAGAGACAACATTGTTCTTTTACTCCAGATGGAATTTTAATTATAAATAGGAAACTTTCCATGAATAGAAACCTTAAGTTTTATTTACATTTTGAGATTTTTAGGCTCTCATTTAATAGGGATTTGTTTTGTATCCTGAGCAGTCCGTTTGGTGAGCAGAAGTTATGGTAGAGTTATTTCTAAGTTACTTTTTTCCGAAATAGAGAAAATGGCATCCTGAAAAGCCTATTCTTATTGAATTCTTTCTGTCGTTAGCATGTTTCCCAACCCCTTTCACTTTTGGCACCAATAGAAAATAATATTTGAAGGGTGCAATAGAGAAGAAGACTGCTCTGTCTGGTGGTCACCAGCCTGGGGCTGTCTCAGGCCTTGCCCAGCATTACCCAAGGTCAGGGGGAGTCCACCTTTGCACCAGCCTCTGTGAGCATACCGGACAAGCTTTGTGATAGCCCCTTTCCTGTGATAGTGAGTAATACAGTAAAATACCTCTTATTAATGCCAGAATTTTGCTTAATTTCAGATTTTCTTACCCATTTGTGGTAAGTGGAATGTGTAGATAACAGAAAGTGGCAGATAAGGAAAAATCCATTTTATTTTAGCTGTTCTTAAGAGTTCTCCACAAAATTTTCATAAGCACCATTGACAAGAAAATCTGTTTTAGAATTCTACATTTTCTCTCTGCTTTTCTAAGTTTGCTGATTTTGGTGTCAAAGGATTGATGGAAGGGGATGAAAGAGAAATAAGGATTTTGGGAAATTCACAGACTAAATCATTAAGTGATCGATGGGTAGTTGACTAAGTGGAATCTCATAGATAAGACTTCTCATACACACTTAATTCCTACTGACATCTTGGGTCCATGCGGCCCTGTGTTCTGTTCCTGTGTGCTTACTGCGACAGGTCATGCTTTCCCGTTGGGAGTGAGTGACTTTAAGGGTTTGATAAAAAGCCACTTTCTAAGCAGTGGCTGTTTATAGCTGCGGCATTTGGACATTTGTCCTTTTAGAATCTTCTTATATTTTTGTCACCATCATTTCTTGGAATAGTGAGTGCCTCACATTTATAATTACTCTGTAAAACACATTTGTCTGCCATAAGTCATGTCAATTTCAGAGACCATAGTCTTGGCCAAATACAATTTTGGGATTTGGAATATAAATTAATGTTCAGGTATTTTGGGAATTTTCTTTTTTGTTTGGTGGGTTTTTGTTTTGTTTTCTTATTCATAATTTTTGTCCTATCCCCGTATACTGCTAAAGAATTCTTTACTTTTTCTTTTTTCTTTTTCTATGTCTTTCATGAAGGGCCAGAAGGCACGGCTTCAGCCCTGTTTCTTTCTGTTTTTTTTTTTTTTTAAGGTTTATTTTTGAGAGAGTGCGCAAGCTGGGGAGGGGTGGACGGAGAGAGAGAATCCAGGCTCCGCACTGTCAGCGCAGAGCCCCATGCAGGGCTCAAACTCACAAACTGTAAGATCGTGACCTTAGCCGAAATTGAGAATTGGACACTTAACCACCTGAGCCACCCAGGCACCCCAGCCCTTTTTCTTATTCCTAGCTAACATATATAGAAGCTGTTATGTACAGGTACTATCAAACACTATACACACAGCGTTTTAATCCTCACAGCCCTGTGAAGAAAGCACCGTTAACATCTCCGTTTTACAGATGGTTTCGGAAACTGATTCATTCAACATTTTAGTAATTTGCCAAACTCAAACCCGTGCTATCTGGTTCTAGAATCCATTTGACTTAAAGTTCTATTGCCTATGTTTGTTATGGGTGGCAGAAGCCCTATTCAGCATAAGTGCTGACTGTGACATAGCGCGAATCTCACTTTTTTAGCTGTTCCAATTAGGTTGTTTCTTGAGCTGATTACTATTTTAGTTACCTTGTGAATATTTCATAGTCTTGTTAGCTTTCTTGACATTTAGACTTGTTAGAACTGCACACATTATTTCAGGTTCAGAATAATATCTTTAACATTTTTTTTTAATTTTGTTTTTTTAATCTTTATTTTTGAGAGAGAGAGAGAGAGAGAGACAGAGTGCGAGTGGGGGAGGGGCAGAGACAGAGGGAAACACAGAATCTGAATCAGCACAAAGCCTGACGCAGGGTTGAAACTCACGAACCGTGAGATCATGACCTGAGCTGAAGTCGGACGCTTAACCTACTGAGCCACCGAGGTGCCCCCAGAAATAATATCTTTAAGTGTAAGATAATGGTTTGATTTCCTCATTCCTCTTAAATTAATTCTTTTGTGTAAAGCCTAGCACATTAACTATCATATAGTATGGGTAGTCAGTGATTAGTAGTTGTCTTTTTTTTTCTGTTTTTAATGATACGTATAACATGATACAAGTATAACACTTTCCATGAAAACTGCAGTAGGTGTTTCTGTTTCTTTCTTGGAACTCACGGTCCTTTGTTTTATTTTACTTTCGGTAAACCTTTTATTTTAGCATAGTTTTAGATTTACAGAAATGTAGCAAAGATAGTACAGAAAGTTCCCACATATACCGTACCCAGCTGTCCACGATCTTAACATCTTACATTACTCTAAGGTACCATTGTCACAAGTGGTGAACCGATATCAGTATATTACTATTAACACCTAAACTCCATACCTTTTTTTGGATTTCATTAGTTTTTTTTTTTTTTTTTTTTTTTTTTTTTTTTTTAAATTTTTTTTTTCAACGTTTATTTATTTTTGGGACAGAGAGAGACAGAGCATGAACGGGGGAGGGGCAGAGAGAGAGGGAGACACAGAATCGGAAACAGGCTCCAGGCTCTGAGCCATCAGCCCAGAGCCCGACGCGGGGCTCGAACTCACGGACCGCGAGATCGTGACCTGGCTGAAGTCGGACGCCCAACCGACTGCGCCACCCAGGCGCCCCTGATTTCATTAGTTTTTAACTAATGTCCTTTTTCTGTCTTAAAATCTCATCTGGGATACCAGTGACAGCCTTTTATTTTATATAGAAAGTTTTGAATAGCCGTAAATGCATTGCTTTGTACTTGTCTGCATTAACTGGTGCATATAAATCCTTCTTAACATTGAATCATTGATCTAGAATGCTGCGTGAATTTCTAAAACATGGATAGATTTAAAAACTGGTGTGAAGACATGCAAGGAATTGTATTTTCCTCTCCCCTGTTGACCCCAGCTGAGATCAGAGGTGGGCGAGAAACTAGGAGACTAGCACAGGGGGACGGTGGCTACCGTTGTCAGTGGCACCTAATAAAAGTTCGTGAGAGCGGATTATTAAACTTCCTCACTTCATGCCCTGTTTGCTGCCCAGGAAAGTGTATTTTCATCGTTAGTGGTACAAGATACTGCTTTTTACCCACTTCACTGATCAAGGGAAATGGTGACATATTATATCAACAGGGCCTGTGATACATTTTATTCTTTGTAATTGCCAACTGCCCATAGGAACAGAATAGTATTTTCACAGATTGCGATTCATGGAGCGTTGGTCCTGGATGAGACCTGTAAAGTCCTTTAGTTGAAATCCTTGTATTTTGGCTTTTGAGAAAATCGAAGCCTTGAGAATAAGTGGCTCTTCTGCAGCTTCCCGATTCCCGCGTGTCCGTCCACGAGTTAGCATGTGGCGGTGGCGATCTCAGAGGCGCCTCTCGCTGGCGTGCACGAGGTGGGTGCTCTGTCCACCGCAGAGTCAGGTCTCTGTGTAGACGCACTCCCGTGTAGCCCTGGACACCGTTTTCCAGGAAGCAGTTTTCCCCTAACTAAACGACCACTCATTTCCTCTGTAAAAAAGAAAAAGATTCTCTTAAGGTGGTAACGTGAGTAAATCACTTGTCTCTTTGTGAGATGTTCCATGTGAAATTGTTTCTTGTGATGACTTTATAAATGTTGTAGTGTCTTTTTCTTCCTGTGAGGGTCAGCTTTTCTATCAGTACTTTCTTGTTAGAAAATAAACTATGACGGGAGTACCAACTAGAAGGATTTTTGTTTAGTTCTCATCTCCTCAGGAAGGTTAAGTTCAAGTATTTAGGTAAAACATGTTAATGAGTTTCTTTGTGAAATGTTTTTGTTTTAGTTACTTACACATTGGGCATGCAAAAGCTGCTCTTCTGAACCAGCACTACCAGGTTAACTTTAAAGGGAAACTGATCATGAGATTTGATGACACAAATCCCGAAAAAGAAAAGGAAGATTTTGAGAAGGTAATTAAAGGTGTAGTGATGACCCTTTGTCAGAAAAGTTAATTAAAATTAGAGGGTGACTGGATACCTTCATGGTAAGAAAATAAATGAAGTTTGTTCTCATAGCTGCCTTTTTCCCTCATCTGTCTATTCTGTGTCTGAGACCTAAGGCAAGCAATATTGAGCTCCTATAGCAAAAAACTTCCACTTACTGTTTTCTTCCTCAATTGTACAATTTTACCAAAGTGCTATGTTTTCCTATAAGTACCAATTTCTTAAATGAATTGGTCACTAGAGACAGGTTTCCTTTCTGTCATATAATTGTAAGTGTGTGAATGAAACAAACACCAAGTAGGTATCGGAAAATGGGGAGGTTTCTTGGCCTCTTCTATCCTCTTTGTTCAGAAGCACTGCAATATGTTCAAAGAGAGGGCAAATGATTGTCGGTATGACCAATAATAACCAGTTTTCCAGAGTAAATGGAAAGCTCCATCATGAAATCAGCTTTCTCAGCTGAAAATTTGGAGACTAGTATAATGATTATCTTTTTTTTTTTTTCTTTTCTGACCTAATATACAACTTGTACAACCATTTTCAGGCTTTTTTTTTTTTTTTTTTTTTTTTTTGACTGATGGTGTGTTATTACATTTGCCCAAATGCAGTATCAAGGATTGAAAATACACAAGAAAATGCAAAAGATAAGTTGATGGTTATTTTGGATTCTCTTTGCAGGTTATCTTGGAGGATGTTGCAATGTTGCATATCAAACCAGATCAATTTACTTATACCTCGGATCATTTTGAAACTATAATGAAATACGCAGAGAAGCTAATTCAGGAAGGGAAGGCTTATGTGGATGATACTCCTGCTGAGCAGATGAAAGCAGAACGTGAGCAGAGGATAGAATCCAAGCATAGAAAAAACTGTAAGGCTCATTTAATGTCTTATGTTTTAATTGGCGGTCTTGTGTTCTACTTCTTTAGTAGAACAAGATTTCTGTGAAAGATGCTGGTTTGAGACCCATTTGGGAATGTGATCCATACGTTCATCACAGATTTCTTTTTTTCTTTCGTTATCATCTTTACATTGTTACTACTTTCTTGGTGTCACAACTACATGTGAAGTGTGTGTGCCCGTAGTTGTGCCCATAGTGTCTCGCTGCACTTGGTCCTTTGCATTGCGTTCATTCCATTGCAGTGAGTACTTCTGCAATTCTTTGTAGTTCTCCCAATTTAAATACTTAGCCTTTCTAAGAGGTTCAGTGATCATGTTATTAGTACCTGAATCTTCTTTTCAGCATGTGAATGTAACATGTAAGCTTAGTTAGTACAACTCTATACCTCTGAGATATCACTTAACGAAAAAGCATATTTCTTATTCATTACTTGTCTCCTGAGCTACTGATTGGGGCTGTTTTTATTCTGCATTTATGTTGCCATAATGTCACATTTGGGAAGTGTATAGTGAATTGTTGTCAAATTGTTAAAAAGTGTTTTTTTTCCCCTTTTTGAGGTTTCCCTAACATTTTCAAAAATAGTTAACAACTGTATTTTTAGACTCATTTGATTTTTTTTGAGGACAAAGTGTCCGTCATATCTTCAGGAGGTTCCACAGAGAGTCATTGTTTAATAGTTCTTTCTTACCTGCATGGGGCAGGTTTTCAGTATTTTCACAAGATAGAACCATAGCTACTTGGGACAGAATTTTCTGGGATGAAATTTGTATCATTGTTTTCTGTGATCTCTCTCTCTTTTTTTTTTTTTGATCCAAGAGTCTCCTGTTTTCCACTGGAATGACTGACAGTGCTTTCTGGTAGCCCATGGACTCAGGCTCACAGCCCACGTCATGTTCTTTACATGGGCACAGGCTGTATCACTGATGCCTGTGGGCACTGTGGATCAGGCCAGTCTGGTCTGTCCCCTGAGCATGAGGAGGCAGAGGAACAGAATGCTTATGCTTCAAAAGCAGAATTAAATTTGAGACGCTCAGGGGCTGGCTAGCTGTGCCTTGATCGGCAAGTGGGAAACACAGGGCGAGAAAAACCTTCAAGTCTCATGTTTCGTCTCTTACCCTTACTTTTATTTATTTATCTCAGTGGAAAAAAATTTTTATTTAGTTTTGGAAGAGAGACAGAGTACGAGCAGGGGAGGGGCAGAGACAGAGGGAGACACAAAATCTGAAGCAGGCTCCAGACTCTATTAGCACAGAGCCCGATGCGGAGCTCAAACTCGTGAACCAAGAGTCATGACCTGAGCTGAAGTAGGACAATGAACTGACTGAGCCACCTAGGTGCCCCAGGTCTCTTACCCTTAATGAGTACTATATAAGTGAAATGTATTGCTTTGACTTCTAAAAACATATTCATAGAGCACTTTTCCTAAGTGTTTTTTGTGAGACTTCTTCATAAAAAATGATGCATTTAGGGGCGCCTGGGTGGCGCAGTCGGTTAAGCGTCCGACTTCAGCCAGGTCACGATCTCGCGGTCCGTGAGTTCGAGTCCCGCGTCAGGCTCTGGGCTGATGGCTCAGAGCCTGGAGCCTGTTTCCGATTCTGTGTCTCCCTCTCTCTCTGCCCCTCCCCCGTTCATGCTCTGTCTCTCTCTGTCCCAAAAATAAATAAACGTTGAAAAAAAAAAAATGATGCATTTACTCTTCGTACCACGTATTGGAACTATGATGGTATTTTAATTTATTTTTTATTTTATTTTTTTTAATTTGTATATTTATTTTTAAGAGGCCACGTTCGTTTCTATTGACAACTCATTCTCTACATACATACAGTTATGGTATTTTTAAACTAGGGGAGTGTGCTTATAATAGAAAAGTAAACTATTAAAATAATTTCAGTTCAACTAGGTTAGTAATATATTAGATAAACTGTAATATAATTAATCTTACAGCTATTGAGAAGAATCTACAAATGTGGGAAGAAATGAAAAAAGGGAGCCAGTTTGGTCAGTCCTGTTGTCTGAGAGCAAAAATCGACATGAGTAGTAACAATGGATGTATGAGAGACCCAACGCTTTATCGCTGTAAAATTCAGCCGCATCCAAGAACTGGAAATAAATACAAGTAGGTGTTATCTCTTTCATTATGCTAGGCAGCCTACTGTGATTTCACTTTGATTGACTCTACACTCAGAGTAGATGCAGAATAGTCAAGAGACCTGGATCTTTGTTCACTCATAGATTAATAACTGCTTTTGGTAAAGCATGTAACCTAATCTCTTGGGCTGTTTACTCACCTATTGATTAAGGTTATACTAGGTTGTTTCTAAGGTACTTCCTTAAGGTCCTTCAGTTTGCCTAAAGTTGCTTTTTACGTATCGATTAGGTGTATTGTGGTGTGTATCTTTAGGAGATCTTTTTCTTCCTCTTATAAACTTGGATTCTGCTGGGCATAAGTTGATTCACAAAAAAAAAAAAAGGTGGTAGACTTGAAACTTTACAGAAATGTGAGCATTATAAGAAAATATGTGGGTTCTTTTTTTCTAGTTTTGATTAGTTTTCTAAGTGGGTCTTCAGTTAAAAGATTCTTTTTCTTTAAATGGGTTCCCCTTCTCCATTAATTTACCATATAAAGCAACCATAGAATATATTTTTTTTATACTTTGAAGAAACCCACTATAGGTAAATACTGAATCATAACTTCTGGAGAGATTAGTGAATGTAAATGATAACCTGTTTAGCTAATGTGACTTTAAACTTGTGGGTATAGATCTGTGTGTCCGTATGTAGACAAACACATTATGGGTGTGGTTACACATGTATACACAAATCTTTCGTTGTTTTTTTTTTTTTTTTTTAATAAGTGTCATTTTTAACGGTGCTTACTCATTTTACTAGGCAAATACTTTGAATACATTGGAAAAGTTAATTTGGATGTGCATTTTCAGTATGAAATAATTGCTAAGCATAATGAAGTAGAAGTTTAATGAAGTTGTAGCCTAAAAATTAGAAGGCATAATACGGCATATTTTTTAAAATTCAAATTAAAAGTACTTGTGCATTATGTACATTATATTAATCAGGAATTGTTTTTAAGACTATTCCATCTTAAATAGAATTTTAATTAACTTAGTTTTCTTCCCTTTTACTTGTCAGAGAAGGAAATGCTTTGTTCTTGAATTCATTTAATTACAGGAGATTAAGCATAAGGATTTACTTGAGTGTGGGATTAATTAAGATATTGGAAAGCTAAAATTTCCCTTGAATTATTAAGTACAGTTGACTCTTGAGCGGGGGTTGTGCAGTCAGAAATCTGTATATAACTTTGGATTCCCCAAAAACTTGACTATTAATAGCCTCCTATTGACCAGAAGCCTTACTGATAACACAATTAACACATATTTTGTTTGTTATATGTAATATATATTGTGCTCTTAAATAAGTCAGAGAAAAGAAAATGTTGTTAAGAAAATCGTAAGGAAGAGAGAATACATTTATAGTGCTGTATTGTATTTATAAAAATTCATGTGTAAGTGGACCCATATAGTTCCAATTTGTGTTGTTCAAGGTCAACTGTATGTATATTGCTTATTGTTTTCTACCATGGTATACATTGGCCATTACAGAAATGTGATTGTGGAATTTGCTGTGAATTGGTTTGAATATTGAGTGGGTTAACTGATTTATTTTCCTCAAAGACTGATGTTTTGATATGCTTTGATAATATTATGGGTTGTAAAACCTATTATTTTTAAGAAATTCCTAACTTGTAAGGAATTATTTCAAATTACTGTTGCTGTTTATAATGCATGATCTAATATGGAAAGGGTAAAATGCTTTATTTTGCTTTTAAAAATATTCTTTTTTTCCAGTGTGTATCCGACATATGATTTTGCCTGCCCCATAGTAGACAGTATTGAAGGTGTTACACATGCCCTGAGAACAACAGAATACCATGACAGAGATGAACAGTTTTATTGGATTATTGAAGCCTTAGGCATAAGAAAGCCGTATATTTGGGAATATAGTCGATTAAATCTCAACAACACAGTGCTATCCAAGAGAAAACTCACATGGTTTGTCAATGAAGGATTGGTAGACGGATGGTATGTTTACTGTTACTTAGAATTGAGAGGAAGTAAGAACGTGGTATATCAGTGATTTTAAAACTTTTGAGTGGTGGGGAGGATGAATGGGAAGAGGTGGAATGGGTGGGTCTCTAGGGTTTTTGGTCCTTGTCTTTATTCCATCCAGTGCATCGGGTCCCCTCCCCCTCCCCTTTATTTTCATGCTACAAACACAGAGTGCCCATTGTGGACCCTGGTGCATGGGAATGAAACACACAAGGGCACAGCCTCTGCAAATCTCAGCATTGTTTAGAAAAATAGTTGTGACTCTGGTCCTTTGTAGATCTGGTTACCACTCTCCACACTGCTGAGGCTCTGAGGCTTTTCTTTTCAGCTGGGTCCCATGAAGACCAAAATGCCCTGAGTTGAAGCAAAGACATAAATGGTCTCTGCCTTGGTGGTGAAGATCCACCTTGTGGAGCAGTTGGTTGCCCAGAGGATTCAGCACCTAGGAAAAGTTTGCAAATCTCGGTAGCATATTAATAACCTATATGGGATTTCTATGAGGAAGAAGAGTATGAAAATTAAAGTCACCTTGTAGCCATGTATCTGTGTAAACAAAACCTGTTCAGATGGGTTACCATGCTGATAAGTCAAGAATATTTTTTATCTAAATAAGAATGTATACAGTAGTTTCTGTTGGCATCACATAATAGTGACAGTATGTATTAAGTATTATCTGTTGAATAAGATGTATTTTATATTGGTTTATTGTGAAGCTATATTTGACAAAAGGCAAATGTTGGGCTCCAGGCAAAGGGTTTTATTGCAAACTTACTAAAGTGTGCAAATTTCTGCAGAATATTAATAAGCAGTGTGTATATTTTTTATAACCCAAATGTGTATATTTTTTTATAACCCAAAGGGCTTTGTGAAGTATATTCATACGTGGATGACATGAGACCATCTCTTCTCTGATTTTCATGGTCATGTATAGAATAGAGACCATGGATATTGTAAAATAAAAAGCAAATAAGAATGTCTTAGTGTATGGATTTTCTGTATTTGAAGATGTCACCTTTGTGTCTTTTTGATATGTACTTTAGTCTTTCTAGTACATTTATTTTACTGAGCAGTATTTGACCAGAAAGCAGTTTTGCTCTTCCATGAACGAGGGCTCACGGGAACCCAGTTCTTACAAGCAACTGTTAGTCACAAGTCTTTTCACAAGCTGTTTATAGTTTATTATTCATTAAGGCATTTTGTACTCCTTGTGATTATACATTAAAGAGTTCTCCTTGGTAACTGAACATTTCCTTCTTTCCCAGGGATGACCCCCGATTTCCCACAGTTCGTGGTGTGCTCAGAAGAGGGATGACTGTCGAAGGGCTGAAACAGTTTATTGCTGCTCAGGTGACCTACGCTTTGTTTTCCGGCTTCTGGTGTTTTTACGTGTCTCATTAATACCCCTTTAGTCTCTGTTATTTCTGTCCATTCTGTTCCTTATTTGTTCCTTCTAATGTAAGTGTAGGACTTTTTTTTTTTTTTTTAAGGAGTATGTTTCTAATAGTGGAAAATTGAGAATGTCCTAAACCCTTAAGCTGGAGTGGGACAGAGGCAGCCATGGTATGCTTACCTGTTGAAATACGTGCTCTTGACTGTGGCTGTTCAGGGCAACTGGATTGGTTCGTGCATACTCAGTTTTATATCCCAGTGGAAGTCAACAGTATTTATTGGGTGTTTTCTTTTCTAACATGCATAGCTTTAATTAAATATTCTAATGGACACTTCTTGACCTTTAAATCGTTTTATTTATTGTTTTTCTAGGGCTCTTCACGTTCAGTGGTGAACATGGAATGGGACAAAATTTGGGCATTTAATAAAAAGGTACATGTTTTGACTCTTGGTCCTCCTTTCTCATGCCTAACTCCTGAATAATGTAGTATGTGTGGAATTCATTAATGTGTTCATTGTAGAGAAAATTTTGTGAAGGATGTTGTCATTTTGCAGACCTTCAGGAAAATGGAATGTTTTCCTTTCTTAAACATAAAAAGAGCATTAAGCCTATTAGCTATACCAAGCAAGTAACCATGATTAAAACAAACAAACTTGGAGTTAGTGGGGAACGGTAACAGTTTTTTCGTTCAATCTTTTATGAACACTGCATTTCATTTTTCTGCTTTCAAGCTGCGAGCTCTCTGTAAGAAGGTATTACCTAATGCTTTTATCTGCCTTACTTAGCACATAGCTTTTAGCATACATGTTATAACCTGAGATGTTATACAGCCTTGAAGCACAATCACATTTATATAAAAGACTTGCTTATACAAATCCATTGAAAATGCATTATTCCTAGTTTCAAAAAAACATGTCCTCTAGTTTTCTTAGTGGCAAAGGGAAGATTGGGCTAACTCCATTCTCCTGTTCCCTTGTGTACTGAGAGGACAGAGTTTTAAAGTTGTATGTTTCATTGAGTTGTATTGAAGGTTCACTGTGTCTTAACTGAATCTAGCTTTTATTTTTTTAACTATTTCTTAAAGTCAAGGAATACTGCATATGGACATTATTAATTACTAATTGGAAGCAGATACTTAGACACTATAATAAGGCAAATCATTAAAATGCCATGTTTTAAACTATAGTCTCTGTGATTGTGTTCTGTAATTTTTTTTTTCTTATTGCTGCTTGATTGTGCTGATGCCTTGCCTCAAGAAATACTTGCTTGTCTCGCATGTGTCTTGAATTTGTTTTATTTAGTCTTGTGTGTTTTTTGATACATAACGGAACTAATTGGTTCTTTCTGTTGCTGCAGTTACTAATAATAAGTACAAGTAGAATTTATAGGTAAAGTTAATTTGGAGTACTTTTCATTAATAAACCAAATTTTACAGGTTTTCAGTTCTAATAAAATCATACATGTGCACTTAGTTCAATTGTATGAACTATATATTTCATGATGGTTAGAGAGTTCTGTAGGGTCTGTTAAAGTGAACAGCAGATTTTCCTGTCTTCTGTTCTTACATTTTCTCCCTCTAGAGAAATCACTTTCAGCTCTTTTGGGTAATTCTTTTGGTATTTTTCTTGCCTGTATCTCTAAATAAGATGTGTGTTCATACTTGATTTTTTTTTTTTTTTAATTTCAGGCATCCTTATTTGACTTCCTACGGTGGAAAGCAGGGATGTGGGTCTCTTACTTTTTCTTATTATCTTGTTGGCTTTCTTGTAGCTGATTGTTTTGTTTTCCCCCTCATTTGTTTAGTTTTCTAATTCTGTCTGCAGCTTTCTGCAAGTTATCTAAATTTCCTAACAAGATGTTCTTATGCCTCAGTATACTTTCAGTTTCATTGTGGAGACATCTCTTCCAGAGCCTTCTGCACTACTCCCTTCTGATCTAGATTAGGGCCCATTAGCTTCTGAAGCACAGCAAGCAGTCTTCTGAGGTCAGTCATCATCGTCCCGGAATCCCCTTTGTGTTTGTTCTGTGATGGATCCTCTGGTTCTTGGATCTCCCTTCTCTTTTTATTACTCTCTTGCTTTGCTGTACTCCATCCTTTGGTAGCTCCCTGAGAAGGGGGCAAGGGATGAAGATTTTTGAGACCTTGTATATGGCCTTTTTTTTTTAATTATTATTTTTTTAATGTTTGTTTATTTTTGAGAGAGAGAGAGAGAGAGAGAGTGCAAGTGAGGGAGGGGCAGAGAGAGAGGGAGAAAGAGTATCTGAAGCAGGCTCTGTGTTCTTAGCCCCGGTGCAGGGCTTGAACCCATGAACTGTGAGATCATCAGCGGAGCTGAAGTTGGATGCTTAACCCACTGAACCATCCAGGCGCCTGACTTTTTTTTCACTTAAAAAATTTCATGGTTATGTGCTGTGCTGGGGGTCTGTTTTCATCCCTATCCATCAGAAGAACATGTGGCTTCTAGTTTGGAAACTCATTCCTTCAGTTCTGAGAAATTTTCTTGAATGCTTTATTTTTTCTCTACTATGTTTTCTTCTCTCTGGAACTCTTCTTGAGCAGATGTTGGGCCTCCTAGACTGGTCCTCTAATTTTATTTTCTCTCTTTGGCCTTTGCTTTCCGCTAGATCTGCTTGACTCTGTCTTCCTACCCTTCTGTTGAGGTTTTCATTTATGTATCATATCTCTAAGATTCCTTTTTTATTCTCTGCTTCTTGTTCTGTTCCTGCTTAGAATGCTAACATCACTAGGAGTATTTTTCTCATGATATCTCTTTCCTGCAGATTGTTTCTTTAGGCTTATTCTTTCCTGTTAAAGGCATATCAGAGGCATCTCTGATGTCTGGTTAATCTTGGTCGTCTGCACGTGTAACATGGAGGACTAAGGGAGCAGTTAGAAGCCCTGAAGGGAAGAGTTGGACCTTCAGCTGAGACTCACTGTAGGATGACCTGGCTGAGTCAGTTAGTTGGACAGCCTCTGTGTCAGTAACTTTATATCTCACTTCTTGGATTAGGCAGTTTTTCCAGAGGGTTTCTTTCAGTTACGTGCCTGAAGTGTGAAGGCTTCGCTGCTCTCGGCTTTGGAGCTGAACTGAGCAGACTGGTGCGGCCTGTGTGGTGTCATACGTTCACTTAATCCCCTCGTGCAGAACCCTCCCCTTCAGCTCTTTCTGGTATCTGGTATCAGGAAGGATCTGGACACGCTCCTTCTAGAGTAATCTTCCATTCTTCAGTGGGGCTGGGGGAGAGGCAGTTGCAGAGAGGGGATGTTTCCACATGGTCTCCAGATTCCAGCATTTTGTTGTTGTTATCTCCTCTCCAGTTACACTAATTTTTCTGGGTTTGTACCTTTAAACAAATAAAAAAAATCCTTTATGTCTCTTTAGTGGGGATGTGGGAGGAAGTGAAGGTAGGTGAGTATTTTTCAGTCTACTTTGTTTATCCATACATCTGTGGGATCCCTAATCATCAAGCACCATGTTAAACACATAGCATGGCTAAAAAATTTTTGATTGGTAGTAAAAATGAAGTTGTTCTGATATGTACCTTTTTGTTTCTACTGCTGGCCTTCCTGACATCTTCCCACATGTCCTTCACTTTGCCATTCTCTCTGACCCTTGCGGTACAGATCTCTTATTTAGGGCTCATGTCATATTCAGTCTGATCACTGCTTTATTTTTTTGTGGCTTGTTCTTTTTTTCCAAGTTCTGCAAATAAAATGTAAGTGAAGCATCCGTGAACTAAATTTAATGCTCTGGCATTGTGAAGCAGTTATTAAGGACAGAGAAAATGTCATTCTTTGGACACTCTCCCACTCTTAGTAACTTAGCATTTCTGTTAAAGCATCTCCTGCTAAAAGACAAGTGGATTAACTCTGGATTAGCTGGAACTCTTTAAATACATTCTCCTTTGGGGAAAGAGCTTTACTTACAGAGTGTGGTATATATAGTAAAGAGAAGAGAGGAGAAATGGATGAAGGAGACAGTGACATGTGGGGTGGTAATAATCTTAGTATCCCTCTGCAACTACGATAATCTGTATTTTCTTAGCCTGACTTTTCATCTCAGAAGGAAACTAATACAGAATAACTAAATAGAATCCATTTCCATTAAATGATCTACCTTATTACTGATAGACATTTCACCACCTCCTCTCTAACTTCCTTCTTGGTTTTACATGTTAAGGTTTGAAGTCTTCAGTCAAAGCAGAAGAGTCACAAGCTTTATTAAGGTGTTCATTTCAGAATAGTATTTACTTCCATCAAATTTTATTTAGTGCTTTAATTTTAAAATCTGTGTTAGTATTTCAGTGGTATGATAATATAATAGTTTTTTCCCCAAATCTCATCTTTACCCTCATGTGCTCCTAGCTAGAAAATTTATGTAAAGACTTCCCTCTTCAACCCAAAACAAGCAGAGTCTTTCTTGAAATGAACAACTTTCAAGTAAACCCCAGTCAGTGAAAGGGTGTCCTGGTTGAAGTGTGTCAAGGGTTCTGGAGTCCTCTTCTGCCCAGTCCGAGGCCTGTCCTTCCCCCACTCAATGGTGTCTGCTAGAGCAACTCCTTGAAATTCCTGGGACCCTTTAGAGTAATTTGATCCAGAAAGTTTTAGAATTACAAACCTTTAGATAAATAAAACTATAATTTTAGAGCTGTAAAAGACTTAAATCTTTTAATCCAAGATTTCCCAAACTTGTCTGATCCTGACCATCTATGGAATGCTTATTAAAAATAGATTTCTAGAGGTGCCTGGGTGGCTCAGTCGGTCGAGTGTCTGACTCTTGACTTCGGCTCAGGTCACGGTCTCACGGCTCGTGAGTTTGAACCCCGTGTCAGGCTCGTGCTGATGATGCAGAGCCTGCTTGGGATTCTCTCTGTCCCTCCCCTGCTCACGCTCTGTCTCAAAATAAATAAACTTAAAAAATATATAGATTCCTAGACTTTACTTCAAACCATTACCTTGATAATCTTTTAGTGTCGAGTGGCCCAAGTACAGTGCCGGCCAGTGCCCTGAGTGAGCGTCTCAGGTAGTCAGCTGTGGGAGGCTGTCTTCTACTCCTTTCATCAGTTGAGGAAACTGACTTGTCAGGTTGGCTTGTCTGGTTGTAACTTTAAAGAAATTTCATCTGTCTTCCTGGCTTAAATACTGAACTGAGTAGTCACTAATTAAATCTTGGATCATTCTAGCCCAGTTGTAGCTGAATGAAGAAATCCCAAACGAGTAAGAATGACCTGTAAGCTAACTCAGGGAAGCAAAAAATGAAATAATAGAGAGGCTGGTGTTGATCTACTACCGACGTGGAATATAAGCCATTAGGAGTAGCAGACAAGGGGAAGTTCAGTAGCTTTTCTAGTTTCTTTGAGGGACTCTCTAAGGATGTTTCGAGTCACTCATAATTTTCAGAAGCCGAAAAATAGTCTCAAAGCAAACAAAAACCAACCCAACAGTGGCAACAACAAAGTTAATACAAAACAAACCAAACAGCCAAGTTTAATTAGCCATACCACTATTTCCTGCATCCTTCTACTTAGCTGTTTGACTCTACACATGCCTCTATCTACATTTTCTTCCATACGCTTTGTTTAGTGTCTAAACACTGCTGTTATATGTGGTCATCATGGATCATTTTAAATTTTGAACAGTGAAATGAAGAAAAGACATCAGACCTAGAAGGGCAGGCTACTCATGTTTTGGAGGTGGAGTTAGTTTAGAGCCTCGGGAGCACGACCATTTGTTCAGTTAGCCCGCAAATGCTTGTTCATTACCTGTGTGTGCCAGGCCCTTGCTGAGTACTGGGAACACAGCGTTCCCTGTATATATGGCTTGCAGACCAGTAGAAATGTCTTGTTTATACTAAGATTTATAGAATTGCCTTATTATAGTGACCTAATGCTATTTTGCTTTTGATGGTGTTGTGTTGCCAAACGCTAAAAACGGTACTAAAACACATATATCTATATTCTTTCAAAATGGACTTTTCCAACAATACAAAATTATGTAACACATTTACCTGTAGGATTGATACATAACCCCACAGGATAATTTTTCCTCACCTTCTTATACCAGAGTAAAACATGACTTTCAAAAGAAGTATTTTGCTTTAACTAATTGGTTTCTTTTTTACCTGTTAGTAGTTAATTCTTGGAAAGGAACTCTAAATTTCATGATTGTTTTTTTTTCTTTCTTTCTACTTGACAGTTAAATATTAGAAGACTTAGCAGGTAAACCAAAAAATTAGTAAATGCAGTAACAAAGAAAGCCAGTTAGTATTCCTGTGCTATTATTTATTTATGAAGTTTTTAAAATGTCTGAATGTTTTAAAACGAGGGTGCATTTGTTGCAGGTTATTGACCCGGTGGCTCCACGATATGTTGCATTACTGAAGAAAGAAGTGATTCCGGTGAATGTCCCTGAGGCTCAGGAGGAGATGAAGGAAGTAGCCAAACACCCAAAGGTCACCTTCACTTCCACCAATGTTATTCTCAGAAGGAGCAGGATTAAAGAGGGGACAATGTGGCTTAGTGGTAATAGTGTGGTTTGGGGATCATTTTCTATTCAACCTTATTTGTTAGGGGTTGATACTAATTGAAGTAAATATTTTTGTGGGTTTCCTGCTGAAGAAAATTATTCTAGTAATAATCCACAACACCTCTCAGAGAACTACTACCCTCTGTGCCTCTTTTTCTTATTCTGTAGAGATAGTATGGAAGTATATAAATAAAATTTATCTTTCTGGAGTCATTTTGAAAGATGAGGTATTACAATTCATGCTCTTATCTTTATAGGGAAGATGAGGTGCATTCGCTGTTAACGAGGTTATTCATCATTACCTTTCTTTGTCCTGAAGCCAAACATTAGACCTAGTAATATTAATCACATTTTTTTTAAAAGTAGTCTCTACACCCAGTGACTCCACACCCAACAAGGGGCTTCAACTCATGACCCTGAGATGAAGAGTCACATGCTTTACCAACGGAGTCAGCCAAGTGCCCTTTGAATCACGATTTTAGTCCAGGATCTATCACAGTATCATTTACTCTGTTGTAGAAAGTATCAGCAAAGAGAGAATATAAATCTTAAATGTAGATAGTGGGGAATTCCTCTTAAGTTAAAGCATGGTTGTTGTCTTAGATAGTTATGACTGCTTGGTTGACAGTCATGAAGCAAAAATAGGTCCATGTATTCTAGCTTTGGGGGTTGTCTATAAATACCTTCATTGTGTGATGGAGATTCATAGACCGATTCACTACCCTCATAGCCTTACTCATAATTACGTTACATTCACAGACTCACTCACGTATAACAATATGCATCATGAAGAGCTATGGATTTTCTAAGATGCAGCCTTAATATGATTGCCTTTCTATGACATTGGCTATTTTTAACTTTAAAGATTTGACTTTTTTTTTTTAATTTTTTTTTTTTTCAACGTTTATTTATTTTTGGGACAGAGAGAGACAGAGCATGAACGGGGGAGGGGCAGAGAGAGAGGGAGACACAGAATCGGAAACAGGCTCCAGGCTCTGAGCCATCAGCCCAGAGCCCGACGCGGGGCTCGAACTCACGGACTGCGAGATCGTGACCTGGCTGAAGTCGGACACTTAACCGACTGCGCCACCCAGGCGCCCCAAGATTTGACTTATCAGGAGATTCCTGATAAGATGTGGAAAGTGTGTGTGTCTGTTATTGATTTGGCTTTGCCTTTATCTTACATCTGATTGGTTCAGCCCAGTGAGTGGTAGTATCTGATAGATCACCTACTACTGTTAGCTTAATTGTGAAGCTAAGTGAATGTTTTGAAATTTGAATGGTGAGGATAAAACTTTTTAAGGGTGCTGCTGCTTTTAAAATGATGGTTAAATGTATTCAGATAGCTTAGTTAATAGAGTAAGTGATAAAGGAAAGTAATAAGTTAGGAACTAATTGATTTGGAAGTACACTTTAAATGATGACTGGATTACTCAGTTTGATATGTGGAATTTTCATTATTATTACCCTCACAAAGTGTTATAGATTTAGCCTGTTAGCATTCTGTTCTGAGCCCAGCAGAATAAAGCTTGATACAATATACTAATTTTTCTCAGATGTATTGGTACTTTCATTGAACAGTTATTAAACACATGCTGTGTAAGATTTATTTCAAAGGATCTTCTTATACTTCTTTCTCTTGAAGTGAAACAACTGAAAGTTAACACAGCATTCTTTTTATTCCTTAGGTCTTTTTTCTTCTTTACATAACACATTTTCTGACAAGGCAGAAAATTTATCTGTATGCAAATATAATACTTGTTAAAATTTGTTTTTTAAAATATGAAAGGTCCACAGTTTCCTGCTGTGGGGACATCTGTTGTCCTGTAATACTCTGTAGTCACTGATCAGGACTGACTTTATTTTCTCCTTTGCTGAAAAAGCTTTAGTGACATTCTGAGGATAGCAAAGCAGATTCTGTTTGGAGGGACACCAAGGACAAATAATATGGGCTTAGCTCTGAAAAACAAAGAATTTTAGGCTGGAAGTAAGTTTAGAGGGACAGGTCACTTCCTCTGACTCCCCTTAGCATTATTGGTCAGATGGCTTACTCATTGTCATAGAGCTGGGATTTGGACTAGCATAGGTAATACATTTGGTTAAAGAATAAAATGAATGAATATATAAGTCTGCATGCTGGGTTCAAGAAGTTGTTTCAATCAACACTCTTATTTTTTTTAATCAGAATCCTGATGTTGGCTTAAAGCCAGTGTGGTACAGTCCTAAAGTTTTCATTGAAGGTGCTGATGCAGAGACATTATCAGAGGGTGAGATGGTTACCTTCATAAATTGGGGCAACATCAACATTATTAAAATAAACAAGTAAGAACTTTTCATCTATTTTCAAATAAATGTGAAAGGAAATTCTTAAGTTTCTTCATTATTAAAAATTACCTAATTTCGACTCATTCATTTTCCCAACTGGTTAACTTGCTCAGGTGTAGAAACTGCCAATTCTGGACACATAACAAATTTCTTTTCCATGTGTTCCAATTAATTAATTGGTTATTGGGATATGTTTTGCTTGTGATGTTGAAAATTACTACATCTGAATATAAAAAAAGAGTTCTAATGCTTACAGGGTCCCTTTTTGTCATTAATTCTCATTATACAGTTTGCCTGCGGGAGGGACCCTTTGGACAGAATTTGTATATGTAACATAATCTTTATCCTAAAATCTGCTTTAAAATTATTTTGTGATGACTGTGCTACTGTCCAGTTATTATAGTGTGCTACACTTGTCAGTTCTTAAGATTATGTAAATGGAACATAGCATGCTAGTAAAATTAGTTTATGTGAACTCAGAAATCTTAATTGTCCAGTCATTGCATATGATTTCAAGTAATTGTTACATGTTTTAAAATTCTTTACATTTTTTTAATACTTGGTGCTGGTGACCTTAAAATTTGTAAAAATATTCTTGTTTTTCATCAAATATTAGACATTCAAATACATGTTTGACACTCTTCCAAAGAAAATTTCTAGCCATTTATTACAGATCGCAGAACAAAATAATGCATTCATGGCAATTATGGTTTGTTTTCTCTAAACACTTTTCAATCTTACATCTAGAAATGCAGATGGAAAAATTGTGTCTCTTGATGCAAAATTGAATTTGGAGAACAAAGACTATAAGAAAACCACTAAGATCACTTGGCTTGCAGAGACCACGCAAGCTCTTCCCGTCCCGGCAGTCTGTGTCACTTATGAGCACTTGATCACAAAGCCTGTGCTAGGAAAAGATGAAGACTTTAAGCAGTATGTCAACAAGAACAGTAAGGTAGACCCCTGAAAGAAATCGTATTTCTTTTTTCCCTGTCATATAAGCTTTTTTTTTTTTTTTTTTTTTTTTTTAAGAATTTTTAAAAAGTACTTTTAAGTACTTGGTTTTCAAACAAAATGGAGAAAAGATCTGTAAAATTTTATTAAAATGAAAAGATGTAAAAGGGTGATGTTTCCATTTTACGGAAGATAGAAGCTGAAGCACACTGAAGGTGAGTAAGTTGCCTGAGGACAGGCAGAGCCCTTGTGCCTAAGTGCTGAGGGCTGCCGTGAGTTTCAGCCAGGTCTGAGTGTGCTTTTTGCACTGTGGCTCCTACCTATGGTGGGAAACTTACTTATATATCTTCAGGGACACCAATCAAGTTAGTTGAGAGGTTTTCTGAAATTCGTCAATTTATAGATTTTGACTTTTGAAAATACAATAAATGTAATTGTTTAATTCTTCACTGTTTCACGGTGTCTGCTTAAGTAGTAAAGCTTTTAACATATTTGTTGAAAATAGCCTCTGGAAAAACAGCTTGTACTGTAGAGTTCTTTTGAGTGCTCTGATTTCTGAGAAGGTGTATTTTCGTCTTCTGTCCTCTTTACAGCATGAGGAACTAATGCTGGGGGATCCCTGCCTGAAGGATTTGAAAAAAGGAGACATTATACAACTCCAGAGAAGAGGGTTCTTTATTTGTGATCAACCATACGAACCTGTTAGGTAAGTAAATGTAGTTAAGCGTTTATTTATTTTTTAATTTTTAATTAAAAAATTTTTTATAAATTTTTTTATTTTAGAGCATGTGAGCAGGAAAAAGGGGTAGAGGCAGAGAGAAAGAGAATCTTAAGCAGGCTACCTGCTCAGCATGGAGCCCAGTGGTGGGCTCAATCCCACAACCCTGGGATCATGACCTGAGCCAAAATCAAGAGTCAGATGCTCAACTGACTGAGCTACCTAGGCACGCCTGTCTTTGAGCGTTTAAATGAAAATGCTTAAAGTTCTTACAGTAAATAATATTTTAAAAATCAAGTTTCTACTTAAGTACTGTCCCTGATAATTCTCTATTTGGTCCGATTTGTTTTTTTTATATTTAGTATTTCAGGCTTTATAGTAATAAGGGGTAACTTTGAAACAGTAATTACTAATAACAAATTATTCATTTCTAAAATTAAACCATCTTATAATTCATCTTCATGGAGTCCAAGTATAAACAAAAAAGTTTCATCATATCTTACCTTTGGGTGAAAATTATCACTCTTACCTCTTTTTTCATAGTGTATTTTCTTTTTTTTAGTTTTTTAAAAAAATATTTATTTTGAGAGAAAAAGCATGAACTGAGGAAGGGGCAGAGAGAGAGGAGAGAGAGAGAGGCCCAAGCAGGCTCTGTGCTGTTAGAGTGAATCCCCATCCAGGCTTGAACTCACAAAACATGAGATCATGACCTGAGCTGAAATCAAGAGTCAGATGCTTAACCGACTGAGCCACCCAGGTGCCCCTGTGTTTCTCTTTATTTTATTTTTTTATTAAAAAAATTTTTTTTTGATGTTTATTTATTTTTGAGAGAGACACAGAGCACAAGTGGGGGAAGGGCAGAGAGAGACACAATCCGAAGCAGGCTCCAGGCTCTGAGCAGTGAGCACAGAAGTATGATGCTCAACCCACTGAGCCACCCAGGTGCCCCTCCCTGTGTTGCTTTTTAAACTGTGAACTAAGGGGATTATTAGGAAAACTTTTAGTTTCTAAATTTTTGTCCGTGTTCCTTTCGGTTTTCTTTTTGGTCTCTGCTGTTTTTTCATTGTCATCTGTTGCGTGATCAGACCTTTCTCTTGAGTGCTACACTTGGGAATCTGATGCCTTTTAGACATCCTTGAATAGATACGTCAAACTCCGTATCTTCAAAATCCCGAGATCCTTAGTACCATCTCTGCTCTGCTCCTTCATCCCCTCACTCCAGTTGGTAAACTCTAGTGCTTGCACTGCCAGTCTAGGCTATCTCTGTGTGGCCCCTGCTCTGCTGTGTCAGCCCTTCCGCCCCTGCACGCCCCTCCCCACCCCTCCCCTGGCATTTCTTCTTGATTACCAAAACAGCTTCTAAAGTAGCGTCCCTGCCTCCAGTTCTGTCCATTTCTAATCCACTTTTCACATGGGCCCAATTCTAAAAATTTCAAAATAACAATTTTATCACATTTCCCCCCTGCTTAAAAACTCTTCTCGATTTCAGGGTAAAATCTAAACTTCTTAGTGTGACTTGTAGGATTTTTTTATGTTGTGGCCTCTCCACCCCCCTGAGCCATATCTTTTGTAATTACCCTCTCACGTATCCATTCTGTTCAAGATACTGGATAGCTTGGAGCTTTCCAAAGGCATCAAATGCTTTTGAACCTCCTGTCCTGCCTTTTGCTGGAACGGCCCTGCTTTTTCTTCATCTGGGTAACCTTTCAGATGTTACTTCTCCCAGAGCTCTGGTCTGGATAGGCACCCAACCTATGTATCTCCATAGTATCTAGCACTTTTCCTCTTTAGAGTGTTTATCACACGCTATTGAATCTGTCTTGTTTCCGCTACTGGAATTCATTCATCAGGGACAGATACTTTTTTTTTTTTTCCTTAATGCCACATTGCGTTCAGTCATATAACATCATACATGTAAACAGTGTGGTACAGTGCCTGGTACCTACTAACCCTTGTCACACATTTAGTGATGATGGTGGTAGTGGTGTGGGTGGTGACGGTACTACAATTAGAGTAATGCCCCGAGCAGAGTAGGTTCTTAACTTAGTCTGAAAAAATTGCCAAGTTTAAACAAATGTGCCGGATCAGTTGGATGGTCACATGCAAAAGAGTGAAGTTGGACCTCACTCCATCTACAAAAATTAAGTATGAATCAAAGAACTAAATATCAAAGCTAAAACTATAAACCACTTAGGAGAAACATTAAGTGTAAGTCTTTGTACCTTAGCATTGCTTTCTTAAACAAAGCACAAGCAACCGAAGAAAATATACATAAATTGGACTACATCAAAATTAAAAAATTTTGTGCTTCGAAGGATACCACCAAGGAACTGAAAAAACCCACAGAATGGGAGAAAAATGTTTACACGTGTATCTGATAAGGGACTTGTTTACAGAATAAATGAAGAATTCTTACAACTCATAAAAACAGATTAAAAATGGGCAAAGGACTTGAATAGATACTTCTCCAAAGTGGATATACAAATGGTCAGTCAGCATACAAAAAGATGCTCAGTATCATCAGTCATTAGGTAAATGCAAATCAATACCATAATGAGGCGTCACTCCACACCCACTGGGATGACTATAGTCAAAAAGACCGACAATAACAAGTGGTGGAGGATGTGGAAAAATTGGAACCCTCATGCACTGCTGATAGGATTATGAATTTTAAGATGATCTGGTCACTTTGGAAACTGTGGCAATTCCTCAAAAAGTTAAACATAGAGTTAGCATTTGAGCCAGCAATTTCCTCCTGCCTGTGTACTCCAGAAAAATAATAACGTGTTCATAAAAAACTTTGACAGGAACGCTCAGAGTAGCCTCATTCGTAATAGCTAAAAGTTACAAATAACCCAGATGTTCCTCAGCTGATGAATGGATAAACAAAATGTGGTATGTTCATACAAGGGAGCATTATTCAGTCCTAAACAATAATGAGGTACCCTTCATGCAGTAGCGTGCACGAACCTTTAAACATACGCTAAGTGAAAGAAGCTGGTCACAGCCGACCACGTATTGTGGGACTCCATTTAAACAAAATACCAGAATAGACAAATCCATAGAAACAAATTAGTCGCTGCCAGATGCTAGAGGCATGGGGGACCAGGAAGTGGTAGCTAAAGGGCACAGGATTTCTTTTTGGGGTGATGTAGATGTTTTAAAGTTAGAGGGTGGTGATGTTGCAGAGTTTCATATAATCATTGAATTGTGTACTTTCGAAGGCTGATTTATAATAATATCTCAATAAGACTATTTAAAAACATTGCAGAGATACAGGACCCTATTGTTACTGAATTCTTTTTGTTTTTCCTACAAAATTTGAAGAAATCATTTGCTTATGAATAGTCTCAGGGACAGTGGATCTTGCTAATTACTGTACTTTCAGAATTGAGAAATTCTTATAAATGTTTTACAGAAATTCTTGTTTATAAGCAGATTAGGTGTGGTACATAGACGCACTTGCTCTAAATCAAGAATGAGACCATTAGCAGCCACTAGTGCCATTTCTGGTGACAGAGTAGCTTTTGTCCAGGAGTTAGCATGTTTATATCTATAAAAAGTTCTTAAATTGGAAGCATGCACTTAGAACTGCAAATTTTTATTTGTGTATTTATTGGTTTTAAACTACTCTGAAGAGCTTCTGATTTGAATAATAAGAGAATGGACTGTTTATACTTTGAAAAACATTAACATAGACGGTACCATTGAATTAATCGAGGAATTCAGTTTTAATTGATGTCAGATACTCTTGTTCAAATAAACTTTTTTTGACCCTCTATTTTCTCTTTAGCCCCTATAGCTGCAAAGAAGCCCCATGTGTTTTGATATACATTCCAGATGGACATACTAAGGAAATGCCAACATCTGGGTCAAAGGAAAAGACCAAGGTAGAAACAACAAAAAATGAGGTAAATATTGACTTTTATGGATATGGCTCTAGTCGATGATATTTTTGCCCCAGGGTTTACACTCTTTCTTTACCTTAAGTAATCTCTACATTCAGCGTGGGGCTCGAACTCACAACCCCAAGATCAAGAACATGCTCCACCAATTGATCCAGCCAGGTGCCCCAAATCCTTTTCTTTTCTTCTTCTTTTTTTTTTTTTGGAGAGAGCTCACATACCAGTTGGGAAGGGGCAGAAAGAGAATCAAGTAGGCCCCACCCCCAGCGTGGAGCCTGACATGGGGCTCTATCTCATAACCATGAGATCACAACCTGAGCTGAAATCAAGAGTTGGACACTCAACCAGCTGAGCCACCCAGGCGCCCCCCTTTGTTTTTTTGTTTTTTTTTAATAACCTGTCTACTTTAGGATCGTTGTGTAGAGCTAAAGAGTACTTAGAGGACCACCTGTTCTTAGCTACTCATTTACACATGGAAAGAAAAGGAAAAATCCCTTGCCCAAGATAACAAAAGTTGTTATTGACAGAGTTAGGACATTGAAGCGGTTTTATGGTTCCCTATCTGTACTTTTCTGTCAGACTCCAGTGCCTCTGAGAGAAGAGCTCCTGATACCAAGGTTCAGAAAAGAGAACATGGATAGGAGTTGCCATGTTGTGGGCAATAGGTTTCTTTCTTGAATCTTGGACTCAGATTGGACACTGCCATGCTAATTTACTGTTCCACAATGATTTTCCTGTAGTACTTGATTTTAACACAGCAGTTGTGGAAAATTTAGTTTTGCAAAGATATGACATCATTGAAAGAAATGTAGCATACTGTAAAGACTGAACCACTTTGAGCTTGTAGTACATGCAAACTACAAACATGTAATGTTTGAGAGATGTTGGGTATATTACTCTGTTTGCCTCAAACACATAAAATATTTTGTGGCACCCTGGAGCACCTTGATACCTGGTTTGGGATCCATAGATGTTGGCAATTGGGTAAACACTGATGATTTGGCATCAGCGTAGAAGATACTTTGGAGGGTGGACTGGAAGTAGGATTAGAAGATGTTATGAGTGGTAAGGAAGCCGGAGGGTGAGAGCATGGAGGATGTAAAAGAAGACATGAATTTGGGAAGTAGAATTGTTGAGACAGTAATTTCTAATTCTGTTGGGTTGACTAGGTAAATAAAGATAAATAACCTGAGCTAAGGAAGACAGAAATACGTAAGTTTATTAGATGTGAGTTTGGAACTGTTTACAGTGATGATGTCGTGGCTTGAGCTTTTAATTTACACAAATATTGTGGGATCTCAGCCAAAAGAAAATTAAAGGAAGAAAAACAAGAGGTTTTTAAAAAAATTTTTTTAACGTTTATTTATTTTTGAGAAAGAGAGAGTGCAAGCGGGGGAGGGGCAGAGAGAGGGAGACAGAGAATCCAAAGCAGCCTCCAGGCTCTGAGCTGTCAGCACAGAGCCTGACGCGGAGCCCGAACTCAGGAACCTGAGATCATGACCTGAGCCGAAGTCAGGCACTTAATGGACTGAGCCACCCAGGCACCCCGAAAAATAAGAATTTTAATGGCGCAGTATCTACGTTCTGTTTTTTATAAGTATATACCAGCAGCTCTCAAACTATTTAGTCTCAAGACCCTTACATTCTTAAAACTGGACCTCTTTTGTTTTATGTGAGTTATGTTGATTAGTATTGGCTACACTAAAAATAAAATTGACAAGTTTTTAAAGAACATATTCATTTTAAAATGACAATTATAAACCCAATTATATGTTTATATAAGTAACCCTTTTTGAACAATAACTATGTTTTCCAAAACAAAATTGTGAATTAGAATGGTGTGGTTTTTGCACTTTTATTTTACTTACTTGTTTTTAAACGTTTATTTATTTTTGAGAGAGAGTGCGCACATGCGGGGGAAGGGCAGAGATAGAGGGAGAGGGAGAATCTTAAGCAGGCTCCGCGCTGTCAGCACAGAGCCTGATGCAGGGCTCAGTCCCATGACCGTGAGATCGTGACCTGAGCTAAAAGTCAAGTGTCAGGTGCTTAACCCACTGAACCACCCAGGCGCTCCAGCACTTTTAAATTTCTCTTTAGTGTCTGACTTAACAGCCTCCAAGACATTGCATTGTACCCTCAATGAAGGACTGACTCAAAATGACAGACCACGTGTTAGTAGTATTATTAAATAACTGTGGGCTCGCAGCCCTCCTTCAAAAGGATCTCAGAACTCTTTTGGGTTCAGGGTGCCTGGGTGGCTCAGTCAATTAAGTCTTCAACTTTGGCTCAGGCCATGATCTCATGGTTTGTGGGTTCAAGCCCCGCGATGCTCCACACTGACAGTGTGGAACCTGTTTGGGATTCTATCTCTCCTTCTCTCTCTGCTCCTTCCCAGCTCGTGCTCAATCTCTCAAAAGTAAACATTAAAAAAAGAAAAAAAGAAAGGAAGAAGTCCTCTGGGTTCTGTAGACCACACTTTGAGAACCACTAGTATCTGTAATGAAATAAACATGAACTGGGAAATGTGGCTACCCGTTCCCTCATTGGTCCCAGTTTCCACCTGTACCTCTCACCTTTTACATATCCTATAACGATGCTAGTGTTATGCTATAAGTTTATGTATTCCTTTTTTATTTTCAAAATTTTATATACATTTTAGTTAACTAGCATATAGTGTAATACTGGTTTCAGAAATTTGTGTATTCCTGAAAAACTATGTTTTGCAAAATGGCATACTAAAGATAACAGGGCTGCTTTATTAGGGAAAATAGAGTTGGGGCAAAACACTAAGAATAAGAACCTGTACATCTCATGTAGTTTCAGTCAAGTGGTGGCTGGTTAGCAGTCATGGAAGGCTCAGCTAGGCTGGGCATCACAGTGGCTCACTCAGAAAGTATCGAATGGAACAGCTGCAAGAAACCTCTTTAGTCTGGTAGTGTACGGGTAGTGAGACTTTGTATATGACCGCTTGCGGCTTCAGAAGTGAATGTCCAGTAGACACGGTGGAAACACCATTGCCTTTTATGATTTAGCTTTGAAAATCTCACACAGTGTCATTTCTGCTGTTGTCTGTTGTACCGAGCACTCATAAGCTTGCCCACATTTCGAGGGGAGGGGACATAGACTCCACCTCTTGATGGAAGGAGTGTCAGAACGTTTGTGGATATGCTTTGGAACCTGCACAGACCCTCCTAGAAACTCAAGAACAGTTGACTGGCATTGGTGTCCAACACTGCAGTCAGCCATTGTTTGCAGCCTTAAATCTTAAGGCTAATGCCCTGTCCTTTGATATGTGGGTTTGAGGGTATTTGCCTCTAGTAGAGATCAGTGTCATCAAAAATAAAGTCTGACTCATCATGGACCCTGCTTCATCTTTTCTTTTCTTTTCTTTTTTTTTTTTTTTAAGCCCAGGAGGATAGTTTTTTGAAATTTCTTCATTTACACTTGCACCTTCATTTGATGGCTTAATGTTACGGTAAACGGTGTTGTTAAAGTACCACCTGCACTCAAGCCACTTCTAAAGCTTTCTCTTTTAATAGTGAGAAAGCTTTTCCCTGAATGCTTCTTTGTCTCATGTACATGAACGAACACACTGGGAGAAATCACCACCAGGTGGTGTGATTTTTCAGTGTTACCCTAATATTATTTCCTTGTTTACCAGGCATGATTGAGTCAGTTCATGTTATCAAAAATAAGTATAACAGAACAGAATGTATGTATTTTTGGCACAGAGTGGCTCCCTTTGTGTATTTTCCTTTACTGTATAATAGGCATTTATATGTGTATATTAACATTCATGGTTGTGTATTTTGAAGGAGTAGTTTTGAGTGTATGTAGGTTTGTTGTTTTTTTTTTTAATTTTTTTTTTTCAACGTTTATTTATTTTTGGGACAGAGAGAGACAGAGCATGAACGGGGGAGGGGCAGAGAGAGAGGGAGACACAGAATCGGAAACAGGCTCCAGGCTCTGAGCCATCAGCCCAGAGCCTGACGCGGGGCTCGAACTCACGGACCGTGAGATCGTGACCTGGCTGAAGTCGGACGCTCAACCGACTGCGCCACCCAGGCACCCCTGTAGGTTTTTTTTTTAAGATTTTATTATTTTTTTTAAGTAACCTCTGCACCCAATGTGTGACCCCGAGATTAAGAGTCACATGCTGTACCCATTGAGCCAGCCAGGTGCTCCACGTGTATGTGGTTTTTGACTTACATGCTAACTTCAGAACTTAGCCCCCATGTAAAATGCAACTCTGATGTAGCGTAAGGTGCTTCTTAGCTATCCAGGTAAAGATGTCTCAAAGACCATTCAGAATGCTGGGTCTGGGGTCAGGACAGAGTCCTGGCCTAGAGATGAAACATTTTAGAAGTAATGCATGTGACTCATGAATATGGATGAGATTCTGAAAAGTTAAGTGGAAGACCATTAAAGAAAAAAGTCATGGGGAAGGTATGATGTGAGCTGGGTTTTAAATTTGGAAGGGTTTCAGTAGGGTAGAAAGCATCCTAGGCAGAAGGAAAGTATGACATTGAGAATAAAAATAGCATAGTTATTCACTATCCAGAACATATCTCTAGGTTTATTGCATACACCTTTATATAACCATTTGCCCATAAGCATGTAATTTTATACAAATGGAGTTGTTCCACAGTACTGAGTTAAATTTGTATCAGTGTTCCATGGAAGTCTTCCTTGTCAGTAATCGAGATATTGTCTCCTCTTTTAAAAAATTAATAATACCTAAAACTTCGTGATACTTTTTCTCAGGCTTTGTAACTAAAAGCTTTACACATATTTATTACCTTTATTTTCCCATCACACTGTTGGGTTCAATACAATTATTCCTGTCTTTTAGTTAAAACCAGAAACAGCTTTTGTAAGTAATTCAGGGTCGCAGTATGTGGTGGAACAATGATTTATTCTCAGATATATTGGATGTGTCATAATTTCTTTAAACCTCTAATTGTTAAGATTTAGGTTATTTTCAGTTTTTTACTGTGATAAAAATGCTCCAGTGAAATATCTACCTACCTCTGTTTTTATTTCTGTCATTTTTCATTAAGATAAATTGTTAAGAGTGAGGTTATTTACTTAAACTTTTTAAGGGATTAAAACTTAAAAATTTTTTAGCATGGAATGTTATAAGACAATGTGTATAATTTTGTGGGAAGACATTTAACATGAATTAACTATTTCACTTTTGGTTTTCTGTCTCTGTAGCCAACTATTCCTTTTAAGGAAAGACCAGGTCCTTCTTTGGATAACACTTGTGCTACATTTGAGGATTCCTTGGTCCTTTACAACAGAGTGGCTGCTCAAGGGGATGTGGTTCGTGAATTAAAAGCCAAGAAAGCAGCCAAGGAAGATATAGATGCGGCTGTAAAACAACTTTTGGCCTTGAAAGCTGAATATAAGGAGAAAACTGGCCAGGAGTACAAGCCTGGAAATCCTGCCGCAGTGGTACAGAATGTTTCTTCTGTATCAGTAGCACGTCCTCTGGAGAGTAAATCTCTGTATGATGAAGTTGCTGCCCAAGGAGAGGTGGTTCGTAAACTGAAAGCTGAAAAAGCCCCCAAGGTCAGTATGCTGGAATGAGTCGAGACAGCGTTGTGAGGAAGCTCATGAATTCAGATGGTCTAGGATGGTCGCGTCTCATCTTCTTTGAAGACATACTGTGTATAGACTGTCTGCTTGAATATTTTGGCGGAACAGTTAACACCTACTGATGCCTGCTGTTTGCCAAGCTCGAGATACTAACAAGCAGCAGCTCACCATCTAGTTGGGAGAGGTGTCAGGGAAGAAACATACACGCTGTATCCCATGTGACGCGACTGTAGTCCTGTATGACGTGTAAACTGTTCTCCCAAGTGTTTGTGGTTGTTAAGTGGCAGGGAAGGAGGAAGCAGTTCATAAAGGATATTTAAAATAGTCCTGAGGTAGAGGAAGCCCTTTATGGATGAACAGAGTTCAGGGAAGGTACTCTTTAAGTGTAGATCCGTGCTTCTCAAGCTTCATTGTACATCAGAATTACTAGAGAGCTTGCTAAAACACCGATTGCAGGGTCCCACCTCTTGAACTTCTGCCTCAGTAAGTTCATGGTATGCAGAGAATGTGCACTTGTAAACAGTTGTCCAGAGGATGCTCGTGCTCCTGGCCTGGGGCCGGGTGTGGAAGACACACGCTGGCAGAGGCAGAGAGGTATGAAGGTTCAAGGTGTATTCAGGGAGTAATGGGTTGTCAAGAGGTTTTGGACCAGTGACTATTTCTCATTCTTCTCAGGGGAACCCTAAAGCGATACTAAGTTTTGACTAAAGTATACATATTATTCTTGTTTTAATGATATCTTTAGGCAAACATTTAGCCAAATGGATGGTAGCACTGAGTATGAACAGGATTGTTTGCTGTGAGAGATGAAAGGAATGGCATCTGTGGTAGAAAAGGGCCATATTTAGTAATCAAGATGTACAGTTCTGTTCAAACAGTAGTGTAGTTCTAAAACATGACCGAATGAGTAGTGCTGTATGTAACTGCATATAATTCAGTCCCTCTTAAACTTCCAAAATTATAGGCTCTGGGCTGTGACAAGAACACAGAGAGGTATGGGGAACTCTTGGACTTGACTTCTGGTGCTGGAGGGGATTTGTTGTCCCATCAGTGTCCTGGGCTTTGGTTGGAGAAGAATGGAATAGGAGGTTCCTCACCTAATTAACAGTTGCTAGGCCTCTGACTGGAAACTGTCCCCCTAAGATTCTTTCTTTCATGGACATTTGACCTCTGCTGAAGAGAGAAAATGCTTTAGGGAAGTCTTAGGGGTTTGGTCCAGAAGTTAATGTTTTTCTCTCTATTGTGAAGTGTGATAAATCTCTTTTTTCTCTTTAGTGAGCCTGTTGGAAGTCCTGCAGAGCCATGACGATCTCAAAATAGCTCTGCTCCTAGGAATAAATCCTGGAGCTTAGGACATAAATCCTTGGTATCTCCTACCCTCTGGCAAGGTTAGGAGTATTTCCACTCTGTACATGATCCACTCTATAGATCAGACACAAGCTATGGACCCCTCTCTAGATGTCATTTGAGGGGAAGAGCGTTGGTCTTTAAATTCCTTCATTCTGAGGGACTCCTGGGCGGCTCAGTCGGTTAAGTGTCTGACTTCCGCTCAGGTCATGATCTCGCGGTTTGTGAGTTCAAGGCCCGCATCGGGCTCTGTGCTGACGGCTCAGAGCCTGGAGCCCGCTTCCGATTCTGTGTCTCCCCCCTCTCTGCCCCTCCCCTGCTCATGCTCTGTCTCTCAATAATAAATAAACGTTAAAAAAAATATTAAATTCCTTCATTCTGAGTAGAGTATATTGAGATTCTGTGCTGATTCTTGGACAACTAATTATGTGTGGGGTAGTAACAGCAGTAACCGTTATATGTAGGGCAACACCCAGCTACACCTCCCATCTCGTTGAGTAATGGATTATGGCATACTTTCCTGACACAGCATTGTCAAGCTTATGAAAAGTCCGCCTATGGGTAAAACAATCTGTGTCTTTGGTAATTAGTCAGATACTTTTACTAGGTGCTTTTTGATCATGGTGAATGTGATACTGAAATTAAGCTGACTTTAGTTTAACCTTGTTTTAATTGAATGCTTAAAATGCACCATAGCAGTGTTTTAAAATACTGCTTGTGTTTTTTCTTCTCTAAATGCTAACAGTGGCACATAGTGCTCTTTCCTGTTCCAGAGAATCAGCCCAGTTGCTAGGAACGGACGGTGTTATTTAGACCACATCTGGCACTGTGGACTACATACACACTGGTGCTGTTCTTGCAATGACTCCTCCCCACAGCTTTGTTCAAGAGTGTCCAGATAATGCTCCCTTTTTTATTGGCTCGTTTTAGTAACCAGTAAGAAACTGGATCTGAAAGTAACTTCCTGAAGTTTACAAAGCCTGGATTCTAATTTGGCAGTCAGATTCCAAGTTATTTCCCTTTAGAGGTGATGGGAGTGGTGTATTGCATTAGGAACACTAGAGAGTTCTGGTTTTACCAGTTTATTTATTAAGCAAGTCCGTACACATTTTACATTAATAACTTGTCTAAGCCTCTTAATTCCATTTCCTACAAAAGTAGTTCTTCTATTAAGTCATGTTCAGTGGCTAAGTAAGCGATAGTTACAAGCTTCAATTAGACTTTTCTTTTTCTGTTTGTCCATCCATCTGTTCTCCTCCCCCGCCTCCCTCCCCCCACTTGAGGATCAGATACGTGATTCTGTGTAGGAACTTGTAAGCATAAAGGCAGAGTATAAGCAACAGGTAGGCAAGGAATGAAAACCTGGAAGAACCTACCGTCAGTTTCTCCTTCAAGTCCACCTTCTGCTCCTCTTTTCCTTTTTCTCCTGCTCAGTAGGTTGTTATAAAACAGTGGATCAGGCAGATACAGTGCGAGTTGCATGTCTGAGAATACACCTAAGATAAAATAATTCTACAAGCTGAGTTACTTAAAAATGGAAGTCACTTTTCAGATTTGAAATACTAACTTTTATTTTCAAAAAATAAAACTTTGATAACTAATAAAACACATTTCTCTAATTTGAAATCTAAATGAATGCAGTTTGAACATGAAATTACAGTGTTGCTTGAAATGAGAGTCAGAAAATTAAGGGCTTTATGGAATACTTAACAACACTTTAAACTCTGGAACCGGGTTTGGCAAACTGTAGTCTGCACCTGTGTTTTGTAAGTGAAATTTTACTGGGACACAACCATGCTTTTTAGTTTACATATTGTCTAAGGCTGTTTATGGCCTATAATTGCAGAGTTGAGGGGTTATAACAGACTCTCAAAAACCTACAGTATTTTTTATTGACCTGGCCCTTTATTGGAAAGTCAGCTGACCCATCTCTTAGAGGACAGAGTTTTGAGAAGCGTTATGGTAATGACTTTTTTAATTGAAATAACAAATGGCAGCAAAATCAAATGATTATCATGTTAAATAAAAACAATTTAGGGGCACCTGGGTGACTCAGTTGGTTAAATGTCCGACTTTATCTCAGGTTATAATCTCACAGTTTGTGGGTTCAAGCCCACATTGGGCTGGCTGCTGTCAGCACAGACCTCCTGTCTTGGATCCTTTGTCCTCCTCTCTCTCTACCCCTCCCCTGCCCATGCCTTCTCTCTCAAAAATAAAAGAAAAACTTAAAAAAAAACAATTCACAGTTGTTTCATCTTGTCATTGACAGCCTCTTTTTGTCCGATCCCGTCCCAGTGGACAGATGTTGATCATCTTTTACTTCTGCACTTACAGCATTTCAGTTCATGGCATGTTTTTTATGCCCCCAGTAATTCATCTTCAATATCCCACCCATCTGTGCTCTTTTATATTTTACACCAGTGTTTGTGGTTTTAAAACCCAAATCATAGCTTATCTGTATTTAGCTTAAGGAAAGGAAACCCCATCGTTCTACCCCTTTGTCTGGTAAAACAGGCTATTCTAGGAAACCACTGCCCCTCACCCCTACCCCGAATAGCCTTAAGAATTATAAGGCCAAAAAATAAAGATTGAAGGGGGAGAATATAAGAAGAAACAAAGCCATCCTTTTTCTTGACAGATTTTGAGCTTCTTGTTTAGGATTTGTATGTGGTGGGTTTCTGCTATATCTGTATTTGGTACTTGATGCAAACTTGCTTTTTGCTCTAAACAAGTATAAAACCATCCATCTTGTCCGTGAGACCGGACACTTCACAAGACTGACTACAGCTTAGGGATCTTCTAGGAAAATCTGAGGAGTTTGTATTGATTGATTTGTGTCAGAGAAAAGTAGCAGATACATTGTGATTTAGGTAAATGAACTATTAGCTGAGAAACAGCAGAACAGGTGTTCCAACCCGACTCTAGTCTGGGTCCTCTGTTATGCTGGATTGGCTCCTGGGATTGGGGTTCCATAATTGGGCTGGCTGGGATTTCCTTACAAGGTTGGGATTTAAATAAATTTAAGTAGATTTAAATAAAATTTATTTAAGCTAAATACAGGTTTCTAATTAGTTGACTTAGGAAAAAAAAGACCCTTCTTTGAAAACCTGTGAACTTTTAGTTCGCTGAATCTCCTAGCAGATTTTTTTGTATGAGACCGCTTTCATTTCTTTCTCTCCTCAACTTGGGAGGATTCCTGCTCTGGATTGTCATCCGTCCCCCCCACCCCCACCAAGTGAGAATCTGCTTCCAGAGTCATTATCACTGATGTGTGCAGGTGTAGTTCTCTCGAATTATGTTAGAAAGGAACAAAAAGTGGGAGAACGTTTATTATACAGTTGGAAAAAAGTATTTTTTTTAAAAAACCGTTTTCGCTGATAATTAAAGTGCTCAGGCCCTTTCGAAAGGTTCTGTTCTTAGAATTTTAAATTGGTAAAGTTCTAGGTTTTTCTTACTAAAGTTCTTTTGTTCCCCATGGAGAAATGTTCCATCTAGTGGCTGCTGCCTACATGGCTGTTCGGGTACTTCTCAATCTGCACACAGCCCTATGAGTCAGCTCTCATCTGCAGATCGTGTTTACTTCCTCCAATTCCCATCTTAAACTTTTCACAGAATTGTTCATGTGTAGGCTGTTCTTTCTCATTCATCTGCATCGACAAGTATTTACTGAAAACTTTTCGTGTTTGATTTGGCACACGTTAGATAAGTTTAAAATGATCTTTGTCTACTAAGAACTTAAAATTTGTCAGCATACGCTTTGTAGGGTTCTGTTGTTTACTCTTGTATGGAGTAGTACCATCCAATTTCCCTTTGTAAATGCCTCTTATTCCAGAAAACTAGAATATTAAAAGACATTTTTTCCTCATTGTAGGAGTCATCATCAAGTAAGAATCAAAGATATCTTTTGAAAATGCCGTTTTCGTGGCATGGCAGGAGTGAACGGGACACTTAGATCATTGTTTCATACCTTCTGTGATGCTTGGCAAACTGTGAGGGTCAAGATCACAGACTCTAGAATAAACCCTAGATGAAATCCCGGCTCCACTGCCACTTAGTGTGTAACTTTGAGTAAGGTGCTTAGTCTTTCTAAGCTTTACTTCTTGTATAAAGTGAGTCAGGGTTGTTTTGAGAAATAAAATGATCCACGTAAAGCACTAAACATAACGTCTAGTGCGCAGTAAATAAATAGGCCATGAGATGATAGTGCTAATTTTTTTATATTGATAATTCTAATTCAAGAATCTTTAGATACCTTCTGTGGGGCGCCTGGGTGGCTCAGTCGGTTAAGCGGCCGACTTCGGCTCAGGTCATGATCTCGCGCGGTCCGTGAGTTCGAGCCCCGCATCAGGCTCTGTGCTGACAGCTCAGAGCCTGGAGCCTGCTTCAGATTCTGTGTCTCCCTCTCTCTGACCCTCCCCCGTTCATGCTCTGTGTCTCTCTGTCTCAAAAATAAATAAACGTTAAAAAAAAAAAAAAAGAATCTTTAGATACCTTCTAAGTCATCAGATAAAACTGCATAGGGAGTAGTATAATTTCATTGTTTTGAAAAATAACCTGAATAGAAAACTTAGTTACCCACAGTATTCCATTTCTCAGTTGGAGGGGATATAAGTATATATAATTTAGTCTATTTTTAGAATATCATATAATAATGAAGTGATGGACACGTTAGAATTTTCTTCTTTATAATATTTTGAATTGTAATCTTGCCCAACAAGGTTTTTGTTTTTCTTCATGAAGTGTGTGCCATTTGACTTCAGACTCTGGTCAATACTTGCTTATGGTGTAGATTGGAACTTCTTTCAAAGGCCTCTTTTTGTAGAAGTGGTTGCAGCAAAGTCCCTTAACTTTTTTCCCATTTTCTTTCTTTTAGCTGATGGAAGTTTCTTTTTCTTGCTTCTTTTATGTATCACTAAATGTGTCTTATTTCTTATGGACAGGTAGATTCTGCTGTGAAAATGCTTTTAACTCTTTTTTTTTTTTTTTTTTTTTTTAGTTTTAAGTTTATTTATTTATTTTGAGAGAAATCATGAGCAGAGAGAGAGGGAAAGAAGGAGAATCCCAAGCGGGCTCTGCATCACCAGTGTGGAGCCCAACATGGGGCACGAACTCGTGAACTGTCAGATCATGACCTGAGCCCAAACCAAAAGTCAGACAGACGCTTAACTGACCGAGCCACCCAGGTGCCCCCAAAATGCTTTTAATTCTAAAGACAGAATGTAAGCAAGAGACAGGTCAGGGGTACAAATCAGGCAAGCTGCCGGCTTCTCTTTGTGTGATTTCTCCTCTTCTGTTTACTCCTTCTGAGTGGTACCTGGTGTTTCAGTACCAAAACGTTGTATCATAAGTGACGAGGAAATGTCACTTGTTGATTCATAGATGCAAATTCTTTAAAGGTATCCCAGTGCTTCCTGTACGCCTTTGACCCCAGTTGTGGTAGTTTCCTGGTTTCTGTTGTGTTGCTTTTAGCTGTCTGGAGCATTGTCATAATGTAGCCGTGAAGCTTAGCTAGGGTAATTTAGAGGCCCTTTTGCTCTCTGATTGATAGATGCTTTGCATTTTCAGTGGTATCTTGGCCTGTGTTTAGACAGTACTACCGTTCAGGTAAGGCGTCCGGCTTGGGCCCTTTGCCTGTGTTGTCCTCTGCTGGCATCACAAGTGTCTCAGTTGGGCTGAGTGTTTCATTCTTTTTCATTCTGATTATGTTGAAGTATCAGAGGATGATGTAAATAGGTTAATGTCTAATTAAAACCTCAGCACACCTTCCCATTGTATTATAAATTTTTAAAAGAATAATGTAACTGTTCTTTACTTGGGCCCAAACTGGTCTGTTTGTTTTAATGCTGTATTTAGTGTTTGTTTACTAGGCTAATGAAAATAAGGTTTGTGTAGCAAAGCCGTTGAGCTGATCTTTGTTCTGATTTTGTAAATGCTGACTCCACTATTTATAGACCCAGGGCTTGGACACTGCCAGTTTGCTTGGATATTCTATTATTTATTTGTCTGTTTACATATGTAAAATGAGAAATTATGGTACTATATGTGTGTGTGTTTACTTTTATGACTTGTTTAGAGGATTATAATTTGATTTATGTTTTCAACATTTTTTTTTAGCTTTGATCTGTTACTTTATGATTGAGCTCCTTTGTTGCTTGGGTTTCTCCATGATTATTTATAGGGATACTTTGATAGAACAAATGATTTTTAATAATCATCGAAATTTTCAGAAATTTCACAAAGTTTCAAATAATTGTTTTTTGTCTTTCATTTCAGGCTAAAGTAAATGAAGCTGTAGAATGCTTACTCTCCCTGAAAGCTCAGTACAAGGAAAAAACTGGGAAGGAGTATATTCCTGGCCAGCCCCCATTATCTCAAAGTTCAGACTCAAGTGCAACCAACAGCTCCGAGCCTAGGGGTCCAGAAACACCAGAAGCCAAAGTTCTTTTTGACAAAGTAGCTTCTCAAGGAGAAGTAGTTCGAAAACTTAAAGCTGAAAAAGCTTCTAAGGTTCGTGGGATATTTAGTTTGTATTTTTGTTTTTTACATTACAGGCTATTTTCTTTGCCCAGAACACTTTCTGGCCCATCAAATCTAAGTTCTGCTCATGTATTTCAGTTCTCAATTCTGTGTAGTAGAGAAGCCTTCGCTGACCATTTCTCTCCCCAACTAGATTTGACTGGACAGTCTCTTCTATAAGACTCTGCCTTTCTCTGGCATAGTACTTAAACCCTGTGTATTTTAGCTGTTGGTTCAATTGTCCGTTTCTCTCTAGGTTGTGAGATCCTGGAGAATAGGGCCCTAGACTCGAGCAGTGCCTGGCCCATTGTAGGCCCTTGATGTCTGCTCTTTGTTTTACTCATTCTCCTAAAGCTGAATCAGTCTCAGATGGCAGGTTTTATTTATTTTGAGCTCTGGTGTAGTTTGTGCTAATTATATTCACTTCCTAGGAGTAGGATTTTTTTTGGTACAGATTTGTGAGTGGGAAACAGTAAGTCATTACAGGTTTTGAAGTTTAACCAGTAGTACAGAAACTTGATTACTGTTATTTTTCTGATTGTGAAATGCTCAACATGTATAGTTTAATGGCTCCTAACTTAAATTGCGGTGGAGTGCTTGTTACATACTAGTGCTTTCTTACAGAGCTTTCTCTGATGGCGGGCGTGTTGTGTAGCAGCTCTGTCCAGTACTGCAGTCACTAGCCGTGTGTCGCCATTGAAGACTTGAAATACGGCTGTTGTGACTGAAGAACTGAGTTTCAAATTGTATTTACTTCACATTTAAATAGCCGCGTGTGGCTGGTGACTGCCGTTCGGATAGTGCAGTTATAATACTGTTTTTCAGTCCCTCTTTTGCATAATTCTGTTCCTGTTGATCATATTTTTTTGTTCTCAGTAGTTAGCATATTTAATGTTCGCCACCCCTACCTTATTCCTCTCTACCTTTACTTGTGTTTTCAAATCTGCTTATGAAGCTTCAGAGGTGGGTGCTTAGTCAGTGATTTGAATTAAATATTATCTTCTCTTTTCCTCTTTTGTTAAACTGAAGGAGCAGGTAGATACGGCTGTCCAAGAACTCCTTCAGCTGAAGGCACAGTACAGATCTCTGACAGGAGTGGAGTATAAGCCTGTCTCTGCCACTGGGGCTGAGGACAAAGATAAGAGAAAGAAAGAAAAAGAAAATAAATCTGAAAAGCAGAATAAACCTCAGAAACAAAGTGACGGCCCAAAGAAAGACTCCTTAAAAAACCAAGGAAGTGGACTGTCATCAAGTGGAGCAGGAGAAGGGCAAGGGCCTAAGAAACAGACCAGGTAATAAAGCGTGGAAGCTTCAGTAGGAGTGAAGCAAAGCTTTGAATGAATTCAGCTCTTAAATGGCTTTTTTAAAAAACAAATTTTGCTTAGTTTAACTGTCACATGAGGTTGGAGAACGCTAGAAGTATAGTGCCAGCAGATAGCTATTGTCGATCTTCTGTTTATTTAAATAGGTAACAGATTCGTTTGCTTGGTTCAGGAATCTCAGAATATAAAAAGCTCAGGGAAGTCTCACTCTTACACTTTTTGTCCTTTCTTCCCAGTTTCTCCTACCACCATAACGAGTTGGTAACCACAGCTAGTCTCTTCTGTAACCACTGACAGGTGTTTGTTTGGTCACACAGTAAAAACAAATATATATAAACAATCCTTTTTTCCTCCCTTTTAACACAGTTGGTAGCCTGACAGTAGTCATTGCTTTATACCTTAAGCAAATTTTTTGAATGAAAATCTTTTATGGAATGACAACATCATTCTCAATAGGATTTTAAATTTGGTTGGTTAAATACAAAATGAAGGTGTTTTAAAGACAAAACAGTGGCATAGATGGTGTTTCAGTATGTTCCAGTTTGTAGGAATAATGTGATGCCCCTGTCTGTAATTCCCATGGCAAAATTAGAGTGAACTTTGTGCCAGCTTCCTTTCATGGCTTAATAAAAGGAGAAAGCTGCCATTAGCAACTGCTATTGTGAGATCTTTTGGTTTTAGATTTGTTTAGCTGATTTTAAAATTCTGCCTCTTAGTTCTCACATCATACATGCAGTATCTCCTTAAACAGAATATAACGGTGGTTTTTCTTGCCTTTTGACTGGGTGGTCAGATTTATAGATTATAAAATAATAGAAGAGAGAACAGAATCTCTCACCTTTTACCGCTTTGTGAAAGGGTCAAGTTTCATGTAGGCATCTTGTTGAGCTGTGTCAAAAGTGAAACAGCAGAAAATTAAGATTTTAAGCCAGTAAGCTTTGTTGGTAACTCTAAAACGTAACTAATGGGTGAATTTTCCTATGTGGATCATAAGCCACAGTGCTTGAATAATTACTGATGTTCCAAGAAAAGGATTCTCATCTGGAATAGTTTTTTTTTTTTTTTTTTTTAATCGCAGATCTAACTTATTTTAGAAGCATCTGTCTGTGCAACTTTTTTTTTTTTTAAACATTGATTTATTTTTGAGAGACAGAGACAGCATGAGCAGGGGAGGGGTAGAGAGAGAGGCAGACACAGAATCCAAAGCAGGCTCCAGGCTCTGAGCTGTCAGCACAGAGCCTGACTCGGGGCTCAAACCCATAAACTGCGAGATCATGACCTGAGCTGAAGTCAAATGCTTAACCAACTGAGCCACCCAGGCACCCCTGCAACTTTTATTTACTGCAATTAAAAGAAAAATTTGTAGGGACACCTGGGTGGCTCAGTCCATTGAGTGTCCGACTCTTTGATTTCTGCTACGTCATGATCCCAGGGCCTTGGGATTGAGCCTCGTGTCAGGCTCCGTACTGAGCTGGGAGCCTGCTTAAGAGTCTGTCTCCCTCTGCCTCTCTCCCCCACTCATGTGCTCTGTCTCTTAAAAAAAAAAAAAAAAAAAAAATTGTAGACCATGTAAAGCTTATTTATACACAGACAGCTATTGGTTTTTATACTTTTTGTATGTTACTTTCAGTGGGACACTGATCTTGCTAATTATAATTTTTTTCTGGATTGAGGTTGGTTAAAGATTCTTCTTTTTAGTGAGAGAATCCCATGTAAGTAGATTCTTTATTACAGATACATTGCCTTATAAATTATAAAGGACTTCGTAAAAGAGATGTCTGCATTAAAATCATAGCTGTTCTTGGGCTTGACTTTCCTAGTTCTTTGTGGACAGTACCTTACCACCTTTAAGAGATGGTGAAATTGTATTCTAGGTTAAAAACTTTATTTTGGGAATGAATATACAAGAGAGATACATATGGAAATAACTCATACTGAAGAGAAACTAATCTGTTTTGAAGCTTATTTTCATTCAACCTACAAGCAATTGATGAACGAAGGGATTCATATTTTATTTTTCATGCCTGCAGGTTGGGCCTTGAGGCAAAAAAAGAAGAAAATCTTGCAGATTGGTATTCTCAAGTGAGTATTTTATTCAGTTGATTTTTATGTTTTAAATTTCTCAAAGACTATGTTGTATTTAGGTTCTAACGTTCAGACAAAGTAATAATGTGTAATGTCGTTAGTAATATATAGTATAGTCCTTTAACGTGTCCCAGTTTTCAAAGCATGTTCACATAAAGCATTGAATTGAGAAGTAGCCCTATGAGATAGTCATTATTCAAGGTTGTTTGTTTTTTTTTTAACGTTTATTCATTTTTGAGAGACAGAGTGTGAGTGGGGGAGGAACAGAGAGAGAGAGACACACAGATTCCAAAGCAGGCTCTAGACTCTGAGCTGTCAGCACAGAGCCCGAGGCAGGGCTTGAACTCACAAACCATGAGATCATGACCTAAGCTGAGGTTGGATGCTTAACTGACTGAGCCACCCAGGCGCCCCATGGGGCACTTAGGCTTTAAAAAAAATTTTTTTTAATGTTATTTGTTTTTGAGAGAGACAGAGACAGAATGCAAGTGGGTTAGGGGCAGAGAGAGAGAGGGAGACACAGAAGCAGAAGCAGGCTCCAGGCTCCGATCCGTCAGCACAGGACCCGACGCGGGGCTCGAACTCACGAACCGCGAGATTATGACCCGAACCAAAGTGGGATGCCTAACCAACGGAGCCACCCAGGTGCCCCTGTTGTTATTTTTTAATGGTGAGGTAAAGGGATTAATCCAAAGTCACAAAGATAGTAAACAGAAGAAGCAAGATTGGAATTCAGATATTAAGAGTTTAGGGCTTGGTGTTTCTCAGCCGAGGAAAGTCCATTTTACGGGCACAGTAACAGTGGAAGCCTTCAGATTTGAAGCTTGGTTATCATTCACTTGGCACTTGTAGTGTAATTTTGGTTTAATTTAGGCTTCACAGACTATGTTTTTCTTTTAAAAAGGTCATCACAAAGTCAGAAATGATTGAATACTATGATGTAAGTGGCTGCTATATTCTCCGTCCCTGGGCATATTCCATTTGGGAATCCATCAAGGACTTTTTTGATGCTGAGATCAAGAAACTTGGTGTTGAAAACTGCTATTTCCCCATGTTTGTGTCTCAAGGTGCATTAGAGAAAGAGAAGACTCATGTTGCTGACTTTGCCCCTGAGGTAAGTCAGCTTGCTTTATTTATTTTTACAGTTTTCTCATCAACTCGAAAGTGTATTTTCAGTTTACACTTGAATGGTAATTTAAAGGCAAGTTACAACAACCAGTTCAGATAAATATACAGCCATTTTTAAAAGCATGTATATATATATATATATATTTCTGTCTTCAGGGCAAGTTACAGTTCTGTTTGTTACATTAACTGGCTCTTACTTTTTGCTAAACATTTATAAGGACAGTAAGTGTCTACTTTTCTTACCATGAACAGCGGCAATTATTTTAACTTGCCTTAATTTCTCTAGCAAAAATTGATGTAGAGATTTGCCTGCATTAGTGCTGTTTTTCTAAACTGCTGTTTAAAAAATGTGTGGAAAATGATTTTCTCTTCTTAGGTTGCTTGGGTTACACGATCTGGCAAAACAGAGTTGGCAGAACCAATTGCCGTTCGTCCTACTAGTGAAACAGGTGAGGACGGGCCTTGGAGCAGGAGGGCACTCACTGGGACACTAGAGGTGGCTTCTAGAGTCGAGTCTCAGTGTCTGTTCTGTGATATTTATAATTCTTGTTGACGGTACAGAGTTGAACGAATGTTGATAAAGGTGAATGTATACTGAAGTTGCTTAGAATTTTATTCTGTGTGCAATAGTCATTAGGACGAAGGTGGTTTTTTAAAAATAAAAAACACTAATCATTTTTTATTTGATGCTGTAACTTTTCAGAACTTGCCAAGAATTTGATTCTTGGAATATTTTTTTAATGTTTATTTATTTATTTTGAGAGAGAGTACGAGCAGGGGAGGGTCAGAGAGAGAGGGAGAGAGAGAATCCCAAGCAGGGTCCTCACTGTCAGTCTGGAGTCCGACATGGGACCTGAACCCACGAACCATGAGGTCATGACCTGAGCCAAAATCAAGAATCCGACACTTAACCGACTGAGCCACCCATGCGCCTCTCTTGGAATTGATAATGAATTTGCAAGCACTGATGTTTTATGCCATATTTTCTGAGGAATTTTTAGTCATTTTAACACGACATTCATATTTGTATGGGTTTTTATAGGTTCCTAAGTGACTTCATTTCCATGGTGTGTTATTCTTAAAGTAGTGAGTGGGAGAGGTGGAGGCAGCTGTTGTCTCAGTTGTGGAGGTAAAAAGAGGTCTCTGAGGTTGAGTGGTTTTTCTAAAGTTACATGTAGTGAGTAGGAGTGCCACTTGGAGGTTTTGAGTTTTGGGGCTTGTCAGTGTTTTGCGAAGTGATTATCCATCTTTAGAATGAGGGATTGTTTGCTCTTTATTTCATACTTCTAGGGATAACTCTTGTATAATATAAGGATGCATTATTGAAATTATGACCCCAACTGTTTTCAGATAGGCAGAGTTTTAGTAATTATAGGTAGTCGTGAGTACCTATAATAAGACCGACACCTTCCCTTAAATTAGCAGTTCATGATAAGAGCTTCCATACTTTGGATAGATGCATTGAATAGGTTTACTCTAAATAGATAAAATCTAACTTGCTGGATTCAGCAAGTTATTTAACTTCTCTATGCTCAGATTCTGCATCTTGAATGATGAGATTCAAGTATCTACTTTGTGGATTGAATGAGAATTGAACAGTATAATGATGCAAAGAACATGACGTAGAACATGATATATACTCTAAGATCTTCACTTAGTGTTTTTGAAAATAAAACAGCTGAAAAGCAGTCAAATTTAATGTCAAATGTAAATCCCAATGTAAAAAGAACATAAAATAAGGTCAAGTTTAGATAGATTTTCTTGACTAATCTGCTTTATGCAAAATATAACAATACCTTTTACTTACCATTACATACGTCAGATACACATTTACACAAACATCGGTTTAATTTCTGGTAATTATGTTGTTGGTGTAACTGTTAGCAGCCTTCAAAGAGAAACAAAATCTTCAGTGATTAACTCTGCCTGTATTTGCCTGTATCTTTTCAGTAATGTATCCTGCGTATGCAAAATGGGTGCAGTCACACAGAGACCTGCCCATCAGGCTCAATCAGTGGTGTAATGTCGTGGTAGGTACACACTCTTTCTTCTATTCTTTCATTCTTCTTCTTACTCATTTTTTTTAAAGCACATTTTGTTTCTCCTGATTTTTATATTCAAGGGATTGGGAGAATGGAAGTATTTTTTTATTACAGTTATGGATTACAATTATGATTTCTGATTACTTACCACATGAAATTGTTAATAAAAATTGAAATGCTCTCCATAATGATGAAATTATATTCCTGCCTCTTCCAGCGTTGGGAGTTCAAACATCCTCAACCTTTCCTACGTACTCGTGAATTCCTTTGGCAGGAAGGGCACAGTGCATTTGCTACATTTGAAGAAGCAGCAGAAGAGGTATAAAAAGTTATCTTCCATATTAATTATGTTCCATTTCTTTGTCCAGGCTGTGCTTTTATTTTCCCCCAGCTGTAAGTAATACAGTGCTGTCTATTTGTATAGAAATCATTCAACAAATAAATATAAGTTGAAATATAATCTGGTCTCAAAATAACTTTAAAAGATAATTTCCTGGTATAATTGTTTTGTTACTTAAAATTTATGTATTACTTGTTAAAAGAAAAAAAAAAAGCAAGTTATTTACTTATTTATTTAGAGAACACGAGTGGGGGAGGGCCAAAGAGAGAGGGAGAGAGAGAGAATCCCAAGGAGGGTCGGTGCTGTCACGTGGAGCCCAACGTGGGGCTTGATCTCACGATCTGCCAGATCATGACCTCAGTGGAAATCAAGAGTCAGATGCTTGACCAGCTAGCCACTCAGGCAGCCCTTACATTTTCAAATGAAAGTATTTTTGGACTTCCATGTATAGAGGAAATTATAATCCCAGGGGTGAAATTAATTATTCTTCAGATTTTCACCCTGGTTACTATATATTTTTATATCTTTCATAAATGTTTCTTTTTATTTTTTTTTTAATTTTTAAAAATTTATGTTTATTTTTGAGAGACAGACAGAGCATGAACAGGAGAGGGTCAGAGAGAGAGACGGAGACCCAAATCTGAAGCAGGCCCCAGGGTCTGAGCTGTCAGCACAGAGCCCGACGCGGGGCTCGAACCCACGAACTGTGAGATCATGACCTGAGCTGAAGTTGGAAGTTTAAGCCACCCAGTGCCCCTATTTTTCTTGTATTCTAAACTTATGAACATTTAAAAAAATTATTCAGTTTCTTTTACACTACTTGGTTGAATGTTTTTCCATAATAAATACACACTAGCTGCTTTAGCCTTCCCATAAAAAAAAGGTATTTATTGTTTGAGATGCTTGTTCCACCACATTTAGTTTTAAATAGTACAGTTTTATAGACCTTTAAGAAATAAATACACCGTGAATTTTGATCGCTTTCACATTTAAAATGTTATTACAGGTCTTGCAGATACTTGACTTATATGCTCAGGTGTACGAAGAGCTCCTGGCAATTCCTGTTGTAAAAGGCAGAAAGACTGAAAAAGAAAAATTTGCAGGAGGAGACTATACAACTACCGTAGAAGCATTTATATCTGCTAGTGGAAGAGCCATCCAGGTATCAGCAAAGTGCACAAGCGGTTCATAGGGACTATGAGCATAGCCTCTGGGCACATCCAACAGACTGCAAGTCGTCAGAGAAGTAGACCATTTTCAAACAAACGAGTACATTTCATGTGCTTCCTAGACCATATAATTTCAGGCTTCTCTGTCCCATTCTTCTCTAAATCTCTGAGGTCACTTAGTTAAGCAAAGGCTTGTATCCTGAATTACCAAAGCACGGATTCTTTTTTAGCCTTTGTAGTTGAAATTAATCCTATGAAAGGGACTGCTCCCAGCAAATACACTTCTGTAGTGTTTTTTTTGACTAATCCTAGTCTCTTTGTTGTATCATTTATGCTTCAAGAATTTACTTAATATAAAAAAATCAAGGAAGCTAAGTTTATATATCTAGTGTCATTTTAGGTGTGTGATCTTATGAAATCATTTTCAGAGGCATAATTGGGGTTATTAAAATTAAAGCTTATATTTCTATTTTTAGGGAGCAACATCACATCATTTAGGGCAGAATTTTTCCAAAATGTTTGAAATTATTTTTGAAGATCCAAAGACACCAGGAGAGAAGCAGTTTGCCTATCAGAACTCCTGGGGCCTGACAACTCGCACTATTGGTGTTATGACCATGGTTCATGGGGACAACATGGGCTTAGTATTACCACCCCGTGTAGCTTGTGTTCAGGTAAGGAAAATATTTCTGCTTATCATTCCTTTTATAAAATACAAGCCCTGTTTACTAAAGGAAATTTGAAAGGGTGATTTTCTGAGTATCATTCAGGTAGATTTTGCTAATATAGAAACAACACAGAGTATGATCTGTTAGTATTGTGTAACTACGTGTATCATTTCTGTTATTGTTTTCTTTGCTCTTAATTTGTAGCTGCTTTTTAGGTAAAACTCTTTTAGAAATCATTTTTTGAAATGACTTACAATAGGTTTAATGAAATATAGTAGGTCAAGTAAAAATGCATTTAGCATAGAAAAGTAATGCAGCTGAGTGCTACATGTTCAGTGGAGATGAGAAATCACATAAGTTGATCCGTGTTAAAATTTATAGTCCCTAGTTGGTTTTGACATCTGGGTGTCCCGCAGTGGTAAGACTTCTTTACCTTTGTACACTGTTTCTTTGTATAAATTTGTGACATTGTGCTGGTTCTAGGTGGTGGTTATTCCTTGTGGCATTACAAATGCACTTTCTGAAGAAGACCGAGATGCTCTGATTGCGAAATGCAATGATTATCGAAGGCGGTTACTGAGTGTTAATATTCGAGTTAGAGTTGATTTGCGAGATAACTATTCTCCAGGTTGGAAGTTCAACCACTGGGAGCTCAAGGTAAATTCTTCAGTTGTATCTTTCCCTTCCACACTCCCAGTTTGGAGTTAGAGCTTCTTTATGCATATGCTTTTGTGAGACATAAGGCTTCTCATTACATTTCTCTGTTTGGATAGTTGTTTTTTTTCTTCTTCACTTAAACTTCACTTAGACAAAGTCCAGATCTTTGTTACAGTGAGGGATACCTAAAGCTTACATATTTTCTAAATTTAAAATCTTTTCTGTGGAAGCTTATTTTTATTATGTTAGAATAAAAATGATCTTAAAGACCTTCTATATGATCAATAAACTTGAGACTGTTATACAAAAATGTTTACATCAAGAATTCATATAATAATAAGCTATTTAAGTATTTAAGCTATTTAAACAGTAAGACTGTCAGAATAATAGTGCATGGTTATCACCTAGCTGACATTGTAAAACATCAGAGATTATTATCGTATTTGGTTTTTCACACCACATTGTTTTTCAACACCAGTTTGTTGGTTTTTATTTTGTATATTCAAGGCTAAATTCTGGCTTAATGTTTTAATACGAATTTCATTTATTGCACATTGTCATTAGTAGAATAATCTATATTGTTAATTCCATTTTGTAAACTTCTGGGATTTAACTTGATTTCATGTGCTTTATTTAACAAGGGAATCATATTAGATTTAGCAGTGAGGAGTCGAGAATTTATAAACTTACAATCCAGGAAACATGCGAGAAGATGTAGTGATACTGCAGCTGCAAGCTGGTCCCAAGTGTGGAAGCTCAGCAGTATGGGGATTATTCGGTGTGAACACACATAGGGTTCCCCAAATTGCTATTAATGGCCCAGTTTATTTTAACTGGCCCCTAAGGTAAATCTTCTGTGCTAAAAATTAGTAGTTATATTCATTCTGCTTCCCTTCTGTGTAAAATCCTTTTTCCTTTACCTACTCTCCTACGTTTAACGAAGACTTTAAACATAAATGTTTTCTCTGCATAACTTGCCTTTAACTGCAGTGTTTTTTGCTTACTTAGAAATAACTGTTCTGTGATTCTGGTGGCAGCTCGTCTGAGCCCATGAGTACTTAGAGGAGAAACTTACTGTTTGCTGCTGGCTGGATTGAAAGGGGAAAAAAGGCATCCATATTCACTTCTCCCTTCTGTGTTGTTCCCCTTTCGTCTCCCTTCTTCTCTTAGAACTGACTTGACTTTGTCCCCGTCACTCTTCTTTTTCATATCCTGCTGAACCTGTACCATGAAGGGGACCTCTTAGTAGGAGTTGGCTCTCCCACAGCTTCCTTGTCTACAGTTCTCAGGAAAGAAAACAAAGCCCCTGTGTTCCAAACATGATTCCGAAAACTAAGGAACACCAAGAGAGTTCTCCAGTTAGTGAAAAGTATTGATGGCACTTTTTAATGCCATTTTAATCTCTGTTTAGTCCTAGAATTCCTGAGAAAAGAAAGTATTTTGAAAGATCTAGATTCATACTCATTTGGTAGTAATTAATTTTATATAGAGAGGCGGTGGGGGTGGTGCGGGATATGTACTGTGAGACTCGGTTGAATAACTCGGGATACGGTTTGGTGGTGAGACCAGACCCTGCGACCCCCCCACAACTTCTTTAATACCTCTTCCTGTAGTAGGAAAATAGAAAGGGGGAAAATAATATGAGTGAATTAAGTACTTTTCCTTTTGCTGTGTTGGATCATGTTGCGTTGCTATTGAAAAGAAAAACAAGCAAACAGCCTTTTATGAGTAAATTCGTAACTTGTTACTTAGAAAAAACTATCAACAAAATCTATGCCTCTGCTATGGTTTGGCCTCAGATTATCTTTCTAGCTGTTATTTTTTGTTAACCTCCTTTCATACATCCTTGTCTCTGTTCTCAGACAGTCTTTTTTCCACCTCTGTGTCTTTGCTTGTGCTATTTCTTCCACCTCGGTTGTAAAATTTGCTATCATGAAACAATCATAAGTTTTTTTAATGTGTTTTGTAATGTTTTAATTTATTTTTGAGAGAGAGAGAGAGAGAACAACAGAGCACGGGCAGGGGAGGGCCAGAGAGAGAGGGAGACACAGAATCCGAAGCAGACTCTAGGTTCTGAGCTGTCAGCACAGAGCTCGACGCCACGGGGCTCGAACCTACAAACCGTGAGATCATGCCCTGAGCCGAAGTCAGACGCTTAACCAACTGAGCCACCCAGGCACCCCAGACAGTCTCAATTTTGTGACAAGCATGTATAGTACAAAAAATTAATTTTTCCTTCCTGCACCAGTTGAAAGTAAGATTCTAGCCTGATGCCTCTTCACTCTATGAACACAAAATTGGAGAGTTAACATTGATCCATTACCAGTGAGTTTTTGAACCCCATCGAATTTTCTGAGTTGTCCCCTAGTATCTTTCATAGCAGAAGGATCTGGTTCAAAATTGAGCTACATGTGTTATCACATCTTGTTAGTCTCTTTTACTCTGGAATAATTCCTCAGGCTTTTCCTTGATTATCACGATCTTGACACAGCACATTCCACATTCACCTTTTAATCAATTAAATAATACATATTTTTGTTTTTAAAAAAATATTTTTGTGGAGCCGTGGTTTCTCATGTCATTCAGTGGATTATAATCTATTACAATCATTATTTTGAGGCTCAAAGTATCTTTGATACAACTCATAAAATCCCTTAAAGCTGACTTTTGAGCCTTTCCTTGCTGTCTGGTACTAGAATTAGTCGTATCTCACAGAAGCCCTGGTTCTCTGAGCAGAGATGGTATTTCGTGCTGGATGCACTCATCACTTTTGAGCTGTCCCTCTTTCCAAACCTTCTCAGTAGACGGGGCTGCAGACTGGGGATGTGCACGCACACACGCACGCACACACACACACACAAATTTACGTCTGTGTTTCTAGATCTATGTAATTTGATAACCAGGAGTTCACATTAATACTTTCAATTCCAGTAAAAAAACAGGACTCATTCTAGTTTTCTCCCATTCCAGGTTTTCACTCCCTTCTCTGACAGTGAAACACCTAGCTCCAGTTATCCTTAATACCTTCATTTATTTGATCAGCCCCTCTGTGTGCAACCAGTCTCTCTCTGCCTTTGCCACCCACTCCCCACGTGAATGCCCTTCCCATCCCACAAGGGTGGCGTCACTCCATGCCAGGCTCTTCTCAGGCCCTCTCGCCCCACTCAGGCTCTGACGCCCTGCCCTGGGCTGCCACGGCTCTCCTTGTCCAGTATAGGATCCATCTATTGCTGTTAGTTGTCAGTGTCATTTTAGTTTCCTTTCATCAGGAGTAGTTCATCAGCCTTTCTTTGCCGTTCATGAAATGGGCATTTTTGTAAATATAGGTCAGTTATTTCATAGAATGTTCCTCAGTTTTGATGAAATCCCTCATTAATTTTTGCCTTCTGTAGTAACGTTCTTCTCTCTTCCAGCTGAGGGTGGTCTCCCACTTCTGATTTTCTGTACTTACTGTTTGTATGCGTGCCTTATTTGCCTGGCAAATGGGAAGCTCCTGGAGGACAGGATCTGTTTTTTATCCCTCTTGTAAATCTCATTACACTCAACACTGTTACACATGCATGTACATTGGGTAAATAAAGGAAAACAATGAAATAATGTCATACTTAGCATACAACAATTTGATGGTGTTGATCATTTTATAAAACAAGTCTTCTCTAAAGGTAAATCATTTTTTCTAGAAAAACATTTAAAATTTTCCTGTGGCTTTGATTTGGAGGACTACTATCAGCAAAACCATATATGTAGAGGTTGCCTAACTTAAATTTGAAAACCCCAAATTAGTTTTAGAGGCTCATGTACTCAAAAAAAAAAAAAAAGTTTGAAAAAAAACCTACTGTTTTTCAGGTAAGGTACTCGACCCTAAAAATAAGGTTTCCCTGAGCCTTAATCCCCTCCTGGAGCATTCATGAGGGTTGAACATTCACAGGCTTAAAGTTGCATTTAGTCCTTAAGCATCTTTGTAAAATCCAAAGGTATTGAATAGGGGAGTAGTTCCCAGAGTGTAGCCCCAGGACCAGCAGTGCCAGCATCACTTGAGAACTTGTGAGAAATATGAATCTTTAGGCCCCATTCCTGGGCCTAGTGTAATAAGAAATTCTGGGGGGCAGAGAATTTGCAGTCTCTGCTTTAACAAGTCTTCAGAGATTCTGCTGCACAGTAGTGTCCAGACCTGAGACCAACCAGAGTATACCATTGTGCCCCATAAGAGTCCCAGATGTGCCAAGGTATGCTAATCAGTGGTTTGGTGGCCTTAGGTTCAAGAAGCCTTCTCTGTTTACCAGCTCGTGCCACACAAATGTAACTTTCTGTGCGTGCTGTCATTTGAGAAGAGTCAAGAATACTGATCTAGACAGCACTACCCTCCTGTTTCTCCATTAAACACTTTATTAGCTCAAAACCACTTGGGCACTACATCTTTTCTTAGGTTCATACGTTCTTATTGGAGATTACCTTAGTATCTTAGGAATATTGCCTGCTGCCTTTATTTGTTAATGCCTTTGATTTTGGGGTTTTTATGATTTATGGTAGATAAAGCCATGAAATAATTCTTTATCTTCGAGTGGAGACATGCATGTATCATTTTAACTGTCTTTTTTGTTTTCTAGGGAGTTCCGATCAGACTTGAAGTTGGGCCACGTGATATGAAGAGCCGTCAGTTTGTAGCTGTCAGACGAGATACTGGAGAAAAGCTGACATTTGCTGATAATGAGGCTGAGACTAAACTTCAAGCTGTTTTGGAAGACATCCATGTGAACCTTTTTACAAAGTTAGTCCTTAGAATTGCTTTTGTCTCTGATCTTGAAATCCTGTTCAGCTTTTGAGAACTTACTGAGGGATTTTTTGAGCGCCCCAACTGGAAGCCATCTTTCCCTCTGAGCTCCCATGGTTCTTCATTTACGTTTCTCTTTGTGTCTTTGACTGGTAGCATGATGATTTTTCCAAGAGTTTTCTGCTTAATAGGTTTGCAGCAGTGGCCTCTGTCCCGTGGACTAATTGGGGTTAACTTTAGATGCAGGCTTTTATGACATATGAATTTGGGGGATTAAGGCACTGATTGTCACCTGTGTGCGTAGACATTAGCAGCAGCCAGGGAGCTTTAAAAAATACCAGTGCCTAGAACCCTCCCTAGAAATATTAATTTAGTAGGTCTAGAGTGAGCCTGGCAGCTGTAGTATTAAAAGCTCCTCCCCACGTGATGATGACCTGTAGCCAAGGCTAAGAACCTTTCGATTGAGATTGTAGGTCCGGGATGAGAGGGAGCTTCAGGGCTGCCCTGACCTGTGGAGAGGGGTCTTCTACAAGTCAGAGGCACTAGAAGATTGGTGTGTGTGTGTGGCGCCTTATTTTCTCTCCGACCCACCCGAGGCAGAGAGAAAGGCCCACTGCCCCTGGGGATGGAGTTTCAGTTTGGGGGAAGGTAGTGCCTGCATCTTGTTTATTCATATATCTTCTGATGCCTTGTGCCGGACTCATTAGGCTCCCATAAATCATGCATTTAAGGAAAGAACTAATTTTAGCTGTGGCATTGGTGCTTGCTTACGTTTTTGGGCAAGTGGTTTCATTTCTCTGGGCTTGCTTGCCCTAAAATGGGAATGATAATGAGTCTCTTGACTTCGAGGATTTACTTAACCAGCTAATGAATAGTGCATTTGAAGTCCATCTGAACTCAGAACAGGTAATACTGTCAGAGGTGAAAGATCAGAAAGCTGCCTGTCTCTGTTGCTGCCATTTAATGCTGCTGTGCATTCGGGGGTGCCTGGGGGGCTCAGTTGGTTAAGTGTCTGACTTTGACTTGGGTTATGATCTCACGGTTTGTGAGTTCGAGCCCCGCATAGGACTCTCTGATGTCGGTGCAGAGCCCGCCTCAGATCCTCTGTCCCAGTCTCTCTCTGCCCGTCCACTTGAGCGCACGCACTCTCTCACTTAAAAATAAATAAAACATTAAAAAGTAAATAAGTAAGTAATGCATTTAGGACAGTGGTTCTTTTCTAGGGATTCTCCTCAGAGTCACCTGGGAACTTTGGGAACAGAAAGATACCTGAGCCTCACAGGTTTTAAGATAGATTCTGGTTATCTGTAGTATTAAAGTGTTCTCTGTGTGATATCAGATGCACACGCCTGGTTGGAAAACTGCTTTAGTGGCTAAAAAGCAGTTTTTTTTCATTGGCATTTTTATTCAGTAAATTTGTTAACAATGTAGGTTGCATAAAGGTGCATTTTTTTCCCACCTAAGTCTTAAGCCTGGGAAGCGTGTATTCGTTTTTCTCGATCTCATTGGCTATAACTTACTCACATAAGCTTATCTCAATATGAAGAAGTCCACAGGAGGGGACTTGGTGGACAGCTAGCAGGTACTGGCACAGAATTCACATGGTCTTAGACCTGAGAGTCAGAAAAGAAGTATAGGGGCGCCTGGGTGGCGCAGTCGGTTGAGCGTCCGACTTCAGCCAGGTCACGATCTCGCGGTCCGTGGGTTCAGGCCCCGCGTCGGGCTCTGGGCTGATGGCTCAGAGCCTGGAGCCTGTTTCCGATTCTGTGTCTCCCTCTCTCTCTGCCCCTCCCCCATTCATGCTCTGTCTCTCTCTGTCCCAAAAATAAATAAACGTTGAAAAAAAAAATTTTATAAAAAAAAAAAGAAAAGAAGTATATGCTTTCTCTTTCTTTGGCACCACCTATGAGTGGTCCTCATGTATTGTGTGGCTTTGAATGTGGAAGAGAATAAATACTTATTTCCATTTCTAAATGTAGTTTAGAAGTACTTATAAGGGAGTTACGTAGTATATGATAACCGCTCGAATATTGTGTGTTTATTGTTTTTCCTTTTTTAAAACATGCTCATGCCTTTGTGTTCGATTCTCACAATAATCCTATATGGTAGTTAGATTACTTGAGTATTTTTCCAGTTTTGTGGAAGGGAAAACTAAGACCAAAGAGGTTTAAAAAATGATACAGACTCTCATAGATGGTAGCGGTATAGACAGGAATAGAATGTTGGTGAGTAGAGATTTAATGGCAGTAACAAAAGTAATTAGAGCACCTGGCTGGCTCAGTGGGAGAGCCTGTGACTTGATCTCAGGGTCATGAGTTCAAGCCCCATGTTGAAGTGACTTAAATAAATCAAACTTAAAAAAAAAAAAGTATTACCTGTTGTATGCTTGGGAAATTCCCCTTTCATTTACTGTTAATAGTAATACAATGATGAGTTGACTGAGACTTACTGCGTGTTGCTGTTAGTGACAAAGTTGAGATTCAAATTGAGAAGTTCTCACTTCCAGGTAATTGCTCTTTTGTTAGATTATGCTTATTTTTTAAAGAAAACTTTGTCATATTTGTAAGAAAAAATATATTCTTTTTCAATTATGTTTTGATAGGGCTTCTGAAGATCTTAAGACTCATATGGTCGTGGCTAATACAATGGAAGACTTTCAGAAGATGCTAGATTCTGGGAAGGTAAGAGACTTCTGGAAAGTTTTGAATATAAAATATTTCAGTAATGGTATTTTAAGACTCACTGAATTTATGCCTGATATTAATCCCTTTTATAAGGCCAGTCACGCAACAGGATTATATATTACTCCACATTTTATCCTGTTTTCCATTGGCTTTCCTAAAGCATTACAGCATTATATCATTTCTGGATAACACTGTGAACTGATTATGTAAAAACTTTTTCTCTCACTTTAAATACTGGCTAAACAGCATTCATTCTGTATGACCCTTAATGTTTTAATTACTGAAGGTGTTTTTCATCTTGAATTAAGTTCCTGAAGTAAGCGTTAACATAATGTAATATTGAAATATAATGTGCATATTCCTAAAATAAGGTTAAAAATCCATGTCAAAATTTTCAATTCCCTGATCTTAATTGATTGAGCTTTTCTGAATAATAAGGGAGAAAATATTGCTCATGTCTAAGCCTGTTTTTCAAAATGAATGGGTACTTCACGCTCCTTTAAAAGACCTAGGTCTTTCTAATCAGGTAGGTACTTAGTGGTTCTTTTGAATTTTATCAGTTTTATGTGTTGTGAGTATGCAGATGTTCCTAGCTGAAACTTCTCTAATTTTCAAAGAAAAGAGGTGTCCTGATTTGCACAATTATTAATTATTGCAATGAATCCCATGTGAACTTTAATATTCTGGTATTCATGCTTGATTTTACAACCAATCCTGTGTTCTCAGGTTATAAATGAGAAAACCATGGGCCAGAGTCTAAATGAATTACCCCGAGCTCTACAGAGGCAAACTTAGTCCTAAAATTTAGATGTCATTTTGACTAAGTTTAATGCACTTTCTTCTGTATATTTTTGTTCTTATGTATTATTTTTTTTAAGTTTATTTATTTTTAGAGACAGCAAGAGCAGGGGAGGGACAGAGAGACAGGGTGAGAGAGAAACCCAAGCAGTCTTTGCGCTGTCAGCGCAGACCCTGATGCAGGGCTCCAACTCACAAACGGCGAGGTCATGCCCTGAGCCAAAATCGAGTGGGACACTTAACCTACTGAGTCACCCAGGCGCCCCAGGTCATAACCTCTTAATATGTCTTTTATTGCATGAGCTGGGACAATGTGTTAATCTCTCTGGCTCTCAGTTTACTAATCTGTAAATGAGTACAAGATAGATAATCTTAAAATCCCCTTCAGATCCATAATTCTTCAGTAGGTTTCTATTATTCTTGGTTTATTGCCTTTGTGATCTTCCACCTTTCTGGTTTCTGGAAGTTGTCACTTGATTCAGATTACGTACTTCTTTTTTTTAATTAAAAAAAAATTTTTTTTAATGTTTGTTTATTTTTGAGAGAGAGAGAGCTGGGGAAGGGGCAGAGAGAGGGAAACACAGAATCCAAAGCAGGCTCTAGGCTCTGAGCTGCCAGCACAGAGCCTGACGCGGGGCTCGAACTCATAAGCTGTGAGATCATGACCTGAGCCGAAGTCGGACGCTTAACCAACTGAGCCACCCAGGAGCCCCTCAGACTACATACTTCCTTCCGATAGAAGGCTAAAGATTCAATGTTTATTTTTTCTTTCACTGTAATTTATTTATGATTTTATTTTTATTCCATTAATTACTGAATTTTTAAAATTTCCTTTATTGGGGTGCATGGGTGGGTGGCTCAGTTGGTTAAGCATCTGACTCTTGGTTTCAGCTCGGGTCATGATCTTACAGTTTGTGAGATCGAGCCCAGCGTCGGGCTCTGCTCTGAGAGTACAGGACCTGCTTGGGATTCTCTCTGTCCCTCTCCTGCTTGCTTTCTCTCTCTCTCTGTTTCTCTTAAAATAAACTTAAAAAAAATAAAATAAAATAATGTTTCATTTATTATGGAAATATAGTAGTCACTTTTGCAGTCCAGTCTGGTAAAGACATTATGTAAGAGTTAATAAATCAATAGAGTAACTATCAGTTAATCCATTGCTTTCAAAGAAAGGAATCTCAGCAGATATCAGTAGAGTCATATCTTTTATTCTAATATCAGATTAGAGATTTCAACATCTATTCTAAAGCACAAAATGGGATGTTAGTTGTATGTCCAAAGAGCACGTAGAGATTAGATTTTGTTTCTTGTATCGGTAGCCAGTTCTATCCCCCACCTCCCCTCGTGTTGGTCACCTTCTGTGTGTTGACTGACCGTCAAGCAACCTTTGAGGCTCTTGTAAATAAAACTGTATTTACTAGGTGGGGAGAAAGAGAAAGGGATCTTTGGAACTTGCATGTAGGTGAAAGTTTGATTTTCTACTCTTTGTTGGTATAAATGAAAAAAAAATTAGATCTGATTTATAGAACTTCAGTAAATTTTTTCAAAAGTATAATTAAATGAAAAACAAATGTTATTTATATATAATTTTTTTAGTCTTGATGTATGTTACTAATCTGTTGATCACTATGATTTTTGAGTTTTGCTATTTCTCGTCATTAACATTTTCTGCTTCAGAATTCAAGATATTATACATTGTGGAAAATTGTATCTTTTTAAAGCATATAGAAATAATAAAAAATAAAAGTTAAAAACTTTTCTGTGGTTGAATAAATAGGCTAAAAATCTATATTTTCCTTTCATATTAATGAATTATATGCATAAATAGAAATTTCACGTCTTATTACCTACACTTTTACTTTGAAGCTACAAAGAATTAAAACATGCATTTTTACAAAATTATCATTATGAGTTTAAATAACTTCAGTTGAATTTTTCCATACTATGGCATTTTTAAATTTTAAAAATTATTTTAGAAATCCCTTCTCAAGGCTCAGTAATTTTTTCTTAGGGAAAAAGAAAATAAGACCACTTACTGTAGAATTTGTTAAAGTAATGAAAATATAGTTGTGTTGTGGGTTAAAAATAAAAGCAAAATTTTCTAAGAGACCAAATTTAAATTTATAATCCAAAGACCCTCTTTGTAATTAAGTCTTAATATTTTTATCATTGCTCAGTGACAGTGGTTCCAAGTTTTCCTCCCATTCTGTTTTTTGTAATGAATTTTAAACAATACTTTTATGAATGTACATTCTTTTCATGCTTTCTGTTTGTACAAATGCTAATGATTTACCAAATTTCAATACAGGGGGGTAACTTTGGGTTATTTCAGCCCTTATATATCTAAGTTTATTTTGTTTCCACTTTCATCGCATAAACAATTTTTGTTAAAATGTTTCAAAATTCTTACTAATACCATTCCTTACACCTTCTCTTCACCCACTCATTCCCTCCCACCCCCCCACTACCCTGCCGGGATTTTCCTAGCAAGTTATCACTTCTTTATTGTCTTAAGGCAGATTATCAAAATAACAGTTGATCAATTTTGGGAATTAGGCTAACACATTTTGTTGAATAAGAGACAGATAACTAACTATTCCTTATCCTGCAGAATGTTCACCTGATGAATTACTTGTTCTTTTTATAATTTCCTATTGTTACTTTCACTTTACTTCTTAGAGAAACCTTTTAAAGTATGTTTAACTAAATTCCCAGTGCCTCATAAGGGGTTTGCAAGAGGGTCATGATTTGAGTATGGAATGTGTGGCTCAATGTAGTTGATCAGAAATTGATGAGGGGGTGCGCCTCGGTGGCTCAGTTGGTTGAGCGTCCGACTTCGGCTCAGGTCATAATCTCGCGGTTCGTGAGTTCAAGCCCTGCGTTGAGCTTTGGCTCATTGCTGTTATTGCAGAGCCCTCTTCAGATCCTCTGTCCCCCACTCTCTCTCTGCCCCTCCCCTGGTCACACACACACACACACTCCCTCTCTCTCTCTCTCTCTCTCTCTGTCTCTGTCTCTCTGTCTCTGTCTCAAAAATAAACATTAAAAAAAATTGATGAGGGAGCTGGATAACTTTCTAACTGTTTTTAAACTAATGTCTGGGGATTGTCCCCATCTTTGATCTCCCCACTGCTAATCTTGATCTCCAGGAACTTTCTGTAGGATTGTTACATAATTTTTCTTGCATACAAACCTCACTTTGAAGTAGACATGCTATGAAAAGTTTACGGTTTACAGCTGAGAGAACTCTTAATTCTTGTCTAGTCCAACACGCATTTTACAAAAGAAGATTCAGAGCTAGAGAGTTTCAAATATGCAATGAATTTCAAAATTAGGGTAAAATCCCAGCTCTCTTGCTTCTGCCCATTACTCTGTATGATCTATAAAAGAAAATTGGAGAAGTTATTTTTTTCTGATACAAATTATTTTTGACTTTGAGTACCCTTGGACTTTAAAAGTGATTCACTTGCCTATCGCATTGTGGCATAAAGTGAGGTTTACCTGATTGTTCATTGTTATCGTTAACGGCAGTTTAAAAATCAGTTTATTATTCGTCATCTCTCCTCTGTCCTACTTGTAACTGGTCACCTAGGCAGAGCAGGTAGTGTCCGGATCTGAAATGAGAGCAGTACAGTGAGAGGCTGGACTCAGGTCTACCGATCCTTTCTTTCCTCTCCTCGGGCACTGTGTTGTAGCCAGTTTATTTGGACATTGACGTGTATGGCAAAGATGTTTTGTCGTGCTGCTTTACAGTGTATGGGTTTTGGATAGAGGGACAAAAACATTTTCCCATCCCTTACACCTCTGAGCAGAGTTCCTTGCAGGTTTGGAAAGGTACCGTGGCCTGAAACAGGTACCATGGGAGACGTGTCCTTTTTGCTTCAACTCAGGTATTCCTTATACGGAATGAAATTCTAAACCCAGAATATTTTTTCTTTTCTATTAGATTGCTCAGATTCCATTCTGTGGGGAAATTGACTGTGAAGACTGGATCAAAAAGACCACTGCTAGGTAAATGTAGTTAACAGAACTTGTGAGTATTGCAGTGAAAAAGAATGGGAATTTAGAGCATAAATGAGTGGAATTCTTAATTTGTTTTTAATTTCAGAGATCAAGATCTTGAACCTGGGGCTCCATCCATGGGAGCTAAAAGCCTTTGCATCCCCTTCACACCGCTCTGTGAGCTGCAGCCGGGAGCCAGATGCGTCTGTGGCAAGAACCCTGCCAAGTTCTATACCTTGTTTGGTCGTAGTTACTAAGGGATAAAGCAAAACTCCTATCTCCAACCCTCCCCACTTTTTAAAAAAATCGATATTAATATCTTCCCAGATATAGACAGTTTTATGATTTTTTAAAATAAAAGTTCGAATAGGAGGTCACATGAGACACAGACCCCTTCTTCTTAGGCCTAAATTAACAGTGGGAAAAAGGCTTTTCTGTAAACAACCCCAGTAATAAATATCATGAATTAATACTGTTTTATGTATTCATTTATTTCTGAAATACATGATTTATGTACCACAGGACGTCCTTACAAAGAGATGAAGAAAATTGGGAACCCAGTCTCCCTCATGTTTCAGACCTCGAACGAGCAGTCCTCTCGTTTCTTGTATGTTGAAGTCCTTCTCTTCCTACACTCCTTCTCCTGAATCTAAAATTATCCTAAATCTTTCTGTTTAGAAGACAAAACGAAACCACAAATGGGCCGAAAAACAAAGAAACCCCTTACCTTTCCCGTGAGCTTCTTCCTCCCTCTCGTTACTGCTAGTTTCTGTGGGGTCTTCACCAACAGGCCATGGTTTCTGAAGGAGGCATAACCCCCTCACTTCCGCTTCTTGTTTTGCACTTGTCTGCGCCCGCCCTGCCTCCGCCCCACCGCCATTCTCCCTGCGACCCCTAATGCCACTTCTGACCCAAGCTAACGTCTCAGTCTCTTGTCTTCCCATATCACTGCTGCGTTTCTGCTGCTATAAAACATTTCTTTTTTTTACTAAAATTACTCCTATGACTTGCCCTCCCACTCTGATTCTTTTTCTTAGTTCTTCCCTAGGCATTCCTAGGCTAAACTTCTGTACCTGGCCCTTTTCTGGTGCTGCCTAGTCTACCTCCTCTAATCCCATGGTTTGAGAGAACACGAATAGGATGACTCCAGCCAACATTCTTTCTCTAGGTCTGAGCTCTAGACCTTATTCCAGCTGCATCTTCAGGCCTCTCGAATGTTCCCATCATATTTTCAGGCTATTTGTCCCAAACCCTCGTTTCACCGTCCACTCCCAGACCTGCTCTCCCTACAGTATTTCCTGCTAAAGGGCTTCACATTTCCAAAATGTACCTGGTAACCTAAACCAGAACCGGAGTCATCTTAGCCTCTCCAACACACCGTCTGCTGTGTTCATTTGGCCAGCACAACATCCCGCCATTCCCACTCGTGTCTCCTGGGTCTCCCCCTTCGCAGATGCCTCTACTGCCTCATGTGTGTTAACCTCTGACGTCAGTTACTTACACTGGCCTCCGGAGTTTTGTCTCAGGCGGGCCCCACATTTCCCCAGGTGTTTTCTTCTTTAATGTACAATGTACCAAGATGTCTCTCTTCCCCTTAAAAGGCTTTTCATGGCTCACCATCAGTAACAGAATAAAATATTAATGCTATAGCCAAGTCTGGTTCAGCCTATCTGACCAGTCTCTCCTCTTCAACCAATCCAGCAAAGTCCTATGCAACCTAACCATTTGGGGTTTCTTGTGAACAATGCGCCATTTCCCATCTCTGTCTCTGTCCCTTTGCCTGGAATGCCTTTTACTCATTTCTAGTCAACTAGGTAAATCTCTCTGGGGCTCCATTCCAAAACACTTACCCACTTTGTAGTAATAAATACACCAATAAAAGGAATAAGCTTCAAAAGGACTTGAATTTTGAATCATGTTTTGAAGGATAAGTAGAATTTTATTATTTTTTTTCTGGGTGAACTTGTTTTATTTTTTCAAAGAAATAATTTTGCTTATTGAAAAGTCATACATACTCATTGCTAAAAAAAATATAAATTAAAATAAGACCATAAAAGTTAATTGGTAATTCTAAAACCCAGATAAATTACTATTTGAGTATTGCATATTTACATGTCTAAGATTACTAGGCATACCATTTATAATGTTTTGTTTTTATTCTAATTTTATTTTTTAAATTCACATCCAAGTTAGCATATAGTGCAACAATGATTTCAGGAGTAGATGCCTTAGTGCCCCTTACCCATTTAGCCCATCGCCCCTCCCTCAACCCCTCCATTAACCCTCTGTTCTCCATTTAAGAGTCTCTTACGTTTTTGTCCCCCTCCCTGTTTTTGTATTATTTTTGCTTCCCTTCCCTTACATTCATCTGTTTTGTACCTTGAAGTCCTCATATGAGTGAAGTCCTATGATACTTGTCTTTCTCTGACTAATTTCGCTTAACATAATACCCTCTAGTTCCATCCATGTAGTTGCAAATGGCAAGATTTCATTCTTTTTGATTGTCGAGTAATACTCCATTGTATATATATACCACATCTTTATCCATTCATCCATCGATGGACATTTGGGCTCTTTCCATACTTTGGCTATTGTTGATAGTGCTGCTATAAACATTGGGGTGCTTGTGCCCCTTCAAAACAGCACACCTGTATCCCTTGGATAAATACCTAGTAGTGCAATTGCTGGGTCATAGGTTCTATTTTTAATATGTCATTTGCCAATATCTTCTCCCATTCTGTCGGTTGCCTTTTAGTTTGTTGATTGTTTCCTTCGCTGTGCAGAAGCTTTTTATTTTGATGAGGTCCCAGTAGTTCATTTTTGTTTCTCTTGCCTCCGGAGACGTGTTGAGTTAGAAGTCGCTGCGGCCAAGATCAAAGAGGTTTTTGCCTGCTTTCTCCTCGAGTATCTTGATGGCTTCCTGTCTTACATTCAGGTCTTAAATCCATTTTGAGTTTATTTTTGTGTATGATGTAAGAAAGTGATCCGGTTTCATTTTTCTGCATGTCGCTCTCCAGTTTTCCCGGCACCACTTGCTGAAGAGACTGTTTTATTGGATATTCTTTCCTGCTTTGTCAAAGATTAGTTGGCCATACGTTTGTGAGTCCATTTCTGGGTTCTCTATTCTGTTCCATTGATCTGAGTGTCTGTTCTTGTGCCAAGGATAAGTAGAATTTTAATACATAGAAAAGGAAGGACATTCCAGGCAGAGGGAACAGCATATGCAAAACCTCATGGTTTTGGTATATGCTATGTGTGAGAACACAGCAAAACTGTTAAGTTGGTAGGAAATTATCAAAGCAGATTAAATATAGCATATCTTCAAGACTGATGTTTTGAGTATGTATTCATAAAAATTAATGAGATAAATATATAAGCCACATTTCTGTCAGAATCAATTTCTTATTAAGCTATGGCAGTACAGAATGCTTTATCTTGTTTTTCTACCTTTAGTAGCTGTGTAAACCACCTATTCATTTATAAAATGGAGAGACGTCTAATAGCTTCACCAGAGTTACTCTACCTTATAAAGTACTTAGCACAATGCCTAACACACACTAAAAAATAATAGCTAATGTTAGTTAATGACCTTACAGAGTCAACTGGAAGTTGCTCCTAATTTGTAGCTTTAATTAACAATAATTACTTTAGCCTCTGATTTTTTGTCCTGCAAACATAAATGCTTTAAAACACAAGGTTTTTTTAGTGGATCCATGACAAAAGCCTGAAAAGTAGATCAGAAACTAATAAACCACATTTTGTCCCATAGCCCAAGGCCATTTTGGAGGAAGTGGCAATCATCGGAGCAAAGACAAACCCCAGGCTATTTTTTGAAGCTTCAGATGAGTAGAACTAATCACAGAAAAGCTTGAAGTTTGCTGCTTTAAAGGTATTCACTATTTAAAGGAACCTCCAAATAATTATGTTGAGGAAGGAATCCTTCCTCCAAAATCTGCTTGTGATAAATTGCTTTCTTTCTCAAACTGAGGTTCAACTAAAATACCAAAACTTTTTCAAACATCTGAAGAGTGGTGGTGCTTTTCAAGAGGGTGCTAAACTTGAATCCAAGTGATATCCTTTAAGAAATGATCAGTATTTTACTTGCAGATGACAGCCATTAATTAGATACGTGACCAACAGTCACAAAAGTGATAGTGTGCCTTGTGTTTGTTCCAACAAGAAGAAAACAAATAGGTCAAGGTATATTATTGCTGGCTGTGCTCACTAGGACCTGCTAGTGTATATTATAGGATAGCAATTTCTAGGTTCGTCCATGGCTGTTCAAAATAGTTCCTAATGCCAGTAAATCATTTGACACCTTCATGAAAATTAGTAACAGCAACTTCTCTGGCTTCCTGCTGGGGAGGCTTTGAGGCTTGAGATCAGCAACAAGCAGAGAGAAGGCATTTTGACTGGAGAGTCTGTGCCTGTCCCCCTATTTGGTATCTGATTGTAGTTATAAATATTAGTCATCTGTCATAAAGCTGTGGTTTTCAGGGGGTGTCAGGAGCATCAGAAGTTTGGGGAGGCAGCTACCGCTACCAAATCTTCGGCCTTTTGCTTATCACTTTCGCCGCGTCTAGAAAACTCCAGCCAGGGGCGCCTGGGTGGCGCAGTCGGTTAAGCGTCCGACTTCAGCCAGGTCACGATCTCGTGGTCCGTGAGTTCGAGCCCCGCGTCAGGCTCTGGGCTGATGGCTCAGAGCCTGGAGCCTGTTTCCGATTCTGTGTCTCCCTCTCTCTCTGCCCCTCCCCCATTCATGCTCTGTCTCTCTCTGTCCCAAAAATAAATAAACGTTGAAAAAAAAAAAAATTAAAAAAAAAAAAAAGAAAACTCCAGCCATTTATTTAATAAATTTGAGTGCCTGCTTTGTGCAAAGTGCCTAAGCAGACAGCAGCGAGTAGAGCCAAACATGAGTTTTCCTCTTCTTGGCTCTATCTCCTTGAAGTTATCTAGTTCAGCTGCAAAAGCAGGCAATCGAGTGGACAGGGAGGTGGAGCAGGGAACTGGGGCTGAGCACTGTGAAGAGGGGGGCATTGCCTCGGTGACCCTCACGGAGACATGGCAGGATCATCCCTGCCCACAGCAGCGTGCTGACAACAACCCCTGTACTCAAGATGATAATAGCTGGAGAATGAGGTCCACCCGATCCTGCCACACCTCAGGCTTGAAATCACAGAGACAAACACATTCCCCTGGCTCAGCAGGCAATGTGAAAACGGTGCCTCCGTTTCACTTTACTGGAGGATTCAAGAGTTTGAAACATCCGTAGTGCTGAAATGATATAAAACTGTTTTAAAGGAGTCTCATGTAATGGGGATATCTCACAATATATTTTAGTTATGTTCCCGAAAGCAAACTCTGTGACGGGGAAGAATGTGTTGAATGAGCAAGGAGCTTGGGGGATATACAGGCTGGTAATGGTGCTAACAACAGAATTATGTGGTAAAAATGTCATCATACTGTATTTCCCTCATTTATTCATTCTCTCACTCTCCTGGACAATTATTTCCTACATTTTTCCCCTCAATTTTTCCAGATTTCCCCTTTCTGACTTCGAGTTGGTCATCTCGATTTCGATTTCATCAAGAAGATAGAGACAATAAGAATAGACCCACCAGGGGCGCCTGGGGGGCTCAGTTGGATAAGTGTTAGACTTTGGCTCAGGTCATGATCTCACAGTTTGTGGGTTCGAGCCCCGCATTGGGCTATGTGCTGACAGCTCAGAGCCTAGAGCCTCCTTTGGATTCTGTGTCTCCCTCTCTCTCTGTTCCTCCCCCACTCATGCTCTGTCTTAAAAATAAATGTTAAAAAAATTTTTTTAATAAAAAAAAAAATGGACCCACCAGGACCTCCCACCACTGCATCTACCCTCTTGTGTGGGTACATGCTGTCATCTTCCCCAACTTGTCGATTCCCTTATCCCTTTAGCCTGAAAATAAAGCTGTCTGTACTTGCCAGCTCCTGTTTCCCTTGTCTGTTCTGAACCCACTTCATTTGCCCTCTTGTTCAGGCCACCAGTGGCGTCCGTAATGTGAAATACGAGCCATCACTTCCAGTCCTCTTCCCGTTTACTCTCAGCATTTGGCCCGGCTGATTCCTCCTCTTCTTTGAAACACATTCTTCGTTGGCCTTGAGAATACTATACCCTCCCATTTTCCCTTCCGCCTCTCTGGTCCTTCTCTCTCATCTCTTAGCATTGTCTTCTCTTTGCAATTTTCTCTCATTTCCCTGGTGACCTCCTGCAGTATATTGTCAGCATTCAAGTTCATATATTCCCAGCCTATTCATCTCCCCTGAACTCCAAACTTTCTTACTCGACACCCTATGTAGCATTTCAGCCCGGCTGTCTAATAGATACACCAAACAATGTCATTTCTGCTCCTTGCTCCCCTACACCCCCAATCCTACAGCTGTCACCTTTGTCCTACTTCCATCTCACTTGCAACATCAGGCCACAGCCCTAATGTCACCTTGACTGTTCTCTTTCATACCTCACATCTAATTGCCCAGCAAATGCTATTGGCTCTAACGACCCTGAGATCGAGACCTGAGCCGAGATCGAGAGTCGGATCCTTAATAGACTTGAACCACCCAGGTGCCCCCATCCTAACCATTTTTAAGTGTATGCTTCAGTGTTAAGTATATTTGCATTTTGGGGTAGCCAATTAGCAGAACTTTTCCATCTCACAGAATTGAAGCTATATTCATTAAACAACTCCCTCATGTCCCCCTCCCCCCAGCCCCTGCAACCACCATTCTAACTTTTTGTTTCTATGAATTTGACTGCCTTCGATAGCTCATAAAAGTGGAATCCTTCAATATTTGTCTTTTTGTGCCTGACTGATTTCACGTAGCTTGGTGTCCGCAAGGCCCGTCTATATAGTAACGTGTTAGAATTCCCTTCATTTTTAAGGTGGAATAATATTCCATTGTATGTATACGTATGTGCACACACACACACCCACACCACATTTTATCCTTTCATCTGTCAATGGACACGTAGCCTGCTTCCGTCTCTTGGCTGCTGGGAGTAGTGCTGTCATGATGCACAGACCCTGCTTTCAATTCCTTCGGTTTTATAACCAGGAAGTAGACTTACTGGATCAAACAGCAATTCTATTTTTCATTTTTTGAGGAACTGGCATACTATTTCTCATAGTGACCACACCGTTTAAAATTTCCTAGTAATTTTTCAACAAAGGGCCTTGCGCTTTCATTTGGTACCCAAGCCCATGGATTACGTGGCCGGTTCTGCCTGGGTCTTCCCACTTCCCACGTGGTCCAAGTCACCGGCCTTTTGTTTAGATTATTGCCACAGTCTCCTAACAGGTTCCTCGGCTTTCATGTCATCTCAACCCAGGATCCAAAGATTCTTTTAAAACGTGAATTCGGTCTTGTCATTGTTCAGCTCTCCCATCTCAGGATACTACATGATCCTCCCCCGCCCCCCCCCCCCACCATTGCTTCTCAGACCCCACATCCCGTTTGTCTCCCTCAGTCACTCCTCTCCAACCACACTGAGCTCCTTCCCTGCTCCTTGAACTTCCCATGCTCTCTGCTTCCTCTGCCTAAGAAAGAACTGCTTTCAGGCATCTTCATGGCTCAGTCTCTTCCTTCCTTTATTTCTTTTTTTTTTTTTTTTTTTTACAGCCCACCCACGTCCCCCGTTCAGATCTTACTCAAGAACATCTCAGTCAATTCTTCCCTGACTTTATTTAAAATAACACCCCCACCCCTATATCAACACTGTATCCCTCTTCTCTGCTTCATTTGTCTCCATTATTCTTATTACCATCTGACATTTAGTAGATTTTATGATTAATTTGTTAATTAATCTCCCTCCCTCACTAGAATGTAAGCTTCATGAGGGCAGAGGCTTTCCTCTGTTTTATTCACTGCCGTCTCTCCAGAGTCTAGAACCATGTGTGACATGTAGGAACTTAGTATCTGTTGCGTGAATGGACGAGTGAGGTAGTCTTAGTGCAGTAATTTTCATAATCTCATTCAAAGTCCCAATGTTAGAGTATCAGCTGACCAGGAGATTATTTCTGAGATGCTGAGGAAATTACTAGGGCTGCATCTAAGTTGTCAGTGTTTTCCAGATGAAAAAAAATCAATATGGTGTGTATATAAATAGAAAGATGCATTAAAAGGAATTGGCTCATGCGATGGCGGAGGCTGAGAAGTCCCAAGATCTGCAAGGTGAGTCGGCAAGCCCGAGGACCAGGGGACTCACTGGAGCAGGTCCAGTGAAAGACCACAGGCTCGAGACTGAGGATGAGCTGATGTAGGGGTTTAAGCCTGAAGGCAGGAGAAAGCCAAGTGTTTCCACTTGAAGACAGTCGCGGGACCAATTCTCTCTTACTTGTAGGGGGGAAGTTCTGTTGATTCCTTCCACTGAATGCATGAGGCTCTTCTACATCAGAGAAGGGCAATCTGTGGCACTCAGTCTACCAATTGGAATACCAATCTCCTGCCAGAATGATGTTTGCCCAAATGTCTAAGCACCTGGTGGCCCAGTCAAACGGACACATAAAATTAACCATCGCAGTCAGACTTTTCTAATTCAGAAAAGATTGGGTATAGTAATTTTAATCTGCGTTCCTCTATAGGATTGACTGTAGGGAGTCTACTCAAAACAATAAAGGCCGCTACTGTTTTAGATATTCGGGACCTGGAAAATCGTTATGATTTATAAGTGACACATTGATAAGATTAAAAACAAAAAAAATTTGCTTGCATCAGCTAAATTGAGTTATTCTAATTTAGCTTTCTTCCTGAAGCTAACTGGGATCATGGCTTTAGCTCCTTCGGCTTAACGGTGTTTTATCTTTTCTGAACACGAGGAATGTTTTTCTTGTCTTATTTGTGGAGAATGCTTGGAAGTAGGGTGCTTGTTATTCCGGGTTAGTGGACACGACAGTAGAAAAATCACCCTAGCCTCTTTGGCTTTGACTTCTTGTAGCTCTGATCTGTGGATTAGAGACCCCTAGAATGTTCCCTGTTCCATGTGGTTAACAGAATTCATATTTTTTACCCACCAGGCAGACAAGACCCGATTGTTTATGACAAACGGCTTGACCCACCACAGTAGCTATTGCACACACCGAGGCTGAAAAGGCCAAAGCCACAGATGAACTTCTGCCCGATTCAAAGATCCGGAGGCTCCTGGCTTTTGTGCGTAAACACACAATGAATGAAAGAAGCCCCTCAAGTCTGCATCGGACGCCCGTGCCTTCACTTTCCGTAAGTCCCAGCTCACGTGACATTTCTTGCTTAATTGCCCTTTAAACTGTTTTATGGCTTTATAGCAGCCTATAAAAGGTGATTTCCAAATATGACAAGTGCTGCAAGGCTGAAGGGGAGAGTTACTCTTCCCAAGAGAGGGGTGAGGAGCTGCCCGAGAGCGGGGCGCCATGGGGCGATACTCGGGAAGAAGCTTCCGGTTAGTCCTCCTGTGCGCGGTGAGCGTCCTCCTGTTCGTGATGGAGCTGGTGATCGCCAACATAGGCAACTCCCTCTCCCTGGCCTCCGACGCCTTCGCCGTCCTCTCCCACTTTGTTTCCATGATCATCGCCTGGCTTGGCGTGAGGGCCAGCAGGATAAAACGGCACAGGAAGAGCACTTTCGGCTTTCTCCGGGCAGATGTGGTGGGAGCGTTTGGCAACTCCATTTTTGCCATGGCTCTGATGTTCAGCATCCTGGTGGAAGCTGTCAAAAGGTATATTGATCCCCAGAAGACAGAGGAGCCACTGCTGGTTCTCAGTGCTGGAGTTATTGGCCTCTTATTCAGTGTCCTTAACTATGTCACCTTGGACTGCTGTTACTGTACGGCACACAGGCCCCAGGGAGACACTGAAACAGGTAAATAGCTCCTTAGATGTTATAGCAGATGTGGTCGGCCTTATGGCTGGTGCTGTCTGCGGGGGCCTCTGATGGTGCTTTTGAGACAGGCCCAACAAAAGATCTTTCTCAAAGGAGTTGCTTCCAGGCCAAATTTGCTGGTGAGCTGGGTGGCCACAAGCCGCTTTCATCTTGGGGGCTTTAATTTTAGTCACCAGGAATGAAAAGTGTTCAGAGAGGTAGACAGGGAGTAAAGGTACTGAGCAGGGCCATGAAGGGAGCAATTTGAAAGAAAGTGGATGTGGCATTGAAAACAGTCTCCTTTAATTAGTGGCCAGATGCGACACGGCTGTGTTTGAATTTAAAAATAATATTTTAGAGTCCCCATAAAATATGTTTAAGAAAATACTGGGCCCTCTAACCAGCTGATATCAAGCAAAGGGTCAAACAAGTGTCTTGGCTGACAAATTCATAGGACTATATACTGGAAGAATTTACAGAAAATGGGGAGAGAAAAAATAAAGGAGATGATCTAGTGAACTTAGTTCTTTTCAAGATGGAAATATTTGTACTTATTGTATGCATCCATTCTATTTGACAAAAAGAAAAACTATTTACACATGAAACTTTTGGAAGGGCTTAAGAGTGGGTGCCACTCACTGGGCCATCTCAAAAAATGGAGTTAAATCTTGGGAGAGAGCAGTTGACTCTAAAGCAATGAATCCAAATGATAAATGATTAGATGAAAGTGTTTCTTTATTCCTACAGTAGGAATTAAACATATATGTAAAGAGCTTCTTGCAGAAGAGAGAAATTTCCAGTGCTTTTTAAAAGAGTCCCATAGCATGAACAGACCAGGTTCAAATCATGGCTTTACCCCAGGGCAGCATTCGAGTTAGCTCAGCTAGCCTGTCTGCCCACAGGTAATATGAAAGTAGGAAGCACCAAGTGAGATCCTGAGTGTTTAGCACTTAACAGGCACTTGGTAAAGAGTAACTTGTTTTTTTAAAAAATCACAATGTGTGGGGCGCCTGGGCGGTTCAGTTGGTTAAACTCTCAGTTTTGGCTCAGGTCATGATCTCATGGTTTGTAAGATTAAGCCCTGTGTTGGGCTCCGTGCAGACAGTGTGGAACCTGCTATGGAATCTCTCTCTCTCTCTCTCTCTCTCTCTCTCTCTCTCTCTCTCCCTCTCCCTCTCTCCCTCTCTCTCTCTCTTTCTCTCTGCCCTTCTCCCACTCTCTCTCACTCAAGATAAATAAACTTAGAAAAAAATCACAATGCAAGCCTTTGAATTATGTAATAATCCAGTATTATTGAATTCTAATTGCTTATCTGGATTTGAAGAAATTTTAAGATTTTCCTTATTTGATGCTGATCAATTTTCTCTGGGTTTGCATTTTTCATTTTATTCCTTCTGCCTTTGCTCCCAGTGTAAATTATGTCAGCTAGGTCCAGTCTTTTATGCTATCTCTGTCTAAATTTCCCAATTAGTAGAATGTATGTTATGAGAGCACCTATAGTATGTATTAAGGATAAAAGGGAACAAAGAAGAAAATAGAACCTATATCTTTATTCAATTTAATGAATCAGTTAAAACCTTATCCTTTTAAAAAGACAATTAGTTGAGGCGCCTGGGTGGCTCAGTTGGTTAAGCGTCTGACTTCGGCTCAGGTCATGATTTCACGGTCCGTGAGTTCGAGCCCCGCGTCGGGCTCTGTGCTGACCGCTCAGAGCCTGGAGCCTGCTTCGGATTCTGCGTCTCCCTCTCTCTCTGCCCCTCCCCCATTCATGCGCTCTCTCTGTCTCAAAAATAAAAATAAACATTAAAAAAAAAATTAAAAAAAAAAGACAATTAGTTAATTTGAGACCCTAAGCCTTGTTTACATCAGTCATCATGTAGAAATTATTACTTGAGACCCCAGATTATAAAATTCACATATCTGATGTAAGAAAAATATATTTCTTATTGCTAAGTATAATTTTAAGGCAAGGAAGTGGATTTCAAACAAATGGTTAGTTTCAGCTTTGGAAGTGTCATCATCACTAAACTTACCATTGTGTTTCAGACATATGATATATTTTAGGCAAAAATATACATACAATAAAAAAATTTTAGGCAAAAGGTTTGACTCTGACCAACGTGAGAATTGATACACAAGTGTAATTTTATTTTTATAAATTGAATTATTGTCATATAGGTCTTAAATTAGCTCTTGTTTGGGAAGTGCTGCTTTCTAATGTTTATGTCCATGCTAAGACAAAAAGAGGCTTAAGACAAATATTTCATCCTGATCATATCAGTTTCTATTGCCTAAATTCCAGAATATCTATCTTCTTTTGAAGGGTTGGATGCTATACAATATTCTACTTTATATAACTAAGTACAGTGATAGGTATACACATAGAGCTAATGATTTAAGATCCACATTCTGTGTTCACTTTCTTTTGATAGCTTTTGGTATTGCATTCTTCTGGTAGAAATTTTAGAATGTGTAAACCCTCCAAGTAATTTTAGGATAGCTACTTTGTTTTGCATTTATTGAGTTATGTGCTTAGCACTTTTAGTAAAGCATACATTTTGGTATCTTTCCCATTACCTAAATAAGTTTAAAGTAAACATTTGGATGAATCTCAGAAACTGACATTAACCCATTTTAATTGTCTTCCATTTCAAGGAGAAATTGATTAATCCATACACATTAATTGATACCAGGAGGTATACAATATGAGAGAACAATGACTCTTGACTTCAGAAGATTTGACGTCCATTTAGGATAAAGAATTTCTGTATGCCTAGAACTCTAGCTTGCAGTGCTGTGGTCCCTCCTGGGTTAGTGATCAGAGTCAGGATAATCTATCACTGCTTCTGTGGGATCTGTGGCCAGAAAGCGTTTTTACTTAGCAAGTCTTCAGTCTTTTTTGGTTCTGTGGATCTTTAACTGGTTCTGCTGGATCCGTCTGATGTGGGAATTGTATCAGTTACATCTGCTGTCTGAGGTCATAGGAAAGTTAAACATAAGATCACTAACTCTAAATATTAATAGAATAGACTGTCTAAACTGTTAAGACTTTAAAATATCTGTGAGTTTCAAGGAGTAAGAAAGGTTGGAAAATCAGACAGATGGAGCCAGAAATTAAACAATAAAACAAACAAAACAAAACAAAACAAAACAAAACAAAACAAAACAAAACACCCTGGGAGAAAAGAATGTAGAAGATTCAGCTGAAGGACCCCAGAAACCCTGGGTCAATCCCTCGCTGGCATGAGTCCACCCCTGACATGAAAAGTGATAGGGGAGCAGGTATTTTTGGCTAAAGTAAAAGGAAAAAATGAAAAAAGTAAAAATCACAAGCATGGAAGAAAAAACAAACAAGGGGGAAAGTCTGAAATGTAGATGGTTACGTGTGTGTTTGGGGAAAGAGCAAGGGGTTAAAACAACATGTAGATTCAGATCCCAAGAAATATGTGACACCAGCTTTCTTTCTCTAGACTTAAGGACTAAATCTGCTGTGCTTACAGTTTTTCCTACTCCTTGTTTCCTTGATTTTCCTTGACTTTCGCATTGTCTTTTATGTTTTGTTTTGTTTTTAGAAATTGAATTTTCTTTAAAATATAACTACTGTAACTCTCTATGCACTCGCCCTATATTGAACAAATACCTTTATATACATTGGCCTTATTTTAAACCAAAGACAATTTTGTGTAGATCTGTCTGGGATATATTAGGCTTGCCATTTATATAATTTATAGGTGAACAATTTATATCTGAAATATCTGCTTACTACATTTATTTTATTTTATTTTTTTTACAAAATGCCTTTCCTTTGAATTTAAATTGTTTTCGTTTTGAGTCCAAATTGTGCTCATTCTCTCTCTCTCTGTCTCTCTCCTCTCCCCCCCACCCCCCAGCCTCTTCCTCCCACCCTCCCTGTCCCTGTCCCTTTAGCCACCTTTCTGGCATTATGTTTCTCCAACCAAATCGCTGGAGGCAGTGACAGCACAGTAATCAACCAGACACGCTGTTGTGGAAGGTTGTAACACACTGCTGATTCGTTGTTCTCACAAGCTTCTAATTTAGACTCAGTACTAGTTAAGACTCAATACCATAGCCTGATGGGAGCCTTTCACATGGACAGTCCTGTAGACCCTGAAAGCAAATCTGGTTTCCTTTCCTTGTAGAGCAAATTTGATCCAGAAACCAGCAAAATAAGCAAGGCTCTGAGAGTTTTAGGAGAGGCAAGGGGGAATCGGCTTCCTATCTCCCAGTAGCAAATACCGGGGAGTGAATAAGAGGTCAGAAACTGCACCATGGAACACAGCTTTTCAAACTGGAAAGGGAAAGTTTTCTGGGCAGAGCTTCCCTGAGTTCTCTGTCTAGTTCACAGGAATGATTGGGAGTTTACAATATTATTACATCATTTTAAGAATCATGCTTAATTCCCGAACCTGTTACTTTGCCACTTGTCCATATCTGACACTGTCGTTTTCCAAGCACTGTGTTGGATTTTGAACAATTAACTTCCACGTGAGGATTCAGTGGTAAGTGTACACACACACACACACACACACACACACACACACACACCTGTCGTAGATTACAGTGTCTCTCCCATGCTAGATGCTCCTTATATTCCCTTACATCTCTTTCCATGTGTTCATGACAGCTTGGTGAGCCCCTCCTCTCTCTTTTTGCCCAATTACAGCGTTCTGGGTCAGTTCTAGGGAGTGAATAAGAAAGATTAACAAAAGATTGAAAAATAGGTGCTATTTCACATTTGTGAAGTCAAATTCAACTGAAGGGGAAAAAAAAAAAAGAAGGATAAACCAGTTCCTTGTTCTCAGCCATTTTCTTCTAACATGCAGAGGCTATTCTGATATCTGAGTTAAATGTTAATGAAAACCAAGTGTTTATTGACATCCATGGGTTGTCGGGCACTCAGGAAGTGTACAGACAATAGTCACGGCACTATGTGGCATACATTTGGAGAGCTGCATGTCTTATGAAATAATTAGAACGTATTGCATTGATTTGCAGAATTGTATGTATTGTGACAGAATATTTGCTATTTCCATTTTACAGACAAGAAAACAGAGGTTGAGTCAGGTCCATGGTCATACAGGTAGTTCATGGTAGGGCACAAAGAAATTACAAGGTTGAGTCTAGGCCCTTAATTAAAGACCTACTCTGCTTCACCAAAACAAACAAACAAACAAACAAACAAAACAAAAACAAAACAAAAACAAAAACAAAAACAAAACACTGAAAATTTGCTCAGCAATAATCACAAAATAACATGTCAAAAAGTGCCAATTAATACACTAAAAATTGAATCCCAGTAGCTGACTGACCTCTAGAAAGATACTCAGACTTTCTAAACCTCAGTTTCTCTGTCTGTAAAGTGGGCAGTGTCTATCTTTTAAGATGTCGCAAGGATGAAATTATATTGTGTGTGTGAACTTGTCGACATAGTGCTCGGTGGTAGTGGATGGTACTGATTGTCCAAGGATTGAAGGGCAAAGAATGAATGAAATATTAGTAACACCCCCCTGGGGACAAGTCCCTTGCTTTACTTCACAGCCATGACACAGAGCCCACCTTATCCTGGACCAACACTCATAACTGTTTGCTGTTAGTTATGCATTTGACCAATACAGACCCATCACTACTCCTGGAAAACCACACAAAACATGTATCTTACTGATGACAAGTTAGTAGCATCCTTACTAGGATGAACCAAAGGGAACATGGACCAGTCACTGGAAAACACGTGTTCTAGCACTTCTTCCCTCATGTACTGGGTCTGATAATGGAGAAGATACTTAACCATTTTGAGCTTCATCTCATGTATCATTACACCGATTTTAAAGAATCAATGTGCTTTTCTTTTGTTAAGTAATACCTTCATGATGCATGATTTTTCAAAGGGTTCTTGTACATGTTACTTTCTTCGTTTTCAGTGTTCAAGATGACACTTCGTAGAAGGGCATTGGTTATATTTTTCAACTGTTAAAAATTATATTATTTTTAAATATATTTTTAATATGTTTATTTTTGAGAGAGAGAGAGGGAGAGAGCAAGCATGAGCTGGGGAGGGACAGAGAGAGAAGGAGACACAGAATCTGAAATGGGCTCCAGGCTCTGAGCTGTCAGCACAGAGCCCAAGGCAGGACTCGAACTCACAAACTTGTGACCTGAGCCAAAGCCAGATGCTTAACCGACTGAGCCACCCAGGTGCTCCAAAAAGTTATATATTTTAAACCTTTGTAATGGTATTAACATCAGACTATCACATTCATGAAAATAATGCAAGTGTAGTTCATATTTCCAAGTTGCAAATGAAGAAGCCGAGGCACCAAATGTTTTAATGTTAGCTCACAGTTGATGCTGGAACCAGGACTTTGCATTTCCATACCTTTATCCTGCCATAAGGTGATTTGCCTTTTAAACATTGCCCTACAGTTCTGACTAGTGAGTAATGACATACCCATTCACCTTGCTCATAGGCCTAATTTTCCAAGAAGGTGGGGTGAGAGTAAACTTACTCTTTTGGTTTTCTTTTGCCAGATGGTTACAGGATGTAAAGGACATATTTGTTATTTTTCTCCTTTGTCTTAGGCTTTTGACAGAGACAGTAGTCGACACAGTTTTTAGAAAACATTATGTGTAACTGTCTCTGATGACTATGACGTGTCATCATTTTTTATAAGTGGCCATAAATCTAGTGACTCCTTTTTCTTAGAATGTTTTCCAAAGTCCACATCCTGATATTTATTGTTTACCTTTGAGAAGGTGTCTTGAGAGAATTTTGAGGAAAGTAATTTTTTTTAATTTTTGATAATACTTATTTTTGAGAGAGAGAGAGAGAGAGGGAGAGGGAGAGGGAGAAGATGAGAGAGAGAGAGAGCATGAGCAGGGCACGGGCAAAGAGAGAGAGGGAGACACAGGATCCGAAGCAGGCTCCAGGCTCTGAGCTGTCAGCACAGAGCCCGATGCGGGGCTTGAACCCACCAGCCATGGGATCATGACCTGAGCCGAAGTCGGACGCCTAGCTGACTGAGCCACCCAGGCGCCCCGGAAGTAATTTTTGATGAAGCCTATCTATGCTCTTGCTCTTTATCTGCAGTGACAACACTAAAAATGTATCAACCCAAAAGACAATAGGAAAAAGATGATCCTAACTCAGACCAATGAGAACTAGAGATTTGTTCCTTACGGGGGAGCGGCAGAGAAGTCAGGTTTGAAGGAGGGACTGTCTGGAGGGTCCACTTGTTTTCTGTAGGATTCTTTACCTGAAGAAACTGCCTTGAGATTTCGTAGGACAGAGTAAGAACGGAACCAACATCCAGCTCTATAGCTAGTGACTAGAGTCAATTGAGGAGATTGTCTGGACATTATAAAGCAAATAAATAACTTCCACCTTGAGGCTTGAGCTAAGTGAGGATGAAGGAATCAAAGATGGTCAGATAGCAATAAAAAGAGTAGTCCCGTTCTTGATAAAAGCCGGATGGGAGAAGGTACTTTCAGTATCGTAATAGACTTCCTAGCACTCATCTCAGTAGTAAACATACCCTTCCTCTTGCAAGCAGAGCTCAACAACTTGGGGAGCAGAGGTGGGCCCCTACACACAGAGAATGTACATTCTCTGAAGGCAAACAGTTGGAAGGGTAAAGCCCAGGACGGGCTGGGCCAGGCTTCTTCCATTCTTTCAACTAAATCTACCACTGAGAGAAGAACTTCCCACTCCAGGAGTGACTTCTTACCTGAAAGTTGGAGAGGGAATGAAGGGGGTCAGACAGAGACCACCCGAGAGTGTCTCTTATGGAAACATGAGACAAGAGGAATGGAGGTCTCCCCCTACTCTCAGCTGCTGTGTGTTCTCTTCACTCATGACTCTCCTTGAAGGACTAGATGAACAGGTCTCTGTGGCCCACTTTCTTAAGCTGTGTGCTCCCAATACCAACCATGTTTTCTTTGGGTATTCTTCTTGGGACAAAGGCTTGGCAATTTTGATCCCACCCGCCCCCAATGACTAAAGTGGATTAGAAGAATAAGCATATTAGTGAAATCAACTCTGAGCCTCCACAGGTGTTCAGAAATTACATTGTGACATGAAATTATAGCATCGAGATATTTTAAGAATTCAATGTCAACAATGTAAAAATGCCCCCAATTTAAACATGATTCTCCTCACAGTATCAAATTATGAGAGAAAAATTAAAATTCCAAATTAGGTATGTTTGACCTTCTGAGTTACTATTCAGAGAAATCAAAGCGTGTGATTATTAATTTAAAGGACAGACCAAAGGCAAGTCAAAATGCAACCATAATTGGGGCGCTTGGGTGGCTCAGTCGGTTGAGCGTCCGACTTCGGCTCAGGTCTTGATCACATGGTTCGTGGGTTTGAGCCCCGCATCGGGCTCTGTGCTGACAGCTCAGAGCCTGGAGCCTGCTTCGGATTCTGTGTCTCCCTCTCTCGCTGCCACTCCCCCGTTCATGCTCTCTCTCTCTCTCTCAAAAATAAACATTAAAAAAATTTTTTAAAAAAATGAAACCATAAAACCCTGAATCTTCTTCACTTTGAGCTCAGTCTCTGTTTGAGTGTAGTCCTGCCTGGTAGACACAGGGCTCCTCCAGTAGTTTCAGCCTGAATTGTTTTCCACTGGGGTGGATGTCATTCCTTCAGGACACCCAAGTTGGGTAAGTTTGGCACCAAGACTTCCATGTGCTCCGCCTTTTAAAGGTCTCCATCGTTGGTTTTCTTCAGTTTTGCTACAATATTTCCCTACATGAATTTCTTTTTATTTATCCCACCTGAGAATCACTGTGCTTCCCAAATCTAAGCACTTTAATCTCTTATACATTCAGATACCATCTCTTCTAGTTTTGTCCCTCCCCTGTTCCTTCTATTTTCTCCTTCTGCGACACTAATTACGTAATATCAGATCTTCTTACTCTGTCCTCCATTATTTTGTATACGCTTTGTCATATTTCCCACTTCTTGTTGTTCTCTGTTGCATTCTTAGATTCTAGGTAATTCTTAAGATTTGTCTTCACTTTTTCTGAAACTGATGCTGGTACAACATGTGTGTGTGCTTCTTTGCCATTCATTTTGCCACATGTGTAGATTTGTGTGACCACCAAAATCAAGATACAGAACGATTACATCACCGTGAAGATACCCTTCTTGCCTTTTATTTTATTTTATTTTATTTTATTTTTTATTCCTACTCTGAGTCCCTATCTAGGCCCTCAAAACCACTAATCCGTTTTCCATTTTCATAATATTATAATTTCAAAAATGTTATGTAAATAGAATCATACATACGTGACCTTTAAAAATGGCCTTTTTCTTTCAGGGTAATGCCCTTAAGATCATCCAAGTTGTGCACATCAGTAGTTGGTTTCTTTGTATTGCTGAGTAGTATTCCATGGCATGGATGTGGTTGGATTTTTTTTAAGCCATTCTGCCAATTTTATGCCTTGTAATTGTTATATCTATACCATTATGTTCAATGCAATTATTAGAGGTTAGGACTTCACCATTTCATCTTTATTTTCTGTTTGTTCTTTCTGTCTTTCATTTCTGTTTTCCTTTTCCTATCTTCCTTAAACATTTTTTAGAATTCACTTTTGATTTTCCTATTGTTTTGAGTTTTTGAGGGCATCTTGGCATAGCTTTGTTCGTGGTTGCATTACACATACCTAATGTGGTTGCATTATACATACCTAATAGTCGTCATTACATTACACATACCTAATTAATCACAGTGTGTCAGTACTGGTGTCAGCATTTTACCAGTTTGAGTGAAGTGTACAAACCTAACCTCTCTTTATCATCCCCCATTTATAATTGATATAGTTACTCTAGTTCCTGAGACCTTGTTCACTCTTTTTTTTTTTAGGAGTGAATAGAATTTTAATCCATGACTTATTTTGAAAACATTTATTTTCTTTGCTTTTTAGTTTTTTGAGTGGTTTTCAGTCTCCTCTTTTTGAAGTGTCTTTCTCCCCCCCCCCCCCCCCACATCTCTGTTGTGTGGCCAGTATTTACATTCAGCTTCTCTTCTGAGCTGTTTGAGACTTGCATTATTTTTGTTAGCCATGGCATTCACACCATTGTCATCACACTTTGATTCCACATTTTCATCCAGTAGGTGGCCAAACTCTTCAGCAGATGCAAACAGACAGGAGTCATTGAGATTTGTCTTTTGTTTTTTTGGTCTCTTACCCATTCATTATAAAGGATACAATGTAGGAACAGCCAAAGAGAAGAAATGCCCAGGGCAAGGTATAGGGGAAGGTGTGCAGAACTTCCATGCCCTCTTGGGGTGCACCATTTTGCCAGCATCTTGATGTGTTCACCAACCCAGAAGCTCCTGTTCAGTTTCCCCCTACTTTTTCTCTGTTGTAGGGTAATTGCTATTATTCTATCTTCACATTTGCTGAGTTTTTCCTTTGTCTTTTCCATTCTGCTGTCAAGCCCATCCACTGAATTTTTACTTTTGGTTATTGTATTTTTCTTTTTCTTTTTCTTTTTTTTATGTTTACTTATTTATTTTGAGAGAGAGAGAGAGAGAGGGAGAGAGAGAGAGTACATGAGCAGGGGGGAGGCAGAGAGAGAGGGAGAGAGAGGATCCAAAGCAAGCTCCACGCTGTCAGCACAGATCCTGATGTGGGGCTCAATCGCTTGAGCCATGAGATCATGACTGGAGTTGAAATCAAGAGTTGGGTGCTTAACTGACTGAGCCACCTAGGCACCCCTGGTTATTGTATTTTTCAGTTTTAAAATTCCTTTTAGTTCTTTATTTGTTGAGACTCCTTTTTTTCCCCCCATTTATTTCAAGTATACTTGTAATTGCTTGTTGAAGTATTTTTATGATGGCTGCTTTAAAATCCTTGTCAGCTCATACTAACATCTGTGTTATCCAAGCATTGGTGTTATTTTTCATTCAAGCACAAATTTCCCTGGTGTTGGTATAATGAAATATTCTCAGTTGAGTTCTTCCTGAACATTGGGGTAGTAGGAGACTGTGGATTTTATTTAAAATTTCTGTTTGTGGGGCGCCTGGGTGGCTGAGTCGGTTGAGCTGTCTGACTTCGGCTCAGGTCGTGATCTTGTGGTTGACGAGTTTGAGCCCTGTGTTGGGCTCTGTGCTGACAGCTCAGAGCCTGGAGCCTGCTTCGGATTCTGTGTGTGTCTCTCTCTGCCTCTCCCCAGCTCATGCTCTGTTTCTCTCTGTCTCAAAAGCCAACAGTACAAAAATAAATAAAATTTCTGTTTGAGCAGTCCTCTGACACTGTGCTGGTAGAAGAAGGGGTTTGTCATTATAAGATGGGAATAGAAATCCACATTCCCACCTGGCCTCTGTTGACACTGGGCAGGGGTGAGAGTCCAGGATCACCATTAGACTTTGACTGATAACACTCTGGCTGGGAGGAGAAGGGCACCTTCTACTGAGTTCTTAATTTTAGCTATTTTTCATTTATAGTGCTTTTATCTTTACTCGCATTTTCCATATCTTCCTTTATTCCTGTGTATTAAATATACTTAGTTTATATTCTGTATCTGATATTTCAACATTGGCAACTTTTACATGTCTCATTTTGCTGTTTATTATTTTTGCTGCTTCTCTCAAGGTGGCTTCCTTTCTTGTGTTTTAAGTGTTTCATTATTTTTTAGTGTGAACTCACTCATGTTCAATGGAACTTTCTCTGAGGGAGTTCTTTGAGGAATAGATGATGTACATTCTTCCACACAAATATGCATTTGTTTCTGTCGGGTGCCTGAGGGTATTACCAACTTGAGAGAACATAAAAAATTCTTTGCTTGAGATATTGTTATCAGCATAGGTAATGTAAACTCAGACTGCATTCTCACATGAAGGCCACGGTGTGGTTTCCACTTTTCCTCCTCACCCATAACCAAGTCTGAAACATGCCCTTTCTTTGTTGTCTTCTTTGCAAGGGGTGAGTTTTTGTTTGTCTGATGGTTTTGTTTCACTTCAACCTTTCACCAAGTGATTGATCTTTGAGGGGATCTCTGATCCAACTCTCCCATTTGCATGGATGTAAGTTCTGTCTCTTATGCCATCTGTGTCTATATGGCTATTAAAATCACTTGTTCTTATCAGAAAGATATCTTTAAGTCAGATTCTGGCTTCAACTCTTCTGGTTGGATTTTGGTTTTTACTACATTTTTGGCCTCTGAGTATTTTCTTAATTTCCTGCCACACTTTTTGAAGAGTTCAAAGAAGTCTGACAGAACTACATAATGGAACTACAGAACTACAGAACTACAGAACCCAAACCTAGAGCCCTTAATATAGATAGATTCAGGTTCTCAGAACTCAACACTTAGGATCAACCGGGCCCTTATTACCACGTAAGGACCATAGCAGAGACTCAAGGCTGTCAGATGAAAGGACGGCAGACAGAGGGCGCCCTCCTGTTTTCTGTGTCTCCATGATGCCGAAGAGATGGTGCCAGACTGGCCACGACCCAGACCTGCATACTCTACTCCACTAATAGAGACCTCACAACAAGAGGTTAATTATGTACTAAAATTTCCGTATCTGGTAAACACACTGCATCCTTTCCCAGAGAGTGACATTTAAAATATTACTGCCTACTCACAGAGTTTAGAAATTTGCAGCCATGACATCCTAGGCTCCATATTTTATTTGTGGCACTTTTTCTTCCTAATCCGTGTGTGTGTGTGTGCGCGTGTGTGTGTGTGTGTGTGTGTGTGTGTGTGTGTAAGAGACAGAGAGACAGAGAGGGGAGAGAGGAAGAGAGGAATGGAGGAAGGGAGGGAGGGAGGGAGGGAGGAAGGAAGGAAGGAAGGAAGGAAGGAAGGAAGGAAGGAAGAGAAAGAAAGAAAAGAAAGAAAGAAAGAAAGAAAGAAAGAAAGGGAAGAAGGAAGGATGGGAAGAAGATTTTGAATTCCATTTCCATCTTGACCTCCTGTTTCTGGCTCTGTTTACACTCAGTCTCCTGTGAGTGGGCTTTTTCCCATCCTGTACCTCAGGGACCATCGCCGCTGCCTCTAGCTTCAGAACCACTTAGACCTGTGAATCCTGCTCCCTGAGGAAGCTTCTCCCTCATTCCACATTCGATTCAGCCTGAGTGTCAGTCTTAGCAGGTCTCTGAGCTGAAGCTCTTTTGAAGGTTTGAAGATGGACCCATTGCTCCAGCTCCTACTTCACGCTCTTGCAGACACTGTCTTTCCACAGCTGTGGGATGTTTCAGGCCTTGAGTGGCATATCATCCCGCTGCATCTTCTGTTCTGAAGTTTGGGAGGTGCTTCTGGGGTTTTGCTTCCTTTTTGTGTTCTTTCCTCAGAAAGGCTCAGTTGAGTTGTCAGTGATTAAATGGTTTAATCAATTGCTTAAAATTGTTCCCTTTCCTTCTCTACCACATGGGAGGCTGGCATTTTTGTTGAGCTTTTTTCTTTTTACTTTGCCATTGTTTTTTGGGTCAGGCATTTGTTTTTCCCACATAGATTTTTTTTTTTTTTTCTTAGCACAGTGAGAAAGTGAAGTCACTGTTTTCTGGATCTGCCAAAATCAACTGTTGTCCAAATAACTCTTGTCAACTCTCACCTCTCTGAGTTGGATCACCTCATTTGAAAAGCACTTTCCACTTAAGCAAAAAATGTAACCCAGACCTGGGTCAAACTATCACATCTTCCCTCGGTCCCCTTCAGTGTGTCTCATCCTCCGTGTGCCTGTCCTGGAGTCCTAACTGTCTATCTCTTGACCCGTTCCCACAGGACACAGGCAAACCCTTGCATCCACAGTAACCGTTTTGACTTGAAGCTCATCTAACAATGCCTTAAATATTCTATTCTAATCTTCCTAGGCTTCTCCTCTCAAATAGTTCCGAATTTTGTGGAAGCTTTGTAAGTCTGTGCCAATCTTTACCCAGTGGTTCCTTGTTCTTGTTGCTGTGTAATGAACCACCACAAATTTAGTGGCATACAATAACAATCATTTTATGATATTTGGGATTCTGTGGCCTGGCACTTGGAAAGGAGCCAGTGGGAACAGCCTTTCTGCCTCATGATGTCTGGGGCCTCAGCTGGGAAGACTACGAAGTGAGGTAGTGACTTGGTGGCAGGTGGTGGCACCATCATCTGTCTGGCTCGTGGGCTGGAAGGTCTCAATGTCTTGGCTTCCTCACGCTGGGGTGGCCTCAGGACATTGTATGTGGCATCTCAGGGTCTCAAACACGAGTGTCCCATCAAACAAGGTGGATGCTTCAATGCCTTTTCTGGTCCAACCTCAGATTCTATAGATTACGTGCAAGTGATAACATAGAAGGAGGTCAAGCCCGTGGACCCACTTCTGATGGAAGGAGCATCAAGGTCACCCTGTGGGAAAACATGTAGAATAGAAGATATGGTTGTGCCCATCTTTGGAAGGAGCAACCTGCACAGACTGCCCTCAGGTCAACAGTTCATATCACTTCCCATGTACAAAATCCACTCCCCAGGACCCCTGAAGTCTCATCTCATGGGGCATCAGCTTCAGGCCCTGGCTCCTTCCATCTTACTCAAGGCCCAGGTGAATGGGGTTCCTCGGGTGAAGTTCCTTGAGTGTCTTCCCCTCCATCTGAAAATCTGTGAACTAGAGATACAAAAGACCTGTTCTCTGCACACCCAGCACACAATGGGGGTGGGCGAGGAACATCACATAGATCCTATATTCCCCAGTTGCTTTTATTTCAGACAGTATTGACAACTTTAAGAGGAGGACTTTTAATAGTTCCCTGGATCTGGTTCTCTCTGGTGGTGATGGAAGCATTCCAGAGCCCAGTCAGCTGTCTGAAAGCTTGCCTTTCTGCTTCTGAACTGAAGGATTTCTCTGGGAACCAAAGAACCTGATCTGATCTAATCCCCTCTTTAAGAATATTTAAAGAACCCCAGTCTGATCTGATCTAATCCCCTCTTTAAGAATATTTAGATATGTGTGCATTTCCCTTTCTTTTTTGCATCTGTCTCACTTCAGGAAAACTCCCTTCCTCTGGTGCAGCCTTATTGTTTGTGAGAGCAAACTATGCTCTCCCTCTCACTCACTGTACATTAAGTCTGAAGCATAGAGTAAAACAAGTCTTGAAAACTCATGCTCACGAGGACCTGTTAAAACAGCCCTGCAGCTATAACAACAGCCATTTTTTTTCTGTAGGCAATAGGCTCCTGTGATTGCCATGGTCAAATGCTGCCAGGCTCACGCTTACTGGAGCCTTAAAACCTTACAGCGCCCGCTCTGTCCCTCCAGACACTTTAGTCACCCTGTGTTACTTTGGCCTGTACATTCTTAGCTTAATCCTTCTCCAGGCTCCTGCCCACTCACCAGTATGTTAAGGCTTTAGGGAGTACTAAATAATACCCCTTTCTTATTCTCCTAGGTTTGGAGACCATTGTTACGTAAGATATAGGTGACAATTGAGCATAATACCAACTTTATTAGAGGTATGGCTTTGGCTTTGACTATGGCTTTGATGTATAGCAGCAAAAGGCTTAATAGTTCATCCCAGAACTAAACTCACCCACCCCGTCCCAGTCCTCCCTCCACGGGGCAGAGCCTGTCCCAGGCAGTTTCCTTTCTGGACCTGCAGACCAGGATTGCAGGTCTCTGCGGGAAGGCGAATCTGAAAAAGAAAGGCCAGAAAAGGTCAGCCAAGCATGCTCCAGTCTTTCTCCCACACTTAGTAATCCGGAGTAGTTACCTTGCTTCCAAGAAAAGCTGGGTAAGCGACAGAAGGAGACCAGGAGTGTTACTCCTGTAGAGGTGCCTCTGTGGAGATGCAAAGCTTGGGGAATGGAGAGTCTCCTTAACACAAGAAGCTGTGAGCTCCAGTGTGAACCATGTTCCTTTATTCGTGCTCTTCCTTCCTCCCTCCCTTTTTCTTTTATTATTTAATCTATTCTTTATTTTATTTCCTGTCATCCTTTGGGCCACAGACGGAGTGGATACCAGGGGAGGCCCCCTGAAGAAGTGGCTTTTGAGGCTTAAGGCATGAGGAGGAGAAGGGCAGAGACTGTTCCAGGAGGTGGGAATAGCATGAGCCAAGTCCTGGAGAATGGACTGGGCGAGATAACCAAAGGAATGAGCATAGACAGACAGGATTAGTGAGCCTAAGACTGAATCCTGGGACACGCCAACATTTAGAGGCTTAGAGGAGGAGGAGGAACTACCCATGAGATAGAAGGGAAACCAGGAGGCTGCATTTTTTAGCCATCAAATGGAGAAAGTCTTCAAAAAGGAAAGCAAGGTCTTCAGTAACAATTGGTGCAGAGAATTCCAAGAGAGGAGCACAGAAAACCAGTGGATTCAGGCATGAGAAAGTCGTGAGTCAGGCTTTCACAAAGCCTTTCCAGTGGTGTCATGGAGATGGAGGTGGCATTGCATGGGTGACAGAGAGAATGGAATTTGAGGAAGAAAAGACTGTGACAGTGTTTTCAGGAGTTTTTCCTTTGGAGAGAACAGAAAAATGGAGTGGGAATAATTTCCAACATTGGGGAGGAATCCTATTTAGTCTGCCATTTATTTATTTGTTTAAACATGTTTACTTGCTTAGAGAGAGAGAGAAAGAAGGAGAGAGAGAACGAGTGGGGGGGGGGGCAGAAGGAGAGGGAGAGAGAATCCCAAGCTCTGTCAGCGCAGAGCCCAGCATGGGGGAGACATGATTATTAGGGGCTCTGAGTCACCTCCTCACTGCTTAGTAACCAGTCAAGAAAAGGAACCTCTCTCTCTCTCTCTCTCTCTCTGTCTCTGATATATTTTGAAAACCTCAAGAGAAGAACTGTGCTCCGTCCACCTTGGATCAAGCGCCCATCCTTTGAATCACGCGTGGTGGCCAGGGAATGAGGAACTATGTTTGGCTCAGCCTCGGTTATATGCCTATGTCTGTGTCCAAGAGGACAGAACTTCTTACCAGAAGGAAGCAGTGAGGGTGGGGGGGGGGGGGGTCAGGCAACCTAAAACCTTGGCTGACCCTTGTACATTACCGGTGGTTACAGATAACAGTGCTCGCTTTCTGGAACTCATGGTAATTGTGGCTCCACAATTGTAACAACAGCTATGCTTTCTCCTTGTCTTCATGTTTGTATCTTCATTGTCTTATTTGATGTTCAAAATATGTACATGCCCTAAGTAGTATGAGGTTCTTATTTGCATTTGGCAGATTAGGAAACTAAGGCTCAGAAGTTTAGTTGCTGACTAAGTTGTACGGTAATTTAGTGTCAGAGGTCAAGAATCTTAGTTCTCCTCCAGACCTCATTGTAATATTTAGCATAGCTTCTGATTTTTTGATGGTTATAAAGTTATGTCTCTCCATCACGCTGATTCTCTCTGACTTTCTGCCACATGATAAGAGATGATAGAACCATGATGGACAAAGAAGTGTAGTAATAATGATAGCTGCGAAGTTTGGAATTTTAGGTTTATGAAACATTTTGTTTTGAATATGTTTATAGTCTTAAAATATTTTATTTAATCATATTTAATCAATTTTACATTCATAATACCTTTTATTAATCAGTAGCTAATTAGTTGTAAGCTAAATGGATTATTGGAACCAAAGGGAAATAGACGATCTTATAAAAAATAGTAATCTAAATAACTGGGAAGGGGGTTCCACATTGGCACCTGTCAGAAGTCAACAGTAGTCCTGGGAATGATGACAGCCAGAAGGTAAGGAAAGGATCCGCTCTTTGTTAGCTGTCTACCATGAGAGCATCATGCAGTGTCTCCTCTATGCTATCTCCTTTTAATTCTCACAGACACTGTGTGAGAGGATATCTCTACCTCCAGATTATAGAGGAGAACATAGACCTCAGAAAAGTTAGGTGACTTGCCCAGTTGCTAACAACTGATGGAGCCAAGATTGTATCCCAGGTTTGAGTGGCTCCAAAACCCACACCTCTCCACTACAGAACCCTGAATATTGGACCACCCCGTTTGGCAGATAAAGGCGAAGGTATTATTTATAGGTTTTATTTAAACCCCCACAATTATTCCTATGACTTCTCGGGCAAATGGACTTTCTCATTTTCATGTACAGTAGTCATGTGGGATATGGTTCTCAGACCCCCAGTGGATACCTGAAACCACAGATAGTCCCGAATCCTATATCAACTGTGTTTTTTCTTCTACATACGTATCTGTGGTAAAGTTTAACTTATAAATTAGGCACCGTAAGAGATGAACAATAATAACTAATAATAAAATAGATTATAGAAATGAACTGTAATAAAAATTATGTGAATGTGGTCTCTTTCTCTCTCAAAATATCTCACTGTACTGTACTCTCTCTTCTTGTGATGATGTGAGATGATAAAATGCCTGGGTGATGAGATGAAGGCAGGTAAATGACGTAGGCATCAAGACGTAGTGGCAGGTTGCCATTGACCTTCACGTCAGGAGGATCACCTCCCAGAGCACAGCTGACCGCAGGTGACCAAGTCTGTAGCAAGTGGAACGACTATGGTCTAAAAGTTAAGGTGAATCTAGCAGTGAAGAAGTCTGTGTGTGTGAGAATATTTCAGATGGAATTAAATAACACACGTAAAGGCTTTCCATAAATTATTAAGTGACAGCAGACGTAACTTAGAGCTAAAACTATTACTGGGTTTGGAATCAACATCGAGGGAGAGTTTCTCCCTGTTTCTTGCAACTTTGAGGGCTTTTTTGGTTTTGCTTCCATTTGAATTGAAAAAAAAATTTTTTTCCTCGTGTTCATCAAGTAGAAGGAATCACACCCAAATACTGTCAGTGAGTGATGAGTTTTGGATGATGTGCTTCTTGAATCCCCAGTTCTGCCTCTGATCCTTTTCCCCTTCGTCCCAATAGCCAGATCCCCTTTCTTGTGATTGTTCTCACTTCCCTTCCCTTCCCTCTTCAAACCTCACGCACAGCACGTCCCCACGAGTACCTGGGTGAGCCCTTGAGATCTGCACATGGTAGGAAGCACACAGACCAGAGCCGCTGTGCCCACAAAGACAAGCCGACCCCAACCAACATGGCATTGTTCCGGCCAAATGTGTCAAACAGCTCAACCCCATCATCCCTGGGATATAGAAATCAAAGTCATTCGTTTATACCCGTGCACTCAACAGTTGGTAACTTGGGTTCTTACACTAGGTCTTAGTCCATTTGGGCTGCTACCAAAATAGCACAGATTGGATAGTTCACAACAAACAGAAATTTACTTCTCACCTTTGTGGAGGATGAAAGTCCGGAATTAGGATACCAGTACGGTCAGGTGTGGGCTCTTTCCTGGGTTCACAGCCAGAGCATTTTTGCTGTGTCTGCATATGGCGGAAGGTGCTAGAAAGCTCTGTCGGGTCTCTTTTATAAGAGCACAAATCCCATTCTTGAGGTTTCCACCTTACAACCTAATCATTTCTCAAATGCCCCACCTCCTAATACCATCATCTATGGGGTTTAGGATTTCAACATAAGAATTTGGGGTGGGAGCACAAACATTTGGACCATGTCACTCCCCTTCCAGCTGTAGGAACTCAAAAATAGTTTATCTTATATCTGCATAAGTTTCACTGCTCCTTAGATTAAGTTGCAAACCATTCCTTAAACACATTTTTCTCTAAAAGTAACTCTGTGTGGATCCTTTGGAGAAAGGAAATGTTTCTCCCTCCCTACACTTGGATTTACAAATCAAAGTGGTAGTTATTTTTTATTAACACTTATTGAGTGAGCCTTTCTTATGAACTTGGCACTGCACTAAGCAATTGAGACGTTTGGTCACTTAAGCCTCATGGCAACCCCGTGAGATGCATACTATTATTACCCTTAGTTCACACACGAGAAAAGGGGAGGCTGTCAGGAACTTGCCCCGGGTCACCCGAGTGAGCATCAGAGCTGGGATTTGGTTCCAAGTCTGACTCCAAAGGCCAAGTCATAACTGCGATGCTACTCTCTCTTTCAAGGTTTCTTAAAGTGAATACAAACTTAGAATTATCTAGAGCTTGTTTGTTCGTTCAATAAGCAGGTTGTATCATTGATGTTATGATGGGGCTTGCATTCTTACCACTTCCGGGCCCAGTGCTAGGAGCAGACACATCACTCTGCTGCAAGAAAGCGGCATTTTGGAGAGACCACGGCTGGCTGACGGGCACGCTCCAAAGTCATGTTGGAGCTGCCCCTTCTGAGTGGGCCACAGCTCACGGTGCTGCCGAGAATCCCTTCCCGAACGGCCCCGGGCACAGTGGAGCTGGCCACTCACCTACTTGTTACCTCTTTCACACTGCATGCCTCTATCATCAAAAACAATGTGGTCACCTCAAGTACAGAATCTCGTAAATGGAATTGTATTCTAAGACACTTCGAGAGACATGATGTGCATTATGCAAAATGTGCATTTTGGGGTGTAAAAGTATCTGTGTCACGAAGTGCTACAAATATACATGTTATATAAATTTGCCAACAAGGAGCTGATGTGTACACAAGATCTTTCAGCTGCCTGGAGAAGTAATTTCCTTTTTTTTTTTTTTTTTTTTTTTTTTTTTTTTTTTTTTTGAGAGAGAGTGCGAGTGGGGGAGAGACAGAGGGGGGGAGAGAGAGAGAGAATCTCAAGCAGGCTCCATGCTCAGGGCTCCATCTCATGACCCTGGGGTCATGAGCTGGGGCGAAATCAAAATCTAGTCGGACACTCGATGGACTGAGCTACCCAGGTGCCTCCCCACCCCTTTTTGTTTTGTTTGAGAGACAGAGGCAATTTTCTTCTGGGAAGTCATCATGATATATCATGCTCTGCGGGTTTGGAGCTGGGCTAAGGGTGAGGAGCATCCAGCTTCTGATGATGTATTTAAAATCTGGAGGCAGGAGCTAGGGGGCAAAGGAGCTACCTCCTTTATAAGAGTAGGAGTTTGGTGCCTCGACCAGATGTCCGTTCTCCTCCTCGAAACTAGCATCATCTCTTGTCAACTAGAAAAAAAATGAAAACAGGCTCCTGGGTGGCTCAGTCGGTTAAGCGTCCAAGTTTGGCTCAGGGCGTGAACTCGAGGTTTGTGAGTTTAAGCCCTGCATCGGGCTCTGTGCTGACAGCTCAGAGCCTGGAGCGTGCTTCGGATTCTGTGTTTCCCTCTCTCTGCCCCTCCTCTGCTCATATTCTGTCTCTCTCTGTGTCAAAAATAAATAAACATTAAAAAAATTCAAAGAAAAAAGAAAAAAACGAAAACAAAAACAGCTGCTTTTTCAATTTCCTGAAAAGTTTGTTAATTTCTGAGTAGGAAGAACGTTCAGTGTTACAACCTCTGACTTTGTAAATTGTAGTGCATCAAGTTCTATGCCAATAAAAGTAAAACTTAAAAAGAACAAAAGGAGTGTTGAAAATTATCAAATCAGGATAATATGGGGGTGAAGACTGTAAGCCCTAGAGTCTGATGCCTAGATCAGATCTCCATTCTATCAGTTACATATTGTGTGATCTTGGACAAATGACTTAAAATCTCTGGGTTCTGGGTTCTTCACCAATAAAATAAGTGCTTATTTGATGAGTCAGTTGTGAGGATGAAGTGAGGTAGTGCCTATAAAGTGCTCAGCACAGGGCCGGACAGTCAAAGCCCATTAAACAAACCTTTCGAAACCTCATCGTATACAGGAAAGTGTAAGACACAGCCTAAATTTTTGTCAATTAACTTAGATTATATATATTCTCCCTGTATATAAACTATATCTATCTGTCTACCCATCTATCTACCTACCTACCTACCTACCTACCTACCTATCCATCCATCTAATCATAGTTAGCTAGTCAAAACATTTTTCTTAAGTGCATTTTATTGACACCCTCAGCCTGTCTCGAAGGCCCAGCCCTGGGCAGGGGCCCTCAGACACAGCTTTCCAAGCCCAAGGCTTCCTCAGTTGCCTGTTGGCTTTCTAGTTCCATCAACTGACCTCCTGGGGGCAGCGACATGATTCTTCTTATCTGCCTTCAGTTAGGAGAACGACTGGGTAACAGGCACAAGTGATAAATTTCTGCTGACCTCGGGTTTTTCTTTCAGTTGTGAATGACAAAGAAATTCAATCAGCAGGGACTGTGGGAGAACTGTCAAGGGATTTGCACAAGGCTTCTGTCTTGTTCTGACTGCTTTGGTTGCTGTCCCGCCTTATGGGTGTCAAAGGCTTCATAGTTTGAAGACAGTATAAGCCAGAAACTGGGATATCTTTCTTCGTATCAGAGTAAGACATCTGAGTTCAACAGTCTGCTACACGTCTGCCGTGATGCTAATGTCAATACTAGCATGCTAACGATGAAACGTGGCCCCCTGAACCACTTTGCCCTTCCATCCTCCTCCTGCCCAGTCTCCCCCCCCTCACGCCACACCTTCTTTTTCTTCCTGTTGTTTTTTTCTTTTTAATAAGCAGCTAGCAATTTATGGAGTGCTTACTCTGTGCCAGGCACTGTTATAATCACTTTATACTTATTAACCCATTTAATCCTCGCAAACATATGAGAAGACCCTATTATTATTCCCTTTTTACAGTAGTGAAAACCAGCCCAAACAATTAAGGATCTTGTCCAAGGCCAGACAGCTTCAAAACTTTCATCAACCTATCTGTATCCCTTTGCTTCTTTTAAATTATTGACCATTTTAATACTAATTTTTAGAGATACTTTAAATGATCAGTTTCCTCAAGTTCTCAGCGTAGGGATATTTTCCTGGAGGCGGGGAGGGAATGCTTAATGGGCGTCTTGAGTTTGGGTGCTCATCTTGTATAAGGTGGCACCCTCAGATCAAGGATGCTTGTTAGAGACCCTTAGAGAATGTTAAAAGACAAGACCATGTTTTATAAGGCTAAGGCAATGACTGGGGCTAGAATCAGAGTGTGCTGCTAAATGGACACATTTCTTTCCAAGCCCAAACCAGATGTGTCTCAGGAATGGTTAAAGTTCAGGGGTTAGGAACAGGAGAGGGGGAATAGAGATAACCAGACTTCACATTCAGATCCTTTTGGGAACGAGAAAAGAACATAAAACAAAAACAAACCAAGAAAGAAAATCGTGGGCTCTCCCACCGCCGCTCCCTGAACACCCAACAGCAAACACCCTTCGTCAAGGGTTCTGGTGCTCGGCCTCTCCCAGAGTCCTGGGGACAGCTCTCTTCTGGATAACTTTTACTTGGAACTGAGCCTGTGGTCAACAGGAAAGGCTTTATTTGGAATAAACCTTCATGGAGGGCAGGCGATTGAACTTTGAGTACCAGGTCATTCTCTGAGGGACACATGGGGGTGAGTAGAATATTCTCTGCAATGGAAAATGAGGCAAGTACACAGAGGAGGCCTGGCCTCGCTTCTTCGGTGGTCAAGGGACTTGTGCCCACCACGGGGAAAGCGCATTTCTGAGCGCTGTAGGGTGCCATGCTTGTTTGTTTGTTTTTTTAAATTCCTTTCCTCTGCAGCCCGGCTTTAATTCTCTGCCTCTAACTTAACGTATTCTCCAGTTTCTTTTGTTTTCTCCTGGATCCTCAAGACTTTTTTTTTTTTTTTTTAACAAAACGTACAAAAGTATGATCCGTGCTCTCCTCCAGGGCCACCCGCAGTTCACCTGGTGGGAGGCCTTGTGAGGGAAGGTGCTGGTGGGGGTGGGGTGGGGGTGGGGGACAGGGACGACACTGTGCCGTGAGGGGGTGACAGCACCGATAACCCGCTCTTGGCGCGAAGGCGATGCGCCAGGCGAGAGAATAAAATAGCCCACGGGCTGTAGTGGAGTGGGGATGCTACGTGAGGGCTCAGCTCCAGCTTTACGACAGGCAAAGCAGGACGCGCCCTGAAGGTTGGGCAGGGTTGGCCGGGGCCTCCCCGGGTTAATGTGGAATCTACAATGCCAGCCCCGTCTGGGCACCTACGCGAAGGTGTCCACGTTCACCGCAGAGCACACACCCCGCAGCTCAAGGTCCTTATCGCCCAGAGTCAACAGTCGGCGCACTGGGATGGGAGGGACTGGGGAAGCGGGGTCGGTGGGTGAATCCCACCCAGGCCTCAGGGGGTCGAGGAGGAGGGCGCTGCAGACACGCCCCCTCTCCCCAGCAGCTCCGTCTCTGCCCCGCGCTGTCCTAGAAGGCCAGACATTGGCCCGTGGCCACCTGCCAAGTGGGGCCGGGACGCGGGAAGGGGGAAGGGGCCCCGCAGGCGGCCCGAGGGCCCTCAGAGACTGCCGCCGCGGCCACTCCCTTAGACTCTGGACGTGCCGGGACCGGGGGCGCTCTGCCTCCGCCTTATAAGAAGCCCGGCGCCGGGCGGGCAGCGAGGCCAGAGGCGGGCACCGGGCTGGGCCGCGCAGGGGCGCCCCCACCGGCGGCGGGCCCGGCGACATGGGCCGCTACTCGGGCAAGACGTGCCGGCTGCTCTTCATGCTGGTGCTCACCGTCGCCTTCTTCGTGGCCGAGCTGGTCTCGGGCTACCTGGGCAACTCCATCGCGCTGCTGTCCGACTCCTTCAACATGCTGTCCGACCTGATCTCGCTGTGCGTGGGGCTGGGCGCCGGCTACGTGGCGCGGCGACCCCGCGGGGGCCTGGGGGCCACCTACGGCTACGCGCGCGCCGAGGTGCTGGGCGCGCTGAGCAACGCCGTCTTCCTCACGGCGCTCTGCTTCACCATCTCCGTGGAGGCCGTGCTGCGCCTGGCGCGGCCTGAGCGCATCGACGACCCCGAGCTGGTGCTCATCGTGGGCGCGCTGGGGCTGGCCGTCAACGTGCTGGGGCTGCTCATCTTCCAGGACTGCGCCGCCTGGCTCGCCTGCTGGGGCCCCCGCCGCCGCCGCCGCCGCCCGCCGCCGCCGGCCGAGGGCCGCACCCCGCGCGCGATCGGGGCCCCGCGGGGCGCCCCCGGCCCCTGCCAGTCCCCGCGCGGCGCGGCCTCGGCGGACCGGAAGGAGGAGCGGGGGGCGACGGTGTTCTCCAACGTAGCAGGTGCCTTTCGGTTGCATCCTCCGCACCTCTCTGCCTTTCCCTCCTCCCGCGCGTCCCTTCCTCCGCATTCACGCCCTCTTCTTCTGGCTTGGCTGCGGATGCTGCTTCCATGTTTTTTTTTTTTTTTTTTTAATTCCCTTCCTCTGCAGCCCGGCTTTAATTCTCTGCCTCTAACTTATCGTATTCTCCAGTTTCTTTTTCTTTTTTCTTTTTTTCTCTTTTGGCCTCTTTCCCCTTCCCCTTATTCTATCTGCTTTGGAGTATTGATTGTCTTGAAAATCCGTTATCATTGGGGAACAGATAACACTCCCCAAACCCTGCCCCTTCCTTAGATGCTGTCTGCACTTTGTTTTCTCCCTCCCCTTTTCCCCATCCTTCTGTCCCCCTGGGGGTTACCGGGTTTGGGGATGGGGGTGGGCTCCCACTTGCCTCTTTTTTTTTTTTTTAACTTGAATAGGAGTGTGAATGAAGGCTGATGTCAAGGCCAAAATGTACCATTCTGGTATGTGTGTGCGTGTGTGTTTGGTGGTGGGGGGGGGGGGGGGGGGAGGTAGGGGGTCTGATGAGCTAGTGGGAGTTTAAAATAACAAAAACTGTTTTTTGAGTCCATTGGTTCTTTTTGTTTGTAGAACTTATACACAACACAAGGTTTCTTCTTTGAATGCAGGTGATTCTCTGAACACCCAGAATGAGCCAGAAGAGACTATGAAAAAGGAGAAAAAGTCGGAAGCCCTGAATATCAGAGGTGGGATTACTTTTGGGTCAAAGGAGTGTGCAGTGCTGTGCCCTTCTTTCCTGTTTGCCTTTTAAGAAGGTGTGTTAGAAAGTAGGCCAGTTGCATGAATAGACTATGACCCTCGTCTCTTGCCTAATCACTGCATTGATTCTGAGGGACACACTGGTCGCTAATGATTTATCTTTGCTCCACTTAGAGCCATGCTAATGCCACCTGCTCCAGAGCCTCGCAGATCAGCGGCATGCTATTACTTTGCTTGATTTTGCCCACCCCCGGCTATTGTTAATGTCAAATGCGACCTATTTCAGTGGAATATGTTTTGAGAAAGGTGAGAGGAGAGTGGGTGGCTTGCATCCAAGGTGGCATTGCCGAGTGACCCTCAAGACCTCATTTATTTCTGCCAGAAATCTGTGTCTGGGACGGGTTTGTTGGCTCAGTTGAATCTCTACTTCCAGGCCCAAAGTGGAGGTTCTGGTGAGGCACGTGGAAGGCACGTTACTAGTCTTCCCTGTACCCTGTGCTCAAGGTCACAGGTACTGCTGGGCAAAGGTTAGTCAGGGAGTTCAAGGGTGCATTTCTCACCCAGACACCAACACCGTATCCAGCATTTCTCTCTTTCACCTTCTTGGGCAGAGAATTGGCTTCAGAGTGATTCGAGGAGCCCCGATCTTGACTTTGAGTATTTCCACAAAGATTATGCAACCCTTTACTTTCCGATGATTTGGGGCAGCCTGTGATGGGCCTTAGTTGGAAATAATATACAGAAAGAGTAATCATCCAGGAAACACTTTCATTTTTGAGAGGCTCCCATCTATTTTACAAAGTGGTACCCAGAGTGGATCTATAAGGAAAATCAGAAAAAAAGCGCCCCCAAACCCCCAAACAATAGTAACAACCACACACGAGCTCCTAAACATTTCTAAATGAGTCAGTTTTAAAAAATTGAACCTCAACAGGGGCATTTCTAAAGTGCTTGGTGGTCAGTCTTTTTGGAAAGAGAGAATCTGTAATGAAAAATCACTATCCTTTATCTTTCTTTAGGTTCGGTTTAAAAAAAAAATATATATATATGTATATGTATATATACACATATGCATATATATGTATATATATATATACATATACATATATATGTATGTATATATACATATACATATATATGTGTATATATATACATATACATATATATGTATATATATACATACACATATATATAATATCCATCAAATATATACTATATATTATATATCATAGGTTTTTCATAGCACATTAACTTTTGAAAGCACATTGTGTTAATTATTCATGCTTATGTTGCAGAGAAAGAGAACAGGTAGGTGGAAAGATGCCAAAGAATTACGAGCAGGACTGATAGATATCGTGACCTTGTTTGGGAAGCATAATGTATGGGAAACTTGTATAATGTGGCTGATCTTCGGTCTAGAGCTGTTGGAAATCCTGGGTGCAAAGATGTCAGAGGTGACATGCCTTGCTGTATGTGGCTGAGCCCTGTGGTCCACAAGGACTGTGAGCCTCTAGCCTCTGACAGGGGTGAATGATGCAGTGGCTGAAGGATTGGGATTTGGGCTTAAGATGCCTCAGTTTGGGGTCTTGACTCCTATGTTAGGCAAGTGTTTGGACTTCTCGAAGCCTCCAATTTCCTCATCTTTAAAATGAGGATAGTAATATCTACTTCATGAGGCTGTTGTGAGATAAAGCACGTGAAGTGCTTGGGCGACGACGCGGGAGGAACAGCAGCCACCATGTTTGTGGAGTGGATGCTTTGTGCCAGGCCCCGTTCTTGAAGGAGTCACTTGGCACTTGTAAGAATCCCACCAGGTGGGAGCTGTTGTCGTTCAGGCAGTGGGTGGAGTTGCCAGGCTCACCCTTGCACCTCTTGGGTGAGGGTGAGTGCCCGTCAGTGCCCGTGCTGTGGCTGGCGGGAGACTTTCCATCCTTCAGGCCATGAGGAAGGCTGGCCTCCCCTCGGGCCTGTGTCTGAACCGTCTTGAGCCATGATTCGGAGAAGGCAGACAGAATGTGACAGCTGGAAAGGCCTCAGTAGGAATGGACTCTACCCGCGCACTTTATAGATAAGGAAACAGGATCCAGAGAGTCTGGTGACTTCCCAAGTCACCCAGGCTCGAAGCAGAGGCAAGCCTGGCTTCCTGGGCTCCTACTTCACATTTCTGCCCCTTCCAAGTGCCCCACACTGCCTGTACACCCCCACGCCCAGTGGCTTGCTTCACCACCGTAGCCGGTCCACTGAGTGGTTACATTGTTCACATTTATTTATTTAAAAAGATTTTTTAATGCTTATTTATTTTTGAGAGAGAAAAGAGAGACAGAACACGAATAGGGAAGGGGCAGAGAGCGAGGGAGACACAGAATCTGAAGCAGGCTCCCGGCTCTGAGCTGTCAGCACAGAGCCTGACGCAGGGCTCGAACTCACAAACTGCAAGATCATGACCTGGGCTGAAGTTGGACACCTAACCCACTGAGCCATGCAGGCACCCCACATTTTTGACATTTAAACCACTTCTTTAGAAACCCCTCCCGCCCCAGATCTGCAGGGGAACACCAACTGATGAGGATTCTTGTGAACAAAAATCATTTCTAGATTTTCATGACTGTTTCTCTTATTTAAATGGAGTAAAAACAAATGCCTTCTGAGAATCATGCTCCAGCTTCCGCAAAGCACAGTGAAAGCACGATCCTTTAAAAATTCTCGTCAGTCGTAGCGGTTGATTTTATTTAATGGGATCAAATGTGATACGTTAAAAAATGTTGTAACAGAGTGTCAGGAAGATTATTAGCTTTTGTATTTCATTGTAAATATGAATAGATGAACACAATCCTAACATCATTTGAAAATAAGTCTCCTTTGATGAGATGTTTCTTTCTAATTGTTTTTTCCAGTAAGAAAGACCTCAGGGGTAGAGGAGGGGGCTTCTGGTGGCTGTCGGTTAAGCATCCGACCGTGGATTATGGGAAAGACAAGTTTGAAAGCTATTTTGTATAATTTTTAGGAGCTGATAGTGAAATTTCTTAGAAGGAAAACCCGGAATTGAGATGCAAGAATTATATGAGACAGGATGCATACTGGTTCTCTCGTCAGACTACCCAGACTTCTATCCCCACTCTAACACTTTCTAGTTGTGTGATTTTGGCTAAGTTATGTAGCTACTCCATGCCTCAGTTTCCTCATTTGTGAAATGGAGAGAATAACCACTTAAGAGAGTCCTTAAATGGACTTAAGATGTAAAGATGTGTAATATACTTACAATAGCATCTGATGCATACATGTTAGCCAGCATTACAATTATTATTAAGTAAAAGACAGAAGTTACTCTATGTCATGGGAGTTATGACTGACCAACCAGAAAATAGTGTTTTCTTGAATGCGTACATGGTATGCCTCTAGGGCTCGAACCCACGAACCACGAGAACTTGACTTGAGCTGAAGTCAGATACGCAACTGACTGAGTCATCCAGGTGCCCCCTTTTTTATTTTTTACTTTAATTTTTATTTATTTTTTATTTTTTTAGATGCCCCTTTTAAAAAAATTTTTTTTTAAGTTTATTTTGAGAGAGACAGACAGCACGCATCGGGAAGGGGCAGAAAGAGAGGGAGGGAGAGAATCCCAAGCAGGAACCATGCTGTCAGCACAGAGCCCGATGCAGGGCTTGAACCCATGAAGCTAAGAGATCATGACCTGAGGTGAATCCAAGAGTCTGGTGCTTAACCAACTGAGCCACCCAGGTGCCCGTGCTGGAGTGTCTTCCTAAGGATCTCCTGAACCAGATCCAGTTTGAATGACCCTGGCTAAGTGAGCAGTAGGCAAAGTCATGTAGGGAAGGGAAAAAATGGATGAAGGGAGAGGCAAGACAAGGAATAAAAGGAACCATTTTCGTGATATATCTTTGTTCCCTTTCCTCTTAAAAATGTTTAAAACAATTTAAATCACAGATACTTGTCTGAAAGAACAAGAAACCATTTGCACAGCCTCTGTTTGCCAGCTCGGTGCCTTCTGATGGGTGACAGATGGCCATGATGTAGCAGCACCATGAACAAGCACAGTCCCTCTCCCCCTCTCCCCAGATGTGCGTGCGGCTCAGAATCTTCCTAGGCTGTTCCAGGTTCTCTGGGTCCTGGGATGGTGGCCTAGGGTTTTGTTTCCTGTGAAGCAGTTGCCCTTCCTTTCTTTTTTTTTCCCATTCAAACCCATCCTGCTGTTCTAACCAAAAAGAAAGCAAATAGCACCTGGTATTCATAGACTTGGGAACCCAGGTCCCTGAGTGTCACATGGCCCCCAAATTTGGATCTGTGCTTCATTGGTCTTCCTTTCTTCCTGGCAGGTGTCCTTTTGCATGTGATGGGCGACGCCCTGGGGTCCGTGGTTGTGGTGGTCACGGCCATCATATTCTACGTGCGTCCCCTGAAAGGCGAGGACCCATGTAACTGGCAGTGCTACATAGACCCCAGCCTGACCGTCATCATGGTCGCCATCATTTTGTCATCTGCCTTCCCACTCATCAAGGAGACTGCTGCCATTCTGCTGCAGATGGTCCCCAAAGGAGTCAACATGGAGGAGCTGAGTAAGTCAGATGATTCTTATCTAGAACCATGCCCATTTGATGTTCTTTAGGCCAAAGGGCCAGCATTATTTCAGAGCAGTGTTTGATTTATGTATCCTGAAATACTTCAAATCACCAAGCAATAGAGACATCCATCATATGTTTTGTAGCCTAGTAAGATGACTCACAGCTCCGAGAACCAAAGGTCCTTTACGACTCATGGCGCTCTGACTCAGCTGCAAGTTTTTGAGAATATGGTGCTTGGGCAGTAACTATTCCTCAGCTTTTACCTTCATGTCAAAGATTTAATGTAAAGAGGGCTACCCTGCCAAGAACTTGATTTTTACTCTCCTTATTCTGAAAACATAAATCATTCCTTTATATTCTAGATCTTGCATTCTATTTAATTGATTTTTATGGGCATGCAAGTCACTGGGTCTCTTATAACGCTGTAAAAAGGACCGTATTTCATGTTTTAACCTGAATTCATGACCTCGTTCAGTAATGAAATCTGTTTCTTTGCTTTGCTCAAACAGAAGGTCAAACTCTCCTCTTAGTTATGTGTATCTGAGGATACGTATTTTAAAGACTTGGCAGAATTTCTAGATGGGAACTATCCAGATGTTGGTGAGAAACTGAATTTGCAACTTCATCTCTAGTGTTTCTAAACGGGATTATGTTTTTGTAAAAAAACATTTTTCGTGCATATTTGTGTTATACACTCACTGCCCCACCAGTGAGCCCGTAAACTTGAGATAGAGCCCAGGCCTCTTAAAAGACCTTACTTCATGAGAAGCTCCTGAAATGAGGTTTGAATGGGTCTTAATACATTTTATGGCCATGGCTAGGCTTTCCTCTATGAAAGAAGGTGTGATTTGCAGTGTGACTGTCTGATGAGGGCCATAGCCCTGCCAAACCCACGTTTAATAGCGTGTGTTGGGACCAGTTGGTTGCGCCATTGCTAATAGCTGGAGCTTCTCCTGCAGTCTTTTCTCCTGGATGTTCTTTCTGCCTTTGGGGGCCTCTTTGGCACCATTGTTGGTTTAGAGTCTCAGAGTTGGTAGATGCGGTCAACTCTCTGGCTGCTTTACTGCAGAATTAAAATAGTCAGGCTTCATTTCCTGCAACCTACTATTTGCCCGATGCCGCAGGCAGAGGAGGTAGGAGATGGGGAAGGAGATATCCAGGCACAGATACACAGCATCGTCTCTACTTTCTAGAAGCTTGTTTTCCATTTGAAGAAAAAGATACACATATCAAAACCAATTTGTGATATATAGTGATATATAATGATATATATATATATATATATATATATATTTTTTTTTTTTTTTTAACACATTTTTAAAAATCAGATAGTAGTGGGATGCCTGGGTGGCTCAGTCAATTGAGCGTCTGATTTCAGCTCAGGTCATGATCTCACAGTTCATGAGTTCGACCCCTGCATTGGGCTCTCTGCTGTCAGGACAGGGCATGCTTCGGGTCTCTCTCTCTTCCCTTCTTGGCACTTCCCCTGCTCATGCCCTCTCTCTCAAAAATAAATAAAATATTTAAAAAAAAATTAAAAAATATAGTAATAACAATAACACACTTGTAAGGCACTTATTACATGCTAGGTAATGTTCTAAGTGCTTTATATTCACTCATTTTAATTCTTCTTTTTTTTTTAATGTTTATTTATTTTTGAGACAGAGAGAGACAGAGCATGAATGGGGAAGGGTCAGAGAGAGAGGGAGACACAGAATCTGAAGCAGGTTCCAGGCTCTGAGCTGTCACCACAGAGCCCGACGCGGGGCTCGAACTCACGGACTGTGAGATCATGACCTGAGCCGAAGTCGGGCGCTTAACCGACTGAGCCACCCAGGCGCCCCCATTTTAATTCTTAAAGTAAACCTATGCGGTTCTATCATTATTATTCCTAATTTATAGATAAGGACACTGAGGCACTGGGGGCTAGGTAAATTACCCAAGGTCATGACTACACTGGGATTCAAACCCTAGCTGGCTACAGGGTCTTTGCTCATAATCCGTCTTCAAAACCATTTCTCTATATACGTGCTCATTTGAGAAAGTATGGAAAATATGGAAGAGCCTAAGTATGAAACTAGAAATCTCTCGTAATCCTGCTACCCAGAAATTAATATCTTGTAATATCTTGTATCAATCATTCAATAAAACAAGCCTTTATCTGCATAAGATTTTTGTGTGTGTGGGGTCACCTGGGTGGCTCAGTTAAGCGTTCGATTCTTGATTTCAGCTTGGGTCTTGATCTCTGGGTCATTAGTTCAAGCCCCGCACTGGATTCTGTGCTAGGTGTGAAGCTTACTTCCTGTTTAAAAAAATTGTGTGTTTGTGTGTGTGTGTGTGTGTGTGTGTGTGTGTGTGTGTATACACACTGATGTTTGTGAAAGAAAGAAAGACAGAAAGACAGAAAGAAAGAAAGAAAGAAAGAAAGAAAGAAAGAAGAAATATCATGCCATATGCACAGTAAAACTATTTGTTTTTTTTCACTTACAGATAGCTTATATGCCTTTTCTCATATCCTTAAATATGCAACTTACTTGTTAATGGCTGTATCATATTTTATATAATCGATTTAACTCTTCCCTTGTTTCCATTTCTTCATTAATGCAAAGAGCATCGCTCAACTCATTTTTGTGTGTGAACATTTGGGTATTTCCCTTTAGGTTAAATTCCTGGCACCAGGGATGCTGGTAAAAGTTTTTGGTCCCTATTGCAAAGTTCTCCCCTTTCAGAAAGGCATCCTGCTTCACGCTCCCAACACAGCCCCTGTGGGTGTCTATTCCCTTGTAAACTCAACAACCTTGGGGATTTGGGGGGTTGTCGTTAAACTTACTTTCTTGAATTACCTCTTATGGGCTGATGAGGGATGGTACAGGGATTCTGAATGGAGAAAGAAGATTACTAGAAAATGTACCCGTCCAGGTACAGCTATTTTTCTTTGTGTTTTTGAAATACATCGGGGTGGTGAGAATGCTTCCAGTGCCCACGACCCTCCCGTGGTGGGTGCCATGCCTGTTTCCACTACAGCACGCGCCTTAGTGTTTATCTGCTCTCCTCTGTTCTAGTGAGTAAACTCTCGGCCGTGCCCGGGATTAGCAGTGTACATGAAGTGCACATCTGGGAACTTATAAGTGGAAAGATCATCGCCACCCTGCACATCAAGTATCGGAAGGACAGGGGCTATCAGGACGCCAGTATGAAAATTCGAGAGATCTTCCACAATGCGGGAATCCACAATGTGACCATCCAGTTTGAGCACGTGGACTTGAAGGAGACCATGGAGCAGAAGGATCTGCTGTTGCTCTGTAGTTCACCCTGCATCTCCAAGGGCTGTGAGAAACAGCTGTGCTGCCCGCCCGGGGCCCTGCCTCTGGCCCATGTCAATGGCTGTGCAGAGCACAATGGCTGTCCCCCTCTGGACACGTACCCAAGTGATGGTCTCCGTGGACCAGTAACAAGAGAAGTGGCTATTGAAGTATCTTTGGACAGCTGTCTGAGTGACCACGGACAAGCTCTGAGCAAAACGCAGGAGGACCAACATTATGTCAACAGCACACATTTTTAATCTTGTCCTGACGTACACAGACAGTATAGACGAGGCGTTCGGGCTTGTGGAAGGACCTCTGTGGGCTGTAGGCACTGGTCAAATTCATGGTGGGCACGCTCTGTGTTCATCAACGGGCTGGTTGTTTGGGATGTCAATTGCATGTGTCTGTTAATTTTTATGTGACTGTGAACTCCTTTACGTCGTCCTGGGTATCTCATGCTGCTCTTCAACAAACCTACTGTTTTAGTTTGAACATTTATTTCAAAAAGCAAACCATGCCAGCATACGTATCAGGGACATTGAAGGCTGGGACTCAATGGCTGTGGACACAAGATTCAAAGTAGTTTTTGTTTTAAAGTGATTAGATGTTGTGGCTGACTCTCAGGTGAGCTCATAGCCAAGTACATCGAAAAGACTAAAGAACCATGTTAGCTAATGTTTTTTTCGTTCCATTATAAGATCATAAAAGAGGAAGGTTGGGTAGTCCTGTCACTGCAGAATTTTTGTTCTTTGACTTGTTTTCAAATAAATGCAAAATGAATACCTATTAAAGGAGAAAATAGTCTCAGAACATCAAAGGAAGGAGAGATTATTGGGGGAAGACAGGAAGAAAATGCCTCCTGACTGCCTCTTCATTTTGCAGGGTGGAGAGAAAACTAGTGTTTACTTTCTGCTGTGAACTGAACTACAACTATAGGGTGCTTCAAATGTTTCATACACAGATGCTTTTTTTTTTTTTTTTTTTTTCATTTGGAAGTGTGGGAATGTTTCTACTTCCTGAAGTATGACACAATACTTACATTCTGTCTTGTAGAATCAGTCCAGTTGGGATTGTTTTCATTTATTGCTTAATGACTTATTTGTCCAAATTTCCTTTGAGTCTTCTTTTATATGATCATGTGGATATATGTAGCATTTATCAGGAGAAAATGGATAGTTCTGGGAGAGAATAATATATGACACTGAGTATTCCTTCCTGCCAAAAATAAGCTGGATTGAATTTTCTTCCATTTGACATATTTTAAAGTATTTAATATAGTTGCCAACTAGTAACTTCATGGAAAAGTCTATGTGTAGAGAGACCCCGATGGGTTGCAAAATTGACTGACAACGATCATCTCTTAGGCTCTAGACACAGAGTCCTGTTGTAAATCTGTGTGGTACTCAAACAGAAATCCTGGGTTGGTAACGCAAAAAACACCCACATTTTTCAGCATTAATGCCGTTTAAACAAATGTCTTAGTGTTCGTTCTTAGGCTGAAATAAGTAAGCATCTGTGATCAGTAGAATAAGAATTTTTTTTCATTCCTTGAAAATTTATTATTTGAGTTTAAATTGGCCATGAATTAGTCGAATATGTTTTTGTCCCTAGGAGTTTGTTGGATTAGTCTATAGATAGTGTATAGCCAAAAGAGGGGTAAAATATAAGACAACATTTTTATCTTTAATCTTAAAAGTATGGCATGCACTCACAAAAAAAAAACCAGGGGATTCTCTTTGAAACTCACCACGGTGGTAAGTGGACCAAAATCTAGACAGATGTTGGTTGAGATGCCTTGACTGGAGCCAAAGAGGAAGTCTGTCCCTCACTTCCAATTGGTTCCCATCATTCTGCTTTTTATTAGAAGGAAAAGATTATAATTTTCTAGTTTCTGTGCCCCTGGCTAAAGAAATGCAGACTAGTTTACATCCAGATAATGTTCTCTAAAGTATTTTTTAGGAAAGGAAAATTTAAATGTAACAAATTTACCACAGAGGTAGCTTGACGACCACTTAATCACATACCGCATTATGGAGTAGAGTCATTGTGAAATAATCCCTTTTTTAATTTTTTTTTTTCAACGTTTATTTTATTTTTGGGACAGAGAGAGACAGAGCATGAACGGGGGAGGGGCAGAGAGAGAGGGAGACACAGAATCGGAAACAGGCTCCAGGCTCTGAGCCATCAGCCCAGAGCCCGACGCGGGGCTCGAACTCACGGACCGCGAGATCGTGACCTGGCTGAAGTCGGACGCTTAACCGACTGCGCCACCCAGGCGCCCGAAATAATCCCTGTTAAGACAGCTAGAGTACATTTAATGAGTTCAAACAAGCTCATTCAGTGCAATATTTTTGTATGGGGTTAAGTGGTTTCCTCTGTCATCTCAGGCAGTCATCGTGACATCCTCTGTCATTGTGATGCCTGCAGTACGATATTTTTACTTGAGTTTTACTCTCTCTTTAGTTGTCCTGCATTTCAAGTCTCCCAAGGAAATGCAGGAACTTTCTTCTCGTCGAGTCAGTCTTGCCTGGTGGCTCTAGGGCCTGCTGAACAGTGGCTTTACCCAACACTGTTTTCCTCTGGGATTAGAAAAATGCTGTCATTTCACTTTCTAGTGTTCCTGTGTGCTTAGGTTCATTCCAGAATCTTTCCTTCTTTTTTTTTTTTTTTTTGAAATGAAAATAATTTTTTAAAAGTCTAGGGCGTCCTCTGTGGGTCTCCAGGCATTGCTACATCCCCTGGGGGCAAATTTGTCTCTATTTCTGAGTTACTGACTTAAACTAAGCGTAGGTGAGAGTTATTGCTGACAAAAGTCCTTCAAGAGCCCTGTATTCATTTTAATAGTATCAGTTCTGCAGAATTCATTCTTTAAAAAATGAATTTTAGGCTGGGTGTCTCGGTTGGTTAACGTCCAACTCTTGATTTCAGCTCAGGTCATGATCTCATGGTTCTTGAGTTCGAGCCCTGCATTGGGCTCTGTGCTGACAGTGTGGGGCCTGCTTAGGATTCTCTCTCCCTCTCTCTCTCTCCCTGCCCCTCCCCTGTTCATGCTATCTCTCTCTCTCTCAAAATAAATAAACTTAAAAAAATATTTTTAAAGGTGAGATCAAACTGCTCATCAAAATTACAGTTTACATAGGAATTTTGAACATTTAAAAAGATATAGTTTGGGGGAAAAAAGGCCTTACAAATCTGATTATACAGATCAGTCAATGTAACAGTGAAGGAAATGAAGAAAAAAGCATTTGCTGTCACTATTCTGTCATGACCTCTTCAACTCATGAATGTCTTCAGTTTGATGATGGAACTACAAAAGGAGACCAGAAAATACTGGTATGATTGATTCTTGGGGCTAAGGTGTTTAATTCTCTATCAGTTTTAAACTTGATGATATGTCTTTTATTGGTTCTAGGACAAGCAGTTCATCTTGGTGCTAAGGACAAGTTCAGATGTTAAAAAAAAAAAATCTGTATTATTTGTCGTTAACTGAATCCTTTGCCAAATCCTACCGCATTTTTTCCCAGGAGGACAAAATATATTTCCTGCTTTTAAATGTATCTTTACACCGTTACAGTTAAAGACTACAAAAAAAGACTGTGCCAGAAAAATAATGAGGAAACATGACCTGATTTGGGTTTTGAATTTAGACTGAATAATGATTATGCCTGTTTTATAACTCTGCTGTTCACCTGATCGTTTGTTACTTATTTGTGCTTCTGAGTGTATTTGCACGTGAGTCGTCGCAGGTAGGAATGAAGTTATTGAATCGGGAAACCGTGGCGCAAATGGAAATTGCATCAGACCCTAATCCTCACCGTAATCTAAATGTTCTTATGAATTTGGAGATTAGCTAATGCGTTATGTGTCCTGTTCAGGAGCGTCTCTTCTCAGGTGTTTTATTCTGGACCTTTTTGTTTACATGGAACGTTTTTGAATATCGCTGAATGGATCGGTATTGCTGGACGTCTCCTCTTGGTACAAAGCCAGGTCAGAGGCGATGAACCTGCTGTCTAGCGGGGATAATCCAGGAAGGATGATGGTTTTCGAGGGAGAGTGACCCTTCCAGGAGGTCCGAAGTTATGTTACAGTATTATGGAGTTTTGTTGCTTGAAGTCTTCCTTCTGTCCTCACAGGCGATTTTGCCAAAGCGTAATTGTCACATTTGTGGGAACTATTCAGACTTGAAGATGTCAAGTTTAAATAGCGCATTACTAATTGCATGTGAACTCCCCCAGTAATGTATGCACATACACATACCTATAAAAGCGAAAGATGTTCAATGGTGCTGTAAATAAATAAACAACAACAACACATGACTGAGATGTTTGTGGAAATCAAATGGAAAGCTCAGAGTGGTTGAACTCATTTGTTTTTGTCCCTGAGTCGAGTTGGTTTATCACTCAGTAACGCTTCAGATGGGTTTTAGTAAAGTGGGACTACTTCTGCATCCTTATTTTGTGGTTTCTTCATACCCCTCTGCCACTGTCCATCACCTGCAATGTCACCTGGCCCATGTTGGCAAAAATGACCCAAACTGACCCAGCTGCCTACTTACTGCAGCCTGGACTGATCTGGTTTTCTAGGGGGGCTTCCTGGGGGCGGGGCTACCCAATAGGGCTTGTGCAGGAGGGGAGCTCCTGGGGGTTAGGGAATGGTGGAGAGGCTCGGCTTGTTTTGGAGAAGTCCTATAGATGTGGGGAACTCTCCAAAGAGCTGAATGTCACCTTTATGAATATTGAGTGAGGGGAACAGTCTTTTAGTTCTTCCAGTCGCTTTTTATTTAATCTGATAAGCTGATAACCAGCATACCCTTACTGGAAACTGTGCGAGGGGTTCTTGCCTCCAGGGGGTTTGTAGTCTACACTGGAAGCTAAGTAAGGCAGTACAACTTTGGGGGAGGTTAAGGAGACCTACTTACAGCCTGGTGTGGGTAGGGGGGGATCTTGTGTTGAATGGTTCTGGTGCTCAGGGGTGCACATGCGAAACCCTGGGCAGCATTTGCAATGAGACGGAGGTATACATTTCACGACCATCCACTCTGTCAGCACGAAGAGGAACAGAGGGCTGAGCTCAGGGCTCAGAGTACAGAATGTCTGACTACTCCATCTAGTGGGGAACCCTGCCTCCTCGGTGTCTCCCGCTGCTCCCTGTTTCTCTGTAGCACTGTCACTTTGTAACATTCTATTATACATTTACTTCTTTATTTCCTGTCTGTCCCACTAGAATAAGGGTATGGATGATCCACAGCTGTGTTCTTCAGCCCCTATCCCGTGCTTGAAACAGTGCCACAGGACCTGGCACCAATAAATATTTATTGAATGAATGAATAAATGAATACACACATGAATGAACGAAGAGGTTCAACTCTTGGTGTTACCAGTTACAGGATTTGGACAGATCACTTAACTCCATTGCACTTGGTTGTTTTTTGTTTAAATGATGGTCTGTGTTCCCCTTCTTGGGGGTTTGTTGTAGGAATCCTTAGGAAACAGGAGAGCAGAGCTAAACGTCAATTGATTTTGTTCTCTTACACTTTCCAGCGGGCGTTCACACTCTTCCTGTTCTTCTCCTGCCTCCTCCCATCTCTGTAATTCCATTTTGTCTGTTAGCCACCGGTTAGAGCTAACTAGCCTTAAAGCTAACTAGGTACAATCAACCTGGGTGAGGGTGAAGAGGAAAGGCTTCACAGGAGACTTGGCACTGAAATTGGCCTTGGAGTAGTGCCATGGGTGGAGAAAGAGGGAAAGGACAATCTGCCCTGAAAGCTTAGATTTCATTCTTTAGGCAGTTGGACCCAAAGCTTTTGTATGTGTGCGTGGCGGGGGGGTGGTTTTGGGGGAGGGGCGATTGGGGAACACCGGGACTAGAATATTCACGGGGACCGGTTTTATCCAGACGCCCTTCCCCTCAAACTTTGTGTTGCTTTGTTGTTCTGTGTTTGGAGCTTCTGCCTTCTCATCTCCTATCCTGCCTGGAGTCCTGAGCTCCACTAGCTGTGCACGTCCTCCGGGTCTGCAGATGCTCCCAGTTCCCAGGGAGTTTCTCCCACTTCTCCACTCAGCTTTCCTCGCTGCGTTTCTGCTCGGACCTTGCTGCCGTGTTTAATGCTGCCTTCCTCTCACTCATCCTGGGTCTAACTAGTCGTCGTGCTCAGTGAACGTTTCCTTCAAGGACTCGATGTCAGTCCCCGCTTCTCTGTTCCTGTCCCCATCTCTCGGGTTCGGCTGGATCACCTCACGTCTGTGCTGTAGCAGAGGCCTTTCCACCAGCCCCTCCGCACTTGCAAACTTCTTGTCAACCCTCCTGCTTCCCTCTGCTCCGGGAGGAAGGACAGAGTCAGCCTGTCACTGAAGCTCCTTCACCCGCCTGGCCCTCAAACCTTATCTTCTCCAGCACAAGGAAACCCACGGAAGTTAGACGAGCAGAGGGTGTGAGGACGGTGGCTGTGTAGACTAGTAAATAGAGGGTTGTGGGAGTCGGGGGGTGAATATCATCATACCTATTCCTTAAATGCTCAAAAGACATTTTACTTTTTCGAGTTTTAACTTGCATTCACTAAGTTACTTCCTTTCTGGTCGCTCTCTCTCTCTCTCTGTTTTATTGCCAATTTCTTCCTTTTCTGTGTTAGTGTCTCACTTTGCCGCACAGGGTGATTTCCTGTGGATGACAGACTACAACCCTTATGTGCCTGGGGTCCTGATTCAGGAGCACACTCGGAAATGGACGTGTCCTGTGCCTGGAAGCACAACCGTGATTTTCTCATCTTTTTGTGAAGCAAAAGGAGAACAGACTCTCTGTCGCCTCATAGTTTCAACCACATGGTCGCAAATATGGCTGTGCCATAACACTGAGCTCCAATATAGAGAAAAAATATCTGATTGGGGCGCCTGGGTGGCTCAGTCGGTTAGGCGTCCGACTTCAGCCCAGGTCATGATCTCACAGTCCGTGAGTTCGAGCCCCGCGTTGGGCTCTGTGCCGACAGCTCGGAGCCTGGAGCCTGCTTCGGATTCTGTGTCTCCCTTTCTCTCTGCCTCTCCCGTGCTCATGCTCTGTCTCTGTCTCAAAAATAAAGAAAACCTTAAAAAAAAAAATATCGGGCACATCACACCGGTTCTTTTAGGCTTGGAGATGCAGGAGGAAATTGGCTGGTGGTATTGTTGCCTGCACTGTTTCAGGGGAGGGAGGAGACGGGGGGGCGGGGAGCAAATTCTCAGAGTGGCCGTGTTGATACAGGCTTGTAGTGGGGACGACGATAACCAGGTCTCCTATCTGCCCCAGGAAGCTGGACCCTGTCTGCTGTACTGGGCTTAACGACAGTCATGGGTGTCTTAAGATACTTGTTGTGTGAACAGATGACTTTGTTTGCCTCATAATTTCATTGATTTTCATTTTTATTCATTGGGCCACAGACCCTTTGGGATCTGATAAAAGCTACAGATTCTTTTCTCACAGATGCATACATGCATATGCCCTGCCCACACCTGCAGGGATCCTGACCTGCATCCCTGGGTCCCAGATTAAGAACCTCTGTTCCTTCTTTCTTCATGACTGAATTTGCCTAATTTTGTGCTGTTTTGGGCTTTTCTTTTCATGTGTCCTTCTTTGGGACATTTCACTATTACCCTCTTCCAACAGAGGACATAGGAAATATCTATACCACCCACCCCCCCATCCCTGGAAAAAAGCAAGCATTTTTTGTTTTCAATTAACAAAAGAGATTGAAACACTCAAGTTCAAAAGAACTAGGGGGCTCAAGAAGTTCCAGTTTCTGCACTGCAGAATCAACACGTCATGGAAAAATTCAATGACATTTAAAAATGTTGGATTAATTCTTTTCCTTGACTTCCTCTGCCTGCTGTGAGTTTGTGGCCATATTCCGATGTCCCAAGGTATTCAGAGAAAAACAACTATGACGCTTTTGGAAGGAGTGATGCTTAATGCTTGCTTTATAGCTTTTACTTTCTACCGTTGACTCTTGCACCGCATGGTACTTCCTAAGGGGGGAGACATGTTTTGGCCCATGGTACCGCTAAGCCTGCGTCAGAGAAAAGTGCTTTACAGAGAGATTTTATTATGTAAATTAACATACGCTATGAAGTGTAGCTTAACGTTTGGGCATGGTGGCTTCGGGGGTGGCCTGCTTGTTAAACCCTGGCTCTATCACCGATGAGCTGCTTGACCTCAGGAAGGATGTTGTCCGTGAATAAGAAAAAGTTCTCTAGGCCTCAGTTTTGCCATCTATAGAAGTGGAGAAAATGATAGTTCCTGCCTCTTGAGATTGTTGTGAGGGCAACGGAGGTGGCCCACGTGGGGCTCAGCACAGGGCCTAGCTCTATAAAATACTGGAAGAATGATAGACTTTAAAATGCCGACTTTAAGAGGCAAGATTTCAAGTTGATTCACTCTTATTTTAACTCACGACTCACAAAAGAAATGCCAAGAATGTATAGGGTAGACCAACCTGAGTGTCAGTACTCAGATTTAAAATTCCTTGAGGGCCTGCCTGGGTGGTTCTGTCGTTAAACTTCCAACCCTTAATTTTGGCTTAGCTCACGATCTCAGAGTTTCATGAGTTCGAGCCCCACAGAGGCTCTGTACTGACCCCACAGAGTCTGCTTGGGATTCTCTCTCTCTCTCAATCTCCTTCTCTCTCCCTCCCCTGCTCATGCTCTCTCTCTCTCTCTCTCTCTCTCTCTCTCAAAATAAATAAAAACACTTAAAAAAAATTCCTGGAGGGCAGAGGCCATATTTTATGATGTCACTAGAGAACAACACAGACCTGATCACATGACCCCAAATCCTGGGACATCTTATTCCCAGGAAAATAAAATAGACCCAGTGTTGAAGGACTTCATCCTAACACCAGGGTCCAGTCCCAAAAGACCTCAACTCTCTGGCAGGGTGGCACCTTCAACAGCATATTACTGCTGCAGGTTTACTGGGTCCAGGGTTCTGGGCAGAGGCAGTGAGGGCTTTGTGTGTATCTGGCTGAATGTCCATTTCTGTCCCTGACTTCCAGCCCGAGGCCACCAGGGACTCACCTGTGGTTGGACCAGTGGGCTCCATGCTCGATGTGGAGAGGACTGTATACCCTGGGGGAACCGTGCAGCATTTCAGCAAGAGGGTGTCCCCCAGGACTTAGTATCGCATCTGGGCTTGTGTCAGGTGATTTGGAGGAAGATTCAAGGAAATGGGGCTTCATCCGGGATAGGATGCTGCCAGCATTATCCCAATGGGGATAATTCTGCGACGGGGTCCTTTTTTTTTTTTTTAAATTGAAGTATAATTGTACTACAACTACATGTTAGTTTCAGGCGTACAACGTAACAATTCAATATTTGTGTGTGTTGCAAAATGATCACCTCAAATCTAGGTATCATCGCTCACCCCACATCGTTACAAAATCTTTTGCTCTTGCGATGAGAACTTTTAAGATCTGCTCTCTCAACAACCTCCAAATATGCACTATAGCATTATTAACCCCAGTCACCCTGCAGTGCATGACATCCCCAGGACTCATGTATTTTACAACCGGACATTTGTACCTTCTGACCCCTTTTACCTGTTTTGCCCCTCCCCAGACCTCTGCCTCTGGCAACCACCAATCTGTTCCCTGTGTGACTGGGTATTTTAATAAATCCTACCTATAAGGTGGCAGGAATAAAGCAAGGCTCACGCTTTAATTGGTAAACAACAACAACAACAACAACAACAACAACAAGCAGCAGTCACTCATAGTATCCAAGACTGGTATTTTTGTGCTTAGCAGAGTGCTTTTTTCCCTCTCATCTGTGTACAGACAAGAGCACAGAGTGGACCCTTCTCTGTTTGTTTGTGTTCCCGTCTTTATTTTTTGTCATTTCTGGAGTGTAGTTGGCATAAGTGTCCTGAGGTTTCGGGGGTACCGCATGGTGATTCGAGAGTCTGCACATTATTCGGTGCCCACCGCAGCAAGGCCAGTGCATCTGGTGCTGGTTTTCTGAGAGACCGTGCTCACCAGAAGAACCTTCTGGCTTTGCGTTGAGTTCCAACGCAGTCCTTGGCAATACCACGGCTGAACTCTAGGTGCCGTTTTCTAGATATCAAGGGGCCTCCTGTCTCTTATATTTTTGATACTTAATGTATTTGTGTGCTTTAATGAAGCAGGCTGTGAGCATTTAAATTCCGATTAAAAGGCTACTTTGAAGCTGTGTGACCCTGAGCCAGTTACCTCCTCTTGGAACATCAGTATCCTTCTACAGGAGGTATGATATCTCCTGTTGGGGTGTTGGGAAAATTACACGAGATCATGCACGTTCCTGGCAAAGAGTCTGTGATTTCAGAATGTCGTCTGTTTTTGTTGAGTCCCTCTGTGTATGTCTGCCTCCGTGACTGTCCATCTGAGGACATGAATCAAATGCACTCACTCTCTCATTTTGCCTCATTTTATCAGCTGGCATCACGGGACTATTAAAAAAACCCTTTAAATATCATAATTAGGAGACATGCGGATGCCTACGTTTATTTCTTCTTTGTAGGCATACACAGGAAATACTCTCATGTCACTGTAGCCACCAGAGGCAGAGGTTTGAGGATGGACAAAATAGGTAAAAGGGGTCAAAAGGTACAAATGACCGCCATGACAGTCTCAAATAATAAGTACTAGAGAGAGTCTGGCTAATGTGAGTGAGGTCACATGACTTGTGAGTGGCCAGACTATTATCCAAATACCTGGGTGTCTGTCAACCATCAGTAGATATTTGTTGAATGAATGAATGAATGAATGAATGAATGAAAATAAACGGTGAAATGTCGTTTCACCTCATGGTCTATCACGCAGGTATTATCTGTCCTTTGACACAAACATTCAAACGAGGCTCCGTTGTACAGATTAGAATTCTCCCTCCAGTGTTCCGTGAAAAGAATGCACTGGCGAGATATCTGTGGTTTCCAAGAGTCAACAGGTTTGGGGGAGCAGATCTCCTATCTTCTGTGTCCAGTGCCTGGGGGTAGGGCTGTCCCACCCACATCCTCTGCCGGTCATTTCAGCTGAAACAGATGTTTTGAGACCCATTGCTCATTTGATAAGATAGGGTCCTTTGCTACTTTGGGGTTCTTGATGTCTCTTGTTCCTCCTTATCCCTTGCCTCCCTTTTTTTGTTTTGTGTTGTTTTGAGGAGTAATACAGGGTTTATGGAATCAGATTTTTCTATTTACAACGGAGATCACATCTACATACCATTTAGCTACTCTGCCCGGGTACATCCATCCTAATGAATTTAGATTTATGATGAACGGGCTGAATCAGACAAAAACACGTACACACGCTAATCGGTTTAAAACAGCGTGCATCCATTATACTCCTCTTGTATGGCCAGCTCTGATTAAAAACCAGTGGTTTTGAAAATCAGTTGATTTTGAAAAGAACCAAGATACATAATGTATGATTCTAAAATCTATTTTAGCCACTTTGTACAGTTGCTATCTATCAGACCACAGTAGGTGTTTTTCAAAAAGACACTGATGAGGGGCACCATCTAGTGTTAACTTTGACCACAACCAGCTTCTTCCCTCTCCTCCCCCAAACTTTTGGCCAAGGGTTCTCCATTGTGAAGACTGACTTTACTCTTTTTGCTTTAGAACACTGAAAAATTACTGAATGGTACTAAAACAAACAAACAAAAAATACAGATACACGTCAAGTAGTTGAGATAATTTCAAACCTCCAAAGAAAGCATGCTTAATAAAATATGTCTTCACACCCTATGTTTTGTTCTTCAACTTGCTCTTTTAAATTAGCAATATATTCTGGCTGTCTTTCCAAGTCAAGACATAAAAGATTCACTCTACTTTTATTAATAGCTCGATAGTATTCTATCATGACCATAGACCATAGCAACTTAAATATCTACTCTCTTATTGATGAATTTTACTTCCTTTAGAAAATCATACGGACTTTAACCTAAGTTCCATTGGCATTACTCTACCACTATATGGGTATTACATGTGTGTGAATTTGGAATTAATGTCACTACAATGTTTCTACTTTTTTCACCCCCGATAATTTTTTTATAATGAGTGTGTGATACTTATATAACATCAGAGAAAAGTTATTTAAAGTAGTCATTTGTTTCAAAAGTATTTTGCTTAGTTCTGAATTTCAGTGGAACCTATTGTTAATGCTACGCCATCTAATATTTGATTACGTGTCTCATCTCTTCAAATAGATAGTATGTTCCTTGAGTACATGGATGACATCTTTTTTAAAGTTAAAAAAAAAATTTTTTTTTTTTTAGTGTTTATTTACGTTTGAGAGAGAGACACACACAGAGCATGAGTGGGGGGGGTGGGGCGGGAAGAGAGGGACAGAGACACAGAATCCCAAGCTGGCTCCAGGCTCTGAGCTGTCAGCACAGAGCCCCATGCGGGGCTCAAACTCAGGAACCTCGAGATCATGACCTGAGCCGAAGTCAGACGCCCAACTGACTGAGCCACCCAGGTGCCCCTGGATTACATCTTATTAACAACAACATTGACTCAACATTTCTATGTGCCAGGTACTTGACTTCCATATATGGTCTCATGTAATCTTCGTAAAACTCCTGCAAAGTCAGTTCACTCTTTTAGTAGTGAGGAAAATCAAACTCAGAGAGTTGAAATGATACACTTATTTCAGTTGAGGTGGGGGTGGGTTTCGAACCAAGGTCTCTTTGACTCCAATGCCTGGCTGTTTTCACTATCTTGAGCTGTTTCCTACTTCAGAATCCACTGCAGCATTTGGCGCAAGGTTGGACACACAATATGCGCGTAATTACAACTTGTTGGCTTAAAAATGTGGAAGACAATACTTCCTGTAAAGATATACCCCAGCCGCCATGGTCTCCTCAAAGGCCAAGTCTATACAACAGGACCTGACCACATGCGTCTCCACTAAGAATTCCTTTCATTACGGCATTAGCGACTCAATTCTCTTCAGCACGTTAGACTTGAGATATCACGACATGGAAGGAGAAGAGGCAACTGGGGAAAGGGTATAGTGGCTTTTGGAAACAAGAACATTCGCTGTAAGACAGAGAGTGTAGCTCAGTAGATCAGAACAAATGACTACTATGGAGCCTTGGTTATTGATATTGCAATGGCTTGTATGTAAGTTTCTACTCCTGAAACCAATATCACACTATATGTTAACTAACTAGGATTTAAATTAAAATTTGGAAAAAAAAGAAAAAAAAATAACTTCACAATCACATTACAATATAAACATTTTCCCCCGAACTTAATGTAGTTCAGTCATAAAAGTGGTTTGTGGCATGGGTGGTCAGACTATGAAAGCATATACAAAGAAGATGGAATTTATTCTGGAAAATATCATTTCCCAATCTGGTAAAGGACCTCAAACATCCAGTATTTTTTGAAGAAATGTTAAATTACATTCTGTTTGTTCTTTGGCCCTCAATCTCAGTTCTCCTGTTAAAAAGAAAACAAAGCAAAGCAAAACAAAGCAAAACAAAACAAAACAAAACAAACTTGAGGCTAAACAATCTTAGTATAAATCCCCATTTCATCCTAAAACTCTAATGTAAGGTGGGAGGCTGGAGTTCTATCCAGTTTATAGGTGGAAAAACGGACTGAAATAGTAAAAGCTCTTACATAAAATTTCACAGCATCAGACTTTGGGGAATAGTAGAAATTTTGCATTGTATTAGGATCCCTCAAGCATTCCTTAATCTTTTAAGTTCTTAACAGGACCTAGAAGTTCTAGACTTATTTTTCTGGGGTTTGTGAAATACCTTGAAATGTGGATGGGTAGGTCTACAGAAATGCACATATTTAATCTATTTAACACATCTTTTATCATATAGTTCTATGTTCTTCCTTCCCTTATTCCTCTCTTCCTCCTCTCTCCCTGTCTCTTTCCCTTTCTTTCTTCCTTTCTTTCTCTCCCTCCCTCCCTCCCTCCCTCCCTTCTTCCCTCATTCCTTCTCTCACTCTCTTTCTTTTTCTTTTTTCTTTTCTTTTCTTTTCTTTTCTTTTCTTTTCTTTTCTTTTCTTTTCTTTTCTTTTCTTTTCTTTATAGATAGGAAACAGTGTGGGGTGGGGACATATTCCTAAAGTAGGACCTAGGTATGGAAATGATTTTAGGTGATACATGGACAAACATCTTTTCTTTGTTTTTTTTTTTTTTTTTTTTTTTTTAACGTTTATTTATTTTTGAGACAGAGAGAGACAGAGCATGAACGGGGGAGGGGCAGAGAGAGAGGGAGACACAGAATTGGAAGCAGGCTCCAGGCTCTGAGCCATCAGCCCAGAGCCCGACGCGGGGCTCGAACTCACGGACCGCGAGATCGTGACCTGAGCTGAAGTCTGACGCTTAACCGACTGAGCCACCCAGGTGCCCCTTTTCTTTGACTATTATGTATTTATTTTAACGTTTATTGAAGTATAACTATCACATGAAACTTATAATATCACAGTTGTGCTATGAAATCTCTCCTTTAATACATTTGCCTAAGTAGCAAAAGCCCAATTTAAAGAAAATTCTGAGGGGCACCTAGGTGGCTCAGTTGGTTAAATGTCCGACTCTTGATTTCAGCTCAGGTCATGATCTCATGGTTGTGGGACTGAGCCCCACGTTGGGCTCTGTACTGACAGCGTGGAGCCTGCTTGGGATTCTCTCTCTCCCTCTCTCTCTGCCCCTCCCCTGCTCATGCGTGTGTTCTCTCTCAAAAGAAATAAACTTTTTTTGAAAAATAAAGGAAATTATGAAATAATACTAGCTAACTTTGATTAAGGACTGGCTTTAGTACTTTAACATGTATTAGTTCATTTAATCCTTAAAACAGCCCTATGAGGTGGGTGCTATTACTCACCCCCCCCACCCCCCATTTTAAATATGAGGAAACATCCATAGGTCATGTCAGTTACCTAAAGTCACAAAGCTGGTAAGAGGCAGCACCAGGATTGAAACTTAGGTACACTGCCTTCAGGACTGTGTCCTAACCACTGAACTGTACTGCCTCTAAAGAAATAATAGAGTATATGGTATAAAATTTTGGCAAAAACTCATGAACATGGCGTTTGAATGACTCAAGTTTAGGAGGTTGTCATGTGATGGAAAACATAAAGGGTTTGGAGTCAGCCAAAACTCAAATGCGAGATTCGTTATTGATCATTTACATATCTCTGGACACATCACTAAACCTTTATCCAAATGATAGAGAAAACGTAAAAGGTCCATCATACTGTAAGTTTTAGCACATATTAATTCTCTCCCCTCTCAGTGATTCTCAGCTCTCTCATTTGCAAAACATCAGGACCGGGGAATATTGAGAGTATTAGAAAAATTAACGGTTATCAAGGCACAGTAGGTGTCTATAAAAAACTACCTGTCTTCCTGGGGCACCCGGGTGACTCAATCAGCATGTTTCATCAAGTGAGGTTCTTGACCTGCAAGATGTAACCGCGGGGAGAGCCAACTTTGGTTCAAAATGGGAAATGCCTGCAGCAGCATTCGTGTGGTAAAATATTTCCAGATTTTACAACTTTGAACCCATTATCCCGTAAGGAATTGTAATGGCTCCAGACTGTTTACCCAAGTGATTACAATGGCGTTTGGTAAAGATAGGGCCGCCTTATTCTTCGCAAATAATTAAACCTCTGTGACTAATACAAGGGCAATTGCATTTTAAGGAAAAATAGTGATTTTCTAAGCATTTAGAAAATAGATGCCCTGATATCATAACTGGAAATGAAGTTTCTTTTTTTTTTTTTTCAACGTTTATTTATTTTTGGGACAGAGAGAGACAGAGCATGAACGGGGGAGGGGCAGAGAGAGAGGGAGACACAGAATCGGAAACAGGCTCCAGGCTCTGAGCCATCAGCCCAGAGCCTGACGCGGGGCTCGAACTCCCGGACCGCGAGATCGTGACCTGGCTGAAGTCGGACGCTTAACCGACTGCGCCACCCAGGCACCCCTGGAAATGAAGTTTCATGCCTTTTGGTTGAAAGGGTTTTTTAAGTCCTCCCTCTCCCTTCATGAATGTATATATTTTAAATTTTTTTAACGTTTATTTATTTTTGAGAGACAGAGATAGAGCGCGAGCGGGGAAGGGGCAGAGAGAGAGGGAGACAGAGAAACCAAAGTGGGCTCCAGGCTCTGAGTTGTCAGCACAGAGCCTGACGTGGGCTCGAACTCACGGACCATGAAATCATGACCTGAGCCAAAGTCGGCCTGACCGACTAAGCCACACAGGCGCCCCTACTTAAAAAAAGATTATAATATCTCATTCTTCTTTTCTTCCTCTGTACTGTAGGGAAAAGCAGAGTCTGGGTCTAAAACTCTACATTCAAATCCCTGTTCTTTCATTTAAGATCTTGGGTAATTCATGAAACCGTCTGGACCTGAGTTTCTTATCAGTAAAGTGAGGGGAGGGTAACGATGCCTGCCCCACTTGCCTTATGGGGTTACGGTGGGTGTTGTCGTGTAAGATGATAGATGGGTAATAGATGTGAAAGTGTTTTGAAAACTATGAAATGCCATAAAATGCAAGGTATTCTATTATCCCCTGTCTTCTAATCAGACCCCGGATCATTTTCCCCTTCCAAGCTCCACGTGCTTTTCCTATCTCCTCCCTAAAGCTTAACTCCAAAACAGTACAAAAGTGGGATACCGTGAGACCCTGCTTGTCCAGTTTAAGCCTTGATGGCCACTGAAGAACAGTCATTTGTTTGCTTGTTTTTGTTTTGTTTTGCAAACCCAAAATGAAATCTCATTCATTTGGGGGAAAGCTAGTGAAAATAGGAGGGGGTAAACAAGGAGCAATTAAAAATACCAAGACTATTTTATGTTTCTCCATGAAAGCAAGAATTTTAAGTGCCTACCGTGTGTGCTCACCTAGACATTAGATGAGATATGAAGGAAGCTTTTGATGGATCTTTAGTTCAGCATGCGTCTGGGTTTGTGATGCTCCAAATGCATAAGGAAAGGCACTCTTACCTGGGGGTTCACAGCTTCTTCAGAGGTCTACAGATGGGTTGTCAGAGGGCCCTTGGAATCACATGTCAAGCTTTGGACATATGTGCATGTGTCAACTTTCTGTAGTGAGTGCCCAAAGCTTTCATTAGGGCTTCAAATGATGTGTGATATCAATCAATCAATCATTCAATCAATCAGTCTTCTGAACTGAGACAGAGAACACAGCTACAATGCAGATAGTCAGACTGAAAGATTCATGGCAGGTGGATCATTATGTGAACTTAGAAAAGACTTTTCAAAAGAAATGACTGAGGAGTGCCTGGGTGGCTCAGTCGGTTAAGCATCTGACCCAGTTTCGGCTCAGGTCATGATCTGGCTCTTGGTTTTGGCTCAGGTCACGATCTCACGGTTCATAGGTTCGAGCCCTGCATCGGGCTCTGGGCTGACAGGAGCCTGCTTGGTATTTTGTGTCCCTCTCTCTCTGCCACTCCCTTGCTCACTCGCTCTCTCTCTCTCTCTCTTTCTCTCTCTCTCAAAAATAAATAAATAAACATTAAAAAAAAAAGAAAAAGAAAAAGAAAAAGAATGACTGCGTCAGGCCCTAAGCTAAGACAAGTTTCTGCTGGGTCTGCTCATATGGGTAGATAAGATTAATGTATTAAGTATAGCAAACCATTATAGTAAAAAGTTCTAACATCTGGTACTTCACTAGTTGTGAAAGCTTTAGAAAATCACAATAGTCATAAATCCTAATTTAACTGTTTGATCTAGTAATCAGGCTTCAGTTTCAATACATTTTGAAAGTTCCCTGAAGAAAATGTGAAGTACAATCAAACTTATATCATTAGGGGGAAGGAAAAAAAAAAGAGTAAATGTGAAAATGGCGTTAGTGGAATCTTTGGTCACGTGATCCCTCTACCTCCTTTCTGTCAATTCACTGTTTAACTAAGGTCTTTTTCTATGGATTCCACATTCTCAACTGCTGCCTCAGCAAACACGTTTGTTGAGTCCCTATTCTGTGGATGGTTCCATGCATAGAATTTAAAAGTTGTCACTCATCACGTACTTATCTGACTGGGGAATCAGGAGGCAAAGGGAGCAGTGGAAAGAGGTCAGGAAGCCCTCCCTCCATGCAGGGTTCAAATCCCACCTGTGAAACTTTGTCCTTGGGAGACACTGGGGAAATCCCTTAATCAAACTTAGAACCCCCACCTCCTGAAAACAATGGGAATTTGGTTTCTTCCTTCACCTGTTGAAAATATTTAATCTCATTTTTGGCTGGTCTAATTGGCAATTAATCTAAGTCTACTGAGTCTGCAGATTCTAGAGTGGGAATGTCTTGTTATCAAATAAGTGACTCAAATGTTCCTGCCATTTTAGAGGCAGCGGGGATAGTTTGAGGCTATAATAGTGAGTGGAGGCTCCCTGGAGGGGTGACTTTAGCCAAGTGTTGAGTATAGGGCAGGACTGGCATGGTAAATAGAGTAATCTCATTTTCTAAAGTTGGAGAGTATTATCATTTTTAAAGTGTGTGTGAAACGAACTCTTCAAAGCTAATGCAGATGTGGTCACCAGCTTAGCCCAAGTCAAATGATTATACATTCTAAATTGGTATTAATTAATCAGTGATGGATTTTTCCCCTTTCTCTTAAAAAAAGACATAACATAATGAAAATATTCCCATTTAGAGAATTATCTATGCAAGACATTGAGCCATTACCAAAATCTTTTAAGACAATTCTGGGGGGCCTGGGTGGCTCAGTCGGTTAAGCATCGGACTCTTGATTTCGGCTCAGGTCATGATCTCAGAGTTCATGGGTTTGAATCCTGAGTAGGGGCTGTGCTGTCCCTCTGTGTTGTCAGTGCAGAGACTGCTTGGGATTTTTTCTCTTCCTCTTTCTCTCCCTCTCTCTCTGCCCATCTTCACCCACTCTCTCTCTCTCTCTCAAAATAAAGAAACTTAAAAAAAGACCACATTGTGGGGTTAACAATTTGATGCTAATAGTAAATCTGAATAGAACATTGTAGTGTGCAAAATACTCTTGAACAAAGTATAAATTATTGGCATAAGCTATCATGTATACAAGACAAAGTATGACCTATAGTAGAGGGTGAGAAATCACTATTCACCTTTTTGTAGATACACGAAAAGTTACAGAGAAATTCAATGACCTGACTGCAGGTCATTGATGAGTTAGACTCTTTCCTCAGTCTCTACACCCGATGTGGGGCTCAGACTCATGACCCCAAGACCAAGCATCACATGCTTTTCCGACTGAGCCAGCTAGACACCCACTTCTTGTTTTTCAGTTTATGCTTTCACGTGGTTGTGCAGTGGTTTTCACTCCATGAATGGCTCCAAATCTTATCTCCACACACTTCACTATTTTCCTAAGCTCAAGAGATCTGCTCTTAACTGCCTGCTAAACATTCCCGTGTGGAGACCCTATCAGCACCTCAAACTCAACATGTTAAAAACAAACTCATTATCCCTTGTGCCAAATCATCTCTTCTTCCCGATCTCCGTAACTCTGTTGATAACGTCACCACCCCCAACTCACCTAGGCACCACAATAACACAAGGTCTCGTGTCATGAGAACTTCAGGTTGCTTTACTTATGTTGTTTCCATAATCTTAGCCGAACCTGCAAAGTAGGGTGTTTGATTTCACTGCTCCTCCTTTTCTGCATTCCTAGTTGACGATTGGTGTCAAACAGGCCTGGCTCCCAATAACAGCTCCTCAACCGATTAATTGTGGGGACCTTGGGAAGGTGACTTTATCTCAGTTCTCCTGGTATGTAAAATGGGAATAAGAATATCCATTTGCTTAGGAGGAAAAACATCTTGAGGTCAGAAAGGAGTAAAGAGCAGGTGAATTGGTAGCAGAGGGAAAGTACATTGAAAGTGTCCCCTTCTGGTGGTCTCTTTCACTCAGAAGTGGGATGCTTTTGAGAAGATGTAGCTTCGAGGTGGGGCCAGAGGAAGGTAGCGAACATTTACACAGCTGCTCTGAAGGACGAAACGGCTGGGAGTGATCCCAGAGGGAAGACTCAAAGAGGTCAAAGAGGAGGACCAGTGTGCACAGGGAATGAGGGATGAATGTCTAGGAGTGGGAAATGGAAGTTTACGATTGCAGAAGTGGGACAGTTCCTGGTGAAAAGTGGTCCCAAGAGTGGATGGCTGTTGTGGAACACAGGTGAAAGTCTTTGAGGTCAAAGAATTGGAGCACAGCCTGCCGGATGGGTAATCCGCTTGTACAGTGGAATTTACCGGGATGATGGCAAGATTAGAAGGTGAACAGGTGGCAAAGTTAAAAAAAACAACAACGGTGAGGGCAGAGACTGGGAGACGATGAAAAGGTGGCATTACTGAAACGTGAGGATGCTCTGCTGCCTGTTCTACCTCTATTCTTCCAGATGTTTGTCCCGCACAAAGCATCCAGAGCTGTCTCTGCAAAGAACACATCTGATCATGCCATTTTCTGCCTCAGCACCCATCACGTTGTTTCCATGGTCTACATCTCTTTCTTGCCTCTGTGCACTTATCTGCTCCCGTTGTCTCTCGACTGGAATGACTTGGCTTCCCTTTCCGCCAGACGCTGTACGAAGCTGACACACAGATCCCCCAGCCGGAGGTGCTGTTCCTCCCTGGACTCCTGTAGTGCCTTATTTCAATCTCCCTTCTGGCCTCTGTGACATGTGTCTTGTTTTACAATGTCTGCTTCGTGCAACCGATCTCAATGGCGCACCATTTTTGAGTGCAAGGCCATTTGTTGGCATTTGGCAATATGATTGCTGTGTATACTTTATTTGTAAAATAACATTTTTATGAATGTGTTCATTGTAGAAAACTTGGAAACCACCGAAAAGCACAGCTTCTCACACAGACACACAAAAAAGAAATACAAATCCTTAGTCATTATAGCGTTTAGAGATAAGACTGCTCACATATTAATATGCGAGCTTCCAATTGAAGGCTTACATTATAATACGTTCATGGTCATATCACCTCAATCCCTGGCTACCAATTGGAGTCATTTGGGGAGCTTTTATGTCTGGGCCTCATCCTTAAAGATTCGTATTTATTTGGTCTTAAGTGGGGCCTGAGTAAGCTCTCTGTATGTATAACAATAATCATAATACTTCTTGAGGGTTATTGTTCCAAGCAATTTACAAGTACTGTCATTGAGTCCTCCAAATGATCACATGAAGCTGATATTCTTATTACGTATCCCCTTTACTCTTACCTTTAGTTGCAAAAACTAAAAACCAGTGACATAAGTAATTTGCCCCAAACAAGTGTTAAATGGCAGAGCAGGAAATAGACCCAGACATTCAGGCACCAAAGCCTACTCATAAGTATATAACCTGGATTAACAGGTACATAACAGATATACACAAATTATGTATATTTCTAAATCAAAACAATGTCATTCTTAAAATGGATGTGTTTTTTGCTCGCTTTGTGGGTATTTAGATGGCCTTAATTTCTTGTCATTTTATTTTTTTTTAATTTTTTTTTTTTTTACTTTTTTTAAATTTATTTTTCAGACAGAGAGAGACAGGGGGGAGAGTCAGAGAGAGACGGAGACACAGAATCTGAAACAGGCTCCAGGCTCTGAGCTGTCAGCACAGAGCCTGATGCGGGGCTCGAACTCACGGACTGCGAGATCATGACCTGAGCCGAAGTCGGATGCCCAACCAACTGAGCCACTCAGGCGCCCCAATTCCTTGTCATTTTAATTGCGTGGTGAAATTTAGCAGGGATTAAGTCAGCCAAATCATGGTTTTGTGCATTTTATCAGATGTTTGAACTTGTCTTAACTCCGGTCTTATAATCTCCTGAATGGAAGCCTTGTATTTGTTTTGAGAAAAATTTCTGTGAATTTTGTGTTTGGGGCTAAAGGTTTTGCTTTGGCTACCTACCCAGACACTAAAGTTCTTCTCGTGTGGTGTTGCTGGAGACTCCACAGCTTATCTTTTATAGCATATATCTGATTTTTCTAAAGTCCCAGAAGGCTCTCAAGACATCCGACATTCAGCTCCATTCCCTTGCTCTTGAAATTAGCACCTAAAGACGAAATAAATCAATTCGAGAATGTAATCTGCCTGCTGAAGCAGATTATGATCTAAGCACCAATTTCCTTCTTTTAGGGGCATTTCCCAAACTAGAAATCAAAATTTGTCCCACTCAGTACTATGTAACAATTGGTTTATAATCTTCCACATCGATGATCCAATTATCAGCTGTGAAAATAGATTTTTCCTAAGATTGTTCATAACGCTCTTGTATTTGGTAAAGTAACATGTAAAAAGATAGGAAAGGAAACACGAATTTAAGGTTTTCAAAGTCTTAGGAAATTCAAGTCAGTTGCCTGGAATTTGAGACTGTTAACTTAAATTTCACCAGAAAGTATCTGTCCAATCAAGAACATGGCAGAGATTTCCAGTTACCTCTCAGTATCCATTCTCCTCTCTCTCCTCACTACTAGAACCCAGAGGGTTAGCTGGCCACACAGATACTCAGAATAAAGTCCACATTCCTATTCTTCCTCGCAACTTGGCGTGGCCTTGTGACGGGTCTGGAAAATGTAATGTATATCGAAGTAGGGTGGCAAATCCTTCCCCCTTCCTTCTGGCTGGCTGGCATGTCGATGCAGTGGAACAGAGGAAGGGGGTAAAGAAATGTGGCCGTTCCATAATCAACAAACAATAGCTATTCTAATTGTATGTGCTAAGAGCCTCTTTTCCCACTTGGGGCTTACCTTTTCACTCTCTGAATGAGGTCTTTTGCTAAAAAGATGTTCTTAATTTCAATGTTATTCAATTTGTCAGTGTTCCCTCTTTTATACAGTTGCTATTCAAGTAGCCTTTTCCCACCTCAAGATCTCAAAGACTCTCTTATGGTATTTTCAAAAGACTGCTTTACAATTCACATTTAGGTATGCAGTTCTCCTGGAATTAGTATAGGTATATGTGGTGAGGCTGGGGTTAAGTGTTATTCATTTTCCAACATGGCTAATCAATTGACTCTGTACCATTTATTGGACATCAGATACCCCAGTGCTCTTACACTGGTCACCTTTGTCATAGATCAAGTGTTCATGTACACGTAGGTCTGTTTCATTACTCTGTCCTTTTATATTGGTCTCTCCTTTCATCCGTGTAGTGGTGCCACACTGTCTTAATTGCTATAGCTTTATAATAAGACTTTGTATCAGCTACAGAATTCTAGGTCAGCAGTCAGTTTCTTTTAGAATTTCAATATATTATTCCTTTGTCGTTTGTCTTTTGCTGTTTCTGTTGAAATATCAGCTGTTGTTCTACTCTTTTGAAGACAATCTTTTTTTCCTTTTCTTTTTCCTCTCGTCTTCAAAAATTCCTCTTGAGATATTCTCATTATCTATTACTCGAATATAAAACATATGGGTGTAGTTTTTTTTTTTTTTAACCTCTTTTTCTTTACCGGAAGAAAGAGGATCTTTGTCTCTCTCCTCAGTCCCTTGAGCATTAACCAGTCTTCTGCTTGTATAGAGCAGTTAATAGTATGACTCAAAAGAATTATTCTCACCCTGGCTAAAAAGACTTCATTGGAGGGACTCTCAGAGACTTGGCTGAAAAAGCTCCAGCTGCCTGGGTAACTGAGAAATGCAGGAGCAGAATCTCCGTTTTCAATCACTTCCCAGGGCGGGCTTTTTTTAGTTCAGGAAGAGCGGGAATGCACTGTGATTCTTAAAGAAACTTGGTGCAGTTTCGATTCATGATTACAGATTTACAAGACACCCGTCTCTTTGCCACGTGTATTTCCTTAGAGGAAAAAAGATGAGTAGACACAGTGATCTGTTTCACTCGAGATAGCAGGACACATTAAAAACAAGGGCAACCAAATGATACAGACTGCATGAAGTTGGCCAGGGATCTTTTTATTGCCTCCTAATGTATCCGTTCCTATTCTTGGTTTACTTAGCAAGGGTGTGGCCCCGACTTTTTGGTTGCAGGGAGTTAGCTGTTATTATAACCCTAGACAACTCTATAAGGGTTGCGACAAAAACTGAATGTCACTTTCATAGACTTTTAGAATGACTCCTTGGTGAGGAAGAAAAGGTTTAATCTGGGTTCATAAAATTGCTCCTGGATACTATAATAAATTTTCACCACTATTATAGGACCTGCTTTGAATTCTAGTTTATTCCAGCAAATAAGAGATAATCAGTACATATTTTTTAAATAAATTAATGAATGACCTTCTATTCTCATGTGATACTTTTCAAATAAACATTATTTCAGCCTATTATTTGACAGCGGAATATACTTTTCCATTTTGACCATTTATTGGCAGATACCTCATGCCTTGAAAAACCCTAATTTGGATTTTTTTCCCATAACAGGTGAATAAGATAACACAAAAAATTTACATTCTTTAACAACAAGCATAATTTGTTAATAAGATGTTAGAATCAAGCATCTTTATTTTTATTTATTTATTTATTTATTTCCCAACGTTTTTATTTATTTTTGGGACAGAGAGAGACAGAGCATGAACGGGGGAGGGGCAGAGAGAGAGGGAGACACAGAATCGGAAACAGGCTCCAGGCTCTGAGCCATCAGCCCAGAGCCCGACGCGGGGCTCGAACTCACGGACCGCGAGATCGTGACCTGGCTGAAGTCGGACGCTTAACCGACTGCGCCACCCAGGCGCCCCAAGCATCTTTATTTTTGATCACAAATTAATAGTCATCCTATCTCCATTGCAGTGGCTGGTCACATAAAAAACACAAATACAGATGAGTTAGTACTTGACAGCCTGCCATGATAAGACTTAAACAGGTAAATCAGTTGCAAAGGGAAAAAAGCGAGATTCGAAATAAAAGTTGGAGTTCCAAGTTGTTGCCTTCTGCCACAATAAGGTATTAAAGATGAATGACCACAGAAGGAGAGCTGGGATACCCAGCATCAACAAAATTGGGAGAATAAAACTACCACTTTGATGAGATTAAAGGCAAATTCATGAAAAGCATGTAATCATGTAAAAAATAACGAGCACATATTCATTCTCGTTTGACAGATGAGAACAATTGGTGGCCCCTGCTCTTGACCGTGATGCTACAGTGCCTCTCCAGAGATGGCAAGCAAGGATATCAAATGCTGTTTATCCTCAAATATCAAATGAAGCCCAGCTTTCACAGTTATGCTTTGAAAAAAAAAATTACAACACTGTTGTCATTGCTGAAAGAGTCTTTCTTATTATCCTTATTTCTAGAGGCAGAGAGGATTCAGGAGATAATGCCAGTAAAATACTGTTAGCTTGTTATAGTTTAAACACAGAGAGGCCATTATTATTGATGAGTTTTAGCAGCTAGTCTATACTGTAAATACACACAGAAAAGTGCGTGTAAAAAGTCCAATAAAAAACCGGCATCAGACACAGAGAGAACCAAACCCCTTCTGCCACCAAAAAAACCCATACAAAAGGCACAAAGTTCATGGGCATGCACTTTTTGCTACATTATTGATTAGGCTATGCTGTTTGATTTTTTTTTTCTGTCAAAGATCAGCTAGAGTAATGGCTATGAAGAATTATCAGATGCAATACAAATAATTTTATGTTAGTTTTATTCCAAAAAGACTACAAAAAGGCTTCAAGTGATAGACGGAAGTCTTGGTTATTAGATTACCTAATGTTTCAGAATACAGACAATTTCCATTTAGCTCTAACTAGTTCCTGGACACATTTAATTTTTTTTTTATATGACATAATTTAATTCACTCATAAAATAGTAAGGATGCAGATGCCATTAAAAAGTTACCCCAAAATAACAAATATTATAAATAAGGCAGACATTTCATTATTTTAGAATATCAGAGAAAATGAATATATTATATATGGTAACTGATTACACAGTAAGATAACTGATACCAATGCAATATTATTTAGAGATTTACTTAAAAACAAATGTTTATTTTGAGAGAGACAGAGAGAGGGAAAGAGAGAATCCCAAGCAGTTTGCACACTCAGCGTGGAACCCCATACGGGGCGCAGTCCTTTGAACCGTGAGATCATGACCTGAGCTGAAATCAAAGGTCAGATGTTCAACCGACTGAGGCACCCCAGACGCCCCTAGATATTTACTTTTGATTTGCAAAATGGCCAAGAACATCAACCAAACATTTTGATACAGTGGCTAAAGGAAAAGAAATCCCTGATAGTAGCAACGGCTTGTGGGAGAATTACATTTAACAGATGAACTTTTTACTTCCAAATTTCCTGCTGACAATAATCTTGTTACATTTCTTAAAACCTTTAGTGTATACGGGGTTGCCTGGAGGCTAAGGATTTTAAGAAGACAGTTTTCAATATGTAGTTATAAATATGACACTCACTAATAAGTGTGCAACTTGAAACGTTTTTAAAATGAAACATTCATTTGATTGCCAAACTTACAATGTAGTCAGTGACTTAATTTTCTCTTGTAAAATCAAGAACACATTTGGTCACAATAAGATTACAGGTTAAATATTATTTAACTTGTGCGCATTTATTTATTTTCTCAATATCAATTATCATATCTGCACCATGATAACTTTACATCAAACTAGCATTTAGATGACATAAACTTTAGGAGTTCAGTACTTTTTCCTATGTGTATAAAATGGAATAGAAACAAGTTGAAGAATATAAAATTCAGTGTCTTTTTCCTAAACCTTCTAAAATCCTGTTTATTTTCTTGGGAATCTATTACCTCCCATTAGGAATCTCATGTCATCCAGAAGAAGTTAGCATGATCTTAAAGGCTAAACATATTTAACCCTAAAATCAGGAATGATCAGGAATTCAGGAATGATCAGTTGTAATAAGCTTGGTGAAACAAAAGTATCAACACCTCTCCATTTCCCCTTCAGGGTAATTCTCTATTTATTTATTCCTGAGGTGTTAAATTTATATACCCTACAAACTTGAATGGGACCCTTTAAAAAATTTTTTTAGCACATTCTTTTTTCATTTAATGTTTTTGAGTTGTGTAGTGGGGCTGTACTAGCTTTTATTCTGAAAATGCTTTAGTCGAAATTAAATGACTTTCCAGTTACGGCTGAACAGCTCAACATTTTGACCTGTGAACATCTCTCACCAGCTTACCTAGGTGGTTAGAGTGCAATGAAATATTCCTATTTCTTGACTATTTTTTGATCTTGGAAAAAAGCGCATCTGAAAAGCTATTTAGTAATTTGACAAAAAAAAATAATCTTTCTGATATGATTATAGTTTTGTTTGTAACCTTTAATGAAAACATATTTGTAACATGATCCTTGAGTATATTAATTTATCCACCCAATGAAGAGTTAATGCTTTTCAAATTGTCAAGAAAAAAAGACTCTTTATTATCAAATGTTAACTTTTCAAACGTTAGCCTTTAGTAAATAAAATATTTCTGTATTTTAAATATTCTAAATATTTAGAAACTTGAAATTCCTTGAGCTACAAAGAAAAATTCCCCCCCCCCCCCCAAACTGGCTGAGCAGACAATTTTGAAGAGCTTATTCTTTAATTAAACCCAGCCTAGGATTAGGTCCTGTGTGTGAGCTAAGGTCCTGCTTTCTCTTTTACAGGTGTGTCAAGATTTTTACCCAAGCAAAATCAGGATTTCCAAAGTCGCCTTTCAAAGGAATAGGCTGTGTTTAATGCATGTCTAAATAGAGCTCTAATTTGTCCAAACAGCCATTCATGTTTATCAATGCCTACGTGTAAAAACAAAGAAAGAGAAAATTTGGAAAAATAACGAATTAGCAATTAGCTTAATAATTTTTTGATATGGATAAATTTAGTATGCAGCAGTTTACAACGAGCTAAGTTTCTAGAATAAAGAAAACACACCAGAGGAGATTTGAAAATCAATATTAAAAACTGTCCAAGATCTTCTCAGATTTTAAATTGAATAAGACTTCCCCCACCTCCACTAAATTATTTTCTAAGAAATCATTTTTCTGGAGGTTTGCTAACCTGTTGTTTTAAAAGTTTACTTCTCTGTATATTACACTTACTGATATTTGTTAAATACCTATTTTCATCTTCATCAACTTGAAACATCCTGTGAATTTCACCCAATTCACATTGTAAGAAACATGTATATTATGCCCATATTTTATCTCTAGTTTCCTTAAGACTAAAGATAAAATATAGACATTTAAGTTCATTTCTCTCACTCCAGGAGACACTCACTATTCCTTCCTCTTTCCCTCTGAATTTATACCCTATTTTGCTCTATATTATTTGCAACTTTCTGCTATGACACGTAATGTTGTACACTAATCACATTGTCTCTAAAAGTTTAGTTTTGTAAGATGATAATTGATCTGCCGAGTTCTCTGCTTCCTTGATTTACGGCGATTGGTGGTTGTATTCCTATTGGCCCTACCTCAGTTTGCCTATTTCATTTACTTTGGAGATAGTCTATGAGTCTTCTGGCATTGATTTAACCATTTTTCTGTCTTCCAGGAAAGGGACTCCCCCTCATTTAAGCATCAACCCTGAAAATTAGCTTTTAGTTTCAGAAGGTCTGTATTTTATGTGTTCTGTGTACATTTGCATTTTTTTTTTTTTTTTGGTAGGACCAGGAACAATGAAAACAGGAAAGGTTGAGGAATGAACACCATGGTCATCCATTACCAGACACTTTGAAAAGGAGAACAATCACCACAAATGCAATGAAGAGACTATTTGCTTTTTTGGTAAAAAAAAAAAAAAAAAAAGCACTTTTTTTTTCATGTAAATTTGATGTACTTGCGGCATTTAGTTAAAAGCAAAAGAAACAATCACTTTTTGTTTGGAGGACAGAGAATGTGTATCTACAGATAGAGGGGGAATCCTACTGAAGCTACAGGGATGTTTTGAGTAAATTCTTATTTGTTGCATATTTTTTTGGCATCGGTGGCCTGAGATACTGTCTACCATTGCTTGAGAAAGTAACCTGTTGAACACCTATCTAAAAATAAACATCTTTGAAATTTTTTTTTGAGACAGAGAGACAGAGCATGAACGGGGGAGGAGCAGAGAGAGAGGGAGACAATCAGAAGCAGGCTCCAGGCTCTGAGCCATCCGCCCAGAGCCCGACACGGGGCTCGAACTCACGGACCGCGAGATCGTGACCTGAGCTGAAGTCGGACGCTTAACCGATTGAGCCACCCAGGCGCCCCAAACATCTTTGAAATTTTAAGGCAGTTCAGATTCATGTAAAATACTGCAACCAATCTTAAAAATGACCTTGTTTGCAACTGATGACTATGAAGGAAGAAAACCGTTAGCCTTATTGTTATTGTTATTATTATGCATTTTTATACTGGCTTTGCATATTACTCACCCTGTGGCCCAAAGAAAGTTTCTATAGGTCCTCTTGAATTGTATGAGTTTTTACAAAGCCTCTGTAGTTAGATATATTCACAGCAGCTGCAAAAAGTCGGTAAGTGCTGAGTGTAACTGCTGAGAAAAATTCTGTGCTTTTTCTTCCCAGGGTTACAACAGATTCTAGTGAGTTTTGGAAGTTATAGGCAGAACTTCACCAATGGCCTGGTAGCGCCCCCTTATGTCCAGGATCTAGGATATACAACAAATGATGCTTCAATCTTTTGACTATCAGCAGCAAAAATGGTTTTAACTTGCTGGGTCCTACTTGCTGTCCCCAAATACCCAGATCGAATAATCTCTTGTTTTCTTTCCAGCCTTCCCCAAATCTGTTTTTTGGAAGGCATTTGGTACACTGATTGACACTAGGATATAATTTGCTAAGATTTACTATGTTGCTCCCTCTGGGAGATTTACATTTTAATTGCAAACAATATTACAAAAAGAGGGGGGGGGTTCTGAAGTGTGGAATTTTGGAGATCACTGAGTGAATCAAAGGGCCAGAAGGTACAGAAGGGACTGAACTGGGATGAAGTGAATGAGGCCAAATTAGGCAAGGATGTGTCCAATTCTGTCTTTATTTAAAATTTTGACAGTTTGCTCTTCATGGATTTTTTGCATCAATTTTTGTTTTCAAAAATATTTCACAAGAAATATAAGTTATCTTGATTACTAAGTTTTTTTTACATCAGTTCTGCTCCCCGCCGCCCCAGTGCTTTATTTGCCTCACCCTGGTTCTGAACCACTCAGTAGGGAGTGGTCTATGGGGCCTGCCAGGCACTCCACCTTCCCGTTGAACTTGATGACCACAGTGAATGAGCAGTTTCGCTGTGTCTATCAGAAGTACGGTGTAAGGAAATTGAATCAAAACCTTGCCACCAATCCAGTGATATCAGAAGGGTTTAATGGGTTCATGCAAGAAGGGAGGAGCAGGTCCTTGAGTTCAAAGGATCATAAAATAATAAAGTCATATGACATTTGTGCTACTCTAATAAAAAAACAAAGAACCTGCCGTATTACGGTGTTATCTAAGGTCCTGGAACGATCTTTCGCTTTGTGTGGCCAAGTTTTCAGTAGTCATATTCTTAACATTTCAAATGCCTGGCATTTTCTGGTCGGATTAAATAGATGTAACCAGATTAGCAAAGGCATCTCCTAAAACCATAAGGTTTAATATTAACTTCCTCAAGAGCACAAAGGAGGGCTTCCCGTGGTTGCCAAGGCTCAGCGCAGCCTTCCAAGGTCAGCGTCTGAAACTTTTGAAATGTACTCTGAGCACTTTGGAGGCTGATGACAGGGAAGAATGGTTGAGCCGCGTTCAGCAGCCCTTAGGATCCAGAGGTGGTCTTTTCTTGAGTTGAACACATAATACATTTTGGTGGAGTTTGTTTTTTTTACACAGATCAAATTTTCCTGGTGTGAACAAAATAAGGAATCCAGAAAGCTTTTAATTGCAGCTGGGCAAGACGACAGGTCTAGAGAGAGGATGATCTTGATAAAAACCGAGAGTTTTAAATTCACCTAGGTCTTTGCGTTTATACCTGAAAATAGATCTCCACCTAATATAGATGTTCATTTCAACATGACTGGGACATCTTCATCACTGTGTTTACCAGGAGTTAAAATCTCGAGGGTCAGGGCCTAATAAATTTATTTAAAAGCTGCCTTGAACTCATGGTGGAAGAGATCTGCTATAAATAATAAACCAGTCATAGTTGTTTTTTTTTTTTTTTTCCAACCAATCTCATAGTTGACACAGGCTTAATTAACACCAGCGTTGGCAGTCAGGCATGTTCCTTATTTTCTACTTCCACAGAAGCCAAAGAAAAGAAATAATTTAGCATTATATTAGGAAATAACTTCCTGTCATTTTTATAAAAAGCATTATCATATATGAGAGGCTAGACTGTAATAGATATTGCTTTTCTTTATACCCTTTTCACAGGAAACATTTGTGTGTTTTAAAGGGTTCTTTTTGGATACATATGGTTTAAATATAGGTTTAATTTCATCTTTCTAAGCTTGAATCATCTATATTGTAATTGGATAGGAACTTGGCTAAAAATCTCTGTACTTTATTTAACAAGACTTTTGAATTAGTGTTTAAATTTTTTTTTAATGTTTATTTTTGAGAGAGAGAGAGAGAGAGAGAGAGAATGAGCAGGGGAGGGGCAGAGAGAGAGGGAGACCCAGAATCCAAAGCAGGCTCCAGGCTCTGAGCTGTCAGCACAGAACCCGATGCGAGGCTGGAACCCTGAGCTGAAGTCAGATGCTTAACCGACCAAGCCACCAGGCGCCCCTGAATTAGTGTTTTAAAATTGAGAGAACAGTTTGGTTTAAAGAGTCTTAGCTGCCACACAAACAGGCTCATAATAACCGTAAGTAATGATCAGAATGTATCATTAAAATGTGTCAATTAAGCATCTCCATTAGACAACACCTCCACCTAGGAAAAGCAAAGTCAAACTCTTAGAGTTAACATGCATAATAATGATGTAATTGCAAGTGTCTAGAAGGTAACAAAAGTATTTCTACAAAAGCCCCCCATTTGTCTTATTTTTCTGTAATAAAACTTTCCATTAATCAACACTGACACTTAAGATGATTAGGTAATATTTATGAATTGAATTTATCTTCCTCAGTATAGTTAAATGCTGGTATCATAATAACAATGTTTTATTCTTTTTATTACATATTCCCGGCCCCAGCTACCAGCTCTGCCCACAGCCTTTGGCTTATGTTCAAATGAGCGGATTCTTGTGATTTAGCCTTATAGAGAATCATGGACCCCAAAATATCAAAATGAGCTCAGTTTAAGACCACTTTACCCAGGAGTGAAAGTTTCCCAATACTTTGATATTTTCCTGATTAGAGTGGTGGTAATGTTAATGAATTCAATTTGTTGATATTGTATAATAAAATACAATATTCAATATTTGAATACCTGCATAACTCAAAGAATTAATATTTTCCAAATGATCAATGATACCATAAAATCACAGTAAGTAAAAGACTAATTTAAAATGTGAGACATGGGGCGCCTGTGTGGCTCAGTAGGTTAAGCGGCCGACTTCGGCTCAGGTCATGATCTCGCGGACCGTGAGTTCGAGCCCCGCGTCGGGCTCTGTGCTGACAGCTCAGAGCCTGAAGCCTGTTTCAGATTCTGTGTCTCCCTCTCTCTGACCCTCCCCTGTTCATGGTCTGTCTCACTCTGTCTCAAAAATAAATAAACGTTAAAAAAAAATTAAAAAAAAAAATAAAATGTGAGACAGACCAATGAGTTTTAATGTTACAGAGTAAAAGCTCATTGATATGGTTTCATATTCTTCAATGCAATTAACTTTAAAGAAATGGTCATTTCTTGTGTTTTGGTATAGTATCAAAGAAGAATGAATATCCAGGGTGCCTGACTGGCTTCATTGGTAGCATGCAATACTTTATCTTGGAGTCGTGAGTTCGAGCCTCACATTGGGTGTAGGGATTACTTAAAAAAAATTAAAAAAGAAGAATATACATGATTATTTGAAATGTCTATCAAAAGACTCCTTTTTCCAACTACAGTTCTTCATAGACTTTAGACTTCAACCCAAACAATGTATTGAATGAAGAAGCAGCTGTTTTCTATCAAGCCAGACATTTGCAAAACTGTAAATGCCCCTCTTCTCCCTTTTTTGTTGTTATTTGGAGAACACGGTTATTGTTAATAAAAATATGGCTTCTAGGGACGCCTGGGTGGGGCTCAGTCAGCTGAGCATCTGACCCTTGATTTCGGCTCAGGTCACGAATCGTGAGATCGAGCCCCATGTTGGGTTCCTTGCTGAGAGCGTGGAGCCTGCTTGAGATTCTCTCTCTCCTTCTCTCTCTGCCCTTCCCCCTGCTCATGCTCTCTCTCTCAAAATAAATAAATAAAAGCGTTTAAAAAGTGTGTTTTTTTATGTTAATATGTATTGAGTTTATTATCTCTCAAGGAATTAATAAGTATTGTAAAGATATCTTAAATTTTAATATCTAATATGGGGACTGTTGAAAGATATAACCTACATAAACTCTTTGGCATCTACAATTGTTTTTAAGAGTGTAAAGAGAGCTCTGAGATCAGAAATGTTGGATCTGTATGAAAGCATCTAGTGTGGCAGACACTTCCTGCCAACCAGGGTTTTATACATGTACTGGAGTAGAATGAAGTTCCGTAAAATGTCAAGATGATTGGGATTCCTACAGAATGTGCCATGATGAAGAGTACGAGAATTACCTGTACCTTGATGCAAGACAGTGTGTTTGCTCTATGTAAGGGCAAACTGCTTTCGATCCTTGCTACAGATTACTGTTGATAAGAAGCATTCACTGGGGTGCCTGGGTGGCTCAGTCGGTTAAGCGTCCGACTTCGGCTCGGGTCTGATCTCACGGTTTGTGAGTTCGAGCCCTGCCTCGGGCTCTGTGCTGATCGTTCAGAGCCCGGAGCCTGCTTCAGATTCTGTATCTCCCTCTGTCTCTGATCCTCTCCCGCTCACACTCTGTGTCTCTCTCTCTCAAAAATAAATAAGCATTAAAAAAAATTTTTTTTAAAAAGATAAGAAGCATTCACCAAAGTACTAGGCACGTATTGAGTGATGAAGGCTGCTGATTGCTCCTGTTCAGACACAGTATTAACCTAGCAGCTGTGGTTTGGGCTATCATCCTGTAAGTGTGTGGTAGTTCATCATTATCTGCCACTGTCTATCTCATTTTTACAGAGGTCAGACAGGCAAATTGGTGGAGGGTATGATGAGGCTCTATGCTCCCGTATCCTTCAGGTTTTCGGTTTGTTTGTTTTGTTTTTAGAGAGAGAGAGCATGAGTGAGCGGGGGAGAGGAGCAGAGGGAGAGAGAGAGAGAGAATCCCGCACAGGATCCACACTCACTGCGGAGCCTGATGTGGGGCTTGATCCCACAACCCTGGGATCATGACCTGAGCCAACATCAAGAGTTGGATCCTCAACTGAGCCGCCCAGGTGCCCTTCAGGTTTTTGATGGTGGCGATAAGCTCTGATGCCCTGAGGAATTTCTACTGATTTATTGTCCTTCACTGCCAGAAGCTTTCGCTTTGTTCTTCCCACCACAATGCCCTTGCTCCATAAATCGGGGAACCAGTGTGAAGGTTCTACCAGCTGTAAGTCCATGGTTTCCCTGGACCCACTGTGAAATGGACTTGGGCCATTTATTGTCTGTATCATAGCTATTTATTGTTTTCTTAGGTGTATCTCCTTTTGATCTGAAGATCTTTGAATGAAAAGATAACGTTGTCCCTTCTGCCCCACCCCCCAAATTCAACAGTGAAATAGGGGACGGGATAATGGCAATAAACACTCATTCAAAAAGCGGAGGCACGTGGCAGCCAATGGTTCATGGAGGTTCTGAAATCTCCTCGGGAAGATGCTTACAGATCCTCTCAGAGTGAGGAGTGTGCCTTGATAGGCCCTGCTTGGGCTCTTTGGGGGCTCCGCAGGGAGCACCGTCCTGTATGTCTCTTGGCCCTTAAGCTCTGCCCTCTGAGACATACTTTCTTTTGTATCCTACTTGCCACCTCTTAAGAGGGCAGTGGAAAAAATGCCATTTCAGCAGTTTTTTCACCCCGACCTAAGAATGTGAGGACCCTGAGACCTTTTTGCGTTTTGAGCAAATTCATTCACTTTTAGCTCAGGCTGGTGACATTTTACCTGTTACAATTCCCTTAAAAATAGTGTAGCCTTCTTGTGAATATTCAAGATCGCTCCATAGAATAAAGGCCATATTCACAATTATTTTTGAGATGGGCCTCTGAATAATTCTTTATTGTTATTTAGGGACTCGGCATCTATGGGACTAATAGTCTTAAGATTTGTATAACTCATTTTGTCTGGGTGAGAGGGTTCCCTAGGCACTGTCTTAACTCTTACGGTGGTTCTAATAAAGGATCTTAGAGTCACAGCCTTATTTTGGTCTTTGTTATCAGGGTTTCTTTTACTGTGAGAATCTTAGCGAGGGAGGCCAGAGATGAGAAACTTACTTTCCAAGTCAGCAAGTTCTGACCTCTCTATAGTTCCTTTTAATTGTTCTTGCAACCAGGCTAGTTTTTCTTCGGCTCATCTCTTTCTTTCAATACTTTACGCACCCGGGAGTGACCAGCGGTCACTCTGAGCATTTTGCCCTGGAAATCATCGTGCTCAAATGCAGAGGTTTTTCCTATTTTCCAAATTGCCAAAAGTGACCGTTTTACCCATTGCTTTTTGCACCACGCAGCACGGGGTTCTATTTTCGAGGTCTGTTCATTGCGGTTTCCCCACTGGCTTTTCTATTTTCTTCCTGCTCTTCTCCAGGCTCCAAAGCCAATGTCACATATTTTAGGTTTCTGTCGTGGCGGCTCTGCCCTCTGGTATCACTTTCCGAACCGGTGATCTATTGCCATTAAACAACCATCCCATCCCCCACCCCAAGGGCATACTTCAAGGAACATTTATGTTTGCTTCCAGCTCTGTGGGTCTGCTGGTTCTGCTGTCCGCGGTGGGTTTGGCAGGGCTCAAACACCTAAGGTCAGCTGTGAGTCGACCAGGAGACTTGACTCTATTGGGAGACTTTTGAGGGCAAGTGTGATATTGTGGCTTATAAGGAGAAATATATGTTTGGTCTTTTTCCTCCGTTCGGACACAGAGCTTTAAAAACCTTTGGAATTTCCGGAGAGATGAGATGCAGGTGTTTTTTGTTATGTTAATGAGGTGACTTTGGCTCTCACCTAAGCGTGGGGGCTGGTTGCCAGGGAAACCAACCAGGAGATTAGAGGATTGGAACTTTTTTTTTTTTTTTTGAGAGAAAGAGAGAGAGAGTGAGAGAGAGAGAGAGAGAGAGAGAGAGAGAAGCGGGGCTCACCCAGGGCTCATGTTTTACTTGAAGTGGGACTTGAACTCATGAACGGTGAGATCATGACCTGAGCCGAAGTCAGATGCTTAATGACAGAGTCACCCAGGCTCCTGAGGAGGATTGGAACTTTCTCATTCCCCTGATCTGGGGAAGGGACAGGCTCAAGGATTTCATCAATTATGCGTCTGGGATGGAGCCTCCACAAAACCTAAAAGGACCTGTTGGAGAGCTTCCTGGTTGGCGAACTGGCGGGGGTGCAGGAGAGTGGCATTCTCTGAGAGCATGGAACCTCTTCACCATTTGCCCACACATCTCTTCCATCTGACTGCGCCCGAGTTATATCCTTTTATAAGAAACCAGTGATCTAGTGAGTAAAATGTTTCTGAGTTCTGTGAGCTGCTTTAGCAGATAAATTGAACCCACGGAAGGAGTCACTGGAAACTCCCATCTACAGCCCGTCAGAAGCACAGGTGACAACCTGGGGGCATCTGAAGTGGAGGGGCAGGGGGTGTCTTGTAGGACTGAGCCCTTAACCTGTGGGATCTGATGCCAGCTCCGGGTGGATAGTGTCAGAACTGAGTCAAATTGTAGGACACACAGCTGGAATTACTTATTGGTGGTGGGAAACGCCCCCCCCGCCCCCCCCCGCCCCCCCCCCCCCCCGCACTGAAATTGGTGACCAGAATTGTAATTGGTGATCAGAATCTTAGCAAGAAGCATTCTTTATCTATCTTCGTGTGGACTCCTTGTTCCAACATTGTGCCTATACAGAAAATGAAAGCGTATCTTGGCATATATTTAGGCATTTTTCTGCCTTGTTGTTCAGAATTCTTGTCCTCCCTGACTGGCCTGGGGCTTCTTTCTGTCTGTAGGAGAAAGAATATTCAGCTTCTGACATCAGAGTGAGATTCCTAGATTCTTTTGTTATCCCTTTAAAAATTATTAACGGCCAGCTGTGAGACACTACCCACTGGGGCCACTGGTCTTGCTTTGCCGTAATGACGACATCAAAGTTCAGAGGATTAAGCAGGGACGGAAGGGGAGAGAGTGAGGACAGTGGTGGATGGGTGGTTTTTATTTGCCCTCTCTGGGTCCCGCCTTGGAAAGAAGAGATGTGTTCGCTAAATCGAAGAGAATGCCAATGACCGCGGGGGGCTGTCCTCACCTTCTGAAATAGGAAAGTCTCCAGGTTGCCCGGGCGTCAACATGAAATGTGGTGGCAGCGCACTATCACTGCGTTGAGAGGCAGAGGAACACCCTTAGCCTTAGCTTTCCTGAGGTTCTCTTGGTCTATATAGGGCAAGGGTAGGACCAAATGGTGCCAAGGCATGCCGGGGGTTTGGCTAGAGGGAGTGAGAGCGGGGGACGCAAGGTGGGTCTGTAGCAGCACCTGCAGGGCAGGTGATCCAGGCTGGAGCTGAAGATGGAAGTCACGCCTGGACCTCGAGGGGGTCTGTCGTGTGAGGGGGCATGGAGAGGAGCTAGAGTCAGGAAGGAAGGGTGGTCCTGGCTCCCGGGGAGCGGGGCCTGTCTGTGAACCAAGACAAAATGACTCTGAGTTTACCAGTTGCAAATTGTAGGACACGCAGCAGTGCGCCCAGTAAGGGCTTCTCGCCCCTGCACGGAACACAAATCTCCTGGGAGGCCAGAGGAGGTAAAGGACCCCATGGCTTAGGACCCTTCTGTCACAGGCTCTGCAACCCACACCTCTTCATGAGGCTGCCTTGGAGAGGAGAAGGGGTGAGGGCGTGAAAGACTAAGAAATCTAAGTGACTGGCCAGTTTTCCCTAGAGAGACCAATATTTACTTAAAGGAGATTTTTTTAAGTTTATTTATTTATTTTGAGAGAGAGGGAGAGAGAGAGACAGGCAGAGAGGGAGAGTGGGAGAATTTAAAGATGTTTTCAAACCATTATTCCCATTAACCAGGGGAAGGAGAATACGAAGGAAAGCAATATTGATATGAATATGATACGGATGCTAATATTTATTGAGCACTTATTATGCATGAGGCATGGGCTAAATTCAAATTAGGAGATTAAGGCAGAGAGGTTAAGAAATTTCCCCGAGGTCACCCAGTTCTTGCTGAACCAGAATTCAAAACCAGGCAGCCTGAAACCAGAACCTGTGTGTTTAGACATCTCCTTCACACAAACTGTAGAATGAGATAAATGGGCAGTTCCATTTCATACATGATAATAAGTACTTTCTGGATAAATTGATGTTACCGTCAACCAGATTAACAGAGATTCCACTTGCCGGACTGACACGTGGACTTGGCCCGAATCCCATAATTTTGAGAACGGCTAAAGCAATAGCTCTTGTTAGACTGTAAAGTTCAAGTTGGGGACCGCTAACCAGAAAGATAGTAAGACACTCATCTCTGTTTCCTGACCCACGATAAACTGGGACAACATTTCTATGAGCTCTCATGAGGATCCAGTAATGTTACTTTTGGGATTTTGATATCACATCAACCTAAGACGGGCAATAGACCACGTCGCTGGAAATAAAGGGACCAGGAAGAAAAAGTAGAGGATGCATAAGGTGGTTTGGTTACTCAGACACGGCTTCCATAGCATGCTGGGGAGGGGAGCAAGGGGTCTAGTCCTGGGATGGCACAGCCTAGCAGGGCTCCAAGGGGTGCCCAGAGCAGTGAGCATGGCTGCAGTAGATGGAAAACTCTGGAAGGTTGACTTTGGGTGGGCCAAAATGCACAGAACACACTGAATTTAATCCTCGGGGTACTGTATGGGTTGTGGCCACAGAAGATTTGTCTCCTGGGTGGAGGGTCTACTGCTGGAAGAAAGGAAAGGGGGCGTATTACGAGATGGCCAAGACTGCAGATTGGAGGAGCCTTCGAACTCTGGGACTGGGTGCATAAAGTAGCAAAAACTGAATGTTTTTGGCCAAAAGGAAATGTGCTGCACTCAATTGAAACCTATTTTTAAAGCAAATGAACCTTCATGTTTTCACGTGGCACTCTGCCCCTCACCCAAGCTTTCCGCTATGAAGGAATCCAAACTTTCCGAAGATTTGCTCGCAGGAAATAGGTCACATGCCTTCCCAAGTTTGCTCACTGAATCCTCACGACATGTCTGTAGACCAGGCATCATGACTCCCCATTTAACACATGTCAAAACTAAGGCTTAGTGAGATCACCCTGTCCAAAGAACAGCTCGAGTTGGAATCCAGCTCTCGGTTGTTTTGACGCCAAAGGCAGCGTGTTCTCTGCCTTCCACACATCTTGGGCTCTTCTTCCTCCTCACTCAACGTTGGTTCCCATGCTTCCTTCCTCCTGGTAGTCGTTGGCTCGTTGGTGCTACTGCGACTCAACCACAGCTCCTCCTCTACAACTATGGATACAGGTTTCGAAAAAATCGTAGGGCAGGATTATGCGTGAGTCACCACAAAACGTGATTTCCTTGGCAGTTTTATCTGTTTAGCAACCAAATGAAATGGAAATAGAAAATGAGTACTTTCTTTTAATTATAAAAACAGACTCACTTCTTCAACCTTCTCTGCATATGGATTGAGTGCCTCCTGTGTGAAAAATGCCGTCGCACGCTGGAGATGGTGGTGAGGTGTGTGGGCGTTGTGAGGACATACAAGCCCTGGGTCTTGTCTTCTCGGATATTACCGTGGTTAAGATCCTTTCAAATTTTTTTTTAACGTTTATTTATTTTTGAGACAGAGAGAGACAGAGCATGAACAGGGGAGGGGCAGAGAGAGAGGGAGACACAGAATCTGAAACAGGCTCCAGGCTCTGAGCTGTCAGCACAGAGCCCGACGCGGGGCTGGAACTCACGGACCGTGAGATCATGACCTGAGCCGAAGTCGGACACTTAACTGACCGAGCCACCCAGGCACCCCATTACCGTGGTTATGATCCTTAACTGTGAAGAGTGAATTCCTCTTTGCTTGCCACACACACACACACACAGGCCCCTTATACTGTGATTGTGTGTAGCTAAATTAACCTCACAACCAAGGTTTGCCAAAGCAAACACTTGGGGTAATAACAGACAAACTTGGTGACCTTAGGTATGAGACCCCAGTGTGATAACAGCCCCAGAAAAGCTGCTGAATTGGAGTTACCCAGGAGAGAGAGTCTGGCGGTCGGTTTCCTCAGCTTAAGGGTGTTCTCTGAAAGCAATTCTCTGGGCAAGGAGGAGTAAGCCTGGGATACTCAGGTAGAAGGGACAGATAAGTAGGACAATTCTCAGGTTTTTCCTTTTGTCTGGTGACTCTCAAATATTTTCAGAGAGAAGCCTATAAACGGACAGCCTCGTACACAAACACCTGTGTCATAGCTGAACCTATTTGAAGAGGGTCATTTCAAGCGTCCAAGCTTTCTCTCATCTTTGTTGGCAATTGGAGGAATGCAGTCTACACACAGCCTTTGTTGATTTCACACAACTCGTTGTTTCTGCAGCCATTTTCCTTGAGACCTTTGTCAGCAGAGGAAAGCTCTCGATTGCCTGGAGGCCTCCTGTGGCCAGCGAAAGGGAATGCGGGCACCATAGGATGGGAGGCTTCCTCTGCTCCCAAGGCTGGCTTCCGAGGTTACCTAGAAACAAGGGGAAGAATATTCTCGTTTATTTTTGCTGAATGCAAGAATACAAATAGTGGCTACTTCATTACAGTGGCATGTTTAGATTCATTTCTTGGCTGAATTGTGAAAATTCCAAACAAACAAATGAACAAACAAACACATCCCTCTTCCCTCCACAAAGGGGAAAGGAATGAGCCCGTGTTTTCCTATCTGGAGACACTTAGGTCAGTGTTGAGCACGCACGGCTGATTTATGGGGGAAAATTGTAGCCAAGTGGCAGACGGCACAGTGGTCAGGTTTTTGTCGCATCAGAGGTGGGGTTGGGACCCACTCTCCCAGCTCATGTACTTTGGGCTGTTTGCCTTGATTTCCTCCACCTTCATCACCAACCTCGAAAGAAGATGGATTTCTCTGAACCCTCCATAATCTTAGTCTTCAGATACCATCTATCTTGGGACGTCTGTCCCAAGAGCACCCACCTGTCCTGCATCTGGATTCTTGTGCATAGATTAAAACCCATAATCTAGCATTTAAAAATGATAGAAAATGGAGGATGTAGATCTATTTTTCTACAAAAATTGTCACCAGAGGAAAAAGTGTATATTGCTTAAGATTCATCCTAAATTCAATTTGTACTTTTTTTTTAAAGGACCAAATTCTTCACTGACTTAAAAATACATTGAAGTATTCATACAAAGAAACTCAGAGATCTGAGTCAAATCGTATTCCCTGAGTACCTAGTACATTATGATATTTATCCCTGTTACATGGAATGCCTAATACAGATGATATTGTTTATCTTTTACTATTGCATTTATTTTTAAGAAGCCTACCAAAGGACTTAAGTGTTTATTGTAATTATTATCTTAGGAAGTTCTTTATGCTTCTAATGATTTAAGTTAAAACATCAAGATTTATATAAATACATATCCCCCTTTGATTCTTACCGAAACCCAGAGAATCCAGCTTTCAAACACATACATAATTGTAAAATGAGAGTCCCAGAGTATAGCATAATGTAGAGACTAGTGTGTCTTCTGAAAATTATGGAAAGGAGTGATGATGTCTTGAACCCAACTTTCACTTACTTGGCTTTGTTTCCATTGCTTCTTTCTTCCACACCCCTCGATCTTATTTCTTTCCATCCCGTGGACATCCTAAAGGAATCTAATTAAAAAATTAACAATGCATTATTTATCAGTATGAACATTTTGGGTCTGCTTCTGAAAGCGTAGAGAAAGAAACCCAACAACAACGCATTGCCTCTAAATAAAAAATTTAAAAAATGAAGCTGATCAAGGGTGTGAGTATGAATTTGGTGTGAGCGGAATTTTTAAGCCTTCATTTTAACTGGAGGCATTAAGTTTACTTTGCCTTATTAATACTTGGATAATCTGGGCATTTAAATTCCTTTATAAATAAAGGAGTCACGTATGCTATCTGGCTAGGACTCTAGATTTAAACTATGTTCCTATGCACCATAGAAACTTGACTGTGGAAAAAAAACACAGAGGAAAGAAAGCAGGAACAACAACTTGGGATTTGAGTCAGAAAACCTGTGACTGAACCCAGAACTGTCCCATGACAGCGACAGCAGCTGTGAACATTGACTTACTGTCTACCAGACATCGATTGTTTTTCTTCCTCTCTTGCAGATTGCTAGCTGTGTGACTGGGAAAGCCTCATAACCTTTGTGAAATCTAGTTGTTAGTGGAAATACTGCTCTGTACCCACCTCCCTATGAGGTTGTTGTGTGACTCAAATGAGGTTATAAGTAACATAAACGTAAGAGCTAAGATGTATGGAGCATTGATCATGTATCAGACATGGTTCTAACCACTTTACACGTGTTCGTTCATTTATTGTTGTCAACTCTCCTACAAGGTGGGCAATACTCTTTATAAGGAAACTAAGGCAAAGAAACTTTAAGTGTCTTGCCCAAGGTCGTATAGCTAGCAAGGGCTTAAACGAAATGACAATGCGTTGTGTGTGTGTGTGTGTGTGTGTGTGTGTGTAATTTTTCAACAGAAAAGTCTCAAGTTAAATAGATTGGGAAGTCTAGTGATCCCTTTGATCTTCATTTAGGAGCTTACCACTCATTAGCATGTTGTTTGATGATGGTTCTGAAGGAACAGCTCTTGGGAGTTGGGAAGTTCCACAAACTTCCTGTTTGTATCTTGTTATTTGGTCTGCTTAGTGACAGTTCCGATCATGCGTGGTTCCTCTCTCTCTTTTCTCTTACTGTCAAATTTCTGCCATTCACTACACCTTTGTACTTTACCAAATGATGGTCAGCTAGAGAGTCTAGCCTTCAGGAAAAAGTGACTTACACACTTCGCAATGAAATGCAAATACAAATGAACGATGACAAATGCATTCTTATCTAAAGAATAAATACCACGCTCCTCTACCTCCGATTTGTCCCTGTCTCTGTGGGAAGTCAGGATGTGGCCGTGTTGAAAGAGGGCAGGTGGGAGGGCAGAGATGGAGGAACACTCTGTTTCTCCTACTTGGAGGACACAGAGAGGAAACTTTTACATTGTCTTAAATTCTGACAAATAAGGAAGACGTGCTTATGAGGAAGAGATGGGATCTTTGGAGAAGGTGATCCTACTGCCCATATTAGACTTTATAATAACCATTCACGAAAGTTATAAAAGAGGGTCCTGTGTTGAATAAGAATGGCCCACATGACCTCGGCAGTTCAAATGCCATGTGCCCTGTGCTCTCCTTCAATTCCACGAAAGGAAGGCCCGACTCATTACGTGAATTCCTTCTCGTTGTGCCATGGTATTATTATTGTCATCGTGGCTGTTATTTACCGCTGAGACCGGACAACATAAAGCCATGTGGTGGAGGCGATCACAGCACAGTGTGGACGCAGACCACGTGGGGTTGAGCCTCAGCTCCACCACGTAGATGTCAGCCGGGTGACTCCGGGCAAGTTACTCAACCTGTTTATTCATCTGTAAAACTGGGACGCTAAGAAGTCCTACTTCATAGCTTTGTGGTGGGGACTAAACAGTTAACATTATGTAGAGTGCTTTAGAGTCCTGACACAGGGGATGCCTGGGTGGCTCAGTCCGTGAAGCTGTCAAACATTGGACTCTTGACCTCAGCTCAAGGCTTGATCTCAGGGTTGTGAGTTCAAGCCCCACATTGTGCTGTGCACTGGGTGTGAAACCTACTTAAAAAAAGAAAAAAGTCCTGTCACAGAGTGCTTGTAGTTATAGTAATAATAAATAAGTAATACTACATTATATGAATAATTTACTGATTATTATCTACAATAATATACAATGATAGTTACTCGACACGATACTTATTAGTTTTATTCCTTGTCTGTAAACTCTACAAGCTCAAGGTCCTGAGTTTTCACTCTTGAAAAATCACTGTCCTCTACAACCCATCCTTCAGTTTTCTATTGAATTAACTTATTTTTCTTTATTTTTCTTTTCTTTTTTATTTTTTAAAATTTACATCCAAATTAGTTAGCATATAGTGCAACAGTGATTTCAGGAGTAGATTCCTTAATGCGCCTTACCCATTTAGCCCATCCCCCCCTCCCACAACGCCTCCAGTAACCCTCAGTTTGTTCTCCATATTTGAGTCTCTTATGTTTTGTCCCTCTCCTGTTTTTATATTATTTTTGTTTCCCTTCCCTTATGTTCCTCTGTTTTGTCTCTTAGAGTCCTTATATGAGTGAAGTCATACGATTTTTGTCTTTCTCTGACTAATTTTACTTAGCATAATACTCTCCAGTTCCATCCACGTAGTTGCAAATGGCAAGATTTCATTTGTTTTCATGGCTGAGTAATATTTCATGGTATTTATATACCACATCTTCTTTATCCATTCATCCATCGATGGACATTTGGGCTCTTTCCATACTTTGGCTATTGTTGATAGTGCTGCTATAAACATGGGGGTGCATGCGTCCCTTCAAAACCTGTATCCCTTGGATAAATGCCTAGTAGTGCAATTGCTGGGTCGTAGGGTATTTCGACTTTTAGCTTTTTGAGGAACCTCCATACTGTCTTCCAGAGTGGCTGTACCAGCTGGCATTTCCAACTTTTCTTTTTTTTTTAATGTTTTTATTTATTTTTGAGAGAGAGAGAGAGAGAGAGAGAGAGAGAGAGAGAGAGAATGAGTGAGGGAGGGGCAGAGAGGATCCGAAGTGAGCTCAGCACTGACAGCAGCAAGCCCGAAGTGGAACTCAAACTCTTGAACCCTGAGGTCATGACCTGAGCCAAAGTCGAAACCAACCGGGCCACCCAGGTGTCCCTCAAATGAACTTTTCTGATAGATGCCTTTCATTGTCCCTTTCTCCTGCTCACAGCAGGGACTGACCACACAGTGAATGGACAATGAACTCAAACCTCTCTGATTGCTAGTCAGATCTCTCCACAGCCTGGCCTTCGTGTTTGTGCCAAGCTCTCATCGTATGGGAAAGACGCATGCACTTTGGATGGTTTCTGAGTTCAGTTTTAGAGACAGCAGCACCATCTACTGGACCATTTTTACTCTAAATAAAACTGAGCATCACCAGTCTAGATTTTGGGAACTTAAAGCATCATTAGATACCATGGTAGGCCGTGGTTCCCCATCCCAGCCACACATCACAATCACTTTGAGGGCCATAATGGCGATTCCTGGGCCCTGCCCCGGGCCGACCTGGGAATCAGATGAGCATTTAGAATCTATGTGGAAGTGTGGCCTCTCTATTCTTCCTGAAGCTGCTCGGAAGCAGTGCTTCAGGCTATTCCTGGGTGTTCACAGCCTCCTTCTGGAGCCTTCCACCTGGCCCTGCCCCTCACCGTCTGGCTCTCTGCAGAGCAATTTCCCTGTCCGTTCCATACCCTGTAGCAACATGGCTTTCTCTATGCCTCGTTCCCTTTCAGAAATCTATACAGTTGGAAAGTAAGATGTTAAAATAAGCAATTTGAAAAAAAAAAGTTCTCAACTTTAAATGGCAAAGTTTGAAATTAATTTATAGAATTTGGAATCCACGATTAATATAACAGAATCAATCAACACAGAAGCGTCTGAAAGTAAAAAGCAAAGCTTCTTTCTTTTTTGCTCCCCTTGTGCCCAGCCAGACCCTCTAGTCCCACAGTCACGGTTAACAGTTGGAATGCATCTTTTACGATGTTTTGTCTGTGTCGAACACCGTACATCCTCTTTCAAAAATACCTTTACTGAGACAAAACTGGCACAAAATAAACAACACATATTTAAAATGCACAATTTGATAGGTTTTGACAAATGTCCACACCTGTGACACCTTTGCCACACGAACCATCTCCCATCCCCAAAAGTTTAAAAGCAGGAACACCAACTTGGAACCTCTGGCTCTACAAGGGTGGAACATCTGACACTTTTGGTGGGGTTAAGAACAACACGGGGTGGGGCGGGCGGTGCCTGGGGGCTCAGTCGATTAAGCGACCGACTCTTGATTTCGGCTCAGGTCACGATCTCACAGCTTGTGGGATGGAGCCCCACGTGGGGCTCTGCGCTGACAGTGTGGAGCCTGCCTGGGATTCTCTCTTTCCCTCTTTCTCTGCCCCTTTCCAACTCACTCACACATACTCTCTCTCTCTCTCAAAATAAATAAATATTTAAAAACAAATACAACAAAGGAAAAACAAACCCCCAAACAAAAAGAAAAACACATACAGAATATTCCCAACCCCAAATTCCATTCCTTACACTTGCAGAGTACATAAGTATTTTCTGTGTCCTCTCTGCATCCCATGAGGGTTACTATGAGAAAAATAGCTTTGAAATACCCAGCCGCTGGTGGACAGGTGGGACTTTTTTTAAAGCAAAGCAGGGGTGGCTATTGGCACTAGTCTTTGGTTCATTCTTTTATTCTAAGATCCCATCTCAAGGAAGAATAGCTACAAGACCGTGGACAAGCCATGGAAGTGTCATGGACAGTAACTATTGTTCCCTTTTGAAAATCTTTGGAATCACGAGTTCAGAATGCAGAGAGCTTAGATGATAATAGCAGCGACAAGGGAGTCAAGCTGTATGTTTATGCATCTCTTAATAGCTTTTTTTATTTTTTACTTACAATTTTTTTAATGTTTATTATTTTGAGAGAGGGAGACAGAGAGAGAGAGAGAAAGAGAGAGAGAGGCAGAGAGAGAGGGAGACACAGAATCCGAAGCAGGCTCCAGGCTCTGAGCTGTTAGCATCGAGCCCGATGCAGGGCTCGAACTCACGGACTGCGAGATCATGACCTGAGCTGAAGTCGGATGCTTAAGTGACTGAGCCACCCAGGTGCCCCAATAGTTTTTAAAGACCTCTCCCATCATCTTATCTGACCCTCAAAATAGCCTTGGAATAAAGACATTGGCATCCATCACCCGCATTTCAAAGGAAAGGAGACTGAGACACAGGGAGGTTAAGTTATGTGTTCTGGTTTTAAAATCAGGACTTGTGACTCCTGGTCCTGTGTACTTCCCATTACACCATACTTACCTACTCTAAACTCTCATTCTGCACTTGAGAAAACTGGATCCCAATGAGGCTAAGCAATGTATCTCAAATCACGTGGTAGGTTAAGAGCTATATCAGAACAAGAGCGCCAGCCTCCTTGACCTACAGCCCAGCACTGACACCCTATCTTCTCTCGCTTTGCTCAAAACCCAGCGAGGACGGCATCAGTGATGCGCGTGGCTGATGCAACTCTTCCTAGAATTACTGATCTGAGTTGTGAACACGGCCATGTGAAGTGTGAAAGGCTTTGCAGGTGATTCTGATACCCACCCTGAGCAAGATCAGCCCAGGGCGATGCCTGACCTTGAGGCGGAAGAAAGAGGTGGGGGTGGGAGTGGGGTGGAGGGGTCACCACTTGGGAACCTCAGGTCGGCTCCCCAGATATTCCCGGGTTTGGCTCTGGCCCGCATTCATTCTCAGTTCCTCAGGAGGCCAGGCCGAGGGAGCCACTCCAGCAAGGCTGTTTCACACCTGCCTTCTGACCTCCAGGCCGACCCTCTCTCCTTACTGCAGGAAGAAGGGAAGCCGCGGTAGGAGCTTCGGGTTTTATAACATACCCTCTGCCAGGACTGAGGCCTAGTTCCTGAGCAGCTCTTATAATTTGAGCCCTGGTGCTAAACACGTTGGTGCAGTGAGAATGTCTTATTTCCTGGTCTCAAATCCTACTTCTGGGAGTTTTAATGAAGACCTGATCATTCTCTGTGGGCTGAATCTTGGCACAAGAGCTTCCTGGAAATATAAAAATGTCACCTAGGCTAGCTTGCACTTAGGTAACCCTGGCTGGAGCAACTTAGTTTGAAAGAAACCAGGAGACCCTTCTAGTCCAAATATTTCAAACCATTTAATTCTCAAACTTGCCCAAATGATTATGGCTATTTTGCAGTTGATTAAATTTTCTGGGACCACAATTCCTGGAGCTAGTATTGCTTTATAAAACCTATTTAAAAGTGAGTGTTCATCTAGATTCCAAATTTGGCACGTTGCATTTTCCCTGCATTCTGCCGTTGCCAGGAAATAGCGGAAGTTTTTACTTGTTGGGTGGACAAGTAGAGTGTTCAGATTACATTGTACGATTTTCTCTGCCTTTTTTTTTTATGTAAGAGGAAAACAGTTTTTGCTATAGAAACGTCAATTCCAAATCTGAAAATCTGAATCGTAGAGGATGGAGTTCAGCTTACCCCCCACTCTATCTGTCCTTCAAGATGGCACCTTGGAGGATGGCAAGGACACATCATGGAGGAAGGCGTGGCCGGAAGGTGAACGTGTATTCCACACAGCTGGCTGACAAGGAGAGCGAGAGTAAGAAAAGATTATTAGAAAGTACATTGTTTCCTTCCCATTTGTCATATTTGCTCTTTAGGGCACCAAATGGGCCTTTGATTGGAAGCAGCTCAGAGATTATAAACCTAGCAAAGTTGCTGGGGTTAATTAATTCAGAAAACAATGGACTTTTCATTTTTTAAATTTATTTATTATTTTTGAGATAGAGAACCAGCAGGGAAGGGGCAGAGAGAGAAGGGGACAGAGGATCTGACAGCACAGAGCCCACCGTGGGACTTTCACTCACAAATAGTGAGATCATGACCTGAGCCGAAATCAAGAGTCGGACGCTTAACCGACTGAGCCACCCAGGTGCTCTGGGAAACAATGGGCTTTTCAGATGGACACTCTTCACCTCTTTGGAGGCCACTGCCCAGGGAGGCCAGTTGGGTGCCAGAAAGTTTAACAGAAGCATGTTTGAAATCCAAGGAATATTGAAAAAATGGTTTAAATCTTCATGGAAATTTCTATAAGAGGTACAAAATAATGGTTATGTTGTTTGACGTAGTAAAACACCCTCAATTTTCTGTCAGCGATTTAGCCATCACAAAGGCAGTTTCTAGGGTGACCAGATTAGTAATTGTCCAAATTGGGACACTTTTGTAAGTGAAAAGGGTGCTATCAATAATTATACTGGAACAATGGGCATAGACCAGCCTGTCCTCCATGTGAAGGGTGAACTGTCATCCGTGGCTTGCCCCCTTGCCCCATATTCTATTTCACTCCAATTCTGGCATCCTCTGGGTCACCTACCTTCATTGTCCTTCCCAACTAACTAAACTGGGGGATTTATTTTGTTTTCCAAGAGAAGCCAGCATGTAAATCACTGCTCAGCTCGTTACTGGGATCGACACAACAAAAACCCAGAGACCGTTGGTCTGATCTCCTCCCCAACCCCCATCGCTCTTTCTTATTTATATTTTAGAAGGAAGCGTCTTGATCTAGAAGCAGTGATACTGCACGAGCATGAGCACACCAAGCATCCCGATCTTGTTTTCTAAGTACCGTTTTCCAATAAAATGGACCAGGTTTCCTTGGAGAAATGGCTGATTGTAGGGATAGAGCAGGGAAAATGCAAGATTTAAACCCTGTAGTGGCAGGCAAAGAAGTGCTCAAAAAAAAAAAAAAAAAACCCACAAAAGGATAGAGGCATGACGAAGGGACAAGAGCACAGGCCTGAAAGAGCTCCTGATGGCCAGAGCTGGAACAATTCGAATAAGTAAAAAAATACGTAGAGTACTAAATTGTAATCTGAAGTATGAAATGAATATGCGTGAGCCCGTAGTGCTAGAAATAATTGGATAAATAAATAAATAAATAAATAAATAAAAATAAAAGAGAGAAACCTTCCTTACAGAAGAATTCCAAATATATGTAGCTATTCTACCCCTTGGGAGATGGAACTTCTTTCTCCTGCCCCCTTTCACCCCCAATCAAGTGTGGGCTGGACTTAGTGACTCATCTACAAGCCATAGAATCTAGAAAAGGAAAAGAACAGTAACTTTATAGTAAATAAATCTTAACCAGAATGATCAAGGTGAACACCCCTGGTGATTTCATGTTGCTGTCACATACCCAGCTATGTAATGACAAAGGGACTTTATCTCTGTGGATTCCCCAAACCCCATAACCCATGTCTAATTAGGATTAAAACACCCAATGATCCCATATTGAGGTATATTCTAAAAATTACCTGACCAGTACTTCTCAGAACTATTGAGGTCATGAAAAAACACAGAATAACCGAGAAATTGCCAAAGTGGAGCTTCATTCAAGATCTTTCTCAGCTTGGCCCCAGTCAGCCTTTACAAAGGCAGTATTTACTTTTCTCCTCAACAACTCCCCTTTCGTTTCAATGTAACTGAACTACTTGATGTTCGTTTTTTTTTTTTTTTTAAAGATTTTATTTTAAAATAATCTCTACACCCAACATGGGGCTTGAACTCACAACCCTGAGATCAAGAGTCACATGCTCTACCAACGGAGCCAGACAGGTGCCCCAAGAACTTGATGTTCTTAATAAGGAAGGGCCAAGGTTCAATACTTTTCTCCTATTGGCATTTCCTGAAGTAGGATTTGTATACCGTTGTTAGTATGAATGATTACTGTTGATGTCATATGTAGAGGTATTTTTATTTTGATAGTCAACATCTAGATTTTAATGTATATTAGAAGATGATATCGCTAGCATACTAAACCTAGGATTTCATGAATATTATTATTATTAGCACAAGTTTTGTTAAAACAGTGGGTCAGTTTAAAGTCAATATAAAGAAAAAGACTATATGTAATATTATATGTATTATTATACATATACAATTAGGCCAAAATTATGAAGTTTGGGAGACAGTGTACTATAAGACTATAATTTAAAACAATACTTTTTATTATGGTAAAATTCCAAACATGCCAACAGTAGACAGAAGGGAACTATCCTTGAGCTCCAACCATTATAGAGCAGACTGCTTAGATCTGCCCTTTGGTCCACCACAATCTACTCCAGCTTAGGGAAGCGGAAGGGCCCATCGGGTTCAGTGCCTTGAGTCCCTGTTTGAAAATCAAGGGCTTTGATACTCACTAAAGCATTTGTACTTCATCATCTGCTAATGGGATGTCAGTGCAATTATTTGAATAGGGAAATAGTGCTACAGAAGGGCTGCATTTCAGTTCAGGAAGAATTTATTTAGCAAGTCATAAAGTATCATAAGGTATAACGGCTGAGCTGATTTTTACAAATGTGGGGTTTATATAATTTTAATAGTGCTGATTATTGAGGACCCAATTGTTTTTTTCAGTTTTGTGGAGAAATAATTGATGTATACCACTGTATAAGTTTAAGGCATACAGCGTGATTGTTTGAATTATATATTTTGTGAAATGTTTGTTGCAGCCGGTTTGATGTTTGATTAACATCCATCATCTCAAAATGGCATAACAAAAAAGAAGAAAGGAGAAAATTAAAAATAATTATTCTCCTCGTGATGAGAACTCTTAGGATTTACTCTCTTCACAGCTTCCCAGGTACCACACGGCAGTGTTATCTCTTGTCTTCATGCTGTACATTCCGCATCTAGTGCTTATTTATTTATTTATTTATTTTTAAATTTGTATTGATTTTTGAGACAGAGAAAGACAGAGCATGAACGGGGGAGGGTCAGAGAGAGGGAGACACAGAATCTGAAGCAGGCTCCAGGCTCCGAGCTGTCAGCCCAGAGCCCGACGCGGGGCTCGAACTCACGGACTGTGAGATCATGACCTGAGCTGAAGTCGGACGCTCAACTGACTGAGCCACCCAGGCGCCCCGAGTGCTTATTTATCTTTTAACTGAAAGTTTGTAACTTTTGATGATCTTCCTTTCAATTCTCCCTCCGCAGCCCTTCCCTCTGGTATCCACAAGTCTGATTTCTTTTTCTACGAGCTCTGTCTTGCTTTTTTAGATTCCACATGTAAGTGAGGTCGTATAGTATTTGTCTTTCTCTCTCTGACTTATTTCACTTAGCAGCATGCCCTCAAGGTCCATTCATGTTGTTGCAGATGGTAGGCTCTCCTCATTTTTTACAGCTGAATAATATTCCCTCGTGTACATACACCGCAATTTCTTTACCCATTCATCTATGGATGGATGCTTGGGTTGTTTCCAGGTCTTAACTATTGTGAATAATGCCACCGTGAACGTGGGGATGCGGACATCTTTTCGAGTTCGTGTGTTGATCTCCTATGGACACATTTCCAGAAGGGCAATTGCTGGATCATATGGCAGTTCTATTTTTAATTTCTTGAGGATTCTCCGCACTGTTTCCCCAACACAATTTCCCCAAATTTACAACCCAACAACGGTGCCCAGGTGTTCCCTTTTTTCTCCATCCAGGCCAGCAGTTGTTATGCCTCGAAGGACACATATCGTTGAAATGCAACCACGGCTCCCGTCGGATCTTAGCACGGGAAGTGTTCACTTCCTCTTTAGTATGGCAGGCACACTGGCAAGAATGTTGTGCCTTGTGGAGCTGTGTGTGGAGTCAGGCAGCCTAAAGACTGCAAGACTCCAGCTCCATAATTTGCCATTTTCTAGTTTTATAACCGTGAAGAGAGTCCTTTTAACTCCGAGCTTTTCTTTTCCTCAAGCATGATGCTTTCTATACAAACCTGATGAGATAATAGTTGTAATTATGACACCATTCCAGAAGCATCCTGCTGACTTTAGATACACTGCTTTGGTTATTTGGCATTCCTTTAAAATGGCTTACCCCACCCCTCCCACAACCTCCACCCCAACCTTTGGCCCTGAGTCAATTTTTTCACTTGGGTGGGTGAGGAGATAGAGATAATTGCGGAGATGTCTTATAATAGATGGAAGAAGGAATAAATAACAGTAATTTAAAACTTTGGCCTGCAAGCCTCTTGCTTCAAGGGAATCATCAGGTTATTCTCTGTTGGTTCCTGTGTCGATGTGGAAATAAGTAAATCTTGATTGAGGGAGGGGATGATGTTGGTGAGGTTCCTTCCTTTGGCTGGCAGAAATAAGAAAGTATTGAAATGTATAGCCGTAATTCTCCTGGCATGCTTCTTGCAGAGAAACAGTGGGATCTTGTTGGAAATAGTTACGCCTTTGGAAAGAGAGAATTTCCTCAATTAGAGGACGTAAAACAGTAATGAGAATAAGCATTTGGTAAATTCAGGAAATCAACTTCAGCTTGGGAATCCCAAAAGGGAGTATGTTTTGTGGGGTAGGGAACAATTTTCCAGGGCTGACCCTTGGTAAAAGGAAACTTCTGATTTTAAGTTTTAAAGCTCCAAAGGACTAATTCAAAGTGGAGAAGGGAAAATGATTTCCGTGGGGATGCCTGCTAAGGCCTTTGCATACCGTAAACCAGTTGCCTGTTGGCCGGTGGAGTTTGAATTTTCAGGCCTGCGTACTTTTTTTGTTTCCACCACTGAGTAAAATTATTCCCTAAATCAATCCCTACGGAATGTGATGAAATAAATGTATGCCAGTTTGAACTTCCCGGATTAAATCCGCATTACATTTTAGAGGAGGAGGCACCATAGTTAGCAAATAATTAAAACCATTTTATTTTTCGCCACATAAAACGTAGCACAGAAAGGATTTGCCAAGATCTCAACTCGGTAAAGAGTTCTTCCTGGTTCTGTTCTGGTGCCTTCAGGAGGCCCACATACAACACTAGGCTGGAATAATGGCGACATGAGCAATTAGGGTAACCAATTGGCCTGATTCATCGGAGGTTGTCTTAATTTAAACCAGATCAAATCGGTTTTGCAGGTTCTGGAATCCACGGAGCTAAATGAAGTGGGACCAAGAATGGGAATTTGACTTGATACATTTAGAAAAGCATAGCTTGTCAGGAGTCTACACGTGTGCAGTTGTGTTCCTATCTGCAGCACTCTCTTTCATGTGGCCCACTGCTCCCTTCCTCTACCCAGGCTGCCTCGTCACCTACTTGCCATTGCTCCTGGCCTTGAGCTCGACTCTCCAGGAGATCAAGTAACTGGTGGTTCTGGGCACATAGCGTGACATTAGTCTCAGTCCCTGCCTCCTGCCCCAAGCACCCTTCTGACGTCCCTTCCTTTTCCAAGTGTTACATGTTAACTCCTATTCATCCTTTAAGACAAAGCTGTCATTCTGCAGGAAGACCTCCTTCGCCTGATTGGCTATCCTCTTACGCTCACATATGATCTTGGACGTCCTGCAGTGATTAGTTTTACTGCTTTATATTGACATTATCTGTTTATTTTCATCCCCCTCATCCTCTACCTGCTGAAATTAGATTGCAAGCTCTTTGAGGGCAGGAACCACATCTTGTTCATATTTTTTTATTCCAGGATCTTTTTTAAAAGAATGTTCATTTATTTATTTTGAGAGAGAGGGAGAGAGGGAGCGAGTGAGCACATGTGTGCCTGGGAGTATGAGTGGGGAAGGGTCAGAGAGAGAGGGAGAGAGAGAATTCCAAGCAGGCTCTGGTTTGTCAGCACAGAGCCTGACATGGGGCTCGATTTCATGACCTGGAATCATGACCTGAGTTGAAATCAAGAGTCGGAAGCTTAACTGACTGGGCCACCCAGGTGCCCCATAATTTTTGATGGATTTTTGAAGCCAAGTTGGATCCTGTCCTCAAGCAGCTCAGGGCCTAGGAAGGAGACAAGGGGCAAGACAACAGCGACAACAAGGGGTCACAGTGACATGTGCACAGGGGCCCGTTGGAACACAGAGACCGAGCCCCTACTCGGGGAAGCTGATGTCTACCTTGGTACATTAATACAAGGCCAGCTTTTAGGTGGGGTTTTTATTATTGCTGCCCTTGGATTATTTTGCTTTGCTTTGGTTTATTTATCTGTTTCCTTCTTTATGCTTTCTTCTAATTTCCTGTGAGACTTTGGAACAAAAACTGCGCTAATGGAAGGCTTCAGTTTCTCCATGTGTAAAACGAGAGTGAGTTCGTAGCTGATGACTGAAGCTCCTTCTAGACATAACTTTGAGAACTTTGACTCTCCAAAGGCTCCAAAATGGAGAGACCCATGGAGCCAAGAGGCCTGTGTGAGGGGATATTAAAATGAGACCCTTTCGTGTTCATTTTAGCCAATGCCCGGAGCTGATAATGATGATTCTGTTACCTTTCACTTATCACTTACCTCAAGGTTATGAAAGACGTTGGAGGTTGTTCAAAGAGAGACTGGAGAGTATGAATTCCTTTGGTGAGGGTTGTAGCCTGTCCTTACTCCTCCCCAGGGGAGTGGGTTGAACATGAGTCCCTGCAACTTAAGCCAAGCACGGGGCCTCAGAGAATTGAGTAAATGTTCCCGGGAGCTTGGGAAACAGAGGGTCTGGTGTTTGATGCCCTTCTGTGTAAAATATAGTGTATTAATAGAAAATGCGAGGTATAATAAGACTAGCAGATCAGGAGACTCTTGTCATTGAAAAGATAGGCTGTTACTCAGAGTTCCCAAGAGGACAGGGCATGCTACACCATGGGGGTGGGCACACACAGGGAGGCACCAGATTAGTCAACAGGCACAAGGACAAACTATGGGTAAGAGACTTTTTCATGGTTTCTGTAGGAAGGAACAGTGAGGCAGAGTAAGCAGATTTAGAATTAGCCAGTATGAATAATTTCAGTGGGCTCTGGGCCTAGAGGTTGTCTCTACTTGATTGGTGTCTGATTCTGGTGTGATTAGGGCAGGTAAATCGTAGTCTGGTGGATAAGGGTCTGATGGAGGAGGTGTGTGGAGATGTGGGCTCTATTGGTTGGTTTGCATGTGAAGTTGCCCCCACAGGTAAATTATTTACCATCTCTAGGAACTGGCTAATGCTACGAGGCTCAGTCTCTTAGGGGTCAGCAAGTCCTCAGATGCTCAAGCATCAGAAAACAGAAAATAAAAGACATGGTTAGGACACCTCCAGGGGAAGTGTGAAGTCAGCAGTTTGAGGCTGGGCCTGCACCTGGTTGGTAGGACACAGAAGAGGTTCTGGGAATAGTTTCTATCTACACAAACAGTGGGAAATGGGCAGGTTTTCTGGGAACCCAGTGGGGAGCCAATGCAAGGGACTGTTCTACTCCTGGTAGAACCTGCTGGAGAGGCATAGGAACTGCACAGAGGGGTTGAATGCTCACAACCCCATGTCTATGGACCTGTCGTAGGGGAACAGCAGGAGGCAAAGCATGGCCCTTGTTAAGGAGACAGGTCTTTTTTTTTTTTTTTTTTAAACTATTTGCTTAAAGGTTCTTATTTATTTGAGAGAGACAGAGATAGTGTGAGTGGGGGAGGGGCAAAGAGAGCGTGAGAGAGAGAGAATTCGGGACTCAAACTCATGAACCGTGAGATCATGACCTGGGCTGAAATCAAGAGTCAGACGCTTAACTGGCTGAACCCCGGTGTCTCAACAGAGAGGTCTCTAAAGAACCCACAAAGATCTATGAAAAAGAGAGTATGCTGGATGCCAAATATGAAACTGTTCAAATGTGACTTTCTTGCTCCAGGCCTCTTATTATTTCTTCCTGGGCCTGATACTAGAGGAACAGCAGGTACCAGATTGGAGAGAAAGTAGATCAGCAATGGGAACCACCTTCCCCTCCCCCATGGCCTCAGTGATTGGGCCAGTGTGGGGGGGGGGCAGGCAGAGATGAGGGGGACAATTTCCAACTACCTAGAAATTTGGATGTAATGTTAATCTGGACTGGTGTTGGGTGCTTATCAATTACATGTTATATCTTCTAAGAGTGCTTGGGAAAAGGCATGGGATCTGCCCAAGGTGACATGTGGGGACAGAGAAAGGACTTGGTTACAGGGTGGGTTTGGGAGGCATTAGGGAAATGGAGAAAGGTGTGTTTTGGTTACGTCCGATTGTGTTCCCATTCACTGGATAAACCTGTTCTAGGAGCAGAAAGAATTGTGAAGGTCAGTTTGACGAAGCTTTTCTAAGCCCCCTGTGCCCAAAGCAGCAACCTAGGAACTTAGGGGATGAAACTTAAGCAGAAAGGACATCTGTCCTTAAACTGGTAGGAGTTTAGCGGGAAGGAGAAACAGGTTGGCCCATTGTAGCAGCCTGGCTCTTCCCGGTCTCCCTGTTGTTGTTTTGTCCCCATTTCAGGCCCCCTTGTCCTGCCACGAGAGTCAGGAGCTCAGAGGTGTTGACGTCTTGGCTGAAGACCCTGGGCATTATACGAAGTCTGCAAATTGCTCACTCGGTTCTGGGTACCAGTGCACAGCGGCTGGGGCCAGGCAGGGCAAGAGACTTAGGCCAAGGTGTGAGACATTTTGATCTTGGCTCATTTACTCACACCCTTCAAAGCTAGCTTCCCAATCACTAAATAGAGACAATAAACTCTATGACTTGAACTTGTGAAATGAGATGAAATGAGGTGTTTGTTAAGTATTTACCAGAGCGGCTTCCCTCTGAAGGGCTTCATAAGGAGAACTCCTGTTTCTGGCATCTGTTTATTTATCTTCCTCTTCCCCACCCCTTCTCCCCTCTCTGGCCTTCTCCCTCATGTGTTTGAATACTACTGGATAAATTTCAAATGGCTGCAGCCTGAAGACTATCTTTATGGTTAGATGTTTCTATGGGGAAAGAAATGCAGTTTTGTTTTTTTTTTTTTTTTTTTAAAGAAACTAAGGAGTAGTGCATGACATCATTCTTAATAAAACAAAGTTAAGGAGTCCAACTGGAAAGGTTGATGACTTCGTAGTAACTTATTTTGTGGGTGAGTATCCCAGTGAGATTAGGTGTGTCAGACACATTTATATTTTGCAGAAGGGAGTGATTTAACTTTCCTTTGTATACGCTGTCCATGAGGCCAATTATACCTGGGATTTATAACAGCTGATCAATGTGGCGAACTGGAAGGGCCCTTGAAAAAATTAAAAAGCGAAAATGTGGCCATTCTTTCATCAGATAATCTTCAACCGCCCCTAGCCTATCTGATGGATGAGAATTGGTTTTCCCAGAGGTAATTCTGAGGCTCTTGCTGCTGCTACTTTGTTTTCTAGTGCGATTAATGAAAGCCTTGTCTCCAACAGATTGTCTGGGTCTTTAGGACAAGAACGGTCTCCCTTACTGTTTTTTCCTCTCTATTCTTTGGTAATTAGGTCACTTAATAATTATTCATTTCCTTTGTCTTGTAAGTGACTCTTGAATCATCAAAAGTAGTTCAAAATAAGTTCATGGCACTTTCAGTGTTAATCCTTTTTCCACATATTCTTTGAACATAACTATTTGAAAATTGGCAATCTTTGTATTTATTAACCAGAACAGTTCATTCTCAAATCCTGCCATATAACAGGGAGTTCCCTGCGTTCTTTTGATTGTTATGGCCCATGTGAGACCTGATGAGCAAATGGGATCTGTCCTTAGACGCATCTTAGCATTTGGATTCACACAGATTCTGAAATCCAGAATTGATAATTAATTTTAAATTCTGCTGTGAAAATAAGTGCCCACTGAGAATTCTACTGAGTTTGTTTATAGAAAATAAATATTAATTTTGTTGAGCTGAATGCATTTGCATTTATTTTCCCAAATTACTGCTAGCTTGCTCAACAAAGGACAAACAGAGGCAAATGCCCCTAGGTTAGCAGCTTTTTTATTTCTCTCAGGGATATTTTTAGGAGAAATGTGTGTGTGCGTCTTTAATACATATATATAAATTTTCTGGGGGAGGGGGTATTAGTTTTCACTGTCAGTTGAAACGAGAGCACTTATTTACACATTCTTTTTGGTTTATTTCCATTACATTGTCTGAGCAGGTGACACATTGGATGGGACGGTTTGTCAGACACACACCAGACACAATGTAAGGCCAAGGCCTGACTGATTAGGCTGCTACCGATAAAACAAGCCATGTTCCCATTCAGATCATTTGCTACTTACACATACAACAAAAGGGACAATAGGTATGCAGCTCCTCACCGCTCACACAAGGAAGGGCAACGCGAGTTATGGATCCCCCATTGCCCAAGGGCCAACCCTAGAGTGCAGCCACGTAGATTTATATTCTACATTTCCGCGTTGAGGGAGGCACTCCCAAAGACCCCATACCTCATCAGACCCTGGGAGGCCATGATGAGCTGTCTCGTGACAGCCTCCCAGGGGAGGCAGGGAGGTGAGTGGGCAATGGCCTGGTAGCATCTCCTCACGGGCCTCCCGTGCTCTTGTGTTCTGGGAAGATCGTGAGACGCTTTGAGATGACTCAGACGACCTGTGCTTCAAGCCTTTAGCTGCATGGTCTAGTGGATCCACAGAAGGTCGCCAGGGTACCGTGGGGGAACTGCTCCCCTACGCCATCTTGTTGAAAACTGCTCCCCGGTGGTAGGTAAGTGAGAAAGGCTGCAACAGCCTCTTAGCTTCATTTGGAAGCTCTGGCTTGTCTCGCTTGTTCAGTTTTCTAAGAGCTGCTTGGAATCCATGGCGAAGTTTTCAATGAGCAGATCTCAATTACTGGCTAGGAGAGTATGGGTCTGTTATGCTTGGCCCCAAGAGGGCGCCCGTCTATTAAGACAGTGGAGGACTTTCTGAGTGTTTTGCTACAGATTTTGCTCTGCTGGGCTTTAGTTGGTAGGCGCAGCCCGGTGGTTAACAGCTTAGACTCTGCAGTTGGAAGATTCTGACATTTACCAGCAGGGCAAACTTGAGCAAGTCGTCTAGACTCTGTAGGTCTCCATTTCTTCATCTGTAGAGTGAGAAGCTTGTATGAAGTAATACAGGTGACATGCTTAGAATGGGGTCTGATGCGTGGTAAGCACCCAATAAAAGTAACCTTCTATAGTATCGAGAGCCTATTGTGGTCTTGGGCTCTCTACCGGGCACCTGGGATAGAGCAGGAAGACAAGGAAAGAAAAACCCTAAGCTTTGTTATTTATCATATAGCTGGATTAACTGAGCATGGACCAGCAGTCATCAAGCAGCCAAGCAATGAACATTGACAGTGCTTATGGAATGGTCTTTGTAAAGGTCATAGGATTCATCTTTTGGTTGGATTATATTTAATTACCTCTCTGAACAGGCCCAATGATGTGGCTACAGGTGGAGAGCAGCAGGTCCCTGAGTAAAGGCCTTCATCGAGGAGTGCTGTTCACAAAATCATTTTTTATAATGGTCTTGGCCAGGGAACGTCTACACGCCTCCATTTTCCTTTCATAGTCCAGCCTGAGGAATGCCTGCACAACCTATTTGATCATTTTGTCTCAAGACTGGTCATTTCACATCCTATGGGATGTTTGCTGAGGACATTAAACACAGGTGTGTGTGGATAGAGGTTGAAGGCACAGCCATTTTCCAATTAGGAGCCCCTCGGTTCCCTGAAACTCAATCACATGGAGTGAACCAGACGCCCCTGTCTGGAGCTCTGTATTCAACCTAGGATCCAACTCTCAGTGGAAAATTAAAAACAAAGTCATTATTATATATTAGATTTATTAAAAATGCAACTATTACCAAGAGCCTGTGGGCATGTGTGGAAAATGCTGTAATTAAATTAAATTAAATTAAATCCAGCAGCTAGAAGTAACATTTTCCACTAAGGAGGAGGAGGAGAAAGAAAAAAAATAAGCCCATAAGAGAATTCCAAACCAGAAAAGTGCAAGAAGTGGCCAGGATTCTTCTAGGAGAAGGAAGATGTTGTAACTGTTATTATTATTATTATTATTGCTGCCCTGAGATAATGGAAAAGTAATATGTAAATTTGGAACAAGATTGGAACTTTCCAGGCATTGGGAAATGATGTTTATTTGGAAGAAGGTGAATAACATTGAATCCAGAAATGGAACAGCTACTATTAGAGAGGGAAAGTTTATTTGTGGTGATTATCTAGAGTAATTATTCAAATAGTTACTCTCGGATCAGTGGGAAAGTGGTGCTCTTTTAGTGTTGCCAAGGTCAAGGGAGGGTAAAGTCGCTGGCGGATTCAACTGTCATGCTTCATTGCTGGAAGAATTAGGGTAGTGCTAAGATGATAGGTGATGGGTAAGACTGGAGTTTTAGCTCTTTTTCTAAGAAAGCCTATGTTTCTCGTTTCCATCGGCATGTGGTGGGGAGGGTGGTTGAGAAAAGAAGGCGGAATCGGTGGGATGAACCCTCTATGTATCTACATTTTGTTTTTTCTCTTTTGGGCTCTGTTGCCACGAAGAGATTAGATGGTCCCCACGAAGGCCCCTAGGCATGTTTCCTTATGTCCCTTATGCCTAGAAGCTCAGAAAGCCTTTCCAGGGGCAGAAGGCTCTTCCAGCTAATTGCGTTACTGGGCCAGAATCTGTGCTGCCTGATCTGCTGGCTTCCTCGACAACATCACCATTGGCTACAACTGTGCCACTTTTTCTGAAATTAGGACGGTTCTGGGGTATTTTTAACAAATGAAGTGGTCCAGGCTGCCCCAGGGTGAGGTCAGAGTACAGTCAGTACGTTAGGGCGGGGGTGGGGGGGTGGGAGGGGGAGCGGGGAGAGCTCCCGAAAATGCACAGGCCCGAGGAATCCCCAGAAGCAGCACCCAGGGCGATTGCTGGGTCTTGAGGCTTGTGGTTGGTTGCCGGCTGTCTGGCTGCCAGAAACGATCCATTAGTCTTTGTGTCAGAAACTGGTTTTGTCCCCTATCTGAGAAATTTGTTATCCTTCTGAATTCCACCAAGGATGTGCCTTTGTTCTCAACTGGCTCGCGCTGAGGTGATGGGACTCGCCGATCAATGTGAACATCAGATTTGATTGATTTATGCTTGGCCAAATAATCTACCTTGCGTCGGTCAAAATGATTGAACTGGTTGCTTGAAGGTAACTCCAAATCATTACCCGGCCACCCAGGGATTGTGATTGAAAGCTCGGAGGCCCAGAAAGAATCCTGTTCTCTCAACCCGCCATTCTTCAGGCATTCTGCTCGAGGACTAGATTCCCTTTACTCAGGGGAGAAACCCACGAGGGCTTGTAATGACTTTTGGATGCTTTTTATGGCCACCTCATTAACTGCAGTTCTAAGGGTCTTCGGGGATGGGGGAGGTGGTGAACTCTGGCCTCCAGGCTGGCATCCCTGTAGTCAGCGAGGCTCTTCGGCTCCACAGAGGGGCTGCATTTTGTCTCTGGCTGTGAATGAAGACTTCCTCAGTTTATATAAAAGGGACTCACTTGTCCCCTGCAAACCTCCATGGGAAGGATTGAAGGAATCAGGGCCTTACTCATCATAATGTAATTTAAAGGAACACACTCTACTCCTTTGACATGCGTGGCACTCAGGTGCCAAATTTTGGGTTTGTTTTTATTCCTGTGCAGATTTTCACAGGGGGTAATTGTAGGGGTGAGGTCGTCTGGCTGGTCACTGTGATCCAAGCCTTGGCTGCACAGTTAAGCCTTTCATTTTTTCTTCCATCCTTGCAAAGGGGCAGAACTCGTGTTGGAGTGTAAAGGGAATCATACTTATAATCATTCTTACCTGCCTGGGTCTGATCTGCAAAACCACTCGAAAAGCCGACAGGCCATTCAACCTGCCACATGGCACAGGGAAAAGAATTGGTTTTAACTTCTATAGCAATCTGTATCATTTGGCCAGTTGAGACTGGATAATTTCTAATGATTCTCAGGAGTTTCTTTGTGATATGTCCCTCCGTAATAGATTTCTTCCCACAAAAAAGTAGGAAAGATAAGAAGATGATATCAGGAAAAATAAATCACACTTCTTTAAAATATTTTTCTACCTATGTTTCTAATGCCAATACTAGAAACTATGAGGAGGAGGGTGCCTGGGTGGCTCAGTCATTAAGCATCCGACTTTGCTCAGGTCATGATCTTACAGTTTGTGAGTTTGAGTCCCACATCGGGTAAACACAAGCCCTGCTTCGGGTGAAGCCCCACTTCTCTTTCTCTCTCTCCCCCTCTCTCTGCCCCTCATGGGATTCTCTCTCTCCCTCTTTCTCTGACCCTCACTCACTTGCACCCTCTCTCTCTCTCTTTCAAAAAAAAAAATAAAAGAAATTATGAGGAAGAAATCCAAGTATGGCTTGATGGCTTTATGTGTTTGATTTGTTCCATGATGCTCTCATGTAGTCAGATTGCCAGAAGCAAACTGTGGGGGGGACAGACATGGAAGTGTAGGACAGAAAGAGCAATGTTAGAGAATGCTCACATTCTATTTCTAAGGACGTGCACAATTTACGAAAGACACCGTGAAGGCTTTTGGAGTCAACGTCTCCGTTTCCACTGCCGCGTGTGCGGGTGGGTTCGGGGAGGTCGTGAGCGCACAGCTTGAACATGGCAGGGTGGCTGGCCGCTGGAAAGACTGCATGGCTCAGCATGCCCGCTGCCTGCCCAGATGGGTAGGAGTAGGGAGTTGGGGGGGGGGGAGGGTTTGGTTTGGGAGAATCAATGTGTCATGGAAAGATGAAATGAATAGTGTTGGGGGAGCCCAAACACCTTCGAGAGAGACGCTAATTCCTTGCCAAGTGCTGACTGCAACAATGGGGGAAAATATTGCTGCTACTTCATTGGCATTGCCATCATTTCTGCACGTCCAATTTCCGTAAGTATTACGAACCAGTCTTCATCCTAAATATGATTTACGCGGAAGGGTTTCAAGAGCTGATCTCTGCAGGTAGGACCTTAGTCTAGGATATTTATGTGTCTTCCCTTCGTAGTAAGCCATTTGCCAACAGGTGTGAACATAGCTTTGGACAAGACCTCTTGTTTTGTTTCTTAATCCTGTTAAAGAGAGACAGCATATGGTTAAGAACATGGACTTGAGTCACCAGATCTAGATTTGAATCCAAAATCTACTATTTATTGGCTGCTTGATCCTAAGTATGTTGCTCAACCTTTTTTTTTTTTTCCCCCAGCCTGTTTTCTTATTTTCAAACTGAGGGCGATAACAGTACCTACCTTATATTTAGTTGTCAGGATTAAGTGATAGGATGAATCGAAAGCACTTGGAATTTTTTCAACCATAGTCTGTAGTAGGAAATACATTTAAAAAAATTTTTTTTTAACGTTTATTTATTTTTGAGACAGAGAGAGACAGAGCATGAATAGGGGAGGATCAGAGAGAGGGAGACAAAGAATCTGAAACAGGCTCCAGGCTCTGAGCTGTCAGCACAGAGCCCGACGTGGGGCTCGAACTCACAGACTGTGAGATCATGACCTGAGCCGAAGTTGGACGCTTAACCGACCAAGCCACCCAGGCACCCTGGAAATACATTTTTTACTTTATTGGTTGGCATTCCTCAATATACACAGAGAGAGACACACATCACTTTACCAAGACTTTCATGAAACAATAGTTATCCTTCCTATGTGCAATGCACTGCTATTTTCTGTTTTATGCTATTTCATATTACTAGAAATCTTGGTCATGACCAACTAAATTAATTTAAAAACCCATCAGTGGGTCATGATCCACGGTTTGAAAAACACAGACCTAGCACAGCATAGTGACTGGCACACAGTTATCACTCTCTAAGGAAAAGCATTGTACTGGGGAAGGAATAGGGTCATGCAATAGGTAATTGAGTCCCAATTCTTTGGTCAGAGGAAGTTGTAATAAAATGCTTAAAATTTCTTAAAAAAACTTTTTTTAAAATGTTTTATTTAGTTTCAAGAGAGAACATGTGCACGCACGTGCCAGCGGGGAAGGGGCAGGGAGAGAGGAGGACAGAGGATCTGAAGCAGGTTCTGCACTGACAGCAGAGAGCCCGAAGTGGGGCTGGAACTCACAGACTGTGAGATAATGACTTCGGCTGAAGTTGGACGCTCAACTGACTGACCGAGCCACCCAGGTGCCCCAGAATGCTAAAAGTTTCTCAAAGGGAGTAGTATGAAGGTTGCCAGTATGATAAAAGATCCAACATGTGGGCAGGGCTGTATTTCTCTTTCGGAGACTTTTAGGATGAATCTGCCTCCAAGCTCTTTCAGGTTTGCTGACCTACTTCGGTTTCTTGTGGTTGTAGGACTGAGGTCCCGGTTTTCTTGCTGGCTGTCCGCTATGCTCTTAGGGGCTGCCGTCATGCTCCTCATGCTTTCAGTGTGGCTCAGCGGCGGGTGGAGTCCCTCTCACCTTTTAAATATCCCTGACTTCCCTTTCTGCCACATCTCAGCTGAGGAAATTTCTCTGTTTTTCAGGGCACAGAGAATTAATTAGATTAATTAATTAGATTGGGCCCACCTGGATAATTCAGGATAATATCCCTACCTTAAGGTCCGTAACCTTAATTATATCTGCCAAGTCTATCTTATCATGTACTGTAACATATTCATAGAATCCAGGGAGTAGGACAATGGGCCTCTTTGTGGGGAGTGGTATTATTCAGCCTACCACACTTGGCTGGGAAATTACTTTCTCTTTCGAGACGAGCTTCTATTGTTGTCAGACTTGTCATAAGTAGCTAGAGTTTAAAATTATAGAATTTTAGAAGTGGATACCTTTTAAGATTCATAGGGTTCAAGTTCTTCATTTTATAGATGAGGAAACCAAATAGAATTACTTGTTTAGTTTCACAGGAGGTGGTGGGAGGATCAGGAGTGCATCCTGTTTCTTGATTTCTGGTCCTTCTTCATGGCTCAGGATGGATTATGTTCCTGGGAAGGTGGATCTTTAGGAAGAAGTAAATGAAAAGCCTTGGCAATGGGCAGGCCAGGTTTTATGTCCTTGTCCCCCTCCAGATCTGACTTCTAGAAAGCACTGCTAGGGTGGAATTCTGACAGTTATTTAAGGGTTATTTTATACCATCCCAGAATGGTGACATCTTTAAAAATGTTTTTGATTTTATTTTTGAGAGAGCACAGCAGGGGAGGGGCAGAGAGAGACAGGGACAGAGGATCCAAAGTGGGCTCTGTGCTGACAGCAGCGAACCCTTTGTGGGCTTGAACTCACGAACTGTGAGATCATGACCTGAGCTGAAGTTGGATGCTCAACCAACTGAGCCACCCAGGTGCCCCATCATTCAGGTATTTTAGATGGAAAAAGAGAGTATTTCATTTTTTCTTCTTCTTTGTATAATGTAAACATCCTTGTATCTGAGGTTAATAAAGCCCGAGAGAATGAGAAGGAAAAGGAATACAAAAGGCTGATAAGAGGCTGAAACTATCAATTCTAGGGTGGCTCTTAAATGAAGTTCTTACCGTGGTGGCCTGTGGTGTCTCAGGCTGAGATCAACGCACAAGACCAGCGGTGGTTTATTTTGTGAATTTTAATGGGAGCTGGAAAGAGGTCCTATTATCTATCTATCTATCTATCTATCTACCCATCTGTCCATCCATCCATCCATCTCCTATCTATCAATTATATCTATCTATCCATCCATCCATCTCATATCTATCAATTATATCTATCTATCTATCTATCTATCTATCTATCCGTCCATCCATCCATCTCATATCTATCAATTATATCTATCTATCCATCCATCCATCTTATATCTATCAATTATATCTATCTATCTATCTATCTATCTATCCATCCATCTCATACCATCAATTATATGTATCTATCTATCCATCCATCCATCTTATATCTATCAATTATATCTATCTATCTATCTATCTATCTATCCATCCATCCATCCATCTCATACCATCAATTATATGTATCTATCTATCCATCCATCCATCTTATATCTATCAATTATATCTATCTATCTATCTATCCATCCATCCATCCATCCATCCATCTCATACCGTCAATTATATGTATCTATCTATTCATCCATCCATCTCATATCTATCAATTATCTCTATCCATCCATCCATCCATCTCATATCTATCAATTATATCTATCTATCTATCTATCTATCCATCCATCTCATATCTATCAATTATATCTATCTATCTATCCATCTATCCATCTCATATCTATCAATTATCTCTATCTATCCATCCATCCATCCATCCATCCATCTCATACCATCAATTATATGTATCTATCTATCTATCTATCTATCCATCTATCTATCTCATATCTATCAATTATCTCTAACTATCTATCCATCTATCCATCTCATATCTATCAATTATCTCCATCCATCCATCCATCCATCCATCCATCCATCCATCCATCTCATATCTATCAATTATATGTATCTATCTCTCTATCCATCCATCCATCTCATATCTATCAATTCTATCTATCTATCTATCTATGTATCTATCTATCTATCTATCTATCATCACTTGTCCATTTATCCATCCATCCATTAATTATTCTTTCAATCCCACTTCAAGCAGTCTCTACTTATGGAGGACCTGTCATACATCTGGGGCTGTGCTAGGGATTGGGATACACTGAGGAATTGGACATAGTCTCTGTCTTTAAGGAGCACACAGTTTAGCTGGGGAGACAGACACAGGAGCAGATGCTGTCCCAGACTTGTGACTACAAGCCCTACTACCTTTTAAGAAGGGGCCAAGGGAAGCCAGGCACCTCCCTCCGGGGCCTGTGAGGAGAGGGTAGACTTCCTGGCCACTGCTGCTACCACATCAACACAGGATGAAAGCACTGAAAGGGGGATGCTGTCAGTTTCCGTAAGGTGCCAAGAGACGGGGAGGTTTTGGTCATTGGCCTTGTCGGGAGTGCGGTGCTCACGGTACAAGGGGATTGCTACCTCCCCCGAGGGAGCACGAGGGTGCTTTTCCTTCCCTCACATCAAATGAAAGGACCCCTCGGACAATCATTTGTGAAGCTGGGTGTGCAGCTCCCTGCAAGGCGGGGAGATTGGCATCTCACACCCTGGGCCTCAGACTTGCTGAAAGGAGGAGGGATTGGAAGGAGCCCGCAGAGCTGAGGAGGAGGCCTTGGCCTTCCAAGCACCGACTGGCCTGGGAGGTGTACTTGAGTCTCTAGTGGGTTGAGGGTACTCCACGGGAGGTGGCTGGTTCCGAGCCCTTTTGCTGAAACTCCATATACGTGGGCCACCCACACGATACGGGGACCCCCACAACCCCCACAACAGGGCTGTTGGATGGACCTCTTATGACGGGATTTGCGAGGACAGAAGAGACGGAGCCAGAGTAGGACCCCCACATCAGGGGATCCATGTAGCGTGAGCCATATTGTGGGGAGGAACTTCTGGTATCCTCTAGTCAATACACTCGTGAACCCCACAGGAGAGTCAACTTTGGGCACTTCCCAACATGCCTAGCCTTGCTGGCCAGTCAGGGTTGGCCAGAGAGAGGATTTCCATGACTCCTGTTAGGTAAAGAAATGTTTGTCCTTCACCAATACTCCCCTCCTCCCTTCCCCAAAGGATTTGGAGTCTGAGCATGGAGGTGGCATGGCAATAAAAGCATAGCTCCCTTCACACTCCAATCCCTCATGTTACAGGCCTGACTTGCAGTGACGGAGAGGGAAAGTTCTGAATCAGATATGAGCCCAGACTTGTTACAGGATGGGCCTAAGTTTTAATGACTGCAAGCAGCTGGAAAGTTATGGGACCCGTTCGACGTATTAAAGGATTTATTATTATGCAGGGAAGAAAAGATTTGACAGGGTGTGAATAAAATGTGATGTAAAAAATTTTGTTTGTTTCCCACTCATTTGAAATTCCAATTCTTCCATACACTGGTCACAAAATAAATGCAAAACAGAGTGGTCATATAATGATGGCAAATACAAGTATTTTTCTTGCACGATGTTTTATTTTTCCTAGGCTTGGTAAAATTCTATTTTTGGTTTGCTTAGATTTTTATCTACATATCACCAATTCAACCCCAACGATTTACCCCAATTGTCAAAATCTCTCAGTATGTTGAAATACAGAAAGTATTCTTTTGTATTCACCTGGTTGAAACATCTCTCTTAGAGCCCCTTCTGACCGAGTACAATATGGGAAAAGTGTAGTTTAGAAGTCTGGTCTATAAAAATAGTTTAGAGGTTTTAGGTGATAGGTGATTTATTTAATCGATAGGAAGTTCGTTGTACCTCCTTTAGAGTACAGGTAAGCACTAAAAAACCTAATGAATTCTTTTTTTTTTTTTTGTCTTTTTTTTTTTAAATGCTTATTTATTTTTGTGTGTGAGAGAGTGCAAACAGGGGAGGGGCACAGAGAGACGGAGACAGAGGATTGATTCAAGGTGGGCTCCGGGCTGACAGCAGAGAGCCCGATGTGGGACTCAAAACTCATGACCTTTGAGATCATGACCTGAGCTGAAGTTGGACACTTAACAGACTGAGCCACCTAGGTACCAAAAACCTAATGAATTCTTAAGTGCTTATTAATAAAGTGATATATTTACAGTGAGGGAGGTGGTTGAGTGAAGCCATATTTTTGTAATAATGTAATAATAATGTAATAATACCAGCTACAATTTGTTGAGCACTTTCATTGTGCTTGGCATCATTTTAAGTGCTTCATACATATTAACTTATTTAATCCATAGTTTATGATGCAGAAAAGAAGACACAGGAAAGTCTAAGTTCTTGCCCAGGTTTATACCGATAGTAACTTATCTGACGTCCAGCAAATTCTAACTAGAGTTCGATTTTGAACACCAGTAGTACGGCTCCAGAATTGATACCCTTGACCACCATGCTGCACGAACTCCCGAACTATCATATCAGACTCTTCAAATGTGGTCAGAAGAAAACATTCCAGACAGCGGAGGGACTTTAAACCAAGCTAGACGGGGATTAGCTGTTGAACGTATTGTGGATGCTAGATGAGAAGACTTACAGGAAACTGATAAATACCTTTAAATATTTGAATAACTATTAAGAAAAAGAAGAATTAGATTTTTTTCTCTCTGACTCCAAGGACAAAACCCAGACCAATGGTTGGCAGCTAGAGTGAGGCAGACGTTAGCTAAGGATGAGGAAGTCACTTTCCTCTAAAGACCAGCTTTTCAGGGGCGCCTGGGTGGCTCAGTCGGTTAAGCGTCCAACTTCGGCTCAGGTCATGATCTCACAGTCCATGAGTTCGAGCCCTGCGTCGGACTCTGTGCTGACAGCCTGGAGCCTGCTTCAGATTCTGTGCCTTCCTCTCTCTCTGACCCTCCCCCATTCATGCTCTGTCTCTCTCTGTCTCAAAAATAAATAAACATTAAAAAAAAAAAAAAAGACCAGCTTTTCAAAGACTGCTTGAAAAGAACCAGTTCCTTGGTATTGGAAGTATTTAAGAAGGAGCATGAATGCCAGTGGTAGGATTTAAATATCAGTCCGAAGGTTGCAGTAGGTGACCATTAAGGTTTAAAAATCTTGAGATGCTGGGATTGTATTCATCAGGCAAAATGCTTCTATTGTGAGAAGCACCCCTAAATTCCCTCGATTTTGGAATAGAAGGTCATCTGAAAAGGTCATTGTAGTCATGCCCTTGATTGCAAGTACATCTGTGTCCAAACCAATGGAAACAATTTAAAATATTTCTCTCCCCACTGCCACTCCCCTCTGCCTCCCTTTGGCAGCCTCCTAAGAGGAGCATCATGGGATCTTAGGCTTCTGAACATTTAGAATTAAATGGACAGTGAGAGATCACCGAGTGTGACTCTGTTCACAGAGCAGGGGACTGAGAACAGTGGCATGACCCTCTCAAGGTCACCCTGCTGGCTTGTGGCAGAGTGGGAACTAACCTCCAGCCCTCTAGATACTGAGTTCAGTTTGCTTTGCATCATACTACCCTACCATTCACGTTCCCTTTGGAAACCTCCTCCTTGCATCTGATGTAAATTTTTCACTGTGTGCTCTAATTCCAGTTTCCTACCGTCTCTACTAAGAGCAATGACTGTTGGCCTTTTTTCCTGGCAATAAAAGGTCTTTTGTCTTAGATAATGGAATGCTCTCAGTTAGCCGTATGTCATAGTCTCCTCTGCTGGGATGGGGCGATGTCCATTTCACACTGGCACTCCTCTGACATTAGAAAGAATTCTGAAGAATAAAAGGCAAAACTGGTGCTTACTGCTGTTTGCAGGCATTTCTCAAATACTTGTTTGAGACCAAGGACGAGGTCTGGTTCTCACATGCCTGTAGGGTTCATGCAGATGTCCTCTCTCTGGGGACAGACTGTTGTCTGTTTCATAACTGACTGAAGACATTGTTTCTAACCGGCAAAACTGTAGCGAGGTAGACAAGTCAGCGGGGTCCAAAACTTGAAATAGCAGCTTTGTCTAGACCAGTGCTTTCCCCCACTGCATTGTTCCTTACTTTCCATGAATTACATCGCCGTTCAGTTCCCCTTGAGCGGGGCTTTCTAAACATGCGTGCGCTGCCTCTTTGTATATAAATATAATTTAATATACCCATGCTTCCTCCTCTTCCCCCTCCTCCTGCTCATTATTAGATCAGTGTTCCCTGCGATATGTGAAGCCCAGGTGGCTATAACTCGGTGTAACCACAGGAGGGCAGGAGAGCCTAAAGAATGAAAAGAAAATGCACCTGAAAACAAACTCCTCTTTGTTCACACAGAGGCCAAATCGTCCAAGGATCTGCAAAACCTGGCAACTTTTAAGAACGATAGAGGAGTGTTATGCATTAAGTGGCCAGCCTGCTAGCTTGACCATCCGCAGTAAAAACAGAGGACTTTGGGGCTCATGGTTTACAAGCTGTGATCTTTGGCAAGTCAGTTAACCCTTCTAAAGGGTCTCGATTTTCTCCTCTGTAAAAAACGGGCTCACTGAGTTTGCCCATCGCCCGGGCTTACTGTGGGGCTTGCATCAAAGAGCACGGAAAAGCACGTGTCCCGGCTCCCTGCCAGCTTCCCTCAGCCCTTGGACCTCGATGGCCGATGCTCCGTGTTCTTCAATGCCAGATCCCACTCCTCCGAGAAGACTTCCAGATTTCCCCGATCCTGGGAGGCTGCCGTGTATCTCTATACCTGGCACTCCAGGAGGGGAGAGGTTAAAAAGATCTTTTTTTAACATTTATTTATTTATTGAGAGACAGAGAGAGACAGAGCAGGAGCAGGGGAGGTGCAGAGAAAGGGAGACACAGAATTGGAAGCAGGCTCCAGGCTCCGAGCTGGCAGCACGGAGCCGGACGTGGAGCTCGAACTCCCGAACCGTGAGATCATAACCTGGGCGGAGGTCGGTCGCCTAACGGACTGAGCCACCTCAGGAGTGGAGGAGTTTTAAGCATCTGTCTCTTCTCTTCTTCCCCTCCCTGCCTTTCTTCATTCATTTATGCAGTTTATTGAGCCAAGCACCAGGCAAGGCATTAGGGAGCACACGGTCCCTGCTGACCTGGGTTCACAAATTAAATAAGGTTTTGGTTATTAGCAAATGAAAGTGTCTGCCTAACAGCCGTGAGATTAACCATCACACCTGCCAAACTAGGAAATGCTAGTCTGAAGCTAAAGGACAAGGGAAGATGTACCTTGTTTGGCACATGTTGGGGTTCAAACAATTCTTGGCTGTCAGCATTAAGAAGACATTTAAGAAGAAATATAGAAAGTATACGCAGGGAGTTTTGTTAATCATTCGATTGGGAATGGGCAGGTGAAAGAGGTTTCAAAGTTATAATAGGGGTGCCTGGGTGGCTCGGTCGGTTGAGCGTCTGACTTTGGCTCGGGTCATGATCTCACGGATCGTGGGTTTGAGCCCCGCATCAGGCTCTGTGCTGACAGTTCACAGCCTGGAGCCTGCTTCGGATTCTGTGTCTCCCCCTCTCTCTCTGCCCTTCTCCTGCCCATACTCTGTGTCTTTCTCTCTCTCAAAAATAAATAAACATTAAAAAAATAAAAATAAATTATCAAAGTTATAATAAAATTCAGAAAGCCCAGAGAAGAGTGGAATCATACTATCCCAGCCATGCCAAGTGAAGGAGGGGGCAATAATGGCCAAGGGCTGAGATTTGGGGTCAGACGGGACCAGCTTCTTCATTGACCTATATGGGAGGGCAGGCAAGGAGGTACTTCACCTTTCTAAGCTCTAGCTTCCTATTTGAAAAATAAAGGGTTTCTGTGAATATTAAATAGGAGACTGTTGGCCAAAGGTTGAGGGCCATACCTGGCCCAGGAGAAGGCTCAGGGAATAGCGGCTGTCACAATGATTGTAATCATCCTTCTTTTTTGTGTTTGATTTCATCTTGTTCAAGTTCAATAACTTCCCACAGTGAGGACAAGTCTTGGAAGAGGTGCCTGGATGTTCCGGAAATTCTCCAGGGAAACAGCCATGCTTGTTTGGTCTGGGCACCTAACAAGGCAGCTCTGGGAGTCCTAGCCCAGCTGTGCCTCCCTGTGTCTGGGGGTGAGACTAGAGGATGGGGGTGGGGGTGGCCTAGTTGCCACCAACGTTGGGCGCCATTCCAATTTTTGTTAAAAATTCATTATGAGTCTGTCATCCATGACGTCATCTGAATAGATTAGCTCTTGCTTAAAATTGTATCTAGGGAGGTGAGACCATAAGCTGTTTTACTGGTTCACTGATGATCAGTTGGACCCGGGGAAGCAAAGGAAGAAACAATTTTTAGGTTTCAACACAGATTTTCATCACACTTCACATGTAGAACTGCAACAAAGAAGCCAGCCTTTAGAAATAACCATTATCGCAAATACACTGTGTGTCTGAGTCTTTGCAAGAGTCTCTGCTAGAATCATATGGATTCAGTGGTGCCTGGAGGTTAAATCCAACTTCAGAGTTGTGTTGTCACACTCTTCTGTGTGGCTGACACACCCTTAGGTGCATAGTAGCTTTCCAGGCAGGAGAGGGGACAGGGGAGGGGGGCTGACGTTTTCATACTCCTTGTAGGCTTCTTAGTGTGATTGTGGACTAGGGTTAGGCCTTCCAGGATGAAATTTCCAGACGACTGGAAGTTGTGTGTCAGTGGCTAATAACACGAGTTATTCTCAAGAAGTAGAGAAAACATCCTTGAGGCTTTCATTGGAATTTTCCAACATATGGCGAAACTGGGTGTGTTACTCTCGTCTTCAATAAAGAATCAGCTTTCCCTTGGCCAGAGGTCTTGCATGGAGGAGGCTAAAAGCCTTGTTCTCTTGGGGAAGACTGATTGAGTCAGATTCTGAGGAGCCAGAACGAGGAATCCAGCTAAGCCTGGACAAGATTGTGTCCCCAGGGAGGAACTGGAGGGAGAGGGAGGGATCGAGGAGGGAGACCCAGACAGTGGCAAAGTTAACTTCTTATTTACTCCTGAATCTCGAGTTTAAATTTATCACCGAATGATGCATTTGCACCAAATGACAGGCATGTGACAACTCAGAAAACTGTATAAAAAGAAACCTTTGTGATGATCTGAATGGAAGAAAGGGTCACAAGTGTTAAATCATCACATGGCACCTGGTGGTGCAGTCCCAAGATATTAAAATAACCTGTGCTGAAGGTTCACTCATGACTTCATTTCAGCAAAATGACATTGCGAGGCACAAATCAGTGAAACTGACTTGAATTTCGTGGTTATTTTTTTTTAGTTTTATTTATATTTAAAGTTTAAGGTTTATTTTAGTTTGTAGTTATATATCAGTGTTTATATATATTTACATATAAATATATATTTATATTTATTTTTGTATAATAAAAATAATTTGTCAACACTAGGAAACTACAAGTTTGTTTTTAGGAGTTTGTATATTACTAGTGTGTCACCAACACAGGATTAAAGGAGATTTAAGGATGCTTTTCTGCATCAGGATTCAGTTAGGGAGGGAGAACCACCACCCCCATGCGTGAGATGAAGCAGCCTTTTATTTTACTTTTTGAAGGGATTTGAAGGGAACTTGCATGCCTGTGGGAGCTGGCGCAGGGGTCTATGGACCGCTGTCGTCTCTGTGTCTGGTCTGACGGCAAACCTATGGTTCTACAGAGCTGGAAGCGGGGGGGAAAGCAGCTGGCCAAGAAATAGCACAGTAGAACAAAGGCCACTGCAGCCAGCAAGGAACACCTTGAACTCACGGCTGTTTCCTATCACCTGCAAACTGGAACAAACCAGCATGACCCGTGGAACGAGCCGGACGCTTCACCCCAGAGCTGCATACGGGGTGGGAGGAAACTCAAGCTGCAGATCTGGTGGAAGCTAGACGACCTGCAGGTGTGGCCCCCACCCCCGGCCTGTAGGATGAGCCTGTAGCTCCCTACAGCCGTGCCCGGCACCTACACCAACTTTCAGAACATCACGGCCAAGAATTTACTTCTGCCTTCTGAATCCCAGGCAAATTTCCCTTGAGAGATCAACCCTAACCTGCACCATAGTGAGGGGGGAATTCTGGGAAACTTAGTTCCAGACTAGCTGAGTCGATACAGTACAAAGTCATCACAATAATTAAGTTTCAGACGTTCTCGGAATGAACTTGGAAGTAGAATCTACCATCTGGTGTATATTTGGTAAGTTATTATTATCTTAAAATCATTTTTAAAATTGAGGTAGATATAGATATAGATATATATTTGAGCGAGCACGAGAGAGAGAGAGAGAGAGAGAGAGAGACAGCAAGCAGGGGCAGGGAGGGGCAGAGGGAGAGAGAGAATCTCAAGCAGGCTCCATGATCCGCCTGACTCGGTGCTTGATTCCAAGACCCCGGGATCGTAGACTCTGGGATGGTAGCCTGAGCCTACATCAAGAGTCAGATGCTCAACCGACTGAGCCACCCAGGCGCCCCCTCCGAAATTGAGGTATGATTGACATGCAACATCATATTAGTTTCAGGTTTGCAACATAATGGTTTGATGTTTGCATATATTACAAAATGATGGCAAGTCCAGTCAACATTCATCACCATATATACTTAACAGAATTTTTTTCTGATGATGAGACCTTTTAAGATCTATTCTGGTAGCAAGTTTCAAATATGCAATGCAGTATTATTAATTATAGTCACTGTGCTGTACATTACACCCCCATGACTTACTTATTTTATAACTGGAAGTTTGTACCTTTTGACCCCCTTCACCCATTTTGCCCATCCTCCCACACCCCCACCCCTGGCAACCACCAATCTGTTCTCTGTATCTATTAGCTACCCCCCCAACCCCAGATTCCACATATAATGAGACCATAAGGTATTTATCTTTGTCTGTCTGATTTATTTCACTTAGCATAACACCCTCAAGTTTCATCCATGTTGTCACAAATAACAATTTTTTATTCATTTTTTAAAAGTTTATTTATTTATTTTGAGAGAGAGAGAGAGAGAGAGAGAGAGAGAATCCCACGCAGGCTCTGTACTGTCAGTGTGGAATCCAATGCGGGGATCGCACTCATGAACCACGAGATCATGACTTGAGCCAAAATCAAGAGTCAGATGCTTCATTGACTGAGCCACCCTGATGCCCCTATTTCATTTTCTTTATGACTGAATAATATTCCATTGTGTGTATGTGTATCTATTTATCTAGTGATATATCTACCTATCTATATGATGGCATATCTAGATAGGTGTATATAATGATGTGTATATACCGATTTATGTACCTGTTGGCTATGTGTATGCCTTCTTTGGAAAAAGCATCTGTTCAGATCCTCTGCCCATTAAAAATTATTTTTTCTAACATTTATTTATTTTGGAGAGAGAGAGAGACAGAGTGTGAGCAGGGGAGTGGCAGAGACAGAGAGAGACAGAATCTGAAGCTGGCTCCAGGCTCTGAGCTGTCAGCACAGAGCCCGACGCGGGGCTTTGACCTACAAACCATGCCATCACGACTTGAGCTGAAGTCGGACACTTAACTGACTGAGCCACCCAGGCGCCCCTCCTCTGACCATTTTAAAATCAGATTTTTTTTTTTTTTGCTATTGGATTGTATGAGTTCTTTATATATTTTGGATATTAACCCCTTATCAAATATGTGATTTGCAAATATTTCCTCCCATTCAGTAGGTTGCCTCTTCATTTTCTCAATGGTTTTCTTCGCTGTGCAGAAGCTTTTTAGTTTGATGTAGTTTCTCTTACTTATTTTCTCTTTTGTTGGCTTTCCTTTTGGTGTCAAATCCAAAAAACCATCGCCAAGACCAATGTAAAGGAAATTCCTGCCTATCTTTTCTTCTAGAAGTTGCAACGAATTATTATTGAATGAGTAAATGACTTAAACAATGATACTGAGCTTTCGTCTATAACATTTTGGTGATCTCAATTTGGCGTTTAACACAGGGTGTGGAACATGCGTGGTGCTCAGTGAATATTTATTGGATAAGTTACTGAATGGTGTGGCAGGAAGAACAAAGGACTGCCAACAAAGGACTTCCGACAGGAAGAACCAAGAACTGCTTCCGGGGTGGTACCAGTTGTGCTACTAGTTAGCTATGGGAGACTGGGTTAATCACTCCAGCCCTGTGGCCTCCATTTGGTGTAAGGGGGTCAGATGAAACCGTCTCTAAGTAAGCTTTTTGATCAGAAATTTTGTAGTTCTGTGAGTTGATTAGATTGCTTTCCAAACCAGGTACTTGATACATGGAATGGGAGTCCCAGAGTGTGAGGGATCCTTACAAAAGGAGGGCTGGATTCCAGAGCCGAGCGTCCTGGAATCCAGCAGTTTGTCTGAGGACCTACCTAGAGGATAGTTGGTGGAAGGAGGAAAGACAGGTGCAGAAAGGGGGATCACAAGAGTGCTCTCAGCCAACTTTGCCTGCTTGCAAATTGTGCCTCGGGCTGGCTTTGCCTCAGTTTGAGTCTGGTTTCTTAGCCCCGTCAGTTTTTCTCCTGAGCTTATTCTCTTCTTGCAGCAAAGTTCTTGGTCCCATAGCGAGGGGCAGGTGTCATCTTAAATACACAGGCTCATGCCTTGAAAAGCCTTCTCTCTCTCCTTAGGCACCAATTTCTAAAAACTGCCCCGATCCTGCCAGCCCTTCTCATACACATGCTGTTTGTACTGAACTTGGCTGGTGGCTCCAATTTTGAGGACTTGATGAAAACAGGGTGGGAAGTCCTTTATTACAATTTCTTGTGTCCTTTCTTTAAGCAGCTGTTGTTTTCTTTCTAAATATATAAGGTGCAATTTGTCATTTTTGAGCACAAAGACAAGAAAAATCTCTAGCTTGGGCCATGGTAAATGATAAAAACCATGCAAACTCACTTCTGTGTCAGAGGAAGCAATTATTTTGCTGGGCACATCCCTGCCTGGTCACATCCCAAGTAGAGGTATGAGGTCCAATTCAAGCTAAATTTAAAATTTTTTATTTGATGTTTATTTATTTTTGAGAGAGAGAGAGGCAGAGCATGGGTGGGGGAAGTGAAGAGAGAGAGGGAGACACAGAATCTGAAGCAGGCTGCAGGCCCTGAGCTGTCAGCACAGAGCCCCATGTGGGGCTCGAACCCACGAACTGTGAAATCATGATCTGAGCTGAAGTCAGACGCTCAACTGACTGAGCCACCCAGGCGCCCCAGTTCAAGCTAAATTTTATAGTTTATCTAGAACTTAAAGTCAACTCTCAGCTGTTTACTTAGTGGCTACTATGTTGTTGGGCTAAAAAGGTGCTAGGGGAATCCTGAACATAACACTTTTAAAGAATGAACCATCTTTTTGGAAATAGAGCCAACACATGAACAATGAGGAAACTAACATACATGATAGGTGGCTTATAATCCTGATGGGGCTTTAGGAAAAAGCTTTCCAAATCTAAGTGACTTGCAAGAGAAATTTTCTTGTGGGTGTTGGGTGCAGAACTGGGCTTTCAGGAACTGTTAGAAAAGAGGAATAGCGCTCTAATCTGGACACGGGGGTGACCAGTGGAAGTGGGAACAGCCCCAACGGACGGCAGGAGGTAAAGAAAAGGGGAAGAAATGCTGCATAGCTGTCTAAGAGGACTTCCGTGCGCTTTCAAATTCATCTTTCCTTGATATTTCTGGACCCTTCCAAGGCAAGATGCTGGAATAGAGTTTTAGGAGCTCCCCGACACAATCTCAGATTAGGGATACGAGCCTCCGTTCTTGGAAAATATTTTTAAAGAATTATTGTCCGCGATAACCCGTTTGGATTCCTGGGCCTAGAGCCACATTCCTAGAGCAGGGACTCTTGTTTCTTGCCTCCATCCCTTTCTGACATTTCAGCTTCTGTCGGCTGTGGCTCTAAAGGGACTTTGCAGGTGGCAGGACTAAAAAAAAAAAAAAAAAAAAAAAAAATAGCCTTTCTCCCCCATAAAATACCTCCTTAATTTATGACTTTCCATCATCTCGTGCAGCTTTCCAAAAAATGAAACACGCACATAAAGACAAACTACAGTCAATATGCCGAGCGGGCCAGAGAGAGACGAGCCTCTTGATCATTAACCGAGGCTCAGCGGAGGAATTAAGTTGTTTGATTCGTTGCTCCAGGCCTGGTGAAATAGGTAGTATTTCATTTCAATCCTTAGTGGGTTTCGGGCTGCCAATATCTGGGCTTTGAAGTGGTTTCACCCTCTGTGATGTAACCGGATCCACTGAAGAGGCTGTTTCTTTCTCATGCTCCCTTGTGCCCACACTAGTCACCGATGGTTTGCCAGCCCGTGAACTGGATCCGACTGTCCCTCTGGTGTCCGGCGATTCCCCCCCGAGGTCTATATTTCCTACTCTAGATAACTGGAGAGACGCAGAGGACAGCACGCCGCTTGTACGTGGGTGCTTGTGTGGTTGAGGGGGGAGGTGCTGAGGTGGGGCCAAGTGCTGTGAGTTTCAGCTGCCGAATTTCACTCTGATTTCAGAGTGACTGTACTAACTCTTTTCTTTTTTTTCTTGGAGGGGGGTTGTGTATCCACACAGGCATGAGACTTGTTGGCTCTTTAGTTTCCATGGAGGACAGTAGCCCTACCCTTTTCCTGGTTGATTGTTGAAGGAAATCAGTATTTCATTCATCAGTATCATGAACTGTCTGCACTCCAGGCTGTCTCCAGAAGTTATAAACCTGAACTCTCTCTTGTCCCATCTTTTTCCGTGGCCAGTTGTGAGGAAAAGTTTTTACTGAGGATTTTCTGAAAGACAGAATCAGGCTTTCCACGATCTCACTTTACTTTTGCGTAAAACCACACTACCAGAAAGCTGTGTGCTTGGGATGTGTTTTGGCCTCTTGCAAAAGATGCTGTCACTGAATTTCACCAAGAGGTTGTCTCCAGCCTCTACCGACAGGTGATACTGGGAAAGCCATGCGAAACACATTTTATTTCTTGTAAGGAAGTTTTGGAAAATGTTATCTTACGTCATACATTGCCCTTTCTATCTGGATAACAGCAACACAGCAAACGAGTGTAGAGATGATTCTCTGATGTCTCAGCATTAGGGAAAATGTGCTTCTCCTGAGCTGGGGTTTCTTGGGAAAACAATTTCATAGTAGGTATAAGTACAATCTCATTGGATTGAGCCCTGCTGGCTGGAAATTTTTTGTAGCTTGTACATGTGATTTTGATGTCAAAGTGACCATGGCGTATCTTGGAACTTATGCTCATGATGCATTCTTTTGCAATATTTTGTCAAAAAGCCTTCAGCGGGTTTAAAATCATGGCCTCAACTTACTGCAGCTGACCTATAGATGCTCGTTGGTTTTGTAGCATATAAAAATTAAACGGTATTTATTTGAAAACGTTTTGCAATTTGGAGGTTATAGTGTGTTTCTTCTGCTATCAACCCAAATTATTTTTTCTGGAGCTCTTCACACTAGGTGGCAGGAGTGGCTCGTAGAGGAGTTTAATTCCCTGACCAAGAACTTTGATCGCATCTGGGGAGGCAGGCAGGGGGGCGGCGAAAGGGCAGTTATTTACAGTGGATTCTGGCGTGTCCTACTCTGCTGAAGCGAGTGTCTGCGTGGCTTGGGAGATGGTCTGATTCTAAGCGTGTGGCCCCACACATGTTCTTTCTGCCTCCACTTTTGTGCCAGAGAGAGACGGAGAGATAGAGAAAGAGACGGAGGGAGGGAAGGAGAGGGGGGAGGGAAAGAGAGAGAGAGTGAGAGAGAAAGAAAGGGAGAGAAAGAGGATGTTGGGAGAGAGAGAAGGAGGAAGGGAGGTGGGGGCAAAGAGAAAGAGCACGTTCTTTATTCCTTTTATGAAAATAACCAACATCTCATTTAATAAATAACAAGAGAGATGAGAAGTTGGGATCCTTCCTGGGATGAACCAGCGGTCTCTGTCATGTGCTGATGTAACTCTCCACAGTGTTGACAGGTGCCAGGTTAGCAGCGTTCCTGCTTGGAATTCTGCTCATATATTGCTTTCGGATTATTTCAGGTTATTCAGTCAATGTGGAGAGGTGGCCCGAGAAATGGACAGTGGGTCACACAGCCTCCTTCCTAGACTTGGCTTTGTGTCGGGCAAGTCACTGAGTCACCTTAATACTAAGTTCCGTCACCAACGAAATGGAGAGGATACTAGTCCTTATTTCATAGTGCGGTTTTGAGAATTAAAGGAAATAATACCTGTGAAGTGTTTGTGGGAAGTGTATATGTCAGTTGACATTGTTTTTTTGATCTGGGGCAAATCAAATTCTGGGAACCTCCGTTTCAAAACCAATAAAATGATAGCTTTGAATAATATGACTTCCAAAGTGTTTCCTAGCCCCCAAAGTTGAAAATTTGTGTACTCTGTGTGCAGCATTTATGTCATTTTTATGTCACTCATGTGGTCTTGCATATGGTCGGACACACAACAGTTAATTGTGTCCTTAATAAATGCTTTTTGAATTCTAGATGAATAGGAAATAGACTCTTCTAATGTGATTGATTTTACATGTAAGAAGATGAGTAAGGCATAAATAATATATTCTATTTTTTCCCTCTTGGTAATTCATTTAATCATTACTTTTAAAATAATGGGCATATAGGGACCAAATCCTTACTGCGGACCAGGAACTGAGTGAGAATCCACGAGGCACAGAAAGCTAAGATAGAACATGATTCCTGTCCTCAAACACCTGAGCTCTGGGTGAGGCCACACACTGTAAAATGGTGCCCCAAGATTGGGATCTATACAGGATCCCATTGGAGTACAGGGTGAACGTGTTTGTTTTATCAGGGAATTGCAAGCCATCTGGGGTAGCTGGTACTGAGAGGACTTATGGGGAGTGGTAGGAGATGGGGTTCCTCAAAATGTTTTCTAGGTCTGGGTGTGCCTCGTCTATCAGAACAGCCACGTTGGAAGTTTAAATGTGTGTAAAATGCTGTATCTTTAATTGATGGAAACAGAGTACTGGTTTTATATTAACAATTTGTTCTAAAAATTCTCTATAATAGGAATGATAACAGGAACATTATATTTTGTATAATTGTACTATATTTTAGTTTATAATACTTTTGACATTAACTTATTGGTTAATCATAATAATAGTTCCTTCCATGTAATGAGCCCATACTACTTTCTAGGTATTGCATCTGGCACCTGACACAGGGTACTTTATTTATTCCTAATTAGAACCCTTTGTATCAGGGACCCAAGTTTACCACTATGGGGTGCCAAGATGGGGAGAAGCAGATTAAGCTCTGTGAGGTCAAAGAACATTACATTTTTTTTTTTTTAATTTTTGAGAGAGAGAGAGAGAGAGAGAGAGAGAGTGTGTGTGTGTGTGTGTGTGTGAGCAGGGGAGGGACAGAGAAAGAGGGAGACACAGAATCTGAAATAGGCTCCAGGCTCTGAGCTGTCAGCAAAGAGCCCAATGTGGGGCTCGAACTCACAAACTGCGAGATCCTGACCTGAGCCCAACTCGGACGCCTAACCGACTGAGCCACCCATGCGCCCTGGTCAAAGAAGATCTCTAATCCATCTATCCATTATATCTCTAGCATCTGGCATGGTGCCTGGTACACAGCAGGAATTTAAGTGACATCTAACTAACTAAATGAAATGACTTGACCAGGGTGGTATCACTAGTAAGTGCTGGGGTCAACACAAAGGTACTTGATTTTGACAACTTAGATTTAATATAATCATGGCTGGAAAAAGTCTATTTTCTATAATGTAGAAGAGAATCAAGCTCAACATATGTCTTTTTGGCCAAAGATCCTTTCTAGAAAAGAATAGGCTCTTGGTAATAATTTGATTTTCATTTCTCAAGGAGGTTGAGTCTTTGGTGAGACAGTCTTCAGCGGTATGTAAGACGGTCAAGACCCTTTACCCCTTTCTCACTGACATGGATGTGATGAGAAAAGCAAATAGGATGAAATGTGAAACACATCATTCCTGCTTCCCTTTTCTTCTCTTATAGCTAAGTCTCTGTGACCTTTTACCTTTCATTTGTGTTGGATTCTGGCTCAAAAGGATTCAGGGAGACTAATATTTGCTGTAGCAGTGAGACATGAAGAAGCTCCAAAGGTAGAAATAAATGTAGCATGTTTCTAAGAAATCTTTCTTTTCATTCTTAGTTTGACCAAACAGCCTCTAGCTGAAGATGTTCTATTATTTTTTCAGCTGTTGGCCTTGGAAGTAATTTTAATTGAGGCCAGGTCATCAAGAATTTTGGGAAAATGTACCTATCGAAAGAACATTTTTTGGGACTTTTCAGTTTACTCTTTTTAAAAATAATAATTTTCTTCCTAATGGACTTGATTGAATAATTCAGGAAACAGTTATTGATTGCTTACTATATGTGAAGTCCTGTGTTGGGTGCTGGGGGTACAAAGATGACAAGACACAGCTCTTGCTTTCAAGGATGAGGTGGAAATAGAATCGGAGGCAGATCATTGTTGTACTTGCCGTGTGCAAGATCCTCAGTGGGGCGGCGGGGAACATGCAAACGCCTATGAGTGTACAAAAGAGGTGAGAACAGAGGCCACAGATAACTTCCCATCACTGGTGACTTGAGGCCAGGAGAGTGCTAGAGACTGAATTTGTCCTCAGAGTTCATATGTTGAGATCCTAACGCCTAATGTAATGGAATTAGGAAGTGGGAACTTTGGTAGCTGACTAGTTTATGATAAGAGCAGAGCCCTCCTGCATGGGAGTAGTGCCCTTATAAAAGAGACCCAAAAGGGCTCTCTTACCCTTTCACCTAGGTAAGAATACACATGGGAAGTCGGTAGTCTACAACCCAGAAGGGGGTCTTCACTAGAACTTGACTGTGACGGCACCCTGATCTTGGACTTCTCAGCCTCCAGAACTATAAGAAGTAAATTTCTGTTGTTGACAAGCCACCCGGTCTGTGTCAATACATTATAGCCACTTGAACTAAGACAGAGAAAGTAAAGGAGAAGGGAAGGTCTTCCTGGAGGGGCAAGTTCACCTGCTGGGTATGAACGGTGAAGGGTCCCCCAGCTCCCTGGCAGCAATCTAATACTTCCCACCTCATCACTTTGATGACCAACAGCTCCCAGATTTTAGAACCAGATTTATCACTGTATTATTATGGTTTGTTTTATATTTACCAGCTGAAAGGGGCCAAATGGAATTGACCTAGATGGTCCTCAGGTGGAGAAGCTGAAACTCTCTTCTTACTCCAAGGGCAGCTCATTGATGTGTGCGCCTCCCATGTTGTCCTCAGACCGGGCTCTGAGGAGCTGATTTGTCTTGGGTCATTTATCTTGAGTCCGCAATATTGTTCATGGCTCCCACAGTCTCTTCTTCCCTTTTATTCTCTCCCTGTTTCTATTCTGTTGTTCAACCCATACTGATATTATCCCCAATTTCTTCTAAGAAATGTGGCACAAAGGTTAATGCAAACCTGAGTACAAAGACTTTGGGGCAGAACTTTTGAGTATTTCCGTCTATCATTAGAGGCTGAAGGATCCCTGGAGATCCAGAGACTTGGTAACACGTTCAGTAATCTGACCGACTCTGCTCTTGGGTCCTGATTTCAGCTGAGTTTACCAGTTGGAATCCATGATCATCAACATGTTAGACCAGTGTTGAGTCTGAGAACACCAGCATAAGTTTGCCTCGTGATTAGACACCAAGGGCAGGTAGCAGTCATTGAGAAACCCTGAAATGGCAAAGTTAGGGAACTGGGTTTTGAAAATGAGTCACCCAAACATTTTCTTTCCAAACATCTGCAGGTTGTTAGCCTGATTTATTTTGAATTAAAAAATCTTTTTGAGCTGGCTGACAGCTTATTTTAATTCCCAGCTGTTAAAATGTTTCAGCAATTGGAATTAGGGGCTGTGCCATTGCTTTTGATGTGGTGGGAAGCAGTTCAGCACTCAGGTACACCTGGGGGACCTGCCCCTTCTCATCATGGTCCTTCAGTTTTATTCCTTCTGTTTAAGAGCTTGGTGCTTTGAGCTCTTTGTTTACGATCTAATTGCTTGGGTCTTATAGCCCTGGTGGCCAAGGGAGTTTAGCTCATATTCCAGGCTGTGGTGGCTTTTATCCAGCACCTAGCACTTTGTGGCTGCCTTAGATTCTTTCTGGAACAAGTTTGGGGAATAAGCAAATACATACATAAGTTTATATTTAATTGACATTGCCTCTTCCTCTCCCCAAATATGCTGAAATAAATTTGCTACTCACAGTCATGGTTCTGATAAATGTTTTTAAGATTTTTTCTGTAGATTGTTGGCTTGGTAAGGGCTTTTGACTTGTTCCCCACTTTTCTGTGGTTGTGGGTGAACACCTCTTATTTTTACTGTGATTTTGGAGAGGGAAACCTGGCGACTCAGTCTCCTCTCTCCAGTTCCTACCCAGCACAAACAGGGACACCACCACCACTATCTACTACTCCCATCACCATTTATTACTACCATCAGCACCAAAAAGCCATTCCTTGGCACTCTGAACTCTCCCAGCATAACATCCTATTATTCATATTATTTTTATTGTCAAATTCCGCACCCCCCGCCCCAAATTATCTATACTAGCTAGCTACTTACACCTCTTTAGCTCACTGTTATGTCTCTTTTTTTTTTTTTTTTTTTTTTGCCATATCCATTGTGGCTTATTTCCACCACTCTGTTGGGACTGGGCTCTCAAAGGTCATCCATAGCTATTTAATTGAGAGTCAGTCCTCTTGTTAACTTCTTCACTTATTATCTGACCTCTGTGTACCTGTGTGAAGGGAAACTTTGAGACCAAAAACTAGAATGACAGAGTGGAACATTTAAATACTAGAGTAGGGGTTTGGGGCTTTATTCAGTAGGCATTGGGCGATCCAATCCTGCTTTTAATCTGTGTGAAACTGAGCAGTGAGTAGATTTATCCAAAAATGAGGAAATGGGTAGAATATTGTCACAATAGTCTAGGTGGAGAAAGGTACTGAGGGTATAAATGAGAATAATGATACAGAGAATTGAATGTTAAGCAGGTTGGAGAGATATTGAAAGAGTCTAATAGAGACGATTAAAGGTTGATGAAAATACGTGGAGGGAAAGCCGAAGAGAGCCATAGCCTTTCTTACTTGTGTCCCTCATTTTTGACCTTCACGTTTTTACTCATATTCTCTCTTTCTATAATGTCCTTTCTCAGTCATCTCATCTCTGTTTGTTGAACTTCACTCTTCTTATCTCTGAAACTATCATTTTTATGAACTCTTTCTTTATCACCCCAGGGGGATATTACCTCTAATTTCTAAGGATTCTGTAGTACTTTATATATCTTGACTTTTATCTCATTGTCTTAGCATGACAATCTCCTCAGTCTGCTTTTAGGCAGATGGCATGTGGTTAAGGGTGTGACATAGGCATAGGAACGAGGAAAGTGAAAAGGACTGTCGGTAAGTATAAGGTTATGTGGTCTAATGACCAAGGTGAAATTGCAACCTTCATTTCATGGGTGGTGTGGATGTGGATTTCTATCATGTTTTTACTCTTTTTATTTTTCACTTGTGACAGAGTTTTACAGTTTGGTTCTCAGGAGCTTACGTTAGAATAGAATGAACAGGAGGCACTTATCCTTTGGCAAATATTACTCACGCTTTCCACATCTCTCCATGAACTGGAAGAGGGTGCTGATTCTTCTTCCTGGAAATTAAAAAAAAATTTCTGCTTGTGATTTTACGTTCAACAATTCACTTCTATTATCTCCTGAGAATCTTTCTGAAGAATTTACTCTCCTGTGGCTGAATGCAGCATAATTGGTTTTCTAGAAAGATGCATTCAGACCCAACAAAACAATATTTTTTCCCCAGTAGTCTTTTCTTTCTCTAAAGAACTTCGTGTTTGGACTCTTTAGAAAAATGCAATATTGAGTGTTTGAGTAATACATTGAGGCAAATGAATATTTTCTGCGTCTACCCTTTTATTTTCAATGTGACTAAACTTTGAGAGTCATTTCAAAAGCGTAGGGCAATATTTCTAGTTGGATTCTCCCAGAGGCAGTTGAAATGGGAATGAGTTACAGGGGTGCTTGTTAAATGACACATTATGACACATCCACACATTAAGAGGATGACTGGCTTTCTGTTTTTCCTCTTTCTCTCCATTAATACGTAAGCTGCTTTTGCCTCTTTCCAATAGTGACTACGATGTTTTTGTCTCATCCCTTTTTTTCACATGACAGATAGGGTTTCACAGAATTTATTAAAAATGCAAATTTTGGTGCAAAACGCTAATTTCAGAACCGTCTTCAAAGATTCTGTTCAGGAGTTCAGGGCTGGAGTCCCATTTGCAATATCCACCCCCACCACCGCATCTTCCCTAGGGGACTTGGACGCAATGGACCACGCTCTGGGAAACACAGGAGCGGGCCAACTAACTGAGCATCGCCTTTCACCGCACGGTCAGTCGGCAGTGGCCATGGCTGACGGGGGAACAACCACTACATTTAGATCTGTAAGTTCTTTCTAACCCATCTCTTCTGAAGAGAAATTATAGGGCATATATCCAGTTACAGCTCAGTACCTATGAACCGAGAGGATTCTCTCGAGTTACCTGCCCTCGTCGCTTTTAACCTCTTGTTCTTGGGTTGTGACTATCTTTTTTACCTCAGGGAATCTTCAGATAGCCTTTTAAAAAAACATTCTAAAGAGTAAATTAAATGTAAAGAGTATTTTGGGGCACCTGGGTGGCTCATGTCGGTTGACATTCAACTCTTGATTTCAGCTCAGGTCGTGATCTCATGCTTTGTGAGTTCGAGCCCTGCTTTGGGCTCTGTGCTGACAGTGCAGAGCCTGCTGGAGATTTTCTGTCTCCGACTCTCTCTCTCTGCCCCTTCCCTGCTCTCTCTCTCTTTCTCTCAAAATAAATAAACATAAAAACACTTATTAAAAGTAAGGAGTATTTCACATGGTATGTGGGCATCAGTGAAGAATTTGGACTTAAATGACCCTGAAATTCTACAATTCAATAAATGTTCTCTATAATATTATATTCTATACTGTATAAAAATATGTTAAAATGACATATTAAAATACAGTAGGACGTCTTTCTCTGAGAGAATGTGCAGCTAAAGTTATGAATATATTTCTCGTCTCTTTCCAGACTTCCCTTTACCTTTTTTGTGTGAAATAACTTGCCTTTGTAATTTACCTTGTTATGATCTTGGTGCATAAATGTTACAACGATTATGGGTACCTGGGCTGGCTATTGGCGTTTTTTGTTAACTTATAAAGGAAACCGAGACAAAGTCAAAATGTCGGAACCAGTTTAATGATGGGATCCCAGTTATGGCTGTATGTACATCAAAGACACAGGGAACTAGGTGCTATTCATTAGGACACTCCATCAAGTGTGTTAAATAGCTACTGTCATTTCATCCCCCCCTCCCCCCCCCCATTTTACAGAGCAGACAGCAGAGACTCTGTGACTAACCTGCCCTGACCACCTTGCCTGCCTTGACCACCAGTGTCAGAGGCAAAACGTGGAACTCGGGCTTACCTGACGTCGAAATTTGTCCTTCTCCCAGCCTACTGTGCCGCTCTGATGCTTAATTCAGTTTAGGGATACCAAGTGAATCAACGTAGATTTTGTTCTGATTCTGGCCAGGAGCAGACTCTTTTATAAAGTTACCAGCAGCTGATTGCCAGTGGCCACGCACAGCTCATGGTTTCTAGGGTGGCAGGTATGTAACACTGGAGAGTGGGACAAAATCAAGACAGAGCAGAAGTAGCTATTTGAAGGGTTTCAAAGCCCTTGCCCGACACTTGCCTCCTGGGACCGTTTTGATCTCGCTCCTTTTCTGTCACCCCTTTCTTTTCAAGACTTAACTCACCCCAGCCCTAACCCTTCCTGCTGGTGGGTGCCCCATTCACAAGGGAGCAGATACCAGATGGGAGAAGTTGAAGAGACAGTTGTTGGGCGATTGTTCTTATGAGTTATGTCCTTGGGCTCTTGGTTGGAGGGCTCCGATCTGAAAGCTTGCTTCAAATCCACTGAGAAAGTAGCATGATTTAAGTGGTGGCCTGGAGAGGGCTGGGGGGGGGGGGCTGACAGTGAGGACTAATTTGTTCTTTAAGTTTATCTAATGGTTTGCAAGGGTGGAAATATCTGCTGGAGAGATGTGATGGATTCTCCTAGGAAACTGACTTCACCAGATAATTCTTTAGAAACTGTTTTCAGAAGCGAGACAAGTGGTGTGAATCTGCTGACACAGGGAATCAGCTCTGTGTCTGGGACCGGGTCACAGACCCCGAGGCGTGCCTGTCGCGATACAACGGGGATGATTTTTCAGAGGGCAAGCGCTCACGCTGAGTGACTTTCAAAGCTGTTCCAGGGCATTTCTCAGGCTTTTCAACTCTGGATACTCTTTCCCACGGTGCAAGGGCCAAGAGAAGGGATCCTGGGCTCTCTTCCCTGGCCCCCAGGATGGGAATTCAGGGGGAAAAGGTCACCTATTCTCATGCCACAAAAGAAAACGTATTCATCAGTTTTTGAGCAAAGGAGCTTCAGTCTGCAAATAGGGGAATTGCTAAGAGCTCATGAGCTCTCTTCCCCAAGCTGGTGCTGTAATGGGGGCGAAGGGGGCGCGGATGGTGTTGTCCTCCTTCAGGTGAGAAGGGAGTGTTCTGGACTTCTCTTGATAAAACCCCTTCCAATTCCAGTAAAAACATGCGCTCCAAAGCCATCATCTTTTCTGTTTTTTTTTTTTAACTATTTACTGGAGGGATTCTGAGAGAGAGAGAGAGAGAGAGAGAGAGAGAGAGAGAGAGCACACAAACAGCTAAAGTGGCTTCGCGGTCACTTCTCCGATTGCTTTTCTTGCTGGAGAATATTTCACATTACAGGATTTTCCTTCTCCTCTGTGCTGTTGATCCACCCAAGATCTTCACATCTTCCCCAACACAGATTAAAGATGACACAGGGTGGGGGAAAAAACAGGAGGAAATTGCGTTTGAAAGTTTTGTTCCATTTGTATGACCAGCAATGAAAACTCTTTGTGGTCCCCACCCCAGATTGTAGCAGCAGGGCCCCGAGGCTGCCCGGCTATGAATTCATTTCCAGTCCAGCCAGCTAAGACAACGCTCATATGAATTAATGGGCCTTGCTGGACCTCGCCTCCCTCTACTCACCTCGCTGAGCCCAGCCCCAGTCTGCAGTGGCTGCACATAGGAGCACACATCACTCCCGCCCTTGACCTGAAGGGCACACCGAACTTGGTGCATGCATGAACCATGCTGCACCCTGTTTGGGACACGGGAACAAAGCTAGCCGTGTGCTCTTGGAGGACAGAGGACCTGAGGCGGCTCCCTTGGCCCAGTGAGGGAGTCTCCCTTCTTACCCCGCATCTGCCCATCCTTCTGGAATCTGTAGTGTGGCTTCGATCTGGCCTCTTGGGAGAGGTGAAATACGGCTTCGCTTTGGAACAGCTGAGGTTTGCTCATGGCAGCAGAGGGGCTGGAGTCTTAAGCCTATGATGTGGCCGAGGCCAGCATTTCTTAGTAATGAGTCTTGCAGACATATCCCGGGAGAGGAAGTTAGATTAGGGCAAGGCAAGTGAATGAGATTGTTTAAAGGCTGCAAGGAGATTAAAAAAAAAAAAAAGCAATTCCTCCTCGGTTAGGGTTGTGATGTTCTCTCTCTTGGGTGAATGCGCAGGCAGTGTGGGGTTAGGGCTCTCAGCCTAGACCTGGAGATTTCATGTCAGGGGAAATGAGGATGGTGGGAGTGGGGGTGGGAGGGATGGGGGAGGACTGTGTAGGAGCTGGATTATGGATTGTGAGCAATTTGCCGCTTTCCACGGAGCCTCCTGGGGCCAGCCTTCCTCACCTCCCATAACTGCGAATTACTCTGGTGCCTGAGCCGCCTCCTGGATTTAGCGTCTGCTGTACGTTGGAGAGACTGCAGGGCTGGTGTTCACACCTGGGGCGGGGGAGCAGGGGCAGAAAAATGCCTTGTACCCAGCAGTCACTCTGTAATTAGTTACTGAGTGACTAAATGAAAAAGCTATTTTATGAGCCACTCTTTGACAGTCTATTGCCCCAGCGGAGTTGAAACCGGGCTCATTTTTGAGGCTCACAGCTGTTCTGTCCTCCCTGGGCTTCTCCTCAGGCACTGTGTAGCATCTGGTGGGCATGAGATGCCTCAAGTCCCATAGCCAGCTGGGAAGGACGGGCTGGGAGGCAGTACTTCTGTTCCTGCTACTTCGATGAAAGCTGAATTCCTCGTTTTACTTTTTAAGAGATAGAAAGTTCCTCATTTTTTGTAGAGCTGGTGTAACCCAAAATAATGGAACCCGTGGGGAGACACGCCAAGCACATCTCAAGACAATCCACTTGCTTCCGATGGTGCTTTCGATTTAAACAGGGGTGGGATCTTTGCGAGACCAGGCTGCTTGGAAAGAGCATGTGATCTGGTCAGCCTGATGTAGGGTGGGATGTATCATCAGCCCTTGCAGGAGGACCGTGACCTACATCAACATTGGGTACGAAATCCCGGGTTGGTGGGATTTCATGGTGCAACCTTTGAGAGCCCTTCCATTATAATAATTGCTCAATAGTTGAATAAAGTTAAAGAAAAAGAGAGAGATGAGAGAGAAAGAGAAACAAAGATTCCTCCCCTCACCCCCCTAAGTAATGAGACTCTTGGATGAAGTTCCCTACTTACTGCCACCCAGATCTGGGGGAGAGGGGGGAGCTCCTGAATCCGGGTAGCAGGTTGGCATTTCTAACCTGAGCCCAGGTTAATCTGCTGTGTGTACGGGTTGTTGAGCGAACTGGTAAACTGCCCGAGAGTCTTGCCTGAATGATGAACTGACACTAACTGACAAGAGCTGGCGTATGACTCCGACCTCACTGAATTTCCTCTTTCTCCTGCCAGTGGTCGTGGCAGCCCAGGATAAGGTGACGGGGAGACCACAAGGGCAAATGTGACATAAGGCAGAAGGGCAAATGTGACATAAGGCATCTTGAGAACTTCCAGTTGGTTGGTAGTGCCTCATGGGACAGGAGCCTTCTCTCGTAGGCTGGGAAGGCAGTGGGACCAGCACACGATCATGTGGATCAGTGTTCACTTTTCCAGATGCAAAGAGAGGAGACATGGTCACCTTGCATACATTTTGATAACATCCCTTGGGCAAGAGGAAGGTATAACTCACAATAGATAACCTCTGCTTTTGTTCGAGCGTTGTCTCCTTTATCTGCAACATGGGGGTGTTGAGTGATGCCACAGGCAGCTGGAAGGCCTCACTTATTTGACCTAATTATTCCCAATGTAGACCTGACTCATCAGAACGGGCTCTTCTTCAAAGGAAATGAGAGCCAGATTGTCTCCTTGGCAGCCATGGGAAACAAATGCTATCCACAGAATGGCTGAGATATTGAAAAAAGGCACGGTTGGCTTTTGGGGCCAGCTGCCATTTAACAGTGTGACCAGGAATGGAGGACTGGAGGGAGGGGAGTGTCAACTTCTGACATTCTAGCTGTCTCAAAATGTTCTTAATAAAATTAACTCACCTTTGGATGCCGTGGGCAAAAGTAACCCCATATTAAGAACCCAGGGAAGAATGGAAACTTTCAGTGGGGTGTTTTTTTTTTTAAATATTAATAATTGAGTAAATTTCCATGGGTATACTAGGGGGACTTTTCACAGGGGAACCTTCTTATTTCTTGGTCCTCTCAGGTGCTCTGTTGAAGAATTGAAGGATGGGGAAATGGAGAAAGGGAGTTGAAATGACCCTCTTGTTGCCATTAGGCAAATCCAGCACAGAATGGGAGCGGCGTGCCGCATTCCCTCTCCGAACGGCCTGCCTTAGCTCAACGATGCATATCTGAACTTAACACTTCATCTTAGACGGTCGCCAGTTGTCCATACCGAAACGCAGGTGCACTGAAAATACTCATGTAACCCTTCCCCGGTCCCACCGTCCTGTTGTACAGTCGTGGTTAAGAATGCCACAACCCTAAGAATTAGGGAAAGATGTGCACTTGGCTGATCCCTGTGGCACCGTCTGGCTCGCGGCCTTTTGTGCAGCAATTCCCGAAGCACCGGACCGTGAAGATGCCCGACTGACAACATCGTTCCAGCGTCGGCCTGCTGTTGCCGGAGAGGAGCCTCCAAAGACGCCGTGTTTGATCTCAGCCTGGATCCCCTCTGGGAGGAGGAGAGGGAATCCCACAAGCTATTCGTTAAGAAGATCCTGTTGTTTGGTCACGTCCTCTGACACCGTAGCCATGCACGCATACAGGTGTAGTTGGCATTCTGACGTGTGCATAGTGCGTTTTCGTCTCTTCCCTGGAGTCCAGGCCAAAGCCTGAGGTTCCTTTTGACACAACTCTGCCCAAAACTCTGGCTTTGTGCTCTCCGGCGCTCCGCAATAACATACCAGCTCTGTGGTGTGGCCAGTGTTTACTTAATTGGCGGGAGGACTTTTTAATCTCCAAAGGCAAACGTTTCTTCTGCATTCCACATAGGTAAGATGTGGTTTGCTGTGGTACCAGGGTAAGGATTTGGGGTGGGGAGGGAATGAAGGAAGGAAAAACAATCCTTAGGGCTAAAGTCACGGGAGGGGGTGGGTGGCCAAGAAAGAGAATCGAGTCATTGGGTGCGGGGGTGGGGGGGAGGGGAGAAGACGAAAAATCAACAGGCGTTGTTTTAAAGAGTCAGAACTGTGACTGACCATATGCTCACTTTGCAGTTATTTCCAAAAATAGACGACTAGTGGTGAGAAGCCACTGGTTTCTGATGCCTTATGAGTGGGTCAGGGAAGATGATTTCCAATTGTTGGGGTAAGATACAGGGTAGGCTGTATATCCAGCGGAAAGAGGTGGCTTAAGCTTTACAGTGCGTTGGATTCGATTTCACAGAGCTTTTTACTGGCCAGACAGCGCTGTTAGCTAAGTGAGAGGAATTCACCTGAGGATAAAAGGGGCTGGTGACCCGGAGCAGGCCCTTACAGGTATTCTGTATCTTGAATAGAGCTCATCTGCCAGCAGTGAAATAGTCATCAAGAAGTGGGGGCCAGTGAGTACAAGGATGGCCAGAGGTGATACACCGCAGACCATCTGGGTAATGGGACGGGGTCCATCAGAGGGCGTTAGTGCTCACCTTCTTCACAGACCTCTGGATGAGCGGTGACTCCTAGGTCGGAGATTTCCTGAACGTGTCATGTTTCCTGGAAAAGAAGAGGTTGAGGGTGCCCTGTTTTCAGGGGAAGAACAACTTTGCTGTAAGTTGTGTTGCTCAATGGTAAATGTTTACACGTTTCTACAACTTTGATTTATTTTGATTGTGGTAATTCATAAAAGATGTTGTAGCTCTGAAGCTTGGCAGTTCCCCCAAAGCACAATCTGCCAGAGACTCTCCCCAGGATCTGCTTACCTATTACAGAAACCAAGAGAGTCCCAGTAGGACAGAGGCGTGTGGATGGCAGAGAACATCTCTGGAGGTGAGAATATGGCAACAAGGGATCCCGAGACATAACAAATGCGCCAGTCTGACTTCTTTTCTGGATGCACACAGAGCCTCTACTTCTCTCTAAAACTGGGGCAATGCTAGAGGTATTAGTTTCTTGAAATGTTCGCAAGTCCTTGCAACGCAGTGCTGGGATTTGCAGTGATGTATGTAGACGGGACATGCCTCAAATGGAACGTTGCTGATTGAGTTTTAGTCCCGGGGGCTAACATTCCATCTTATGGATTATTGTGTCCAGCTTTCAAGTTCATGTTGAGCTCTGAACAGCTGTTAGGCCTTTGATGCTCATATCCCCAGAGCCCAATCTTTCAGCTGACTGCTTTCAGCTGACTGCAGAGCCATATGCCATGAACTCCGGGACTGACGTAGGAAGTCACAGCCCTGGTCTCGTTAGGACTGCTCTGCAAAGCTGAGGGCAAGGATATGCAGAGACGTGGGCTGATTTGTTCTTTTAATGCCGTTTTTTTTTTTCAGATCAAGTGAAACAATAGTATGTCATCATTAGTAGATTTCATAAACGTTTATTGGGCATCACCATATGTCAGGCCGAGATTCAAAGTTTAATAATACACAAAGCAGCCATTGAGGAATTTATACGTGGTGTATATTTCTCTCCCTTCACTAGACTCAGCACGGTGTTATTCTCAGTTATCTTCTGATCTCTGCCATCCAGCATCAAGCCTGGTCCATGATGGGTATTTAACAAATGTTGAAACAGTATGCAAAAAGCAGTTCGCCTTGAGATTTTCCTTTCTTGTTCTCTAACAGCCTTGCCTCACGCATATCAACTGACAGATTTCCTCCTATCAAAATGCCAGAACATCTTTCCCTCTAGATGCTTATTTCCTATTGCACCTCTTACAACTACTGTGAAGAGAAACAAACTTTTTTCCTTTATGGCAAGCGGGACTTCTCACTAGTATCTATGATCATCCATAAAGGCAGACATTTTTTTTGTCCTTTTGTTCACTGCTATTTCCCCAGCACCAAAAATATTGCCTGGGGCATAGTAATCACATGTCAGTTCATGTCTTTGTAATTATTTGTTGAACGAATACATAAAATTGAAATCAGGACAAAAGATCTTGACGTATTAGACAGGTTCAGTTAAGCTATGTGGCAGTAACAAATAACCCTGGAAATCTCAGAGGCTGAACACATATAGGTTTGTTTCTCTTTTCCACAGAGCTGGCTGGGGATCCCGCTGCCTTCTAGATCAGCTCCTTTCCCAGTGGTAACACCAGGATCCAGTATGACCGCATCCTGTAGCTAACCTGGAATGTATAGCTTTGGGCTTCCTCTTCTAGGGGAAGGGAGGGCGAAAGGGTTGCACACTGACTCATAAATGCTTTTGCCTGGAAATGATGCATGTCACTTCTGTTCACAGTCTTTTGGCTACATGGCTGGGAAATGTGGGTGAGCCCATGAGTATCTGGTGGGCATGCTCCACTAAATATGTTAGTCAGTGCTTGCTAAGTGATGCTGTAATACCTTAGGAAAGCGACTCTTTGTGTCCCACCCTTAGTCTTACCGCTTCGGTGCATGACGGCCAGCTTCCCAATGCGTATCTGCGTATCTTTGCCTGAAGTCTCTCTTGGGTTGCTGGATCTCGCTTTGGGCTCCTGCTTTGCCTTCAGCATAAGAGGCTCTGGGTGCCAGGAAGCCACCCTACGTCAGGCTGAGATTAAGGCTGAATAAGACACAGAGCAGCCATCAAGGAGTTTATACTGTTTACGTTTCTGTCTCCCTCACTAGACTCAGCTTGTTAAAGGCGGCATCGACTCAATCGATGACTGCTGGGCTTTAGTGTATAAATAGCTCAGCCCCGTCACTACTCAGCTGGTGGCATGACCGGGAGGTGCATTTTCTGCACTGGCTCCCAGAGACGGCAGGGGGGTTAAGCTCTAATTGTCCGCAGCGATGACTTACTTGATAACAAACCTATAACTGGCTGTCTTCCCCTCCCCGTCTCACTTCCTCATTCCCCTGACAGTGTTTCTTGGGATTTCCTCTCAAATAAACTATTTACATTTGATTTTGTGTTTTAGGATCTTCTTAATGAGGAGCTCCAAACTAAAATAGAAAGTTGCCTACATAGTTCTCCTTGTGTGTGTGTGTGTGTGTGTGTGTGTGTGTGTGTGTGTGTGTCTGTGTGTGTGCGTGTGTGTGTGTGTGCATGTATGAGCGGGGTGGGGGAGATTGATCATACGGATTTGGGAAGGGCATAAGGGAGGTCTCCTCACTGTTTCCATCTGAGGAACTGTTTGGTGGTTGGAATGAAGGAAGTGAACGGAATACAAGGGCAGGAAGGAGAATACCTGAGGTGCCAGAAAGACTTTTTCCTGTCACCGTGTTGTTAAAAACATAAAACCTGGATCTTGTTATTACAGTATTGGCTCCCTGAAGTCCTGGGGAGAAAAGTTCTCGAAGGCTTTCTAAGGTGGACACTTCCCTGCCTGTCAACACGAAAGCCATGGTAACTGGAGTTTTGTGTTTCTCAGCACCTGTTGGTGGGGTTCCGGAAGCGCCTTTGGACAGGCTGACGGGGTGATGGGCCCTCCGACCCCGCGACACTGTTCTCAGAGTCCAGGCTGGGCAAAATCCTGAAGTGGTGACAATGGTCTTCAGTTTTTCACCTCTCCTTTTAATGTCCTCTGCTCCTTTTTGGCGATCTCCTGTGTCCCAGGGTCAAATATTGCTGAAGTGGCCTTATAATTTGTCATCCAAACCAGGCCTTTTTTGTTCTCAACTCCCAGTAAGACATCACATGAGCAATCCATACTTACTCACCCGGTGGCGGCACCGGGGTTTAAGGGGGTGCTTCCTCGCTGCATGTAGCACCCTGTGTCCCGCATTGACTGTGGCAAGGGGTTTCATCACAGAGAAGAAGGGCCCCGTCTCCGGTGGGAATCAGGAAATGCAGGAACAGACTCTGGTCTGTTGCTCACTCATAGGGGAAATTTGGCAAGTCATTTCGTTTCTCTGGGGCTAAGGGTCAGTATCTATGGAAGAGAGGCTTAGGACTGGAGAATGATAATGATTGTGGTGGTAGTAGCCACACGTTATATATTTAGTGGCTTAGACTTAAGAGCGTGGACTCTGAAGCCAGAAACCTGGGTTCAAATCCCAACCCTATCACTTACTCACATGAGATCTGGCCAAATTACTCATACATTTTCTTGGCAGTGTTACTATGGCACAAATGCCACATCATAAACTGTACATATTCAGCATGTACAATTTTTAAGTTTCGATATATGAATATGCCCATGAAACCATGAAACTCTGACTACAATCAGGACAATGCACCTGTACGTCACCTCCCTGGCAAAGTTTCTGCGTGTCCCCTCCAAATAGTCGCCTCCCCATCCCGCCTCCCACCACCCCCCCCGGCGACCACTGATTTCTCCGTCACTATACATTAGTTTGCATTTTCTAGAGATTCACATAAATGAAATCATGCAGTAGATTTTCTTTATGGCTTGACTACTTTTACCCTGCATCACTATTTTGAGATTCATTGTGTTTTGTATCAATAGTTCATTCCTTGCTGTTGCCGACTGGTGTTCCAGAGCATGGATACATCGCAGCTTATTTGTCCACCTGTTGCTGGACATTTGGGTTGTTTGTGAATTTTTGGATGTTGCAAATAAAGCTCCGTGAACATTTATGCATAATTCGTTGCATTGATATGTGCTTTCTTTTCTCTTGGGTAAATAGTAGAATGGTAGGCTCCTAAGGTAGGTATCTACATTAACATTTCAAGAAACGGCTACATCATTTTCTGAAGTATTTTTACATTCTAAATTCTAAAGTAAAGTTTACATTTCCACCAGCAGCATATAGGACAAAGATTTTAGCTCCTCCCCATCCCATTCAATGCTTGTTATGGGATTTATTTTATTTTTTTATTTCATTTTATTTTGGTATGGTCATTATTTTAAATAGGTGTGTGGGAGTATCTCATTGTGGTTTTAATTTTTTTACTCATGATGAATGATGATGAGCATCTTTTTATGTGAATATTTGCCATCCTGTATCTCCTCAGATCCAGTGTCTGTGAAAACCTTTTGCCCGTTAAAAAGACACTGGTTTGTTTTCTTCTGTTTTGAGAGTTCTTTATATGTGCTAGATAACAACACCCTTATTGGATACACAATTGTAAATGTTTTTCCCCATTCCTGTGATTTACCTCTTCATTCACGGCAGTGTCTTTCCCAGAGCAGAAGTTTTAAATTTTGATGAAATCTGATTTATTGATTTGTTCTTTAAGGCCTAATCCAAAGTCAGGGTTTCCTCTTACTTTTTTCTTCTAGAAGTTCTAATAGTTTTAGATTGACCTTTAAGCTTATGATCCACTTTGAGTACATTTTTGTGTATGATGTGTGGGGTGCGGATTAAAGTGCAATTTTTTTGGCATATGAACAGCCAACTGTTCCAGCACTATTTGTTGAAAAGACTATTTCTTCTCCACTAGATTGCTTTTGCACTTTTTAAAAAATCAGTTGTCCACATGAATGCATCTTCTGGACTTTCTATTATTTTCATTGTTTTTGTTGTTGCTGTTTTGTTGTTTACATTTATATCAATATCACCCTGTGCTGTAGGTTTATAAGAAGCTTGAACCAATGTACTGTTAGTCCTCCAAGTTTGTTCTTCTCTTTCAAAGCCATTTTGGTTCTCCTAGGCCCTTTGTGTGGTTATATGACTTTTACAATCAGTCTGACGGTTTCTACGAAAAAGCCTGCTGAGATTTTGATTGGAATTTTGTGGATTCTATACATCAATTTCAGGAGAATTGACATCTTAAGACTATTGAGTCTTTTGGCCCACGATCATGCAAACTGGGACACATGTGAGAGTGGAAAGGAGGCTGCAAAAATTATTCAAGGACAGCCAGCACAAGCCCAGACTGTTCCGGGATGTACAGGCATCCTCTTGTGTGCCCTCTCGTCAGCCCACGTGATGACATCCTGTTGGTGGTATGGTTCCCAGAACTCTTCGTCTCCTCCTGTCCACTTCAACATTTATTATGCTTCTAATAGTGTTAACTTCATTCCTGGCAGAAATATCTCAATAAAGAAAACCCTAAAATCTCAGCATCCCATTGACAGTTTTTTCCTGCATGGCCAGAATGACAATGGGTAGCCTGATAAATCGATCCCTAGTAAGAATTAAGTAGCACATGTGTCATTCTATTAGCTTCTTGCTTCTCCTCACTTATGAATGTATCCAACTCATCTACTCTTTAACTTTTAAGGACTAATTCTAAAGGCAGGTTAGAAGGAAGGTGTTGAAAATAATTCCCTCTGAGTTGAATTAAGTAATAGATGTAAAATTCCCAGTACTATTTCTGGTGCATCCAAAGCCATCGGTAAACTCCTATCCCCTGGAGCACATCACAGCCCTGGGAAGTCCCTGCATGGAGTCAGGAAGGGCTTTCCTGGGGAGGGAGGGCAGGATGTGAACCCTGGTCTTCCTATATTCTTCTGGGTGGATCAAAAGCAACGCTCATAAAAAGTTGGCAAAAGAAAACTCAAAATATATCGTAGCAAAAAATCTGGATTAGTTCTTCTTGGTATCACTGCCAGCCATCTTGCAAGATACTTGAGGACATGACCTTCATTGTTCTTTGCTGCCATGCACTCAAGGGTCAGGGTTCGGGTGGTGTAGAAAGGGGGTGGTAATGTTGAAGCCCTTTGCCGTTACTATGAGCAGGAAGTGAAATATCAAGGATGTCATTCAAGAGTTCTCTCTCCGCTTAATTCTGTATCACTCTGGCTTCCTGTGTATCTCTTCTGGGCTATGCTCCTTTCTGTGAGTCTCTGAATCCATTCAGGTGGTCAAGATGATGAGCTCAGCTGGTTAGGCTCTGGGGCTAAGGAAATCAAGGTCACAGGTTCAGTCTCCACATGAGCCAATTAACTCTGCAGACAGAGAAATCCATCCAAGTCCTCAGATTGCCTCACCGACTCTCACCAGCTGGCTTGAAAAACTGTACTCTGTGGGGCCTGGAACACGGATGGCTGAGTAACAGGCCTATCCTTAGTCCTGGAGAATTCTCCCTGGAGGAGGCCCTCCAGACGTTAGAAACCACTCATTAGATTCTGGAATTGTTCATTAATATGGCTGCACTTTACTTCAAGGCCTGGTGTTTATCCTGAAGTAATTTACGAGCGACTGAGGATTTT